>NC_071625.1:27074181-28324181 GCF_014839835.1 Dryobates pubescens | reverse complement strand
ACAGCCCTATGAGGAAAGACTGAGGGAGCTGGGGTTGTTTAGCCTGGAGAAGAGGAGGCTCAAGGCAGACCTTATGGCTGTCTACAACTACCTAAAAGGAGGTTATAGACAGGTGGGGGTTGGTCTCTTCTCCCAGGCAACCAGCACCAGAACAAGAGGACACAGTCTCAAGATGCACCAGGGGAGGTTTTGGGCTGGAGGTGAGGAGAAAGTTCTTCACAGAATGAGTTGTTGGCCCATTGGAATGTGCTGCCCAGGAGTGGTGTCACCTTCCCTGGAGGTGCACATAAAAGGACTGGATGTGGCACTTAGAGCCATGGTTTAGCCATGAGGGGTTAGGTGATAGGTGATAGGTTGGACTTGATGATCTCAGAAGTCTTTTCCAACCTGGCTGATTCTATGACTCTATGATTCTAATTTACAATCACAGCTGTGGTATTTGCTTCAGTTGTTTCTTAGCATACTCTTTATAGCCTTATGCAGGGTTAGGTATCAAACTTTTAATTTGGAATTGAAAAAGAAATGCACCAGAAGCCTCTGGCTGTGTTTAACATGCTCACACCAAGCTGCCCTCTGGCTGGTGTGCATCCCAAAGCCTTGTTCAGCAATTGTAGATCCTCCAAAGTGATCCTAAACCAAAGTGGAATATTAACCTGCCTCAGCACAGTAAAACTCAGGTCACATGCTGGTTTTATGGCCTTCTGAAAAAGGTCTTAGGGTGACAGACATCAAGCCACAGTATCACAGTATCTCCAAGGTTGGGAGAGACCTCGAGGATCATCGAGTCCAACCTGTCACCACAAACCTCATGACTAGAGCACAAGTGCCACATCCAATCCTCTCTTGAACCCCTCCAGGGATGGTGACTCCACCACCTCCCTGGGCAGCACATCCCAATGGCGAACGACTCTCTTGGTGAAGAACTTTCTCACCTCCAGCCTAAACTTCCCCTGGTGCAGCTTGAGACTGTGTCCCCTTCTTCTGGTGCTGGTTGCCTGGGAGAAGAGACCAACCCCTTCCTGGCCACAACCACCTGTCAGGTAGTTGAAGAGGGCAATGAGGTCTCCCCTGAGCCTCCTCTTCTCCAGGCTAAGCAACCCCAGCTCCCTCAGCCTCTCCTCATAGAGTTTATGCTCAAGGCCTCTCCCCAGCCTTGTTGCCCTTTTCTGGACACGTTCAAGTGTCTCAATGTCCTTCTTAAACTGAGGGGCCAGAACTGGACACAGGACTCAAGGTGTGGCCTAACCAGTGCAGAGTACAGGGGCACAATGACTTCCCTGCTCCTGCTGGCCACACTATTCCTGATGCAGGCCAGGATGCCATTGGCCTTCTTGGCTACCTGGGCACACTGCTGGCTCATGTTTAGGCAGCTGTCAATCAGCACCCCAGGTCCCTCTCTGTTTGGCTGCTCTCCAGCCACTCTGACCCCAGCCTGTAGCTCTGCATGGGGTTGTCGTGGCCAAAGTACAGCCCCTGGCACTTGGACTTGTTGAATGCCATTCCATGGGACTCCACCCATCTGTCCAGTCAGTCGAGGTCCCTCTGCAAGTCCATTAGGATCTCTTGAACAGATGCCCCACACATACCCAAACTTCTACATGAGTTGCTCCCTTGCACTGATACAAGTCATTAACGGCCACCTATCACAGCTATTGATCATCAGGGTTTCAACATACAGCGCACTCCTTGCACTGGCTGCTCTCACAAGCAGCAAGCACTTCCTGAGCAGCTGATGCTCATTGCTGTCTCTGCAGCCCTGTTTTCTCTGAATGCCTTTCCATAAATCTCTTGCTCTGCCTTGGCTCCGAGCAGAGCGGTGTCAGCAGACATCTGCAAAACCGGCTTCTGCTGTAGGTCCACTGTGAAATTTGTTGCACCACTCACAAGTGGCCAATATCTCTCAGCTGACTTAATGAGCTTCTCTGGAAAAAAAAAAATCCCCACCATTCTGCTTCACCCCACAGAACCCTCTGATTGATGCAATCTGCAGCATTTGTCTTTTGTCAACTCATGCTTGCCTCGTGGTGCTGCCATAAATCACAAGCGCCGTGGTGCAGGAGCTGCTTTCACTGCAGACTGAACCCATGGCAAATATAGATTTAAACTGTTTCCTTGAAACTTAAGCCCTTTTTTCCCAGCTTTCTTAACAGAGGCATGTTCTATAACAACCAGTGTCTGCTTTCTCTCACACTTTATTTTTATCAATTAGTGGGGTCAAAGAGCTCCCCTTAGGAAGGGTTTTCTCCTTGGGTTTTAATGCCCTACACCAGTTTCTGTGCCATCTCCTGTATAGCAGTATACCTCCCACTTGCCTTTGTGATCCTAAATATCTATGCCCTGATTAGAACAGAACAGAACAGAACAGAATAGAATAGAATAGAATAGGATTGGATTGGATTGGATTGAATTGAATTGAATTGAATTGAATTGAATTGAATTGAATTGAATTGAATTGACCAGGTTGGAAAAGACCTTTGAGATCATCAAGTCCAACCTATCACCCAACGCCATCTGATCAACTAACCCATGGCACCAAGTGCCTCGTCCAGTCTCAAACAGCCAAACTAACTTGGGTAGTAAGGGACCTCAGAGATCATCTACTCCAAAATCCCTGCCATAAGTCCCCTCTTGACTAGACTTGGTTGCCCAAGGCCTCACCCAATCTGGCCTAACAAACCTCTAGGGAGAAGGCAACCACAGCTACTCACAGTATCACAGTCTCACAGTATAACTAAGGTTGGAAGAGACCCCAAGGATCATCAAGTCCAACCTGTCTCCACAGCCCTCATGACTAGACCATGGCACCAAGTGCCACATCCAATCCCCTCTTGAACACCTCCAGGGATGGGGACTCCACCACCTCCCTGGGCAGCCCATTCCAATGGCAAACGACTCTCTGGTGAAGAACTTTCTCCTCACCTCCAGCCTAAACTTCCCCTGGCGCAGCTTGAGACTGTGTCCTCTTGTTCTGGTGCTGGTTGCCTGGGAGAAGAGACCAACCCCTTCCTGTCTACAACCACCTTTCAGGTAGTTGTAGAGGGCAATGATCCTTCTCCCTCAGCCTCTCCTCACAGGGCTGTGCTCAAGGCCTCTCCCCAGCCTTGTTGCCCTTCTCTGGACACGTTCAAGTCTCTCAATGTCCTTCTTAAACTGAGGGGCCCAGAACTGGACACAGGACTCAAGGTACGGCCTAACCAATGCAGAATACGGGGCACAATGACCTCCCTGCTCCTGCTGGGCAGCTTATGCCAGAGTCTCACCACCCTTGTATTGAAGAACTTCTTCCTAAGATCCAGTCTAAACCTACTCTGCCTCAGCTTCAAACCATTCCCTCTAGTCCTGTCACTTAGGAAATGTCCCTCTGCAGCCTTGCTGTAGGATCCCTTCAGCTATTGGAAGGCAGCTCTAAGGCAGCTCTAAGGTCCCCCCCAGCTTCTCCAGGCTCAACATCCCCAGCTCCCTCAGCCTACCCTCACAGCAGAGGTGCTCCAGCCCTCAGATAATGTTTGTGGCTTCCTCTGGACTCACTCCAGCAGCTCTGTGTCTTTCTTCTGCTGGGGACAGCAGAAGGGGGTGCAGTGCCCATGGTGGCTTTCTCACTAGTGAAGCTTGCAAATGCAAAGTATTTTCTCTCTAGCTTGGGAATTATGCATCTCCATAGATCAGTATCTATGTACACACATCAAATGTACTTAATTCCCACCTGAACCTTCCATCATCTTTTGTGAGACACAGGCACATGTCCATCATAAAGCCAGCACTGTAGCTGCTTCCTCTTTTCTGATTCAGTGATTACATTGGAGATTTTGCAACAGCTTGGGATTTAGAGCTCTCTTTGAACTCTTTATCCATAAGACCACTACCACTTTTGGAACCATTGCTTGCCAGATCTACTGCTGTGAAAGCCTGCCACCATTCTTACTCCCTCTTCATCTCTCTGCATTTGTCTGTATTCAGATGCATTTTCCTTAGCTTCACCACTTTGCCAAGCTGCATCTATCACTCTGCTTGACTTTCTTGCCCTTGTTAGTGTTTTGTTTTCTGTCTACATTTCCTTTATCTGGTAAGACTGCCAGCAGTCACTTCATGAGACCTGCTCAGCAGATGCCTTGCTGCCCATAGCCAGAGCAGCTGCTTGGTACCTTGTTGTAATGTGGCAAAGCAGAGTGGCTGGAGAGCAGCCAGGCAGAAACAGACCTGGGGGTACTGATCAATAGTAGGCTGAACATGAGCCAGCAGTGTGCCCAGGTGGCCAAGATTGCCAATGGCATCCTGGCCTGCATCAGGAATAGTGTGGCCAGCAGGAGCAGGGAAGTCATTGTGCCCTGTGCTCAGCACTGGTTAGGCCACACCTTGAGTCCTGTGTCCAGTTCTGGGCTCCTCAGTTTAGGAAAGATGCTGAGATGCTGGAAGGTGTCCAGAGAAGGGCAACAAAGCTGGGGAGGGGTCTGGAGCACAGCCCTGTGAGGAGAGGATGAGGAAGCTGGGGTTGCTTAGCCTGGAGAAGAGGAGGCTCAGGGGAGACCTTCTTGGTCTCTCCAACTCCCTGAAGGGAGGTTGTAGCCAGGTGGGGGTTGGTCTCTTCTCCCAGGCACCCAGCACCAGAACAAGAGGACACAGTCTCAAAGCTGCACCAGGGGAAGTTTAGGCTGGAGGTGGGGAGAAGTTCTTCCCAGCAAGAGAGATTGGCCATTGGAATGTGCTGCCCAGGGAGGTGGTGGAGTCACCATCATGGGAAAGTGTTTAAGAAGAGCCTGGATGTGGCACTTGGTGCCATGGTTTAGTTGATCAGATGGTGTTGGGTGATAGGTTGGACTCAATGATCTCAAAGGTCTTTTCCAACCTGGTTAATTCCTATTCTATTCTATTCTATTCTATTCTATTCTATTCTATTCTATCCTATCCTATCCTATCCTATCCTATCCTATTTTTAGCTGCTCTGGTGAGCACTGTGGGGAGCTGAGCTGGCTCTGGGAGCCTCAGCTCATTGGCCTGAACTACAGCAGACACCGGAGTTCATCAATGACCCTGCAGCCTCCTCCAGAGAGGCCACAGAGGTGACACTACCTATAGCACAGAGTACATAAGGTTGGACTTAGTGATTTTAAAGGTCTCTTCTAACCAGGCTGATTCTATGGTGAGGGTGTCCATGTACTAACAGGTGGAGCAGGGCTCAGACCATTGCATTGTACATCAGGAACAATTTCTTTGCTGCAGGAGTGGTCAGGCACTGAAATAGGCTGCCTGGGGAGGTGGTGGAGTCCCCATCCCTGGAGGTGTTGAAATGTGTGCACATGGCACTTTGGGCCATGGTTTGATAGCATGGTGGTGTGGGGTTGATGCTTGGACTCGGTGATCCTGGAGGTCTTTTCCAAGTGAGGCAGTTTCTGGTTCTTTGTGGTTTCCTGGTTCATCAGTATAAAATGAGCACTGAACTTCAAAATAAATACTCCTGCAGACTGGCAGCAGTTTTGATGTATCTGCAGTCATGTTGTGTTTACTCCCAGACCATTGGTGAGTGGTCTGAACAGCACAGGATAACTCAGACTGACCCTTAACAAGACAACTTCTCAAGGTCTCTGAGACCCCTCTAACTGCTCTTCCACGGGGCTCCTTTTGCAATTGAAACACGGCTCAGCAGGAAGGCAAAAGCTCAGCAAAATTTCTGTCTGTTGTCAAATAGCCTCAGCCTCAGCGAGTGAGAGCTGCAGTGCTGAACAGCAGTGCTTCTGAGCACAGCCCTGCTGGCCATAAGAACACACTGCTGCTGCCTCGCAGTCATTCTGTGGCGCTGCTGATAAACATCTTGTAACAGGCTTCACTGTTTAGTGCTCTGGGTTGTTGACAAGGCTGTTAGACACCAGCCACTGAAAAATTATTCCTTAGCCTTGATAAACAGAAATTATCCCTGCCTTAGGCTCCTCATTAAATCTGTAGGCTTCAGCACTGCTCACCTATATTATTTCCTCCTTTTCTTCATATTAAACGCTGGGGTTTGGGGTTTCTTGTGTCTGGGGTTTGGGTTGGGGTTTTTTTTGGTTTGGTTTTGGGATGGGTTTTGTTTGTTTGTGGCTTTTGGTTTTTAAGTTTCTAATTCTCTCTTTCTTTCACATGGACTTTATGGAGAATTATCATCTCTCTTGACGGGAAAATGGCAAACTTTCTGGTCCTGTGATAAGCTCCTCTGAAAAACAAAACCCCACCACCAACGCTCAAGTTTCTTACTGAGCTTTCCCTGCAGTCAGTTTCACAGCATTTAGGAAATCAGCATTTTGAAGCATCAGATAGGTTGTGGGTTGAGGTGGTTGTCCATTTCACCTCATGAAACCTACCAAGGAGGTGGAATCAGGTACATCAGTGAACCCTGCTTGTAGTCCAGCAATTAATTTTATTCAGAAATGAGTGCTTCTGTTGGCTACAAAAAAGAACCCCCAAAAATGACTCTAACCCAACCTTTTTGTGCCACTTTGTTGAGATCTCCTTCATGTGTGTGTTGAGTGAATGTCTCTGCACATTGAACACTAAGATACTGAATGTGATAGATGTGAATGTGGGGTGTGTGATGGATTCCACACCTACAGCAAGCTCTGGTAGATAAAGCATTGACCAAAGCCTGTTCAGTCTCTTGTGCTTCCCATCCAAGGCAGCTGGACAGCTAGAGGCAAGGAAAGAGTAGAAACTAAGAGTGCAGCATCCAACATGAGAAGCTCAGCCAGAAGTGAGGGTGACAAGGACCTCCCCAGATGGCAGCCAGGGACTTCTGGCAACACTGACACACTGATCTCAGAGGTCTTTCCCAACCTGGTTAATTCTCTTTTCTCCTCTCCTCGCCTCTCCTCTCCTCTCCGAACCTCTCCTCTCCGAACTCTCCGAACCTCTCCTCTCTGAACCTATCCTCTCCTCTCTGAACCACTCCTCTCCTCTCCCAGCTTTGTTGCCCAGACTTTCAAACTACCTGAACAGTAACAATTCCACTTTGGGTGGATTTTTATTCCTGTAGGTATTTCTAAGATCTCCAGCAACTTATTCTCTAGCCCAGATTTTTCCAGGAACACCAGGGTACACCAAGACTGAATTTCTGATGTAATAAACAAAAAGACTTGCTGGAAGGTGGCCACAGAAGGGCAACGAAGCTGGGGAGGGTTCTGGATCACAGCCCTGGGAGGAGAGGCTGAGGGAGCTGGGGTTGCTTAGCCTGGAAAGGAGGAGACTCAGGGGAGACCTTATTGCTCTCTCCAACTCCCTGAAGGGAGGTTGTAGCCAGGTGAGGGTTGGTCTCTTCTCCCAGGCAAGCAGCACCAGAACAAGAGGACACAGTCTCAAGCTGTGCCAGGGGAGGTTTAGGTTGGATGTTAGGAAGAAGTTCTACACAGAGAGAGTGATTGCCCATTGGAATGGGCTGCCTGGGGAGGTGGTGGAGTCACCATCACTGGAGGTGTTCAGGAGGAGACTTGATGGGGTGCTTGGTGCCATGGGTTAGTTGATTAGGTGGTGTTGGATGATAGGTTGGACTCGATGATCTTGAAGGTCTCTTCCAACCTGGTTTATTCTAAATTCTAAATTCTAGATTCTAAACATGCTATGAATATTTTTTCTCATAGACCAGAGACTCTAATGAAAATGGCCAGGAGGACTTCAGCTCATCCTATGTAGCTGCCAAAAGTGAAATGAAAGTACACTCAGAAAAATGATCCTTTAGTATTCTCCTGCCCTAACTGCCAGGCAGCACTGTTATCTTCTGTGCATGTCTCTGGGACTACCCTAGGCACCTGTACTGCTATTTATTCTTACTGTCAGGCTATGAGGAGAATGGGAGGCTTTTACTTGAGAGAAAAATTTATTCAGCATGTGTATACTAGAAATGCATTCAAATAGGATAGAAATAAAGTCAAACATAACCACAGCTTTCAGGGAAAGGAGAAGAGAGGAGAAGAGAAGCGAAGAGAAGTGAAGAGAGGAGAAGCAAAGAGAGGAGAAGATCGGAGAGGAGAGGAGAGGAGAGGAGAGGAGAGGAGAGGAGAGGAGAGGAGAGGAGAGGAGAGGAGAGGAGAGGAGAGGAGAGGAGAGGAGAGGAGAGGAGAGGAGAGGAGAGGAGAGGAGAGGAGAGGAGAGGAGAGGAGAGGAGAGGAGAGGAGAGGAGAGGAGAGGAGAGGAGAGGAGAGGAGAGGAGAGGAAGTGGGGGGGGGGGAGAGGAGAGGAGAGGAGAGGACAGGACAGGAGACTCGAGGAGACTCGAGGAGAGGAGACTCGAGGAGAGGAGAGGAGAGGAGAGGAGACTCGAGGAGAGGAGAGGAGACTCGAGGAGAGGAGACTCGAGGAGAGGAGACTCGAGGAGAGGAGACTCGAGGAGAGGAGAGGAGACTCGAGGAGAGGAGAGGAGACTCGAGGAGAGGAGACTCGAGGAGAGGAGACTCGAGGAGAGGAGACTCGAGGAGAGGAGACTCGAGGAGAGGAGAGGAGAGGAGAGGAGAGGAGAGGAGAGGAGAGGAGAGGAGAGGAGAGGAGAGGAGAGGAGAGGAGAGGAGAGGAGAGGAGAGGAGAGGAGAGGAGAGGAGAGGAGAGGAGAGGAGAGGAGAGGAGAGGAGAGATCTTCTTTGTACCCAGCTATTTATCAGCAAAGGACTTTGTAACCTATTTTATTCCTGCAACTTGGAGACTTGTTTCAAAGTGCTCCCATTTAATTAGCTCACATGAGAGAAGCATGCAGCAGTTACCAAGATGCCCAAATGATGCCCATGCTATTCTCTCCCTCCTTTGATGAGTATTATTTCATTTCCCACATCTCCAGTCTGATGTTCTCCCTCTCTCCCTCCGAAACACCTGTGCTTATGGGCTAAGAATAGGATCCCTATTCAGCATTGTCACAAAAGCAAAGAAGAACATCTGGGCTGGTACATCCCTGATACCTTCTGGCAAGCGTTGTTCCACACATGCCCATTTCACACTTCCCTCTTCTCAGCCTGCTGGGGGGTTTCTGAGGGCTTTTCACTGCCTTGCTGAGGGAAAACAGGGACAAGCATTTGTCTGTAGGCACTGGAGGGGCGATTTTTAGTAGCTGCTCAGCAAAGCAGCTTTCCTGAGAAGGGTGGCTCAGATTCATCCCTGGTACAACTCTGCTGGCTCTAATGGCTTTTTTTGTTGTTACCAGGGATGGATTTGGCCCCATGTTGCTAGATGTGTGCATATTAGAAACGGAGTCATTTGCTACAAGGGAAACAGTCAACATCTTATTTGCATCCATGCATATCAACAATGCAATTAGGGCAAACTTCTTTGAGAATTGGATTCAGATGGTAATTAAAGAATTGTGTTATGAATTTTAATTTGACATTAGTGAAGTAAATTATTCTGTATTGCTCTGTTCTCACAGTTTGGGCAGAATACATTATGCTTTGCTTACTGAGACCTTTGAATTAGAAATAAAGGAAAGAAAGGAAGGAAGAAAGAAAGAAACAAAGAAAGAAAGAAAGAGAAAGAAAGAAAGGAAAGAAAGAAAGAAAGAAAGAAAGAAAGAAAGAAAGAAAGAAAGAAAGAAAGAAAGAAAGAAAGAAAGAAAGAAAGAAAGAAAGAAAGAAAGAAAGAGAAGGAAAGAAAGAAAGAGAAAGAGAGAAAGGGAAGGAAGGAAGGAAGGAAGGAAGGAAGGAAGGAAGGAAGGAAGGAAGGAAGGAAGGAAGGAAGGAAGGAAGGAAGGAAGGAAGGAAAAGAATGAAAGAAAAAGAAAGGAAAGAAAGAAAGAAAGAAAGAAAGAAAGAAAAGAAAGAAAGAAAGAAAGAAAGAAAGAAAGAAAGAAAGAAAGAAAGAAAGAAAGAAAGAAAGAAAGAAAGAAAGAAAGAAAGAAAGAAAGAAAGAAAGAAAGAAAGAGAGAGAGAGAGAAAGAAAGAGAGAAAGAAAGAAAGAAAGGAAAAAGTGCCTTAGTCCCTGTGTCCTTAGAATCTAATTGTGTGGAAGAAAATGAGTTACATAAAGCATTTGCCAGAGATTCAAAGTCAAACAGCAGCAAACATCATTCCTTTGATTCCCACCCACAATCTGGGGGCTAAGTTGGATGGGTTGGGATGGAAACTCAGCTTTAATCTGCAAGAGGTCACAAAAAAGTGAAAGCACAGCGAGGTAGCTGCTTGGAACAGACACCTGAGGCAGGGACATTTTAAGGAAGAATCAGTGTCAAGTTCTGTATCACTGCTAACATCTTCCTTGAGAGGAGAGCCTGAGGGAGCTGAGGGCTCTGTAGCCTGGAGAGGAGGATACTGAGAGGTGACCTCATTCATGTTTGTAAAGCTGTGCAGGGTGAGTGCCCAGAGGCTGGAGCCAGGCTCTGCTGGGGGATGCCCAATGCCAGCACAAGGGGCAGTGGTGGAAGCTGAGGAAACAGGAGGAAGAATTGTGTCCCTGTGAGGGTGACAGAACACTGGAACAGGCTGCCCAGGGGGGTTGTGGAGTCTTCCTCTCTAGAGATATTCAAAACCCACCTGGATGAGTTCCTGTGTCACCTGCCCTTGGTGACCCTCCTTTGGCAGGGGGGTTGGACTGGATGAGCTTTCGAGGTCCCTTCCAGCCCCTAACATTCTGTGAGTCTGTGATTATATGTGGCCAGCAGATATGACCTTAGAAATGCTGGGTGGACTTAAAAAATCACATTTGACCTATGTCACACATTTCAGAGTGCATTCATATGTATCATAGACTCATCATAGAATGACTTAGGCTGGAAGAGACTTTGCAGAACACCTACTCATGTGTGTGCACTTGTGTCTGTAGCTTTGAGGATCTGACCTCCTATGAAGCACAATCTCAAGGCTTTAGCTACCTTTTCTTGTGCACTGCTATTGTGTCCTGCATCTAGGTGCTGTTCCTCGTGTCTCAAACTCTATGCTAGTAGCTGGCAGAGAGTTTTAAAGGAAGGGCAGTGACAATTCTGGCATAAATATATGTTGAATGGAAGAACTGTAGGTACATGCTTGTGGAAGGAAAGGAAGCTTTGTTTTCAGTTGCTGTCAGAGCAGTGTTTAATGGAGGTGCTGAAAGTGATTCTCCCTGTGCAAGATGCTCTGCATGCTTGCAGTAAAAAGTGCTCCTCTCTCACAGGATTTGCCCTCCAAGCTGATAAGACACAGGGCACTGCACAGGAAGACCAGTCAGGGAGATGGCACATGAATCTCCTTGCTTCTATATTTGGGCCTCATGTCATGTGCATGGCAGGCCAGGGAGCTGGCAGGGGAGACCTATGAGGAGCTGAGGGTTGTGGTCTAAGAGTTGTGTACAGAGAGATGAGAGGTTATGGTTATGGCTGGACTCAGTGATCTTCAGGTCTCTTCCAATCAGGTGATTCTGTAATACCATTTCTCTTTGATGCAGGCCTCCAGCCTCCTGCATTGCCAGTGCTCAGGCTCTATCAAAGGTTATCCTACCTAAAGGGTCTAGAAAAGGCAAGAGAAAAATAAAATAAGTGAAAAAAAGTGAACAGTCAAACTTCCTTTAGAGACTGGAAGATTTGGTGCCTGTTCCCAGCCACGATGCTACTCCCCATTAGGAAGCTCAGGGAGGTGAGGAAGCAGATCCTGTTCACTCCCCCACATTCACAGCTCTACAAATTGCATCAGGTTGGAAGGGACTCTCAGAGCAAACCTCAGAAATTCACAAATTGCATTGGGTTGGAAGGGAGCCTCAAAGGGCATCTTGTCCAACCCCCCTGAAGTCAGCAGGGACACCTCCAACTAGAGCGGGCTGCCCAGGACCACATCCAGTCTGAGCTTGAAAGTCAGCACTGACAGGTGGTTGCCTAACCTACTCCTGAGGACTCTGGTGACAAAGATGCCACATTTAGGCACTCCATCCCAGTAGTTCACTGTCTTACTGTTAAAACCATTCTTTCTTCATATTTAACAGACATCTTTCAGAGAATAGAATAGAATAGAATAGAATAGAATAGAATAGAATAGAATAGACCAAGTAGGAAGAGACCTTCAAGATCATTAAGTCCAACTTATCATCCAGCACCACCTAATCAACTAAACCATGCAACCAAGCAACCTATCAAGTCTCCTCCTGAACACCTCCAGTAATGGTGATTCCACCACCTCCCTGGGCAGCACATTCCTATGGGCAATCACTGTCTCTGTGAAGAATTTCTTCCTAACCTCCAGCCTAAACCTCCCCTGGCACAGCCTGAGACTGTGTCCTCCTATTCTGGTGCTGCTTGCCTGGGAGAAGAGACCAACCTCTGCCTGTCTACAACCTCCCTTCAGGTAGCTGTAGAGAGCAATAAGGTCACCCCTGAGTCTCCTCTCCTCCAGGCTAAGCAACCCCAGCTCCCTCAGCCTCTCCTCATAGACTTCAGCAACTGAAGTCAATCAGGCTTTTTATTGACTAGTGAGAAAACTAGTGAGGTCCATTTCAAGTCACTGAAGCCATGCCAGCCTCTCCCAGCCTGAAAGTGCTTGAATTTTTTTGTTGCATGGGAGAAGATCAAGTAATTTTGTGGTCTGGGTTTCTTAGCAGCAAAACCAACCAGCTAAAATTCCAGGGCATCACACTACCCTACAATGGGCTTCTCCTTTAGACAGCTGAAGAGTCAAACGTTTCACAAGGACTGAGCACTCCCATGAGATGGAATTTCTCCATTATTTTCATTGTAGAGTAAAATGTTTAACAGCTAAATAATCTTTGGATGAGGTCCTGACCTCATGTTTGCATGAGCATGGACTTGTTCAGCTGAAGTCTATAAAGCTACATAAAAATAACACCAGAGCAAGAGAGGATCCAGCCCAGAATATGTCAGCATATTCCCAGCTCCATGATATTGCCCAGCACCATATTGGCTGGCCCCATATGCTTCCAAGTGTCCTGACAGAGGTATTTGCAACTGCTGCTGGAGCACTCAGATATGTGCTACAATATGAAACAGATGGTAGATCTATGTAAAATAATATATCCAAAGGTACCCACAGCAATAACCCTCCCTCCATTCCTGTCTTTGAGGTAAGTTTACTACAGATGTTAGCCAGAGGACATACTAAGCTTATTCAGCAGATGTCTTCAGGGAAGGTAGATGCTTCACTCCTTAGGAAATAAAAAATAGATTACACTCTCTTTTTTTTTCCTTCCTGAGACCAGTGTGTATCTTCAGATGCTGTGTGCCAGCTCGGCACGCTCTGCAGACACGAGTGCGGCTGCTCCAGCCCTGGCCAGCGAGCTGCAGTGGGGGCAGCACCCTGTCTACTGTGGGTGAGAAGAGAATAGAACAGAGTAGAGTAGAATAGAATAGAACAGAGTAGAGTAGAATAGAATAGAAAGGACAGAATAGAATAGAATAGAATAGAAGAATAGAATAGAATAGAAAGACCCTCGAGATTGTCGAGTCCAACCTATCACCCAACACCATCTAATCAACTAAACCATGCCACCAAGCAGCCCATCCAGTCTCCTCCTAAACACCTCCAGTGATGGTGACTCCACCATCTCCCTGGGCAGCTCATTCCAGTGCCCAGTCTCTCTGTGAAGAATTTCTTCCTCACCTCCAGCCTAAACCTCCCCTGGCACAGCTTGAGACTGTGTCCTCTTGTTGCGGTGCTAGTTGCCTGGGAGAAGAGACCAACCCCCACCTGGCTACAACCTCCCTTCAGGTAGTTGTAGAACCCACAAGGGACAACATCTTCTGTCAGTGGCACAGCACAATGCAGTGACAGCAGCAGCAGCCTGTGGCCAGCCTGCCCAGCTGCCCACGCCTAAATGCTACAAAACATTAAACAGTAACAAGAAGAAGAACTGCAACAACCCTGCCCTGTCCCTCCTCATTAAGCTTTTAAGGCTCCTGCTCCCTCTGTGGAATCACCACTCTCTGGCCTGGTCAATAATGTATGAGATGAAAAGCTCCTGTCCACCCTGAGATAGATAAGAAAGAAAGAAAGAAAGGAAGGAAGAAAGGAAGAAAAGAAGAAAGAAAGAAAGAAAGAGAGAAAGAAAGAAAGAAGGAAAGGAAAGAAAGAAAGAAAGAAAGAAAGAAAGAAAGAAAGAAAGAAAGAAAGAAAGAAAGAAAGAAAGAAAGAAAGAAAGAAAGAAAGAAAGAAAGAAAGAAAGAAAGAAAGAAAGAAAGAAAGAAAGAAAGAAAGAAAGGAAGGAAGGAAGGAAGGAAGAAAGGAAGGAAGGAAGGAAGAAAGAAAGGAAGAAAGAAAGGAAGAAAGAAAGGAAGAAAAGAAAAGAAAAGAAAAGAAAAGAAAAAGAAAGAAAGAAAGAAAGAAAGGAAGGAAGGAAGGAAGGAAGGAAGAAAGGAAGAAAGGAAGAAAAGAAAAGAAAAGAAAAGAAAAGAAAAGAAAAGAAAAGAAAAGAAAAGAAAAGAAAAGAAAAGAAAAGAAAAGAAAAGAAAAGAAAAGAAAAGAAAAGAAAAGAAAAGAAAAGAAAAGAAAGAAGG
The DNA here is from genome assembly GCF_014839835.1 of Dryobates pubescens. Classification (NCBI taxonomy): domain Eukaryota; kingdom Metazoa; phylum Chordata; class Aves; order Piciformes; family Picidae; genus Dryobates; species Dryobates pubescens. Next base: position 28,309,774 of record NC_071625.1, on the reverse strand, counting down.
AAAGAAAGAAAGAAGGAAAGAAAGAAAGAAAGAAGGAAAGAAAGAAAGAAAGAAAGAAAGAAAGAAAAAGAAAGAAAGAAAGAAGAAAGAAAGAAAGAAAGAAAGAAAGAAAGAAAGAAAGAAAGAAAGAAGGAAAGAAAGAAAGAAAGAAAGAAAGAAAGAAAAAGAAAGAAAGAAAGAAGAAAGACAGAAAGAAAGAAAGAGAAAGAAAGAGAAAAAGAAAAGGCAGAGAGAAATTTACAGTAAGTGCTTAGTGCTATTTTTGGCAGTCCTGGTTTGAGACCAAATAAAAAGAAAATGCAAATGATGATGATAATAATAATAAAAAGACCAAAGGCAAGAAAATTAAAGAGGTGATCAAACACTTCAAAGACAGTTGCAGTGAGAGAGATTACATTTTCTCTTGCTTAATTTCATAGAATCAGCAAGGTTGGAAAAGACCTCAAGGATCATCAGGTCCAACCTGTCACCACAGACCTCATGCCTACTAGACCATGGCACCAAGTGCCACGTCCAGCTCCCTCTTGAACACCTCCAGGCACGGTGACTCCACCACCTCCCTGAGTAGCACATTCCAATGGCTAACAACTCTCTCTGGGAAGAATTTTCTCTTCACCTCCAGCCTTTTCTTTTACTCTTTCTCACCTGCTCCCAAGAGAGCCACAGGCTCGAGAGAAAGCAATGCTTTTTTTTGTATTGCTCCATTTTTTTGTTGTTTCCCACCTCTGTTTTGTATGAATTTGTTGCTCATGGAAGACACTTGTCTCTGCTAGCCCCCAAGACTCAAATAAGGAGTGAATGTACATCTTCAATCCATCCACCCATCACTAGCAATCTCCTTGACCTATTAACCATCTCACTGTTAGGCTCAGCTGGAACATCTGTCCAGAGGCAGAACGTGGCAGGACTATGTCCAGCACTACAGGGCTGGAGAAATACTTTGCCCTATGTAACAAACACATTCATATGGAGGATGGAGAATGATGAAGAAATGCATTCTTAGCCCTTTCTTCAAGGACTAGGAAGTGTTAAGGGTTGGCAGGACTGGGCAACTGAAGGAGGGCAAGTGGCATTTTCAGAAAGAGGTTAAAACCCCCAACGTGCATACCCATGATGGCATGCTCTCTGTCTCCAGCATGTCCTTCCTGCTGCCACTACTCTCTTGCAGAGGGAGCAGCACTGACAGATCCTCATACAAAGCATCTACAAAATAAGATTGTCCCAGAGCAGCTTCTCAAAGCGATGATGAAGCCACCCCTCTGCTATGAGGACAGGCTGAGGGAGCTGGGGGTGTTCAGCCTGGGCAAGAGAAGGCACTGGAGAGACATAACAGTGGTGTTCCAGTACTTGAAGGGGGGCAACCAGGATGGAGAGAGACTGTTTGCAATGGCCTGTGGTGTCAGGACGAGGGGCAATGGCTTCAAACTAGAGCAAAGTAGGGTTAGATTGGATGATAGGGACAAGTCTTTTAGCATGAGGGTGGTAGAACACTGGAACAGGTTGCCCAGGGAGGTGGTTGGGGCCCCACCTCTGGAGATATTCAAGGGGAGGCTGGACAGTGCTCTGGGCAACCTGATGTAGCTGAGGATGTCCCTGCTGATTGCAGAGGGGGTTGGGCCAGATGACCTTTGGAGGTCCCTTCCAACCCAGCCCATTCTATGGATCTACGATTCTGTGATTCTAAGATTGATTCTGTGCTTCTAAAATTGATTCTATGATTCTGTTCTTGCTGAAGTGGCCTGCATCCTTGCTAGGGCTACTGCCCCAGCCAGCTCCAGCTTTAGCACACAACTTAGAAAATTCAGTGTGGAATAGCAGCAGCAAACAGCTTCTCCACCTTATGACATCTCACAGCAAATTGGTGTAATCTGCATTTCCAGCTACAGGAGATTTTCAGCAGAATTAATTGTGAATTACTTCTGGCCTAGTTATAATCTCAAAGACCATTTCTTTTTGGCAGTGGAAGAGGAGCTGCACTTTCTGCATAAAGCCAATGCCTGTAAAACAGAAGAAGGCAAAGCATGATCAGTGTGGTGAGCAGGAGATAAAACAAGCTCCTTGGCACTGGGCAATGGCAGAGGAAGTCTGTTTCCTCCCTGATAGCTAGTCGAACATTGTTACCCTAAGCTGGACTGGTTCTCCTCCCACCAGGCTGTTCATACACCATCTGTCCATGCTGAAAATTATCAGGAGCATTATGTTGCATCTTCTTCACTTATTAAAAGGCTGAATGCAAAGTTTCCAGAGCATACAGAGTGTTACAGCTTACTGCACCAGAAACTTTATACCATTCTGTCTAGCGAGGCCCCTGAGTCTCTCTTTTAATGCCTTGGAAATGCGGCAAAGTAGAGCCAAGGAAGGGCAAAGTAAACCATGAAACTTGAAAATCTTTTCTCCTGGTTCCCTCCTTCTTCCACCTCAAAATGGAAACAAAACAAGGTTATACTTACCTTGCATCTTCAAACCAAGAACAGAGGAAAACCTTTCCCACAACCATTTTGTCCCTTCAGCCTTTCAGAAAACAAATATATAGTGCTGGCACTTTGTCCCTCAGGCCCCCATCAAACCTTGCTTTTCACTAGCTTGTGAACAGAAAACCATCTTCAGATACCACAGAATTGACAGGGTTGGAAGGTCTCCCCTGAGCCTCCTCTCCTCCAGGCTAAGCAACCCCAGCTCCCTCAGCCTCTGCTCACAGGGCTGTGCTCCAGACCCCTCCCCAGCTTTGATGCCCTTCTCTGGACACACTCAAGTGTCTCAATGTCCTTCTTAAACTGAGGTGCCCAGAACTGGACACAGGACTCAAGGTTTGGCCTAACCAGTGCTGAGCACAGGGCACAATGACTTCCCTGCTCCTGCTGGCCACACTGTTCCTGATGCAGGCCAGGATGCCATTGTTCTTCTTGGCTGCCTGGGCACACTGTTCAGCTGCTGTCAACCAGCACCCCCAGGTCCCTTTCTGCCTGGCTGCTCTCCAGCCACTCTGACCCTAGCCTGTAGCTCTGCATGGGGTTGCTGTGGCCAATGTGCAGAACCTGGCACTTGGATGTGTTCAGTCTCCTGCCCTTGGACTCTGCCCATCTGTCCAGCCTGGCAAGGTCCCTCTGCAGAGCTCTCTGACCCTCTAACAGATCAACTCCTGCCCCCAGCTTGGTGTCAGCTGCAATTTTACTGATGATGGAATCAATCCCCTCATCCAGATCATCAATAAAGATATTGAACAGGATGGGGCCCAGCACTGATCCCTGGGGCACATCGCTAATGCCTGGCTGTCAGCTGGCTGTGGCACCATTCACCACCACTCTCTGGGCTCAGCCTCCAGCCAGTTCCTAACCCAGCTCAGAGTGCTGCTGTCCAAGCCAGGGGCTGACAGCTTGGCCAGGAGTTTGCTGTGGGGGATGGTGTCAAAGGCCTTGCTGAGGTCCAGGCAGGCTACATCCACAGCCTGCCCCACATCCACCAGGCAGTCACCTGGGCACAGGAGATCAGGCTGGTCAGGCAGGAACTGCCCTTCCTACATCCACCTTGGCTGGGTGTGATCCCTTGGCCATCCTGCAGGTGTGCTGTGATTGCCCCCAAGATGATCTGTTCCATAATCTTGCCTGGCACTGAGGTCAGGCTGACAGGTCTGGAGTCTGCAGGTTCCTCCTTCTGGCCCTTCTTGTGGATGGGCATCACGTTGTCAGCCTTCAGTCATCTGGGACCTCTCCAACAAGCCAGGACTGCTGGTAACTGATGGAGGGTGGCTTGGCAGCTCCTCTGCCAGCTCTCTCAGCACCCTAGGATGGATCCTATCTGGTCCCATGGACTTAAGGGGATCCAAGTGGCTCAGCTTCCTCCTGGATTTCAGGGGTACTACACTGCTCCCTGACCCCATCTACCAGTTCAGGAGGCCAGTTGTCTTGCAGACCTCCTGCCTTACTGTTGAAAATGGAAGCAAAGAAGGTATTTAGTACTCTGCCTTTTCCTCATCTTTAGTTACAATATTCCACTCCAGGTCCAATGCAGACTGGAGGTTCTCCTTGCCCTCTTTTTACCATTAATATGTTTATAAAAATGCTTTTTATTGTCCTTCACAGCAGTGTTCAGCTTAAGCTCTAACTGGGCTTTTGCCTCCCTAATTTTTCTCCTGCATGCTCTAACAACATCCTTAAATGTATCAGGAGTTGCCTTTCCCCTTTCCAAAGGTGATACAGCCTCTTTTTTACCCTTAGTTCCTTCAGGAGCTGCTTGCCCATCCAGGCCCAGAGCCTTCCCCTCAGCTCACCTCTCTGCACCTGGGCACAGCCTGTTCCTGTGCCTTCAAGAGCTCCTGCTTGAAGTAGGTCCAAGCGTCCTGGACCCCTTGGTTCTTAAGGGCTGCTACCCTGGGGACTCTCCAAATGAGTTGCTTAAATAAACTCAAGTTTGCCCTTCGGAAGTCCAAGGTCAGGGTTCTGTTATTGCTCCTCCTTGTTTCCCTGTATGTTGAAAACTCCACTAGCTCATGGTCACTGCACCCTACACAGCCTCCTACCTTCACCTTTCCCCCAGCCCTTCCCTATTGGAGAGCAGCAGGTCAAGCAGAGCCTGCCCCCTGGTAGGCTCACTTAACAGCTGCATCAGGAAGCTGTCCTCCATCAGCTCCAGGAACCTTCTGGACTGCCTCCTCTCTGCTGTGCTAAGTTCCCAGCAGATATCTGGCAGGTTAAAGTCACCCCCAAGGACAAGGTCTGATGATCTTGAGACAGCCTCCAGTTGCTTATAGAATATTTCATCTGCCTCCTCATCCTGGTTGGGTGGTCTATAACAGACTCCAACCAGGATGTCAGTTTTGTTAGGCCTCCCTCTGATTTTAACCCACAGGCTCTCAATCCTTTCATCCACAACCTCAAGCTCTGAGGCATCGAGAGATTCCCTAATGTACAGGGCCACCCCTCCTCCTCTTCTCCCTTGTCTATCTCTCCTAAATAGCTTGTAACCCCCCAGTGCAGTACTCCAATCATGTGAATCATCCCACATTGTTTCTGCAATAGCAATTGCATCACAGTTTTCCTGGTGGACCAAGACTTCCAGTTCCTCTTGTTTGTTACCCATGCTGCGTGTGTTGGTGTACCTGCACCCCAGCTGGACTGCTGATTTCTCATCTGACTCTAGTTTATGTCCCTCTGTCTCCTCTCCAGAGAGACTGGTTTCATCACCCACCCCCTTCAGACCTAGTTTAACGCCCTCCCAGTGAGCCCTGCCAACTCTAGTGCTGGAGCCCTCTTGCCCTCTCTAGATAGACTCACCCCATCTAGGCCCAGCAGATCAGGTGCAGTGAAAGTTGCCTCTTGATTGAAGAACCCCAAATTCTGCTCCACCTCTCTCAGCCTGTTCCTACAGGGAAGGTTTTTCCAGCCCTCTGATCATCTTCATGGCTCTCCTCTGGACCTGCTCCAGCAGTTTGATGTTCCTCTCATGCTGGGAGCACCAGAACATGGAAGAAATCTTACTCTACAAGTATTTTTTATGGACTTCACAGAGGACTGCTCTCTATGGATAAAGTTCCCTAGGGCTCCAGTTAAGGGTGAGATCGTAGAAGCCATCTAGGCAGGGTTGAAGCAGTGCCTTGGAGGAAACTCCCTTTACTCTGCACATGCAGCAGGCTGACCAGCCAAGCAAGGCCTGCAAAAGGCTCATCTTCCCTTGAGCCTTCTCTGTTTATTCACTTTTTGCTTGTCACCCAGATCTGCCACACAGTACACAAGCAGATGTCTTTCTAAGCCAGCCTCTATTATTTTCTAAAATCTTCTGCAAAACACACAGGGACTGATTGTGGGAGCTGTCAAGCCTGAAAGTGATTCCAGCTCCTTTGCCCTTTCCTTCTCTGCACATCGGGGTGTGATATAAATACAACAGAAAATGGAAAACGCAGGTTAAGGGAGTCAAGCTCAACACTTCTGAGGGTTTGGGGGTGTTTTTTGCTGCTTGGTGCCCTGGGCTGGCACCTTTTTTTTTCCTCCTTCTTTTCTTTTCCTTGAAACTACTTTCTGTCCATCAGCTAGCCTTGGAATGTTTGGGGGTTTGAAAGCCAAAACAATAGGTCCTGCTGGGAGCGTTATCACCTTTGTCAAAATCCAGCGTGGAGCCAGAACCAGGATCCATCCAGGTTCTTCAAAAAGCACCCTAGATGCATTCCTCATTAGGCAATCTGTTTATTCCCAAACACAAACACACAGGGGGATAGGATTAGATAACACTTTCCTGGCTTACTAAATGGCTTAGACTTAGTAAATATGGTACTCGATTTTCAACTGATTCTACCATCTGCCAGCAAACTTATTGCTTTTAGCAGGGGTTTTTCTGGTGGTAATTTCCAGGCTTTCTCTCCCCCCCACCTCCCTCCCTGGTCTTTTCATGAATATACATGCCTACAAAGTTTAAGGGAAAAGGAATACAGCAAACAAATGAATTAATCCACAAAATCTGAATAGCACAGGCCAGGCTATAATCAGAAGGTAGAAAGGGACTTTCAAATTGTGATTACCAAGCAGCACAGGGGGAAAATAACAACAACAAACAAAAATATCAAGAAAAGCCTCATGTGTGGGAGAAACCTCAGATTGTTTTCCAGGTGTGTCTAAATCCTGCAGGCAGCCAGAGGGGTGAATGGTGTGTGTGCAAGGCACAGAGTGGCAGCAACTGTGTGCATGGGCAGAGGCTGGTGTGAGAAGAGCAAATAGCTGGCGTGAGGTAATCCACCCAGACAACTGACTGCCCAGGACCCAAGTGGATGAAAGTCAAAGCATAACATTTCTGCTGTGTTTTCACACTGAAAAGAAAATAATCATCAATATGCTCAGGCCTGTTCTGATGCTAACCAGAGGCAGAGATCATAGAATCATAGAATTGTCAGGGTTGGAAGGCACCTTAAGAATCAGCCAGTCCCAACCCCCTGCCATGGCCAGGGACACCTCACACTACAGCAGGCTGCTCACAGCCACATCCAGCCTGGCTGCAAACACCTCCAGGCAGGAGGCTTCCACCACCTCCCTGGGCAGCCTGTGCCAGGCTCTCACTACCCTCATGGGGAACAACTTCTTCCTAACATCCCATCTGAATCTCCCCATTTCTAGTTTTGCTCCATTCCCCCCAGTCCTATCACTCCCTGACACCCTCAAAAGTCCCTCCCCAGCTTTCTTGTACCCCCCTGCAGATAATGGAATGCCACAAGAAGGTCTCCTTGGAGCCTCCTCTTCTCAGACTGAGCACCCCCAACTCTCTCAGTCTGCCTCCATAGCAGAGCAGCTCCAGCCCTCTGCTGATCCTTGTGGCTCTTCTCTGGACACCTTGCAGCACATCCAGATCAATCATACATGCTCCAGCATGTCCAGATAAATCATGGCAGCAAAGCTAGCAGTGTGTAGCTGCAGTCCTGACTCTGTTGTAGTCACAGAATCACAGAATCATAGAATAGAAGAGGCTGGAAAGGACCTCTGCAGATCATTGAGCCCAACCCCCTTGACAAAGCAGTCCTTTGCCTCCCAGACACCAGTACTAGAAAAAGTAAGAGTTGGTCACAGAGACCCTGGCTGAGCTCTCCAGGACCAAGTCAGTGCTTAGAGATGTGAACTTCATGCTGTTATTCCCACTAGATACACCTTGCTTGTAATCACTCAGTACTGCATGGTGATTCCTGTTCTCCTTGGTGCTTTTACAGGTTCCACCAGTTGGAAGATCCTGCCACAAGCAGTGCTGTGTTGCTGTTGAAATGCTTGGTGCAAATGCAACTGGAAAAGAAATCTTGCTCTCATCCAAGAGAGTGGAAGTGATTTTCACTGTTTCCAGCAGTTTTGCAGTCTCACTTCTTGGCATACACATTGTTTGTTCAGGAAAGGTCTGAACTTCTGGAAGGAAGGGGTAAAGGAGAGTGAAGATGCAGTCAGAAACGCTAGTGGAGGTGGCAGCTCTAGCAGTGACTCTCTCCTAGGCATTCTTGGCACACGAGGATGTTCCTCTTCTCCTCAGGAGTCTCCAGCACCAAAACTCCATTGCCACCATTCCACTCATGTGCAAGAAGAGGATGGTCTTGAGGGGGAGAGGGAACCACAGGGAGATCTTGTGCTTCCCCTCCCACTTTCAGCCAGTCCTGGTGCAGGCTGTCAGACAACAGTACCCTGCCCTTTTTTCATTCAGAGTTTTAGGCCCAGTTTCTCCCTGTGACAAAAAACAAACCTTTTAACCCAGGAACTAACCAAGAAGATGGCAAGACATGACTTAGCTGCAGGCAGCTTATTCAGAGTAGTCAATCAGCTGAGATCTAGGAAATAATTAATGGCAGGGAAATTAATTTGGAGAGGAAATGACAGTCAGGTGCACGAAGCACCGCCGGAGCAGGTAAGCCCAGAGCTTGCAGCAATTCATACACTGTGTGATGAACAAAAGGAATAAGAAGAAGAGAATCAACCAGGCTGGGAAAGACCTCAGAGATCACCAAGTCCAACCTATTACCTAATACCTAACACCTCCTGACAAATAAACCATGGCTCCAAGTGCCACATCCAAGCTATTTTTGAACGCCTCCAGGGATGGTGACTCCACCACCTGCCTGGGCAGCACATCCCAATGGCCAGTCTTTCTTGCTGGGAAGAACTTTCTCCTCACCTCCAGCTTAAACCTCCCCTGGCACAGATTGAGGCTGTGTCCTCTTGTTCTGGTGTTGGTTGCCTGGGAGAAGAGACCAACCCCCACCTGGCTACAATCTCCCTTCAGGCAGTTGTAAACAGCAAGAAGGTCTCCCCTGAGCCTCCTCTTCTCCAGGCTAAGCAACCCCAGCTCCCTCAGCCTCTCCTCACAGGGCTGTGCTCCAGACCCCTCCCCAGCTCTGTTGCCCTTCTCTGGACACCTTCCAGCAGCTCAACATCTTTCCTAACCTGAGGGGCCCAGACCTGGACACAGGACTCAAGGTGTGGCCTAACCAGTGCTGAGCACAGGGCACAATGACCTCCCTGCTCCTGCTGGCCACACTGTTCCTGATGCAGGCCAGGATGCCATTGGCCTTCTTGGCCACCTGGGCACACTGCTGGCTTGTGTTCAACCTCCTATCAACCCAGGTCCCTTTCTGCCTGGCTGCTCTCCAGAGAGGAATGTTAGCACTGGGTACAAAATACCAGTGCAAGGGAGGAGTGGGAAGATCATAGAAATGATCATGGGACCATAGAAAACTGATAAGAAAAGGCAAGGTGAAGAATGGGCAGAGGTGTGGATGAGATGTGAGCCAGATGAGAAGACACATTCTGTATACAGAAAGAAGTAAGAGCTAGCACAAGAGGTGGAATGAGAGATGGAAGAGGCAATGTATGGTTGCAAGGGCTGACTCTGTAATTAAAACAAAAGGTTCACAAAATGTGCTGGAGAAATAATCAGATATTTAGTTTCTATCATTAAAAATAAATACCATAACAGGGCTCTATCCAGGCTGAAGTCAACAAAAGGAAGACATCAGAAGGCTTACACTTACTGCCAGTATCCAAGACCCACATCCTACCCAGAAATTAAATGGGGAGAAAGATAAATACAGAGAGGTTAGCAAATGTGCTGCATTAAAAACAGCTTTAAAATATCAAGAAAGAAAAAAATAGAAAGCATCAAATATAATGCCTGTGCTTTTAAGAGGGATTTGATCTGACAGCAAGAAACCATTCTTCTTATTCAAAACAACTCTGGGAAAAGTAATCAGGTGAAGATAACATTGGATGAAAGTGCTGTCAGAGAAAATACTGGGGAAAACTTGCAAGAGAAAGCTGTAGTGACAGGTCTTGTTTCACTTACAGCAAGCATCACAGGCTTAATAAAGGCAGCAGAGTGCAAACCTCCCAGCAGGATGTCATGGCCAAAAGACCTCATGTGAACCATTCATGGGTGAAGAGGGAAATGGAAAGTAGGGCTATGGATGTTAATTCACCTGTGTAGTCAGCAGGAGCAAAAGCATCACTAGGATGTGCTCTTCCTGCTTATTCCACCTACACTTACAGGGGACTGTAGAGGATTGGAGAGGGCTTAGATAGAAGGTGCAGGGATGCTGTGAGAAGTAGAGGACAGTCACTGCAGAGAGGGAGTGAGCAGCCTGTTCAGAAGCTGAAATGAACTTTCCATACTCTCTCTGCAGGGAAAGTTTTTGGAGGCCATTGTGTTCACATTACAGGATATCAGGGGTTGGAAGGGACCTCTGGAGATCATTGAGTCCAAGCCCCCTGCCAGATCAGGACCACAGAATCCAGGTCACACAGGAACACATCCATATGGGTCTTGAAAGTCTCCAGAGAGGGAGATTCCACAACCTCCCTGGGCAGCCTGCTCCAGGGCTCTGTGCCCCTCACAGTGAAGAAGTTCCTCCTCATGTTGAGGTGGAACCTCCTGTGCTGGAGTTTCCATCCATGTTGTTTAATCTTGCACCTAGAAACGTAACAAGAGACAGTGCTGGAGGCTGACACAAGTCAAATTCCCACTGGGTTCAAACAGCAAGTTAAAAAGTGACTATTTGTCACAGCTTTGGCAATTAAGCATCACAAAGAAATGAGCAGGGGCTGTGGACAACTCTTGAATCCAAGACTTAAAGTCTTTCTAAGAGACATGCTGGTGACTAGATAAAACTCTGGAGTTCAGGTCACACTGAGCATCAAGTGGGGTGTGGAAATGTGTAACTCTGTGAAACACAGGTCAAAATTCTAAGAGAATTAGCAAGCTTCCCATGTGGCATCTGCTGACAGGAGATCATGGTGGGAAAGGATCCGTGTCTGCCATACCCTACCCTGAACAATGCTTCACAGGCTGGATTACTCTGGCAGGGAACACAGAAAGAACATTGGACTTCAAAATGAGTGAATGGGCCAGGAGATTACTGGGGAGTCAGTAGCTTTAATGTGAGGGCCCAGGTCTGTTGTGTTTGTTTATTAAAAGGTTGTTTAGTCAGGCAGTGCTCTTTGATGACGATACCAGGCTTGGAGAGAGGCAGTCAATAACCAGGCAGAGTGGATTACAGTTGAAGCTGGTGCTGATATACTGCAGACAGCAAGTGAGATAGACAGATCAGTGTCTTGTAATTGATTGTAAAGAAATGTAAAGAGATGAAGGACTAAAAGGGAACAAGCATCTTCAGCAGGAGGAGAAGGAGGGGTGAGGGGAGGGAAGGGCTAAAAGAGAACTAGAAGTTAAAGGCTAATCCTTTTGACAGTGTTTGTTGCAGCTGTTAACAGGAACATAAAAAACTACCAACAGCCTTCAGAGAGGCCTCCTGGAAAGGCATTTGAACAAGCTCAGACCCTAAGCCCTGAACAGAGGTGCCAAACAGGGATCCTCCTTAGTGACAAAAAGGTTGCAGCATCGCTTAGTGTGAACATGAGCTGAAGAAATTTAGCCCAGCATGCTTCACTAAATGCTAAACAAAAGAGCTTGTGTGTACTTGAGAGAGCCATGGCTCCCATCAGTCCCATCAGCTGATGGACAGACCTGGGGTGATGTCACTGCCCTGCTACAATGGCAAGTAAGTAATGTATATTAACATACAAAGTGTTTTGTGATGGCTTCTGTCACCAAATGGTTGATATTATGTTCTCCTGAGCTCTTGCTTCCTTAAAGGGCAGAGTCTGGCCAACTGAACCAACTGAAAATACACTAAGAAGTATTTGGCACAGAATTTAGTACTGGAAGGGCCTGTGGAGATCATACTGTGACTGCTTGTCATGGATTACCTGGCAGCATCACAATTCATCCAGTGGTTCCTTCCCAGCAATTCAGCAGTCAACAGCTGGCTCACGACTGAGAGTAGCCTGGTGGTGGATTTCAGCATCAGTCCTTCCTGAGATCTCATAAGCAATGAATCACAGAATCATAGGATCACTAAGGCTAGAAAACACCTTTAGGATCACTGAGTCCAGCCATAACCCAACTGCCATGACCAGTAAACCATGTTCTGAAGCACCACATCTGCAGCTTCTTGAACACCTCCAGGGATGGTGACTGCCCCTCCTCCCTGGGCAGCACATTCCAGTGCCTGACCACTCTCTCAGTAAAGTGTTTCCTAATGTCCAACCTAAACCTCCCCTGGCACAACTTAAACCCATTTCCTCTTGTCCTACCTCTGGTTACTTGGGAGAAGAGACCCACACCAGCCTCACTCCAGCCTCCTTTCAGGCAGAAGTACAGAGCAATGAAAGCTCCTCTCAGCCTTCTCTTCTCCAGGCTAAACAACCCCAGCTGCCTCAGCTACTCCTCATGGATGCCCTCCAAACCCTTCAGCAGCCTCTTTGCTCTTCTCTGGACTTGCTGCAGGACCTCACTGTCTTTTCTATGCTGTGGTGCCCAGAATTGAACCCAGCAGTCAAGGTGTGGCTGTTTCCTTCTCATAAAACAAACCAAACACCACACACAGAGGCTGGAAGTTAAACCAGAAAATAATTTAGCTCCCTGCTCTTTGCAGAGCCTCCTTCCGTGAGCAAAGCATCAGTGAAAGCAACCTGAGGCATTGTTTCCAAACAGAAAGGACAAAGCAACAACCCCATGCAGCACTACAGGCAGGGGATGGAGTGGCTGAGAGCAGCCAGGCAGAAAGGGACCTGGGGGTACTGGTTGACAGCAGCTGAACAGGAGCCAGCAGTGTGCCCAGGTGGCCAAGAAGGCCAACGGCATCCTGGCCTGTATCAGGAACAGTGTGGCCAGCAGGAGCAGGGAAGTCATTGTGCCCTGTGCTCAGCACTGGTTAGGCCACACCTTGAGTCCTGTGTCCAGTTCTGGTCCCCTCTCTGTGATTCTATGCTGGAAGGTGTCCAGAGAAGGGCAAGGAGGCTGGGGAGGGGTCTGGAGCACAGCCCTGTGAGGAGAGGCTGAGGGAGCTGGGGTTGCTTAGCCTGGAGAAGAGGAGGCTCAGGGCAGGCCTTGCTCTCTACAACTCCCTGAAGAGAGGTTGCAGCCAGGTGGGGGTTGGTCTCTTCTCCCAGGCACTCAGCACCAGAACAAGAGGACACAGCTTCAAGCTGTGCCAGGGGAGGTTTAGGCTGAAAGAGAGATTGGCCATTGGGATGTGCTGCCCAGGGAGGTGGTGGAGTCACCATCCCTGGAGGTGTTTAGGAAGAGCCTGGATGAGGCCCTTGGTGCCATGGCTTAGTTGATCAGATGGTGCTGGGTGATAGGTTGGACTTGATGATCTCTGAGGTCTTTTCCAGCCTGGTTAATTCTGTATTCCATTCTGCATTCTGTAAACTGGTGGCTGCACTGCAGGTGTTCCTGCAGGAGAAAAGTGTCCCTGCTGCAGGCATTGGGGTGGTCCCAGGGCACAGGTAGTGTTTGCCCTGGGCTTGCTGGGGGGTGCAGAAGGAGCTCAGCCTTCACTGTCCTCACTGGTGATCTCCCTGCCTGGGACCTTGCACAGGAGGAGTTAATTTAACCTCTTGTTGTGCCCCATCTCAAGGACCTTGCCTCTGGGCTTTGGTTTTGTTTTCTTCATCCTGCCAAACACAGGTTTTATTCTTGTTCAAATGATTTATCCCAACGGACCTAAACTTTTGCTCAGTCCCCTGCTGAGTTCCTGAAAGATAATGAACTAACTGATTTCTAGGTAATTTATGCATAAATTTATAGACTGAGCTGTGGTTTAATCAAACTGCTTTGCCTTGTGTAGTATAATAGCAATATCTAATGAAAACATATGAAGTATGTGTTTCATAATTACCTCAGACAGCTCATTTCGATTTGCTTCCTATTTCAATCCCCAAATTCCTATCTTCTTGCATTGTAAACACTTTCCTTCCTATCTCATCAATCTGAGTTATGTAAATGATGGGGGGGGACAAAATTAAATTTCCCCCTCAGTGTTATCAAAGGCCCTATTCTCTCTGAAACATCTGACTTGGGTGCACACAAAACCAGGCTTGTTGAACATCTTTGTTGGTGCCATGGACAGTGGCACTGAGTGCAGCCTCAGCAGCTTTGCTGATGACACCAAGCTGTGTGCTGCAGCTGACAGCTGGAGGGAAGGGATCCAACCTGGACAGGCTGCAGAGCTGGGCCCAGGACAATCTCAGGAGGTTCAACAAGACCAAGGGCAGGGTCCTGCAGCTGGGTTGAGGCAATCCCAGGCACAAATCCAGGCTGGGTAGGGACTGGCTTGAGAGCAGCCCTGAAGAAAAGGCCTTGGGGATGCTGGTGGATGAGAAGCTCAACAGGAGCCAGCAGGGAGCACTTGCAGCCCAGAGAGCCAAGCAGAGCCTGGGCTGCAGCAAGAGAAGTGTGGCCAGCAGGGCCAGGGAGGGGATTCTGCCCCTCTGCTCCACTCTGCTGAGACCACAGCTGGAGCTCTGGGGCCAGTTCTGGAGCCCCCAGCACAGGAAGGATCTGGAGGTGCTGGAAGGTGTCCAGAGAAGGGCCACGAGGATGAGCAGAGGGCTGGAGCTGCTCTGCAATGAGGACAGACTGAGGGAGTTGGGGCTGTGCAGTCTGGAGAAGAGAAGGCTCCAAGGAGACCTAATTGTGGCCTTCCAGTATCTGCAGGGGGCTCCAAGAAAGCTGGGGAGGGACTTTTGAGGGTGTCAGGGAGTGATAGGACTGGGGGGAATGGAGCAAAACTAGAAATGGGGAGATTCAGATGGGATGTTAGGAAGAAGTTGTTCCCCATGAGGGTGGTGAGAGACTGGCACAGGCTGCCCAGGGAGGTGGTAGAAGCCTCCTGCCTGGAGGTGTTTGCAGCCAGGCTGGATGTGGCTGTGAGCAGCCTGCTGTAGTGTGAGGTGTCCCTGGCCATGGCAGGGGGGTTGGAACTGGCTCAGCCTTGAGGTCCTTTCCAACCCTGACAATTCTGTGACTATGAAAACACAGCTTTTTTGTCATTTGGCTGGAAAAGAATATTCACATTAAGTCACCAATAATAGCTGCTGCAGCAGAGTGGTGTTGCTGGAGCCAGGACATACAGACCTCTAGACTAGTTATTTAGAAGACACTGACATTAAAAGACTAACTTTCAGCTCTAAGGTCCCCCCAGGATCTTCTCTTCTCCAGCATGAACAACCCCAGTTCCCTCAGCCTGTCCGCATGGCAGAGGTGCTCCAGCCCTTGGATCATCCTTGTGGCCCTCCTTTGGATTTGCTCCACCAGCTCTGTGTCCTTCTTATGATAGGGACACCAGAACTGGACACCGTTGTCAAGGTGGGGTCTCAGCAGAGCAGATTAAAAGGGCAGAATCCCCTCTCCCACCCTGCTGGCCACACTCCTCTTGATGCAGCTTACGATCCACTTTGCCTTCTGGGCAAAACTTATGGGTGTTAGAGAATCCAGCATTGTGTTCTGAGGTCTGAGAGACAGCCACTTTTTCAGAACAGAGAAGGAAAACAGAATGAAAAGCTCAAGTAAAAAGAAAAGGTAATTAAAAGCTAAAGTACACTGAGTGTCAACTAGTTCAGTAAAACCTCTCCTCAGCAGCCCAGCACTGTATTTCAACATCCCCCTGCAGGGCTGCAGATATATTTTTGCTGCATCCAGCAAAAGGGAAGTTGTAGTTACACATGGTGGCATGAATACACCTAGGGAAAGCAGAGAGGAAAGGGTACCAGCACTGGTGCCAAGTCAGTACAGAAAGCCTTTGTGAGGAGCTGACAATCTGCCATCCACGTAGCGTTCCTGCTTTGAAAGATTATTCTCTCCTGGAATTAATTCCAGGTATTTGCAGTGTCAGTGTCACTTGCCTCCTTCATTATTTTTTCCCAAAGACTACAAGCTGCACACACCCCATCAATGAAAGGTAGCTCTCTCTCTGGCAGAACTGCAAGGAAATGGTAGAAAGCAACCTGCTGCAGGAGCAGAAGATGGAGAGAGCCTAACCAAGAGCGCTGCGGTAAGCACGGAGCAGGTGACACATTTCAGCAGTTCTGTGGCATGTACAGAGAACAAAGAGTCTCAGAGCAGCTTCTCAGCCAGGAGGCAGCGAGACCCTTTTAGACCAGCTGAAGTCTGTCCTCTGCTATCCAGTCTGAGACAAATTGTTTTGTAATCAGCAAAATAGACCTGCTGGAGCAGAGATCAAAAAGCATCATTTTCATATGAGAATAGAATCACAGAATTGTCAGGGTTGGAAGGGACCTCAAGGCTCAGCCAGTTCCAACCCCCCTGCCATGGCCAGGGACACCTCACACTACAGCAGGTTGCTCACAGCCACCTCCAGCCTGGCTGCAAACACCTCCAGGCAGGAGGCTTCCACCACCTCCCTGGGCAGCCTGTGCCAGGCTCTCACCACCCTCCTGGGGAACAACTTCTTCCTAACATCCAGTCTCAATCTCCCCACTTCTAGTTTTGCTCAATTCCCCCCAGTACTATCACTCCCTGACACCCTCAAAAGTCCCTCCCCAGCTTTCCTGTAGCCCCCTGGAGCAGATACTGGAAGGCCACAGTTAAGGCTCCTCGAAGCCTTCTCTTCTCCAGACTGAACAACCCCAGCTCCTTCAGTCTGTCCTCACAGCAGAGCAGCTCCAGCCCTCTGCTCACCCTCGTGGCCCTTCTCTGGACACCTTCCAGCACCTCCAGATCCTTCCTGTCCTAGGGGCTCCAGAACTGGACACAGAGCTCCAGATGTGGTCTCACCAGAGTGGAGCAGAGGGGGAGAATCCCCTCCCTGGTCCTGTTGGCTATGCTTTTGTTGCTGCAGCCCAGGCTCTGCTTGGCTCTCTGGGCTGCAAGTGCTGGCTCCTGTTGAGCTTCTCATCCACCAGCACCCCCAGGGGCCTTTTCTTCTGCATATGAGCTTTCAGTTTTCAAATGCAGGGGTTTGAAACCTAGAGCTGCCTGCTCCTCTTATGTCTCTGATTTCTTTAATTGTGCCTTTTTGCCTCCTGTATTTACTTATTTATTCTGAACATTGTGTCAGTGGTAGATTATTTCCTTGTCTGGACCCACTCCTCCTCCATCCCCTGTGGTCAGCGTTTGTTCCTGCCGGATCACAACATCACCATCCTTCATGTCACAAAACTGATGAACAGCTGCACTGCTTCTACTGAAAAAAAACACAGCACCAACATATAGCAACAAAAATAATTAAAAAAGGGAAAAAAAGGAACTAAAAAAAAGTTCTCTGCATTCAGTTCTCAGCAGTGGTGTACTCACAGGAAACCACAGAGGTTTGCAGTGCTGGGAACCAGCAATTTGTCAAGGAAAAATTAACAACAGAGCATGGCAAAGTGCCTGTAGAGAGATTTTTAGCCACAAAGTATCATCCACTTCTAAACTGGATGATTCCCTCTAAAAAAGTTGCCTGGGTTTTTCCCCCTGGTGAAGAGTTTCTACACAGTAAACAGCTCAATTAGCTCCATCCCCAAACTCTTCTGGAAGGAGTGTGGCTGATACAGAGTCCAAACTCCCAACTAAGCTCCTAGGACCGCTCATGGCAGGACCCAAGAGTTAAAGACATCAATTTTGGTACATCTACACTAACAACTCATTCATCCCCTGAATTGTGAGCTAAGGGGGAATAAATCAGAATGCAGCTCAGTGAGAGCAAATGTGTCTAGATATCCCTTGTGCGCTTTGAAGCAAGACAAGGTCTGCAGAGGGGACTGGGAAACTGCAGTCAACAGACACCGAAACACCAATCCCAGACTCCACAGGAAACATGAACCTCATCAGCTGGGGGCTTTCACATTACTATGAAGCTGGTGGGGCATCCCCTCACATGCTATTTCTATCCTAAAATGTGGGTGCCTGCATGCTCAGCTCAACCTTCTCACCCACCCTCAAACTGCTGTGCTGCAGTTTTGCAGAAGCAACATCCTCCTTCGAGCTGGCAAAGTTGCTGTCTTTCACAAACAGCAGAAATAGCAGGGCCTGGAGAAGCCTTTCAGCTCAGGAGCATGGAAGTCATTTGAAATTCCTGCTAGCTAGCCTAGGCAAGACAACCATGCAACAGCCTCTCCTTTCAACTACATGTCCTTCCAGCATATCAATCAGGGTGGGAGAGAATGTGAAGAGCAACACTGAAGGAGGATGAAGAGCAGGAAGCAGGTTGCCACTAAGGGAAGAAGCCATGCAGCAGTGTTTTCTGGTTTGTGCAGTGTGTGCTGTGCTGTGGAAACAGAGCTGCCTGCCGTTCCCAAGAGAGAAGTGATTATACAGCAGGTGAGGGGACAACAGGGGACAGCTTCAGAGGAAGAGATGCAAGCAGAGCTGTAAGCATTAGGCCACAAGTCCTTACATCCTGGAAGCAAATCTAGTATTCCTCAGCAGCATTCCTTAGTTGTTTAGGAGACAGGTTTGAAACCTTCTGGCTGAGAAGGACCCATCTGTTAAGGCTTGTCATGCCCAGCAGCCTGAGAGATGGGAGGCTGCTGTGGGTCCATAGCCCCCGGAGCAGCCAGCAGAGAGGCTGAGCATCTATTGCCCGTAAGCTCAGGTACACACCATGCATGTAAATACACAAAGAGCTGTGACCAGACACGTGGATACACACAGAAACACAAAGAGCACCATGGCCTCAGCCTCTCCCCTTCTCTAGCTGATCAGGGTGACAAACTGTTAATGGGCAAAGCAGATCTAGGACTGTATACACACCATATGGGTCCCTGCACCAGCTGGCTCTAGACACTCTGCCCTACGACTGTCCCTGGATTCCCAGGCTGCACTGGTGCCTCTGGGATCCTTTGTGTCATGAGCCTTTCATCCCATAACCCAGCAGCATCCTTTTGTGGGAGCAGGCCCAGAGAAGGGGTGAGAACCCATTCCCCTGAACAAAGGCTGGCTCAAGGCTGGGAATATCTGCACCACTCAGAGAAAGGCTCCAGCCTTGCTGTTTCTCCATGCAGGAGGTCTGCCAGGCTGTTTACCATAGCTAATATTTCAGTTGCCTTTTTTATAGCAGGACTGCATGGAAAACAGCCTCTTAAAGCAGTATGAAGCTTTAAGACACCGAGAAACATGAGAAAAGCAGCTCAGCTGTCACTCTGAACACAAATGTTCACATACCTGTCATCCCTTGGCAGCAAGGCTTTGGTGGCCACCAGATTTTGACTGCACTGAATATTTTCAACCAAAAGCACCCAGAGACAAGGGAGATCTCACAGTCTGTACTAGTGCTTCTCCTGTGAAAATGAGCAGCTGGATACTCCTTTACTGCCTCCAGCAGAAGACAGCTTTATTGTGGACTCATTTATTATGACATGTCAGGGAACCAAGACAGGAGAGAGATAATTGTCTCAGTGCCTCATGTACAGCAAAAGATAAATAATCAAGGGAGACTTCACCTGGTGCAGACACAGAGGACACAGAGCTCCAACAGACTTAGCTTCACTGGTTCTGGTGCAGGTTTCACTGGATTGCAGACAGGACTGTGCTAACCATATTCACAGATTGCCTTAGATTGGAAGGGAGCCTCAAAGGGCATCCTGTCCAACCCCCCTGCACTCAGCAGGGACACCTCCAGCTCCAGCAGGTTGCCCAGGGCCACATCCAGTCTGAGCTTGAATGTTTCCAGGCATGGGGCCTCAACCACCTTTGTGGGCAGCCTATTTCAGTATTCCACCACTCTCACTGTGCAGAACTTCCTCCTGATGCCCAACCTCAATCTACCCTGCTCCAGTTTCAAACCATTGCCCCTCATCCTATTGCTAAAAGCCCTTTAGATCAGTCCCTCCCCAACCTTCCTGAAGGTCCTCTTCAGATATTGAAATGCAGCTGTAAGGTCTCCCTGGAGCCTTCTCTTCTCCAGGCTGGACAGCCCCAAATCTTTCATCCTGTCTTCATAGCAGAGGTGCTCCAGCTCTCTGCTCATCCTGGTGGCCTCCTCTGGAGCTGCCCCAGCAGGCCCATGTCTGTCTTGTGTTGGGGGCCCCAGAGCTGGATACAACACTCCTGACAGGGATCTCCACATGCAGGATTACCTTAGGTTCAAGTTCTCTCCCTCAATGCACGGCCCCAGGCCCTTTCCCATACACCCCATCCAATCCTGGTGCTGAACACAGAGCTGGCATTTTCCTTCAAGACTTCCACAGAGCACTTGTCTCTGCAGCATCTAAAAGATCACTGGTTGAAAATCTTTAATGACTTCCCCTACGTGAGAACCTGATGATGGAGAGAGGTATAATTATCCCATTTGACTAGTGAGGACCTTAAAGAGAGCAGTACAAATATAAATGCCCTTTAATTTTAGGTGCCCACTTTAGGATGTCTAGGAATTAATAATTTTTTGGAGTACTCAGCCTAATGTAGCTGCATACACTCAAGGACTTCACTGCAGTTTTAAGTGCTTGATGCTTTTTCTATGGAAACCCTAATCTAAGGTAAGCACTTTCAAAAGGAGGAACAGGTAATTATTGGCCAGCTGTGAAAGAACATATCCAAGTGGCTGCCAAACATTGCATCAGGGTTTGGTGGTGGAAGGAAGCAAAGAGGACAGTTTTCAAGGGTTTCTCTGAGCTGCCTTCCTATTAAATTAGCATCCTGCTCTTCTCATCAGAAGATGATTTCTGCATCAGGAAGAGTGTGGCCAGCAGGAGCAGGGAAGTCATTGGGCCCCTGTGCTCAGCATTGGTTAGGCCAAACCTTGAGTACTGTTCTGGGCTCCTCAATTTAAGAAGGACATTGAGACACTTGAATGTGTCCAGAGAAGGGCAACGAGGCTGGGGAGAGGCCTTGAGGACAGCCCTGTGAGGAGAGGCTGAGGGAGCTGGGGTTGCTTAGCCTGGAGAAGAGGAGGCTCAGGGGAGACCTTCTTGCTGTCTACAACTCCCTGAAGGGAGGTCGTAGCCAGGTGGGGGTTGGTCTGTTCTCCCAGACAGACAGAACCAGAACAAGAGGACACAGTCTCAAGCTGTGCCAGGGGAGGTTTAGGCTGGAGGTGAGGAGAAAGTTCTTCCCAGAAAGAGAGATTGGCCTTTGGAATGTGCTGCCCAGGGAGGTGTGGGAGTCACCATCCCTGGAGGTGTTCAGGCAGAGACTGGATGAGGCACTTGGAGCCATGGTTTAGTTGATTAGATGGTGTTGGGTGATAGGTTAGACTTGATGATCTCTGAGGTCTTTTCCAGCCTTATTGATTCTATGATCCTATGATCCAGCCATCCTGAGAGCAGCCACAAAGGAAGCCAAAGCCCTGCAAGTAATGCATCATTTCCCACACAAATCACAGAATCATAGGGGTTGGGAGGGACCTCCAGAGCTCATTGAGTACAACCCACCTACAAAGCAGGACCACCTAGGGCAGGTCACACAGGAACTCATCCAGGTGGGTTTTGAAGATCTCTAGAGGGACTCCACAACCTCTCTTACAGCCTGTTCCAGGGCTCCAGCACCCTCACAGTACATGAGTTTTTCTACTCATGTTGAGATGGAATTTCCTGTGCTTGGAAGGGACCCTCAAAGGGCATCTTGTCCAACCCCCCTGCACTCAGCAGGGACGCCTCCAGCTACAGCAGGGTGCACATCCAGTCTGATCTTGAATGTCTCTAGGGACAGGGACTCAACCACATCCCTGGGCAGCCTGTTCCAGTATTTCACCACTCTCACTGTGCAGAACTTCCTCCTGATGTCCAACCTAAATCTGCACTGCTTCAGTTTCAAACCATTGCCCCTTGTCCTATCACTCCAAGCCCTTCTACACAGTCCCTCCCCAGCCTCGCCCTATCCC
Organism: Dryobates pubescens; assembly: GCF_014839835.1. Lineage (NCBI taxonomy): Eukaryota > Metazoa > Chordata > Aves > Piciformes > Picidae > Dryobates > Dryobates pubescens. Next base: position 28,288,164 of record NC_071625.1, on the reverse strand, counting down.
TCCAGATACTGAAATGCAGCTCTAAGGTCTCCCCAGAGTCTTTTGTGTGCTACAGTGATTCCTGGCTAGAGAAACTGAGAATAACACTTCAGTAAGAACTAGGATTTTCTCAGACACTCCCAGGAGTAGTTCAAGAAAGAACAACTGTGCTGCAAGCTAGATGGCTAGATGGGGACCACCACCAGTGCTTGAACAAGTCAACAACTCATCACAGCCCAACTGTCTCAGGCCAGAGAGGGAAAGAGACTCAATCCTTATGAATATTCCTCTGTTGTGAAATGAGAGGCACAAACCAGGCCAAAATATCAACAGCTAGACTATTTATTACACAAATAAAGTGGATGGATCAGAAAGGGAGAGAGAGAGAATAGAGAGGGAGAGAATAGAGAGGGAGAGAGAGAAGAGAGAGAGAGAGGAGGAAAGGAATTATTTCACCACAACCCTCACCCTCCCCCGAGACAGTTTGAGTCTGTGGAGGAAAGGTGCTGCAGGAGATGTTGGGTCTGTAGAGAAAGGGTGCTGAGGCTTTGGCTGGAGAAGAGATGTGGTCCTCTGGGCAGCCTGGGTCTGTAGAGAAAGAGTGCTGAGGCTTTGGCTGGAGATGAGATGTGGTCCTCTGGGCAGCCTGGGTCTGTAGAGAAAGAGTGCTGAGGCATTGGCTGGAGAAGAGATATGGTCCTCTGGGCAGCCTGGGTCTGTAGAGAAAGGGTGCTGAGGCATTGGCTGAAGAAGAGATGTGGTCCTCTGGGCAGCCTCTTCAGCTCCAGGAGTTGCAGCAGGTGGGACTTAGGGCACAGAGAGAAGGTTCTGCTTCTTCCAGGCTCCATGATGATGTCTCTGTCATTTTTCCTCTCCTCTCCTCTCTGTTTTCCTTCTCAGCAGCATTGTCCTTCTCCTATGTTTTTCTTCATCTATGTTTTCTTTCTGTGCTTTTCTTCATCTGTGTTTTTGGTTCTCCTGAACCAGTAGTAGCTCAAGTCTTTTATACAGTTTTTAGTGCTTAGGTACGTGTCCAAGTATTGCCCCCCAGGAAATCAGGGGCCAGGTGGTGAATCCATTGTCTCACCAACCTCCCTTCCTGGGGTACCTGATGGGTGGAGATTATTTGTCTTCCTTGGTCCATTGTTGTGAGGCCAGCTGTGGTCCAGTGAGCAATGTTATCTTTGCACCTTCCCAAGTGCCCTTCCAGGGGCTCTGCCCAATACACATCATCTATTGTCTGGGCAAGCAGCAAAGGTGATTTTATCTTTGTTGAGTCACACCAGGACTTTAGTCTCTCACACCAGCCAGCAGGGGCAGTGGTTTGAAACAGGGGCAGGGGAGATGTAGGTTGGACACTGGGAGCAGGCTCTTGGCAGTGGCAGTGGTGGGATAGTGAAGCAGGTTGCTCAGAGTTGTGGCTGATGCCCCTTCCCTGCAGACATTCAAGATCAGACTGGATGTGGCCCTGGGAAGCCTGCTGTGGTTGGGGATGTCCCTGTTGACTGCAGGGGAAGAAGGTGACTTTTGAAGGTCCTTTCCAACCCAATGCAATCTGTGAGTCTGTGATCTTTGGAGCCTGAGCACAAGTTACACATAGGCCATTTCTGGAACATGAATCATCTCTAGTTAGCACCATCAAAGACAGGAGACCTGCCTCCCACAACAATAACACTGTCTACAGCATTTGTCATGTTTCCCAGGGTGGGAAATGCCACTGAAAAACATGATCAACATGACAGCTTGGTAAATAGCCAAAGCAACTCTTACAAGTTATGCCTATGTCAAGTCATTTTTTTCTCTTTTTTTGACCTGATTTGCACAGTATGGCTGAGAAAAATAAACATTTTAGTTCAGAAGTTTGCTGGAATAATAAGGAAATGATCCAAAACAGATCTGCAAGGGACAGTCTGTTAAGCTCAGAGCACTCTCAATGACAGGAAGCATCTTTTCCAATTAGCCAGCCCTGGCTGCAACCTAGCTTGAGAAAAGTGAGGAAATGCACTAGCCTGCATTTGCCCACCTGGTAATGCCTTGAAAGAAACAGCCAGAAACGAAGGAAGGAGGTGCTGGAAGGTGTCCAGAGAAGGGCCATGAGGATGAGCAGAGGGCTGGAGCTGCTCTGCTATGGAGACAGACTGAGAGAGTTGGGGCTGTTCAGTCTGCAGGAGAGAAGGCTCTGAGGAAACCTTATTGTGGCCTTCCAGTATCTGAAGGGGGCTACAAGAAAGCTGGGGAGGGACTTTGGAGGGTGTCAGGGAGTGATAGGACTGGGGGGAATGGAGCAAAACCAGAAATTGGTAGATTGAGATTGGATGTTAGGAAGAAGTTGTTCCCCATGAGGGTGGTGAGAGCCTGGCACAGGTTGCCCAGGGAGGTTGTGGAAGCCTCCTGCCTGGAGGTGTTTGCAGCCAGGCTGGATGTGGCTGTGAGCAAGCTGCTATAGTGTGAGGTGTCCCTGCCCATGGCAAGGGGGTTGGAACTGGCTGAGCCTTGAGGTCCCTTCCAACCCTAACAATTCTATGATTCTATGATCTCACACAGCTTTAGAGAGGCATGCTTTGGCCATGGACAAGGGCTTGATAGCAGGCTGCATGGCTCTGCCTTGTACCAGGCATACATCCTGACACAGCCTGGGGGGGTTCAGCTAACTTACAGAAGAATCAAAGACTTCCTCTCTCCCACAATGAACACGTTTGGAATGAAAATGTGTACCTACTCTAAACCCAAAATATTTCTATGGATACCTCACTAACTCTACAGAAATGGAAGATCATGCACACCACTAGAGGAGGAAAAAATAAAGAAGTGTTTGTAGCCCAGAGTCATTTGTAGTTGCTGTGTGTGTGTGGTTCTGTGTACATGCATCTGGGTGTGGTCAGCTTCAGGCACAAATCCAGGCTGGGTGCAGAGTGGGTTGAGAGCAGCCCTGAAGAAAAAGACTTGGGGGTGCTGGGTGCTGAGCATCTCCCCAGGAGCCAGCAGTGCCCTCATGCAGCCCAGCAGGCAGCTGTGTGCTGGGCTGCAGCCAGAGCAGTGTGGGCAGCAGGGCAGGAGAGGGGATTCTGCCCCTTGACTCTGCTCTGCTGAGACCTCACCTCCAATCCTGCCTCCAGTTCTGGTGCCCCCAGCAGGAGGAGGACACAGAGCTGCTGGAGTGAGGCCAGAGGAGGCCACAAGGATGATCCAAGGGCTGGAGCAGCTCTGCTGTGAGGACAGGCTGAGGGAGCTGGGGGTGTTCAGCCTGGAGAAGAGAAGATGCCAGAGGGACCTTAGAGCTGCCTGCCAGTACTTGAAGGGCTCCTACAGGAAGGCTGCAGAGGGATTTTTCACGTGGGTGTCTAGAGACAGGACTAGAGGGAATGGTGTGAGGCTGAAGGAGAGTAGGATTAGACTGAGGCTGAGGAAGAAATTCTTCAGTATGAAGGTGGTGAGACTCTGGAATAGGCTGCCCAGGGAGGCTGTGGATGCTTTTTCCCTTGAGGTGATTAAGACAAGATCTAGTTGAGAGACATTCTTGCCTATGGCAGGGGGTTAGAGTAGATGATCTCTGAGGTGCCTTCCAACCTGAGCCATTCTCTGATTCTATGATCTATGTACAGACACACACATGCCCTTTCTCTTATGAATCTATGCCTATACAGTGTACATTGCTATATCCAGGAATCATTCTAGAAAGAAATAGGATAAAAAACCCAAAACACCATCCTTTCTTTTACCAGAGAAGAGTGTGTCCAGCACATTGAGGGAGGTTCTCCTCCCCCTCTACTCTGCCTCGGTGAGTCCTCATCTTGAGTACTGCAGGCAGGTTTGGGCTCCCCAGTTCAAGAGAGACAGGGATCTGCTGGAGAGGGTCCAGCAGAGGGCTGTGAGGATGATTAGGGGACTGAGCACTGCCTGGTGAGCAGAGGCTGAGGAACCTGGGGCTGTTTAGTCTAGAAAAGAGAAGACTTAGAGAGGGTTTGATAAATGTTTATCAGTATCTGAGGACTGGGGCTCAGGAGGGAGGGGACAGGCTCTGCTCACTTGCTCTCTGGGACAGGACAAGGAGCAATGGATGTAAGCTGCAGCACAGGAGATTCCACCTCAACACAAGGAAGAAATTCTTTACTGTGAGGATCCCAGAGCCCTGGCACAGGCTGCCCAGAGAGGCTGTGGAGTCTCCTTCTCTGGAGACTTTCAAGGCCCATCCAGATTTGTTCATCAGTGACCTGAGCTAGACTGTATGGTCCTGGTCTGACAGGGGGGTTGGACTCTATGATCTCTGGAGGTCCCTTCCAACCCCTGACATCCTGTGAGCCTGTGATGCTTCTTAAGAAAGGAAAAACATTTTAAAAGGTAAAATAAACACAAAACAACACAAACCCACACCACCACATCTTTAACACTTCTTATTAGCAGGTTCTACACATTGGCCACAGCAACCCCATGCAGAGCTACAGGCTGGGGTCAGAGTGGCTGAGAGCTGCCAGGGAGAAAGGGACCTGGGGGTACTGGTTGATAGTAGGCTGAACATGAGCCAGCAGTGTGCCCAGGTGGCCAAGAAGGCCAATGGCATCCTGGCCTGCATCAGGAACAGTGTGGCCAGCAGGAGCAGGGAAGTCATTGTGCCCTGTGCTCAGCACTGGTGAGGCCACACCTTGAGTCCTGTGTCCAGTTCTGGGCCCCTCAGTTTAGGAAAGATGTTGAGATGCTGTAAGGTACCCAGAGAAGGGCAACAAAGCTGGGGAGGGGTCTGGAGCACAGCCCTGTGAGGAGAGGCTGAGGGAGCTGGGGTTGCTTAGCCTGGAGAAGAGGAGGCTCAGGGGAGACCTCATTGCTCTCTACAACTCCCTGCAGGGAGCTTGTAGCCAGGTGGGGGTTGGTCTCTTCTCCCAGGCAAGCAGCACCAGAACAAGAGGACACAGTCTCAAGCTGTGCCAGGGGAGGTTCCAGTTGGATGTTAGGAAGAAGTTCTATACAGAGAGACTGCCCACTGGAATGTGCTGCCCAGGGAGGTGGTGGAGTCACCATCACTGGAGGTGCTTAAGAAGAGCCTGGATGAGGCCCTTGGTGCCATGGTTCAGTTGATCAGATGGTGTCGGGTGATAGGTTGGACTTGATGATCTCAAAAGTCTTTTCCAACCTGGTCTATTCTATTCTATTCTATTCTGGTCTAGTCTAGTCTAGTCTAGTCTAGTCTAGTCTAGTCTATTCACCACTGGACAAGGGTTAAAAAACCGAGGCACTAGTCAGTGCAACAGAAAGCAATGACTATTTCAGGATGTCTGAATGCATCATGACAATAATATCTAATTAGGTTAAGTGTTCTATTTAATAATTCACTGTGTAATGAGATAGAGTAACAGAGAGTAATGGGATTTATCAAAGCCCAAGCCAGGGCAGTATAAAACATGTTAGATGTTTAAAACACGTTCAGAATAACAAGATCAATTGATTTAAAAGCCACTTATGATGTTGTGCTGTTGTGAACTGACACATCTCCTGGGTTTGTCTGAAGGGAGAGCTGTTTACTTGACCTTTGAAAACTTCTTTCTTGTTGGTGTGGTTTTTTTTGCCAGTGACTTTCAGGAGGAGATTATCTCTGTGCACAAGGCAAAACCCATGAAAGCAGGGAGCTCTGAAAGTATATATGCTTAAGCCTTTCAGAGACAGAAAAAGGGGGGGAAATAAAGAAAGGGAAAATATACCTCCTTGTAAAATAGCCAGCACATAATCTCAGAAGTTCATTATAGCCTTGAGCACACTTGTTTGCATCCCAGATTAAAGGATTTTCAAAAGGAACTGTGATTGTCTTGTCACGCTTGAGCTGGATATTAGTTGGCTGAGCTGAGTATCAAATATGGGAAATTAGTTGCCATTAAAAGCTAGCTCCAGGCAGTTCATTTCTCATCAGGCAAGCTGTGTGAGCCTCCTGCTGCGGACAGTGAACATTAGCTTACTAAATACTTTTGCTAATCAGACACTGCTCCCTGGCAGAGGTGCCTGAATGCAGAGGGGAGGAGCTGGACAGCAGCTACTGAAAACCAGCCTGAGATGAGATTAACAGGCTTCTGCTTTATCACAAGCTTTAACCTGCCTTTTCTCCAGGCTTCTATTAAATAAAGATAAACCCCAAATGCTTCCCTGGTTTTGTTTCTGCTTTTTGAATGTTGGTTTGTTTTTTTCTGTCTTCTTTTTAAACTCTTCTTCTCAGCCTGCAGAGAAGGGGAATCAAGGCCAGATAACTTTAAAGGTGGGCAGAAGGAATTTGCTGGATTCTGTGGTACTTGTAGGAACTTGCTGGCTAGGAGGATGGCAACTGCTGTGTTCCTTTGGAGTAACAAATAAACTGCTTTTGACAAAGTCAGAACTGAATCAACTGTCTGACCTAGCCACAATTATAGTTTTTTGGTAGGTTTTTGATGTCACTGTTGGTGGCATTAAAAAAGAACATTAACAGTGGTGTTCTTCTCTTAGCATGTTCCTTTGACCTTAGTGTTGCCTTCCAGTGTCTGAAGGGAGCTACGAGAAAGCTCTGCTATGGAGACAGACTGAGGGAGTTGAGGTTGTTCAGTCTGGAGAAGAGAAGGCTCTGAGGAGACCTTATTGTGGCCTTCCAGTATCTGAAGGGGGCTACTGGAAAGCTGGGGAGGGACTTTAGAGGGTGTCAGGGAGTGATAGGACTGGGGGGGATGGAGCAGAACTAGAAATGGGTAGATTGAGATTGGATGTTAGGAAGAAGTTGTTGCCCATGAGGGTGGTGAGAGCCTGGCACAGGTTGCCCAGGGAGGTGGTGGAAGCCTCCTGCCTGGAGGTGTTTGCAGCCAGGCTGGATGTGGCTGTGAGCAACCTGCTGCAGTGTGAGGTGTCCCTGGCCATGGCAGGGGGGTTGGAACTGGCTGAGCCTTGAGGTCCCTTCCAACCCTGACAATTCTGTGATTCTATAAGGCAAATACTTCCTTTCCCTAATGACTGCAGCTGTCTTCCCTGCACCTCCCACTCTGTTTTATAAAGACACCTTGAAACTACTGGAACTCAAGCCTGGAAATCTAGGGCTGTGCAACACACTGTAGGTATCATCACATTTCCAGGATTTTGCCAGTTATCCATACCCTGCAGATGTCATTTGTCAACCAGGTACAAATAGATACAACACCCTCCAGAGCTAGCCAGGTTTTCTCTCTGGCTCTCCAAATGCTGCTAAACTTAAAACACACTGATGGCTTTGGCATCTTCAGGAGGTGCTCCCTGCCTAAAAAAGCATCCCAAAGCTAGCACAGTTCCAAGGTCTGAGTTTTTCCAACATACAGTTTGTATTCAGACTATCCCTCCTCCATGGTTTAGCTCAGCAGCTTGTCCTCTTAACCTGTCCCATTGGTCTGAGGCAAGAAAGGAGTTGTTCCACCCTGGTGCAGAGCTGTGCTGTGCAAGCTCATTCATTGAAAGCAACTGAAGGAAGCCTCAAGGATACTCTCAAAGCTAAATACCTGCCCAGCAACAACTGTACTTCCAGGCTTGGAGCTCTTCTGTGACACACAGGATCCCAGGATGTTAGGTGTTGGAAGGGACCTCCAGAAATCATTGTGTCCAACCCCCCCTGCCACAGCAGGAGCATAGAATCCAGCACAGGTCACACAGGAACACATCCTGATGGGTCTTGAAAGGCTCCAGAGAGGGAGACTCCACAACCTCTCTGGGCAGCCTGTTCCAGGGCTCTGTGACCCTCAAAGTGAGGACGTTCCTCCTCATCTTGAGGTGGAACCTCCTGTGCTGCAGTTTCCATCCATTGCCCCTTGTCCTATCCCAGGGTGCAATTGAGCAGAGCCTGTCCCCTCCCTCCTGACCCCCAGGCCTCAGCTATTGATAGACATTGATCAGATCCCCTCTCAGCCTTCTCCTCTCCAGACTAAACAGCCCCAGGGCTCTCAGCCTCTCCTCCCCAGGCAGTGCTGCAGTCCCTTCAGCGTCCTTGGAGCCCTCCCTTGGACTCTCTCCAGCAGATCTCTGTCCCTCCTCAACTGGGGAGCCCAGAACTGGATGCAATATTCCAGGTGAGGTCTCAGCAGGGCAGAGTACAGGGGGAGGAGAACCTCCCTGGCTCTGCTGGACACACTCCTCTGAATGCAGCCCAGGATCCCCTTGGCCTTCTTGGCCCCCAGGGCACATTGCTGTCCCATGCAGAACTTGTCCACCAGCACTCCCAGGTCCTTCTCCCCAGGGCTGCTCTCCAGCAGCTCACCTCCCAATCTGTAGTGCTGCAGTTTACTCTTCCTTCCCAGGTGCAGGACTCTGCTCTGATCCTTGTTGAACCTCAGTAGGTTCCTCTGTGCCCAGCTCTCAGTCTGTCCAAGTCTCTGCATGGCCTCACAGCCTTCAGCTGTCTCAGCCAAGCCTCCCAGTATGGTATCAGCAAACTTGCTGAGCAGACTCTGTCTGTCTGTCCACTCATCAATATCATTGATGAAGATGTTGACCAGGACCAGACCCAGCACTGATCCCTGGGGGACTGCGCTGGTCACAGCTGGACCTGGCACCACTGACCACCACTCTTTGGACTGCGGCGGTTCTGCAGCACAAAACGAACCGCAGCTGAGCGGCTCTGATTCACTTCTTAACAGCTCTGCATACAACAATGATTGCACTCACTAAAAGCTTTAAATTGGTACCCGTTTGATGGAGACTGTCAAGTCTGTAGCCATTGTTTCTGACAGCATTCTGTGTTTCAAGTGATTGTACCACTTAGTGCCTTGCTCCCCGGCGTAGCAGTTTGCTCTTGGAAAGGCTGTTTGGTTAAAAGACATTTTTACTGTATGGGCTCAAAAGAGGATTACAGCTTCTCTGGGTGAACTGAGCACATGAGGGAGGGGAAGCAGGTCAATTCAGCTTCCAGACTCGAGGAAGGTGTTTTATCCTCCACATATGGTGAATGTAAATTTTATTGAAAGCCCCTGAATTAACCGCAGGCTCTTGCTGAAGCTATACAAACAGTGTCATATGTGCCCTGGGAAGAGAGGCTGCGTTGTTTGTCTTCTGGTAGCACTCTGTTTTCTGGAGCCTGGAAGACAATTACTTCCTTGCAAACACAGGCAGATTAAATAAGCCACATTTTGTCCTTTTTGCCATCTGCCCCTTGCTTACTTTATTTTAAGCTGCATGACTAAGCTTTACTATCTGCCATGTGAAGGTGGGACAGGCTGGTTTTCTGCTCAGCTCCTTGAGGCTTGTAATGAATCTGAAGAAGCAGAACTGATCTGCAAAGGGGTGAGTCAGAAAAGCAGCAACTGTACAATAATTACTTGCTGTGCCAAATAGCAGGACTTGGATCGTAACACAACAAATTCTCCTCGGGGAAGTTTTGTGATGGAGGAGAAGTAGATAGCTCTTTCTCTTTTGTTTTTTCCTTTTTCAGGTGGGCCTGATTCTGATCCTAATGCTGCTACATCAGTGACAGGGAAGCAAGAGTATCCACAGAAATCTGTTCTGCAGATAACTCTCAGAGTAGAGGAAAAGGAAGGGATGAGATGGGGCACTCACACTTCAATCCCAGAGTCGCTCTTAAAACACAACAACAGTTTCACCACAGCTTTCCCTCACAAGGGACAACAAGGGAAAGCCTGAGCTGCCTGTCCCTTGTGGGGAGATGGCAGGGGCAGGGGCAAAGCCTTCTGCAGGGTCCAAGACATGCTACACGGTGGGAGCCCCAGTGCTGGGATTTGGAGTGGGGGGCTAAGGGGAGGTGGGCGGTAAGCCTGCCATCACAGCATAAAAGGCTGCCACCTTCCAGTGGACAGATACATCAAAGCCTCTCTCCAGCCTTGAGCCATCAGGGAGCCTCGTCCTTCTGCTGAAAATGGGCAGCTGGTGGAATTTCAGCAGCCTGGGTTTCATGTGGCCAGGGGTCTGAAACAAAACTGAATGGAAATGGTTAAGAGAAGGGAAGGGTGAGACCACTTCCGTGGTGTGTAAGACTCCCATGCCTCTACCTGGACAGGAGTGTAGGAGAGCACATGTATGCCACACCAGGAAACCTCTTGCTCATGAGGATCATCTCTCAGTGTAGATGTTTGGTGTGTTTTCCTCTTTGTTTCAGACTATTGGAGCAAGGACTATACTTGGGTGGTCTTTGGTTCGATCTGTAACTATAGGCACCACGTGCTTCATTAGCACCCTGGTGCCTTTTTCTAACAGCAATTGAGAGATCTCCCTGATGATGGACCCCCAAGCAGTTTGAGATCTCTCTGTTCAGTGTAATCAGGCATAGATTCATAGATTCTTGAATGGTTTGGGTTGGAAGGGACCTTAAAGAGCGTCCCGTTCCAAACCCCTGCCATGGGCAGGGACACTTTTCACTAGCCCAGGTTGCTCAAGGCCTCATCCAACCTGGCCTTGAACACCTCCAGGGAGGGGGCAGCCATCATTTTTAACATTCCCAGTGCCCTGGGGCAGTGAGTCAGGACCACCAGAGCCCAGGATAAGGACAGTCTCTGTCTCACTAGCTAGTGGTACCCTGCTTTGCTGGGCTAAATTATTGAAATGAATAGTTTAGAGCAACTTCAAATTAAACCTTTGTCCTGTGGGGAATGTCAGTGCAACATTTATGGCATTTGTTGGTCTCTTCTCTAAAGAGCAAACCAGCCATGGGCAATTCTGGTTTTGCACCTTTCCATTCCAGTGGCTAGGACAGCAGAAGCAGGATGGCAAAGACCACTCATCTCTGTGTGAGTGGGTATCACAGCAGGACATGGACCACCCATCCACTGGCATGGAGAGCATTCCTGGACCTTTGCATGTTCCCCACTGTGGTGGGTTGAAGTTTCCCCCAGCATTAACTCAGCTAGACTAACTCAGTTAGAAGCAAGTGAAGCTGTATTTACAAGCAAGAACTACACTCTATAATGGGGTGCAATGAATATGTGTACAAAATATCCAGGAGTTACTATATGTACAGATATTTGTAATTAGCAAACAACATGGAAAGCCCCCTGGTCAGAAAGAGACCAGGGAAGATCTACCCCTCCACCCCCCCAAACCTTCTCCTCTCTCCCTGTACCAGAGAGAAGAAGGTTGAGAGAAGGGAGTGTTAGTCTTATCTCAAAGGGCAGCCAGAAGCAGCATTATCTCCCGGCCGAAGCAAACAGCCACAGTCAGAAGAGAAAAGAAAAGGAATGGGAATGGAAGTGAAACGTGAAGAATTGTTATGGTACAGCTCCTTCTACCCCAGACTTTCATCCAATGAATTTGTTTAGAACAATCTTTTGTTTTCCTTTCTACACCCAGTAGTGATTTATTTATACTTTTCTCCTTTTCTGCTGGAAATCTGCAGCTAAAGTTTAAAGCATAGCCTAGAAGTGCCACACGCACTCTGTCACCTACACAGCACTCTCTGCAGCGTGCACATGTCCACCCCAGCATGACATTAACCTGGATTCTAACTGTACCTTTTGTGGTAAGCACACAAGAGGAAGGCTGGAGGATGGGGAGGACAACTGGGACAGATCTGCATCTGGTGGAGGTGCAGTCCCTCAAGAAAATGCTGCACCCAGCCTACAGGCTAGGTGTTTGTGTCTAGTCTTCCTAGGTTTCCTCCTTGGTCTTAAGAGGACCAGAGAGCTCATGAGGGTGAGTCAGTGTTTAAATGGATGAAAATGGCCTTGGAGCTGCTTCCTTTGACTACAGAGGACCTACAGAGGAGTATGGTCTGTATTTTAGGTGCTTAACAACAGACTGAACATGGGCCTCCACCTGCACAGTGATGACAGCTTACCAGGTGAGCAGGAAAATGATAGCAGACAAGACAGGTTTTTGCATGAGCTCTGGCTGCTCAGTGAAGACAGAAAGGTGCCAGCTCTGTGATATTTTCTTTCCTTTTACTCTAGCTGCTGCCTTAACCCCTTCACTCTTTGTGTGACCACTGATGCTGTAAAACAGCAACAGTGCTTAGTATGTTAGGACATGTTTCCATGTGCCTGTTTTAATACACAGGAGGAGTTGCCCTACAAATTATGTGCACTGTTAAAACGATGCTGTTAAACCCAAGGTTGGAATAGCTGATCTTCAGAGGTCCCTTCCAGTCTCTCTCTGTGATTCTGTGAGTCTTGTATTATACTATCAGAGGAACACCATCTAGGACACTCCATGGAGGAGTTATTCACTACAAAACTACCAAAAGATCTTCAAGGTTTCTTTATTTTATTACCTTTTGATACTGGAAGATTTGTTTATATCTTGGGAGGCCAATGTGTGCTGCGATAGTTGCTCTGACGGTGCGTGGGATCTTAGGGCTCTGAGGTTTAACATCTCCACAAGCCAACACAGATAAGAGCAATCTGAGAAGACTCTGCTGTCACACAAGGAACCAAGAATAACAAAACCCAGGCAGAGCTAATGCAGAGTTTCTGCCTCCTTTGAAGTGCTGAAGAAGTGCAGGTCAGAGCTATAAACAAAAAAGGGAGGAAGGGGAAAAAACATTTCTGTCATTCCTTCAGGAGCTGATGAACTTGGGTAGCTGGAAAGCTCTGTGCAATTTTTCTTTTTCTAGGCACATGAGCTCTTACTATGTAGGTCAAAGACCTTTAATATCCAGCAGCAAAACAGGATTCCCATGGGATTAGCAATTGTATTCAGATAATGCTTTTACCTTTTCCCTCCCTCTACCGACTCACGGCAGTCAGCTTTACCTTTGCAAGCACTACTGCAAACATTCTGGGCATGGCACAGAGTCTGACAGCCCTGGCTCACACAGAGCAGACCTCAGAGATTCACAAGTTCACAAATTCACAGATTGCATTGGGTTGGAAGGGGCCCACAAAGGTAATCGTGGCCAATACACCCTGCAGGCAGCAGGGACACCTCCAGCTAGAGCAGGCTGCACAGGGCCACATCCAGTCTGAGCTTGAATGTCTCCAGGGACAGGACCTCAACCACATCCCTGGGCAGCCTGTTCCAGTATTTCACCACTCTCACTGTGCAGAACTTCCTCCTGATGGCCAGCCTAAATCTGCCCTGCTCCAGTTTCAAACCATTGCCTCTCCTCCTATCCCCACAGGCCCTTCTGAACAGTCCCTCCCCAGCCTTCCTGTAGGTCCCCTTCTGATATTGAAATGCATCTATAAGGTCTCCCTGTAGCCTTCTCTTCTCCAGGATGAACAGCCCCAATTCTTTCAGTCTGTTCCCATAGCAGAGGTGCTCCAGCCCTCTGATCATCTTGGTGGCCTCCCTTGCATCTGCTCCAGCAGGTCCACATCTCTCTTGTGTTGGGAACCCCAGAGCATGACACAGCACTGCAGGTGAGGTCTCACCAGGGGAAAGTGACAGAATCACCTCTCTTGACCTGCTGGCTGTGCTTCTTTTCATGCAGCCCAGGATGCCATTGGCCTCCCTGGCTGTTGTATCCTCCTTAATCAGGTTTCAGATAAATCCTTTCTAAGCTTCCCCATTGCCGTGTTTTACCACTCCTGAGCTCACTCAGAGTCCCCCTGTGAAGGGTGCTGAAGCCAGTCATAGTCCAGTGTGCATCCTTTTACGTATGAGGTATAGCTGTGCCTTGGTTTTATGCAGCTCTCTCCTAAGACAACTTAGATATGTTGATAAACCACCCTACCATAGCTCTGTAATGACTGGAAACAGCTCTGCTGCCTTGTGACACACCACACCCAGCCTGTGCCTGAAAGCTTTCTCTGTGCTGTGCCTGATGTGCCACCTTACAAGAGCACACAGGTTCAGAAAGAAGTGCTCAGAGAATGACAGAAAGATCCCAAATTTCCTGTGGCCAAGCCTTGGTCATTTTTTGTCTGAAATTCAGGAGGTTTAGAGTTCTAATTTATAACTCTTATGAAACCAAAATATTTATGATTTAAGTGCCTGGGTTTAAGCAATCAAATTATTTGCTCCCACAACAGATATCCTAAGGTTTTTTTTTCTTCTTATGGTTGCCCTGCATGCATGCATCCTCTCCTGGCTGAGGCACAGAGATATCAACTGCCTGGAGAAGATCAGTGCATCTCAGCAGCTGACTTTACCTTCACTTCCCATGGCCCCAGGCATGCTAACATCACCACAAAGTCTGGCAAGCAGATCCTGCTAGGAACTAAGGGAAGTTTGGAGGCTGGCTGCCTTTACAGTCTGGGTTTTAGGATAGCAGGAGAGTGCTTAATGCTCTCTTGAATGAATGGCTGAGCCAGTGGGTGAATGATCTGACCTCAATCAAATTCAAATTAATTCCTTGCCAGCAACAAAGCCATGAAGAAGTATGTCTGCATGTTCCATAGTGAGGGACAATCCATCCTTGATACAGCCCTTACCTCAAGGACTGTTCAAAGCCAGGTTGGATGAGGCCTTGAGGAGCTGAGTCCAGCTGAGAGCTGTCCCTGCATGTGGTGGGGAGGTTGGAGGAGATGATCGCTGAGGTCCCTTCCAACATGAGCCATTCTATGATGTAATGCCCCTCAAACCTGGCATACCTGGAAGAATTTACAGGAAAAAAGAAGAAAAGGGGGGAAAAAAAGTCCTAGCTTTTACCCAGTGAAAGCATTATCCCCAAACACTTCCAGTTTGAAGCTTTCTCAGTTTCAGCTGTGGACTATTGCATGGAGGGAAGGTGCTGAGCAGCTGGGCCAGGCCATTTAATTTCACAGACTCACAGAAAGTGAGGGGCTGGAAGGGACCTCAAGAGATCATCCAGTCCAACCACCCTGCCAGGGCAGGATCACCTATACCAGGCCACACAGGAACTCACACAGGCAGGTCTTGAATATGTCCAGAGAGGGAGACTCCACAAGCCCCCTGGGCAGCCTGTTCCAGTGTTCTGTCACCCTCACGGTGAAATAAGTCTTCCTCCTGTTTCCATGGAGCTTCCTATGCCAACCCAGGATATCACAAGGAATTGCTGTGGCTTGTGCCAGGGTGGTGTTAGGTGTTCCCCACTTTTGGTAAGTGGGATAGCTCCTGCTTTTTAATTCCCTCCAAGAATAGCTGCAAGAACTCCTCGCTGTAGTCTGATCCCAGAGAAGCAGAAGAGGATTCATGCCTGAGACAATGAAAGAGCACAGAGGCAGAAATACCATTCTCAGCAAAAATCCTTTCTCAGGCATCCACTGTCTCAGATAATGCAGGTCTAACCTACAGGGTGTCAGACCCCTCAAAGCCTTGGAAAGTCTGACTTTAGATGATGCTTTTATCCAACACTGACTAATAATGCAGATAAATTCTGGATGAGTTCTGCGTTGGCTACGGCGATCTCACCCAAGGCTGGACCTTCATGAATTGGATCATTTGTTCCCATGGAATGAGCCATAAAAGGGACATTGAGATGTGCACCTTCTCCACACTGCAGAGACTGTAATCCTATCTCCTAACTAACCTCTGCAGTCGCCCTGTGCTCGTTTGAATGAGGAGGGAAACAGTGAAGCTTTGAGCTGACCTCTCCGCAGAGACCTTTGAATGGATAAATCTACTGACCTTTGAGCTTTTGCAGTATAAAAAAGCAGCAAAGGCACTTCAAAGCAAGTGCCAGCTAGTACTACAAAGGACCACTGCCTTCTGAAAAGTACTTTAAGATCAGCTCAGGCTGACATTTCCAGCGAAATCATGTTGGACATGTTTTACTCATGTAATGAGTAACTCAGGTTATGCAGAGTTCCCTGCCCAACGATACTGATGCAGTTTGTGACCCCTGTCCAGACACAGCAATTCCCCAACAGGCTCTACCCTCCACCCCAGAAAAGAGATCTGATGACAACAGCTATTAAGATTGTGACTATCATCATCCAACAGCATGAGCAGGGTCCTCACCAGACTCTCTGTGAGTCAGCTTGTCTCTGGGCCTCCAGGGACAGCGGCAACCCCAGGGCCAGCACAAAAGATGTCTTCATAATGTGCTCAGGGGACATGGCTCAGGGGAGACCTTACTGCCATCTACAACTACCTGAAGGGAGGTTGTAGCCAGGTGGGGGTTGGGCTCTTCTCCCAGACACCCAGCACCAGAACAAGAGGACACAGTCTCAAGCTGTGCCAGGGGAGGTTTAGGCTGGAGGTTAGGAAGAAGTTCTTCCCAGCAAGAGAGATTGGCCATTGGAATGCGCTGCCCAGGGAGGTGGTGGAGTCACCATCCCTGGAGGTGTTTAAGAAGAGCCTGGATGAGGCACTTGGTGCCATTGTCTGGTTGATTAGTTAGGACTAGGTGATTGGTCAGACTTGATGATCTTGGAGGTCTAATCCAACCTGGTTGATTCTATGTCTGTGTAATTCTGTGTCTAACAGTTTTGTACAGGGAGAGGTCATGTTCTGGTTGGACTTGATGACCTTATGGTCTTTTCCAAGCAGGCATTCCATGTTTTGATGAAAAGCTGTGACATGGAGCCATCCAGGTAGAGTCAAAACCCCAGGTTTCACATGTTTGCCTTGCTCCCCTCTCCCCGATGATGTAGCCATGGTGTCCCAATACACATGATGAATCCATTGGAATGATGAATCAGAGGATTCACAGCCAGAGGAACCCTTTCACTTGCTGTGACAGACTTTATGATCTGAATCTTTCGTTTGACAAACATTTGTGCTGTGTTTGACTTTGCCAATACATCGTGAGCTCATTCTCTGTGCCTGCCCCCGGTTTTCCTCACATAGCCTTAAACTAAGACCTCACAAATTTGTTGTTCCTGAGATGGTCACACTTCACCATGAGCATGAGATGTTCACAGCAGGAATTTTAGCTTCCTTCCTCCCTCCTGTGCCATCATTTTATGAGTCATCTGTAAACTAGCATGACAGCTGAGCAAAACCAGGAGGAAAGGACTCTAAAAGCCCTTGTGTCTACAGAAAGAGAGAAAAGTTCTCCATAATGACCCAGCAGGTTGTGTGTGGAGAAAGTGATGACCACATGCTCTCCTTCAGATTTCTCAGGCTTATTAGGGCACTTACACCTTTGCTGAATTCACAGCTTCACAGATTGCATTGGGTTGGAAGGGAGCCTCAAAGGGCATCCTGTCCAACCCCCTGCACTCAGCAGGGACACCTCGAACTGGATCAGGCTGCACAGGGCCACATCCAGTCTGAGCTTGAATGTCTCCAGGGATGGGACCTCTACCACATCCCTGGGCAGCCTGTTCCAGTGTTTCACCACTCTCACCGTGCAGAACTTCCTTCTGATGTCCATCCTAAACCTTCACTGCTCCAGTTTCAAACCATTGCCCCTCATCCTATCACTCCAATCCCTTCTACACCGACCCTCCCCAGCATTCCTGTAGGTCCCCTTCAGATACTGAAATGCAGCTCTAAGACCTCCCTGGAGCCTTCTCTTCTCCAGGATGAACAGCCCAAATTCCTTCATCCTATCTTCACAGCAGAGGTGCTTCAGCCCTCTGATCACCTTGATGGCTTCCTCTGGACCCACACAAGCAGATCCATGTCTCTCTTGTGTTAGAATAGAATAGAATAGAATAGAATAGAATAGAATAGAATAGAATAGACCAGGTTGGAAGAGACCTTCAAGATCATCGTGTCCAACCTATCACCCAACACCACCTAATCAACTAAACCATGGCACCAAGCACCCTATCAAGTCTCCTCCTGAACACCTCCAGTAATGGTGATTCCACCACCTCCCGAGGCACCCATTCCAATGGGCAATCACTCTCTCCGTATAGAATTTCTTCCTAACCTCCAGCCTAAACCTCCCCTGGCACAGCTTGAGACTGTGTCCTCTTGTTCTGGTGCTGGTTGCCTGGGAGAAGAGACCAACTTCCACCTGTCCACGACCTCCCTTCAGGTAGTTGTAGAAAACAATAAGGTCACCCCTGAGTCTCCTCCTCTCCAGGCTAAGCAACCCCAGCTCCCTCACCCTCTCCTCATAGGGCTGTGTTCCAAACACCTCACCAACTTTGTTGCCCTTCTCTGGACACCTTTCAGCAAGTCTTGGGACCACCCAAGCCCTCAGCACAATTTTAATCAGAGATCAAGGTACCAGGTATGATGGAAAGAAAGGAATTCTGTTTCTCCCAGCATAACTAGCACACCACATAAGAACCAAGACAGTTAATAAAGTAGTCCTCTTGTCATGCTACCACACCATGTGAAAATCTCTAATACTGCAAGAATCTCAGGAATTCTCAGTGTGAAATCAGCAGGGTCAAGCAGCTGTTCCTCATAACACTTGGTCTGAGCCTGGTATCATCTGGGCATTTAGTCACTTTGGACTGGCTAGGGATTGAATACAATTTTTCCACTTCTTTTTTTGCATTCTCCAGTAAAATTTCTGCATGAGCTTACATAAACCAAACAAGTGCCACTGATCTGAACATGAGAGCCAAGTACTAAGTAAGATGAGAGGTCTGGAGCACAGCCCTGTGAGGAGAGGCTGAGGGAGCTGGGGTTGCTTAGCCTGGAGAAGAGGAGGCTCAGGGGAGACCTTCTTGCTCTCTATAGTTCCCTGAAGGGAGGGTGTAGCCAGGTGAGGGTTGGTCTCTTCTCCCAGGCAACCAGCACCAGAACAAGAGTACACAGTCTCAAGCTGTGCCAGGGGAGGTTTAGGCTGAAGGTGAGGAGGAAGAGTAATTGGCCATTGGAATGTGCTGCCCAGGGAGGTGGTGGAGTCCCCATCCCTGGAGGTGTTCAAGAGGGGATTGGATGTGGCACTTGGAGCCATGGTTTAGTTGTCAGGAGGTGTTAGGTAATAGGTTGGACTTGATGATCTCCAAGGTCTTTTCCAACCTGGCTGATTCTATGATTCTGTGACTCTATGATTCTATGAATGAAAGCCCTTTTTCTTTTCTCACTGTTATAAAGCAAAAATCCAACCATGCTCTAAGAATTCCTTAACATTTAACATTTTAACATTCCTTGACATCTGATTATTGCAGGATTTACTATCTGGCTTTGCAGGAAGTCTTCACAAGCATTGCAAACTTCAATCACATAATGAAATGTCTGACAGAAATCATCTAATAGCCATTTTAGCAAGCTAAAGAAAAAAACACTTCATTTTAGTATAAGCACTTACTTTTAACCATTTCCCCCACCTCTCCCTCTGAGGTAATGTGTGAGAGAGATTTCTATTAAAAATACACCAAGCCTTCACACAGAGTGGAACTGGCATCCTGTTGTAAGCAGGACATTAGCTCTGATAACTGAAGCTCAGAATCTCCAAGACAAATTTAGCACTCTGGGTGTAGGATTCAAGATTACTCCCTGGACAGGCAGTAATCTCTTCCTGGAAATGGACCACACTAAATAGAGTTATGAAGGAGAAAAACCTCAAGGGAATCAGGGAAAGCAAGGGTTAATGCCACTGTGAATATCCTGTTCAGTGAAAAAAGACCTCTAAAAATCAATGCAGTTCTTAAAGAGTAGAACAGAGAGGGAGAGAGAAGGTAGAGTTTGAGCAAGGGGAGATGCTGAAGCCACTATGTAGGTGAGTGAGGAATCCATCAGGACTGGAGACTGGATGAGGCACTTGGCACCATGGTTTAGTTGATTAGATGGTGTTGGGTGATAAGTTGGACTTGATGATCTCAAAGGTCTTTTCCAACCTGGTTTATTCTACTCCCCTTCCCTTCCCTTCCCTTCCCTTCCCTTCCCTTCCCTTCCCTTCCCTTCCCTTCCCTTCCCTTCCCTTCCCTTCCCTTCCCTTCCCTTCCCTTCCCTTCCCTTCCCTTCCCTTCCCTTCCCTTCCCTTCCCTTCCCTTCCCTTCCCTTCCCTTCCCTTCCCTTCCCTTCCCTTCCCTTCCCTTCCCTTCCCTTCCCTTCCCTTCCCTTCCCTTCCCTTCCCTTCCCTTCCCTTCCCTTCCCTTCCCTTCCCTTCCCTTCCCCTATTGTACTGAAGAGTACAATACTTAAAAGTACCTTAAGACATTTAGAGAGGCCAGAAGAAAGCTTAAACAGTTCTCTCTCTTTTATTTTAAGACACCAAAGCAAAGCTCAGCATTCATTTCCAACAGTTACCCTCTACAGTAAATACTAGTTTAGTCAGGTATTCACATGAACACTTTAGATGGACCAGGAAATACATCTCAGTTTCTCTGTATCCCTGCATCCCTGCACAGATAAAGCCTATGGAGTCCATACTCAGAATGAAAGCATGCTCTTGCAGCTTCACCAGTGTCTGAACAAATCAGTGCTCTTCTTGGTACAAGAATGTGTCTTATTCTCCACTCCCCAAATTGCTTAATCACAGCCAGCACAGAATTACAGAGCTGTGGAGGCTGGAAGAGAACTTTGAGATCATTATGTCCAAAAGCTGGCCTAGAGCTCATAATCTACTGAGACCTCACCTGCAGTGCTGTGTCCAGTCCACAAGACAGACATGGACCTGTGGAGTAGGTCCAGAGGAGGCCACCAGGATGATCAGAGGCTGAAGCACCTCTGCTATGGGGACAGGCTGAAAGAATTGGGGTTGTTCATATTGAGGAAGAGAAGGCTCCAGAGAGACCTTAGAGCCTCATTTTGATATCTGAAAGGGACTTACAGGCAGGCTGGGGAATGAATGTTTAGAAGGGCCTGTGGGGAGAGGATGAGAGGCAATGGTTTGACACTGGAGCAGGGCAGGCTTAGGTTGGACATCAGGAGGAAGTTCTGCACAGTGAGAGTGGTGAAATACTGGAACAGGCTGCCCAGGGATGTGGGTGAAGCTCTGTCCCTGGAGACATTCAAGCTCAGACTGGATGTGGCCCTGTGCAGCCTGCTCTAGTTGGAGGTGTCCCTGCTGAGTGCAGGGGAGTTAGACAGGATGCCCTTTGAGGGTCCCTTCCAACCCAGTGCAATCTGTGAATGTGTGAATATCCTGACCTCTAAACCATGTTGCAGTTTACTAGCTCATAGGATCACAAAACCGTTTGGGTTGGAAAGGACCTTCCAAGGTCACCCAGTCAAACTCTCAGCAGCAAGCAGGGACACCTTCAGTCAGACCCAGTTGCTCAGAGCCGTGTGGAATCTGACCTGGTTGTCTCAAGACAGACTCTTGCACGTCTTTTAGATGTGGTACATAGAGATGGCTGAAAGAGCTAATGTCAATTGTTTTTTAGCCAACCAGAAATAACATTTACATGGAGACAACTTACTGTGAAAAGAGTAACAATCTACAGGCATGGATAGATACAGATATGCATGCAAGAAGTATGCAGAAGCCAGACTGAACATTTACAGTCAGTCAAAAACACAGCTGAGAAAAACAAGTGCTGAGGACACACTGACCAACCAAAGGTTCTGAACAGCAAAATGCAGGGCTAATGTAATTCCTCCTTAAAATGCCATCTCTCCTAAACTAAGATGCCAGATTCATACAGAAGGAGGGACACAAGGCAAAAAAATGGACAAATAGTCAAGTAATACTCTGGAAGGAGTTTTTGAGGAGTGCTATGAAGCCAATGAGAATGTAGGAAGTGCTGGAAACATGAAAATCTGCATGTGATGGGAAGAGGGCACTGAGGCACCAAAGCAGAGGGGTGAGAAATGGAATGATGAGGGGCTGCTCTGGGTTGAACCTAAAGTTAGAGACATATAAATTGTGCTGCAATATAAATCATGCTGGCTCTCAGGTGGCTTCTTGCAGTGAAGTAGGGAGAGGTGGTCACAGATCATAGTAACTATAACCCGTCAGTCCTCCAACTGGAATTTGGCTTGTTTGGCTTTCATGCTACCAGAAATGTTTATTTCTCCTATGCTACAGCTTGGCTTCAAACCACATTACCCTCTTCAGCACGCCAGATCCAAAGCAAATCTTATGAGTAAAGGCAGGCAAAACATAAAGGCACTGCCTGTGTTGCCTGTTCAGAGAACTGATCATCAGGTCTACTGTCATCATATCCCAGCCTGTTGTTTCCTTTAGAATCATAGAATCAGCCATGCTGGAAAAGACCTCAGAGATCATCAAGTCCAACCTATTACCTAATACCAAACACCTCCTGACAACTAAACCATGGCTCCAAGTGCCACATCCAAGCCTTTCTTGGACACCTCCAGGGATGGTGACTCCACCACCTCCCTGGGCAGCACATTCCAATGGCCAATCGCTCTTTCTGGGAAGAACTTCTTCCTAACCTCCAGCCTAAACCTCCCCTGGCACAGCTTGAGACTGTGTCCACTTGTTGTGGTGCTGGTTGCCTGGGAGAAGAGACCAACCCCCACCTGGCTACAACCTCTCTTCAGGTAGTTGTAGAGAGCAATGAGGTCTCCCCTGAGCCTCCTCTTCTCCAGGCTAAGCAACCCCAGCTCCCTCAGCCTCTCCTCACAGGGCTGTGCTCCAGACCCCTCCCCAGCCTCATTGCCCTTCTCTGAACACCTTCAAGTGTCTCAATGTCCTTCTTAAATTGAGGAGCCCAGAACTGGACACAGTACCAAGGTGGTACTATGCAGTATCTATAAAATCCAAATCTTTTTTGCTAGAAGCTGTGAGCCCTCACTGGAATTAACCCCTTGTAACCTTCTAAGCACTCCAAAAAGCAGATGAAACATATTCATAAAAGGTACTGCAGGCGTTCCCACTACCTTCAGAGAGGGAATCAAAGGAAGAGTTGAAGGAGAAGGAGACTAAACTGCATGGGTAAACAACACATCCTTAGATCCTGGAAACGACAGGCAGGATATAAAAAGGTAGCAGATGGGTGTTTATTCTCCCTTCTAAACACCAGTGTGCAGCCACACTCAGGCTGCTCTCTCTCTTTGCATTCTGGCCAAGGATTCTCACCTCTCCCCAGAGCAGAGGATGGCAGCAGCATGGGTGTAGGCAGGACTTGCTGTTTCTCAAAAGTCAGGGTTAGCCTTTGCATTAATTAAGGCATCAGGCTCCACTCTCACCTTCCGTCCTTATTTCTATCCTTGGGTTTTATGCTATATTTAAAATCCTGCCATTTCAGAATCCTGTATGAATAAATATAAATGTCAGGACCTGTGTGCATCTCTTCTGCACACAAGACAGCACAGCACAGCACGTACTCCCAGAATCTTATTAAATTTCTCGGAGACACATAATCCTGTGAACCGCGCTCTGTAAACACAGGCAGCACTTGCACTTCATTTCACTCCTCTATCCTTCACAGTCTCCCCTCAGCTACCTTCTCCCTCTTAGTCACTAACCAAGAACTGAGCAGAAGCTGAGCACCCACCTAAGTACGTGGCTAGAGTACCTGAAGATGTTGTGCTAGAAAAGGGGGGAAAGCTTGTTCAGAGAGGAAAAACAGTGCATTAAACACTTGCCAGTGACTTAAAGGTGCCTGGGAATTAAAGGTGAATGCAGGAGACAGAAAAAGAGTTCAAGCAGGCTGTGAGAGACTAAAGCTTGTCTCTCCTTGTGTGACTCAACAAAGAGAAAATCACTTGCTGCTTGCCCAGACAATAGCTGATACGTGTTGGGCAGAGCCACTGGAACGACTGTTGGAAGGTGCAAAAGATAACATCAATCACTGGCCCACAGCTGGCCTCACAGCAAGGGACCGAGGCCACCTTCGGGAATATGCATAATCTCCACCCATCAAGTACCCTGGAAAGGGAGGATGGTGAGACAATGGATTCACCACCTGTTTCCTGAGGTGTAAGTGTGGGGGCATGTGGGTGGAGAAGGAGGAGGTGGAGCCCCCCCCCCCCCCCCCCCCCCCATTCCCCCCTCATCCAGACCCCTGCCCAAACACACAGGAATGCACAGAAAGATTTCCTGGGGAACGATACCTGGATATTTACCTAAGGAGCATTTCCTGGCCCCTGAATTCCTGAGGGACAATGCTTGGACACGTGCCTAAGGACTGAAAACTGTATAAAAAACTTGAGCCACTACTGGCTTGGAAGAAGCAAAACACAGAAGGAAAACGGAGAACCGAAAGCACAAGAGATGGAAAAGCCCGGGACAACGCTGCTCCGGAGAAAAGAGCCCGTGGAGCCTGGGAGAAGCAGACTGAACCCTCTCTTTGTGTCCTGCTGCAACTCCTGGAGCTGAAGAGGCTGCCCAGAGGACCACATCTCTTCTCCAGCCAATGCCTCAGCACCCTTTCTCTACAGACCCAGGCTGCCCAGAGGACCACATCTCTTCTCCAGCCAAAGCCTCAGCACCCTTTCTCTACAGACCCAGGCTGCCCAGAGGACCACATCTCATCTCCTGCCAAAGCCTCAGCACCCTTTCTCTACAGACCCAGGCTGCCCAGAGGACCACATCTCATCTCCTGCCAAAGCCTCAGCACCCTTTCTCTACAGACCCAGCATCTCCTGCAGCACCTTTCCTCCACAGACTCAAACTGTCTTGAGGGTGGGGGTGAGGGGTGTGGTGAAATAATTCCTTTCCTCTTCTCTCTCTCTTCTCTCTCTCCCTTTCTATTTTCTCCCTCTCCCCTTCTTATTTCCACTTTATGTATGTAATCAATAGCCTAGCTGTTGATATTTTGGCCTGGTTTGTGCCTCTCATTTCACCACACAGGAATATTCAAAAGAACTGAGTCTCTTTCCCTCTCCAGACCGAGCCACAGGCCCTGTTTGGGTTGAGTGTTTTGTATTATTAAAGTATACTTTAAATAGCTGCTTCAATTGTTTTTACACTGAGGCTCAAACTGAGTGGGTAAGCATGCAGCTTTATGGCAACTTCACTTCTACCAGCCAAAGGAATCTCTTGTAGATATATTTAACATGTCTGCATGGATTGAACATGGATTGAAGCTTGAGGAAGGAAGATTGAGACTGGATATTTGAAAGAAACTCTTTCCAGGGAGGGTGGTGAGAGACTGGAACAGGTTGCCCAGGGAGATCCTGGAAGATCTCCCTAGAGATATTCAAGGCCAGGCTGGATGAGGCCTTGAGCAACCTGGTGTAGTGGAAGGTGTCCCTGCCCATGGCAGGGGGGTAGGACTAGATGATTTCCAAGGTCCCTTCCAACCCAAACTATTCTATGAATCTATGTGTTTGATTAATCACCCTTCACAGGTAGCCTGTCAATATCTGTAGCACCAGTTTGGGACAATTCTGCCCATGGATGTTTCCTGGCTGTAGGTACAGCATGGTACAAGAGCAAGCTGAGGTGAAGCAGGGCTAACCAGGCAGAGGAACACTCAGGCTCTGAAAGGAAAACTACCCTTGGTAAGTTTTGCCCTTGCTGGTCATTGATCTTTACATTGTGTGGGGAATACTGGCACCATAAATGCAGTCTGCAGAAGAGAGGCTGTGGCAGCCCAGCTCAGAGCCCACAGTGGACATGCATGCTCCTGGGGGAGCAGGTCTTCACACTTTGGTGGTGAATGAGAAAACCTTCAAAGGCAGAGCATCCTGCCCTGGTGGACAGGTACTGATTAAACAGAGAGGCAAAACCAGCAGCCAAGAGGGATCTGGAGGTGCTGGAAGGTGTCCAGAGAAGGGCCAGGAGGATGATCAGAGGGCTGGAGCACCTCTCCTATGAGGACAGACTGAAGGAGTTGGGGCTGTTCAGTCTGCAGAATAGAAGGCTCTGAGGTGACCTGATTGTGGCCTTCCAGTATCTGAAGGGGGCTCCAAGAAGGCTGGGGAGGGACTGCTCAGGATCTCAGGGAGTGATAGGACTGGGGGGAATGGAATGAAGCTGGAGGTGGGGAGATTCAGGCTGGAGGTGAGGAGGAAGATCTTCCCCATGAGAGTGGTGAAGCCCTGGAATGGGTTGTCCAGGGAGGTGGTTGAGGCCCCGTCCCTGGAGGTGTTTAAGGCCAGGCTGGATGAGGCTGTGGCCAGGCTGATCTAGTGTGGGGTGTCCCTGCCCATGGCAGGGGGGTTGGAACTAGATGATCCTTGTGGTCCCTTCCAACCCTGACTGATACTATGATAGTAAGTTTGCCTAGGCATTCAGATGTATTTAAACTCCAAGGCAGGCGTTGTCCTAATACAACCAGTGACACCAGCAGCCTTGAAGTAAGATCCACACTTCAGGACCACAGAGAATAGGCAAGGTAGCCTCAACCTAGCTCTCCATGGGAGCCACACTTGAGCTGACCACAAGAATGGAGTGTTCCCCTGCAGCTGTTTGCAGAACTTGAGCTTTGCTCTTGTGAGGGAGAAGTTGGTAACAGGGGTTATGACACGTCAGAACCAGGTCCTGCAATTTCACAGATCAGCCTTTATTGCTTCATAATGAATATGGGGCATTCGTACCTGGGAGGGTCAGAAATACAAAGGCCAGGGTCTGTTATTTTTCTGCAGGCATGTGTGATCTGCTGCCCCACAATAGGACTTTTGGGGTTGTCCTCTGCAGGGATGTGTGATCTGCTGCCCCACAATAGGACTTTTGGGGTTTCCTCTGCAGGGATGTGTGATCTGCTGCCCCACAATAGGACTTTTGGGGTTTCCTCTGCAGGGATGTGTGATCTGCTGCCCTACAATAGGACTTTTGGGGGTTTTCCTCTACAGGGATGTGTGATCTGCTGCCCCACAATAGGAATCTGGGGTTTTTTTTCTGCAGGGATGTGTGATCTGCTGCCCCACACTAGGACTTTTGGGGTTTCCTCTGCAGGGATGTGTGATCTGCTGCCCCACAATAGGATTTTTGGGGGTTTTCCTCTGCAGGGATGTGTGATCTGCTGCCCCACAATAGGACTTTTGGGGTTTCCTCTACAGGGATGTGTGATCTGCTGCCCTACAATAGGACTTTTGGGGTTTTCCTCTGCAGGGATGTGTGATCTGCTGCCCTACAATAGGACTTTTGGGGTTTCCTCTGCAGGGATGTGTGATCTGCTGCCCCACAATAGGACTTTTGGGGGTTTTCCTCTGCAGGGATGTGTGATCTGCTGCCCTACAATAGGACTTTTGGGGGTTTTCCTCTGCAGGGATGTGTGATCTGCTGCCCCACAATAGGAATCTGGGGTTTTTTTTCGGCAGGGATGTGTGATCTGCTGCCCCACACTAGGACTTTTGGGGTTTCCTCTGCAGGGATGTGTGATCTGCTGCCCCACAATAGGACTTTTGGGGGTTTTCCTCTACAGGGATGTGTGATCTGCTGCCCCACAATAGGACTTTTGGGGGTTTTCCTCTACAGGGATGTGTGATCTGCTGCCCCACAATAGGAATCTGGGGTTTTTTTTCTGCAGGGATATGTGATCTGCTGCCCCACACTAGGACTTTTGGGGTTGTCCTCTGCAGGCATGTGTGCT
This sequence comes from Dryobates pubescens, assembly GCF_014839835.1. Classification (NCBI taxonomy): domain Eukaryota; kingdom Metazoa; phylum Chordata; class Aves; order Piciformes; family Picidae; genus Dryobates; species Dryobates pubescens. Next base: position 28,261,129 of record NC_071625.1, on the reverse strand, counting down.
CTGCTGCCCCACAATATGCAGCTCCTCCAGCACATTGGTTCCAGGGCAAGAGAAACCAGGAGGCATTGGGTTTATCAGTGAGCAGCGCTGACCTTTTCTTCTGGCTGATTGGTGCATTAACGGCCCGCGCCTGGAGCTGCGCGGTGCGAGGAAGTTATTATTTGCCAATTTGCAGCTTTTAAAACACACAGCACACTTATCTATTATGTATCATGCATTACAATTTACAACAACAGTTTAATTAATCACCAGCACCCTGTTCTGTAGCAGCCCTGCCGCTGCATTCTGGGTAATGGCGTTGTTTACCATTTAGCAAGTGGCAACATTTCACTCTGTTTCACTACATTAAACTGCTCAAATAAAGAAAACGGATATTGCAAAGACTTGGCCATCTGCCTTTATTTTCTTTTACTTTTGTTAAGGGAAGGGGGGGTGGAAAAAGAAAAAAAAAAAAAACAAAGAAAAAGAAAAGGAAAGGGGGGGAAAAAAATTTAACACCCCCCCACCACACCACAGCCTCTGAAAGGAGAAAGAGCACAGCCATGAAACTGATAGTGACAAAAAACACCCTGCTTTTTTGTTGTTGGGTGTTTTTTTTTATCAGGTCAAAATCTCATCTAAATGCAGTTTCTGATGAATGGTAAAAAGCTTGCTTTGTGGATTTGGAGTGGGTCTCAAGACCAGCAATGAAGTCTAATGATTATTTAATGGTGCCGCACTTGAAGCGGGATTATGTGAGACTCTCTCCCCCGTTAAGAGTTTGATGAATAGGTTTTGTGACAGCCATTTAGGAATAAACAAGAATTCATCAGTCTGCATAAGAAGAAGCCAGTTTATAGATTAAGTTTCTTGAGGTAATTCATGAGGTCAGTCCCATTTAGATGTAGACTATTAGGGCTCAGCTTTTGAGAGCGGCCATACAAGGGAGTTACTCCAAATGGACCCCGCTAATACAAAGCCCCCTTTCAGAGGGAAGCCTGAAATTTTTATGACCCTGCTGCTAGGAAGCACATCAACTTGTCACTGTGAAGATCTGCTGGGGCAAGACCTCATCACTCTATTAAAGAGCTCTGTGACCCTATTGATTTGAAGTATTTAAAGCAGGGGTGAAGTTCAAAGCAATTTCTTTTCTATACTATTACTCAGCCTCTCTGTGTCTTGGCTCTAAAACATCTGCTGTCAGTTCCTCTCTGGTGTCTGACTCTGGAATCTGTCACTGGAGAACAGAGTAGTTTTATTTAGAATAGATTGGATTCCTTTTCAGTTTTCAGCATTTCGTATTGTGATCAATGGTTTACACTCCTTCATGCGCCAGGAGACTTCACTGCCACTGTAGCCTTTCATGTCTCTCATGACTCAGCCAGGGCTTGCTCCTGATGCTCTGTAATCACATCTTCCCATTCTAACAGGTAAGCAGCCAAGAGTTGCTCTAATTGCCCAATCAATAAACACAATGAACTTCCACTCCTAGAAAAGAGAGCCAAAAAAAACCCCCAAAACCAAAATAAACAAATAGGAGAACAGAGTGGGGGGGAAAAATAAATCCCAGAATGTCACTCTGGAAACAAAAACCCTGACAGGACCTTTTTACAATTATTTGCTCAGAGAGGAAAAAACAGAGTTTGAGTAAACAGCCCCCCTGATTTTTAAATGTCAGCAAGGAAACCTCTCAGGGAGGCTTCTTCAGAAGCACTCAGGGTCCTCACCTTGTCTGCAGAAATTGCAGGCATTGGGGCACCTCCTCAAGGCTTACTAGCGCATCAGATCTGTGTGTTTATCAGAGATGAGGCTTCTGACACCCAGGTGGTTGTTTAAGGCTGTATGGAGCCACCAGATTACTACTCACTGTGATGATGTCAGACAAAACGATTGGGATGAAAAGAAAGAGCAAGGGGATGGAAATGGTAACGAAACGGTTACCGAAAAAGCCCCCAACCCAAACCCCACTTAAGATAATGATGCATAGCAACAGAAAAGAAATGAGGTAGGATTTTCATGTGGAAGATAATTATGTACAGAATTACAGAAAGCAAACTTATCTGTTATGTTCATCAAGGGAACTAACTTCTGAGAGGGTGAAAAATGTACCTTCTCCCAGGGGCTGCTTTGTCAAATCACCACCACGTCCCTGCCCTACCTGTTCTATTTAGACACGTTTTATCACACGCTCTAACAAATTGCCTCCTACAACCCAGATAAAAGGGCTGTGTGTTAGCAGGCAGAAATGTGTCCATTGTTTTCAGCTGATTGGTACTGATTTACATCTGCCCCACAATATATGCTGTCATCGTTGTATTAATGCTGCCTTTTTGCACAAAGCTCCTTTTAAAACTGAATATGCTTCCGTGGAGGGAAGGCATGAATTATGTTTATTGCAAGATGGCAACTGCAAGGTTTATTCAGCAGGATCTTTAAGAAGCTGGGAGCCTGAAGACAGATGTACCTATTGCTTGTCAGTCAAAACACATGTCCTTTGCAGCTTTGTATTTTCTTTAGTCAGCAATGAAATCATGTTACTGCCGTCTGAGGTCAACAGTAAATGCACCAGCAGGATCCCTGGCTGAGAATTCCCAACAAAGAAAGGACCCAAGATGAGGAAGGGAGATAATGGTGTGCATTCTGCTCCCCTGAGGGAACGGGTGATAAACAACATTCTGAGCCATTTCTTCTCTATATTCCTTGAAGAACGGAGCTGGGAGAAGTCACTGGCAACAGAGCACCATGGCAGGCTGACACTGTCCTGAGTTCATGCTGATGAATATGTAGGCATTGATGGCACATTCTCCCAGGGCACATTTCAAACTGAAACTGAAACTTGATGGGCCAACTGCAGTCCATTAAAAAAAACCCCAAACCACTGCTGAAAACCAAGAAAAGGTAGGTTTAGTTTCTCCCCTCACCCCCTCAGCATAAAGAAATGGCGAGTTTCAAAGCCCTGTGTTCTGCCATACAAATCTATGTGTGGAAGGTCAGTCCAAAGGCAACAAATCGAAGTGGTGGTGTGGGTTTTTTTTTTCTTCTCTCATCTTTTATTTGAGATTATAAATGATGCAAGAATTTATAGAGCATGCAAATTTATTACCCTGTTAATAGCCCCCCCCCCCGTTTGTATCTGGCAGCATATGTTAGAACCAGAATCACTAGGAAGCAGCAGCATTTCTGGGCATGGAGGAGGAGGCAGTGAAAGAATTAGGCCTAATTACTGTGAAAATCTCTGGAAGAAATACACAGAAACTTTTTGAGGAAAGCAAAATAAACCCCAAAACACCACAAAGAGAAGGCAGAGGGATAGTCTTTCATGTGTCCCCTCTTGTAACCTGCATTTCGAATCCATGGACTGTTAACCAAAAGGTAAACACAATCTGAACTCAGGAGTAATGAAGGAAAAATAAACAGAGAAAGAATTTTTGCTGGTGTAGAAATTTTCCCTTCCTTAGAGTCTTCAGGATCTCAGGGAGTGATAGGACTAAGGGGAATGGAATGAAGCTGGAGGTGGGGAGATTCAGGCTGGAGGTGAGGAGGAAGTTCTTCCCCATGAGAGTGGTGAAGCCCTGGAATGGGTTGTCCAGGGAGGTGGTTGGGGCGCCGTCCCTGGAGGTGTTTAAGGCCAGGCTGGATGAGGCTCTGGCCAGGCTGATCTAGTGTGGGGTGTCCCTGCCCATGGCAGGGGGGTTGGAACTAGATGATCCTCGTGGTCCCTTCCAACCCTGACTGATACTATGATACTATGCTCTTGTATCTAAAAGCTCAGTGTGTGCTGAACTAAACACTCACTAGAGAGCAACCAGCACCTTCTTGAGCAAGGGCTTCAGCCCCAGCATGGCAGCAGAATCAGTCTGCAGTTGCTGGCAAAGGGACAAGAGAAGAAAAGTAGAAATGGCTGATAGAGAGGTGACTGTGCTTCATCCAGGAAGATATTTAAAGGCACTCCCCAGAATTCCAGGCTGCATCATAGCAGTTTGGTAGGTAACAAAGAAAATTCACAAATTCACAGGAAGGGAGCCTCAAAGGGCATCCTGTCCAACCCCACTGCAGTCATCTGGGGCACCTCCAGCTAGGGCAGGCTGCACAGGGCCACATCCAGTCTGAGCTTGAATGTCTTCAGGGACAGGGCCTCAACCACATCCCTGGGCAGCCTGTTCCAGTATTTCATCACTCCCATTATAGAGAGCTTCCTCCTGATGTCCAACCTAACTCTGCCCTGCTGCAGTTTCAAACCATTGGCCCTCATCCTATCCCCACAGGCCTTTCTGAACAGTCCCTCCTCAGCCTTCCTGTAGGTCCCCTTCAGATATTGAAATGAGGCTCTAAGGTCTTGTGGCAGATTGAGGCTGTGCCTTTAAGAAAGGGGCACACTGGCTAAATGTTTATAAAATATTTTGGTATTCTAAATGAATTTCATTGGCCAAGTTGAGGTGGGAGGTGAGATTGGACCCAGGGGAGCTGGGAACTTTCTCTCAGTCTTCCTTTTCTTCGCTGTCCCTCTCGGCTGGATCTGCTTCTGGGCTTCTTGCCAAAAGATAAGATACTAACTCCCTGTGCATAGGCCTCTGTCTGCTGTGCTAACCCCTCGTTTCTCTTCTTCTACCTCTTTGGGGGAGAAGGGTGGTAGGGGGGTGAAGGGGGCACAGGAGGAAGCCCCCTCTGGTGGGGGTCTGGTTTATGATTGTGTTTATTTGCTGTATATTCCTGTACATATTGTAAAATACCTGTATTTGTTGTGTTACACAGAATCTGTTCCCTTGTAAAATATAATCTCATTTCTCCGACTGGGTTTAGCTGTGGTCTCTTTCTCAGTGGGGGAGGGAAAGCAGAGCCTTTCCTTTCAAACCACTACAGGTCTCCCTGGATCCTTCTCTTCCTCAGCCTGTCCCCATAGCAGAGGTGCTTCTAAACACTCATTCCCCAGCCTTCCTGTAGGTCCCCTTCAGATATTGACACGTAGCTCTAAGTTTCATTTAAAGAGCAGACACCTAAAACTGTACTTACCAAAAGTTTATCTTTCAGGTAATAAACATGCAAGCAAGTCAAGAAATGGGGGCCACCCTGAAAGAGGGAAAATGGAATCTCCCAGCTGGAAGGGAAGTGTTACCCAAAGCTTATGCTAGGAGAATTATGGATAAGTTGCATGCTCATACCCATTGGGGCTCTAAAGCCTTGGGAGAGGCCTTCCTTAAGCATTGGAGTATATGAGATAGAGAGACAAATAACACAGGGCTGCCTAACATGTCAGAAGATAAACAGAAAAGCATTTAGACAGGCAGCTATGGGAGGAAGGCAAGTGGCTGAAAGACCATTTGAAAAGATACAAATAGACTGTACTGAATTACCTAAAGTAGGAAGAATTAAGTATTTGTTAGTAGTAACAGATCACCTCACCCGGTGGGTGGAGGCTTTTCCTTCAGCAAGGGCTACAGCACACACTGCAGCAAAAGTGTTACTAGAAGAAGTGATTCCAAGATATGGAATAATCCAAGTGACTGACTCAGATCAAGGGACACACTTTGCCTCTAAGGTTATGAAATTATGGATGCAAGCCTTGGGAACTAGGTGGGAATACCACACTCCATGGCACCCTCAGAGATCTGGACGAGTCGAGAGGGTGACTCAAACCATGAAACAGCAGTTACCGAGACTGAGGGTGGAGAGGCGAATGTCTGGAGTAAATACATAGAATACATAGAATAAACCAGGTTGGAAAAGACCTTCAAGATCATCAAGTCCAACCCATCAACCAATCCAACCCACCTAAACAACTAACCCATGGCACCAAGCACCCCATCAAGTCTCCTCCTGAACACCTTCAATGATGGCGACTCCACCACCTCCCTGGGCAGCCCATTCCAATGGGCAATCACTCTCTCTGTATAGAACTTCTTCCTAACATCCAACCTAAACCTTCCCTGGCACAGCCTGAGACTGTGTCCTCTTGTTCTGGTACTGGCTGCCTGGGAGAAGAGACCAACATCCGTCTGTCTACAACCTCGCTTCAGGTAGTTGTAGAGAGCAAGAAGGTCTCCCCTGAGCCTCCTCTTCTGCAGGCTAAGCAACCCCAGCTCCCTCAGCCTCTCCTCACAGGGCTGTGCTCCAAACCCCTCACCAACTTTGTTGCCCTTCTCTGGACTCGTTCCAGCAAGTCAACATCCTTCCTAAACTGAGGGGCCCAGAACTGGACACAGGACTCGAGGTGCAGCCTAACCAGTGCAGTGTACAGGGGCAGAATGACGTCCCTGCTCCTGCTGGCCACACTGTTCCTGATCCAGGCCAGGATGCCATTGGTCCTCTTGGCTGCCTGGGCACACTGCAGGCTCATGTTCAGCCTACCATCGACCAGCACCCCCAGGTCCCTCTCTGCCTGGCTGCTCTCAGCCACTCTGACCCCAGCCTGTAGTTCTGCATGGAGTTGCTGTGGCCAATGTGCAGAACCTGGCACTTGGATGTGTTCAATGGACTCTGCCCATCTGTCCAGCCTGTCGAGGTCCCTCTGCAAATGTTTACCTTTAGCATTGTTGAATATCCAAACCAAACCCCAGGGGGATACAGGTCTTTCCCCAGTCTTAGGAAGTGAAACCAAGGTGTTTTGGGGAAAAAAAAATATTAGATGCATAACCCATGCCTTTGTGTTTCTGTTCTTCTGTATGGGCCAGGCTTGCAGCTGGGCTTTCCTCCACACTGTACTCTCCTGAAAAAGGTGAAAAAGATCTTAGGTGCTATCAGGAGTACAGAGTCAGAGCACAAGCACAAGGTAGCCAAAGGGCTGGCTATGTAAAGCATTCACAGTGAAATTCCATGATCAGAATCTTAGGAATTACAGTTTCATTTGGAACTAAAACATAGCAACTTTTCATGAGGAGACTTTAGGAGCAGCTGCACAATTTCTGTTCCTATCATAAGACAGAAATGAGATGCAGAAAGCAAGGCAGCTTCACACTGTAGAATGAAGCAGGAATATTGGGCCTTGAACATTGGTTGCCACGACCAGAAACCAGGCCCCTGGAGCATGTTTACTGTAACAGGAGAAATGTTAGCTTTGCTAAAAGCATCCAGAAGTCCACAAACTCTTCAAATGCAGAAAGCAGTGGCTGAGTGTAGCTTTCATAAAGTTATGTACGACTGTGGAGTCTCATCAGGAGGCTCAATGGAGACATTATTGCTCTCTACAACTCCCTGAAGGGAGGCTGTAGCCAGGTGAGGGTTGGTCTCTTCTCCCAGGCAACCAGAACAAGAGGACACAGTCTCAAGCTGTGCCAGGGGAGGTTTAGGCTGGAGGTTAGGAAGAAGTTCTTCCCAGCAAGAGAGATTTGCCATTGGAATGTGCTGCCCAGGGAGGTGGTGGAGTCACCATCCCTGGAGGTGTTTAAGAAGAGCCTGGATGAGGCACTTGGTGCCATGGTTTAGTTGATCAGATGGTGCTGGGTGATAGGTTGGGCTCGATGATCTCTGAGGTCTTTTCCAACCTGCTTGATTCTATTCTATTCTATCCTATTCTATCCTATTCTATTCTATTCTATTCTAACCAGCACCAGAACAAGAGGACACAGTCTCAAGCTGTGCAGGGAGAAGTTTAGGCTGGAGGTGAGGAGAAAGTTCTTCCCAGGAAAACAGATTGGCCATTGGGATGTGCTGCCCAGGGAGGTGGTGGAGTCCCCATCCCTGGAAGTGTTCCAAAAAGGATTGGATGTGGCACTTGGAGCCATGGTTTAGTTGTCAGGAGGTGTTAGGTATTAGGTAATAGGTTGGACTTGATGATCTCTGAGGTCTTTTCCAACCTGGTTGATTCTATGGTTCTATGGTCAGGGAAGAATTTGCCCATGGCTGGTTAGGTCCATGGCTTTCCACAGAAAGATCTTGAACCCACAAGGTCAGGCTGGATGAGGCCTTCTAGTTGAAAGGCATCCCTGCCCATGGCTGAGAGGTTGGAGTAGGTGATATTTGAGGTCTTCCCAACCTAAGCCATTCTAGGGCAGGTGGATAACTTGCATGTCAGCCTCATTGCAGCAATGATTGCTTGTGTCAGAGGAAGTTCATTGGCCCAGGCTCTTAACTTCGTTTATAACTTCAATATTGATCTGTTTTATCTATGTGTTGCCATTGCCATCTTCATCTTTAATCATTCCTCCTCTACAGGTGGGTTATCATTTTTTCCAATCCCTGCATATTATGAGTTTTGCCACCAACAGAGATAATATCTCCCCATTCTAGTTTGTTTAGTGTGAATCCTTCGCATCCTGAAGTATTATTAATCATGTTGTCATCACTTAAAGAAATAATGATCATCAACAATTATTTCTATCTTCTCAAAACCACTAAAAAATAATAAAAAGCAAAGCTGATATTAATTATTAATAAATAAGAGGGGGGCATGTGTTTTGTTGAGATTGAATCTCTATTTTTCATCTGTATTACAGTGTCATCTAGAGGTGTTAAAAAAAGATGAGGGCATCCCTGGTTAGGTGCTGCAGGAAATCCAGTTTAAATGACCCAGCTAGACAAAGAAGTAGATATGAAGGGAGCAGGTAGAGTCAGGGCTAGAAACCAGGCCTTCTGCCTCTGTTCATTTCTTTCTGGTCATGCAGAAGCTTGGCCGGGTGAGAGAAGGGCTTGTACTTCAAAAGACAAGTGGCCATCAGGTCGAGAGAGGTGATTCTGGCCCAATACTCTGCTCTCATGAGACCTCACCTGCAGTGCTGAGTCCAGCTCAGCACAAGACAGACATGGGCCTGATGAAGTGGGTCCAGAGGAGGCCACCAAGACAATCAGAGGGCTGGAGATCGTCTGCTATGAAGACAGAATGAAAGAAGTTCTATACAGAAAGACTGATTGCCCATTGGAATGTGCTGCCTGGGGAGGTGGTGGAGTCACCATCACTGGAGGTGTTCAGGAGAAGACTTGATGGGGTGCTGGGTGCTGTGGGTTAGTTGTTTGGGTGGTGTTGGATTGGTTGATGGGTTGGACGCGATGATCTTGAAGGTCTCTTCCAACCTGGTTTATTCTATGTATTCTATTCTATGTATTCTAATTTGGGCTGTTCAGCCTGGAAAAGAGAAAGCTCCAGGGAGACCTTAAAGCTGCATTTCATTATCTGAAGGGCACCTACAGGAAGGCTGGGGAGGGTCTGATCAAAAGGGCTTTTAGTGCTTTTAGTGATAGAACAAGGGGCAATGGTTTGAAACTGGAACAGGGCAGTTTTAGGTTGGATATCAGGAGGAAGTTCTGCACAATGAGGAATGGTGAAATAGTGGAACAGTGGCCCCATCCCTGAATTAATTCAGGATCTGACTAGATATGACCCTGTGCAGCCTGCTCTAGTTGGAGGTGTCCCTGCTGATTGCAGGGGGGTTGGACAAGATGCCCTCTGAGGCTCCCTTCCAACCCAATGCAATCTGTGAGTCTGTGACATGAAGTCTTTGCAATTGCAGCTCGTGTCTGTACCTCTCTGTGCAGGTGTTTCCCTCCTTTTCTAGCAATGTCTAAGCCCATTGGCCACATCAAACTGTATTTGGCAGGGAGGCTGACTGAGGTTTGAAGGTACTGCCTTTCTAGAAAGCTTGCGAAGAACACCTACCTTCTGCTCAGGAGAAGAAGGGAGCTGAGATGTACCTTCAGCTCGGTGTCTGCCATGGAGCATGTTTCCTACCCAGCCCAACATGTAAAGGATGAACAAAAGAGATGGAGGAGAGGGATGCAGGATGCTGGAGCAATGGAGAATGGAAAGGGAGCAAATGACTAGGTAAGCACCTCCTTCGGCCCTGCTACTCAGAGAGTGATTTGTTTTGTGGGGATCTGAGTGACTTGCATGTGTTATGTCCAAATGCAATTGGATACCTTACGAATTGCTGCTTGTATAAAGATACAAAAGAAAATAGAGAGGGAATGCAGCCTCCATAATCCTGAAAGACAGCTCCTGTGCTGGCCCACCCAATGCAGAAGCAGAAGGTGATGCAGAAACAATGTCTTTAGACTGCTGTTCAGCTGCAGAGAGCAGACCATGACAACAGTGAGTGACTTTGGTCTGAGGTAATGAAGAGAGCAGAGTCCAGGCTCTGCAGTTTTAATCAGAGAGGGAAGAAGTCTTGTGCACAGTCAGTTGCCCTGACATGGGGCAAGAGTTAGAATCATAGAGTGGTTTGAGTTGCAAGTGACCTCCAAAGGTCATGGAGTCCAAATCCCCTGGAGTGAGCAGACCTCCTCTACTAGAGCAGCCTGTTCCAGTATTTCACCACTCCTCATTGTGCAGAACTTCCTCCTGATATCCAACCTAAATCTGCTCTGCTCCAGTTTCAAACCATTGCTCCTCATCCTGTTACCACAAGCCCTTCTGGACAGTCCCTGCCCATCCTTCCTGTAGGTCCCCTTCAGATACTGAAATGCAGCTTTAAGGTCTCCCCAGAGCCTTCTATTCTCCATACTGAACAGCTCCAATTCCTTCATCCTGCCTTCGTAGCAGAGATTCTGCAGCACTCTGATCATCTTGGTGGCCTCCCATAGAGCTGCTCCAACAGGTCCATGTCTTTCTTGGGGGCCCCAGCACCAGACATAGAAGTCCAGGTGAGGTCTCAGCAGAGCAGAATGGCAGAATCACCTCTTTTGACCTGCTGACCACACTACTGTTGATGCAGCCCAGGATGTGATTTGCCTTCTGGGCTGCAAGTGCCCATTGCTGGCTCGTGTCCAGCTTCTCATCCACCAGTAGCCTCAAGTCCTTTCCTGCAGGGCTGCTCCAAATTTCATCATCCCCCAGCCTGGACTGGTATCAAGAATTGCCTCGTCCTAGGTGCAGGACCTGGATGCTTGAAGCATGGAAAAGGAGCATGAATAGAGATGTCTAACAATCCAGATAAGGCTTGGATGTAGCTGATGATTTCCAAAGCTTATCACCACATCAGCAAACATGAAGGGCACTTGTGAAAACATAGATTTCACCTTTAGAGTGGTTTTAATGAAAAAAAAATGAAATGAAATTGGAGATTAGGAGAGAAAATCAATGGGAGTGCATGCAGAGGTATGGAAAGGAGAAATATTTAATCCCACACTACTCTCACAGGTGCCCACAGCTCCTCATATAATGTCACTACCACAGCAGGTTCAAGTCATGGTGTCTCATATGTGTGTACACACTGACTGATTGGACTCTGGAAGGTTCTTGCTGGCTGTAAGGGTTTATGGGACAAAAACTTCAAATTAAGGCTTCTCTTGGAGCTGGTTTTCATAGAGTCAAGAGCCAGATTTTCTTTCTTTGTATCTAATGTGTTGTAGTAGAAGGAGGGTTTCTGTTGCCTGACTGGATGAGCTGAATCTTTGAACAGGCCTTTAGGACAAATTCTTGCCAGGGATGGGTTGGAAGCTCTTCACTCAAAGTGTCTGTCTTTTTTAAGGTGGGGAGATTCAGGCTGGATATTGGGAAGAAATTCTTCACAGGGAGGGTGGTGAGACACTGGAAGAGGTTGCCCAGAGAGGTCATGGATGCCCCCTCCCTGCAGGTGTTCAAAGCCAGGTTGGATGAGGCCCTGAGCAACCTGGTGTAGTGGAAGGTGTCTCTGCCCATGGCAGAGGGGCTGGAACTAGATGATCTTTAAGGTCCCTTCCAACTCAAACCATTCTGTGAATCTATGAGTCTTTGCTTCTACCAATTTGCCCTCATTTACACTTGCTGTGCACTGCAGCACTGCCTTGGGCACTGTGAACTGCCTTAGGTGTTGTGAACAGCAGCACGACAGATGAACCAATGGAGGCTGAGGGTGCTAAGCCAGAGACAGAGGTGAAACCAGCAGCCCAGTGAAGTGCATGTACACCAGTGCTGACAGTATGGGTAAAAAACAAGAGGAGCTGGGAGCCTTGGCACAAGAGGAAAACTATCATGTCATTGCCATCAGAGAGATGTGGTGGCATGACTCACACGACTGGAGCACTGTAGTCAATGGCTACAGACTCTTCAGGAGAGACAGGCAAGAGAGAAGGGGTAGAGGAGTGGTCCTGTTTATTAGGAGGCTCTGGATGTGATGGAAGTAGAGATTAAAGATGATCAGGTTGAGTCCCTATGGGTAAGAATTAGGGGGAAGGCCAACAAGGCTGACATCCTGGTTGGAGTCTGTTATAGACCACCCAACCAGGAAGAAGAGGTTGATGAATTATTCTTTAAGCAGCTGGAGGCTGCCTCAAGATCACTTGCCCTTGTTCTTGTGGGCAACTTTAACCTGCCAGACATCTGCTGGGAATTTAACACCGCAGAGAAGAGGCAGTCTGGAAGGTTCCTCGAGTGTGTGGAGGATAGCTTCTTTTCCCAGCTGCTCTGTGAGCCTACCAGCGGTGCAGCCCTGCTTGAGCTGCTGTTTACAAACAGAGAAGGGCTGCTGGGAGATGTGGGGGTCGGAGGCTGTCTGGGGTCCAGTGACCATGAGATAATTGAGTGTTCAATATAGAGTGAAACCAGGAGGGGCAGCAGCAAAACCTCCACTCTGGACTTCCAAAGGGCAGACTTCAGCTTATTTAAGGAACTAACTCGGAAAGTTCCTTGGGAAACAGCCCTTAAAACCAAAGGGGTCCAGGAGGGCTGCAGCTGCTTCAAGAAAGAACTCTTGAGGGCACAGGAGCAGCTGTCCCAACGTGCTGGCAGATGAGCTGGCGAGGGAGGCAGCTGCATGGGATGGGCAAGGAGCTTCTAAAGGAATTAAGGGGGAAAAGAGGGCTTACACCTGTGGGAAAGGGGGAGATAGCCCAGGAAGAGTTTCAGGATGTTGCTAGGTCATGTAGGAAAAAACTTAGAGAGGAAAAAGCCCATCTGGAACTTTGGCCACTGCTGGGAAGGAGAATCAAAAAGTTTCTATAAATATATTAATGGCAAAGGAAGAGGCAAGGAGAAGCTCCACTCTTTATTGGGTGCAGAGGGGAAGGTAGTAACACAAGATGAGGAAAAGGCAGAGGTACTTAATACCTTCTTTGTCTCAGTCTTCAATAGTGGGACAGGTTGTCTTCACAGTATCAGAGTATCATAGAATCAGTCAGGGTTGGAAGGGACCACAGGGATCATCTAGTTCCAACCCCCCTGCCACGGGCAGGGACACCCCACACTAGATCAGCCTGGCCAGAGCCTCATCCAGCCTGGGCTTAAACACCTCCAGGGACAGGGCCTCAACCACCTCCCTGGACAACCCATTCCAGGGCTTCACCACTCTCATGGGGAAGAACTTCCTCCTCACCTCCAGCCTGAATCTCCCCACCTCCAGCTTCATTCCATTCCCCCCAGTCCTATCACTGCCTGAGATCCTGAGCAGTCCCTCCCCAGCCTTCTTGGAGCCCCCTTCAGATACTGCAAGGCCACAATGAGGTCACCTCAGAGCCTTCTCTTCTCCAGACTGAACAGCCCCAACTCCTTCAGTCTGTCCTCACAGGAGAGGTGCTCCAGCCCTCTGCTCATCCTCCTGGCCCTTCTCTGGACACCTTCCAGCACCTCCAGATCCCTCTTGGAATAGGGGCTCCAGAACTGGAGGCAGTACTCCAGGTGGGGTCTCAGCAGAGCTGAGCAGAGGGGGAGAATCCCCTCCCTTGCCCTGCTGGCCACACTTCTCTTGCTGCAGCCCAGGCTCTGCTTGGCTTTCCGGGCTGCAAGTGCACCCTGAGAGCTCCTGGTGAGCTTCTCCTCCCCCAGCACCCCCAAGTCTCTGTCCTCAGGGCTGCTTTCCAGCCAGTCCCTGCCCAGCCTGGATTTGTGCCTGGCATTGCCTCCACCCAGCTGCAGGACCCTGCCCTTGGTCTTGTTGAACCTCCTGAGGTTGGCTTGTGCCCACCTCTCCAGCCTGTCCAGCTCCCTCTGGATGGATCCCTTCCCTCCAGCTATCTGCTGCACCACACAGCTTGGTGCCATCAGCAAACCTGCTGAGGCTGCACTCAATGCCACTGTCCCTGGCACCCACAAAGGTGTTGAACAAGCCTGGTCCCAGGACTGATCCCTGAGGGGATCAGGGACCACTTGTCCCTGGCCTCCACTGGGACATGGACCCATGGACAGCCACTCTTTGGGTGCAGCCATCAAGCCGCATCTTCAGGACAAGTGGCCTCCTGAGCTGGCAGATGGAGTCAGGGACCAGTATAGTCCCCCTGTAATCCAGGAGGAAGCAGTAAGGGACCTGTTGAGACCTGCTGAGTCCATGGGACCAGATGAGATCCATCCTAGGGTGCTGAGAGAGCTGGCAGATGAGCTGTCAAGCCTCTCTCTGTCATTTACCACCAGTCCTGGCTCAGTGGAGAGGTCTCAGATGACTGGAAGCTGCCAATGTGATGTCCATCTACAAGAAAGGCCAGAAGGAGGAACCTTGAAACTCCTGGCCTGTCAGCCTGACCTCAGTGCCAGGCAAGGTTATGGAGCAGGTCATCTTGAGGGCAATCACACAGCACTTAGAGGATGGCCAAGGGCTCAGGCCCAGCCAGCATGGATTTAGGAAGGGCAGGTCCTGCCTGACCAACCTGATCTCCTTCTATGCCCAGGTGACTGCCTGGTGGATGTGGGGCAGGCTGTGGATGGAGTCTGCCTGGACCTCAGCAAGGCCTTTGACACCATCCCCCACAGCAAACTCCTGGCCAAGCTGTCAGCCCCTGGCTGGGACAGCAGCTCTCTGAGCTGGGTTAGGAACTGGCTGGAGGCTGAGCCCAGAGAGTGGTGGTGAATGGTGCCACAGCCAGCTGGCAGCCAGGCACCAGTGGTGTGCCCCAGGGATCAGTGCTGGGCCCCAGCCTGTTCAGTATCTTCATTGATGATCTGGATGAGGGCATTGAGTCCATCATCAGTAAATTTGCTGACGACACCAAGCTGGGGGCAGGAGTTGATCTGCTGGAGGGTAGAGAGGCTCTGCAGAGGGACCTCAACAGGCTGGGCAGATGGGCAGAGGCCAAGGGCAGGAGATTGAACACATCCAAGTGCCAGGTTCTGCACATTGGCCACAGCAACCCCATGCAGTGCTACAGGCTGGGGTCAGAGTGGCTGAGAGCAGCCAGGCAGAGGGGGACCTGGGGGTGCTGGTAGATAGTGCTAGTGTGTAGAACATGAGCCAGCAGTGTGCCCACGTGGCCAGGAGGGCCAATGGTACCCTGGCCTGGATCAGGAACAGTGTGGCCAGCAGGACAAGGGAGGTTATTCTTCCCCTGTGCTCAGCACTGGTTAGGCCACACCTTGAGTCCTGTGTCCAGTTCTGGGCCCCTCAGTTTAGGAAAGATGTTGAGCTGCTGGAAGGTGTCCAGAGGAGGGCAACAAAGCTGGAGAGGGGTCTGGAGCACAGCCCTGTGAGCAGAGGCTGAGGGAGCTGGGGTTGCTTAGCCTGGAGAAGAGGAGGCTCAGGGGAGACCTTCTTGCTCTTTACAACTCCCTGAAGGGAGTCTGTAGCCAGGTGGGGGTTGGTCTCTTCTCCCAGGCAACCTGTGGCAGAACAAAAGGACCTGTGACAGTCTCAAGCTGTGGCAGGGGAGGTTCAGGCTGGATGTTAGAAAGAAGTTCTTCCCAGAGAGCTTGGCCATTGGAATGTGCTGTCTAGGGAGGTGGTAGAGTCACCATCACTGAAGGTGTTTAGGAAGAGCCTGGATGAGGCACTTGCTGCCATGGTTTAGTTGATTAGATGGTGTTGGGTGATAGATTGGACTTGATGATCTCAAAGGTCTTTTCCAGCCTGGTTAATTCTGTATTCTGCAATTCCCCTTAGGCAGGCTGTGGAAAGCAGGCTCAGCCATTTGCAGGGTTTGGGCCCAAAATGCTTCCCAGGTACGCGGTGATGTTTCTCAGGAGCTGCTTTGTGTGCTCAGCTTTCCATCCTGGGAAGTCTGAGTTTATTAGACATCCATTATAATTGACACATTGTTGCAGTAGGGGTGAATAGATGCATTAGACAGATGATCTTAATTGGCTTTCATCCAAAAAGAATTAAAATAAAAAGACAGCTGAATTTCATTCACATTTTCAATTAGTAAAACTTCCTTTCATTATTATAATGCTTGCTGAAACAGCAGCCACATCAGGGTGACAAATCCCGTTATCATGCTTTCTGCAATTGTCTCCCAGAAAGGCAGCCATTGAAAGCATTGTCTGAGCCTGTGTATAATGCTGACAATCAAGCTCTGCTTCAAAAGCTGGGGGAGGAGGGTGTCTGGCTGTGATCTCTACAGAGCTGCATTTCTTTGCCCCGCTGCCGGCTCTCCAGCGCCCTGCGTGCTTGCGCCGGGGCAATGCGCTCTGACAGGCTCTGGGTGCTAACAGGATCCATCACCCAGCATTAGTGGGATTCTCATGCTTTGCCACCTATTTTCCTTCCCTTTCTTTGTCGAGCATGATCCTCTGCAGGTGTTATTTGCTTGTCAGACTGCTACACAGCACATGTGGACGGGATTGGGGTGTTTTTAGGGAGCAGACAACAGCTGAACTCCTATCGCAGACGATGGTTTCACGCTGAAGTACTAATCGAAACCAAGGTGAAAATAGTTCTGTAGGCACCAGAGGAGGAAATAATTGGCTGCTTGGGGGTGGGGAGCAAACAAAGGGGCATTGGGATCCTGGGGTTTTAAATTCTTTTGGAGCAGCTAACCAAACTAGTAGGCTTGTAATGGCATCCCAGAGCCTTAACTTAGCCAACTCACGTAACTTAACAGGACCAAATGATATTATTTATTTGTTCCATATGTGACACTGAAGAGAAACATGTGGATAACCAAGCACAGCAGCTCATCTGGGACCTGAGTTATCCAGTTTCCTTTCATTGGGTTATATGCCAAGAGCCAAATGTATTGCCTGAGGGTTGTTTTGCTTTTATTTATTTAACTATTTACTTGTTGAATGGTTCCAACTCACACAGGTTCCTCCTCCATCCGTGTTCCCTTCTGTCATCACACCGTCCTACACACATGGAGCACCACCATCACGTGAGGGGAGGATGTTCAGTTTTCTACATGCAGAAGCTGGGATCCATTAATTTCAAAGATCCTAACAAGATACAGCCAGTCAGCGCCAGAAATCCAGTTAAGAGACTCAAAACCTGGCACTCTGATGCCACAGGATTTCTGCCAGTGACAATCCTTGCACAGATGAGGGGCAATAACACCCCTGCTGCAGTCTCCTTTATCTTTCCATGAGGATCTCAAAGCTCTGATCTTTTCAAGCTGTGTGGATCATGGATTCCTCAGGATTTGGGACACCACTACCTGCAAGAAGTCATCCTGTGGCCTGTACCAGGAATAGTGTGGCCAGCAGGAGCAGGGAAGTCATTGTGCCCTGTACTCAGCGCTGGGCAGGCCACAGTTTGAGTCCTGTGTCCAGTTCTGGGCTCCTCAATTTAAGAAGGACATTGAGACTCTTGAATGTGTCCAGAGAAGGGCAACAAAGCTGGGGAGGGGTCTGGAGCACAGCCCTGTGAGGAGAGGCTGAGGGTACTGGGGGTGTTTAGCCTGGAGAAGAGAAGGCTCAAGGGAGACCTTATTGATGTCTAAAACTCCCTAAAGCCAGGTGGGGGTTGGTCTCTTCTCCCAGGCAACCAGCACCAGAACAACAGGACACTATTGGTCCTGAATTATATTCTTCTATACTAGAAACTCATCCCCTGCCAATGCTCCCAAAAGTCCCAGGGACAGGTGAGCTGCCCACTGCTCTCCTGGGAGCTGGCTTGCCTCCTCAGTGTAAAAGTAGTGCTGTAGAAAGCTCAGGCAGAATCACGTCATTGAAGCAAGGATGGCTGCAAGGCAGCAGAGAAAGACAGCAAGTGCAGAGACTTGTTACCAACTACCTGATTCCTCTGCAGCCTTCTTCTTCCCAGTGCCAACATTCATCTGCCCCTAGTTATTATAGTTACACACATTTTCACAGAGGTAATCCCCAGAGCACCTATGAGACTCAGCACAGAATCAGAGAGTCACAGAATTAACCAGGTTGGAAAAGACCTTCAAGATCATCAAGTCCAACCCATCACCCAACACCACCTAATCAACTAAACCATGGCACCAAGGGCCTCATCCAGGCTCTTCCTAAACACCCCCAGTGATGGTGACTCCACCACCTCCCTGGGCAGCACATCCCAATGGCCAATCTCTCTTTCTGGGAAGAATTTCTTCCTAACCTCCAGCCTAAACCTCCCCTGGCACAGCTTGAGACTGTGTCCTCTTGTTCTGGTGTTGCTTGCCTGGGAGGAGAGACCAACCCCCACCTGGCTACAACCTCCCTTCGGGGAGTTGGAGAGAGCAAGAAGGTCTCCCCTGAGCCTCCTCTTCTCCAGGCTAAGCAACCCCAGCTCCCTCAGCCTCTCCTCACAGGGCTGTGCTCCAGACCCCTCCCCAGCTTTGTTGCCCTTCTCTGGACACCTTCCAGCAACTCAACATCTTTCCTAACCTGAGGGGCCCAGAACTGGACATAGTACTCAAGGTGAGTACTCAAGGTCAGTACTGTGAGCACTCTTCCCCCTCCCCTTCACAACACCTTCTTGGAAGAGATGAGCTGCAAGCAAAATGGGAGGAATCCTAATTACTGCCCACGGGAAAAAAAATCACTAGAGAGATTGGTAGGAGGAGTGGTACCTTGAAGGGTGGCAAGAAGTAGGCTTTGTTCAGCCTCCTGCAGAAAAGCAGCTCCTTTTCTTTTGGACATGTTGCCCCTGCCTGCCAGGTCGACACCCCTCCCACTGACACCTGCATCTGTCAGAGACGAGGCACCTTGCAGCAGGCTCCTGCTATCCTGAGTTTCACGGAGGAGTATTTCCCCTGGAAGACTCTTTCCAATGACATTTCTGATCAGCAAGTTCGCTGTCACCTAATTTACACAGCTCTGCTGGGACATGTCATTCATTTTCATGCAGTGTTGTGAGTTCTTCAGCTGGAAGGTGCCAGGTAAATGCAGTTATTGCCTGGAGAAATGAACTCCACGTTAGCTGCAAATTAATGCAGTTGGTACTTTTTATTTCCTTGGATTTTTTGGTTCTTTGTCTCACATGCCTGTGAAAATCCAGCACAACCAGGCCCTGCCAGGCTGGGGAAAGTCCTCACTCCTGGCCCTACCAGGTTTCTTTGCCCACTTTTTCATCTGGCTGGCTGTCTCCAAAGGATTAATTAAGCATTAATTTAATATCTGTCAGCATTCCCGTTAAGTAAAACCAAGACAATTTTGCTCTTGGTCAGGTTTCTGGTAAGGAAGAAAATGTGTTTGTATTTTAATGATGCATTGGAGCCCTTGAAGTTGCTGTAAAGCATTCTTTATAAAGTGTGAAATGTAGACAAAAAAACCAACAACCCCAACAACAACAAAAGAATAAACCAAAGCCTAAACCTAAAGCCACTGAGGAACGATGATGAAAAGGGAAGAATGCAAACCGTTTCTCATCCTTCCTACTGGAGATGCATTTTATAGCTAATGCATTTAATGAGTCAACACTGACTTATAGTGCCTGAAAGCTCACTGAATTATTGAGTATCTGTGGTATGGATTATTGGGGGGGGGGGGGGGGAATTGTCTGAAATGGCTTTTTTCCTTTGTGCAAATTTAATGTTATTTATATGCAGCCACAGTTCTGTTCCGAGGCTGTTATTAGAGGAGTTCATCTTCCCTGCATGTTTTAAAGAGCTGGGGTGCTTTAGTTATAAAAAAAAACCAAACCCAACAACCAACAGACATTTTACAGAAGCTTTGGAAGCTCTGGGGTTTGAAAAACACCTGAGGAAAGCTTAACTGAAAGAAAGACAAAAGAACAAATCAACAGCAACGGCATTTATCCAAGACATATGTCTCCTACTTTGCCCTGAATAAAGGCTCTGCCATGCACTGGGCTTTCTTTTGGGTTTTTTTTCCCTTCTCTTTTTCAGATGGATAAATAATGACTTGTTTGCTGTTTTGTGTGTGTCCTCTAAATGAACAATAACAATCTGGCCCTGCCCATGGCAGGGGGGTTGGAGCTGGCTGATCCTCGAGGTCCCTTCCAACCCTAACAATTCTACGATGCTATGAATCTGAATATTTTATTTCCTTTCCCCTGAGTGATGGGAGGGCACACTGCTGGTGAACACAGATGGAGAAGGAGCAGCTCCAGGAGCAGGTGCATCCTTCCCTACAAACCTGTGTATTAGAATAGAACGGACCGGAATGGAATGGAATGGAATGGAATAGAATAGAATAGAATAGAATAGAATAGAATAGAATAGACCAGGTTGGAAAAGACCTTTGAGATCATCAAGTCCAACCTATCACCCAACACCATCTAATCAACTAAATCATGGCTCCAAGTACCTCATCCAGGCTCTTCCTAAATACCTCCAGGGATGGTGACTCCACCACCTCCCTGGGCAGCACATTCCAATGGCCAGTTACTCTTTCTGGGAAGAACTTTCTCCTCACTTCCAGCCTAAACCTCCCCTGGTGCAGCTTCAGACTGTGTCCTCTTGTTCTGGTGCTGGCTACCTGGGAGAAGAGACCAACCCCCACCTGGCTACAACCTCCCTTCAGGTAGTTGTAGAGAGCAAGAAGGTCTCCCCTGAGCTTCCTCTTCTCCAGGCTAAGCAACCCCAGCTCCCTCAAGCCTCTCCTCACAGGGCTGTGCTCCAGTCCCCTCCCCAGCTTTGTTGCCCTTCTCTGGACATGTTCCAGCATCTCAGCATCTTAGGTTTGCATCTTCCAGTCTGAGGTTGGTGGATTGATTTGGCAGGGCTTGCACAGGAGGCAGAAAGGAAAGCTGTCTTGTTAATCATTTCCCATATGATGATTTAAGATTGGCTTGGCACTGTTCTTTAGTGCCCTGCAAACAGACAGTTTTCCAAAGGAGATGCTGTCTGCAGCTCATAGGCAGAGCTTTCTGATAGCTCTTGCACAACAGACAGCTCTCTGAAAAGCTGGCCATGGATGAGCCACCAGCGGGAGCCATATTAGCAATATCATGCTTGTCAAACACAGCTCTGAGCAATAGTATTTATAGGGCTGGCTAGTAAACAAATCCATACAGTGAAAAAAACCTTTCAGAATGTGATTTTGGTGCACAGCAGAATGAAGATGAGAGCTGTCAAACACTCTCTCTCTTTTTTTTTTTTTTTTCTTTTTCCTCCCCCCTATTTCTTTTCCCTTTTTTCATTTGTGGAGGAAAATAAATCTCCTGGGGACTGGCCAATGAGAGGGTGTGCTCCTGGGATGCAGCAACACCAGAATGCAGCCTGTGCTTCTTATGAGTCTGCAAAAAACCTCTTGATTCAGGAAAAAAAAATAAAATATTTTCTGGTTAAAAATCTTATGAGCAGCACTCTTGCTGCCAGCTTCAGTTTGTACGGATTCACAGCTTGCACTGGGCTGGAAGGGAGCCTCAAAGGGCATCTTGTCCAACCCCCCTGCACTCAGCAGGGACACCTCCAACTACAGCAGGCTGCCCAGGGACACATCCAGTCTGAGCTTGAATGTCTCCAGGGACAGGGCCTCAACCACATCCCTGGGCAGCCTGTTCCAGTATTTCACCACTCTCACTGTGCAGAACTTCCTCCTGGTGTCCAACCTAACTCTGCACTGCTCCAGGCAGGAGCAGCACATAAGTAATGGGATGGAGATTGGAGTCAATACAGCTGACCAATATGATGGAGTATTCTTCCCTTATTGTTCCAGTATTGTAGGATTATAGTGTGAGTATAGCACAGTAAAGTAAAGCATGGAAGAAGAAGGGACAGGAAAGGCAGAAGTGTGTAGCAGGGGAACTTCTACAACTTATATAACCTTGGTGTGCCTTTTTGGCATGGACTCATTGGCTCCCTATGAGTGACCACACATCACACTGTTATAGATTATTGGTCCAACCACTGATGACATGCAAGGTTTGCTGATGCAGTGCATGTCCTGTTGTCCCAAGATAACTCGCTGTGTTTATAGCTACCAGTGTCCTGCTTTAGTTCCATGCTGCAGGCACAGCACTGTTTGGTGCACTGCTAGCTGGCTCTGCATGCTGAGCATGGCCTAGCACCATGTCAGGCTCTAGGCTTGCACTGCCAGATTGCTCACACTGCTCGTTCCTGGCATTGCCACACATAAGCACATCACACTACAGATGGTAGCTATTTGGATTAGATGGACAACCAGTTAATGGCCAGCTGCCCTGCTCTGCGCTGGTGAGACCTCACCTGGAGTATTTTGTCCAGGTCTGGGGCCTCCAGCACAAGAGAGACATGGACCTGCTGGAATGGGTCCAGAGGAAGGCCACAGAGATGATGAGAGGGCTGGAGATCCTTTCTTAAGAAGACAGGCTGAAGGAATTGGGGCTGTTCAGCCTGGAGAAGAGAAGGCTCTGGGGAGACCTTAGAGAATACATAGAATACATAGAATACATAGAATAGACCAGGTTGGAAAAGACCTTCAGGATCATCAAGTCCAACCAATCAACCAATCCAACACCACCTAAACAACTAACCCATGGCACCAAGCACCCTATCAAGTCTCCTCCTGAACACCTCCAGTGATTGTGACTCCACCACCTCCCCAGGCAGCCCATTCCAATGTGCAATCACTCTTTCTGTATAGAACTTTTTCCTAACATCCAACCTAAACCTTCCCTGGCGCAGCTTGAGACTGTGTCCTCTTGTTCTGGCGCTGGCTGCCTGGGAGAAGAGACCAATATCCGCCTGTCTACAACCTCCCTTCAGGTAGTTGTAGAGAGCAATAAGGTCACCCCTGAGCCTCCTCTTCTCCAGGCTAAGCAACCCCAGCTCCCTCAGCCTCTCCTCACAGGGCTGTGTTCCAAACCCCTCACCAACTTTGTTGCCCTTCTCTGGACTCGTTCCAGCAAGTCAACCTCCTTCCTAAACTGAGGGGCCCAGAACTGGACACAGGACTCAAGGTGTGGCCTAACCAGTGCAGTATACAGGGGCACAATGATCTCCCTGCTCCTGCTGGCCACACTGTTCCTGATGCAGGCCAGGATGCCATTGGCCCTCTTAGCTGCCTGGGCACACTGCTGGCTCATGTTCACTCTACCGTCAACCAGTACCCCCAGGTCCCTCTCTGCCTGACTGCTCTCGGCCACTCTGACCCCAGCCTGTAGCTCTGCATGGGGTTGTTGTAGCCAATGTGCAGAACCTGGCACTTGGATGTGTTCAATCTCCTGCCCTTGGACTCTGCCCATCTGCCCAGCCTGTCCAGGTCCCTCTGCAGAGCCTCTCTACCCTCCAGCAGATCAACTCCTGCCCCCAGCTTGGTGTTGTCAGCAAATTTACTGCTGATGGACTCAATGCCCTCATCCAGATCATCAATAAAGATGTTAAAGAGGATGGGGCCCAGTACTGATCCCTGGGGCACACCACTAGTGCCTGGCTGCCAGCTGGCTGTGGCACCATTCACCACCACTCTCTGGGCTCAGCCTCCAGCCAGTTCCTAGGGAACCTACAGGAAGTATGGGAAGGGACTGCTTAGAAGGTCTTAAAGTGATAAGACAAGGGGCAGTGGTTAGAAACTAGAGCAGGGTAGATTTAGGTTTGATGTCAGGAGGAGGTCCTGCACAATGAGAGCGGTGAAATACTGGGACAGGCTGGTTTTCAAAAAGAAAGCACCAAAATGCTTGCAGTGCCTCACAAAGACATGAAAAGATGCTACAGCAGCAAATGCAGACATTAATTCTGTGTGCACCGCAGTGCCCAAACCCTCATTGTGTCAGGGATAGCTCAACACCCACACTTCAAGCATAAATGACAGGGAGCAGCCCTTTTCTCATGCATACAATAGGGGATTTACAATACCAGCAAAACAAAAGTAGTAGCTGGCATCATAGTCCACCATCTGGCAAGACACTTTTAGACCTTGTTGCCCTAAGGTGTCTGCAGTGGTAGCACTTCCTGAAGCCAGTGTGCACAACAAGCTGTCACTCAGAAGTGCATCCAATGGATTCTTTCTTATAACTTGATGTATTACAGAATACAGAATTAACCAGGTTGGAAAAGACTTTTGAGATTGTCAAGTGCAACCCATCACCCAACACCATCTCATCAACTAAACCATGGCACCAAGGGCCTCATCCAGGCTCTTCCTAAACGCCTCCAGGGATGGTGACTCCACCACCTCCCTGGGCAGCACATTCCAATGGCCAATCTCTCTTTATGGGAAGAATTTCTTCCTAACATCCAGTCTCAACCTCCTCTGGCACAGCTTGAGACTGTGTCCTCTTGTTCTGGTGCTGGTTGCCTGGGAGAAGAGACCAACCCCCACCTGGCTACGACCTCCCTTCAGGGAGTTGTAGACAGCAAGAAGGTCTCCCCTGAGCCTCCTCTTCTCCAGGCTAAGCAACCCCAGCTCCCTCAGCCTCTCCTCACAGGGCTGTGCTCCAGTCCCCTCCCCAGCTTTGTTGCCCTTCTGTGAACACATTTGGGCAACTCAACATCTCTCTTAAACTGAGGGGCCCAAAATCCTGGTGCCTTTGCCTTGTTTCGCTGCTACCAGGATTCATTTAAGTGAATGTTGAACCTTTTGTGTGTCCCCTGCTTTCTTTATCACCATTGATTCTGATTTATTGAGGCATATCTGGTTGTGATGCTCTCTTTTTTGTTTGTCTGAAGAGCATGATGCTGCTGCTTCATTAGCATAAGCACTCAAACTCTGTCCAATGTCTTGAGCAATTTATACAAATTGTAATCACTTGAGAATTTTATTCTGAAATTAATGCTTTAAGAGTTCTGATTAAGTCACTAATTTCCAGATTTCTGCTTTAGCTACTTCAACAGTGTGCATTAGCAATCTTTGTCACCCGTGGTACATCATGCATGTGGCACTGAAATGCATCCACAGTTTAATCTGACACCAGCCATGAGCAATGGGGGGGAAATGACTCCAGGTCCTACAGCATTTAAAGATGAGGGGCCTACAGGAAAACTGGGGAGGGACTTTTCAGGCTGGTTCCTGTAGAAAGGTGCATGCAGAATAGCAGGAACTGCAGGCAGCCTCTCCTGCTTGCAGGTACCATTGGCCTTGCTTGCACAATGTAGGAAGCCACCTTTAGTGGGCAGACAGGAAGGAAGCTCAAGTTTGTCACAGGCTGTAGGGAAAGGCAAAAGAGATCAGACAGCCTTGGGCCATTAGTAATTGCTCTGTCTCTCCACTTGGCACTCAGCTTAGGCATTTCTGTTCATACCTGGAAGACTGAATGCAGGCATTCAGGGCTGGAGCATGTCCAGAGAAGGGTCATAAGGGCTCGCCTTATGAGGACAGACTGAGGGAGTTGGGGTTGTTCAGTCTGGAGAAGAGAAGGCTCCAAGGAGACCTAATCGTGGCCTTGCAGTATCCAAAGGGGGCTACAAAAAAGCTGGGGAGGGACTTTTGGGGGTGTCAGGGAGTGACAGGACTGGGGGGGATGGAACAAAACTAGAAATGGGGAGATTGAGATTGGATGTTAGGAAGAAGTTGTTCTCCATGAGGGTGGTGAGAGCCTGGCACAGGTTGCCCAGGGAGGTGGTGGAAGCCTCCTGCCTGGAGGTGTTTGCAGCCAGGCTGGATGTGGCTGTGAGCAACCTGCTGTAGTGTGAGGTGTCCCTGGCCATGGCAGGGGGGTTGGAACTGGATGATCCTTGAGGTCCCTTCCAGCCCTGACAATTCTGTGATGTTATGATTTTCAGTCAAGGATCCTGTGAAGACACTGAACCTCATCAGTCCTCAACCACAGTCCCATACAAAAAGTCACTAAACCCACTACAAATTTTCACAAACATTAACTTTACTCTGCAGTACAGATCACATATGGCTCCAAATATCTCCACATCCTTCTGCTTCACTCTCTCATTTGACCAAGAACCATCAGCCAAAGGTTGGTGGAAAGTGTTTGGTTTTCTGGCTGGTTGTCCACAATGATGACAGCAGCTGTCAGCATTCCTCCCACAGGCCCTGCTCTGCAGCACAGTGAGTGCAGTGGAAAGACCTGCAAGGATATTTCATTATTGCTCCAGCCATAGCACACAGCCCTCCTGGGGAAATGCAAATGTATGGGAGACACCTCTCAAACACCAGTGATGATCCTGAGTTTTCAGAAGAGAGGCCACCATGAATGCCAAACAGTAACCAGACGCATAATACAGTATCACAGTATCACCAAGGTTGGAAGAGACCTCCTCATGAATAGACCATGGCACCAAGTCCCACATCCAATCTCCTCTTGAACACCTCCAGGGATGGTGACTCCACCACCTCCCTGGGCAGCACTTTCCAATGATGAACGACTCTCTTGGTGAAGAATTCTCTCCTCACCTCAAGTCTAAACCTCCCCTGGCACAGCTTGAGACTGTTTCCCCTTGTTCTGGTGCTGGTTGCCTGGGAGAAGAGACCAACCCCTTCCTGGCTACATAACATTCATGGCTGACATGGGATGAAAGATGAGTTTTGTAGCCAACAGATCATGCAGAATAAGAAACCTGTAATTCATAGTTTCACAGATCCATAGAATAGTTTGGGTTGGAACCATCAAGATCATCCAGTTCCAACTCTTCTATCATGGGCAGGGACACCTCCCACCAGCCCAGGTTGCTCAAGGTCTCATCCAGCCTGGCCTGGAACACCTCCAGGGAGGGGACATCTACAACCTCCCTGGGCAACCTCACCACCCTCACTGGAAAGAACTTTTTCCTAATCTCCAGTCTAAATCTGACCTTAAAACCCTTGCTCCTCATCCTATCTCACTACAAACCCTTATAGAAAGTCCCTTCCTGGCTTTCTTGTGGCCCCCTACAAGTAGTGGAAGGCTGCTTTAAGGTTTCCTTGGAGCCTTCTCCTCTTGAGGCTGAACAGTCCCAACTCTCTCAGTCTGTCCCCATGGGGGAGGTTCTCCAGCCCCCCAGGTCATCTCCGTGGCCTCCTCTGGACCCTCTCCAGCAGCTCCATGTCCCTCTTATGCTGGGGGCATCAGAACTGGACAGAGTGTATTAGGAATAGTGTGGCCAGCAGGAGCAGGGAGGTCATTGTGCCCCTGTACTCTGCATTGGTTAGGCCACATCTTGAGTACTGTGTCCAGTTCTGGGCCCCTCAGTTTAGGAAGGACATTGAGACACTTGAAGGTGTCCAGAGAAGGGCAACAAGGCTGGGGAGAGGCCTTGAGCACAGCCCTGTGAGGAGAGGCTGAGGGAGCTGGGGTTGCTTAGCCTGGAGAAGAGAAGGATCAGAGGTGACCTCATTGCCCTCTACAACTACCTGAAAGGTGGTTGTAGACAGGAAGGGGTTGGTCTCTTCTCCCAGGCAACCAGCACCAGAACAAGAGGACACAGTCTCAAGCTGTGCCAGGGGAGGTTTAGACTCGAAGTGAGGAGAAAGTTCTTCACTGAGCGAGTCGTTCGCCATTGGAATGTGCTGCCCAGGGAGGTGGTGGAGTCGCCGTCCCTGGAGGTGTTCAAGAGGGGATTGGATGTGGCACTTGGTGCCATGGTCTAGTTGTGAGGTCTGTTGGAACAGGTTGGACTTGATGATCCTTGGGGTCTCTTCCAACCTTAGTTACTGTGATACTGTGATACTGTGATACTGTGAGTGCTCAAAGTGGGGTAAAACTACAAACAGAAGAATATTAATGATGCCTCCTTCCACTTTTCTGCTGTGGGTTTTCTAGGTGTGCACCTCAGGGCTTGTGCTTTGCCCACCAGAGCAGATACCCATTTGGTATGGGGATGGCAACGGGCCAAGGACAGAGTTAAAATTCTGCCTTCTGCAATCTATGATCTCGAGAGATGCATTTGAAACAACTCAAAGACCTCCAAAAGCACCCAAGAATGGAGGAAATAAAAACTGTACAGCAGTAGCCATAAAAAGCAGCATATGTGGTTTAACTGAATTTGTCTGGAGTCCAATTAAGCACTAACACACGACAGGGCGTGTCGTATGGCTGGGCCATTACTGCAGCTCTCGGGAGCACTCTGAGGCACAGGGCCAAAAAGAAGTGCATTAATGGCTTGGTAATACATGCTGGGTCATGTCCCAGTGTTTTTAGTGTGTGAGAATCACAGGATCACAGAGCCTTAGGGGTTGGAAGGAACCTCAAAAGGTCATTGAGTCCAACCCCACGGCCAGAGCGGGATCACCCAAGGCAGGTCACACAGCAACACGTCCGGGTGGGTTTTGAAAGTCTCCAGAGAAAGAAACTCCCCAAGCTCTCTGGTTCCAGGACTCCATCATCCTCAACATGAAGAAGTTTCTCCTCATGTTGAGGTGGAACCTCCTGTGTTCCAGCTTGTACTTGTGGTTTCTTGTCCTAACACTGGGCACCACCAAAATGAGACCATCACCTTCATCCTGACACCCACCCCTCAGGTATTGATAGACATTGATCAGATCCCTTCTTAACTTTCTCTGCTCAATACCAAACAGCCCAGATCTCTCAGTCTTTCTTCACAGAAGAGATGTTCAAGTCCTGCAATCATCCTCAGAGGCCTCTGTTGGACTCTCTCCAGCAGATCTCTGTTTCTCTTGAACTGGGGTGCCCCAAACTGGACTCAGTATTCCAGGTGTGGTCTCAGCAGGGCAGAGTAAAGGGCCAGGAGAACCTCCCTAGACCTCCTGACTACACTTTTCTTGATGCACCCCAGAATGCCCTTGGTCCTCTTGGTCCCAAGGGCACATTGCTGTCCCATGGAGCATTTGCTCTTCACTGGGACTCCAAAGTGTTTCTCCATGGGGCTGACTTCCAGCAGGATGATTCCTAGTCTGTACTGGTGCTTGGTGTCATTTCTGTCCAGATGCAGGACTCTGCACTTGCCTTTGCTGAACTTAAGATCTTCTGGAAAGGAAGAACAAGATTGACACATCTGGAAATCAAAATCAAGTTTTCATGTGAGTGCTAAGCACAAAGGAAGAGCTGTACCTGCATGCCACACACTGGGAGATGTGGATTGCAAGACCCCACTGTCTGCCTAGAGTTTCTCATAACTCTTCAGACATCTCACTGATGATCAGTTGGGGATCACTTCCTAACCTCTATGGTCACTTGGCTTTTGAGTGGAACAAATAGCCAGCCCCTATTTTAGGGGGGGAATCAAAGGCAATTTATAGTGCTGAATCTTTTATTTGCCCAAAATAGGTGGAAATACAGAATCACAGAATTGTTAGGGTTGGAAGGGAGCCCAAGGCTCAGCCAGTTCCAACCCCCCTGCTGGGGGCTGGGACACCTCACACTACAGCAGCTTGCTCACAGCCACATCCAGCCTGGCTGCAAACACCTCCAGGCAGGAGGCTTCCACCACCTCCCTGGGCAACTTGTGCCAGGCTCTCACCACCCTCATGGGCAACAACTTCTTCCTAACATCCAATCTCAATCTACCCATTTCTAGTTTTGTTCCATTCCCCCCAGTCCTATCACTCCCTGACACCCTCAAAAGTCCCTCCCCAGCCATTAATACATAGAATACATAGAATACATAGAATAAACCAGGATGGAAGAGACCTTCAAGATCACCACATCCAACCCATCAACCAATCAAACACCACCCAAACAACTAACCCATGGCACCAAGCACCCCATCAAGTCTCCTCCTGAAAACCTCCAGTGATGGTGACTCCACCACCTCCCCAGGCAGCCCATTCCAATGGGCAATCACTCTTTCTGTATAGAACTTTTTCCTAACATCCAGCCTTCTTGTAGCCCCCTTCAGATCCTGCAAGGCCACAATGAGGTCTCCTTGGAGCCTTCTCTTCTCCAGACTGAACAACACAAACTCCCTCAGTCTGTCTCCATAGCAGAGCAGCTCCAGCCCTCTGCTCATCCTCATGGCCCTTCTCTGGACACCTTCCAGCACCTCCAGATCCTTCCTGTGCTAGGGGCTCCAGAACTGGACACAGTGCTCCAGGTGGGGTCATATATTGAAGAGCATTTTAAAAACCCAACCCAAACAGACAACTTTCTTACATCACTACCTGCAGACAATGTACAACTATATGTCTCCAAAGGGCTGGTCCAGAAGATCAAGACATTGACTGATATTATTTATTATGGGCTACCAGAAGATTGTAGAGGACTACTGGAAACCTCATGGCTTGGATGGGAGCACACTGCATTGAGTTAGGAACTGGCTGGAGGCTGAGCCCAGAGCGTGGTGGTGAATGGTGCCACAGCCAGCTGGCAGCCAGGCACCAGTGGTGTGCCCCAGGGATCAGTGCTGGGCCCCATGCTCTTTAACATCTTCATTGATGATCTGGATGAGGGCATTGAGTCCATCAGCAGTAAATTTGCTGACAACACCAAGCTGGGGGCAGGAGTTGATCTGCTGGAGGGTAGAGAGGCTCTGCAGAGGGACCTCGACAGGCTGGGCAGATGGGCAGAGTCCAAGGGCAGGAGATTGAACACATCCAAGTGCCGGGTTCTGCACATTGGCCACAGCAACCCCATGCAGAGCTACAGGCTGGGGTCAGAGTGGCTGAGAGCAGCCAGGTAGAGAGGGACCTGGGGGTACTGGTCGATGGTAGGTTGAACATGAGCCTGCAGTGTGCCCAGGCAGCCAAGAAGGCCAATGGCATCCTGGCCTGCATCAGGAACAGTGTGGCCAGCAGGAGCAGGGAGGTCATTCTGCCCCTGTACACTGCACTGGTTAGGCCACACCTTGAGTCCTGTGTCCAGTTCTGGGCCCCTCAGTTTAGGAAGGAGGTTGACTTGCTGGAATGAGTCCAGAGAAGGGCAACAAAGTTGGTGAGGGGTTTGGAGCACAGCCCTGTGAGAAGAGGCTGAGGGAGCTGGGGTTGCTTAGCCTGGAGAAGAGGAGGAGGCTCAGGGGAGACCCTCTTGCTGTCTACAACTACCTGAAGGGAGGTTGTAGACAGGCAGAGGTTGGTCTCTTCTCCCAGGCAACCAGCACCAGAACAAGAGGACACAGTCTCAAGCTGCGCCAGGGGAGGTTTAGGTTGGATGTTAGGAAGAAGTTCTATACAGAGAGAGTGATTGCCCATTGAGATGGGCTGCCCAGGGAGGTGGTGGAGTCACCATCATTGGAGGTGTTCAGGAGGAGACTTGATGGGGTGCTTGGTGCCATGGGTTAGTTGTTTAGGTGGTGTTGGATTGGTTGATGGGTTGGACACAATGATCTTGAAGGTCTCTTCTAAGCTGGTTTATTCTATGCATTCTAAGTATTCTCATGGTAGAGCAATAGCCACACAATCTGGTTAGTGACATCAAAACTTAGGCAAATTAATGGACCAGCAAATGAGGGGGTTCAATCAATACAGATTCAAATGATGGCAATAAATAAATATGTCAATCAATATGGTTTCATGGAAAATACATCTTGTCAAATTCATTTAATCATGCCTTTTGATGAAATTACTATATACATTCATTGACTTGATATATTTAGACTGAATGCACTTCAGCTCAGTACCACCAGAATATTCTGATTAAAAATCAGCATCACACTGCATCAATACTTCAAATATTGAATTGATTTAACACTGACTATGTAACAGAATCCAGGGAAACACTGTTAAGGGGCTTTCCTATCTGTCCAATTTTGAGGGCCTGCAGTGGGGTCTCAAAGGGGCTGAGTGCAATGATCTGGTTAAATATTTTAGTAAAGAAGTTGGGGGGGGAATGGAAACATAAAATTAGACAGCTAACTAAATACTGCTGAGGAGAATTAATAACAAAGTACAGAATGAACCAAACTAGAACACTTGGTTAAACTGAAATCAATTGAAGAACATGGGCTTTAATCAAGTCGTAGTTTCATAGTATCACAGTATCAGTCAGGGTTGGAAGGGACCACAAGGATCCTCTAGTTCCAACCCCTCTGCCATGGGCAGGGACACCCCACACTAGATCAGCCTGGCCACAGCCTCATCCAGCCTGGCCTTAAACACCTCCAGGGACGGGGCCTCAACCACCTCCCTGGACAACCCATTCCAGGGCTTCACCACTCTCATGGGGAAGAACTTCCTCCTCACCTCCAGCCTGAATCTCCCCACCTCCAGCTTCATTCCGTTCCCCCTAGTCCTATCACTCCCTGAGATCCTGAGCAGTCCCTCCCCAGCCTTCTTGGAGCCCCCTTCAGATACTGCAAGGCCACAATGAGGTCACCTCAGAGCCTTCTCTTCTCCAGACTGAACAGCCCCAACTCCTTCAGTCTGTCCTCACAGGAGAGGTGCTCCAGCCCTCTGCTCATCCTCCTGGCCCTTCTCTGGACACCTTCCAGCACCTCCAGATCCCTCTTGGAATAGGGGCTCCAGAACTGGAGGCAGTACTCCAGGTGGGGTCTCAGCAGAGCTGAGCAGAGGGGGAGAATCCCCTCCCTTGCCCTGCTGGCCACACTTCTCTTGCTGCAGCCCAGGCTCTGGTTGGCTTTCTGGGCTGCAAGTGCACACTGAGAGCTCCTGTTGAGTTTCTCCTCCCCCAGCACCCCCAAGTCTCTCTCCTCAGGGCTGCTTTCCAGCCAGTCCCTGCCCAGTCTGGATTTGTGCTTGGGATTGCCTCCACCCAGCTGCAGGACCCTGTTGCACCAGCTGCAGGTCTTGTTGAACCTCCTGAGGTTGGCTTGTGCCCAGCTCTGTAGCCTGTCCAGGTCCCTCTGGATGGATCCCTTCCCTCCAGCCTGTCTGCTGCACCACACAGCTTGGTGTCATCAGCAAACCTGCTGAGGCTGCACTCAAAGTCAGAGATACCTAAAACTTCCAGAGAATCAGAGAGTCATAGAATTACTGCAAGGGCACAATGAGGTCTCCTCAGAACCTTCTCCTCTCCAGACTGAACAGCCCCAACTCCCTCAGTCTGTCCTCATAGGAGAGGAGCTCCAGCCCTCCTTCTCTGGACATGTTCTAACACCTCCAGATCCTTCCTGTGCTAGGGGCTCCAGAACTTAACACAGAGCTCCAGCTGTGGTCTCAGCAGAGCTGAGCAGAGGGGGAGAATCACCTCCCTGGCTCTGCTGGCCACACTTCTCTTGCTTCAGCCCAGGATGTGATCAGCAGGAATGTGGGAGGCTGTTTCTTTAGATAAGGGTTTGTTGGGGTTTCTACCAACCTTTGGCTGATGGTTCTTGGTAAAATGAGAGAGTGAAGCAGAAGGATGGGGACATACTTGGTGTCATATGTGATCTGTACTGCAGAGTAAAGTTAATGTTTGTGTAAATTTCTGGTGGATTTAGTGACTTTTTGTATGGGACTGAGGTTGAGGACTGATGAGGTTCAGTGTCTTCACAGGATCCTTGACTGAAAATCATAACATCACAGAATTGTCAGGGTTGGAAGGGACCTCAAGGATCAGCCAGTTCCAAATCCTCTGCCATGGGCAGGGACACCTCACACTACAGCAGGTTGCTCACAGCCACATCCAGCCTGGCTGCAAACACCTCCAGGCAGGAGGCTTCCACCACCTCCCTGGGCAACCTGTGCCAGGCTCTCACCACCCTCATGGGAACAACTTCTTCCTAACATTCAATTTGACTCTACCCATCAGATACTGGAAGGCCACAATTAGGTCTCCTCGGAGCCTTCTCTTCTCCAGACGGAACAACCCCAGCTCGCTCAGTCTGTCCTCATAAGGAGAGCAGCTCCAGCCCTCTGCTCATCCTTGTGGCCCTTCTCTGGACATGCTCCAGCCCTGAATGCCTGCACTCAATCTTCCAGGTATGAACAGAAATGTCTAAGCTGAGTGCCAAGTGGAGAGACAGAGCACTTCCTAATGGCCCAAGGCTGTCTGATGTCTTCTGCCTTTCCCTACAGCCTGTGACAAACTTGAGCTTCCTTCCTGTCTGCCCACTAAAGGTGGCTTCCTACATTGTGCAAGCAAGGCCAGTGGTACCTGCAAACAGGAGAGGCTGCCTGCAGTTCCTGCTATTCTGCATGCACCTTTCTACAGGAACCATGCCTCTTCTGCACATACTGACTCAATAGAGAACAACTTTTGCTCTCACAGCTTATGTGGGCTGGTTTTGAGCTGTATTATTAACTCCATTTCTTCCTTTACAGTACTGGCCTCCCCTTACCTTCTTCAGTAAAGGGATGGGGACTGAGACAGAGTAGTTCAGTGCTTGAGAGCAGAAGGGTAAAATGTGACCAAACATCATCTCCTCCACGGCAAAGCCTTTCATTGACACTCCTTTTTTTCCCCTCTGAAAACCACAAATGGGTGCCTGGTATGATGTATCAAGATGTGACAGCATTTGAGCTGCTGTTAATGAAAAAGTCCAACACTCATCTTACAGCATAGCTCTCACTTGGTTAACAAGCTCACATCTAAGTCTGGCACTAAGGTGGTGTGCTGGGTTAAAATTATCCCCCAAGTAATTTGGAGAAGACTACCCCCAGCATAAATTGCCAGACTAGCTCACTTTGGGATGCAAGCAAATGAAGCTTTATTTACAAGCAAACTAAATATCTAGAGATATGAAATGCAATGACTATGCACAAAATATACAACAGGTGTACAATATAGACATAGTTACAAGTTACAAACAACACAGAAACTCCTCAGACCCCCCCTGGATGGATCCAGGGGACCCATTCACCTACTGCCCCCAACCCTTCTCATTACCTCACACAGTAGTCAAAACAGAGATCCCCTGGCAAGGCCAAGGGAGAGAGAGAGGAAATTTGAAAGCAGAAGTTATAGAAGAAGAAGAGAGAAAGAATTGTTTATGCCTTTGCTCTATATTCTCATTAGAAAGCCAAAGAATTATACAGACCTTAGGAGCCCTGTGGAAAAGGCCTTGGGGGTGCTGGGGGAGGAGAAGCTCAGCAGGAGCCAGCAGTCAGCACTCCCAGCCCAGAGAGCCAAGCAGAGCCTGGGTTGCAGCAAGAGAAGTGTGGCCAGCAGGGCCAGGGAGGGGATTCTGCCCCTCTGCTCCACTCTGCTGAGACCACAGCTGGAGCTCTGGGGCCAGTTCTGGAGCCCCTAGGACAGGAAGGATCTGGAGGTGCTGGAAGGTGTCCAGAGAAGGGCCATGAGGATGAGCAGAGGGCTGGAGCTGCTCTGCTATGGAGACAGACTGAGGGAGTTGGGGCTGTGCAGTCTGGAGAAGAGAAGGCTCTGAGGAGACCTAATTGTGGCCTTCCAGTATCTGCAGGGGGCTACAAGAAGGGTGTCAGAGAGTGATAGGACTGGGGGGAATGGAGCAAAGCTAGGAATGGGTAGATTGAGATTGGATGTTAGGAAGAAGTTGTTCCCCATGAGGGTGGTGAGAGCCTGGCACAGGTTGCCCAGGGAGGTGGTGGAAGCCTCCTGCCTGGAGGTGTTTGCAGCCAGGCTGGATGTGGCTGTGAGCAAGCTGCTGTAGTGTGAGGTGTCCCTGGCCATGGCAGGGGGGTTGGAACTGGCTGAGCCTTGGGCTCCCTTCCAACCCTGACAATTCTGTGATTATTTTCCTTTTGCATCCAAAGGTAATTTATTTTTTTTTTAACTTCTAGTCTTTGCAGTCAGGATCCAGGCTAAAGTTCCCCCTTCAAACTGTAAGGGGTGGGAAGGGTTTGGAATCACATGTTCCACAGTCTCAAAACAAACAAACATTCCATCCTCAAGTGTTTCCAGTCTTACAGAGAAAAGCTCTGCTTTGAAGTCAGTCTCCAGTGTGTCTTCCTCCACTAACCTAATCAACATCACAACACTTTTGACTACATCTTGTCTCTGTACCTCACCTGTTCTAACCTGAGGGCACAGAGGGATCAGTCAAGTGTCTCAGAGCTGAGCAAGGCTGGGGAGAGGCCTTGAGCACAGCCCTGTGAGGAGAGGCTGAGGGAGCTGGGGTTGCTTAGCCTGGAGAAGAGGAGGCTCAGGGGAGACCTTCTTGCTCTCTACAGCTACCTGAAAGGTGGTTGTAGCCAGGAAGGGGTTGGTCTCTTCTCCCAGGCAACCAGCACCAGAACAA
Source organism: Dryobates pubescens (assembly GCF_014839835.1). Lineage (NCBI taxonomy): Eukaryota > Metazoa > Chordata > Aves > Piciformes > Picidae > Dryobates > Dryobates pubescens. The sequence continues at coordinate 28,225,360 of NC_071625.1, read as the reverse complement.
GAGGACACAGTCTCAAGCTGCACCAGGGGAGGTTTAGACTCGAGGTGAGGAGAAAGTTCTTCCCAGAGAGAGCTGTTAGCCATTGGAATGTGCTGCCCAGGGAGGTGGTGGAGTCCCCATCCCTGGAGGTGTTCAAGAGGGGACTGGATGTGGCACTTGGTGCCATGGTCTAGTCATGAGGTCTGTGGAGACAGGTTGGACTTGATGATCCTAGAGGTCTCTTCCAACCTTAGTGATACTGTGATGTCAGGCATTTTGAAGTCTGATGCCAGCTGACTTGCCTGCTGATTCGCTCTCATGCAGGACACAAGATGGTTTTTCAAAGGCCCTTTGGTTTGGGATTGCTCTTGGTTTGAGAGGAGCACCACAGCTATGCTTTGATTTCTGGAATTAAAGTGTGTTTTTTCCATAGATTGCTGACATCTAGCTGTAAGGAAATCAATTAACCAAACCCCAGACATTCTTAGAGTTACACTCAGAGAAACCCTGCCACAAGATGTATCTTTCTTTAGTTTTGGCTGTTAAAGGAATTTCAGCAGCAGCTCCCTTCTGGATTCCCAGCAAGCCTCTGCTACTCTGGATTGCTGCCTTCTAAGATCCAATTACTGCCTCTCATTTTCACTGCAAGGTTTCACTCTCTACAAATGAAATCTGGAGAATGGACTAGGAGTGGAAAGCAAACATTATTAAGGAGAGAGAAATAATCAAATTCATCGTGTACAGATTAGAACTGCCAATATGAAAACCCCAAAGTCAGTTTTGGCACTGAAAATGAAAGATAATCAGTGCATGGGAAGTGGAAATGACTTTCACCTGTAACAGAGAACATCAAGGGGGTGGGGGGGATAACTAAATAAGGGAGCTGGAGTGGAAGAGAATGGAGGTCTTCCCCTGCATGCCTGCTGTCACATGTGTACACAGCCCTCAGCATGGCAGCAGTGGCTTTCCACCAGCACTGGCTCAGCTTTCTGTTCCTGGCTTTGGCATTGGTACCTGGGAGAACCCAAAGGCTGTCATCAAAGATCTCAACATCCTTTTAAAATTCGTCACTGAAGTGAGGTTTTGACTCCTCTGCTCTCTGAAGGAGGAAAACAGATGGAAGAACAGAAGAGAAATGTCGATTCTCCAGCACAGTACTTAGAGCATTAAACGGATATATTGGGAAACTGCAGCAGCACAGGCTGGGAGGGGATCTGCTGGAGAGAAGGACCTGGGAGTGCTGGTGGACAACGAGTTCTGCATGGGACAGCAATGTGCCCTGGGGGCCAAGAAGGCCAATGGGGTCCTGGGCTGCATTCAGAGTGTGTCCAGAAGATCCAGGGAGGTTATCCTCCCCCTCTGCTCTGCACTGCTGAGACCTCACCTGGAATATTGCCTCCAGTTCTGGGCTCCCCAGTTCAGGAGGGGCAGAGATCTGCTGGAGAGAGTCCAAGGGAGGGCTACCAGGATGCTGAAGGGACTGCAGCACTGCCTGAGGAGGAGAGGCTGAGAGCCCTGGGGCTGCTCAGTCTGGAGAAGAGAAAACTGAAAGGGGATTTGATCAATGTTTATAAATATCTGAGGGCTGGGAGTCAAGAGAGAGGGGACAGGCTCTGCTCAGTTGCACCCTGGGATAGGACAAGGGGCAATGGATAGAAACTCCAGCACAGGAGGTTCCACCTCAACATGAGGAGGAACTTCTTCACTGTGAGGGTCTCAGAGCACTGGAACAGGCTGCCCAGAGAGGTTGTGGAAGCTCCTTCTCTGGAGCCTGTCACGCCCTGTCTGGATGTGTTCCTGTGTGACCTGTGCTGGATTCTATGCTCCTGCTCTGGCAGAGGGGTTGGACTTGATCATCAAAGGTCCCTTCCAACCTCAAAGGTCCCTTCCAACCCCTAACATCCTGAGATCTGTGATCCTGTGAAATATGGCTGTACATACACATACAGAAACCCATGCAGATAAAAACCACAGGGCAACCTTACAGTGAGAATAGCTGCCTGAGCCTGTTAGCACGCACCCACAGCCACATGTGCCTGGGAACATGCACACATTACCTAACTTTGGTTATGTACTTGAAACCACTACATGGAAATACTCAGTTCAGAACTGTTTCCATGGGAATATCGGGGCTTGCACAGCCTTGTGAAGAAACATCTGTCCTGATTTGGGATTTCACCAAGGTGCCTTTGCTTTACTTGCTTAATGTTGGTTGAGATTTCACAGTCAAAAGCCCTCAGGCAAATTAAACTAGCCATGTACAACCTCAGGGAAATGAGACTTTAGTTACATGCCTGCTACCAACTGATGCCAACTAGAACTTTGTGATATCAATGAGCACCTATCATTAAAGAACTCTTCATTGAAAGTAGTCAATCACTCCATTGGAAACCTCACGCTATTCCTTTGAACCTGGCTTTCTGAAGTAATTGTATTTCAGGACTCTAGGAATCACTTAGCAATTACTCAGTGCATTTTGCAAGGGCTGAGCAGAGTTCTGGGCACCCTGCTGATTGATTTTGATGGCAGAACATCAGCCCAAATCCCAAGAAGAGCTGGAAATTTTCTCTCTTCAAAAACTCAGCTAAGCTCTTCACTTACATCCATCCCCCTGCACATGGTTATTTAGTCAGATAAGCCAACCAAAAAGTGTTCCAGAATAATACTCTGACCTTTGTTCCTTAGTGTAAATCCATTGTAAATACTCTGGCAATGCAATCATCAGTGAATTTCTACTTTAGATCGACATCAGCAGAAGGGAGAGCCAAATCTGGATGAAAAGATGGCTTCATCTTTCTTAAAGTTGGTTTGTTTCATCAGTGACTCAAGCACAATGCATTTTGAACTAGATTGTTGTGAGATCCAGACCTGTCTGTACATATCTTCTGTATCTTATCTCTTTAAACAGATTATCCTGGCCTGCATTAAAAGAAAGCTCTTCACTGAGAGGGTCGTTTGTCATTGGAATGTGCTGCCCAGGGAGGTGGTGGAGTCACAGTCCCTGGAGGTGTTCAAGAGGGGATTGGATGTGGCAATTGGTGCCATGGTCTAGTCATGAGGTCTGTGGTGACAAGTTGGACTCGATGCTCTTTGAGGTCTCTTCCAACCTTGGTGATACTGTGATACTGAGAATTGTGGCCAGCAGATCAGCAGAGGTGATTCTGCCACTCTGCAGACTTGATAGGGTGTTTGATGCCATGGTTTAGTTGATTAGATAGTGTTGGATGATAGGTTGGACTTGATGATCTTGAAGGTCTCTTCCAACCTGGTCTATTCTATTCTATTCTATTCTATTCTATTCTATTCTATTCTATTCTATTCTATTCTATTCTATTCTATTCTATTCTATTCTATTCATAAATTCAGCTTTTCATCCACTTCTCTGACTGAGTCAGCTGTGCTTTGTGTGGTGGGAGGATTAAACCTTCACACTACCACAAAACCCCATTCCAGTTCAGTTCCTGATGTAGTAATGATGGGACTGACTGGTACAGTTTGCTTACCTAGGGAAAGTTAGACTCCAGGGAAGTTTAGAACGTGGTAGAGCAGCAGTCTGTGTACAAAGCCAAGTAAATGCATAGCCCTACCAGCTTACTGCTCAGAACTTAAGACATTTGATGTTACTTTAGCAGTGGGGGTCTTCAGTTGTTTTGCACAAATAATGAGTTGCTTTACACAAATAGCAGCCATGTGCCAGCCCCCTTATCACACTGTGGCTAGTATATAGGGAGCTGCTTGGGATTTTCTCTTCTGTTTGGCTCACTGGATACACCTGCTCCTGGCTTTGGCATTGGTACCTGGGAGAACCCAAAGGCTGTCATCAAAGATCTCAACATCCTTTTAAACATCAGCAGAGAAAACTAACCATAATGTTCCCAGGCCAATACTTGCCTGGGCAAACCACAAGATCCTTCCTCAAACTCAGAGCAAGGTCTGCAGCCTTTCAGGCTGAGGTCAGCTGTACAGCAGGGAGCAGCAAGGTGCATCTCAGACTGAAAAGACGATTTTGAGCTCCACAATGAGCCTTCAGAATAAAAGTGTGAAGAAGAATCTCCCCTGCCCACCTCTGACAGCAACCCAGATAATCAATTCTGCAATAGCAGCAATTTTAACATGTAGTTAAGGCAATTCTCAGGCAACCTACGTTAATTTAACACAGAAAAATAATTAAACATGCTACGGAACAGATGCTGCACAAACAACAGCAATCAAATGATTCACACTTAGCAGACTTTACCTAGCACCTAGCTTACAGCAGTTCTGAGTGACTGAAAGAGGGAAGCAGACAGAATGTTTGCCATTTCAAACACAGGACACCTGACTGACACCACTTGGGAGAATTCAATCATTTGAAAGCCATTCCCATGTTGTGAGACCCTTTCATTCATGAGAGTTTGTGCTGCTCTATATGTATGTATTCAGAGACACGTACACATACACTCCATCCCGTCAGCAGCTTCAGCAAAATCTGTTCCTGAAACCATTATTTTGTATTTCAGCTTCAGCAGCACACTGGCTGGGGAAGGAAAGGGGAAAAAAAAAAAAGTAGAAAAAGAAGAAGAAGAAGGAAAGAAAAAGACAAATCCAAATGCAGAGAACTCAGAGTCAGGTTTCAGCATGGCTTAGGTGCACTTGCATGTGGAAAAGGCACAACCATGTGCCCATGGAAAGCTCTCATGATTATTCATTCAAATTCATCAACTCTAAGCCAAAAGAGCAATCTGGTGATTTTTTTAGATATATATATATATGAAAAGGAAGAAAAGAGAAAAAATGTTCATGGATCATGCAGCAAAAAAATACCAAAAAGAAGTAATATATATATAGAGAGATTGCTCATATGCTTGTGGACTCAGGACACTTGCTTGCTGGCAGGGTATGTTGTCAAACTGTGGTCATTTTATGTCAAGGTGTGTTCATATTATGTCATAGAATCATAGAACCATAGAATCAGCCAGGTTGGAAAAGACCTCAGAGATCATCAAGTCCAACCTATCACCCAACACCTTCTGACAGCTAAACCATGGCTCCAAGTGCCACATCCAATCTTTTTTTGAACACCTCCAGGGACAGTGACTCCACCACCTCCCTGGGCAGCACATTCCAATGGCCAATTACTCTTTCTGGGAAGAACTTTCTCCTCACCTCCAGCCTAAAGTTGCCCTGGAACAGCCTGAGACTGTGTCCTCTTGTTCTGGTTGCCTGGGAGAAGAGACCAACCCCCACCTGGCTGCAACCTCCCTTCAGGTAGTTGTAGAGAGCAAGAAGGTCTCCCCTGAGCCTCCTCTTCTCCAGGCTAAACACCCCCAGCTCCAGGATGTTAGGAAGAAGTGCTTCACAGACAGAGAGATTGGCCATTGGAATGTGCTGCCCAGGGAGGTGGTGGAGTCACCATCCCTGGAGGTGTTTAGGAAGAGCCTGGATGAGGCACTTGGTGCCATGGTTTAGTTGATTAGATGGTGTTGGGTGATGGGTTGGACTTGATGATCTTGAAGGTTTTTTCTAACCTGGTTAATTCTTTTCTACTCTATTCTACTCTACTCCTGCTCCTACTCCTATTCTATTCTATTCTATTCTATTCTATTCTATTCTATTCTATTCTATTCTATTCTATTCTATTCCATTCCATTCCATTCCATTCCATTCCATTCTACTCTACTCCTATTCTATTCTATTCTATTCTATTCTATTCTATTCTATTCTATTCTATTCTATTCTATTCTATTCTATTCTATTCTATTCTATTCCTCATAGGGCTTGTGCTTGAGAACAAGGTCAAAGTGTGTTCCTTTTATGCCCTGGCTACCTTCCAGGTACTGCAGTGACAGGTTATAAGTGTTTATAATAATAATTAGCCCAAGTTTGAGGTGTCTAATCTATTTTCTACTTCACCTAAGTGAGGGCTGAGTTAGCCAGAAAGAAGCCAATCAACCACTCTAATAATTAGGGGGAATTGCAAATAAAAGATTCAGATGGGGGGGGGGGAAGGAGGGAAGAGAAGAAAAACAAAAGGGACAAAAGGGAAGCTGATTTCCATGAAACTTTCAGACTGACTTCATGTGCACAGCTCCTGAGGAATTTTCAGGGCCAAATTCAGCTGAGTTAGCCAGAAAGAAGCCAATCAACCACCCCAATAATTAGGGGGAATTGCAAATAAAAGAATCAGACGGGGGGGAGGAGAGGAGGGGGGGAGAAAAACCCAAGGGAAGCTGATTTCCATGAAACTTTCAGACTGACTTCATGTGCACAGCTCCTGAGGAAGTTTCAGGGCCAAATTCAGCAGCAGCAGCACCACGAGCGGTGGTGTAAGTTAGATAGGTGTCAATCACCAAAGGGGGGAAAAAAAAGAGTGTCAACTGGGAGAACTGGCAACACACTTTAGCAGCACTTCCATGGGGTGATTTGATGATGGATGGTTGTGTGATCTAAACTGTAATTTATGCGCTGTGGCAACCGAAGTGGAGGTTGGCAGTGCAGAGAGGAGATGACAAGGGTGAAAAACGAAAGCAGGCTTTCACCTTTAGTGACAATATCCTCATCCTTTCAAAACCAAAAACCCAGCCCCAGCCCCTGGGGATTCCAGCCTGCTTTTGGGCTGAGCCTAACCACCCTGGGGTCAGTCACAGGTGGCAGTTAAAATGTTGCACTGATTTGCTAAATGCAGTTTCACACTGCCTTTTGCTGATCGATTTCACCTGACTTGGCTCCGGTTGATTCTCAAGGAGGGGATGGAGGAGAGGGAGTCTGAATTGGCAGTTCACAGTTTTAAGGCAAATGTTCCACTTCCTTGCCCATTTCACTGACTCCATGGCTTACACTGGGTGTGGCTACCTGCCCACCACCCCTCGAGGCCGTCTCCCGAGGATGTGTGTGGTGGGGTTTAGGCTATGCCTTGAAAGTTTAGTTACAGATTTTGAGCAGAAAATGTGGAAAAATATCAACAAATCACTCTGGGGTGTAAAAAGGAAAACAAAAGATTCCTCTTAATCAAATTCATTGGGTAAATATCTGGCATAAGACGAGCTGTACCACAACAATTCTGCCCTTTAGCTTCAACCCACCACAATGTAGGAAAGCTCACAGCCCCGCAGACAGCAGCCCTCCTTTTGTTCTGCAAGGCTCTTGCTGGAAGAGAAATGTCTCTGACACTGCCTTATGCCAACCTGTTCCAGCTAACACAGGAAGAGATGAATCAGCCAGAACTGTCAGAGTTGAAGAGACTGAGAGCCACCAGTAATTCTCACCATTAGTGATCCTTTGTAGAGTTGCCAAAATTCTCCAGTAAAGCTACTTTTTGGACAGAAAACTGAATTTTTCACATAAATCAATGTTTGTGTTAAAGGAATGTCTTCTCTTCTTCCCCCCCCCCCCCCATCTTTCCCTTGGTTATTTGAAGCTTTCACTGAAACACAAAATACTTCCATTTCCAAGGAGTTTTGCTGCTCTCTTTTTCTTTCTTTCTTTTTTTTTTCCCTTTTAAAATCTCAGGCACAGTGCAAATCAAAATCAAAGCAGTTTTGATGCAGAAATGCTGCTGTGATGGCTGATTCCTGGTCAGACACTTCATGACCTTACTGACCAGCACTGACTGGCTTCCCTAATGAGATCAGGCTTTCTGTGATGCACTGCAGCCAGAGCAATCCCCAGGCAGTTCTGCCACGGCTCCAGACAAAGAGAAGCCATGGTGTATTGTGTGGTCTGCTCAGGAAGTCAAGACCTCAAAACAGATGAAGGATTGAGCTATAACCATAACAGAAGTGGCATAGTTTAGCTTTCCACTGCAAAGTTTTCCTCAGCAAAAGCCCTAAGCTTTCAGTCTTGACATGGATTCAAGGGCTTGTAGTGATAAGACAAGAAGGAATGGATTTAAGCTTGAGGAAGACAGATTTAGACTGGAGATTCAGATATTCATAGAATGGTTTAGGTTGGAAGGGACCTTAATGATCATTTTGTTCCAAAACCCCTGTGATGGGCAGAGACATTTTTCACTAGCCCAGGTTGCTCAAGACCTCATCCAACCTGGCTTTGAACACCTCCAGGGAAGGGGCACCCACAATCTCCCTGGGCAAGCTGTTCCAGTGTCTCACCAGCCTCACTGGAAAGAGTTTCTTCCTAATCTCCAGTCTAAATTTGCCCTCCTCAAACTTCAGTCCATTCCCTCTCCTCCTGTCACTACAACAGTTAGTAAAGTCTATTCCATTCCATTCCATTCCATTCCATTCCATTCCATTCCATTCCATTCCATTTCTATTCTACTGTACTCCACTCCACTCCACTCCACTCCACTCCACTCCACTCCATTCTATTCTATTCTATTCTATTCTGTTCTATTCTATTCTATTCTATTCCATTCCATTCCATTCCATTCCATTCCATTCCATTCCATTCCATTTCTATTCTACTCTACTCCACTCCATTCCATTCTATTCCATTCTATTCTATTCTATTCTATTCTATTCTATTCCATTCCATTCCATTCCATTCCATTCCATTCCATTCCATTCCATTCTAAATGGTCCTCTTCCTTTTAGAAAGAAATTCTTTCCAGTGAGGGTGGTGAGACACTGGAACAGGAAGTTCAGGGAGATCATGAATGCCCCCTCCTTGGAGGTGCTCAAGGTCAGGCTGAATGATGTCTTAAGCAGCCTGGGCTAGGGGAAGGTGTCCCTGCCCATGGCAGTGGAGTTGGAACTGGATGGTCTTTAAGGTCCTTTCTAACCTAAACCATTCTATGAATCTATGAGCTCTATTTTCTCCTTTGTGGACCTCACTCATATTCTGCAAAAAAACTGAGAAGGCATTCAAGAGGATGGAGTGATTGTGGCAGGGGAAGGAGAATTTATCATTTCTTCTCTGTGGGCAAGAACAAAAGGAACAGCTGACTGTGATTTGACAAGTGTGTTAATGCTTAGGGGGTTCTTTACCATAGAATCATAGAATCACAGAATTGTCAGGGTTGGAAGGGACCTCAAGGATCAGCCAGTTCCAACCCCCTGCCATGGCCAGGGACACCTCACACTACAGCAGCTTGCTCACAGCCACATCCAGCCTGGCCTCAAACACCTCCAGGGATGAGGCTTCCACCACCTGTGCCAGTCTCTCACCACCCTCAAGGGGAAGAAGTTCTTCCTAACATCCAATCTGAATCTACCCATTTCTAGTTTTGTTCCATTCCCCCCCAGTCCTATCACTCCCTGACACCCTCAGAAGTCCCTCCCCAGCTTTCTTGTAGCCCCCTTCAGATACTGGAAGGCCACAAGAAGGTCTCCTCAGAGCCTTATGTGGTGGTTTGAGCCTTAACTGGGATTGAAGAGCTCAGCTGGGAGGCAAGACTGAGAATCCCTCCCCTGCTTCCCCCTCCTCTTTCCCAATCGAGAGAAAAAGGGAAGCAGGAAAGAACAGGGAGAGATAAGGGAAGAGAAAAAAGGAAAGAAAGGGGGATAAGGAAAAAAAAAGGAGGAGGTAAACGTACCGAGAAAATTTGGAGTCGGTTTGGAAGCAGAGATGTAGACTTTCCTTTAAACAATATATACATATATACATATAACAATAACAGGAAGGGTTCACAAGGGTAAGGAACAAGGTTGGATAAGGAGAATATACAAACCCAACAGTACTTTGAAGAAGTGTGGGTGCAGCAGGGAGAAAGACCAGGCCCAGCCATGTGGCAGAGAAGCAGGAAGCCAGCAGCGACTCTCTTAGTCCTCTCGTCCTGGCGAAGCAATGTCTGCAGGGTCTTCCCTTTTATAGGCCTGCTGGACAGGGAGGGGGAGTGGAACAGACTAACTCAGTTTCCCAGGGGAAAAACCCCCTCCAGGGAGAGCAGGGCTCTCACAACCCCTCCCCCCCCTGTTTTCAGGATGGACATAACCCATAACACCTTCTCTCCTCCAGACTTGCCACAGTGCTGTGGGTGTAGTTTCTAGGTAAAGGGTGCCTAGGATAGCAGGCTGAAGCTTTTTTCTTTATTTTTACTGTTGTATTTAAATCCATAAGAAATAACATTTAAGCATTTATCTTGCTGCAAAATTAAGCCTTGGCTTTGAAAAGCTGCTTCTTGAATCGGTGTTTTGCACTGCACGAGTGTGCGAGAAGCAGTTTGCTCTCACTCCTGTAAATTCAGATAAGCCACTCCATGAACAGATAACATGTGTGATTGAGAAACTGGGGTGAAAACAGAGAGAATTTGCTAGCATAAGAAACCAGACAGCTTTCTGACCTAGTTGGAGGGGTCCCTGCTGACTGTAGGCGGGCTGGACAAGATGACCTTTGAGGGTCCCTTCCAACCTGATGCAATCTGTGAAGCTGTGAGCAGGCTGGCAATGTACAGTGAGAGAGGAGGTTTACAGCAGCTTATATTGTTAAAAAAATAATAGTTAAAAACATTTGTAAACAGTTTTAGCAGTGTAATAATGTAAGAATTTCATGACATATGTCAACAAACTAAAAAACAATAATTAAAATGAAAAATATATAAAGTATCTTTCACCTGCAGATGGAAGATGCTTGAGGGAGGGAACTGGCTCTGCTCAGTTGCTTCCTGTGATAGGACATGAGGCACTGGTTAGGTCATACCTTGAGTCCTGTGTCCAGCTCTGGGCTCCTCAGGTTAGGAAAGATGGTGAGATGCTGGAAGGTGTCCAGAGAAGGGCAACAAAGCTGGGGAGGGGTCTGGAGCGCAGCCCTGTGAGGAGAGGCTGAGGGAGCTGGGGTTGCTTAGCCTGGAGAAGAGGAGGCTCAGGGGAGGCCTTCTTGCTCTCTCCGACTCCCTGAAGGGAGGTTGTAGCCAGGTGGGGGTTGGTCTCTTCTCTTCTGGCAAGCAGCACCAGAACAAGAGGACACAGTCTCAAGCTGTGCCAGGGGAGGTTTAGACTGGATGTTAGGAAGAATTTCTTCATAGAAAGAGAGATTGGTCATTGGGGAGATGGTGGAGTCACTATCAATGGATGAGACACATGGTTTAGTTGATCAGATGATGTTGGGTGATAGGTTGGACTCAATGATCTCGACAATCTTTTCCAACCTGGTTAATTCTGTATTCTGTAAAACTCCAGCATAGGAGGTTCTACCTCAGCATGAGGAGGAACTTCTTCACTGTGAGGGTCACAGAGCACTGGAGCAGGCTGCCCAGAGAGGTTGTTGAGTCTCTTTTTCTGGAGACTTTCAAGACCAGAACAAGGGGACACAGTCTCAAGCTGTGCCAGAGGAAGTTTAGACTCGAGGTGAGGAGAAAGTTCTTCCCAGAGAGAGCTGTTTGTCATTGGAATGTGCTGCCCAGGGAGGTGGTGGAGTCCCCATCCCTGGAGGTGTTCAAGAGGGGATTGGATGTGGCACTTGGTTCCATGGTCTAGTCATGAGGTCTGTGGAGACAAGTTGGACTTGATGATCCTAGAGGTCTCTTCCAACCTTAGGGATACTGTGAGACTGTGACACTGTGACCCTTCTGGATGCATTCCTGAGTGACCTGTGATGGATTCTATGATGCTGCTCTGGCAGTGGGGTTGGACTTGAAGATCTTGTGACGTCCCTTCCAACCCCTAGCATCCTGTGAGCCTGTGATCCAGGGTGAAGAGGAGAGGTTATTAAATGCCTGCAAGACTTCAGGCCAGTTGACAAAGGCCTTAGCCACTCTCACCAGCTTTGTGCAAGCAAGCGGCAGCCCCAAATTGACGCCGCCGGATCTTGCTGGAGCAGTCCTTCCCCGTGCCTGCAGAGAAGGTTCCTCTCTTTTCATTTGGGCTATTTAATATGCAAAATTCCTTCAAACCATCACTCTGAATTTTCTGTCTCCTGCATACGTTCAGCAAATAGAAGAAGAATTAAAAAGTAATGAGGGAGAGTTCCCAACTGCTTTGAGAAGGTTCCACATATGTGCTAATTAGCGATTCTATCTGAAAATATTCCCTGGAAGCTGCACGGGTTACCGCAGCCGGGGATAAATAATGCAAATGCCCCATGGCACTGTCACAAACACCACAATCAGGGCTGTTTGCCATTTCACTGAGACTCTCTGAGTTCTGCACCTGAGACTGAAATATTAATGAAGTCAAACTGTAGTAAACAAACCCCCCAGCCCCGTTCCTCCCGCCCACAGCCGGCACACGTGAGCGCTCACACACACACACACACACACACCCTACACACACACACCCCCTACATACACACACACCCCCCCACTGGCTTCCCTGGCACGGGATAAAAAGTGGTTCATGAAGAGGAGAGTTGACTTGTGAATGTTTCTCTTGTACATAAAAGTGTTTTCTCCCCTGGTTGCTGCAGCAGGCGTCTCGTCAGCGCTGGACGAGTGCCGGCGCAGGTCTTTGGTGCTCGAAAGGGAAGGAGCGTTGCCGCGTGTTGATAACAGCCCCAGCAGGTGCTCTGCAGCCTGCACTCACCTGCCAGCATGCATGAAAAGAACCCACATGAGGAGACCTTCTTGTGCCCTTCCAGTATCTGAAGGGGGCTACAAGAACACTGGGGAGGGACTTTTGAGGGTGTCAGGGCGTGATAGGACTGCTGGCCTGCATCAGGAACAGTGTGGCCAGCCGGAGCAGGGAGGTCATTGTGCCCTGTGCTCAGCACTGGTTAGGCCACACCTTGAGTCCTGTGTCCAGTTCTGAGGGGGACACAGGGGGCTGATGGATGAGAAGCTGGACATGAGCAGGCAGTGTGAGCTTGCAGCACAGAAGGCAAATCACATCCTGGGTGGCATCCAAAGCAGCACTGCCAGCAGATACAGAGAGGTGATTCTGACACTTTGCCCTGGTGAGAGCTCACCTGGAGTGCTGTGTCCAGCTCTGGGCCCCTCAACTCAAGAAAGACATGGATCTGATGGAGTAGGTCCAGAGGAGGCCATGAAAATGATCAGGGGTTTGGAACACCTCTGCTACGAGAACAGGCTGAGGGAGCTGGGGGTATTCTGCCTGGAGAAGAGAAAGCTCCAGGAAGACCTAATAACAACCTTCCAGTACCGGAAGGGGGCTACAGGAAGGATGGAGAGAGACTGTTTGCAAAGGCCTGCAGTGATAGGATGAGGGGCAATGGCTTCAAACTAGAGAAGAGCAGATTTAGATTGGATATCAGGAACAAGTTCTGCACCATGAGGAACGCTGGAATAGGTTGCCCAGGGAGGTGGTTGAGGCCCCATCCCTGGAGATATTCAAGGTGAGGCTTGACAGGGTTTTGGGTAGCCTGATCTAGTTGAGGATGTCCCTGCTGACTGCAGAGGGGCTGGACTGGATGAGCTTTGGAGGTCCCTTCCAACCCAGCCCATGCTATGATTCTGTGCTCCTGGAAGGTGACACTGAACTCGAGCAAAACAAACTCCACTGATCGTCAGTGCAAATTGCAAAGCTGCCTAAGCAGTGCTCTCTAGCTCTCTAGTTGCATTGTGGGCTGCCACTGACTTCTGGGGAAGTGAAGTCCTTAATCTCCTTAGATGCTTTGGATAATACTGCTCAGTTAAGTGCCTAAGCCACTTCTGAAACAACAGCCAAGATGCTAAAGCTGCAGAGAGGCTTTAAAGAACTTCCCAGGGTGCTCTCCTGGCCTCACAGATGCATCTCTGGAGTTAAATTTTGCTTTCCTACAAGTACAACTTCTCTGCTAGCTGTGCCACAGCTATTTCAGATGTAGGACCAGAGTGAAATACAGAGTGGATTTCAAGCCCTAATGACTGCTCACAAACTATTGTCCAAGTTACAAATGCCCATTAACCTGTCCACTCATATTTGAGTCTGTGGGCTCATACTGCAAATCTTTCCTGCTGAGATTACAGGGACTGCCTCTTTCTTTTATGAAATTACAGCCCTGCTGTTTTAGCCCAGTGTTACAATACCTACCCACACTTCTCAGCACAATTCAGCATCAGAAACTAGTCTATAAATGTCAGTCCATGAGCAGCATCTGGTAAAGCCAGTGGAAAAAAAAACTGTAACTATGGCTAGTTTGAAAAATGAAGGATAAATAGCACCATTAAGGGAGTTTCAAGCTGTACAGAAATCTACTCAGAACTTGAAGATTTAAGCTGGAGGTGAGGAGAAAGTTCTTCCCAGAAAGAGGAATTGGCCATTGGGATGTGCTGCCCAGGGAGGTGGTGGAGTCCCCATCCCTGGAGGTGTTCAAGAGGGGATTGGATGTGGCACTTGAAACCATGGTTTACTTGTCAGGAGATGTTGGGTGACAGGCTGGACTTGGTGATCTCTGAGGTCTTTTCCAACCTTATTGATTCTATGATTCTATGATTTGAGACAAAGCTCTTCAATATTTTCAATATCTTTATTGATGATCTGGATGAGCACATTGAGTCCATCATCAGTAAATCTGCAGAGGACACCAAGCTGGGGGCAGGAATTGATCTGTTAGAGGGTAGAAGAGCTCTGCAGAGGGACCTTGCCAGGCTGGACAGATGGGCAGAGTCCAAGGGCAGGAGATTGAACACATCCAAGTGCCAGGTTCTGCACATTGGCCACAGCAACCCCATGCAGTGCTACAGGCTGGGGTCAGAGTGGCTGAGAGCGGCCAGGCAGAGAGGGACCTGGGGGTAGTGGTTGACAGCAGCCTAAACACGAGCCAGCAGTGTGCCCAGGTGGCCAGGAAGGCCAAGGGCATCCTGGCCTGCATCAGGAACAGTGTGGCCAGCAGGGGCAGGGAAGTCATTGTGCCCTGTGCTCAGCACTGGTTAGGCCGCACCTTGAGTCCTGTGTCCAGTTCTGGGCCCCTCGGTTTAGGAAAGATGTAGAGAAAGACAAGGAGCTGCTGGAGTGAGGAGAAAGGACAGCTGTCAAGATGATCAGGGTGCTGGAGCAACTCTCCTAAGAAGACGACAGGCTGAAGGAATTGGGGCTGCTCAGCCTGGAGAAGAGAAAGCTCCAGGGACAGCTTAGAGTCATATTCCAATATCCGAAGGGGACCTACAGGAAGGCTGGGAAGGGACTGATCTAAAGGGATTTTAACAATAGAATGAGGAGCAATGGTTTGAAACTGGAGCAGAGCAGATTTAGGTTGGACACCAGGAGGAAGTTCTGCACAGTGAGAGTGGTGAAACACTGGAACAGGCTGCCCAGGGATGTGGTTGAGGCCCTGTCCCTGGAAACATTCAAGATCAGATTGGATGTGTCCCTGTGCAGCCTGCTCTAGCTGGGAATGTCCTTGCTGCCTGCATGGGGATTGTACAAGATGCCCTTTGAGAGTTCCTTCCCACCCAATGCAATCTGAATTTGTGACTCTGTGTGAGTCTTCCAGTACATTTGAAATTCCCTCTATAAAAGCAAAGTGTGGCCTAGAGTAGCCCAACTCAATGACAAATGCAAGTTTGCCCTGGCTTGGGCTGCTCTAACCAAGCCTGTGTTCAGCAGACTGTTGTCACCTGCCGTCAGCCTTCCTACCGCTGCCTCCCTGCCCACTTTTTCCTCTCCCTCAGGTACCTCCTGGATGCCTCCCAGCCCAAACCATGACTTCAAAATATCCCTTTTGTATAGCTGGCTTCTTAACCTCATTTAAATTTTTCCTTCAAGCTACCTCCACCGCTGCCCTCAAATTACCACCACCTTTTAATGAGAAGGATGCTATGCATACCCATTTGATCGTTATTGTGCTCTCTCAGCCCAGCTGCCTTCCAACCCTTAGCTCCTGCCTGTTATGCAGATTGCAAGCTCTCTGGGGTGCCAACTGCTCTCTTCCTCGCATGTCTTCACAGTGTGCACCATGAAGGAGCCCAGATCCTGGATCGGGGTCTCAGAACACAAACAATTAGATAAAAGAATAATTTGTTAGCCTGGATTGCAAATCTGCAAGAAAAAAATCAAATCAAGCAATTTCCCCAGGCTGCCAGGGGCACTTTCATGTGTCAGGATCATAGCTCTCTTCTGGTGATGACGACGGTGCATCCAATTTCCAGGCACAAGGGGGAAGGTCTGCCGCGCTGATGTGAGCTCTGTGTGTTGCTGCTCTGCATCTACGCATGCCACAGGGAACCACAGGGCTTGTAGGGAAGGGAGCCGCTCCTGGGGAGGCAACTTTCTACGGGCTGTTATTTTTAGTGTGGGCTGAATGGGGAGGGCAGCATTTTTTTCTCCCTGTGTGCTGAGATCCCTTTCCTTTCAAGGAATGTGCTATTTGACTTGTGTTTCGATTTGGTGCCTCCTGATCACGACGGCAGAGGCTGTGCAAAGTTTGTTTGCCAGGATTTATTAGTAATGACGAAGCAGCACTCCGGGTTGCACACACTGGAGTGAAACTACCACTGCAGGTCTGGCAGGGAAGCAGGCAAGTGATATCTACATTCAAAATTCATACAAAGAATATTAGAGTATGAGGAGGTATGTGAGCTGTCTTCCCCCTGTCTGGAGCAGTCTCAAACATGTTCAGCTGCTGTACCTTCTCTTTTTCTCACTCCTCAGGTAATTGAATCCAACTATTAGCAGCCAGCTACTAACGTTTTTGTCCCATAAGGATTTCACTTCTTGGTACAACAAAAGGTCAGCTCAGTCACTAGGAAGCACTGTTCTATGCTGTCAGCACCTTGCATCAGTGGTTTCAAATACCCCAAGGTCTGACCATAAATACATTTTCCAACAGCAAGTAACCAGTGGCACCTCCTCCTCCTCCTCCTCCTTCTGCAGAGAAGTGTAACAGCTTCCACTCCACAAACCCAACCCAAAGATGTCCCTTATCTAGGGGCAGACAAGTGGCAGCTATGGAATATTTTACAAATAATCCATACTTCATTTAAGGTTCTGGTGCTGCTGCCTTGACATGCTGCACACTTAACCATGAGCCAGCAACGTGCTCTTGTGGCCAGGGAGGCCAGTGCCATCCTGGGGTGAATTAGAAGGGCTGTGACCCTGGTTGAGAGAGGTTCTCCTCCCCCTCTACTCTGCCCTGGTGAGGCCACATTTGGAATATTGTGTCCAGCTCTGGGGCCCTCAGCTCAAGAAAGAGTGAGCTGCTTGAGAGTCCAGCACAGAGCCATGAGGATGATGAAGGCAGTGGAACATCCTCCTTATGAGGACAGACTGAGGGAGCTGAGGGCTCTGTAACCTAGAGAAGAGGAGACTGAGAGGTGACCTCATCAGTATTGATAAAGATGTGCAGGGTGAGTGCCCAGAGGCTGGAGCCAGGCTCTGCTGGGTGATGCCCAAGGACAGCACAAGGGGCAGTGGTGGAAGCTGAGGCAGAGGATGTTCCATGTGAACATGAGGAAGAATTATCTCCCTGTGAGGGTGACAGAGCCCTGGAGCAGGCTGCCCAGGGGGATTGTGGAGTCTCCCTCTCTAGAGATATTCCAGCCCCACCTGGATGTGTTCCTGTGTGACTTGCTCTAGGTGATCCTTCTCTGGCAGGGGGCTTGGACTGGATGAGCTTTGGAGGTCCCTTCCAGCCCCTGAAATTCTGTGATTAACTTCATGTTTTTTAATTCAAAATAGGAAGCTCAAGCATCAGCAGGTTCCAAATAAAATCTTGACTCTCTCTCACCTATAAAGCTTTCTAAGTTTCCTCTCCCACTTCTGACCACTACATAATCATTACACCAGCTATCCAAGCCTGTGAATAAGGATTGCTTTCTTGCCTTCTATGCTTCAAATTGAAATAGAACTGATAGTGAGTCTCATTCTCTGGAGACTTTCAAAGCCAACCTGGACACATTCCTCTGTGGCCTGCCCTAGGTGACCCTGCTCTGGCAGGGGGGTTGGAACTGGATGAGCTTTTGAGGTCCCCTCCAATCCCTACCATTCTGTGATTCTGTGACTGTGATTTTCTTAATATTTCAACCATACCACAATCCTGAAGCCATCTCAGCAATCTAATTCAATTTCTCAGTAAAACAGTAGTTTGAAAAGCAACTGGTTTAGCTTTGCAGAGGGAAATAATACAGCATTGCCCACAGGGAAAAAGGTTGGGCAGCTCTGCAAAAATGAAGGGCAAATGGAAGTGATTCACATTCCATCAGCCTCAAGTGTGAGACTTGTGAGACCCAGTGATACCCTCCTGAGACTCTGCACAACTGACATCTGTCAGGCAGGGGATTCCATCTGTCTTAATATTCTGTGCTAGCTTTATGCATAAACCCTTCCCAGTCAGGTCTGCACTGACTTCAGTAACAGATGCCTTATCAAATCAAAGTCTTTAGCTCCTTTTCCACCTATTAACCAGGATGTGATCATCAAATGGCTTGGTTTCAAATACAAGTGTATTAGGGATGTTTAAGCCTTTGCTATTGTATAATTCCCCAACTGTGCCCATACTATTTCATAGATCCAGAGAATGGTTTGGCTTAGAGGTGACCTTAAAGATCATCCAGTTACATCCTGTTCATAGGCAGGGACTCCTCCCACTACACCAGGCTGCTCAAGGCCTCATCCAACCTGGCCTTGGAGAGCTCCAGGGAGGGGCATCCATGGGCTCCCTGGGCAGCATGTTGCAGTGTCTCACCACCCTGACTGGACAGAATTTCTTCCTAATCTCCAGTCTAAATAGAATAGAGTAGAGTAGAGTAGAGTAGAGTAGAGTAGAGTAGAGTAGAGTAGAGTAGAGTAGAATAGAATAGAATAGAATAGAATAGAATAGAATAGAATAGAATAGAATAGAATAGACCAGGTTGGAAAAGACCTCAAAGATCATAGAATCCAACCTATCACCCAACACCATCTAATCAACTAAACCATGGCACCAAGTGCCTCATCCAGGCTCTTCCTAAACACCTCCAGGGATGGTGACTCCACCACCTCCCTGGGCAGCACATTCCAGTGGCCAATCTCTCTTGCTGGGAAGAACTTCTAACCTAACATCAGCCCAAACCTCCCCTGGTGCAGCTTGAGACTGTGTCCTCTTGTTCTGTTGGTCATTCCTTCTCAAGCTCAAAGCCATTGCCTCTCATCCTATCACTACAATGCTTTGTCAGAAGTCCCTTCCCAGCTTTCTTGTAGCCCCCTTCTGCTACTGGGAGGCTGCTCTAAGGTCTCCCTGGAGCCTTTTCTTCTGCAGGCTGAACAGCCCCAACTCTCCCAGGGGAGAGTTCTGCAGCTCTCTGATCAAATTTGTTCTCTCCTCTGGACCTGCACCAGCAGCTCCATTTCCCTCTCATGGTGGGGGCACCAGAACTGGAGACAGTGCTGCAAAGTAAGGTCTCACCTGAGAAGAGTAGAGGGGCAGAATCCCCTCCCTCTGCTGCTGGCCACACTTTCCTTAGTCTCTGAGTGATAATATAAACAATGGCCTCTGTGAATGTCCCTCTGTGCTCTCATTTTCCCACAGAGGCATCCCTAGGTTACATTATGATATTTCCAGTCTATAGAAGTCTTCCTAGAACAAACTTTCATTTCCCTACTCCCTGCAATGCTTTAACTGTTTTAAAATACAAGTTTGAGTTGCTGGAAGGTGTCCAGAGAAGGGCAACAAAGCTGGGGAGGGGTCTGGAGCACAGCCCTGTGAGGAGAGGCTGAGGGAGCTGGGGTTGCTTAGCCTGGAGAAGAGGAGGCTCAGGGGAGACCTTCTTGCTCTCTACAACTCCCTGAAGGGAGGTTGTAGCCAGGTGAGGGTTGGTCTCTTCTCCCAGGCACCCAGCACCAGAACAAGAGGACACAGTCTCAAGCTGTGCCAGGGGAGATTTAGGCTGGATGTTAGGAAGAAATTCTTCCCAGCAAGATCCCAGCAAGAGAACCTCTCAAACCAGCCCCCACTGCAGCAGTAGGAAATCAGGAACAGATCTATTTATTTCCTAGTGGTGCTAGGGCTGCTTTCAGTGCTCTTGGATTCTCCACCAGCAGGAAGGCACTCTGTAAGGTCTCTGCCCTTCCTCCTCCACCATCAGGAAGGCACTCTGTAAGGTCTCTGCCCTTCCTCCTCCACCATCAGGAAGGCACTCTGTAAGGTCTCTGTCCTTCCTCCTCCTCCTCCCCCAGCAGGAAGGTACCCTGTAAGGCCTCTGTGCTTCCTCCTTTGCCACCTCATCTGGAATGTCCCTACACCCAAGACAATGCTGTTTAACAGCCCCCATCCTCTTGCTCAACCCTCCCATTCCCTGGTGGCTCCAGCAAAGGGAATGAGCAAAAGAACAGGTCAAGGATCATGGCAGGAAGAAAGAGCTCCCCGGGGGAGTGCCCAGAGTTTGTGGGGAGCTCTTGGCTGAATAGAAAAAAAGGGGGGAAAAGCAGAGGGAGAGAGGATTTCTCAGGGCTGCAATTACTCATGGGAGGTGCTGAAACGAGAGGAGGAATGTGAATGCTGGGACTAGCTGGGACATGGCAAGCTCTGGGTGTACATGTGGCTCTATTAAGGAGGGAAGTCACCCTTCAGGGGCTGTGGCAGGGGAGAAGGAAGGGAGCTGAACTTCCAAAGCAGGAGGTTGAGCTGTGGCCTGCCTTTTCTCCTCCACACACACTGCAGTGCTTATTTGCTGCTGGGGCTTATTAATTTTTCACTTATGCCACGCTAAAAATAGTTAATTATTGAAAATGCAGATCTGTCTGATGGTGAAAGGCTGTCTCTTCCAAACAGGTGACTGCTGCAGATAACCCCAGAAGGCACTTCTGGGGCTTCCAGACCCTTGATCAAAATTTCCTTTTTAATTTGGAAAGAACAGAAGTGATTAAAGCTGAGAATAATGGTGAGCCTCATGAGAGCTTTGTTGTGCCTTCTTCCTTTCCTTTCCTTTCCTTGCCTTGCCTTGCCTTGCTTTTCCCTGCCTTGCCTTGCCTTGCCCTGCCTTGCCTTGCCCTGCCTTGCCTTGCTTTTCCCTGCCTTGCCTTGCCTTTCCCTGCCTTGCCTTGCCTTGCCTTGCTCTGCCTTGCCTTTCCCTGCCTTGCCTTGCCTTGCCTTTCCCTGCCTTGCCTTGCCTTGCCTTTCCCTGCCTTGCCTTTCCCTGCCTTGCCTTGCCCTGCCTTGCCTTTCCTTGCCCTGCCTTGCCTTGCTTTTCCCTGCCTTGCCTTGCCTTTCCCTGCCTTGCCTTGCCTTGCCTTGCCTTGCCTTGCCTTTCCCTTGCCTTGCCTTCCCTTCCCTCTTGTTTTGGCTCCCAGCTGTATATTTTCATTGTATTTCCATCAGATCTTGATGTATACCTCTGGTTTTGAAAACCCCCAAGCCTCAGATGCAGAGCTCCTGCCGTAACAATGGAGTGAATGTGTGTGGATAACATTACTCACAGCACTGGTGAGAGTTCAAAGGCTGGAATGTCCAGACTAAATATACAGCAAAAAGATCAGTTCTTTAACATTTCACTTAGACAGGAACATGAAACAACAGGCCAGTCACTTCAGCTTCTCACAATTAAACAGCTTGACACTGCACAGAACACACATCAAAATTCATTATGCCTTCACAGCTTAAATCTCCTCCTGCTGCAATGGTGGTGGGAGCCACTCCTCAAGCACTGGAGCCACTTTATGAGTTTAGTGGGTCCTGTCCTTACCTGGAGGAGGGAGTTATCATTCTGGTGGCAAAATGTAGATAGAGAGCCTCTTTGGAAGAAACAAGTCCCCAAGGGTCTTGCTGTGCTGGGGGAGGGCTGGATGCCTGTGCTGAGTAAGCTGTGAGCACAGCCAAGCAGGGGCAGCATCCTCACCACTGCTCTGTACCTCTGTGGTGCCTGCCAGCTCTGCTAGAAGGTAGCAGATATCATGGTGCAGGTAGCAGGGTATGCTCATGCCTCTCCAGCCTGCTCCCATCCCATCCTGCCTCCTTTTCCTCACCATGGTTCACACCTGAGCCCATGGGAACCAGGAAAGGAGAGCCTTCTGCTGGGGCAGCAACATCACCTTCCTTTGGGGAAGGACAACAGCATGGTTAGGACAAGGGGCTCCCCATCTACACTCAGTTCTTACCCTGCTCTAGGTGGAGGTGTCCCTGCTCACTGCAGGGGTGCTGGACAAGATGGCTTTTGAGGGTCCCTTACAATCCAATGTGAATCTGTGATGCTCCTAGTGCAAAGCATCACCAGGAACTCAAGTTCCATGGACAATATGCAGGTTTTGATCTTCCATGCAAAGGAATCCCTCACTCCTCTCCAATTCCAGGGTTATCAGCTTACCTTCCACCCCAGCTTTGGCCACAGTGTCACAGCAGAGTATCACTGCACCAGTAAGAAAAAAGGTTAAATTGTTTGTCTAAGGAACCAGAGGGAAACCCTCTACTATCTCCACATCCTAACTGGCTGTGTTACTAATTAACAGCCCAGTGTGTGTGTGTGTGTGAGAGAGAGAGGAGTAATTGCCAATAAAGCCTCTGCACTCTGTCAGCCCAGTTTCACATACTCCTCTGACATGTTTGCAGTGGCAACTGAAACATCATAGCTCCCTGAGAAAATATTTCTGTTATAAGGTACACACACAAATATTCACAGTCAGAAAACTGCTTTCATCTTGGAAACAGGATGGTGGGGTTTGCAAGAGGAACGGGGATGGGAAGAGAAAAGAAAGCAAGATGGCTAGAAAGGACTCAGTTATCTCAAGAGAGTAAGCTCTCAACTACTTTAGCTGTTTTATGAGCCCTACTCATGGGCTGTTTGCAGTCTTTGTCCCTAAGAGTTTGCAGTACTCTGCCCTGGTGAGGCCACATCTGGAATATTGTGTCCAGTTCTGGGCCCCTCAGGTCAAGAAGGACCTCAGGGAACTGCTTGAAAGAGTCCAGCACAGAGCCACAAAAATGGTGAAGGCAGTGGAAGATCTTCCTTATGAGGAGAGCCTGAGGGAGCTGAGGGCTCTGTAGCTTGGAGGAGACTAAGGAGTGACCTCATTCATGTTGATCAAGATGTGCAAGGTGAATTCCAAGAGCCAGGTTCTGCTGGGTGATGCCCAATGACAGCACAAGGGGCAATGGTAGAAGTTGAGGCATAGGAAGTTCCATGGAAACAGAAGGAAAATTATTTTCACTGTGAGGACAATGGAGCCCTGGAGCAGGCTGCCCAGGGGGGTTGTGGAGTCTCCCTCTCTGGAGATATTAAAAACCTACCTGGATGCATTCCTGTATGATCTGCTCTAGGTGATCCTGCTCTGGCAGGGGGGTTGGATGGGATGATCTCTAGAGGTCCCTTCCAGCCCCTAACATTCTGTGATTCTGTGACAGATACAGAGCTAAGGGAACTAAAAGAGGTGGTGTGGGGGGGAAGACAACACTGGTCATCTTCTGAAGCTGGAGTTTTAGTTCTCTCCTTAAGTCTTGAGCATATTTTATAGACATCACAAGAAGGGCTTTTGAAGATGAACACAAGAAAGACCAAAGAGATGACACTGAGATGTGTAAAGTGAGTTCCTTCCTTATTGTGAGGGAGAAAGAAGGAAGCTATTTCCTTCAAAAATGAAATGCTTTAGCAAGCAGAGAGTGGAAGCTGACACATGTGATCTCCTTTCCTCAGGCAAATTATTCACCAGTCCATCACAGTTCTTGAAGATGTATGGGTTATTCATCACCTGGAGAAATCATATCCAGCTGCACAGATGGTTCACACATGATCTCAGAATCTGTGCCTAGTAAGCCCATCTACACAGCATCAGTTTGGCTCCCAAACACGTTGAGTGAGAGAATGAGCTAATGACAAACCGTGACAGATACACGTCAAACAGCTCTTGGTCTCACAGGACTGTGGCTATTCAGCTCTGCCAAATCTTTGTTTTCTCTTTTCAGTAGCCCCCTAGGAATACTGAAGTAAATTTGAGGATGTGGTCATAGAGCTTAAGTCAAGCTTTCAGGCAAGTGGTCTCATTGTAGGCTTCCTTGCTCTCACCAGAGCTCAGAAATGGGCAGGCGCATCATTAGTGCTCACCCGGCCAAGTCTTCCTGCGATGGGTCTCGTTTCTAAAGGATCTCAGGCTGCCAACTTGGATGTCCTCTGGATGTAGTGCAAACCCATTCCTTCATTTGAGCCTTTTCCCAAAGAACACCACTGCTGCACACACCACAAACAAACTCCACATAGGCTCCAAGGAATTAAGACAAAATCACAAATGAAACTGATTTCTGTGGATGATTCCCAAATGACAGCCAAGCTCTCTGCCCAGACAAGTGCATTACCTCTTCACCTATTTTATGACACTCCAGCCTGGTGGAGAGACTAAACAAACAGGCAGGAAGGCTTAACTCCCCCATGCTGACACCAAAATGCCACCAATTATTCACAGCATCGTGTCAGCACCCCACTTTTGTTTCTTCTTCAAGAGGAACCAAAGATAATAACACTGCCTTAACTACTCTACCAGGTACCATTGAGGTGAATTGGTTTTCCAGCCATGGGAATCACTAACCACGACACTTTATCATGGCATTCTCCCTGCTCTCCAAATCCTGCCTCCCAAACCCCTCACCTCTTTCTGCTATGAGAGCTCATACAGCAAACTTCCAGCATTTACACCACAAGCCCTGTGAGGGGAGGCTGAGGGAGCTGGGGTTGCTTAGCCTGGAGAAGAGGAGGCTCAGGGGAGACCTTCTTGCTCTCTCCAACTCCCTGAAGGGAGGTTGTAGCCAGGTGGGGGTTGGTCTCTTCTCCCAGGCAAACAGCACCAGAACAAGAGGACACAGTCTCAAGCTGCATCAGGCCGGATGTTAGGAAGAAATTCTTCCCAGAAAGAGAGATTGGCCATTGGGATGTGCTGCCCAGGGAGGTGGTGGAGTCACCATCCCTGGAGGTGTTGAAGAAGAGCCTGGATGAGGCACTTAGTGCCATGGTTTAGTTGATGAGATGGTGTTGGGTGGTGGGTTGGACTTGACAATCTCAAAGATCTTTTCCAACCTGGTTAATTCTGTATTCTGTATTCTATGGTTCTGTAACTGTGTGCTCCAGTTTCAAGTGTTAGTGCTAGGTGATAGGCTGGACTTGATCATCTCTTTTCCAACCTGGTTAATTCTATTCTATGCTGAACCTAAGGTCACTCATCCTACCAGCACAGTCAAATTCCAAGCCGTGTTCCTCTTGCTGTAGTGCTCCCACAGACAGTAACAACTGTTGAAACGAAATGGAACCAGAGCTAATTCAGCATTTAGAAGTAACCACACTTCAGCTTCACACTCTCACATATTTCACTGCCTCTTGTCATCCATATCAGACAGATACCTAACTATATTTGCCAGAGTGCTCTTCTGTGGTACATAGCCCATGCTATAGTCAAAGCCATCTGCTCAGATATGTTCTCCTGAAGAACTAAGACTGGAGAATGAGAATAGGCAATGAAAAGCAATTCTGTGAGCAAAATTGGCTTTTTTAACCTGACCCTTCACCAAAAAAATCCAAACAAACAAACAACAACAACAACAAAAAAGGGGCAAAAAAACCCCCCACCAAACCCCAAAACAGGGAGCCAAGGATGAGAGTGAGGTATTATCTTGGTTTCACTGCTTTAAATGATGCCAAGTCTGGATCCCATCACAGCGAGCTTATTTCTAACAAGCCCCACTGTGATCATCCACACCAACTTGTTGGCTACTGGTGCTCCATAACACATTAGCTTCACTTGGACCACGTGCACAAGCAAAAGCTTTAAAATATCCACCCCTTAGAATAGTTTCAGTTAGCAGTGGAGAGCAAGAAGTGGGCACAGGGAAGAGGCAAGATGCTCCAGTTTTCAAACTTAGATCTTCTTGGGGGGGGGGGGGGGGGGGAACTAAGGGACTGTGCAAGGACAGATGTGAAGCCCTGGAATTTGAATCTAATCTCATCAGATGCCCCATTCCAATCCAGTGAGACACATTAATGTGAACAAATGTGATCAGGCTGGCAGCACTCTCATGCAAACAGAAATGCTGGATTCACAGGGATAATTAATAGCCCCTTCCTGCCACTGGGTTAAACAAAGAGAAAAGAGAGGGAACATGGTGAGATGAAAAGAAGACACAGGATAGATAAACAGGATGCAAACGTGACTTTGATAGTGGCAAATTTCTACAAGGGCCTCCACTGAAGAGCAGTTAAACAAAGGAAGTGTCAGGAAATTAGCTGGAACAGGATTTTGATCAACCAAGAAGGAAAATGCAAGGGGAAAGCCACCCACAAGAAGCTGAAGAGTACATAGGCAGTCCAGACTAAAAGACTTGGGCTTCTGCACTCTTTCCTAGGCGAAGGGAGATAGCCTGAGTGCCCTGGTTTGAGGCCAGGTAGATCCTCTCCTTTGCTTTTGAGAGGGGCAGAAGAATGACACTCACACAAATGGATTGCAAAGTGATGGAAAGTTTGAATGGAAAACAGCAAGGGTTTGACAGGAGCTACAAAGCACAGTGACAAAAGAATCCCAAAGCATACAGAGTCCCTTATAGCACACCCAAAGCCTCCCAACACTTCCCTTTTCCCCACTTGAGGGTATACCCAAGAACCACCAGGGCTCGCTCTTCTTTCTCCCCCCCCCTCCCCCTTGCTAGGCTGGTCTCAGGCTGGCCAGGTCTGAGACTGCTCCCCTCCCTTCTCCCCCTGGCATTAGGCCTAGCCAGGCCTAAGAGGCCTTGAGACAACTCCTCCACCGTTACCCAATAGGGAGCATCTCCCACAGGAGCCAAGAGGGAAGAAAGAGGCAGAGAAGGACTTTGCAGATGTATTTATAGGGTGCAGCTTCCTGTGTCCACCCACTGGGCTGGACCTGCTGGACACCAGAGGTGTGACTCATGTGGCAGGAGCAGGAGGCACCCAGCCTAAGCTGCCACACTGAGACAGAACCAAATGCCTTCAGCTAGCCATCTGCTGCCAGCAGTCTAACAAAGAACTGACTTAGCTCCATGATGGGTGTAACATTCTCTGATAAAGTTTTCCATATGTACATGCCCTCCCTCCCTCAACCCTCCCCCCCCAAGGATTGGGAAGGGAAGGGAAGGGAAGGGAAGGGAAGGGAAGGGAAGGGAAGGGAAGGGAAGGGAAGGGAAGGGAAGGGACCTTCAAGATCATCATGTCCAACCCATCAACCAATCCAACACCACCTAAACAACTAACCCATGGCAACAAGCACCCCAGCAAGTCTCCTTCTGAGCACCTCCAATGATGCTGACTCCACCACCTCCCCAGGCAGCCCATTCCAATGGGCAATCACTCTCTCTGTGCAGAACTTCTTCCTCACATCCAACCTAAACCTCCCCTCCTTCTCCAACAGGGAGACTCCCACTGGTCCCACAGCACCCTGCTCCCCGCCACGCTAGTGCCAGGCTGGTAAGTGCCCAGCTTCACAGGGACCAGAGGGGAGGAGTGCCTCAGGCTGAGCTGAGATACACAGCCTCTGCACCACAGAAGCCTAGCAGCCAGGTTGTAAACTCCTGCAAAATATCAGTTCCTAATGCAAACACTAACACACTAAATCCTATAATACTCACATTTGCTGCATGCAGCTTTCTGTTATCCCATAAAAATAAATACACCACATTTTGCTCAGATCTCTCTTTAGGATGGGGAGGAAAGGGGCTATTTTTGTTTTATCTCAGAGTTTAATGTTTTCCCCTTCTATTTTTATGTTATTTTTCAGCAGACTGTTGCTGTGATGTCTGTAATCCAGCTCTCGGGCTACAGAGTTTCTTCTGATACACTGTGATCAAATCCCAGCTGATTGGTCTAGTGTCTTCACATGCTTCTCTTTAGATAAAGCCTTAGCAGGAGGGATAAGATAGGAACAGAGCTGCCACAAGCTTTGGATTTGGCTAGTTTATCTTGCACCTTACTCCACTTTGCTGAAGGACATTAATTGTCCTGAGGTGTCTGTGGCCTGCACCTTCCCCCCTCCCCATTTTTCCCCCTTTATTATGCCCCAGCCAGCAGCAATCACAACCGTGTGAGCAGCAAGTGCCAGAAGGCAGCAATCCATAATCAGCAGAGTGATTACAAAGGAGCCAGCAGCAATGCTGAAAGTTTACAGCACTTCCTGAGCAGAAAACTACGTGGTAAAAATATTTGCAGCAGAGAGTAAACAGGCTTAATGGGCTCCAGCCTAATTTCTGCTTTATATTCCTGTAGTGAGAGTACACTCTGCTTGGGGAAAGTGCTGTGCTGACAGCACAGAAGATGCAAGCACTCTGCCTAGCTGCACAGCACCTCCAGCACAGGCACCAGAAAGTGCCCAGGTTGCGTTGGGGCATTGCTCAAGGTCACAGCTGCAAGGCTGCTGTGGTGGGTTGAAATTACCCCACACACACATTAACTTTGCCAGTCCAGCTCAGCTGGAAGCAAGTGGAAGCTGCATTGACAGGCAAAACTACAACCTACAATGGAATGCAATGAAGATGTGCAAAATACACAGGAGTTACAGTATGTACAGGTATTTGCAGTTAGCAAACTGCACAAGAGCCCCCTGCTCAAAGACCAAGGGAAGCTATTAGCTTCTCCTGTTCTGCCCCCCAACCCCTGTACAAAGAGAAGGAAGAAAGAAGCAGAGAAAGTTGCTGTTAGACTTAACCAAACCAATGCAACCAAGGTCAAGCAGAAGCAAGTTAGTATCTCTCCCAAGTGAAGAAGGGAGAAGAGGAGAATTGTTTTGATACAACCAGTTTAAGTTCCTTTTCTCTCCAATGGGATTGTTTAGAATGACCTTTATTTTCCTGTTCACCCCCAATAGTGATTGATTTGCATTTCACTACCTTTCTGCTCAAGATCTGTGCAAAATTTGAAAGGCATAGCCTGAAACTACCACAGCTGCCAGCCTGGCTTCAGCAGCAGCCTGACCCTCCCCCCTGGGAATGTCACAGCAGCTACCTTGGACACAGCAGCATATTTGCAGTGTTGAGAAAGAAACATGAGCAGTATGGGAGCACTGAAAAGCTTCAGCGGTTTTCCTACCCTTTTTTGAACAGACTGCATTTCCAGATCCCAGGCACAGAGGATGTTCCCCGTCTGGAGCTTCACATATGCAAGAGCCAATGTGTTTTTCTCTTATCCTCCCTGCGCTTCCTCAGAGCTCCCACAGCCAGGGAAAAATCCCAGCTAGGCTGGCTCCAGTGCAGACTAGCTACGGGGAGGAGGAGCAGGTTACAGAAGGCCCTGTGCTTACAGAAGGCCCTCACCACCTGTGAGTGGTTTGACATAATTAGGAGGGATGGAAAGTCAGCTCAACCTCCACATCCTTTGCCCAACTTAGGTTTTACTCTGGGCATACCAGGCTGTGGAGGAAATCTGCTGGCATTGGCAAGTGGCTACCTATGGTGGATGACAACTAGCTGGGGACAGGTGTTGATCAGTTAGAGGGTAGAAGGGCTCTCCAGAGAGACCTTGCCAGGCTGGACAGATGGGCAGAGTCCAACAGGATGGCATTCAACAAGTCCAAGTGTCAGGTGCTGCATTTTGGCTACAACAACCCCATGCAGTGCTACAGGCTGGGGTCAGAGTGGCTGAGAGCAGCCAGGCAGAAAGGGACCTGGGGGTGCTGATTGACAGCTGCCTAAACATGAGCCAGCAGTGTGCCCAGGTGGCCAGGAAGGCCAATGGCATCCTGGCCTGCTTCAAGCATAGTGTGGCCAGCAGGAGCAGGGAATTCATTGTGCCCTGTGCTCAGCACTGCTTAGGCCACACCTTGAGTCCTGTGTCCAGTTCTGGGGCCCTCAGTTCAAGAAGGACACTGAGACTCTTGAAGGTGTCCAGAGAAGGGCAACAAGGCTGGGGAGAGGTCTGGAGCACAGCCCTGTGAGGAGAGGCTGAGGGAGCTGGGGTTGCTTAGCCTGGAGAAGAGGAGGCTCAGGGGAGACCTTCTTGCTGCCTACAGCTCCCTGAAGGGAGATTGTAGCCAGGTGGGAGTTGGTCTCTTCTCCCAGGCAAGCAGCACCAGAACAAGAGGACACAGTCTCAAGCTGTGCCAGGGGAGGTTTAGGCTGGAGGTGAGGAGAAAATTCTTCCCAGATAGAGTCGTTAGCCATTGGAATGTGCTGCCCAGGGAGGTGGTGGAGTCACCATCCCTGGAGGTGTTAAAGAGGGGATTGGATGTGGCACTTGGTGCCATGGTTTAGTAGTCATGAGGTCTGTGGTGACAGGTTGGACTTGGTGATCTTTGAGGTCTTTTCCAACCCTGTTGATTCTATGATTTTGTGCTTCTACGATTCTACAGTTCTGATTCTACATAGCAGCAGAGAAACATGGAGAAGGTAATGACATCACCACCACTGATTTTAGGAAGTGCATCCTCACACTTTTCACACACACAGAATCACAGAATGTTAGGGGTTGGAAGACCCTTCAGAAGGTCATCCAGTCCAACCTTCCTGCCAGAGCAGGATCACCTAGGGCAGGTCACACAGGAACGCAACCAGGTGCATTTGGAATGTCTTCAGAGGAGACTCCACAACCTCTCTGGGTAGTCTGCTCCAGGCCTATGCCACCCTCCCAAAGGTTTTTCCTTATGTTCATATGGAACTCCTCTGCTCCCTTGTCTCTTGTCCCATGAGTGGCCACTTGCATACAAAATGAGACTCAAACAAACACGCAAAGAAAACAAAGCAAAACCCACCCAAAACAAAACAAAACTACATCCCCCAAACCCATCCATTTCTAAAGGAGTGGAATAAAGAGATACCAAAGGGAGAAAACCCCAAACACACTTCATGCTCCCCATAAGACAGATCCACTTCAGCTTTTCACAGCTGCAAAATTACTTCCGTGTCAAACAGGCTGCAAGGGACTCCCAAACTCTTTTTATCTTCTAAGGTGAAAAGACTGCAAAACCTCTCTTTGAAAATTAGACCTTTGCTACAGTCTAGGGCTGCTTTTCTAAGACATTTATACTCATGTGATGATGGGGAAACTGCGTAACTCTAAACATTGCCTGAGACTGGGAGCTGGGCTCCTTATGGCCTCATTACCTGTTCAGGGCTGCCTTGACTTCCTAGCCAGGGGATGGAGGGGCTGGGTGACTCTTTCATCCAAGCTTGTAAATACAGAAGTCTTCAAAATGTGTCTTGCATTTCCATTGAGAAAAATGGCCTTGTCCTTGGAAGGCAGCAAGGATGATAAGTGTTTTGCCTCAGCCTCCCTGGGACCAGGTCTGGAGTCCTCGATACAGGAAGGAAATGGTCCTGACAGAGCAGGTCCAGCGTGGGGCCATAAGAATGATGAGGGGGTTGGAGCAGCACTGCTACAAGGACAGGCTGAGGGAGCTGAGGGTGTTCAGCCTGGAGAAGAGAAGGCTCCAGGGAGACATAATAGCAGCCTGCCAAGTAATTGGAATGGACTACAGAAAGGATGGAGATAAACTGTTTACAAAGGTCTGTAGTGACAAGATGAGGGGCAGTGGTTTGAGATTAGAGAAGAGCAGATTTAGATTGGATGTGAGGAACAAGTTCTCCCCCATGAGGGTGGTGGAACACAGGAACAGGTTGCCCAGGGAGGTGGTTGGGGCCCCATCCCTGCAGATATTCAAGGTGAGGCTTGACATGGCTCTGGGCACCCTGATCTAGTGGAGGATGTCCCTGATGAGTGCAGGGGGGGGGACTGGATGACTTTTCAAGGTCCCTATGATTCTGTATTTCTAAGAGACCAAAAAACTCTCAGAATGCAATGAAAAGACCACCAGGAACACTTTGACTCTCAAAACAAGGCATCTAAAAAGGAAATGAATGCTCCAGGCATGGCACAATTATACTCTAGGGGTATTACTAGAGCTGCAAGGCTCCAGTTTTTGATGTTGTGAAGTAATATTCTACCCACAGTGTGAATGAGGACAAAAGTTGGCAACAAACTTGGATTCTTTTTCTTTTAGACTCCAGATTTCATGAAGTTGAGGTATCTTTATATACAGATGTGGAAGGTGGCTGCACAATCAGATCACTATGGTTTATATACATATTTTTAAGCAGTTTTACACTGCCTTAGTTTTGCATACACAAAATTGTTACTTCCTCATGAAAAAAAAACCATAAGGAGACAGCCCTGAAGACAGGTGACAGGAGTGAGGCAAAAGCTGAAAACAAGCAATAACCAAACCAAACCAACCAAACAAAAACAACCCACAAATAAGTGGGGAGAGAAAAAGGAAAGAAGGAAAGAAGGAAAGAAGGAAAGAAGGAAAGAAAGAAAGAAAGAAAGAAAGAGAGAAAGAGAGAAAGAAAGAGAGAAAGAAAGAAAGAGAGAAAGAGAGAAAGAAAGAAAGAAAGAAAGAGAGAGAAAAAGAAAGAGAGAAAGAGAGAAAGAGAGAAAGAGAGAAAGAGAGAAAGAGAGAAAGAAAGAGAGAAAGAAAGAGAGAAAGAGAGAAAGAGAGAAAGAGAAAGAAAGAAAGAAAGAAAGAAAGAAAGAAAGAAAGAAAGAAAGAAAGAAAGAAAGAAAGAAAGAAAGAAAGAAAGAAAGAAAGAAAGAAAGAAAGAAAGAAAGAAAGAAAGAAAGAAAGAAAGAAAGAAAGAAAGGAAGGAAAGAGGTTGGAAAAGAGATCATCAAGCCCAGCCTATCACTTAGCACTAACACTTGAAACTGGAGCACACAGTTACAGAATCATAGAATCCAGAATTAACCAGGTTGGAAAAGATCTTCGAGATCATCAAGTCCAACCCACCACCCAACACCATCTCATCAACTAAACCATGGCACCAAGTGCCTCATCCAGGCTCTTCTTCAACACCTCCAGTGATGGTGACTCCACCACCTCCCTGGGCA
Source organism: Dryobates pubescens (assembly GCF_014839835.1). Taxonomy (NCBI): domain Eukaryota; kingdom Metazoa; phylum Chordata; class Aves; order Piciformes; family Picidae; genus Dryobates; species Dryobates pubescens. The sequence continues at coordinate 28,192,863 of NC_071625.1, read as the reverse complement.
GCACATTCCAATGGCCAGTCTCTCTTGCTGGGAAGAATTTCTTCCTAACATCCAGCCTGAACCTCCCCTGGCACAGCTTGAGACTGTGTCCTCTTGTGCTGGTGTTGGTTGCCTGGCAGAAGAGACCAACCCCCACCTGGCTACAACCTCCCTTCAGGGAGTTGTAGAGAGCAAGAAGGTCTCCCCTGAGCCTTCTCTTCTCCAGGCTAAGCAACCCCAGCTCCCTCAGCCTCTCCTCACAGGGCTGTGCTCCAGACCCCTCCCCAGCTTTGTTGCCCTTCTCTGGACACATTCATCAGGAGTCTCAATGTCCTTCTTGAATTGAGGGGCCCAGAACTGGACACAGGACTCAAGGCGTGACTTCCCTGCTCCTGCTGGCCACACTATTGCTGATGCAGGCCAGGCTGCCATTGGCCTTCTTGGCCACCTGGGCACACTGCTGGCTCCTGTTCGGCTGCCATCAACCAGTACCCCCAGGTCCCTTTCTGCCTGGCAGCTCTCCAGCCACTCTGACCCCAACCAAGCTGAAGATGTTGTGCAAATGTCTTTGGGAGGATTTCATGCAGCAGTTGACTGATCTTATTCTGTGTGTGTATGTTTGTGTTCTCTATAAGATTTCCCATGCTGTGGTATTATGTAACCAGAGCTCATGAGAAGGTAGTGTAATGGTGAACTCTCATCCATCACCTCCCAGTGGACCACTCAGAAGTCCATTTATTTATGACGAGGTAAAATCACTTTGCTGTTTTCTAGATGGCAGCAAACTCCTCAGTACACTTCCATTTGGAGACCTATATTTTTTGAAATGACAAGTTAAATGGCCAGGGTAAGAAACTTCTTCTCTTCAGAATTGGATTTCTACTCTGTCCTCTTCAAAGTTACCCTTTCCAAAGGTTTTGGAGGGGATCTAAAACCAGATCTTTTCACAGAATCCCACAGAATATATCTGCTGCTTGGAAGAGACCTCCAAGATCATTCAGTCCAGCCTCTGAGGCAGTACTGAATGGTCAACACTAAGCCATGTCCCTAAGCACCAGGTCTGCACACTGCTTGAACAGCCCCAGGGATGGTGACTCCAGCACTGCCCTGGGCAGAGCATTCCAATGGTTGAGAACCCTGTCAGTGAAGACAGTAGACAGCCAGAGGTTGGTCTCTTCTCCCAGGCAACCAGTACCAGAACAAGAGGACACAGTCTCAGGCTGCACCAGGGGAGGTTTAGGCTGGAGGTTAGGAGGAAGTTTTACACAGAGAGAGTGATTGCCCATTGGAATGGGCTGCCCGAGGAGGTGGTGGAGTCACCGTCACTGGAGGTGTTCAGGAGGAGACTTGATAGAGTGCTTGGTGCCGTGGTTTAGTTGATTAGGTGGTGTTGGATGATAGGTTGGACACAATGATCTTGAAGGTCTCTTCCAACCTGGTCTATTCTATTCTATCCTATCCTATCCTATCCTATCCTATCCTATCCTATCCTATCCTATCCTATCCTATCCTATCCTATCCTTTTCTATTTCCTGATATCCAGGCTGAACCTCCCCTGGTGGAGCTTGAAACCATTTCCTCTGGTCCTGTCTCTTGTCACCCAGAAGAGGCTGCCCCCTCCTCACTCCAACCTCCTTTCAGGGAGTTGTTAGAGAGTGTAGAACCCAAAGTCCAGACAACTGAGGTCAGTTTCATTCTGTTGCCTCTTCATCACCACATTTTTCTTAGATAAATGGAAAGAAATTGAAGCAATCTACACTGAACTACACCATTATTGCTAAGTAAGAACATGCGGAAAACAGAGACCACGTCACAAAATCTACAAGATTTGTATCCACACAGGAACAAGAAAAGGAAAAAAAACGTGATAAGGGAAAGCTTTATCATGAAAATTGCTTGGGATCAGGGATATTATTTTTTTCAGCAGGAAATCTGTTTTCAACCACACTATTTGCCTTTTGCCTCGGGTGATTTTCTGCTAATGTTCTAAAAACAATCATAGAACCATAGAATCATTTAGATATAGAATCATAGGATCATAGAACCATGGAATCATAGAATCATTTAAATATAGACTCACAGAACCATAGGATCAGAGAATCATTTAAATATAGAATCACAGAATCATAGAATCATTTTAATATAGAATCACACAATCATAGAATCATTTTAATATAGAATCACACAATCATAGAATCATTTTAATGTAGAATCAGAGAATCATAGAATCATTTAAATATAGACTCACAGAACCACAGAATCATAGAATCATTTTAATGTAGAATCACAGAATCATTTTAATGTAGAATCCCAGAATCATAGAATCTTTTAAATATAGAATCACAGAACCATAGAATCATAGAATCATTTAAATATAGAAACATAGAATCATTTAAATATAGAATCATAGAACCATAGACTCATAGAATCATTTAAATATGGAACCATAGAATCATTTTAATGTAGAATCCCAGAATCATAGAATCACAGAATCATTTTAATGTATTATCACAGAACCATAGAATCATTTTAATGTAGAATCCCAGAATCATAGAATCATTTAAATATAGAATCCCAAAACCATAGAATCATAGAATCATTTTAATGTAGAATCCCAGAATCATAGAATCATTTTAATGTAGAATCCCAGAATCATAGAATCACAGAATCATTTTAATGTAGAAACACAGAACCATAGAATCATAGAATCATTTTAATGTAGAATCCCAGAATCACAGAATCATTTTAATATAGAAACACAGAACCATAGAATCATAGAATCATTTTAATGTAGAATCCCAGAATCATAGAATCATTTAAATATAGAATCACAAAACCATAGAATCATAGAATCATTTTAATGTAGAATCCCAGAATCATAGAATCATTTAAATATAGAATCACAAAACCATAGAATCATAGAATCTTTTTAATGTAGAATCCCAGAATCATAGAATAATTTAAATATAGAATCACAAAACCATAGAATCATAGAATCATTTTAATGTAGAATCCCAGAATCATAGAATCATTTTAATGTAGAATCCCAGAATCATAGAATCACAGAATCATTTTAATGTAGAAACACAGAACCATAGAATCATAGAATCATTTTAATGTAGAATCCCAGAATCATAGAATCATTTAAATATAGAATCACAAAACCATAGAATCATAGAATCATTTTAATGTAGAATCTCAGAATCATAGAATCATTTTAATGTAGAATCTCAGAATCATAGAATCATTTTAATGCAGAATCCCAGAATCATAGAATCACAGAATCATTTTAATGTAGAAACACAGAACCATAGAATCATAGAATCATTTTAATGTAGAATCCCAGAATCACAGAATCATTTTAATATAGAATCATAAAACCATAGAATCATAGAATCATTTTAATGTAGAATCCCAGAATCATAGAATCATTTTAATGTAGAATCCCAGAATCATAGAATCATTTAAATATAGAATCACAAAACCATAGAATCATAGAATCATTTTAATGTAGAATCCCAGAATCATAGAATCATTTAAATGTAGAAACACAGAACCATAGAATCATAGAATCATTTTAATGTAGAAACACAGAACCATAGAATCATTTAAATATAGAATCACAAAACCATAGAATCATAGAATCATTTTAATGTAGAATCCCAGAATCATAGAATCATTTTAATACAGAATCATAGAACCATAGTATCATAGAATCATTTAAATATAGAACCGTAGAATCATTTTAATGTAGAATCCCAGAATCATAGAATCACAGAACCATAGAATCATAGAATCATTTTAATATAGAATCATAGAACCATAGAATCACAGAATCGTATAAATATAGAACCATAGAATCATTTAATGTAGACTCACAGACTCACAGAATCATTTTAATATAGAATCATAGAACCATAGAATCATAGAACCATAGAATCACAGAATCATTTAAATATAGAATCATAGACCCAGAGAATCATAGAATCATTTAAATATAGAATCATAGAACCAGAGAATCATTTAAACATAGAATCTTAGAATCATAGACCCATAGAATTATAGAATCATTTAAATATAGAATCACAGAATCATAGAATCATTTAAATATAGAATAATAGAATCACAGAATGGCCTGGGTTGGAAGGGACCCCCAAAGCTCATCTGGTCCAACCCCCTGCACTCAGCAGGGACATCCTCAACTAGATCAGGCTGCCCAGAGCTCTGTCCAGCCTCGCCTTGAACATCTCCAGGGATGGCGCCCCGACCACCTCCCTGGGCAAACAATTCCAGTGTTCCACAATAATCCTTCTGAACTCATTTGTTCTGGCAGCCAACTTCAGCCTATCTATTTTCCTCAAATTTCAGCATCAAATACAAGAGTCAATTTTTGTCTTTTTGGAGGCTTCAGCAGTAAATGGAAGATTCTAACCTAATATGGATGTAAGAAAGCAACAGCACCTGGGAAGGGACACGTTTAAAAATATTAGCAGCTAAGGACATAATAAAAATTAATAATGGAAAAGGCCCAAGCTGTTGTGCTGCTTCCTCAAGGCTGGTTTTCTCATTTCAGAAGCAGCCAATATTGAATGCTCTGGAGAGCAGAGCAATTCATCTATTTCTACAATACTTTGCTGGAAAGCAAATGTTGGCCTGACCCCAGCTGGTGATTAGGTTATACTGAGGAGTCTGAGGATTGATAGCCCTTGTCATTTTAAATTAGCACTAAATGTAGTTGAGGATGGTCCTCTTGTTTGGGTAGATATTGCATTCTTGTTTGTTTGTTTGTTTGTTTGTTTGCAAATCATATATATTAAGGCATTTGTCTCATAAAATAGATTGAGGTCCACTATTAAACTGTGTGCAGTGAGAAAAATAGCACATGGAATTCATTTTCAGATGTGCTGCCTTTAGCTTTCATCAGTAAGAGCTCTTGACAGGCCATTCAAGATTTTCCAAGCCTCTATCACTTCCCATCTTTTTCTTCCTTCCTCTTTCCTTACTAAACAGACAAGACTGATCTAACACCAGAAAATGACAGAAAGCATTCATCTGCTTTGTCTTTGGAGACTGGAACATCCTTCATGGAGTTTTCTCTTTTGTTGGAGGCTGTGCTGTTATTTTCAATTTCTCCAAAATAAATTATGCCAAACATAATCCACACGTAGATGTCTCTCCAACATGATACCAATCACAGGCTCACAGGAGGTCAGGGGTTGGAAGGGACTCAAAGAGATCATGGAGTCCAACCCCTCTGCCAGAGCAGGACCATGCAATCCAGCTCAGGTCACACAGGAACACATCCAGACAGGCCTTGAAAGTCTCCAGAGAAGGAGACTCCACAACCTCTCTGGGGAGCCTGCTCCAGGGCTCTGTGACCCTCACAGTGAAGAAGCTGCCCCTTGTGGTGAGGTGGAACCTCCTGTGCTGCAGCTGACATCCATTGCTCTTTGTTCTTTCCCAGGGAGCAAGTGAGCAGAGCCTGTCCCCTCCCTCCTGACCAACCCATTTGCCCAATCCATCTAATCTTACTTGTGAGTGTTAAATGCTTTGGAATAGCTTCTTCCCAGGGTGTGGAAGGGGTGTGTGTGGGGAGTGTTGTTGGCATTTTTCAGCCATCAGCTTTGTTTTCAGTTTCAATTTATTTGAATAACTGTAGAGAACCATATTCCTCTTCATTAACTTGATTATATCACCACAAGATGAAGAAGGGATGAGGAGAGCTTTTGTCCAGCTGTGGTAAGTGCAAAACATCACAATCCCAGGAATGAAATAATTCTTCACCTGGGGAAGAACAAGTAACCCTTAGTCCAGAGGAAGGACACAAAGATGATCCAGGGGCTGGTACACCTCTGCTATGAGGATAGGCTGAGGGAGCTGGGAGTGCTCAGCCTGGAGATGAGAAGACTCCAGAGGGACCTTAGAGATGCCTCCTAATAGCTAAAGAGATCTTACAGGAAGGCTGCAGAGGGACTTTGTACAAGAGTCTCCACTGGTAGGACAAGGGGAAATGAATTTAAATTGAAGGAGAATAGATTTAGATTGGCTTTTAGGAAGAAATTCTTCACTACAAGGGTGGCAAGACTCTGGAATGGATTGTCCAGAGAGGTTGTGGATGCCAGATTGGATGGGGCAGCTTGGTCCAGTTGAGAGGTGTCCCTGCTCATGGCAGGGGGGTTGGATTAGATGACCTCCAAGGTCTCTTGAAGCCTAAGCCATTCTGTGATTCTATGATTCTATATGAAGCTTAGAGACTTCTTAGGTGCATTTTCTGTGACTGGAGTGTCCTCAGCTCATCCTCCAGCGTGGTTTTGCTAGTGACTCCAAAGCAAGTATATCACTTGACTGTGACTACACTGGCATTTAGCTTTTGTTCTAATAAAAGCCTGGAGAAAATACTTAATTTTAAGCACTAGAGTAATTTCATTGTCTTCAGCAGCAGAGCTATCTGTGTGCTTGGTAGGAAGTAGGTATAGGAGTGTTTGGTTGCATTTGGGCAATGAGAGGCAGTCGCTGAGGCATCAGATGATGGAGATTAAATAGATAAGCCACTCATCTTCCACCAACTTCCTTCCCTTGCAGACAGTTTAGATTTTGTGGCTGATGCACAGCAGACAGGGAAATACAATGAGGAAAATGTCACACATCTCCTCAGAATTGCTAAATATCTCCAGCTAGCTTTTCCCATCCTATTTGCCCCTTCAGAGACACGAGGCCTACTAATTAAGCCAGAACTGGAGACTTGTCAAGATTATGAGGGTATGGCCATGACATAACCATAATTCTTGATGACATTTCACTTTCCCCATCCAGAAAAATCTATCACACTTTCTGAGATGTGACCTTCATCTTGTTAAATGAATACTACAGCAAAGAGCTCGTTTGACCTCTTACCTGCCCTCCTCTCTCCACCCTCTGCCTGGTCTCAGTGAGTCTGTCAAGCTGCTTTGCTTCACACTAATTAGCCTGCTTTCTTTGGCTATTTTTACTTAGCACACTGCCATTGTTTTGGTTTGGTTGTGGGGTGGGTTTTGTTTGTTTTGTTGTGCTGGGGGTTTGTTTCTTTGTTTATTTGCTTGGGCTGGGTTTTTTGTGTGTCTTTTCACTTTGCATGTAGCTCTTTGAGCCATAAGGTTTCTCCTTTCCAGCTGTCCAACTTGCAGGTCAGGCTGCTCTCTTTTTTCCCCCCTTCAGCCTCGGTGTGAAGCAGCTTATACAGCCACATTTCTTGGTACACTCCATGCCAGCAGAAGAGCACTCCACACAGTTTTCTTTCTCTAGTCTTTAGCTCTTGGGACTTTCTGTTCCCTTAGTCCCACTCCCTAGACCATTTGGGTTTTATGCCTGTGTAGCTCATCCTCTGGAGAAACACATGCCTGACTCCAGCATCTTTTTGTTCTCCTTATGCTCGTTTAGCATTCATTTTTGCTGCAGTCTCAGACCTAATGAGATCGTGATCAATGCTTCCCAAGTTGCCCCCTGTCTCCATGTCTTCAATCATACCTTGGCTGTATAATCCACTATGGTCTTCTTTCTGTCAATAGATGAACATAGACAGTTAATGTTAAAAGCAATATGAAACCACAAAACAAAGCTTTCTGTTCCCCCTCCGCTTAATAAAGTGGAATCTACCTTGGTAATTACACAACTTCCTTTGCATCCTTTCTTATGTGAATGCTGTGATTTATCTGTTGGGTTTGGTTTTCTTGTTTGTTTTATTTGTGTGGAGTCACTTTAGACTTTTGGAATCTCAATACATTCCAGCTTTCAGCCTTACTCAAGGAAAAAAAAAAAACAAACCAAAAACAAACAAGGCAAAACAAGTATGACAAAATACCCTTTCACACACAATTATCTAGCAGGCAATCACTATCCCATAATATTATCCCACAAAATAACCATCTCTCAGGCACCATTAGTTCATGCCTGCAATGTTTGTGTGTATGTCTTTGTTTTACAAGATACCCTGGATTTCACAGGTGGTGGGGGGCACCTTGGGATGCCGTGGTTGGTTACCATTGTAATTAACCAAATTTAATCAGTGCCTGCTTAAAGGGCTGGAGCAGAAACAAAGGCACTGCGATGCCAAGTGAAAAACGCTGAGCCTCCTCTCTGCCAGGTGAAAATCCAAAGCTAGAGCTCCTTGAGCTCTGCTGATTTACAGCAGCAGAGGGCTTCTCTGCTTTACCTGTGTTTAAGAGAAGGGTCTGCACATGACTTGTTGGCTGTCATGATAAAATCTCTTCCTTCAAGAGAAACTAAGGTGAAAATCATGTCCATAGAGAATCAGAGAATCACAGAATGTTAGGGGTTGGAAGGGATCGTTGAGTCCAACCCCCCTGCCAGAGCAGGATCACCCAGGGCAGGTCACACAGGAACACATCCAGGCAGGTTTTGACTGTCTCCAGAGGAGACACCACAACCTTTCTGGGGAGCCTGCTGCAGTATTACACCACCTGCACAGCAAAAAGTTTTCCCTTATGCCCACCTGCAACCTCCTCTGCTCCAGCTTGCACCTACCGTGTCCAGTTCTGGGCCCCTCAGTTTAGGAAGGATGTTGAATTGCTGGAAGGTGTCCAGAGGAGGGCAACAAGGTTGGTGAGGCGCTTGTAACACAAGCCTTATGGGGTGAGGCTGAGGGAGCTGGGGTTGCTTAGCCTGGAGAAGAGCAGACTCGGGGGAGACCTTCTTGCTGTCTACAACTCCCTGAAAGGATGTTGTGGACAGGTGGAGGTTGGTCTCTTCTCCCAGGCAACCAGCACCAGAACAAGAGGACACAGACTCAAGCTGCACCAGGGGAGGCTTAGGCTGGAGCTGAGGAGGAAATTCTATACAGAGTGATTGCCCATTGGAATGTGCTGCCCAGGGAGGTGGTGGAGTCACCATCACTGGAGGTGTTCAGGAGGAGACTTGATAGGGTTCTTGGTTGCATAGCTTAGTTGATTAGGTGGGTTGGATGTGATGATCTTGACGATCTCTTCCAACCTGGTCTATTCTATTCTATTCTATTCTAACTGCCCCTTGTCCTCTCAATGGACATCACTGAGGAGCCTGGCTCTGTTCAAAGGCTTCCATATAATTTAAAGGAAAGAAAAATCTGAGATGTTGCTATCCCATGTATAAACCCACTTATCCTGAGGAGTCACAGTAAAAAGGAAGCAAAAAAAAACCCCAAAAGGTCTTGAGGTTTTGACTGGTTTTTTTAAGCCTTAGCATCTCTGCTCCATCATGTGCCTTTTCCTTTGTACATTGTTTGTCTTAGGCTGGTAGCTCTTTCTGACAGCCTGTGTGTTATATTTGAATGTGTTTTCCACACTGTACAAGCTATGACAACACAAATCATCCAGACAGATTACAAGGGAATGGCAGCATTCATCCTCTTTACACCACAAAGCAGGGGCAGAGGGGCTACGGCTAGGGGGAAGCTGCTGGAGCTCTCCTCCAGGGTCTTGCCCAACCTGGAGCTGTGAGGCAGCAGGGAGGAGCTGACATCTCACTCCCAGGACTTCAGGGGCTTTAGGGATCCGCACAGGAGATGAAACCAATTTATGATCAGACCTCTGCACATCTGTGCCATTATGGAAAGGTAATAAATATCAGGGAAGGAAAGGATCTCACACACTCGATTTGAGAAAAACTGAGAGTCCTATGCCACAGGCCAAATATAGAACTCCATTAACCATTGTGAAGCACTGCTGATGAGGAGAGGAAAAGAACAGCCCAGGAGGAAATTAATAATTCTGTATTAAGTGCAGGGCTTGGATGGTGTTTGGTAAATAAAGCCTGAGGTCATGCATTGACTGATGGGGGAAAACAAAATATTGAATAACTACCAGTTCAGCAAACAACATCCAGCCTGTGTGGGGGACAAAAATAAACGAAAGAAGCGTTTTGCCTGTGGATTAAAGAGAATATTAGCACTTGATCCAAATTACATCGAGACATCATGCACACAAAGAGGACAAATACATTTCCTCAGCATCATTAGTTCCTAATTTGGGGACTCTCTGCAGTTTTCTCTGAATGGAATCCTTTTATATAGTTAAAACCAAGCAGCTTACATGAACCTAGGTCAGCTTCAGCACTGTGCAAGTTTACAGACATCCCTAAATCTTCAGACTTGTAGGCTGATTTTAGAGTATATCAAGGGTCGACAAGCCTTGGATCTTGTGCTGAAGGACAGAGAAAGGTTGTCTCTAGGCCTCTAATGACTTGGAGATATCTGAGCCAAGCATCACCTTTCTCCACCTTCATGATGGAAGAGGGAAAACTGATCCAGCACTGCGTACTGGGGAGTGCACATAGGCTCCATCTCCTTCCCTCCTGCTGAAGCCTGAGCTCCTGCTACTTCTGCTCTTGGGGTGATCATGTTCAATCTTTCCAGCACCCTAGGTTCAATACAGGAGCACCAATTTATCAGAGCCTGTATCTCACCCAGAGCTCTAGCTGGCATTTCGGAAGGGGTGGGAGGGAGCAAATGGAAAAGCAGCAGCAGAATTCCCTCTGTGCTGAGCCTTTTCCCTGCCAAATTTCAAGTCTTGTGCACAAGATAGACACCTTAAATCTTCTAAAGATGAAGACAAAGATGACAAAGAAGAGGAAGGAGATGCTTGAGAAGGAGGAAGAGGTTATCACAGAAAACCTTTTGCCAAGCTACACAAATAGTGTTTCACTTCTTGATTCCCCCCAGTTTTCATGCAAATCAGCAGGACTAACTACTTAAACTGGGCTTTATCGAGGCAAAATTGTACAGAATAAATGACTTGTGACTGAAAATTAGAAAGACATATTAATAGAGAAGCCTCTGAGGTGAGTGTGAGAAAGTGATAAACAGGTGTCAGGGCTGAAAGGAGTTGGTGAAAGGAATTGAGGCAGTGCAGGGCTGGAGAGAGGGCTGGGAAACACAGGCGGACACCAAGCCAGGCAAACGATGACAAGAGACAGAAGTCTGCCCCAGAGCAGCTGCTAAGATCAGAGAGTAACTCAGGACTTTAGGATTCCAGAGGTTGATTTTAGGATTTTTGCTGCATGAGTGAACTACTTGGGATTAATCAGATCCTACCAGGGGTTGATATCATTCGACATAAAGATTGGAAACAACCAGCAGCACAAATCTGTGCCTCCCCTTTCAGAGAAGGGCTCACACCAGCTAAGGAAATGCAGGAGAGTGCGGCAGGTTTTTCCTCTTTTCGTGCATCCTCTTACCCTGCCACTTAAAAAAACCTCAAAAGCAGTATGAGCTACCTTAAGTGGCAATACTGCATCTTTAATGCTTGCTCCACTTGTTGTGGAACACAGTGAAAATAACGATTTGAAAGGGAAATTTGATAATGTCAGATAGCAAAGGCATATTTAACTTATTTTAATGTTTGTTGATTTGAGGCTTTGAGGGCAACATAGTAAATATTCGGTTTGGCTGGCACAAACTGTGCAGGAATCTAATAGAAAGCAATATTGTTGAAAATGGATATCAATTGAAAACAGAGAGCAGTGTCAACTATTCCCCACTGGGAGCAGACAACAATAAAACCAGTCAAGCATTACACAGTTGAGCCTGCCAAATGTCATTAGAGTGTAGGGGGAAAAAAAAGGAAAGGCACATACAAGGAGAGGAAAGAAAAAGAAGGGGAGGGAGGGTGGCAGGGGAGGGGGAAAGGGGGGAAAATAATAAAAAGCAAGCATTCCCCTTGTTTATATTTTCCCCCTAGACAATACAGTAAAAGGAAACAGGGTGGGGGAAAGGACAGACAGACACCAAGGTTTAAATTCGTTATGATGGTGCTGTCAGGTAATTTGAGGAGATTCATCATCCTGTTGGGGACTGAGAAAACCAGAGAGGTAAAGAAGCAAAGACATCACCCAACAGTTGCACAGGAAGCTAACATGAGAGCACAATTTGAGTTCCTCTAAACACCTTTTCACCCTGAGCCTTAAAAGTGGGATTACAATATGAGGTGGCAAAACTAGCAAAGATTATTTGAGGCTATGTTGACATAAATAAATAAATATATATATATAAAAAAATAATACTAAAAACAATAAAATAAAACAAAACCCTTAAAATAAAATAAGGAAAATGAATTTTTAAAAATAATAAAATAAAATAAAATAAAATAAAATAATAAAAAAAGAAATAAAATATAAAATAAAATAAATAATAAAAAATACAATAAACTCAACTATAAAATAAATGAAAAATGAAATGAAATAATAAAACACCATAAAATATAAAATAAATAACATAAACTATAAAATAAAATAAATAAGACCATAAAATATAAAATAAATAACATAAACTATAAAATAAAATAAATAAGAAAATAAAATCTAAAATAAATAACGTAAACTATAAAATAAAATAAATAATGGCATAAAACGTAACATAAAATAATAAAATAAAAGTGAAATTTAAATTAAATTAAAGAAAATATTTGTTAAAAGGAAAAAATAGCCCCAGCCCAGGAGGAAAGGTGTTTTATACCCCATGGTTAAAGGATAGATTCATTGTCTGAAGTGACTCCGGCTCAGAGAACTGCCGGACGAACAACACCTCGCTTCCCACCCGCTCCCAGACCCAAGCCCCGGCCTGGCCACAGCTGCGGCTGCGGCGCGGGCGGACAAAGGGCGGCGGCGGCGGCGGCGGCGGCGGCGGCTCCAGGCGCGGGCTGCAGCTCCACCTAGTGCAGAACCGGGGAGGGCTGGGCAGCACCGGCACCCTTCGCGCTCCCCTCGCCGGCAGCATGGCACAGCCCTCAACTCACCACACCCGTCCGAGCGGTTTGCGGGGTTGCAAACCAAAAATTAGAGATAGACAGAGATGGGGGGGGGGGGGGGGGGGGGGGGGGGGGGGGGGGGGGGGGGGGGGGGGGGGGGGGGGGGGGGGGGGGCGAGAGAGAGAGAGGGAGAGGGAGAGGGAGAGGGAGAGAGAAATACAGAGAGCAAGATAGATGATATAGATATAGATATAGATGATATAGGAAATGAGTGGCGAAAGCACATGAACTTCATGGAGTGGCACAAACAGATCATAGAAGGAATCAAAATGGCTTCAGTTGGAAAAGATCTCCAAACTCTCTTTCGTGGCCAGGGACACCTCTAAGCTAGACTCGGTGGCCCAAGCCCCCATTCAACCTGGTCTTAAATACCTCTGAGGAGGTGACACTTAGGACTGCACTGAAAGCAGCCAGGCAGAAAGGGACCTGGGGGTACTGGTCGATAGTAGGCTGAACATGAGCCAGCAGTGTGCCCAGGTGGCCAAAAGAGGCCAATGGCATCCTGGCCTGCATCAGGAACAGTGTGGCCAGCAGGAGCAGGGAAGTCATTGTGCCCTGTACTCAGCACTGGTGAGGCCACACCTTGAGTCCTGTGTCCAGTTCTGGGCCCCTCAGGTTAAGAAAGACGTTGAGATGCTGTGAGGTGTCCAGAGAAGGGCAACAAAGCTGGGGAGGGGTCTGGAGCACAGCCCTGTGAGGAGAGGCTGAGGGAGCTGGGGTTGCTTAGCCTGGAGAAGAGGAGGCTCAGGGGAGACCTTATTACTCTCTCCAACTCTCTGAAGGGAGGTTGTAGCCAGGTGGGGGTTGATCTCTTCTCTCAGGCAACCAGCACCAGAGCAAAAGGTGTGTCTCAAGCTGTGCCAGGGGAGGTTTAGGCTGGATGTTAGGAAGAAGTTCTTCCCATAGAGCGAGACTGGCCATTGGAATGTGCTGCCCAGGGAGGTGGTGGAGTCACCATCACTGGAGGTGTTTAAGAGGAGACTGGATGTGGCACTTGATGTCATGGTTTAGTTAATCAGATGGTGTTGGATAATAGGTGGGACTTGATGATCTCTGAGGTCTTTTCCAACATGGTTAATTCTATTCTATTCTATTCTATTCTATTCTATTCTAACCATGATCTCTCTCAGCTCTGAGCCATTCCCACTACTCCTGTCACTAGACATCCTTATAAAAAGTCCCTCTCCATCTTTCCTATAGGATCCCTTCAGGCATTGGAAGATAGTTCTGTGGTGTTCCCAAAGTCTTCTCTTCTCCATGCTGAACAACCCCAGATTGCCTGCAAAATCCAAAACCAAAAGCCCCAAAAGCTCCTCTCCTTGTGCCAGGGCCCTGCTGTGATGTGCTCCCAGATGAGCAACAGCAGCAGGAAATCACACTCAAGCCCTTACAGAAATAGAGTAGAATTGCTATGATTCCATTTTAGTTCTGATTGCTATTGTAGGCACTGAGAGCAGAAGGGGACTTCTTTGGAATTAACCTTCTCCAGGACTCTCGGATTTACAGGTCTCAAGGATCATTTGGCAGCATATTGGTAGCTCAGGCCTCAAATTTTGGTGCCTGTTTTCACCTGTCATACAGACAAGCAGTTCATCTTTGGGATCACCCTTGCTTTCTCGCCTGTGTCCATGCACACTCCCTGCAGATCCAAGTTTTCTCCGTTAATCAGTATTGAACAACCTTCCAAACCAGGAATTTCTGCTTTGATGACCGCAGCTGAGTTTGAACAAAGGACCTGGACCTTTAGACATACTATTTTTAACTTCCATATTTACTATCTGGTCATAGGTACAGTCTTGTGAAAGCTTTTCTCTGCTTCAGACAGAAATAGAAGTTCTCCTTCTCATCTAACAGCAAACTGGGAGTTCATCCTGGCCCATCTCTGCCCTGCTGCAGATCCCCTCTGCTTTCCCTGCAGTCAATCAGTAAAGCCTGTCTCAAGCTCATAGTGATTTGCTACTGCTCCTTCCTGGGAGTCCCTGGTCTGTGACTTTATTGCTGTACTGGAGTCTTGCTGAAATGCCTGGCAGCAAGATAACATACCACTTGGGGTACAAGAGCACTGAAGTCACGCACAATTATTGCTCCTAAAGAGACTTCACAGTATCACAGTATCACCAAGGTTGGAGGAGACCTCAAAGATCATCGAGTCCAACCTCTCACCACAGACCTCATGACCAGACCATGGTACCAAGTGCCACATCCAATCTCCTCTTGAACACCTCCAGGGATGGGGACTCCACCACCTCACTGGGCAGCACATTCCAATGACGAACAACTCGCTCAGTGAAGAACTTTCTCCTCACCTCCTGCCTAAACGTCCCCTGGCACAGCTTGAGACTGTGTCCTCTTGTTCTGGTGCTGGTTGCTAGAGAGAAGAGATCAACCCCCACCTGGCTACAACCACCCTTCAGGTAGTTGTAGAAAGCAAGAAGGTCTCCCCTGAGCCTCCTCCTCTCCAGGCTAAACAATCGCAGCTCCCTCAGCCTCTCCTCACAGGGCTGTGCTCAAGGCCTCCCCCAGCCTTGTTGCCCTTTTCCGGACACCTTCAAAGGTCTCAATGTCCTTCTTGAACTGAGGGGCCCAGAACTGGACACAGGACTCAAGGTGTGGCCTAACCAGTGCAGAGTACAGGGGCAGAATTACTTCCCTGCTCTTGCTGGCCACACTATTCCTGATGCAGGCCAGGATGCCATTGGCCTTCTTGGCCCCCTGGGCACACTGCTGGCTCATGTTTAGGCAGCTGTCAATCAGCAGCCCCAGATCCCTTTCTGTTTGGCAGCTCTCCAGCCACTCTGACCCCAGCCTGTAGCACTGCATGGGATTGTTGTGGCCAAGTGCATCACCTGGCACTTGGACTTGTTGAATGCCATCCTGTTGGACTCTGCCCATCTGTCCAGTCGGTCGAGGTCCCTCTGCAGAGCCCTTCTGCCCTCTAACTGACCAACATCTGCTCCCAACTTGGTGTCCTCTGCAAACTTGCTGATGACTGACTCAATCCCCTCATCCAGACCATCAATGAAGATGTTAAAGAGGACTTAATGGTTTGCCAGATTCCAAGACTTTACAAAGAGAAATTCCAATCCTCTGAGAACTCCTCTCCAGATGTGCACAGTCAATGAGAGCTGGGGTTGCACAGTAAAATTGGTTAATCCCAGGTCAGAATAGCTGCGTCCAGATCAAGCCGGTAAAGCAGACACCAGGACGACCTTTACCACGTGTTAATGCAGTCGGTAGATCAGAACTACTTCTCTGTGACTGAAAGAGGCTGCATCCTGTTAAAATTCCCACATCCCCGTGGCAAATTTTATTTCCTTTTGAGTCCAGTTGTAAAACTTGGAAGCAAGGAAATTCACAGGCCAAAACGCTGTGGAGATAACGTTAAGGGGCATGTTGCTTCCAAAGCCTTGCGTGGGTTTTAGCCACATGTCTCCCACCGATTTTAATGGGATTTGCATGGCTAAAATCCTGTGCAGTGCTTTGAAAATGTATCCCTGAGGGTCTGCCATGAATTCATAAAGCCCCAGAATTTCTGAGTTAAAACCAACCTCAGCGCTGGCCGATTTTAAAGGCTCGTTACCACACTCCTAATTACAACGCAGCTTAGTTTGGTAAAAGCTCTGTTCCGGCGTGTGTACAGCGTGCCTGTGTATAACACAGCTCTGCTCTGTGTGTAATGCAAATGGTGGTGTTATTTGCACTACAAAAGAGCTGTGTAATGTGCACTTTCTACTTTTCACAAGGCTTTCATTGCACGTTGGGTAGCAAGCCCCAAACGACGAATGAAATCGCTGCCGTTCCTTCAGCGAGCTCACAAACCTCACCGAAGAAATGGCCGTGGGCTGGTGGTGTGGGGCACTGCTTCCACTTATCAACAGGGCAGCTTGTTCCAATCTGAGATGGCTACATTCCTTTGAATTTCTCTTTGTCTTTAACATGTTTTGCACAGCGTTATGTCGTTAAGGCTCAAGCAAGCCAGCCGCACAGGTCACTAAGTAAGGAAATGCTGGGCTTCTGACACATGCACAAAATCAAGAGGAACAGTGTGGCCAGCAGGAGCAGGGAGGTCATTCTGCCCCTGTACACTGCACTGGTTAGGCCGCACCTCGAGTACTGTGTCCAGTTCTGGGCCCCTCAGTTTAGGAAGGAGGTTGACTTGCTGGAATGAGTCCAGAGAAGAGCAACAAAGTTGGTGAGGGGTTTGGAACATAAGCCCTACGAGGAGAGGCTGAGGGAGCTGGGGTTGCTTAGCCTGGAGAAGAGGAGACTCAGGGGTGACCTTATTGCTCTCTACAACTACCTGAAGGGAGGTTGTAGCCAGGCAGATGTTGGTCTCTTCTCCCAGGTGGCCAGCACCAGGACAAGAGGACACAGTCTCAGGCTGCACCAGGGGAGGTTCAGGCTAGATGTTAGGAAAAAGTTCTATACAGAGAGAGTGATTGCCCATTGGAATGGGCTGCCTGGGGAGGTGGTGGAGTCACCATCACTGGAGGTGTTCAGGAGAAGACTTGACGGGGTGCTTGGTGCCGTGGGTTAGTTGTTTGGGCAGTGTTGGATTGGTTGATGGGTTGGACGCGATGATCTTGAAGGTCTCTTCCAACCTGGTTTATTCTATGTAAGAGAGGTCACCATGGGAAGGCTGTTTCTCTTCCATTCTAATGCCTCAGAGGAAGGTTCTCAGGTCAACATTGTCATTCTATTAAGTGGCCCATGGACAACCGGTACGGCAGGCCACTGGGAGCAAACTGCTGCTAGAGGCTGCAAGCTGAGTTACTTCATGCTTTGCACCACGATGCCCCCAGTGTTTTCAGATACATTCAGCTGGATTGTCAAAACTCCAATCTGTTCTTACCTGCTGTCTCCTCTTCCGCCCACACTCTCAGAATCACAGAACCATAGGATCAATAAGGTTGGAAAAGACCTCAAGTCCAGCCTATCACCCAACAACACCAGACAACTAAACCATGGATCCAAGTGCCACATCCAATCTTTTCTTGAACCTCCAGTGACGGAGACTCCACCACCTCCCTGGGCAGCACATTCCAATGGCCAATCTCTCTTGCTGGGAAGAATTTCTTCCTAACATCCAGCCTAAACCTCCCCTGGCACAGCTTGAGACTGCATCCTCTTGTTCTGGTGCTGGTTGCCTGGGAGAAGAGACCAACCCCCACCTGGCTACAACCTCCCTTCAGGGAGAGTTGTAGAGGGCTGTAGAGGTCTCCCCTGAGCCTCCTCTTCTCCAGGCTAAGCAACCCCAGCTCCCTCAGCCTCTCCTCACAGGGCTGTGCTCCAGACCCCTCCCCAGCTTTGTTGCCCTTCTCTGGACACCTTCCAGCATCTCAACATCTCTCCTAAACTGAGGAGCCCAGAAGTTGATACAGGACTCAAGGTGTGGCCTAAGCAGTGCTGAGTACAGGGGGACAATGACTTCCCTGCTCCTGCTCCCCTCATTAGTGTTGGATAATGTTATATTTGATAACTGCCAGATAGAAGGAATGCCCTAATCTCATATAGCTACATGGACAGGCATGCATTTTAGCATCTCCTAATTTGTCATATTAGATATTCCATAGGTGGTTATTGAACACATACAACTAAAACTGGTTTGGGGTGAGCAAACAAACACACCTGAAATACCTGCAAGCAAAATCAGTAGGTATACAAAAGCAGACTCTGGAGAGTTTCAAGACCCTTCCTGTGAACCTGTGCTAGATTCTATATAAGGTCCTGCTCTAGCAGGGTGGTTGGACTTTATGATCTTCTGAGGTCCCTTCCAACCCCCTAACATCCTGGGATCCTGTGTTCAAAACCAGTAGGTATATAAATCCAGTATATATATTTATATAAAGAGAGAGAGAGAGAGAGTATCATAAAATCACAGAATTGTCAGGGTTGGAAGGGACCTCAAGGTTCATCTAGTTTCAACAACCCTGCCATGGCCAGGGACACCTCACACCACAGCAGGTTGCTCACAGCCACATCCAGCCTGGCTGCAAAAACCTCCAGGCAGGAGGCTTCCACCACCTCCCTGGGCAACCTGTGCCAGGCTCTCACCACCCTCATGGGGAACAACTTCTTCCTCACATCCAATCTCAATCTACCCATTTCTATATTTTTTTTCCATCCCCCCAGTCCTTTCACTCCCTGACAGTCTCAAAAGTCCCTCCCCAGCTTTCTTGTAGCCCCCTGCAGATACTGGAAGGCCACAATGAGGTCTCCTTGAAGCCTTCTCTTCCATCTCTCTCTCTCTTTCTCTCTCTCCCTCGATATATATATGAAACTGCAGCCAAGTTTTGTAGCTGTGTCTATTTCTTCTATCAAGCTTTTAAAAAAACCACCAAAAGCATCTTTTGCCCCTGCTACAAGGTAGATAAAGTCTTGGGAGCACTAGTTTCAGGAGGAGATTCAGGAAAAGAACCAGCTTTCCAGACTCTGACTGAAGCAACACTAAAGAACAAAAAACATTCTTAACATCATCAGCTGAACTAGCCCAAAGCACCACAGCAAATGGCCTCCCAGCAACACAGCCCTGTTTAAATTTCTTATTTCAGATTTTCCTTCCAACAGGACTCCTAATAGATGGAAGTTACCCTGAAGGGTGAATAATCCCTGGCAGGTGTTGTTTAATGAGCGCTGGTTCCATAGCTCAGTGGTCCACAAACTGCAGCCTATGGCTCTGTAGTGGCCCCAAAGCCTCAGATAAGTAGTCACAAATGGACTATAGGCTGTAAGAAACAGCAAAAAAAACACCCAAACTTCCATTGTGTTCAAGCATTCCATGGTGCCATTTCCCATGCAGTGTTTCTGATTTGCCAGGAGGAAGATTTCAGCACAGTGCAATTTGCACAGTTGCTCTGGGCCCTGCTTTGAAAAATGCCCTGCAAAGTTCCTCACAGGGCACACGGCAGCTGAGGGTTAAAGGTGGTTCACTGGTCTAGAAAAGCCCTGGAGGCCATTGCCTCAGCCAGTTCTGGGCACTCTATTTCCTCTGAAATCATCAGTCCTTGCATCTTGGCTCTGATACTCATTACTATTCTTTTTAGATACCATAAAAATTCGAGATAACAGTGCCTGAACCCTGAAAGGCAATATCCCTTGGCCTTGCATATGCATAAGATTTCTCCTCCTCTCCTTTTTTCTTTTCCTTTCTTCCTCCCCTCTGATCTCCCTCCTTGTTGATTGCTCTTTGATAAACAATAACATACAAGATGGAAAACTCACACAGGCAATCAAACACACAGGAGTAAAACCATGCAAGAGGCAGTGTCTGTGCACACTGCTGTGAATTACCCTCTGCTTCCCTAGTTTCATTCCTAATTTGGATCCCTGAGGAATCTTTCTATTTGCCAGAGACATATTGGACATTTCTGAGTGAATGTCTTTTAATTCTTCCAGGAATAAAAAAAAAAACAAACATAAAAAGAAAGGAAAAAAGGAAACACAATATAAAAATAAAAGCAAAACCCCACAACAAACCCCCAAGGCAAAAAAAAACCCCAACCCAAACCAACCCTCTTTGATTTCTGAAAGAACATTGTCATCTCTGTTGTCATCTCTGGGCCTCTCTTTGTCTGTGAGGCTGGAAGAATATTCTCTGATCAAATATTTGGGAGTGAGCTTTTCACTCTGGAGCTGTGGACCTAAGCTCCATGACCTATCCTGGATGGTGGCCAAGTTTAGATCCCTAATAATTTAAAACAATAACCACCTACTTTAAAGGAAGGGGGGGGGGGGGGGGGGGGGGGGGAGGGGGGAAGACATTTCCTTCTTGCTATTTGCTAGTTTAGGATCAGTAAAATCTTTTACTGCATCAAATTGAAATGTAATAGCTGTAAGGTTCAGAGCTGAAATCTTGCACTGAGCAGTTTATTGCTGCAGGCTTTTGATTTCTTTTATTCCTTCTGTTTCAAACAGCCATACAAAGCCTTTCCAGATCTCTGAGCTAGATACATTGCCCCATAAGAACTGTTCCTTAAGGAGCGTGGTCAGTGGGGCAAGAAAGGGGATTCTACCCCTTTGCTCTGCTGAGACCTCACCTCCAATCCTGCCTCCAGTTCTGGTGTCCCCCAGCAGAAGGAGGACACAGAGCTGCTGGAGTGAGGCCAGAGGAGGCCACAAGGATGATCCAAGGGCTGGAGCAGCTCTGCTGTGAGGACAGGCTGAGGGAGCTGGGGGTGTTCAGCCTGGAGACGAGAAGACTCTGGGGGGACCTTAGAGCTGCCTTCCAATAGCTGAAGGGGTCCTACAGGAAGGCTGCAGAGGGACTTTTCCTGAGGGTGTCTAGAGACAGGACAAGGTGGAATAGTTTGAAGCTGAAGGAGAGCAAGTTGAGCCAAGAGCTTAGTAAGAAGTTTATCAGTATGAGGTTGGTAGGAGTTGATAGGGTGCTTGGTGCCATGGGTTAGTTGATTGAGTAGGTTGGATTGGTTGATGGGTTGGACGCAATGATCTTGAAGGTCTCTTCCAACATGGTTTATTCTATTCTATCTTCTTGAACAGGCTGCCCAGGGATGTGGTTGAGGCCCTTCCCTTGGAGACATTCAAGATCAGACTCAATGTGATCCTCTGCAGCCTAATGCAGATGGAGGTGTCCCTGTTGACTGCAGGGGGACTGGAGAAGATGACCTTTAAGGGTCTCTGCCAACCCAAGGAAATCTATGAATCTGTGAATTGCAGAAGGATAAAAGTGCCTTTACAAGCTCATGAGATGATATCTGAGTGAAGGCCATCCTCAGAGAGCTGCACTGCTCCTTGATGTGCTTCCGATTCCATGCAAGCTTCTCCCCACTACACATACAGCACATCTCCCATGTTCCCAGCAGGGCCATCAGTCTCTTTTGTTCTCCAGCTGAAATAAGATTTTGGGTGCCCATATTGTGAGTTTTGTTCTAGGGCCCAGCAGCCCTACAGCAACAAACAGCTGGAAAGATGGTTTGATAGTTTAGAATAGAATAGAATTAACCAGGTTGGAAAAGATCTTTGAGATCATCAAGTTCAACCTATCACCCAACACCATCTCATCAACTAAACCATGGCACCAAGTGCCTCATCCAGGCTCTTCCTAAACACCTCCAGTGATGGTGACTCCACCACCTCCCTGGGCAGCACATTCCAGTGGCCAATCTCTCTTGCTGGGAAGAATTTCTTCCTAATGTCCAGCCTAAACCTCCCCTGGCACAGCTTGGACTCAAGGTGTGGCCTCACCAGTGCTGAGCACAGGGCAGAATGACTTCCCTGCTCCTGCTGATCACGCTATTCCTGATGCAGGCCAGGATGCCTCCTTCTTGGCCACCTGGGCACACTGCTGGCTGGTTTATTTCAGGCCACCAACAGGTCTCAGGAGATGGAGTGAGAAGCATCACGTTGTACAGGGTGAGCTGGGTTCAGGTTCTTGGGAAATGGTGAGAGTAAAGCCAGTTGTGTAGGCAAAAAGGAGGAGGGTTTACTGCAGCAGCCAGAGGGACAGCACTGAATCTCAGCAGTGGGACACAGACCCACATCACAGGGAAATTTGGAGGAGAAAAAGAGCTGAAGGGTGGCACCAGGGGCTGCATTATTATGCCTGGGGCAGGAGGGCTCAGTTGCAGGTGGGGCGGTGGGACCAAGCCCTCCAAGGGCAGAAGGTGCAGGTATAGCTTCTAATTAGAGCTTTCTGCCTTGATTCAGTAAAGCATTGCCTGAGGACTGTCCTCACGTGATCTGCTTCACTGGCAAAGGGTCATACCTGCTGCAGGAGGTGGCAGCTTTCTGTGCTTCCCCAAGCAAAGTGAGAGATTCAGGCTTCTTTCAGCTAACCCAGGGGACTCCAGCCAGCCAACCCCTGCACTTCCCTCAGCAAAGGGATTATCTCTATCTTCCCATCTCTGGGTAACAGCCCTGACTTGAATCCTTTTTATTTATCCTTTTTATTTATTGCCTTCCTTTACAATTCTTTAGGCAAAAATCACATCCTGAGGAAGGAGAAAGGAAAGAATACTAAAAGAGATGTCCAAAGCTGTAGGATTTGCTTCTTTCACATACTCAGAGTCATTTGCCAGGCAAAAAGGGGGAAAAAAAAAGAGGAAAAAAGATTCTCTTTTACCCCTCCATGGAATCTAGAGGCCTTGCCTCAGAACTAGTCCCAAAGACATTACAACAGAAGAAGAGTTTATTGTGGCTTCATGTTTTTGAGGGCTTTCATGAAGAGGGATTGTCCATCCATGAGGATTCAAAGATGAACTGGCTTATTTTTTTCCCCTTTAACTGCTCCTTCAGCAGTCCATAGTTGACAAGTTAGAAGCTTTAGAGAATAAATTCACAGAGATGAAAATAATATCTCCCCCCCTCTCAAAAAAAAAGTTTTCCTTAGACTTCAAAGCAGATAAAAAGGGATTGGAGGGAGTTTGATCTTTATTTTATAAGTATGTACAAGAGAAGGAGAGAATGAAGGCAACAGTCAAAGAAAAGTCTGTCTGAATATTCCTCTTGTGGGCATGCATAATGAGAAGAGGAACACCACAACTCCTCAGTGCTCATGGGGTAGCAAGCCACTGCCTTGAAATTATATCTGGCTTATAAGAAAATCCCTTTGCTTCTCCATGCTTGGCTGAGGTATGGCAACTTCCTCTGGAGGCATCCAGATGTTGAGCTGCAGTGGATGGATTATTCCTAGCAAAAATCCAAGCCTGGCAGAGCTGTAATCATTTTTAGGTTTGTATTTATCATTTTTAATCATTTAAATATTTATTTACATAGAGTAAACCAGGCTGGAAGAGACCTTCATCATTGTGTCCAACCCATCAACCAATCCAACACCACCTAAACAACTAACCCACGGCACCAAGCACCCCATCAAGTCTCCTCCTGAACACCTCCAGTGATGGCAACTCCACCACCTCCCCGGGCAGCACATTCCAATGGGCAATCACTCTCTCTGTAGAGAACTTCCTCCTAACCTCCAGCCTAAACCTCCCCTGGTGCAGCCTGAGACTGTGTCCTCTTGTTCTGATACTGGCTGCCTGGGAAAAGAGACCAACCCCCACCTGGCTACAACCTCCCTTCAGGTAGTTGTAAAGAGCAATAAGGTCACCCTTGAGTCTCCTCCTCTCCAGGCTAAGCAACCCCAGCTCCCTCAGCCTCTCCTCACTGGGCTGTGTTCCAAACCCCTCACCAACTTTGTTGCCCTTCTCTGGACACGCTCCAGCAACTCAACCTCCTTCCTAAACTGAGGAGTTCAGAACTGGACACAGGACTCAAGGTGTGGCCTAACCAGTGCAGTATACAGGGGCAGAATGACTTCCCTGCTCCTGCTGGCCACACTGTTCCTGATGCAGGCCAGGATGCCATTGGCCCTCTTGGCTGCCTGGGCACACTGCCGGCTCATGTTCAGCCTACCATCATTTAAGCATTTTGATGTTTTTATATTGTTTTAAGATTTCCACTGTTGCTGTTTTGGTTTTGTGTTTTTTTCTCTAGGGAAAAAAAATAAAAAAGAATAGAGATTAATTTTTAAAGCAAATCCTGGTAAAGTCTTCCACTGCTGTGCCCCTGTGGCTCGGGGCAGGAGCGGGCACCTCCGAGGGCCCCGGGGTTCGAGCCCCGCGGCCGCTGCTGAGGGTAGCAAATTTGGGTGGGGGTCCCAGAGAGCAGCGCACGGCATGGCCTCCACCTCCTGCTTCTCCTCTTCCCAGTAGGGTAGTGTGAGGGCTGGGCCCTGCTCTGGCGGGTGTGGCGGCCAGTCCAAGGTTGCAGGGAGGTGAGGAACCACGCCCGGAGGGAGTGAGGCCCCCAGGACAGGGGTCAGCGTGGTGGGGAGGACTGGGCGAGGTTCGGGGCCAGGGCTCCTCCCGGGTGGCCGCTTCGGGTGCTGCACCGCGGGCTGCCCGTGCTGTGGGCTGCCAGGGCTGCCAGGGCTGCTCGGGCGCGGGGCGGTGGCAGGGCAAGGGCTTGCGAAATGGCATCGCCTGGGGTGGCTGCTGAGGAAACGCGGTTCGGTGCGACGTGCGAGGTGAGGAAGTGGCCTTAGAGCTTCCTCTTCCTCTGTACCCAGGGGCAAGGGAATGGCGAGGAAGGCCCATGGCCCACAGCAGGCATCCCCAGCTGAGCAGAGCTGGGGCAGGGGTCAGAGCATCTCATCCCGGTTACTGCCTTCCACAGCCTCTGTCCACAAGCCCTTTGCATCGTCCCTGCCATGGCACAGCTGGCAGACACCGTTCTTCAACCTTGCGGGGCAGTGCCTGGCTGTCACAGCTCTGTTGGTTGCTCCTGAGCTGAGCAGGGCTGCTCTGGGTGGGAATGAGCCATTGCAGTTGCCACATCAACAACAAGGGGATGGGACGTGGCACTTCAAGCCACGGCTTAGTTAGTCATGAGGTGTTGGGTGGCAGGTTGGACTTGATGATCTCTGAGGTCTTTTCCAACCTTATTGATTCTATGATTCTATATGAATTCAAACAAACAACAGCAACAAAAAAGGGTGAATATCATTTCAATTTGAGCAAAAGAGCATGTCAAAGGTTAAGGGTTTGCAGGAAAACCCAACCCAACCCAACCAACAAAAAATTCCTGATGTGAGTGGATGTGGACAAAGTAGTGAACAATGCACAAAGAGGTCAGGCCACACACACAAAAAGAATCAGAATTCAACAGAATGCTTTCCTCTAAGGTTTTTACTTTGAAAACTGGACTTTATTCACAGTTCAATGTTATCTCAAACTAATTGCATCCATATCAGGAAACTAAATAATGACAAAGGACTGTTTCCAGCCATGCCATTCCGTCATCTGTACAGGCAGATTGTTCCTGATAGCCCCATGGAGAAAGATCTTGGAGTCCCAGCGGACAGCAGCTTCTCCGAGGGATAACAATGTGCCCTGGTGGCCAGGAGGACCAAGGGCATCCTGGGGTGCGTCAAGAACAGTGTGGCTGGCAGGGCTAGGGAGGTTGTCCTGCCCCTCTACTCTGCCCTGCTGAGACCACACCTGGAATTAGAATAGAATAGAATAGAATAGAATAGAATAGAATAGAATAGAATAGAATAGAATAAAATAGAATAGAATAGAATAGACCAGGTTGGAAGAGACCTTCAAGATCATCATGTCCAACCCATCAACCAATCCAGCCCACCTAAACAACTAACCCATGGCACCAAGCACCCCATCAAGTCTCCTCCTGAACACCTCCAGGGATAGTGACTCCACCACCTCCCCAGTAAGCACATTCCAATGGGCAATCACTCTCTCTGTGTAGAACTTCTTCTTAACATCCAGCCTAATCCTCCCCTGGCCCAGCCTGAGACTGTGTCCTCTTGTTCTGGTGCTGGCTGTCTGGGAGAAGAGACCAACCTCTGCCTGTCTACAACCTCCCTTCAGGGAGCTGTAGAGAGTGATAAGGTCACCCCTGAGTCTCCTCCTCTCCAGGCTAAGCAACCCCAGCTCCCTCAGCCTCTCCTCACAGGGCTTATGTTCCAAGCCCCTCACCAACTTCGTTGCCCTTCTCTGGACTCGTTCCAGCAAGTCAACCTCCTTCCTAAACTGAGGGGCCCAGAACTGGACACAGGACTCAAGGTGTGGCCTAACCAGTGCAGTGTA
The DNA here is from genome assembly GCF_014839835.1 of Dryobates pubescens. Lineage (NCBI taxonomy): Eukaryota > Metazoa > Chordata > Aves > Piciformes > Picidae > Dryobates > Dryobates pubescens. Next base: position 28,166,543 of record NC_071625.1, on the reverse strand, counting down.
CAGGGGCAGAATGACCTCCCTGCTCCTGCTGGCCACACTCTTCCTGATGCAGGCCAGGATGCCATTGGCCCTCCTGGCTGTCTGGGCACACTGCAGGCTCATGTTCAGCCTACCATCGACCAGCACCCCCAGGTCCCTCTCTGCCTGGCTGTTCTCCAGCCACTCTGACCCCAGCCTGTAGCTCTGCATGGGGTTGCTGTGGCCAATGTGCAGAACCTGGCACTTGGATGTGTTCAATCTCCTGCCCTTGGACTCTGCCCATCTGCCCAGCCTGTCGAGGTCCCTCTGCAGAGCCTCTCTACCCTCCAGCAGATCAACTCCTGCCCCCAGCTTGGTGTCGTCAGCAAATTTCCTGATGATGGACTCAATGCCCTCATCCAGATCATTAATAAAGATGTTCAAGAGCATGGGGCCCAGCACTGATCCCTGGGGCACACCACTGGTGCCTGGCTGCCAGCTGGCTGTGGCACCATTCACCACCACTCTCGGGACTCGGCCTTCCAGCCAGTTCCTAACCCAATGCAGTGTGCTCCCGTCCAAGCCATGGGCTGACAGCTTGGCCAGGAGGAATGTTGTGTCCAGTTCTGGGCTCCCCAGTACAAAAGAGATATAGTCCAATGGAGAGGCACGAGGAGGATCAGGGGACTTGAGCATCACCCCTGTGAAGAGAGACTGAGAGCCCTGGGGCTGAGAGGGGATCTGCTCAATGTCTATCAATATCTGAGGGGTGGGTGTCAGGATGAAGGTGATGGTATCTTTTCAGTAGTGCCCAGTGACAGGACAAGGAACAATGGGTACGGGCTGGAACCCAGGAGCTTCCACCTCAGCATGAGGAGACATTTGTGTATGGTGAGGGGAGCCTTGGAACAGGCTGCTCAGGGAGGTTGTGGAGTCTCTTTCTCTGGAGACTTTCAAAATCTGCCTGTAGGGGTTCCTGCTGATCCTGCTCTGGCAGGGGGGGTTGGACTGGGTTATCTCTGGAGATCTCTTCTAACTCCTAACATTCTGTGATTCTGTGACAGCTTTTGCTGTAGCAAAGCTTGGATCTGGAAGCACTTGAAGTAAATGTTATCAGGTCAGTTACCCCATCAGACTCATTCAACTAATGAAGTATTTGAGGACTGGGCCCTAATTTTGACAGCTAATGAAATATCAAATCAATAATTCTGTTGAATCTAATGCTTCCCAAAATGCAAAGGTGTTTATGCATTTTGGTGTACAAATTCTTCCACCAAAAAAAAAAGTAAAGGGGGAAAACAAAAGCTGTGGAAAATTTTCCCCAACATAAAATTAGGAGACCAGCTCAGCTGGTCACAAATGCAAGCTGTATTTACAAGCAAAGCTACAATCTACAATGAAATGCAATGAATATGTCCAAAATATACAATATTTACAGTTCTTTGCAATTTATAAACAGTATAAGAACCCCCCTGGCCAAAGCAGGGGGAGGCTACTGATAGCTTCTACTTCCCTACCCCTCTGTAGAATGGAATAGAATAGAATGGAAGAGAGAGGAGAGGGAGAGGAGAGGAGAGGTTCAGAGAGGAGAGGAGAGGTTCAGAGAGGAGAGGAGAGGAGAGGAGAGGTTCAGAGAGGAGAGGAGAGGAGAGGTTCAGAGAGGAGAGGAGAGGTTCAGAGAGGAGAGGAGAGGTTCAGAGAGGAGAGGAGAGGAGAGGTTCAGAGAGGAGAGGAGAGGAGAGGAGAGGAGAGGAGAGGAGAGGAGAGGAGAGGAGAGGTTCAGAGAGGAGAGGAGAGGTTCAGAGAGGAGAGGAGAGGTTCAGAGAGGAGAGGAGAGGAGAGGTTCAGAGAGGAGAGGAGAGGAGAGGTTCAGAGAGGAGAGGAGAGGTTCAGAGAGGAGAGGAGAGGTTCAGAGAGGTTCAGAGAGGAGAGGAGAGGAGAGGAGAGGAGAGGAGAGGAGAGGAGAGGAGAGGAGAGGAGAGGAGAGGAGAGGAGAGGAGAGGAGAGGAGAGGAGAGGAGAGGAGAGGAGAGGAGAGGAGAGGAGAGGAGAGGAGAGGAGAGAAAGGGCAACAAGGTTGGTGAGGGCCTTGGAGCACAAGCCCTATGAGGAGAGATGAGGGAGCTAGGGTTGCTTAGTCTGGAGAGGAGGAGACTCAGGGGTGACCTTATTGCGCTCTACAACTACCTGAAGGGGGGTTGTAGTGAGGCAGAGGTTGGTCTCTTCTCCCAGGCAACCAGTACCAGAACAAGAGGACACAGTCTCAGGCTGGGCCAGGGGAGGTTTAGGCTGGAGGTTAGGAGGAAGTTTTACACAGAGAGAGTGATTGCCCATTGGAATGGGCTGCTCAGGGAGGTGGTGGGGTCGCCGTCGCTGGGGGTGTTCATGTCGAGGCTTGACAGGATGCTTGGTGCCATGGTTTAGTTGATTGGGTAGTGTTGGATGATAGGTTGGACACGATGATCTTGAAGGTCTCTTCCAACCTGGTTTATTCTATTCTATTCTATTCTATTCTATCTTTAAATCTTGTAACTCCTGTGTATTTTGTACATCTTCATTGCATTCCATTGCAGGTTGTAGTTTTGCCTGTAAATCCTGCTTCCATTTGGTTACAGCTGAGCTGGGCTGGCAAAGTTAATGTTGAGGGGGAAATTTCAAGCCCACCACACATAGCTGCAGCAGGACAGAGAGCCTCAGATCTTTTGTTGGTGGCCAGGGCTTTGGGGGTTGTATGTGGCGAGCAGCTCTGTCTGCTGGAGCCAGTCATGCGGCTGTGCTGCTGATAGATGCATCACTCGCCCAACACGCAGGGACCACCGAGGGGTTTCTAGTGGGCAGATTAGAAGTGAGTGTTTTGAGCTGTGATGCTTTTTCAAGGCATGATGAAGGGTCCCATCCACCCTAATCAACTTTGCATAGCCGGGGCTCAACTCCCAGTGTTGCCTTTCATCAGTGCAAGTGTCAGTCATTGGCCAGCACGTTGCCCACAGCCCTCTGCCCTCATTTCTTCATGGCGGGATGCATGTTGTTCTTTCAGGACAATTTCTTTTCGCCTGCTTTCCCAGCTTGCTTGCCCGTGACAGGTCTGCCCTGGTTATGGCATTCACCATATGGCTGGGCTTGGCTCCACCCTATCTTTTAATAAGCCCATCTCACTGACCCATCCCCCCCTTGCATTACTTTCACCGAGGGCATTTCAGAATTCAGCCCCAAACTATTGGTTCTGACTAGCTTACCCATGGTACATCTGAAAACATTAGCATCCATTTTCCACTCACTGATAGCCCCTGAAGTGACCTTAGTAGGTTATGTCTCATTTCATCTATTCTCCTCCCATGGTAAACTGATACAGTGTTGATACACCTATAGCTATTAACTCACAGCTTGAATTCAGATAAATGCATCTGAAAGCAGAGTTCCAGAACATCCCCTGATGCAGAGCATGTTGTTCTCTCTCTCCCTTTTTCTCTGTGTTTATGCATCAAAAAAAACCCCATGATTTTAAAAAAAAATGTTCTTTTTTTTTTTTATTTACAGCTACAGCAAATTTTCCAGAAAACAAAAATAAGGAAAGTCTAAACACAGGTAGAGAATGGACTCCAGCCCTCCTGCTGCTCTGAGGGACTGAGGACAATTCATACTGCAGATTAAAAGCCAGGCTGGCTGAGCAAAGAACTTCTTTTTTTTTTCTTTCATATGAAACTCAGGGGTTTTTTATCTGTTGAAATCTGATCAGTCCTGGGACCAGGCTTGTTCAACACCTTTGTGGGTGCCATGGACAGTGGCATTGAGTGCAGCCTCAGCAGCTTTGCTGGTGACACCAAGCTGTGTGGTGCATGCAGATGACAGCTGGAGGGAAGGATCCATCCAGAGGGACCTGGACAGGCTGCAGAGCTGGGCCCGTGACAACTTCATGAGGTTCAACAAGACCAAGGGCAAGGTCCTGCAGCTGGGTCAGGGCAGTCCCAAGCACTGATATAGGCTGGGCAGGGACTGGCTTGAGAGCAGCCCTGAAGAAAAGGCCTTGGGGATGCTGGGGGATGAGAAGCTCAACAAGAGCCAGCAGTCAGCACTCCCAGCCCAGAGAGCCAAGCAGAGCCTGGGCTGCAGCAAGAGAAGTGTGGCCAGCAGGGCAGGGAGGGGATTCTGCCCCTCTGCTCCACTCTGCTGAGACCACAGCTGGAGCTCTGGGTCCAGTTCTGGAGCCCCTAGCACAGGAAGGATCTGGAGGTGCTGGAAGGTGTCCAGAGAAGTGTGGCAATGCCAGCGACGAGCGGTGTGAGCAATCTGGCAGTGCAGACATGGTGCTAGGCCATGCTCAGCATGAGTGCAGAGCCAGCTAGCAGTGCACCAAACAGTGCTGTGCCTGCAGCATGTAACTAAAACAAGGCACTGGTAGCTAGAAACATAGTGAGTTATCTCGGGACAACAGGACATGCACCTGCATCAGCAAACCTTGCATGTCATCAGTGGTTGGACCAATAGTCTATAACAGTGTGATGTGTGGTCACTCACAGGGAACCAATGAGTCCATGCCAACAAGGCACACCAAGGTTATATAAATTGTAGCAGTTTCCTTGCTACACACTTCTTCTTCTGTCTGTCCTATCTCTCCTCCTTCCATGCTTTACTGTGCCATGCTCTCACCATAGGCCTGCCCCATAGGCCTGCAATACTGGAACAATAAAGGATCAGTACCGATCATATTGGTCAGCCCTATTGATTCCAAGAACCTCTGTCGCCGCCAAATCTGGCTAAATCTGGCTAAAGAAAAGGGCCACGAGGAGGAGCAGAGGGCTGGAGCTGCTCTGCTGTGGAGACAGATTGAGAGACTTGGGGTGGTTCAGTCTGGAGAAGAGAAGGCTCTGAGGAGACCTCATTGTGGCCTTCCAGTACCTGGGGCTACAGGAAAGCTGGGGAGGGACTTCTGAGGGTGTCAGGGAGTGATAGGACTGGGGGGAATGGAACAAAACTAGAAATGGGGAGATTGAGATTGGATGTTAGGAAGAAGTTGTTCCCCATGAGGGTGGTGAGAAGTCTCCTGCCTGGAGGTGTTTGCAGCCAGGCTGGATGTGGCTGTGAGCAAGCTGCTGTAGTGTGAGGTGTCCCTGGCCATGGCAGGGGGGTTGGAACTGCCTGATCCTTGAGGTCCCTTCCAAGCCTGACAATTCTATGACTCTAAAGACCCAGAGGGAAGTGCTGCTTCTTTATTTTCATAAATGAGAAAGAAAAGCACCTTTAAAAATGAAAACAATCAACATCTTTTTTAATCATTACAATTGCAAAGGCTTTAGTTGCATTATAGCTTTTTAAATTACTGTTTTTACATACTATTGCTTACATGCTTAACCAAAAACCAATACTTAGTGCATAAAATACCAAATGGTATTTTATGCACTAAGCCTATTTGTCTACACACATGGCATTGTCCCTGCATAGTTTGAGTCTCATGATAAGGCCACAGACCTCCAGAGGAGGGCCACAAAGATGATCAGAGGGCCTGGAGACAGGCTATGTAAGAACTGGGGCTGTTCAGCCTCGAGAAGAGAAGGGTCTGGGGAAACCTTAGAGCTACATTTCTATATGTGAAGGGGACTTACAGGAAGGCTGGGGATGGACTGTTTAGAAGGGCTTGGAGTGATAGGATGAGGGCAAATGGTTTGAAACTGGAGCAGGGCAGGTTTAGGTTAGACATCAGGAGGAAGTTCTGCACAGTGAGAGTGGTGAAATACTGGAACAGGCTGCCCAGGGATGTGGTTGAGGCCCTGTCCCTGGAAATAGTCAAAACTAGACTGGATGTAGCCCTGTGCAGCCTGCTCTAGCTGGAGGTGTCCCTGCTGACTGCAGAGGGGTTAGGCAAAATGACTTTTGAGGGTCCCTTCCAACCCAATGCAATCTGTGAATCTGTGAATTTTGGATGAGTTGCCTACAGCCATATTTCAGCCTTCTTAGCCTTATTCAGCAGTGTGGCTCTGGTCACCTCTGTAGGTGCTCTTTTCTATAAGGCTGTGACCCCAGACAACACAGAGGATGAACAGCAGTCACCATGTTAGTAGCTGTTCAGTGTTTCCAGTCTCTCATTTAACGTGTCTTGTCAAACAAGAAGACAAGGAAAGGCTTGTTTCCTTCTGAGCTTTCCCAGGGCTCTGATCAAGCAAAGTGATAAAGCTAGAAAGGTGACAACCCAGCCCCTCTTAGATGGGGACAGAAAGGGGGTGTCTTACTCCTGTGTGCAGGAGGGAGGTGCAGAAGGAGTAAGCAGAATCCATCAGCATAGAGTCTCGTGTCTGTTACACTCAAGACCTCATTTTATCCAGGTTCATACACACTGCATGCCAAAACTCACCTCCTGTCCACAGCTGCTCAGCTGGACAGTATTGGCAAGTCCTTGGTTTCTCATGAGGATCAGGATGGTGGCAGGGACTGCACTCAGTCCTCCGTGGTGTAAAGCTTTGGATGGGATAAGAAATCTCTTGCCTTGACTCCCTGCCCTATTTGTTCACTTCCCAAGGACCCATAGCCTGATAGGGGTGCCCAGAGACAAAAACGTTGCTCAGGGCTCTTTTCTTCCCACTCCTTTGTGGCAGAGCAGGAGAAGGAAGGAGGTTCTCCTCTTCCTGTCCCTTAGATCCTGGGGAGAGGCAGCACTACCTGAGGGGGCAAGAAGCAGGCAAGAGCAGCCCATCACAGTAAAAAGTCCTAGCACCAGTCACAAAAAACACCCTAATTCTCTTTCTCTTTGTTCTTAAAAACCACTGAGCTGTTCCTTCTGGGACAGGCTTTTCCTCTAAAACATTTGTTTCTTACAGTCTTACACTCTTTTAACTCTCACATCCTCTTTTAAATGACAGAAAAGCACTGATCTGCAAGGGTATTTGAAGTCTGCCATAGATAAAGTAAATAATAGTGATGATGATCATGATGATAATGATGATAATAATAATAGTTTAACATATTATTTAATGGGTAATATAAACACCCTGAAATCATTGCAGCTCTGTGGCTGTAGTTACAGATCACAGTATCAATAAGTTGGAAAAGCCCTCAAAGATCAAGTCCAACCTGTCACCACAGACCTCATGACAAGACCATGGCACGAAGTGCCACATCCAATCCCCTCTTGAACACCTCCAGGGATGGGGACTCCACCACCTCCCTGAGCAGCACATTCCAACAACGAACGACTCGCTCGGTGAAGAACCCTTCTCCTCACCTCCAGCCTAAACTTCCTCTGGCACAGCTTGAGACTGTGTCCTCTTGTTCTGGTGCTGGTTGCCTGAGAGAAGAGACCAACCCCTTCCTGGCTACAACTACCCTTCAGGGAGTTGTAGAGAGCAATGAGGTCACCCCGAGCCTCCTCCTCTCCAGGCTAAGCAACCCCAGCTCCCTCAGCCTCTCCTCACAGGGCTGTGCTCCAGACCCCTCCCCAGCCTTGTTGCCCTTCTCTGGACACCTTCAAGCGTCTCAATGTCCTTCTTAAACTGAGGGGCCCAGAACTGGATACAGGACTCAAGGTGTGGCCTCACCAGTGCTGAGCACAGGGCACAATGACTTCCCTGCTCCTGCTGGCCACACTGTTCCTGATGCAGGCCAGGATGCCATTGGCCTTCTTGGCCACCTGGGCACACTGCTGGCTCATGTTTAGGCGGGTGTCAATCAGCACCCCCAGGTCCCTTTCTGTTTGGCAGCTCTCAGCCACTCTGCCCCCAGCCTGTAGCTCTGCATGGGGTTGTTGTGGCCAAAGTGCAGCACATGGCTCTCGGACTTGTTGAATGCCATCCTGTTGGACTCTGCCCATCTGTCCAGTCGGTTGAGGTCCCTCTGCAGAGCCCTTCTGCCCTCTAACTGACCAACATCTGTTCCCAACTTGGTGTCATCTGCAAACTTGCTGATGACTGACTCAATCCCCTCATCCATATCATCAATGAAGATATTAAAGAGGATGGGGCCCAGCACTGATCCCTGGGGCACGCCACTGGTGTCTGGCCTCCAGCTGGCTGTGGCACCATTCACCACCACTCTCTGGGCTCGGCCTCCAGCCAGTTCCTAACCCAGCACACAGTGTTACTGTCCAAAGAGACCTATGTACACAGAGAGTGCACCAAATAACCAGTAAGGCAGCCCAAATCCTTACACCTATGTATTTGGAGCTTAACTGCCCAGCATTAGAAGAACCTGTAGAACAATCACAAGCTTTTTGCCTGGCACCCATTTCCCTGCAAGTGTTTTCTGTGCTGGCTTATTGCAGAGCAGCTAATCGCATAATTCGGCTGGATGCATACTAAATTGAAGTCCAAATGCTGCTGCTCACCACGGTGTAATCCCTCTGGATAAATGAGCAGCCAGCATACCCACTGGACTGCATTCTTCCACCACTGCTTTCTAACCAGCTGTTAGCCTGTGCTGTAAAATAGAAGGCAAAAATCTGTTAGCGCTGCCTATCCAAACCTGGTTGCTGCGTTCAAATCTTCGCCGCAGTTGCCAAGAGGAATGTGTAAAACATGAAAATGAGCTGAGAAAGCTCAGCCTTTGCTGCAGCAGCCTCAGCTAAAGGGCAGGTGCTGCTCCAGCAGTGCAGGTAGCAGGAGCACCAAGCTGGTAGGGAGTAAGGGAAGCCCCTGAAGCCCCACCAGGGATTCCTGTAGACCAACCCGCAGCTCTAATGAGGTCTTGGTAGGCTGAAAGGACAAAATATAGCACCTGGAAATGTTTTCTTGATTTGTGCATGTCCAGAGGAGGAGACAAATCAAAGGGAGGCAAAGCAAGGAAAAATAAGGCATGAAGGATTTATTCCAGTCGTCTTGGGCAATGTTTTCCTCATGCCTCTTTGTCTAGGCAGGCAGGAGGAGGCAGGTAGCAGTTTAGGGCAGGGGTGAGAAGGTCATGGTAGCCAGGGATGTGGACAAAGGGGAAATACACTGAAACAAGCATACCAGCAGGGTCTGCCCACGTGATGGGAGGGAACCTTTGCCTCCTTCCCTCCCCACCCCTCAAAGCATTGTGCTGGCCAAGCGACTGTGGGCTTCAGCCTTCGGTCTGCCATCTCTCCAGGGATGCCTTGAGGCAAAGCTGGCTGCAGCAGCATCCTTAACAGCAGTGTGAAAGGCTCAGTAACTGATCATAATGACCCCTTTCTGGCCTGAAACGTGAGGAAATGTTTGTGTATCTGTCCTTCTTAGCTAAGGGACGTTGCACAGCAGCAATGGGTCCCAAAGCACTCTTCCAAACTAGAATCCTTGCTTCACTTTTGATTTCCCCTTGATCCTATGACCAACCAGTGTTTTCTTTTGGGGTTTGGTTTCTTGGGTTTTTTTCCCTACCCTCACTTTCCTTTTTTTTTCCCCAAACTGAGCAGACTTTATTCTTGGAGCCAAATCTGAGATATCTGGAGCCAGAGTTCTCTCACCCAGGAGCATGGGAGGGCTGAGGCAGGCCCCCTCGCACTGCACGAGGTCACTACTCCTGTCTCTTTATGAGGAGCTGCCAGTGGGTCTCCATCTCCAAACCTTGTGTAAAAACATGGCCAGCAGCACACAGGTGATCAAGTAGGTGTGTTAGAGGTCTGTTATTATATCTTACTCCATATTTGCTATCAGCACATCAAAACTGAGCGTGGCACCAGAAGCCTCTCTTCATCGCTTGGGCTGCTAAGAGACTCCAGTGAGACAAGGGAGGGATAGGAGGTGAGAGTGCTAGAAATGAGATTCTTGTCACTGAGGCAGTGTGGTAAGATTAGAGGGGAAAGAAAAAGAGTTAAGCACTTCTGGGAAATGGAAACAGCCACACTGATGTTAGGCAAGATAAAAAAGTGAAGGGAAAGGCATTGCCATGCTTCAGGACAATGGCTACACAGGTGGACAAGAAGCAGAAACTTTCCCTAAAGTTAGGGCATTAGGAAATTTTTGGAGATTTCCTATGTCCTACTCTGAAATAGCTCCTACAGCCACAGTGGCCTCTGTCAGGAGGCAGGATGGGGAATGTTACTCTGCTTCTGATTTAGAGGTGGCCGAGTGTGTCTTGGAAATCAGCTGCGTGCACTCCCTGTGATCCGTTTTGCTTCAAGGATGGGAATTCACATCTCCATGGTTCTGTTTCCACTGGCAGGATAGGAAAGTAGCTGACTGGCAGGAAAGCTCAATAGAAGTGTGAGATGTACAGAAATATCAGTGACTGAGGTTTGGAAAAGTGTGCTGGAAGTCATGACTTAGCTGCTTGGGCAAAGCCAAGGGGAGCATCCTGAAATACAGAACACAGAATTGACCAGGTTGGAAAAGACCTCAGAGATCATCGAGTCCAACCTGTCACCCAACACCATCTCATCAACTAAACCATGGCACCAAGTACCTCAGCCAGGCTCTTCCTAAACACCTCCAGGGATGGGGACTCCACCACCTCCCTGGGCAGCACATTCCAGTGGCCAATTACTGTTTCTGGGAAGAACTTTCTCCTCACCTCCAGCCTAAATTTCTCTCATCACAGCTTGAGACTGTGTCCTCTTGTTCTGGTGCTGGTTGCCTGGGAGAAGAGCCCAACCCCCACCTGGCTACAACCTCCCTTCAGGTAGTTGTAGAGAGCAAGAAGGTCTCCCCTGAGCCTCCTCTTCCCCAGGCTAAGCAGCCCCAGCTCCCTCAGCCTCTCCTCACAGGGCTGTGCTAAACACCCCCCAGAAATGTCACACACCGAGCACTGCCAGTGAACTGCTTTACCCCCGCTAGGATGTGGGAAAAACTGGGGGGGAGTCCCAAATCCATTTGATGTGACTGTAATTTACTCAATCATCACTTCAAAATAGACAAATGCATTGCATTTCTCAGAGGCATTTTGTTTTTCCTTAGGCATAGTTTGTTCTGCTATAAAATGCCAGCAGAGATTTTTTTAACCTGTAGCCCTCCTTGGAAACTGCATTCAAATAACAAAAGTGACCAGGGGGGGAAAAAAACCCAGCCAGGAACTCTCCTGCAGCTGTATTATATATCTTATGTCTTGCACAACATGCAACCCTAATTCTGCAAAGAGCTAAGCATGTGTTTAAATTTATGCATTTTGAGGTTTTAATGAGAACTCACAGAGTGTGAAGTTAAGCATTAGTAAAAATCAGATTAGGAGTTAGTGTTAACACTGCAAGTGGTACATTCAGATGCTGAAGGGAGCTGAAACAGAGCACGTGCTGCAGGGGAGAGAAATTTGGTCGATTAACTTCAAGCCTCACATGCTTTGCTTCTCTTTCAGAACACACTGCTCAACCCCAGAATTGCAATAATACCAGGCTTCCTTTCTGTATTTCCCCTGCATTGCAGCAGAGGGTTTGGATACAGTCACAGAATGTTAGGGGCACAAAAGGGACCTCAAAAGATAGAGTCCAAACCCCCTGCCAGAGCAGGATCACCCAGAGCAGGTCACACAGGAACAAATCCAGGTGGGTTTGGAAAGTCTCCAGAGAAGGAGACTCCACAACCTCTCTGGGCAGCCTGCTGCAGGGCTCTGCCACCCTCACAGGGAAAAAGTTTTCCCTTCTGTTCCCATGGCACCTCCTCTGCTCCAGCTTGCCCCCAGTGCCCCTTGTCCTGCCATGGACATCCCTGAGCAGAGCCTGCCTCCATCCTCCCCACACTGTCCTGCACATCTTTATCACCAGGAAGGAGGTCAACTCTGCTCCAAGCTCCAAGCCCCAGCTCCCTCAGCCTGTCCTCACAGGGAGATGTTCCACTGCCTTCAGCAGCTTTGTGGCTCTGTGCTGGACTCTCTCAAGCAGCTTCCTGAGGTCCTCGAACTGAGGAGCCCAGAACTGAACACAGATGTGACCTCACCAGGACACAGTAGAGCAGGAGGATAACCTTTCTTGATTTACTAACCACAGCCTTTCTAATCCACCCCAGGATGCCCTTAGCCTTCTTGGCCACAAGGGCACATTGCTGGTTCATGGTCATTCTCCTGTCCACCAGCACCCCCAGGTCCCTTTCCCCTGTGCAGCTCTCCAAGTCAGTGCCTAGCCTATACCTGTTCCCGGGGTTGTTCTTTTGCAGATGCAAGACTGCACTTATCCTTGGTGTATTTCATTCATTTTCTCCCTGCCCCACTCTCCAGCCTGTCCATGGCTGGCTGAATAGCAGCACAGCCTGAGCTGGGCACCTTCAGACAATCTGCTGAGGCCACTTTTTCTCCCCCATCCCAGCTCCATCTATGGCAGGTGCACAGGGAGGCCCACACGCAGCTGATGGTGTTTTCCAGGGACACCTCATCCTCATCTCTCCACCACCTCCACCAAGGGGAGGTTAACATCCAATTTAGGTTTCTTCTCTTTGAAAATGCCCTTCTCCAGGGAGCTTTCTTATCTTGTTTCAACCACACACAACCTGTGGCAGATTCACCCTTTCCTGGAGTGGAGTGCCAAGCAAGAGCTGGGTGGAGTGGGCTGGGAGAAGGGATGATCAGGTGTTGATCTATTAGAGGGTAGGAGAGCTCTGCAGAGGGACCTTGCCAGGCTGGACAGATGGGCAGAGGCCAACAGGATGGCATTCAACAAGTCCAAGTGCTGGGTGCTGCACTTTGGCCACAACAACCCCAGGGAGAGCTACAGGCTGGGGTTGGAGTGGCTGGAGAGCTGCCAAACAGAGAGGGACCTGGGGGTGCTGATTGACAGCTGCCTAAACATGAGGCAGCAGTGTGCCCAGGTGGCCAAGAGGGCCAATGGCATCCTGGCCTGCATCAGGAATAGCGTGGCCAGCAGGAGCAGGGAGGTCATTGTGCCTGTGCTCAGCACTGGTGAGGCCACACCTTGAGTCCTGTGTCCAGATCTGGGCTTCTCAGTTTAAGAAGGACATTGAGAGACTTGAAGGTGTCCAGAGAAGGGCAACGAGGCTGGGGAGAGGCCTTGAGCACAGCCCTGTGAGGAGAGGCTGAGGGAGCTGGGGTTGTTTAGCCTGGAGAAGAGAAGGCTCAGGGGAGACCTTCTTGCTCTCTCCAACTCCCTGAAGGGAGGCTGTAGCCAGGTGGGGGTTGGTCTCTTCTCCCAGGCAAGAGGATGCAAGAGGACACAGTCTCAAGCTGTGCCAGGGGAGGTTTGGGTTGTTAGGAGGAATGGATATTCGGAGGAAGTTCTTCCCAGAAAGAGAGATTGGCCATTGGGATGTGCTGCCCAGGGAGGTGGTGGAGTCCCCAACCCTGGAGGTGTTCAAGAAAGGATTGGATGTGGCACTTGGAGCCATGGTTTAGTTAGTCCTGAGGTGTTGGGTGACAGCTTGGACTTGATGATCTCTGAGGTCTTTTCCAACCTTATTGATTCTATGATTCTATGATCTTGCTCCCAGTCTCATGAGCCTCTTGAGCTCATGTGCACTGCCTAGGTAAATAAGGAGGGGCAGTGGTGAGGATGTTAAACCTGCCACATTTCCTCAGCACAATATTTCCTGCTCTTTGTCTCGAGGAGATAATGCTGATCTTACTAACAGGGTGTGATCTCACATCCCCTGCCTGGCTTTTAGCTCTGGATAATAATTCAGTTCACCCATTTATCCCTTTAACATAACATTTAGGTTAAGCAGGAGGCCTAAGGGGAACATGTTATTACTAGCCTGGGTTGTTGGGGGGGGGGGGGGTGTTTTGGTTGCTTTTATTTTTCTTTGATGCCCTGGATTCTATTCTCATTCATGAATTGGGGTGTGCAGCAAATGAACCTCGAGCATTTATTTTATTTACTAATTTTGCTTCCTAGCATTATCAAAAGAGAGGAGCAGCTGCAAGCTTCACAGATTGAGCATGCATCTGAACATTTAACGGCCCCCAGTTTATCCTGGCTCCAAGGCATCACAATATAATATTCACTGACATGAAAGCTGAAGAAAGGATGTCAGGGGAAGTCTGAGCACCCTGCTGTGAGAGGGTATGTACTGCGGGACCCTCACTCCATTGGCTTCTAATAGGCTAAGCATTGATATGCAAATAAGAGGGGAGCTTGTGTGTGGCCTTTTAATGCAGTCACTAAACATCATTTGGGGGGGGGGAGAGAAAAACAAGTCACTGAGGCCTCTCCTCTTATATTTCTAACTACAGATGCACAAAGTACCCAAATGGATGGACTTTCACTCAGCTGTTTTGAAAACAAAAGAGGCCAATGCTGAAAACAGCAGAAAGCTGAACCATTCTGCTCCAGATTCCACACACCAAGTGCTGAGGCTGGCTGATAAGCACAAGTGGACTAACCCATGGGAAGGCAAGGAAAAAAAGTCATCAGCTCCTCCTTTCCTAACATGCCTCCCTGGGAGAAGTACATGTGCCCCTGGAAGATTAGGTGCTGGGGTGCCACTCCTGAAAACAGAAAGATGTTTGCAAGGTAGCAGAGAGAGTGGCCCAAAGGGCACCTCAAGGTGGCTTTGGCTCTCCTGGTTCTGACATGCACAGATAATTCCCATTTTGTGTTCCAAGCAGGGCCAGTGGCTGAGAGGAAAGCAGCTGTTAGTTTATCTTATAAACAAGCCCCAGTGTGCCACCAGATTATGTCAGGACTTCATGTTGGAGATGGCCCCAGACAGCTGAAAGGGTGTTTACAAAACAAATCTGTGCTTCTGAGAGTGACTGGCCTGAAAGCCTCGGGACAGTAAGGATGTGGGAAGCCCTCAGTCCCATAGCTGGGAGAACACACATGCTCCTAGAATCACAGAATCACCAAGCCTAGCATCACAGTATCAGTCAGGGTTGGAAGGGACCACAAGGATCATCTAGTTCCAAGCCCCCTGCCATGGGCAGGGACACCTCACACCAGATCAGGCTGCCCAAAGCCTCATCCAGCCTGGCCTTAAACACCTCCAGGGATGGGGCCCCAACCACCTCCCTGGACAACCCATTCCAGGGCTTCACCATTCTCATGGGGAAGAACTTCCTCCTCACCTCCAGCCTGAATCTCCCCACCTCCAGCTTCATTCCATTCCCCCCAGTCCTATCACTCCCTGAGATCCTGAGCAGTCCCTCCCCAGCCTTCTTGGAGACCCCTTCAGATCCTGGAAGGCCACAATGAGGTCACCTGGGAGCCTTCTCTTCTCCAGACTGAACAGCCCCAACTCCTTCAGTCTGTCCTCACAGGAGAGGTGCTCCAGCCCTCTGCTCATCCTCATGGCCCTTCTCTGGACCCCTTCCAGCACCTCCAGATCCCTCTTGGAATAGGGGCTCCAGAACTGGAGGCAGTACTCCAGGTGGGGTCTCAGCAGAGCTGAGCAGAGGGGCAGAATCCCCTTCCTTGCCCTGCTGGCCACACTTCTCTTGCTGCAGCCCAGGCTCTGCTTGGCTCTCTGGGCTGCAAGTGCACATCACAGGCTGGCCCATGTGGAAGGTACCTCAGGGACCATCAACTTCAACCCCCATGCTATGGGTAGGAACACCTCTCAACTAGACTTGGTTGCCCAAGACCTCATCCAGCCTGGCCTTGAACACCTTCAGCAAGGAGGCATCCACAACCACTCTAGGCAACCTATTCCAGAGTCTCACCACCCTCATACTGAAGAACTTCCTAAGATCCAGCCTAACACTGCTCTCCCTCATCTTCAAACCATTTCCCCTTGTCCTGTCTGTAGACACCCTCCTGAAAAGTCGCTCTCCAGCTTTCCAGCAGACTCCTTTCAAGTACTGTAAGGCTGTTCAAAGGTCCTTCCAGAGTCTTTTCTTCTCCAGGCTGAACACCCTCAGCTCCCTCAGCCTGTCCAAGAACCAACCACTGGAAAGAAACGTAGTCCAAGAACTCTTTCATGCTCTGAACACCTACTCCCAGCAGGCTGGCCCAAAAAGGGGCTTTCCTCCAGAAAGCCACAGCTGGTAGCAGGCTTGCTGCACTGTCACAGTGTGGATCTCACACAGCATTTAGCAGAAGGCTCAGTGGCCAGAGGATGCCCTGGCAAACTTCATTTCCACTGGGCTCTTTGTGCTGCAGCTCTGTGTGGCCAAGCTCCATGCCCAGATGTTAATGCCTGCTAGCATGCCTGCAGATGTTAATGGCTGCTGGTGTATGGTGGCTCCCATGGCTGGAGCCAGGGGGATCAGGAATAGCCCTCTCTTAGTTTATCCACTTGCCTCTGGGCTTGTCTGTGTAGGAGTTTATAGCAGCACATGTACTCGGCTCTGGGGAGGCCACACCTCCAGTATTGTGTCCAGTTTTGGGCGCCTCAGTCCAGGAGAGATGTGGAGGTGGTGGAGGCAGTGCAGAGGAGGGCAAGGAAGCTGTGAAGGGCCTGGAGAATAAATCTGATGAGGAGTGACTGAAGGAGCTGGGGATGGTTAGTTTGGAAAAGAGGAGGCTGAGGGGAGACCTCCTGGCTCTCTACAAATACCTGAAAGGACTTTGTGGAGAGGCTGCTGCTGGTCTCTTCTGACAGGTAATTAGTGATAGAACAAGAAGGAATGGCCTCAAGCTGCCACTGGATAGGTTTAGACTGGACATTAGGAGGATTTTTTTTTCCCAGCAAGAGTGGTCAGGCCTTGGAATGTGCTGCCCAGGGAGGTGGTGGAGTCCCCAAGCCTGGAGGTGTTTAAAGGTGGTTTCGATGTGGTGCTTGGGGATGTGGTATCACAGTATCACAGAATCACCAAGGTTGGAAGAGACCTCAAAGATCATCGAGTCCAACCTGTCACTACAGACCTCATGACTAGACCATGGCACCAAGTGCCACATCCAATCCCCTCTTGAACACCTCCAGGGATGGGGATTCCACCACCTCCCTGGGCAGCACATTCCAATGGCCAATCTCTCTTGCTGGGAAGAACTTTCTCCTCACTTCCAGCCTAAACCTCCCCTGGCACAGCTTGAGACTGTGTCCTCTTGTTCTGGTGCTGCTTGCCTGGGAGAAGAGACCAACCCCCACTTGGCTACAACCTCCCTTCAAGGAGTTGGAGAGAGCAATGAGGTCTGCCCTGAGCCTCCTCTTCTCCAGGCTAAGCAACCCCAGCTCCCTCAGCCTCTCCTCACAGGGCTGTGCTCCAGACCCCTCCCCAGCTTTGTTGCCCTTCTCTGGACACCTTCCAGCAGCTCAACATCTTTCCTAATCTGAGGAGCCCAGAACATTACACAGGACTCAAGGTGTGGCCTAACCAGTGCTGAGCACAGGGCAGGATGACTTCCCTGCTCCTGCTGGCCACACTACTGATACAGATCAGACACTCCTGCTGGTTCCAGTTCTTCATTCACTTCCTTTCTAAATGGGTGCATGCACTCAGCCTACACCTAAATTCACCTCCTTTCCTCTATCCACAAACCTATGCACAGGATTCATCTTACCTTCCCTTTGCCCCACTGACATGGAACAAGTGAAAGCAGCAGCAAGGAAAAAGAAATACAGAAATCAGCTTAATACCCTTTGGCTATAAACTGGGGAGATGCTGCAGCACACACCTGCACACCCAGAACACACCTGCACACACAGCACACACAGCACACACAGCACACACCTGCACACCCAGAACACACCTGCACACACAGCACATACCTGCACACCCAGAACACACCTGCACACCCAGAACACACCTGCACACACAGCACATACCTGCACACCCAGAACACACCTGCACACCCAGAACACACCTGCACACACAGCACATACCTGCACACCCAGAACACACCTGCACACCCAGAACACACCTGCACACACAGCACACACAGCACACCCAGAACACACCTGCACACCCAGCACACACAGCGCATACAGCATACACCTGCACACCCTGAACACACCTGCACACACAGCACACACCTGCACACCCAGAACACACCTGCACACACAGCACACACCTGCACACCCAGAACACACCTGCACACACAGCACACACAGCACACACAGCACACACCTGCACACACAGCACACACAGCACACCCAGAACACACCTGCACACCCAGAACACACCTGCACACCCAGCACATACCTGCACACCCAGAACACACCTGCACACCCAGAACACACCTGCACACACAGCACACACAGCACACACAGCACACACCTGCACACACAGCACACACAGCACACCCAGAACACACCTGCACACCCAGAACACACCTGCACACACAGCACACACAGCACACACAGCACACACCTGCACACACAGCACACACAGCACACCCAGAACACACCTGCACACACAGCACACACAGCACATACCTGCACACCCAGAACACACCTGCACACCCAGCACACACAGCTCATACAGCATACACCTGCACACCCTGAACACACCTGCACACACAGCACACACCTGCACACACAGCACACACAGCACACACCTGCACACCCAGAACACACCTGCACACACAGCACACACAGCACACACCTGCACGGGAAGGGAAGGGAAGGGAAGGGAAGGGAAGGGAAGGGAAGGGAAGGGAAGGGAAGGGAAGGGAAGGGAAGGGAAGGGGGAAGGGGGAAGGGGGAAGGGGGAAGGGGGAAGGGGGAAGGGGGAAGGGGGAAGGGGGAAGGGGGAAGGGGGAAGGGGGAAGGGGGAAGGGGGAAGGGGGAAGGGGGAAGGGGGAAGGGAGAAAAAATAAAAAAGAAGAGAAGAGAAGAGAAGAGAAAAGAGAAGAGAAGAGAAGAGAAGAGAAGAGAAGAGAAGAGAAGAGAAGAGAAGAGAAGAGAAGAGAAGAGAAGAGAAGAGAAGAGAAGAGAAGAGAAGAGAAGAGAAGAGAAGAGAAGAGAAGAGAAGAGAAGAGAAGAGAAGAGAAGAGAAGAGAAGAGAAAAAATATCTCCTCCAACTTCAGAGTTAAAACCAAGAAGGAAACTTCAAGCAGGGATGAAAACTAATCATCTGCTGCTTGTAAAGCCGGCGAGGCTTTCTGCCTTGCCAGCAGCAGATCTCCAAAGAGCTCATTGCAGAGTAATGCAGCAGAAGCGCTCGGTGGCTCGGTGTGACAGATCCAAATGTGTCCTTGTCTGTCCAAAGGGGGCCAGCGGCTCACAGCAGCTGTCGAGCTGCCTGGTAAACAAGTGGGGGACAGAGCTGTTTAACCTAGAATCATGCATCTGAAAATATGCTTCGCCTCTCCAAGGATTTTGCTGGAAATGCTTCAAAGGCTTCTGCTGGTTTGTTGTTGTTGGTTTTTTTTTCCTTTCCCAGAAAGCTCCATCGTGTGGTGTTTGTTGACTCCTAGAAAGTACTCACAGCCTTCTTCCAGAGGAGAATGGCACTTTGCAGGTTGACAGTGAAACCACGCATGACTTGTTAAGCACAGCTTCCTGATGGAGCCAGCGCTCTCTGTTGCAACAGTTTCCCTGGTGGAAAAAAGGGCAAGGCAAGGCAGGGCAAGGCAAGGCAAGGCAAGGCAAAGAGAAAAGAAAAGAAAAGAAAAGAAAAGAAAAGAAAAGAAAAGAAAAGAAAAGAAAAGAAAAGAAAAGAAAAGAAAAGAAAAGAAAAGAAAAGAAAAGAAAAGAAAAGAAAAGAAAAGAAAAGAAAAGAAAAGAAAAGAAAAGAAAAGAAAAGAAAAGAAAAGAAAAGAAAAGAAAAGAAAAGAGAAAAGAAAAGAAAAGAAAAGAAAAGAAAAGAAAAGAAAAGAAAAGAAAAGGAAAGAAAAGGAAAGAAAAGGAAAGAAAAGGAAAGAAAAGGAAAGAAAAGGAAAGAAAAGAAAAGAAAAGAAAAGAAAAGAAAAGAAAAGAAAAGAAAAGAAAAGAAAAGAAAAGAAAAGAAAAGAAAAAAAGAAAAGAAAAGAGAAGAAAAGAGAAGAAAATAGAGAAGAAAAGAGAAGAAAAGAGAAGAGAAGAAAAGAAAATACAGTGTCACAGAATCACAGAATTTCAGGGGCTGGAAAGGACCTCCAAACCTCATCCAGTCCAACCCCCCCTGCCAGAGCAGGGTCACTGGCCAGGTCACAGAGGAACACATCCAGGTGGGTGCTGAATATCCCCAGAGAGGGAGACTCCCCAACCCCCCTGGGCAGCCTGCTCCAGGGCTCTGTCACCCTCACAGGGAAAAAAATTTTCCTCATATTTATGTGAAACTTCCTCTGCCTCAACTTCCACCAGTGCCCCTTGTGCTGGCATTGGGCATCACCCAGCAGAGCCTCTCAGGACTCACCCTGCACATCTTTATCAACATTGATGAGGTCACTTCTCAGTCTCCTCTAAGCTACAGAGCCCTCAGCTCCCTCAGTCTCTCCTCATATGGAAGGTTTTCCACTCCCTTCATCATTCTTGTGGCTCTGTGCTGGACTCTCAAGCAGCTCACTGTCTTCTTGAACTGAGGAGCCCAGACCTGGACATAATATTCCAGATGTGGCCTCCACCAGTGCAGAGTAGAGGGGGAGGAGAACCTCTCTTGACCTACTGGTCACAACCTTTCTAATCCACCCCAGAATGGCATTGACCTTCCTGACCACCAGAGCACATTGCTGGCTCATGGTCATCCTTTCATCTACCAGGACCCCCAGGTCCCTTTCCCCTTCACTGCTCTCCAGCAGGTGAGTCCCCAGCCTATCCTGCTCCATGGAGTTGTTCCTTCCCAAGTGCCAGACTCTCCCCTTGCCCTTGTTGAACTTCATCAGTTTCTCCCTGCCCAGCTCTCAGCCTGTCCAGATCTGGCTGAATGGCAGCACCACCCTCCTGTGTCAGACACTCCACCCAGCTTGCTGCCATCAGCAAACTTGCTGGCAGTGCTCTCTGTGCCCTCATCCAGGTCACTGATGAATATATTGAATAGTCCTGGTCCCAGTGCTGGCCCCTGAGGGACTCCTCTAGGCACAGGCGTCCAACTAAACTCCGTCCCATTGACCACAACTCTTTCATTGACCACAACATTACACTTGCTAGAGCAACTGTGCTGGCAAGATGAAGATTACATGGCTTGCTGGCACCTAAAAAAGAAATACTGATTTTAGTACAGTTCATGCCCTTCTCACAGTCTCTACTCTCACTGTTCTTTTGTGTTACACTCTCCTCACTTCATCCCAGTATCTCTCTGCTTTACTTGAGTCCAAGGGAGGGCTACAAGGAGGCTGAAGGCACTGGAGCACTGCCTGGTGAGGAGAGGCTGAGAGCCCTGGGGCTGTTTAGTCTGGAGAGAAGATGACTGAGAGGGGACCTGATCAATCTCTTATCAATATCTGAGGGATGAGTTTCAGGAGGGAGGGGACAGGCTCTGCTCAGTTGCACCCTGGGATAGGACAAGGGGTAATGGGTAGAAACTCCAGCACAGGAGATTCCACCTCAAGATGAAGAGGAACTTCTTCACTGTGAGGCTCACAGAGCCCTGGAACAGGCTGCCCAGAGAGGTTGTGGAGTCTCCTTCTCTGGAGCCTTTCAAGACCCATCTGGATGTGTTCCTGTGTGACCTGTGCTGGATTCTATGGCCCTGCTCTGGCAGGGGGGTTGGACTGGAAGATCTCCAGAGGTCCCTTCCAACCCCTAACATCCTGTCATCTGTGGTCCTGGGATCCTGTGATCCCAACCATTTCATCTCTTACACACACAGGCTTTCATATCTAAGCACACCCTCTGCATTCCTTAGCCATCCACACCAACCCCTCTGGCCTGCTGTCTTTATTTCAGTTCATAGATTCATAGAATGATTTAGGTTGGAAAGGACCTTAAAAATCATCCAGTTCCAAGCCCTCTGCCATGGGCAGGGACACCTTTCACTAGGACCAGGTTGCCCAAGGCCCCATCCAACCAGGCCTTGGATACCTCCAGGGAGAGGTCATCCACGACCTCCCTGGGCAACCTCTTCCAGGTTATACATATTGTAAGAAGATATATGGACTATTTGCTTGGCAATGATCAAATACTGTTGTAAGATGAGGCAGAGGAAAGGGCTGTAAAGATAGTAGCATGACAACAACAGAACAAATGAGAGGAGCAGTCTACAAATTAGGCTGAAGTTTTTGTATTACATAGCAGTTAGAGAAGAAATAACAACGACCCCATGCAGAGCTACAGGCTGGGGTCAGAGTGGCTGAGAGCTCCCAAACAGAAAGGGACCTGGGGGTGTTGATTGACAGCTGCCTAAACATGAGCCAGCAGTGTGCCCAGGGGGCCAAGAAGGCCAATGGCATCCTGGCCTGCATCAGGAACAGTGTGGCCAGCAGCAGCAGGGAAGTCATTGTGCCCTGTGCTCAGCACTGGTGAGGCCACACCTTGAGTCCTGTGTCCAGTTCTGGGCCCCTCAGTTTAGGAAAGGTGTTGAGATGCTGGAAGGTGTCCAGAGAAAGGCAACAAAGCTGGGGAGGGGTCTGGAGCACAGCCCTGTGAGGAGAGGCTGAGGGAGCTGGGGTTGCTTAGCCTGGAGAAGAGGAGGCTCAGGGGAGACCTTCTTGCTGTCTACAACTCCCTGAAGGGTGGCTGTAGCCAGGAGGGAGTTGGTCTCTTCTCTCTAGCAATCAGCCCCAGAACAAGAGGACACAGTCTCAAGCTGTGCCAGAGGAAGTTTAGGCTGGAGGTGAGGAGAAAGTTCTTCACAGAGAGAGTTGTTGGCCATTGGAATGTGCTGCCCAGGGAGGTGGTGGAATCCCCATCCCTGGAGGTGTTCAAGAGGGGATTGGACATGGCACTTGGAGCCATGGTCTAGTCATGAGGTCTGTGGTGACAGTTTGGACTTGATGATCTTTGAGGTCTCTTCCCACCTTGGTGATTCTGTGATCTGTTAAAAAAAAAAGGTTTTTGACACCACATCTTCAGAAAGGAATTTTTTTGGACAAAAGTTTCCCCTCCTTTTGCTGTAGTCATTGACACTGACCTTCTACATGGAGATTCAAAGAGGTTAATTAAAGGCAAGCAGCACTGCTGAATTGTCCACAGCTGGGGGGATGAAATCCATTCTGGAGAGTCATTCTCCAGTGACACTGTGGGGAAGGCAGGACATTTAGTGCCTAAATGATCTCCCTCCTGAATTTAAACCTAAATCTGGTGAAATGGTAGTTTCCTGAATGCCCCTTTGTGGTCAGATCCTATTGCTGTTGGCAGTTGCTGTTTTTGTGTAAAGCAAACCCAAAATATTAAAGAAATGGCTTGGCTGAGATGAAATGGTGTGGGTATACAGGAGGTGCTGTGCACTAAGGGTTAGAGATGAGATGAACTTCATAGATTTTTACATTTCAAATTCATCATAGAATGGCTGAGGTTGGAAGGGACCTCAGAGATCATCTACTCCTACTCCCTGCCATGGGCAGGGACACCTCTCAACTAGAGTCGCTTGCCCAAGGCCTCATCCAGCCTGGCCTTGAATGCCCCCAGAGAGGAAGCATCCACAACCTCCCTGGACAACCTGTTCCAGAGTCTCACTGTCCTCACACTGTAGAACTTCTTCCTAAGATCTGGTCTCACCCTGCTCTCCCTCAGACACCTGCATGAAAAGTCCCTTTGCAGCCTTCCTCTAGGATCCCTTCAGGTATTGGAAGGTACTAAGGTCCACCTGGAGTCTTCTCCAGGCTGAACACCCCCAGCTCCCTCAGCCTCACAGCAGAGCTGCTCCAGCCCTTGGATCATTTTTGTGGCCTCCTCTGGCCTCACTCCAGCAGCTCTGTGTCCTCCTTCTGCTGGGGACAGCAGAACTGGAGGCAGGATTGGAGGGGGGGTCTCAGCAGAGCAGAGTCAAGGGGCAGGATCCCCTCTCCTGCCCTGTTGCCCACACTCCTCTTGATGAAGCCCAGCACACAGCTGCTTTCTGGGCTTCTTGAGCACACTGCTGGCTCCTGGGGAGCTTCTCATCAATCAATGAAGGTTTTTTCTCCTTTATTTCTCAGTATGTTTCACTGGCATTCAGAGAGCAGGAGCAGAGTTCCCTTGTGCTTCATTTAACCCTAGGAAATTCCCCAGAGCATAATCAAAGGCTGCACTGGGGCTAACATTTCTCTCCTGTTTCAAAGCTAATGAAGTTGAATCCTGCAAGCTAAGACAGTATTTCTGAAAGTCCATTAGACTCTAAGCAGAGTAACTGAGCAGACATCAGTCACACCCACAAATTGCATTCCTTACCACCTGTCTCAAAGAGGCAGCACAGCCATGGGAAGACCTCATCCCTGGGTTTCAACTGGCCTCATTATCACCTATGAATTAAATTGCAACTGCCAAAAGTCACAGCAGTGAATTCAAGACATGACAATCAGACATGACATGGGGGTCAAATGTCTTCCCTAGACCTGGCCTGGGATTTACTTTATTCATAGCTACCCACATGGGAATAACCTACATCAAAGGATGCTGAAGCGGGTCACAGGCACAAGTAATCTGCATATCATTAGCAATTAGGACTGCTGGAAACAGTCATATTAAGGAGTAAGTCACTGTTTAAACCATGCTGCTTGCAAGAACATTGAGGGGATGAGGGAATCAGTGGGAACCCCAGCAGCACCCTGGTAAAGATCTGAGCTCTCTGTTTCTGTCATCATTTGTGTTCCCCTCGACTCCAGGATACCCACACAGAATACACTTAGTTGGAAGAGACCTTCAAGGTCACCCAGGCTATCCTTCAACCCAGCATTGCAGGGTCAACACTAAACCATTCCCCTAAGCACCAGCTCTACAGACTGCTTAAACAGCTTCAGGGATGGAGACTCCAGCACTGCCCTGGGCAGACCATGCCAATGTCTGAGAACCCCCTCTGTGAAGAAATATTTCCTAACATCCAGCCTGAAACTCCCCTGGAGCAGCCTGGAACCATTTCCTCTGGGCCTGTCTCTTGCCACCAAGGAGGAGAGGCTGCCCCCTCCTCGCTCCAACCTCCCGTCAGGGAGCTGTAGAGAGCCAGGAGGTCTCACAGGGAGAAGAGAAATGAGAAGCTGATAGACATGCATTTTGCACAGATATTTGTGCAACTGCTTAAAATTTCCATTCTTGTGGCTCCCCTGAACACTGTGGGGTGGGAATCAGCCAAGCCAGGAGTAGAAGCACAAAGCAGCAGTCCCACCAGACAACACACAAGGCCAAGCAAACTCCTAAACATGTCAGGGCAGTAAGTGGTTTAGGTACTGTCCTCTTAACATGACTAGATTTGCAACAAGGATAGAAACCATTGGAGATAAGGAAATACATAGAAACATAGAATCAATAAGCTTTGAAAAGACCTCCAAGATTATCAAGTCCAACCTGTCACCCAGCACCTCAGGACTACTAAACCAGGGCTCCAAGTGGCACGTCCAGTCTCTTCTTGAACACCTCCAGGGATGGGGACTCCACCACCTCCCTGGGCAGCACATCCCAATGGCCAATCTCTCTTGCTGGGAAGAACTTCTTCCTAACATCCAGCCTAAACCTCCCCTGGCACAGCTTGAGACTGTGTCCTCTTGTTCTGGTGCTGCTTGCCTGGGAGAAGAGACCAACCCCCACCTGGCTACAACCTCCCTTCAGGGAGTTGTAGACAGCAAGAAGGTCTCCCCTGAGCCTCCTCTTCTCCAGGCTAAGCAACCCCAGCCCCCTCAGCCTCTCCTCACAGGGCTGTGCTCAAGGCCTCTCCCCAGCCTTGGTGCAGAGCAAGGGAAGTGTATTAGAATAGTTCTAATTTTTTTCTCTTTAAAAGTCACTCTTGGAGCCCTTGGAAGCAAAATCTCTGGGTGGCTCAGGACCACCATTCTCTTTAGTTAACATGGGTGCTGCAAGCATGTCTCATGACTGGCATCTCTTAACCTAAACTTTTCCCCCCCCTGCCATTATTTGAAAGCCCTCTGCAAACTGGCTTAGAAGGGAGGGGGGAAAGTTGCTTTCAATTCCTGTTCAGAACTGCCCCAGCTCCTTCGTTTGCTGTCTTTTCATCAGCTGTATGATCACAAATTAAGCCTGCATTACACAAAGAACCGACGCAAGAAGCCCTTGACAGCTCCCAAGATTTGTTCCCAGCCTGCTTCTCTGGGGAGAGGCAAGGTTTCCCTGTGCTAATACATTTCTTCCAGCCCACTTCTGCTGCCCTTTTCTCCCATGTCATCAGTAATTGGATTAAACCTTGACAGATGCTTCCAGTTCATTAATGGTGGGAGGAAACGACACATACTGGGGCAAAACAATCCCTGCCCTAACTCCAGCAAAACAAACACAATATTATCACAGATTAATTTGTCTCCCTCTCTCTTTATCTAGTCAGTGACCTCTCCACTCCACCTAGCAGCAGAGTTGTTACATGTTTCTATATCAAGGGTTTTTATAATTGGAGAGCCAATATCTTCACCTTGCCCTCACCCACCCCTAAGGCAACTGGACCACAGCAAAGCCAAGTGAGCAGCTGGGGTCAGGGCAGGTGGAATCACAAAATGACACAAAACAAAACTGAGAAGCAGGTAGCTCATGCTTTGTCCCACTTTCTTTTGCACCACCAATTTGTACAGCAGGCTGCTTGCAGTGGTTGGGTTAAAGACAAAGATGAATCACTTCCCGGATTCCATCCAAGCAGGGGTTGGGTGGGGCTCTTCTGGAGGACTTTGCCTTTTGTGTTGGCTGGTTGCTATTGTTTCTTGGGATACTCTGTTGGTATTACATTAATCAAAACACTTCACCTTTGCTACAGTAATTCACTACCTGAAGGGAGGTTGCAGCCAGGTGGGGGCTGGTCTCTTCTCCCAGGCAAGCAGCACCAGAACAAGAGGACACAGTCTCAAGCTGTGCCAGGGGAGGTTTAGGCTCGAGGTGAGGAAGAAATTTTTCCCAGAGAGACTGGCCATAGGAATGTGCTGCCCAGGGAGGTGGTGGAGTCACCATCCCTGGAGGTGTTTAGGAAGAGAATAGAATAGAATAGAATAGAATAGAATAGAATAGAATAGAATAGAATAGAATAGAATAGAATAGAATAGAATAGACCAGGTTGGAAGAGACCTTCGAGATCATCAAGTCCAACCTATCATCCAACACCACCCAATCAACTAAACCATACAACCAAGCATCCTGTCAAGCCTCGCCCTGAACACCCCCAGCTACGGCGACCCCACTACCTCCCCAGGCAGCCCATTCCAGTGGGCAATCACTCTCTCTGTGTAAAACTTCCTCCTAACCTCCAGCCTGAACCTCCCCTGATGCAGCCTGAGACTGTGCCCTCTTGTTCTGGTGCGGGTTGCCTGGGAGAAGAGACCAACCTCTGCCTCACTACAACCTCCCTTCAGGTAGTTGTAGAGAGCAATAAGGTCACCCCTGAGTCTCCTCCTCTCCAGACTAAGCAACCCCAGCTCCCTCAATCTCTCCTCATAGGGCTTGTGCTCCAAGCCCCTCACCAACCTTGTTGCCCTTTTCTGGACATGAAAGAGGCACTTGGTGCCATGGTTTAGTTAATTAGATGGTGTTGGGTGATAGGCTGGACTTGATGATCTCTGAGGTCTTTTCCAACCTGGTCTATTCTATTCTATTCTATTCTATTCTATTCTATTCTATTCCAGTGTTGTGGGCTGGAGAACACAGAACTATTTATTGTTTCTGTAAAGCCCTTGAGAGAATATTCAAGTGAGCAGCTTCTAACACATTGCTTGGAAATAAACAGTGAGTAGCAGGAGGCTTCCCTGGCTACAGGTACTGGAAGGAGTGCAGAAACTGCACAGTTGTTTTTGCATGGATTTGTCAAAGTTGTTGCACTCTGCAAAAGAAAAAATGATACCTGGGAAAGGCCAGGAGCAGCTGGGTCCAAGGTGCTGTGCAGCAAAGCCACAGGTTCAGGGAGTGCAACTCATGGAGTGTCTGCATGTGGGTAGAGCAGTGGGAGAGGATGGGACCCCAGCAAGGATGCATGCAAGACAGCAGAGGGATCAGGAAGAAACAGCTCTTCATGAGGAGTGTTCTGATAATCCCCAGAACTGAGGCCCCAGTGCAGAGCTCAGGTACCTCTGTGGGAGCGGACAGGCTCTGCTCACTTGGGCCCTGGGATAGCACAAGGGGCAATGGGTAGAAACTCCAGCACAAGAGGCTCCACCTCAAGATGAGAAGGAACTTCTTCACTGTGAGGGTCACAGAGCCCTGGAGCAGGCTGCCCAGAGAGGTTGTAGAGTCTCCTCCTACGGAGCCTTTCCAGCCCCATCAGGATGTGTTCCTGTGTGACCTGTGCTGGATTCTATGCTCCTGCTCTGGCAGGGGGGTTGGACTCAATTGAAGGTCCCTTCCAACCCCTAACATCCTGTAATCTCTGATCACACACATTCCATTGCACCTGGGCTGCAGTTAGTTCAATCTGTCTCCATCACTAGCAGTCTACTTTCCAGGGACCATATCCTTACAACCCCTTTGGTTCTGTAATCATTTTAAGCTCTACAGAGCAAGGTTTTCTCAGTCTTCTCTCCATATACTGCTGTAGGGCTTTAATTGCATGAAAACAGGTGTTCTCCTGGATATGTCTTTCTCCCCCCAAATAATTTAGCTGCAATTGTTAAAACCTGCATTAAAAAGCCCAGATTTCCATATTGCACAGTGCAGTTTTTAAGACAATGAGCCTGAACCTGGGAGCTGAACAGTGTGTGAGATGCAATTGTTCAGATCTGCAAACCAATAAATTAACATAACAGGAACTAAAGGAGAAATCTGATTCCAGGAGATTGCCAGCCAGATGCCAAGAGTGCTGTCAGAATTGTTTACAAATATTCACTATGGTTCTGCTTCTACTCAGAAAGTAATTCTCTCTTTTATTTCCCCCTCCCTCTCTCTTCCCCCCCCCCCCCCATATTTCTCCTTCTCTAGGAACTCTGAGATGACTTCTTGGCAAAAAACCCAGAAGCAGACATGACAAGGGAAAAAAATGTCTCCAAATACAGTTCCTGTGTGATTCCTGTGTGATTTAGAGCCTGGATGAGGCACTTGGTGCCATGGTTTAGTTGATTAGATGGTGTTGGGTGATAGGTTGGACTTGATGATCTCAAAGGTCTCTTCTAACCTGGGTAATTCTATTCTATTCTATTCTATTCTATTCTATTCTATTCTATTCTATTCTATTCTATTCTATGATTCTGTGGCTGTGGTTCTGTGACTCTGTGACTGTGACCTGGCTCCAAGCACACTGCTGGGACAGAGGTAGGTAGGTCTGTATGCAAAGGGCAAAAAAATGTCTCCAAATACAGTTCCTGTGTGATTCCTGTGTGATTTAGAAACTGGCTGAGGCACTTGGTGCCATGGTTTAGTTGATTAGGTGGTGTTTGATAATGGGTTGGACTTGGTGATCTTGAAGGTCTCTTCCAACCTGGTTTATTCCATTCCATTCCATTCCATTCCATTCCATTCCATTCCATTCCATTCCATTCCATTCCATTCCACTCCTATTCCATTCCACTCCTATTCTATTCTATTCTATTCTATTCTATTCTATTCTATTCTATTCTATTCTATTCTATTCCATTCCATTCCATTCCATTCCATTCCATTCCATTCTATTCTATTCTATTCCTTCAGAGCTGGTTGCCACACCAGCTGGGGTTTCCCCAAAGGTGTGGATGGAGCTGGGTGAAATCTTCAAGGCAAGTGATTCACTGGCGGAAAAAAATTGTGAGGCAGGGTCAGTCAAAGCATGTTGCACATTTGTGACAAAGAAAGTTGAGGTTTGGGGTTAAAAAGTTGGAAAATCTTGAAGTATTCTAGGGCTGGAGCACCTCTCCCATGAAGACAGGCTGAAAGAGCTGGGGATGTTTATCCTGAAGAAGAGAAGGCTCCAGGGAGACCTTAAAGCTGCATTTCAATCTAAGGGGACCTACAAGAAGGCTGGGGAGGGACTGTTCAGAAGGGCTTGCAGTGACAGGATGAGAGGCAATGGTTTGAAACTGGAGCAGGGCAGAGTTAGGTTGGACATCAGGAGGAAGTTCTGCACAGTGAAGGTGGTGAAATACTGGGACAGGCTGCCCAGGGATGTGGTTGAGGCCCTGTCCCTGGAAACAGTCAAGAGCAGACTGGATGTGTCCCTGGGCAGCCTGCTGTAGTTGGAGGTGTCCCTGCTGAGTGCAGGGGGGTTGGACAGGATGACTTTTGAGGGTCCCTTCCCACCCAAAGCAATCCATGAATGCCATCTCAATGAAAGAATTGAACAGCAGCATCCCAGGGTTACATGAGGCCAATCACTGTTTCTTCTCTTCTCTTTCTGAGGATTTTGATACTTTCCCATATGAATGAAATGAGCAAAGGCTTTTTCAGTCCACTAAAATATTAGGTTCAGCCCAAAATTGTTACCCTTCCTCGTATTTTCTGTCTCCACCTCCAACCTGAGCAATCAGTAATGTCCATGCCATACTCATGGCTTGCACTAAAGCAAAAGCATTTAGAAACCCACCTGGATTGAAGGGGTAGTACCAGAGTGCACTTTCAAACCAGCTTAAAAGGGCAGCCTCAGGCTATAAAGCAGATTTTAAGTTCTTCCACAGCAGTGCTGAATAGACAATGAGGACACACTATGGGCAGCAGACAGAAATCCCACTTTCCTTCCCAGTAAAGTGTTGCCCCAAGAGACAGCATCCTGACAGGAGCAGTGTTTGCAAGAGGAGAGAGCTATTTGTATTGGAGGGTAGAGAGAAGAGGGGAGCCAGACTTTTCCTGGAGGTGTGCAGTGATAGGATGAGCAGCAAGGGACACAAGCCAAAGCCATGGGAAATTCTCATGCAATATCAGGAGAAATTTTGCCTTGAATGGAAGTCAAACACTGGAACAGGCTGTGAGAGAGGCTGTGAGCCTCCACCCTTGAAAGTCTTCTAGACTAGAGAGGATGAAGCCCTGAACAATCTGACCTGATTAGTCCTGCTCTAAGAGAGGTTGGAAGAGACAACTTCAGAGGTCCCTTCCTGCCAAAAGCATAGAATCATAGAATTGTCAGGGCTGGAAGGGACCTCAAGGATCAGCCAGTTCCAACCTCCCTGCCCACACCTCACACTACAGCAGCTTGCTCACAGCCACATCCAGCCTGGCTGCAAACACCTCCAGGCAGGAGGCTTCCACCACCTCCCTGGGCAACCTGTGCCCTCATGGGCAACAACTTCTTCCTAACATCCAATCTCAATCTACCCATTTCTAGTTTTGTTCCATTCCCCCCAGTCCTATCACTCCCTGACACCCTCAAAAGTCCCTCCCCAGCTTTCTTGTAGCCCCCTTCAGATACTGGAAGAGGTCTCCTCAGAGCCTTCTCCTCTCCAGACTGAACAGCCCCAACTCCCTCAGTCTGTCCTCTGTGTTTTTATGTTACTGTGATTCTAAGACTGAATGATGATGATGCATACAGGCAAAAATATTTCTCAGCTCAGATTTCTGAAGACCTCCCACTCTAGGTAAAGTTCAAGGGGGGAAATGTTTGTACTCTGCTCACCAGGTCTTCCTTCCCCATTGAATCAAGGACTCTTATTCATGGTTTGACTACAGCTCTGCATCTTCTTTGGGAGACAAAGTACCACTGGAAAGAAATCTCATGGAAAGAAATCTCATGGACAGTCTTCCCTTCGGAGGAATTCAAGGGCTTCAGCAGCTCTTGGGCCTTCTGTGTAGCTCCCCTCCCTGGTTCACTGGCTTGGGAAGCCTACAGCGTGTTGTGGAACTCATTAGGAGGTGCACACTCTCTCTCTCCCTCATTCCTTTTCATCATGTTTGCATAAATAAGGAGCTCACTGTATGTGAGGATGAGGGAGCTGGGGTTGCTTATCCTGGAGAAAAGGAGGCTCAGAGGCTCAGGGGAGATCTCATTGTTGTCTACAACTGCCTGAAGGGAGGTTGTAGCCAGGTGGGGGTTGGTCTCTTCTCCCAGGCAACCAGCACCAGAACAAGAGGACACAGTCTCAAGCTGCACCAGGGGAGGTTTAGGCTGGAGGTGAGGAAGAAGTTCTACACAGAGAGAGTGATTGCCCATTGGATGCCAGGGCCCAGGAGCAGGCCTCCCAGAGAGATCGTGGAGTCTCCTCTGGAGACATTCAAACCCCACCTGGATGTGTTCCTGTGTGACCTGCCCTGGGAGATCCAGCTCTGGCAGAGGGGTTGGACTGGATGATCTCTTGAGGGCCCTCCCAACACCCAACATTCTGTGTGATTCTGTGATACCCTTTTTTCCTAGAGAAGAAAGCTGTAAACCAGCTTCTTAAACTCTCTTTCCACCTAAACACCAGTGGCTGCTCACATGCCATCTAACTCTCCCCAGGTACTCTCTGCAGATTATACTTTGCATTGGTTTGGCATGGAGTGCACTCTGGAACAGCAGAGTGGTTACAGTGTCACAGTATCACCAAGGTTGGAAGAGACCTCAAGGATCATCGAGTCCAACCTGTCACCACAGACCTCATGACTAGACCATGGCACCAAGTGCCACATCCAATCCCCTCTTGAACACCTCCAGGGATGGGGACTCCACCACCTCCCTGGGCAGTACATTCCAATGGCCAACAACTCTCTCAGTGAAGAACTTTCTCCTTACCTCCAGCTTAAACTTCCCCTGGCACAGCTTGAGACTGTGTCCTCTTGTTCTGGTGTTGGTTGCTAGAGAGAAGAGACCAACTCCCTCCTGGCTACAACCTCCCTTCAGGGAGTTGGAGAGAGCAAGAAGGTCTCCCCTGAGCCTCCTCTTCTCCAGGCTAAGCAACCCCAGCTCCCTCAGCCTCTCCTCACAGGGCTGTGCTCAAGGCCTCTCCCCAGCCTTGTTGCCCTTCTCTGGACACCTTCAAGTGTCTCAATGTCCTTCTTAAACTGAGGGGCCCAGAACTGGACACAGGACTCAAGGTGTGGCCTAACCAATGCAGAGTGCAGGGGCAGAATGACCTCCCTGCTCCTGCTGGCCACACTATTCCTAATACAGGCCAGGATGCCATTGGCCCTCTTGGCCACCTGGGCACACTGCTGGCTCATGTTTAGGTGGCTGTCAATCAGCAGCGCAGGTCCCTTTCTGTTTGGGAGCTCTCAGCCACTCTGACCCCAGCCTGTAGCTCTCCCTGGGGTAGTTATGGCCAAAGTGCAGCTCCTGGCACTTGGACTTGTTGAATGCCATCCTGTTGGACTCTGCCCATCTGTCCAACCTGGCAAGGTCCATCTGCAGAGCTCTCCTGCCCTCTAACTGATCAACTCCTGTCCCCAGCTTGGTGTCATCTGCAAACTTGCTGATGATTGACTCAATCCCCTCATCCAGATCATCAGTGAAGATGTTAAAGAGGATGGGGCCCAGCACTGATCCCTGGGGCACACCAGTGGTGCCTGGCTGCCAGCTGGCTGTGGCACCATTCACCACCACTCTCTGGGCTCAGCCTCCAGCCACTTCCTAACCCATCACAGTGTGCTCCCATCCAAGCCAGGGGCTGACAGCTTGGCCAGGAGTTTGCTGTGGGGGATGGTGTCAAAAGCCTTGCTGAGGTCCAGGCAGACTCCATCCACAGCCTGCCCCACATCCACCAGGCAGTCACCTGGGCACAGAAGGAGATCAGGTTGGTCAGGCAGGCCCTGCCCTTCCTACATCCATGCTGGCTGGGCCTGATCCCTTGGCCATCCTGTAAGTGCTGTGTGACTGCACTCAAGATGACTGTTCCATGATCTTGCCTGGCACTGAGGTCAGGCTGACAGGCCTGGAATTCCCTGGCTCATCCACCCAGCCCTGCTTGTGGATGGGCACCACGTTGGCCAGCTTCCAGTCAGCTGGGACCTCTCCAGTGATCCAGGACTGATGAAAAATGATGGAGAGTGGCTTGGCAGCTCATCTGCCAGCTCTCTCAGCACCCTAGGATGGATCCCATCCGCTCCCATGGACTTGTGGGGATCCAAGGAACGGGCACTGGGAGGCGTTCTTGCTGAGGAAGTGTGGATTTTATCCTTTCATTGTCCATTTTCAAGTTAAACACATGGCCAGTCATTTTTGCAATCTTGAAGATGCCTTTTAATTGATTTCCCAACTATTTTAAGGTCTGCTCACTCCATGAATCTTGCAAGGGCTGCATTTTCTCTATCCCAGCTGCTGTTCTCATCATGGTCATTAGCAGAATTACTTTAACCTGCCAGCCAATATTTCACACTGCAGCAATAAATCTTCTGTTTGCAATCAGAACTGAGTGGACAAATACAATAAAACACCCCACAGTGAGAGTTTCCACATGGGTCTGCCACGGTTCTATGATGTCATTCCACCAAGGGGTTCAACCAGATTGGGAATACAAAGTGGACAGCATGAAAAATGTGTGACTATTTTTAGTACTTTTACATTTTTAACAGTATTTCCACATTAATAAATGAACTATCCCCCTCCCCCCCCTTCTGCTTAGTTGTAGTGAAAGTCTTGTGGAAAGCAGTCTTTATCCCTGAAATATAACCAGCAGTCCTAGCATTCAGTCCCTCACATACTCTACAACCAACTCATTTCCCAACATATATTAAGAACACACATATATACACATATAAACTACACATATAAACACATATAAACTACAGACCAGTCAGCCTGACCTCAGTGCCAGGGAAAGTGATGGAGCAGATTATCCTGGCAGCAATAACTGCACCTGAAGGATGGCCAAGGTCTCAGGTCCAGCCAACATGGATTTAGGAAGGGCAGGTCCTGCCTCTCCAACCTGATCTCCTTCTATGATCAGGTGACTGCCTGGTGGGTGTGGGGCAGGCTGTGGATGGAGTCTACCTGGACTTCAGCAAGGCCTTTGACACCGTCCCCCACAGCAAACTGCTGGCCAAGCTGTCAGCTCGTGGCTTGGACAGCAGCACTCTGAGCTGGGTTAGGAACTGGCTGGAGGCTGAGCCCAGAGAGTGGTGGTGAATGGTGCCACAGCCAGCTGGCAGCCAGGCACCAGTGGTGTGCCCCAGGGATCGGTGCTGGGCCCCATCCTCTTTAACATCTTCATTGATGATCTGGATGAGGGGGTTGAGTCAGTCATCAGCAAGTTTGCAGATGACACCAAGTTGGGAGCAGATGTTGGTCAGTTAGAGGGCAGAAGGGCTCTGCAGAGGGACCTTGACCGACTGGACAGATGGGCAGAGTCCAACAGGATGGCATTCAACAAACCCAAGTGCCAGGGGCTGCACTTTGGTCACGGCAACCCCATGCAGAGCTACAGGCTGGGGTCAGAGTGGCTGAGAGCTGCCAAACAGAGAGGGACCCGGGGGCGATGATTGACAGCTGCCTAAACATGAGCCAGCAGTGTGCCCAGGTGGCCAAGAGGGCCAATGTCATCCTGGCCTGTATTAGGAATAGTGTGGCCAGCGGGAGCAGGGAGGTCATTGTGCCCTGTACTCTGCATTGGTTAGGCCACACCTTGAGTCCTGTGTCCAGTTCTGGGCCCCTCAGTTTAAGAAGGACATTGAGAGACTTGAAGGTGTCCAGAGAAGGGCAACAAAGCTGGGGAGGGGTCTTGAGCACAGCCCTGTGAGGAGAGGCTGAGGGAGCTGGGGTTGCTTAGCCTGGAGAAGGGGAGGCTCAGGGGAGACCTTATTGCTCTCTGCAACTCCCTGAAGGGAGGTTGTAGCCAGGTGGGGGTTGGTCTCCTCTCCCAGGCAACCAGCACCAGAGCAAGAGGACACAGTCTCAAGCTGTGCCAGGGGAAGTTTAGGCTGGAGGTGAGGAGAAAGTTCTTCCCAGCAAGAGAGATTGGCCATTGGGATGTGCTGCCCAGGGAGGTGGTGGAGTCCCCATCCCTGGAGGTGTTCAAGAGGGGATTGGATGAGGCACTTGGAGCCATGGTTTAGTTGATCAGATGGTGTTGGGTGATAGGTTGGACTTGATGATCTCTGAGGTCTCTTCCAACCTGGTTGATTCTTTGATTCTATTCTATGATTCCATGATCTCTAGAGGTCCCTTCCATCCCCTAACACTCTGTGATTCTGTGATGATGCTGTTTTTTAAAGAGCAGAAAGCTGTAAATCAGCTCCACAGACTCTCTCCACCAGTACCTGCTCACATGCAATCTGACTCTTAAAATAATGAGAAATAGATTATAACCTCCCAATTTTAGACTGCCTAGCCCTTGACAGCCAGCAGAAGGACCTGATGCAAAAGAAAAAATAAGAAGAAGGGGGAAAAAAGGCCTTTTTTGCCTCTGTGATTTCCCCTGTAGTTCCCAATTAATTTTCCTCAAAGGCTGAAATTGTGCCAGCAGCACACGTGCGCAGGAGATAAAGCGAAGCAGCAATTAATCCAATCATCTTTGATTTACCAGGAATGGAACTCAGTGCATTAGGCCTTGTTTTACATGCAACTCTGGTGTTCCCACTGCAGTTCAGAGAGCCACCCCTCCCCTCCCCTCCCAGATTAGCCAACTGACAAATCGTAATTGAGGTAAGAAAGATGAGAATAGAATAGAATAGAATAGAATAGAATAGAATAGAATAGAATAGAATAGAATAGAATAGAATAGAATAGAATAGAATAGACCAGGTTGGAAGAGACCTTCAAGATCATCGAGTCCAACCTATCATCCAACACCACCCAATCAACTAACCCATGGCACCAAGCATCCTGTCAAGCCTCACCCTGAACACCCCCAGCGACGGCGACCCCACCACCTCCTCGGGCAGCCCATTCCAGTGGGCAATCACTCTCTCTGTGTAGAACTTCTTCCTAACCTCCAGCCTAAACCTCCCCTGACGCAGCCTGAGACTGTGCCCTCTAAGGCTCTTCCCCTGAGCGTGGCCCTCCGGAAACGCCGCTCCTGCCCGAGGAAGGAAGGAGGATTAGCAGCACTGCCAACCCTTCAGCAAGCAGGGGGTGCTGGAAGTGTGAGCTGCAAGCATGACCCTTGCTGGGAGGTGGTGGAGTCACCATCACTGGAGGTGTTCAGGAGGAGACTTGATGGGGTGCTTGGTGCCATGGGTTAGTTGTTTAAGTGGTGTTGGATTGGTTGATGGGTTGGACGCGATGATCTTGAAGGTCTCTTCCAACCTGGTCTGTTCTATGTATTCTATGTACATTCAGCTGTGCTCCAGCTGCTGCAAAGCTGCTGCAGGGAACTGGGATGGGCAGTCACCTATCCTGCAATCATAGAATCAATAAGGTTGGAAAAGACCTCAGAGATCATCAGGTCCAAGCTGTCACCCAACACCTCATGACTACTAAACCCTGGCTCCAAGTGTCACATCCAAGCCTTTCTTGAACACCTCCAGGGATGGTGACTCCACCACCTCCCTGGGCAGCACATTCCCATGGCCAATCTCTCTTGCTGGGAAGAACTCTCTCCTCACCTTGCGCTGGGTTGAGGCAGACCCCTCCTCACCACGGGCAGAAATAACGACTCAGACAAAGGGATTGCAACAGTGGTGGAAAGTTTAGATGAGAAACAGTGACAAAAGAAATCCCAAAGCAGACCCAGAAACATCCCATCCCCACTTGAGGGTACACCCAAGACCCCCAGGGCTCCTTCTTCCCCCCCCACCCCCCCTCCACTGCTAGTCTAGTCTCAGCTGGCCTGATCTGAGACTGCCCATCCCCCTAGCCAGGCCCAGGCTGGGAGACATCTCCCTAGGTTACCAGGTGGTGGTGAGGGAAGAAAGACAGAGTGCCAGACCCTGTGCTGGATCTTATAGTGGTGCAGGGAGTTATAGGATGAAATACCTGGCTTCCTGTGTCCACCCCTCTGGGCTGGACTTTTGGACACAGGAAATGCCCCTCGTATGAACACAGCAGAGGGCACCCAGCCCAAACTGCTACACACCTCCAGCCTAAACCTCCCCTGGTGCAGCCTGAGACTGTGTCCTCTTTTTCTGGTGCTGCTTGCCTGGGAGAAGAGACCAACCCCCATCTGGCTGCAACCTCCCTTCAGGTGGTTGTAGACAGCAAGAAGGTCTCCCCTGAGCCTCCTCTTCTCCAGGATAAACACCCTCAGCTCCCTCAGCCTTTCCTCACAGGTCCCTCTGAGCATGGCAGGACTCATGAATTGAAGAACAGTTAAGCACATGGTCATATATTTGTAGTGTGAGGAAGCTGAAAGCTCAGCATTCCTCTTTACTGCACTATCAACAGAAGTAGAAGTCAAAATCATTCATCCTGTTGTAATAGTTAGCATGGAAATTAAGGCTGAGGGACCTGGGGTTGTTCAGCCTGGAGAAGAGAAGGCTATGGAGAGACCTAATAGCAGTCTTCCAGTATGTGAAGGGGGCTACAAGAAGGTTGCAGAGGGACAGGTTACAAAGGCCTGCAGTGACAGAGAGGCAATGGAATGAAACTAGAGAGAAGATTTATGTTGGGTGTTAGGAAGACATTCTTTACCATGAGGGTGGTGGAACACTGGAACAGGTTGCCCAGGGAGGGGGTTAGGGCCCCAGCCCTGGAGATATTCAAGGTCAGGCTCTACAAGGTTCTGAGAAACCTGACCTGGTGGAGAATGTCCCTGCTGACTACAGGAGGATTGGTCTGGGTGAGCTTTAGAGGTCCCTTCCAACCCAAACCCTTCTATGATTCTAGGTATTAAGACTTATTCTATGGTTCTGACTATTAAGACCACAGCTGACTTCGACATTGCTCTGCCCATCTGATGAGCATCACTCAGAGTTTTTCTGCATTGTATCCTTTGCATATTGAAGGTTTGGCAACAGAGATGCAGTATTTCCCGAAGGAAACAGCCTTCCATTGTTCTCCTGCTCCAAATGTGGGGTTTGGTTTATGGGAAGGGTTGGACCCTAAGCACTGTCACTCAGTCACACGGACACCAAGCAAAGTTCAGTGGCAGCACGGCTTTCATTAGGGATTCATTAATAGACACTTCACACAAAGTGCTACCACACTCTCTTCTGATTTGTTTTCCCTCTCCCCACCCTCCTCTCTTCCCCCCCCCCCCCCTTTTTTTTTTCCCCCCTTTCCCCTTTTTTTTTGTGGCAGCTGAGAATAATTAACTGTTCTTTTGTGAGTGTCATTTGTTCTCAAGGAATTAAATGCCACCTTATTTCTCAGAACAAGAATTCAACTGTCATAATTATAGCTTCATTCCAGGAGGAAGGAAGGGGGGGTGGGGGAGGGTGGGGAGGGGGAAAAGAAATCATAATTTATTACAGATTGTTCAGCATGTGAAATAGGTTTAAATGGCTTTGAAAGTAAATTGTGGCATGTCACGAAGGGCTTTTGCCATCACTGTAATTGATTTATAATTTTGCATTTAAAATTAACAACATTCATCCATTGTTCTCCCATTATGCAAGGCTCTGGCAGGCAGCTTAAGAGTTTTGTGTTGGGCTCTGGTCACCACATTACTGTAATGATAATAATAAAGTTGTAGGAGATTAAGAGACAAAAAGGAGATGAAGAAGCGGAGCCAACGGCGGCGCCGGAAACGCGGTGGAGGCTGAAAGTGGCTGTAGAAAAATCCACCCTGCCTTGAGGGAAGAAAAAAGAAGTAGCAAGTGAGGGGTTTCTTGGCATTGTGTTAACTTCAAAAACACAAGGAAGCCAGACTTCATTTTAGTTAAAATGTACATGAAAAGTGCCTGCCAAATGAAGAGAAAAGGCTTAGAAATTAAGTTTGAAACAACTGGGCAAGTCTACTGCAGTTGAGTTCCTACAGGTGAAACCATTGGTCTGTTCCTCACCTTAGAAAGCTTCCACCCAGAGCTGCAGAGCTGTGTCCTCCTGTTCTTGCATTTCCAAATTACCCTGCAGTGGCAGCAGAATCATAGAACTGCCTCAAGGCTCAGCCAGTTCCAACCCCTCTGCCATGGGCAGGGACACCTCACACTGCAGCAGGTTGCTCACAGCCACATCCAGCCTGGCTGCAAACACCTCCAGGCAGGAGGCTTCCACCACCTCCCTGGGCAACCTGTGCCAGTGTCTCTCCACCCCCATGGGGAAGAATTTCTTCCTGACATCTGATGTAAATCTCTGTCTTGGATCCTTTCCCCCAGTCCTATCACTCCCTGACACCCTGAAAAGTCCTTCCCCAGCTTTCTTGTAGCCTCCTGTGTAACCTGGCACAGCTGATCCTGCTCTGGCAGGGGGGTTAGACTAGATGCTCTTTGCACACTCCTTTCCAGGCCTTGAAATTGTGTGATTCTGTGAGTCAGATGAGGTCTCTTTGGAGCCCACTCTTCTCCAAACTCAACAAGCCCAACTCTCTCAGGCTGTGCTCACAGGAGGAGAGCATAAAGAGGAATTGCAGTCAGTTCCGGGCAGTGTTAGTGTTGTGGTGCAGTTAAGCATCATAACTGGCCATCCATTGCTGTGAAGTGGCTGCATTTCTGGGTGCTGTGGGTTGAAGTTTCCCCCCAGCATTAACTTTACCAGACCAACTCAGTTAGAAGCAAATGAAGCTGTGTGTACAAGCAAGAACTACAATCTACAACGGAATGAAATGAATGTGTACAAAATATGCAGGACTTAGAATATTTAAGATAATTACAATTAGCAAACAACACAAAATCCCCCTGGTTAGAGACCAGGGAATCCATTCCACTGCCTCACCACCTTCCCTGCCACCACCACCCCTCCCCCCCCGTGCTACCCCCTTTTCCCAAGGGAGAAAAGGAGTGGAGAGAAAGCAGGGGTTAGGCTTCAGTAAACAGCTCAGCCAAGGTCAGCTTATAAGCAGGCTAATATCTCCTGAATCATAGAATCAAAGAATCATGGCATCAATAAGGTTGGAAAAGACCTCAGAGATCATCAAGTCCACCTATCACCCAACACTATCTAATCAACTAAACCATGGCTCCAAGTGCCACATCCAATCCCCTCTTGAATACCTCCAGGAATGGGGACTCCACCACCTCCCTGGGCAGCTCATCCCAGTGGCCAATTGCTCTCTCTGTGAAGAACTTTCTCTTCACCTCCAGCCTAAACCTCCCCTGGCACAGCTTGAGACTGTGTCCTCTTGTTCTGCTGCTGCTTGCCTGGGAGAAGAGACCAACCCCCACCTGGCTACAACCTCCCTTCGGGTAGCGGTAGAGAGTTGTTAGGAAGAAGTTCTTCCCAGCAAGAGAGATTGGCCATTGGAATGTGCTGCCCAGGGAGGTGGTGGAGTCACCATCCCTGGAGGTGTTTAGGAAGAGCCTGGATGAGGCACTTAGTGCCATGGTTTAGTTGATTAGATGGTGTTGGACTTGATGATCTCCAAGTTCTTTTCCAACCTGGTTAATTTCCCTCTCCTCTCCTCTCCTCTCCTCTCCTCTCCTCTCCTCTCCTCTCCTCCCCTCCCCTCCCCTCCCCTCCCCTCCCCTCCCCTCCCGACAAAGGTAATTTACCTTCTGACTTTGTCCCATAAAACCAGCCTCTATTAATTCAGAATGGTTTGTGATGAAAGGGACGTCAAAGATCATCGAGTTCCAACCCACCTGCCATAGACAGGGACGCCTCCCACCAGCCCAGGTTGCTCAGGGCCTCATTCAACCTGGCCTTGAACACCTCCAGGGAGGGGGCATCTGGGCAAACTGTTCCAGTGTCTCACCACCCTCACTGTGAAGAATTTCTTCTTAATCTCCAGTCTCAACCTGCCCTTCCCAAGCTTCAATCCATTCCCTCTCATCCTATCACTACAAGCCCTTGCAAAAAGTCCCTTCCCAGATTTCTTGCAGCCTAAGATCTCCCAAGAGCCTTCTCTTCTCCAGGCTGAACAGCCCCAACTCTCTCAGTCTCTCCCCATAGGAGAGATGCTCCAGCCTTCTAATCATCTTTGTGGTCTTCCTCTGGGCCCACTCCAGCACAAGAGGGACATGGAACTGCTGGACATAATTTCTACCTTTTGGCTGCTCTTTTCCCTCTGCTTAATTTACAGAATCACATTTCCTGAAGCTTTACACTTTCTAAAGAAACTTCATCTTCTTCATTGATATCTGCAGCAATTGAGGAATGTTAACAGGAACAAAAACCCCACCACATCTGCTGCTGGGCTCTGGTTGGGGTTTTTCTCTAATTAGCAAAGCCAAAGGTCTAATATCAAACAAGAGTGTGGAGAAGCTAAGGCAAAGCTGTAAAATGCCACCCAGTTGTATCAAATCTTAATTGCAGCAAATTAAGTTGAGGGTAAACCCAGTCCTGTAGGAGTCCAAAGGAGTTTGGTTCTGATGGAGGCTGCAGCAAAGAGGGACACACAGACTGCACCAGCTGAGCAACACAGATTATCCCCTTCTAATGAAGGAGAAAAAGCTGAAGGGCAGCAGTTCTGGCTCCTCCTCCCTGAAGTGGAAAATCTTTCTCAGCAAGCACTGTGCATATATATCCTGTGATGGTCACTGACACTTCCTCAGGCCAGTAAGCAAGAAATACTCCTCAGGACACTATGTTATACACACACACACACACACACATGCAAAGAAAGGTCACAATCTAACAGCTGCCAGGAAGGCCATAAGATCAGAAGTGATTTAAATAAGTTAAGATGGTGATACAACCTCTGAGGCCAAGGACAAAAGAAAGACCAGGGATGGAAAGGGGAGAGGTAATTATGCCAACCATAGCAAACATTTTCTAACTCTGCAATAATCAGAACAGGACCAGAGAATCCTAGAATTGGCAGGGTTGGAAGGGACCTCAAGGCTCAGCCAGTTCCAACCCCCCTGCCATGGCCAGGGACACCTCACACCACAGCAGGCTGCTCACAGCCACTTAAAATCCTCCAGGCAGGAGGCTTCCACCACCTCCCTGGGCAACCTGTGCCAGGCTCTCACCACCCTCATGGGGAACAACTTCTTCCTCACATCCAATCTCAATCTCCCCATTTCTAGTTTTGTTCCATTCCCCCCCAGTCCTATCACTCCCTGACACCCTCAAAAGTCCCTCCCCAGCTTTCTTGTAGCCCCCTTCAGATACTGGAAGGCCACAATTGGGTGACCTGGGAGCCTTCTCTTCTCCAGACTGCACAACCCCAACTCCCTCAGTCTGTCCTCACAGCAGAGCAGCTCCAGCCCTCTGCTCCTCCTCGTGGCCCTTCTCTGGACACCTTCCAGCACCTCCAGATCCTTCCTGTCCTAGGGGCTCCAGAACTGGCCCCAGAGCTCCAGCTGTGGTCTCAGCAGAGTGGAGCAGAGGGGCAGAATCCCCTCCCTTGCCCTGCTGGCCACACTTCTCTTGCTGCAGCCCAGGCTCTGCTTGGCTCTCTGGGCTGCAAGTGCTGACTGCTGGCTCCTGTTGAGCTTCTCCTCCCCCAGCACCCCCAAGGCCTTTTCTTCAGGACTGCTCTCCAGCCAGTCCCTGCCCAGCCTGTATCAGTGCTTGGGACTGCCCTGACCCAGCTGCAGGACCCTGCCCTTGGTTTTGTTGAACCTCATGAGGTTGTCCTGGGCCCAGCTCTGCAGCCTGTCCAGGTCCCTCTGGATGGCCTCCCTTCCCTCCAGCTGTCAGCTGCAGCACACAGACCATGCTGTCCTCACCCTGCAGAGAAGCCTGCTGGAACCTAAATATTGCTGGGAAAATCAAGGTCAGCTTACTCCATACAAATATTGTCATGTAATGTTGGCAAGGTCAGTGTCAGCTTGGATTACCTGCCATGCAAGTGCCAGTCATGCATGTTCTGCTTGCCTTGGGCTAGTCTGACTCTCACTTTCCAGAGATGTTGCCTCCTACATCCTCACTGTCTGACATGGGGCCAGCATAGTTTGTTGTATAGCAGCTGGGTTTAGTAGCTGGGACATCAAATCTGTTTCATCAGAAAATGGTTTTGCTCCCTTGGTAAAGCACATGCAACTTCTACTCACACTCTAATACATGTGCTGCTTCACACCCCAAACCTGCAATGAGAGCCATCTTAGAGCTGGATAGCCAATTCCCCTGCAAACAGTGGCTCTCACTCCCTACTTTTCCCCCAGCATACACTTCTGGAAGTTGTGTTGTCTCACCTCAGTGTGTGGAAGTTGAAGCAGACGTGGGAAGAAATGCCTTCTTTATCTGACATGTTCTTTCTGGGCTTCTCCCCTGCTGCAGTGCTGCTATAATGAACTATTGCCTCTAGCAATCATCTTTTCTGCCTGCCCATGCCCACCT
Source organism: Dryobates pubescens (assembly GCF_014839835.1). Classification (NCBI taxonomy): domain Eukaryota; kingdom Metazoa; phylum Chordata; class Aves; order Piciformes; family Picidae; genus Dryobates; species Dryobates pubescens. The sequence continues at coordinate 28,122,851 of NC_071625.1, read as the reverse complement.
TCCCCCAGTGATGCCCTGGGGCTCTGTAGCACAGAGCTAACAAAGACAGGTTCCAAAACCTGCCCTGCTTCCCAGGGCTTCACAGCCCCACTTCCTTAACCCTTTTTATTCAATGGGCATCACCACACACAATCCACCCAGTCCAAAAGCTGGGCAAGAACAGCAGCAAAAGTTATCAGTCTCCTATCAAGCAAGTCCCACAGAGCCTTTTCTTTCTTTCTTTTTCTTTCTTCCTTTCCTTCTTTCTCTCTTTCTTTCTTTCTTTCTCTCTTTCTCTCTTTCTCTTTCTTTCTTTCTTTCTTCCTTTCTTCCTTTCTTTCTTTCTTCCTTTCCTCCTTTCTTTCTTCCTTTCTTCCTTCCTTCCTTCCTTTCTTTCTTTCTTTCTTTCTTTCTTTCTTTCTTTCTTTCTTTCTTTCTTTCTTTCTTTCTTTCTTTCTTTCTTTCTTTCTTTCTTTCTTTCTTTCTTTCTTTCTTTGTTTCTTTCTTTCTTTCTTTTGTTTCGTTTCTTCCTTTCTTTCCTTTCTTTCTTTCTTTCCTTTCTTTCTTTCTTCCTTCCTTTCTTTCCTTTCTTTCTTTCTTCCTTCCTTTCTTTCCTTTCTTCCTTTCTTTCCTTTCTTTCTTTCTTCCTTCCTTTCTTTCCTCTAGGACCTTCCCCAGTTCCTTGAATTACTCAGGAATTATTTTCAAGGGGGAGGTGAGGAAACTGGGGAATGGAGCAAAACTAGAAATGGGGAGATTGAGACTGGATGTTAGGAAGAAGTTGTTCCCCATGAGGGTGGTGAGAGCCTGGCACAGGTTGCCCAGGGAGGTGGTGGAAGCCTCCTGCCTGGAGGTGTTTGCAGCCAGGCTGGATGTGGCTGTGAGCAACCTGCTGCAGTGTGAGGTGTCCCTGGCCATGGCAGGGGAGTTGGAACTGGCTGAGCTTTGAAGTCCCTTCCAGCCCTGACAATTCTATGATTCTAAATGATCTGCAGCAAGGGGCTGGAGGACAGTTTGAAAGCTGAACCTACCAGGCACTTCTCACCAGTGTCTGATATCAATATAAGCAATTGTGCTGAGTTTTATTGTGCTGATTTTGGTTGGAAGCACATAGAAACAGTCACGCTCAACATCTATAGCCACTGAATAAAAAGGAGGGTGATAAGCCTCCTACAACCAAAGACAAAATTGCCATCCTTTCAAGCATTCATCACATTGTAAGGAAACCAAACCAGGTCTGCCCCTGTACTCAGCACTGGTTAGGCCACACCTTGAGTCTTGTGTCCAGTTCTGGGCTCCTCAGTTTAAGAAGGACATTGAGATACTTGAAAGTGTCCAGAGAAGGGCAACGAGGATGGGGAGGGGTCTGGAGCACAGCCCTGTGAGGAGAGGCTGAGGGAGCTGGGGTTGCTTAGCCTGGAGAAGAGGAGGCTTAGGGGAGACCTTCTTGCTCTCTACAACTCCCTGAAGGGAGGTTGGAGCCAGGTGGGGGTTGGTCTCCCAGGCAACCAGCAGCAGAACAAGATTACACAGTCTGGAGCTGTGCCAGGGGAGGTTTAGGCTGGAGGTGAGGAGAAAGTTCTTCCCAGCAAGAGAGATTGGCCATTGGAATGTGCTGCCCAGGGAGGTGGTGGAGTCACCATCCCTGAAGGTGTTGAAAAAAGGCTTGGATGAGGCACTTGGAGCCATGGTTTAGTTGTCAGGAGGTGTTGGGTGATAGGTTGGACTTGATGATCTTTGAGGTCTATTCCAACCTGGTTGATTCTATGATTGTATGTTATCTGAACCACTGAGCCAAGCAGAAAGCTCTTCTTTTTTCCCCTTCATATTATCTGTGATCACTTCTGAACTCTATTAATTATGTAAGAAGGTTTGACAGAGACCACATTTATGTCATTCCACATTCTGCTAATCAGCTGCTGTGCAGTGGAAGGCACCTACCAGCAGTGTCCACACTTTATAAACATTGTATGAGCCATGTTCTTTACTCTTTTATTTTACAGGGGGGAAACAAAAATATTAGCAACTTCTCAGAAAGTGAAGGATTTATTGCTATTGCTGCCCTGCTCTGGAGCAAAAATGCATTGGGTCTGTAGTGATCTTCCTTGTAGATCAGTATAAAGAGCTTTTTGGTTTGTTTGGTTCCGTTTCAGACAAAGGTTATAGCCTCCTCCAGGTTATGCTTATCTTAATCCTAACAAGTGACTTCCTTTGGGTTTCTTTCTTGAGAAGACTGAGAGGGGATTTGACAAATGGTTATAAATACTGAGGGCTGAGTGTCAGGAGGGAGGGCACAGGCTCTGCTCAGTTGCACCCTGGGATAGGACAAGGGGCAATGGATGGAAACTGCAGCACAGGAGGTTCCACCTCAGCATGAGGAGGAACTCCTTCACTGTGAGGGTCCCAGAGCCCTGGAGCAGGCTGCCCAGAGAGGCTGTGGAGTCTCCTTCTCTGGAGCCTTTCAAGACCCATCTGGGTGTGTTTCTGTGGGAGCTGTGCTGGATTCTATAGTCCTGCTCTGGCAGGGGGGGTTGGGGTTGGACTTGATGATCTTTGAAGGTCCCTTCCAAGCCCTAGGATCATAGGATGCTAAGAGGCATCTCCTGGTGGTGCTGGGGATCAGCTCACTGTATCCTGTCTCTGCTCCTCTTCATCTCTGCATAGTGATGTTCCAGCTAGCTAGAGCAAAAAAAGGTAGAAAGCTCAATTAGGGTCCTTGAAGACATTAGGGTCCTTTTTCTCTCCAGAAAGAGAGTGAATATGGCTGAAGGCTTGAGACAGACCATGTTGAGACCTGGATTTTACTGTTCCGTTGCTCAGGAATTCCCAGAGCTTTCTATCTCCCTGAGCACAACTCTTGCTGCAAACATAACAGAGTTTGTCTTGTTAAAAGCAACTTGTGTCAGGAAGCTGCAAGGAGGAGCAGAGTGGCTGTGGAGGCTCCTGAAGGAGATTCCCACCCTGCCTGGCTCTCTGTATCTTGCAGGAGCTGTTTGGGTTCCTTGCCCAGCAGAGGCGTGAGCTGTGTCGTGTGTGATGTATGGAGCAGTTAATTGCTCTGTGCAGCTATTCAAAAGGCATTCAGAAGTAATCATTTAGCATCAATATCCTGGGGCAGCACAAGGTCACAGTACATTAAAAAATAATTTGGGGTAGTTCTGGAGTGCATTTTTCACAGACAGCAAGGCATAACTCTTTGGTGCTAAAAGTGACAATGGGCATTACGGCACGAGGAGGGAACAGGAATATTCCAAGTATCTGTTACAGAATAGAATAGAATAGAATTAATCAGGTTGGAAAAGACCTCAGAGATCATCAAGTCCAACCTATCACCCAACACCACCTAATCAACTCAACCGTGGCACCAAGTGCCTCATCCAGGCTCTTCCTAAACCCCTCCAGGGATGGTGACTCCACCACCTCCCTGGGCAGCACATTCCCATGGCCAATCTCTCTTTCTGGGAAGAATTTCTTCCTCACTTCCAGCCTAAACCTCCCCTAGCACAGCTTGAGACTGTGTCCTCTTGTTGTGGTGCTGGGTGCCTGGGAGAAGAGACCAACCCCCATCTGGCTACAACCTCCCTTCAGGTAGTTGTAGAGAGCAAGAAGGTCTCCCCTGAGCTTCCTCTTCTCCAGGCTAAATAATCCCAGCTCCCTCAGCCTCTCCTCACAGGGCTGTGCTCCAGACCCCTCCCCAGCCTTGTTGCCCTTCTCTGGACACCTTCAAGTCTCTCAATGTCCTTCTTAAATTGAGGAGCCCAGAACTGGACACAGGACTCAAGGTGTGGCCTAACCAGTGCTGAGCACAGGGCACAATGACTTCCCTGCTCCTGCTGGCCACACTGTTCCTGATGCAGGCCAGGATGCCATTGGCCTTCTTGGCCACCTGGGCACACTGCTGGCTCATGTTCATCTGCTGTCAACCAGTATCTCCAGGCAACAAGACCTCAACTTAGGAGGAAGTGAGTTCAGGCACAGAACAGCCTCCTCCCACACAGGCTGCATGAGCCTTGCTTCATACAGGGAGGCTGCAGCTGGTGCTGGAAGCTGGAACTGGAAACTGAGATCAAAGCTGAGTCCCACAGGTCTGCAGCAGCTGCAGTCACTGCCAGCACTTCTGCTCCCCCACACAGATATGAAACCTGAACTGAGCAACCCGCACTTTCTAGCTCTGAGGCTGACAGTGGGTGAAACACAATTGACAGACATCAAGAAGTGAACACTGGACACCTGCTGGTGCACACTGAATTAGAGCACAGGCAAAGGCAGAGGCTGCCAGGGCTGCCTTGGTCAGGCATCAGACTTTCTGTGTCTATCAAAAAGGTTGGTTGCAAAGGGAGTGGTGAACAGAAACATTAGTGTAGGCAAGAGCTCAAGAGGGAAGTGCTGCAACTGCAACCCACTGCTGCTTTCACACTCCTTTCTGCCATTTTTTTCCTAACCACTGAAGATTCTAATGAAGCAGGCACTGAAATCATCAATCTCTGAGTGTAACATCCATCGATGAGCAGGCAGAATCTATCCCTCAGTATCAGCACTACTGACACCAGCTGCATCAGACTGAAGCTATTTCATATTTTTAAGGGTTCAGCTAATCCCTATTTCTTTTTAAGGAAAGTGCTGAAAACCCAGAGTGGCACCCCCAAGACAGTCACTAGGAGCAAGCCAGGAGGAGACCAGCTACTGGACACTCTGCTTTCAGCAAGCTGTAGCGAGCCGGAAGGTCTCCCCTCAGCCTGCTCTTCTCCTGACTCTCCAAGGCAGCAGCTCCTGCAGGCAAAAAAGGTTTAAAAATAAAGGAATGGAATAGAATAGAATAGAATAGAATAGAATAGAATAGAATAGAATAGAATAGAATAGACCAGGTTGGAAGAGACCTTCAAGATCCTCACATCCAACCTATCATACAACACCACCTAATCAACTAACCCATGGCATCAAGCATCCTGTCAAGCCTCGCCCTGAACACCTCCAGCGACGGTGACTCCACCACCTCCCCAGGCAGCCCATTCCAATGGGCAATCACTCTCTCCGTGTAGAACTTCTTCCTAACCTCCAGCCTAAACCTCCCCTGGTGCAGCCTGAGACTGTGTCCTCTTGTTCTGGTGCTGGCTGCCTGGGTCAAGAGAACAACATCCACCTGGCTACAACCTCCCTTCAGGGAGTTGGAGAGAGCAAGAAGGTCTCCCCGAGCCTCCTCCTCTCCAGGCTAAGCAACCCCAGCTCCCTCAGCCTCTCCTCACAGGGCTGTGCTCCAAACCCCTCACCAACTTTGTTGCCCTTCTCTGGACACCTTCCAGCATCTCAACATCTTTCCTAAACTGAGGGGCCCAGAACTGGACACAGGACTCAAGGTGCAGCCTAACCAGTGCAGTGTACAGGGGCAGAATGACCTCCCTGCTCCTGCTGGCCACACTGTTCCTGATGCAGGCCAGGATGCCATTGGCTCTCTTGGCTGCCTGGGCACACTGCAGGCTCATGTTCAGCCTACCATCAACCAGCACCCCCAGGTCCCTCTCTGCCTGGCTGCTCTCAGCCACTCTGACCCCAGCCTGTAGCTCTGCATGGGGTTGCTGTGGCCAATGTGCAGAACCCAGCACTTGGATGTGTTCAATCTCCTGCCCTTGGCCTCTGCCCATCTGCCCAGCCTGTCCAGGTCCCTCTGCAGAGCCTCTCTACCCTCCAGCAGATCAACTCCTGCTCCCAGCTTGGTGTTGTCAGCAAATTTACTGATGATGGACTCAATGCCCTCATCCAGATCATCAATGAAGATGTTAAAGAGGCTGGGGCCAGCACTGATCCCTGGGGCACACCACTAGTGCCTGGCTGCCAGCTGGCTGTGGCACCATTCACCACCACTCTCTGGGCTCAGCCTCCAGCCAGTTCCTAACCCAACACACAATATACACAAACAAATAAGGGATAGGTTGGTTTGGGTTTGGTTTTTTTTCAGGAACAAAAGGTCCAATGATAACTTTTCAGCCAACATATCATTATTGCAGTCCCAAGCCTTCTTTTGAACTTTGAAGATCTCAGTCTTGCACAGACCTCTTTTCCACTATGGTCTTTGACTGGAGGACCACGAGGATGAGCAGAGGGCTGGAGCTGCTCTCCTGTGAGGGCAGACTGGGAGAGTTGGGGCTGTTCAGTCTGGAGAAGAGAAGGCTCCCAGGAGACCTTCTTGTGGCCTTCCAGTATCTGAAGGGGGCTACAGGAAAGCTGGGAAGGGACTTTTGAGGGTGTCAGGGAGGGATAGGAGTGGGGGGAATGGAACAAAACTAGAAATGGGTAGAGTCAGGTTGGATGTTAGGAAGAAGTTGTTCCCAGGAGGGTGGTGAGAGCCTGGCACAGGTTGCCCAGGGAGGTGGTGGAAGCCTCCTGCCTGGAGGTGTTTGCAGCCAGGCTGGGTCTGGCTGTGAGCAAGCTGCTGTAGTGTGAGGTGTCCCTGGCCATGGCAGGGGGGTTGGAACTGGCTGAGCCTTGAGGTCCTTTCCAGCCCTGACAATTCTATGATTCTATGAGTCTATGATTCTTGGGGGCTGGAGCAGACCTGCTGATGATCTCAATGAATCAGCATGTGTAAACTTGCATGCTCCCTGCAAACCCCAGTGAGTCTAGAACAGCTGAGCTGCAGAAAGGAGATTGTAACCAGGTGGGGGTTGGTCTCTTCTCCCAGGCTCCCAGAACCAGAATACAGTCTCAAGCTCTGCCAGGGGAGGTTTAGACTTGAGGTGAGGAGAAAGCTCTTCCCAGAAGGAGAGACTGGCCATTGGAATGTGCTGCCCAGGGAGGTGCTGGAGTCACCATCCTTGGAGGTGTTCAAGACAGGACTGGATGTGGCACTTGGAGCCACATGGGGCTTTAGTAGTCATGGGGTTTAGTTAGTCATGAGGTGTTGGGTGACAGGTTGGACTTGATGATCTCTGAGGTCATTTCCACCCTTATTGATTCTCTGATTCTCTGATTCTATCTGCTTTTTGTGAAACTATAGAAACCTAAGCTTGGCTCTCAGCTTACAAGATAAACTTCAGTAACAACATTCTGGTTTAGTTAGATTTTGATTCATTATTCATTTAGAAGCTTTTCAAAAGAAACAATGTTGATAAACATATTTCAACAATAAAATTTTCATGTGAAAACACTCTGTGTATTGATAAAGTTATTTTAATCAAGGAAGTGTTGGGGGTTTTATTGCTCTCAATTACTGGGTGTACCCTCTGATGTAAGTGCAGAGTAGCAATGAAAGAAAGGGACTATTCACAGGCTTACAGAATGGTAGGGGTTGGAAGGGACCTCTGGAAATCTTCAAGTCCAACCCACCTGCCAGAGTAGGACCATAGAACCCAGCACAGGTCACACAGGAATGCATCCAGACAGGGCTGGAAATTCTCCAGAGCAGGGGACTCCACAGCCTCTCTGGGCAGCCTGCTCCAGGGCTCTGTGACCCTCACAGTGAGGAAGTTCCTCCTCATCTTGAGGTGGAACCTCCTGTGCTGCGGTTTCTATCCATTGCCCTTTGTCCTATCCCAGGGCACAAGTGGCAGAGGCTGTCCCTGTTCCTTCCATTCTGACCCCCAGCCCTCAGATACTGACAGGTATTGATCAGATCCCTCTCAGCCTTCTCTCTCCAGACTAAACAGCCCCAGGGCTCTCAGCCTCTCCTCAGGCAGTCCTCCAGTCCCTTCAGCATCCTTGGAGCCCTCCCTTGGACTCTCTCCAGCAGATCTCTGTCCCTCTTGAACTGGGGAGCCCAGAGCTGGATGCAATATTCCAGGTGAGGTCTCAGCAGGGCAGAGTACAGGGGGAGGAGAACCTCCCTGGCTCTGCTGGACACACTCCTCTGAATGCAGCCCAGGATCCCCTTGGCCTTCTTGGCCCCCAGGGCACATTGCTGTCCCATGCAGAGCTTGCTGCCCCCCAGCACTCCCAGGCCCTTCTCCCCAGGGCTGCTCTCCAGCAGCTCACCTCCCAGTCTGTAGTGCTGCAGTTTACTCTTCCTTCCCAGGTGCAGGACTCTGCTCTGATCCTTGTTGAACCTCAGTAGGTTCCTCTGTGCCCAACTCAGTCTGTCCAAGTCTCTGAATGGCCTCACAGCCTTCAGCTGTCTCAGCCAAGCCTCCCAGTATGGTATCAGCAAACTTGCTGAGCAGACTCTGTCTGTCCCCTCATGAAAATGTTGAACTGGACCCAGACTCAGAACTGATCCCTGGGGGACTCCACTTGTTACAGCTCTCCAGGTGGACTTGCCACCACTGACCATCACTCTTTGGACTCTATTGTGTAACCATCTCTTTAATGATTCAGATTCTTTTTGAGCACCTTCAAGAGTGCTAACACTGTCACCAACAACTCAGAATCATCTCTCTGCCCTTGAGAGCTGATTATCTGAATATAGAACTCAATTTAAAAGCCTAAGAAAGAATTGGACACGAAGGGCAATCAGGATAATGGTTACAAATCACAATGGCACACAGGGAGTTGTTTGTATTTTGACTTACCTTTACTGTCTAGGTGACCAGGTTTAGATGGCTCAGCAGTCCAGATGAACACCTGCCCAAGTATCAGAGAAATATTGAAACAGGCTTCAGATTAGTTATATCCACAAACACTCTGCTGTTTTAAGAACTTCTTAGACATGCCTTATGCAGACCTAGCCAGAAACATAGGATCACAGAATTGTCAGGGTTGGAAGAGACCTCAAGGCTCAGCCAGTTCCAAGCCCCCTGCCATGGCCAGGGACACCTCACACTGCAGCAGGTTGCTCACAGCCACCTCCAGCCTGGCTGCAAACACCTCCAGGCAGGAGGCTTCCACCACCTCCCTGGGCAGCCTGTGCCAGGCTCTCACCACCCTCCTGGGGAACAACTTCTTCCTCACACCCAATCTCAATCTACCCCTGTCTAGTTTTTTCCCCACACCCCACATGTTATTGCCTGCCCTGCCACTACTGTTGAAGTACACAGAGAGGCCTTGTGCCCACAAAAAGTTTACTCAGACATTATTTGCTTGCTTGCAAATGGCCTAACAAACATTTCCCAAGGACCATTTATTCTGATCTCATTGATTTTGAATCAGAGGACAGTCAGGACTCCATCTCTGTGGCAACAAGGGAAAAGTGAACGTGCCAGGCCAAGCAGTATGTGGAGTCACCAAAACTGGTCACAGAGGGTAATGAGTGAGATTGTCAGCTCCGTTCAGTCAGGGCTCACAGTGAGAACCTGAAAACTCTCTGCATTCCCACTTCTGACCAATAGATCTGGTATCATCATGCTCAGTTCACTCTTGTGGTCATTTTCCATGGTCTCCTATCACTCTTCTTTTACCCCAAGTAAAAGGGAGCCAACAGTCTGCAGGCTGGGAAAGTGAAGGTTGTAGTGCCTTTGAAACATCCCTGCTGCTGGGATGTCTCCATCCCTCTTTGCCACAAGAGCAGCTTCAGGGCATGGGTCACACAATTTCAGGGGCTGGAAGGGACCTCCAAAGCTCATCCAGTCCAACCCCCCTGCCACAGCAGGATCACCTAGAGCAGGCCACAGAGGAACACATCCAGGAGAGTTTGGAATATCTCCAGAGAGGGAGACTCCACAGCCCCCTGGGCAGCCTGCTCCAGGGCTCTGTCACCCTCACAGGGAAATAATTCTTCCTCCTGTTTCCATGGCACTTCCTCTGCCTCAGCTTCCACCACTGCCCCTTGTGTGTCACTGGGCATCACCCAGAGAGCCTGGCTCCAGCCTCTGGGCACTCACATTTTACATATTTATGAACAGAGGAGAAAGTTCTTCACAGAGAGAGCTGTTAGCCATTGGAATGTGCTGCCCAGGGAGGTGGTGGAGTCCCCATCCCTGGAGGTGTTCAGGAGGGGATTGGATGTGGCACTTGGTGCCGTGGTTAAGTAGTCAGGAGGTGTAGGGTGACAGGTTGGACTGGATGATCTCTGAGGTCTCTTCCAACCTTATTGATTTTATGATTCTATGAGGTCACCTCTCAGTCTCCTCTTCTCTAAGCTGGAGTCCTCAGCTCCCTCAGTCTCTCCTCATAAGGAAGATGTTCCATTCTCTCCACCATGAAGCACTAGGCCAAGCTCTGTCTATTTTACACTTGGGTTCCTCATGACGGAGTCCATACAAAGCTCTCTTTGTAGCCAGCAGCTCTGCAAAGCCAGCCAGGACTGCCAGCCGTGAGGGAATGCTCTGATCCTCAACTTCCTGAGGCTCAGTGATGCCTTCAGCTGTTTGTGGCAGGGCTGCTGCGTATGAAGGAGCGAATATGACATGGGACAATGAAAAGTCCTCTTTTTCTACACACTGTTCTGCAGATTGGCCACAGCAACCCCATGCAGTGCTACAGGCTGGGGTCAGAGTGGCTGGAGAGCAGCCAGGCAGAGAGAGAGCTCAGCATAGTGGTTGATAGTAGGCTGAACATGAGCCAGCAGTGTGCTCAGGTGGCCAAGAAGGCCAATGGTATCCTGGCCTGCATTAGGAACAGTGTGGCCAGCAGAAGCAGGGAAGTCATTCTGCCCTGTGCTCAGCACTGGTTAGGCCACACCTTGAGTCCTGTGTCAGAAGGGCAACAAAGCTGGGGAGGGGTCTGGAGCACAGCCCTGTGAGGAGAGGCTGAGGGAGCTGGGGTTGCTTAGCCTGGAGAGGCTCAGGGGAGACCTTCTTGCTGTCTCCAACTCCCTGAAGGGAGGTTGTAGCCAGGTGGGGGTTGGTCTCTTCTCTCAGGCACCCAGCACCAGAACAAGAGGACACAGTCTCAGGCTGTGCCAGGGGAGGTTTAGGTTAGATGTTAGGAAGAAGTTCTTCCCAGCAAGAGAGATTGGCCATTGGAATATGCTGCCCAGGGAGGTGGTGGAGTCACCATCCCTGGAGGTGTTTAGGAAGAGCCTGGATGAGGCACTGAGTGCCATGGTTGAGTTGATGAGATGGTGTTAGGTGATAGGTTGGACTCGGTGATCTTGGAGGTCTCACCCAACCTGGTTAATTCTATTCTATTCTATTCTATTCTATTCTATTCTATTCTATTCTATTCTATTCTATTCTATTCTATTCCATTCTATTCTATTCTGTTCTACTCTATTCTATTCTATTCTATTCTATTCTATTCTATTCTACTCTATTCTATTCTAGTTTCCCAGTCCCATACACTATCAGCATCTACCCTGTACATTCCCTGTATGTACCCTACATACATTATCAGATCTCCCCTGTAACACCTAGCCATTGGAATCCCCAGATCTGAAGAAAACCAATGGAGGTTCAGTGTGGTACCCACTGCAGACATCCTGTGGGCAAAATAATTCATTTCATTTTTTTAATAGAAGTCTGTAACATGCAGGGACCTGTGCAGGGGGAAAAAATAAAATCAATGAAATAAAAGATGTTTTAAGGAAAGGAAGGAGCTGAGGTTGCAAAATGAGCCCCATTCATCCTGTTATGGAAATGTCTTTTAATATGCTTTACAAGTTGTGCATCCAACATTTGATATTCCACTCAGGCAGCCTGTTCCCAGGGAATGCTATGCAGATAGCACAGTGACCTTTAGCAGCCCAAAGGCAATGAATCCAAACCCTTTTTGCCTGCAGCTGGTGCTGCCATTGAGGACAAAACAGGAAAAACTGGGGTAACAGGGCAATTTTCTTTGTGTGTACTCTCTGCTTTCCAGTGACTGCAGGCTCCTACCTTCAAGGGCTTGGAATTCACAGAATCATGGAATTGTCAGGGTTGGAAGGGACCTCAAGGCTCAGCCAGTTCCAACCCCCCTGCCATGGGCAGGGACACCTCACACTACAGCAGGTTGCTCACAGCCACATCCAGCCTGGCTGCAAACACCTCCAGGCAGGAGGCTTCCACCACCTCCCTGGGCAACCTGTGCCAGGCTCTCACCACCCTCATGGGGAACAACTTCTTCCTAACATCCAAGCTGAATCTGCCCATTTCTAGTTTTGCTCCATCCCCCCCAGTCCTATCACTCCCTGGCACTCTCAAAAGTTCCTCCCCAGCTTTCTTGTAGCCCTCTTCAGGTCCTGGAAGGCCACAATGAGTTCTCCTTGGAGCCTTCTCTTCTCCGGAATGAACAGCCCAACTCTCTCAGTCTGTCCTCATAGCAGAGCAGCTCCAGCTGAGCAGACAGGGCAGAACTGAGGGCAGTCAGAGAAGGTGAGAGCACTGCAACATTGGCAGCATGGGGATGGCAAATCCCCTCTCACCTTCCCCAGGTATTACCTGGGGGCTGCATAGGGATCTTTCCACACACCCCTTGCCAAGCCAGGTGTTGCAGTTTGAGCTGGGTGCCCCCTGGTGTGTTCACTTCCTGTGTCCAGAAGTCCAGCCCAGAGGGATGGACACAGGAAATTGTGTATTTCCTACCATAATTCTTTGCACCACTATAAGATCCAGTGCGGGGTCTAGCACCTTCTCTTTTCTTCCTCCTCCGCCAGCCGGTAACTGGGGGAGATGTCTGCTGGCGTTGGGCCTGCCTAGGCCCAAGGCCACAGGGGGATGGGCAGTCTCAGGCCTGGCCAGCTGAGACTAGCCCAGCAGAGGGAGGGGGAAGAAGGAGCCCTGAGGGTCTCGGGTGTACCCTCAGGTGGGAATGGGATGTCTCTGGGTTTGCTTTGGGATCTTTCTTTGTCACTGCGCTTTGGGTTCTCTGTAACATTCACTGCTTTCTATTTAAACGTTCATCACTTTTGCAATCCGTTTGTCTGAGTGTTTTATTCCTGCCCGTGGTGGGGAGAGAGGGGGCTGCCTCAACCCAGCACACCAGGGCACCCCAGTGGGTGTGCACTGGATAAAAAGGGTCACAGAGCATAGGACAAGGGCTGCCCAGGATGGTGGTGGAAGCCTCCTGCCTGGAGGTGTTTGCAGCCAGGCTGGATGTGGCTGTGAGCAACCTGCTGTAGTGTGAGGTGTCCCTGCCCATGGCAGGGGGTTTGGAACTGGCTGAGCCTTGAGGTCCCTTCCAGCCCTGACAATTCTGTGATTCTATAAGGGGAAGAAAACCAGATCGCCTGGGAAGGAGTGTGTCGTGCCTGAGTACATGCACAGGTGATTTTCATCTGCCTAATTTAATTACTTTGGTCCTTGCAAATAAATCTTTGCAGTGTGGTCCTTGTTAAAGCAGGAATGGAATCTCCATGGCTGGGGGTGACAGGCTGTAGACTTAATTTGTTGCACCTTCAACACCCTCTCCCAGCTCTATCTGGTGAGAAGAGTTAACGTTTGCTGTGTTCCAAAGCACAGAGAGGAATCCCATCACAAAAGAGAGATCAGAGCAGCAAACCCTAATGACTTAATACTGTACAATATAAAATCATTCCAGCTGAATAACTTTTAATTTATTCTAATACATAGATGCCAATTATGCCTGATTTATTAAGAGAAGTTCAGCAGTGCCAAGGCCCTGTGTTTGAGTGGTTGCCATGGCACCCAGCTCTTACAAGGACATCTTAAGGATCATTAAAGTGCCAAGGTGATAAGTTTGACACTCAGTGGATTTAATGATGGATGGTAATCCCGTTGCCTCTGCTCATCATGAAACACCTAGGATTCAAAGTGAGGAGGTATACATTTTAAGTCCTTTATTGTTGTTGCTGTTATTATTTTAGCTATTTTTTAGCTGATGTTGGCATGACAAAGGAGAAGCCACACCATACTCCCTGCAGTGCAAACTCCTTAAGCTGAGAGTTTATTGTGATCTCAGGTTGCCACCATTCCTCAGAGCATCTCAGCCTTATCAGATCTCACAGATTTACCCCTGACCAGGGACTCCTGAGCAGAGCAGGAAATCGTTGCCAGACTCAACACTGCCAACCCAGCTTCCAGCAAGTCTTGCACAACATTTGATGGCAAGAAGGGAATTGACAGCACAAAAGGGAGAGCCTCTGCTGGGTACTGTGAAAAACCTGATGGCAATATGCTCTGCATCTAAGCATCAAATTTCTACTCCAGCTGTCAAGCATAACCAATTCATTTCACATTGGACATGGAACAACCTTAGGCTGCTAATGACTTTCAGTGACTTGCATAGACCTGATTCAAGCCAGAAACTCGAATACAAAAGGCTCTGGAGGCATCAGTGCATTCCTGGGCCTTAAAAATGCACACAGAGCAGCCATCAGAATACAGGATATAGAATTAACCAGGGTGGAAAAGACCTTCAAGATCATCAAATCCAACCTCTCACCCAACAGCATCTAATCAACTAAACCATGGCACCAAGTGCCTCATCCAGGCTCTTCTTAAACACCTCCAGGGATGGTGACTCCACCACCTCCCTGGGCAGCACATTCCAATGGCCAATTACTCTTTCTGAGAAGGATTTCTTCCTAACATCCAGCCTAAACCTCCCCTGGCACAGCTTGAGACTGTGTCCTCTTGTTCTGGTGCTGATTGTCTGAGAGACCAACCCCCATCTGGCCACAACCTCCCTTCAGGTAGTTGTAGATGGCAATAAGGTCTCCCCTCATGCCATGTTATTCTGTTCTGGTGCAAGAGGACACCCTTCAACAGAGCTGTGGTGGTGGAGGGAGAGAAGGAGGTGCAGCCTTCTCAATGCCACACACAGCACTCCATCATCTCCTTAACGGCAGCAGATACCCTGCAGGCTGCTTTTACCTGAAATAGAATCACAGAATCACCAAGGTTGGAAGGCACCTCAAAGATGATCATTCTTTGCTATTTTAGCCTTATATTGACTATATCACACTTTCTCTGACAAAAATACTTGAGTCACTGCCCCTCGCCTTGCAGGCTGTAAAGGAGCTGGGGCTGTGCACCTCCCTTCAGTGCGATGTCACCAGACTGATTCCCAGGGTACCACTGCCATTTGCAACCCCTGGTTCTGCTCAGCATCGTCTCCTTGGAGCAATTTGCCAGCTTATCCTCACTATGGATTAGATTCTAACTTCACAATCTCTTCTTAAGAGATTTGTTACCAGCCTGACATTGTTTCCAGCCTGCCCGTCGGAGCAGGCATCATCAGCCTTTCAGGGGATTACAGAGCTAAACCCCAAAGTTACCACTTGCCTCCAGCACTCCTGCCTACTAAGCTGCACTTCATTGCCAAGCACTGCTGTGCCAGGTATTCCCTGTCTAGTGTAAACACATTTGACAAGCATAATCAGGGTTTAGCTGCAGTATCTTCTAGTAAAGCTATCTCACTGACATGAGAATAATGGTCCAGGACAAGTACATAATGACTTCCAGGCCTTCTAAACAATTCTGTGCATATTTTGCTCCAGGAGAACAATTTTCCCTGTGCCAGCATGGACTCTCTTGCTTGACTTGGCCTGCAGTTTTGGCATAGGATCCAAGCCCTGACAGCTTCCTCTGTGTCACTAATCGTCTGGGACAAGTACTGGGCCCTTCCTGGACCTTTCAGTCCCTCGGATAACTTTTGTGCATTCATGCAGATTTATTTGCCAGGACCATTTTAGGGAGCAGCATGCAAGCACTTCATCATAGGATCACAGGATGATAGGGGTTGGAATGGAATAGAACAGAACAGAACAGAATAGAATAGAATAGAATAGAATAGAATAGAATAGAATAGAATAGAATAGAATAGACCAGGTTGGAAGAGACCTTCAAGATCATCAAGTCCAACCTATCATCCAACACCACCTAATCAACTCACCCATGGCACCAAGCATCCTGTCAAGCCTCGCCCAGAACACCTCCAGCGACAGTGACCCCACCACCTCCCCAGGCAGCCCATTCCAGTGGGCAATCACTCTCTCTGTGGAGAACTTTCTCCTAACATCCAGCCTAAACCTCCCCTGGCACAGCTTGAGACTGTGTCCTCTTGTTCTGGTGCTGGATGCCTGGGAGAAGAGACCAACCTCTGCCTGTCTACAACCTCACTTAAGGTAGCTGTAGACAGCAAGAAGGTCACCCCTGAGTCTCCTCTTCTCCAGGCTAAGCAACCCCAGCTCCCTCAGCCTCTCCTCACAGGGCTGTGTTCCAAGCCCCTCCCCACCTTTGTTGCCCTTCTCTGGACTCGTTCCAGTACCTCAACCTCCTTCCTAAACTGAGGAGCCCAGAACTGGACACAGGACTCGAGGTGCGACCTAACCAGTGCAGTGTACAGGGGCAGAATGACCTCCCTGCTCCTGCTGGCCACACTGTTCCTGATGCAGGCCAGGATGCCATTGGACCTCCAGAGATCAATGGCAACCCCCACTGCCAGAGCAGGACCAGAGAAACTAATGCAGGTCACACAGGAAGGCATCCAGATGGGGCTTGAAAGGCTCCAGAGAAGGAGGCTCCACAACCTCTCTGGGCAGCCTGTTCCAGGGCTCTGGGACCCTCACAGTGAAGAAGTTCCTCCTCATGTTGAGGTGGAACCTCCTGTGCTGCAGTTTCCATCCATTGCTCCTTGTCCTATCCCAGGATGCAACTGAGCAGAGCCTGTGCCCTCCCTCCTGACCCCCAGCCCTCAGCTCTTGATAGACATTGATTAAATGTTTATTTAATGTAATTCTATGTCAATATATACTGTATATGTATATTTTATAGACATGTAAAATAGGTATAATGTATATATCATGCATATAATAATAAAGATTTACTATAACTATAAATAATAGATATTTAATATAAATTCTAGCTGTTCCTCAGCTGGTGAAATGGGAGTCTGGAGCGTGGGACCTTGCCTACCCTGTGCTGGTAGCCTTTGCTTTCTGCACAAATTGTTCAGTCCTTCTCCAGACTTCACCCAGATCTGGGCAAGCTGAGGATGCCCTGCTCTGGACCTCTGTCTGCTGCAGTGCTGGTGAGGAGTCCTGAGGGCATCCTGTCACTCCACACTCATTTCACTTTCTAGTCACTAAACCTCACTGGATTCAGAGGTGTTGCTGTTTGAGGATGAGGTTTGTTGTTCACTTTGTCAAAGGTATCACAACAAATGGCACCTGGTGAGGTTTCACTAAACACTAGCTCCCCATAGCACCTCTCCCTTTGACCACAGGCTGTGTCAGTGCCTGTTATGCCTCAGCCACCTCACTCCTAAGTGACAGCAGTAAATCCTGTCCACGTCAATGGAAGGCTGTGAATTCCTTTGTCATTTATTTTCCCAAGGAATCTGTAACTTCATGTTACCTGTTGAGAAAAGCTAACTTCAATTTCCTGTTATCATACACTTGGGTGGACTTTCCCCAACATGTATTATTGCCACTGTGCTGGAGCACTGTGTCCAGAGCAGGGCCACGAGGAGGAGCAGAGGGCTGGAGCTGCTCTGCTATGAAGACAGCCTGAGGGAGTTGGAGAAGTTCAGTCTGGAGAAGAGAAGGCTCCCAGTAGACCTCATTGTGGCCTTCCAGTATCTGCAGGGGGCTACAAGAAAGATGGGGAGGGACTTCTGAGGGTGTCAGGGAGTGATAGGAGTGGGGGGAATGGGGAAAAAACTAGAAATGGGGAGATTCAGGTTGGATGTTAGGAAGAAGTTGTTCCCCAGGAGGGTGGTGAGAGCCTGGCACAGGTTGCCCAGGGAGGTGGTGGAAGCCTCCTGCCTGGAGGTGTTTGCAGCCAGGCTGGATGTGGCTGTGAGCAAGCTGCTGTAGTGTGAGGTGTCCCTGGCCATGGCAGGGGGGTTGGAACTGGCTGAGCCTTGAAGTCCCTTCCAGCCCTGACAATTCTGTGATTCTATGATCCATTCTTCTTAGGAGAAGTCCACCTGATCTGGGTATCTTGCCCTACAGATTCACAGATTGCGTTGGGTTGGAAGGGATCCTCAAAGGGCACCTTGTCCAAATCTCCTGCAGGCAGCAGGGACACCTCCAACTAGAGCAGGCTGCACAGGGCCACATCCAGTCTGATCTGGAGTGTATCCAGAGATGGGGCCTCAACCACATCCCTGGGCAGCCTCTTCCAGTATTTCACCACTCTCACTTGTAAAGAACTTCCTTTTGTCCTACCTAAACCTACCCTGCTCCAGTTTCAAACCATTGCCCCTTGTCCTATCCCCACAGGCCCTTCTAAACAGTCCCTCCCCAGCCTTCCTGTAGGTCCCCTTCAGATGCTGAAATGCAGCTGTAAGGCCTCCCCAGAGAGTTTTATTGTTTTCAAATATCTGTGTCCTGGTGCTCCGTGGTGTTCAGACCTCCTTGAGCTGGGATGTGTAGCAGGTACATTCCCACTCTGGCAGTGTTGCTTCCAAATCTGCTTCACTTGCAGAGCAGCGACCTTTTCTCAGCACAGTTTTCTCTCATTGCCCACAGCTCAAGAATGTTATGAAACAAGATATTCTGTGTAGTCCAAATCAAGGGTTTTCACACAGCTCAAATGTGCACTCTCTTGGCACAGATCTGGCCTGATATCAAATTGAAATCTTTGACACAATGACTGCAGTTTCAATGCTTCTGAGTTTTTGCTGTTGGTGTGGGGTTTTTTTTCCCCTGTTGTTTTTGTCTTTTCCAAGGATTTGTGTGGACCCACATGATATTTATGTAGGGGAATTCTTCAGTAACTGGAACTCAGTGAGTGCCTTTTTTTC
Source organism: Dryobates pubescens (assembly GCF_014839835.1). Lineage (NCBI taxonomy): Eukaryota > Metazoa > Chordata > Aves > Piciformes > Picidae > Dryobates > Dryobates pubescens. Next base: position 28,104,377 of record NC_071625.1, on the reverse strand, counting down.
CATTCACCTGAACCCTTCTGCAGCCTCTCACTCCTCTTTTCCTACATACAGAGGAGCAATCAGGGTTTTGACAGTTCTTTCCCCAAAAAGGGAACTTCAAGAGGGGAGAGTGATTATGGCAAAAGCAAGGGTAGAGCAGGGTAGATTTGGACCAGACATTAGGAAGAAGTTCTTCACTGTGAGGGTGGTGAGACACTGGAGCAGGTTGCCCAGAGAAGTTGTGGACACTTCATCCATGGAAGTGTTTAAGTCTAAGCAACCTGGTCTAGTAGGAGGTGGCCCTGTCCATGGCAGGGGGGTTGGAACTGAATGGTCTTTCAGGTCCTTTCCAACTCAAGCCATTCCCTGATTCTGTGATTCTAGGGTTCTGTGATTCATCTCCCCTTGCCCAGTCACAACAGAAAACCAATATCACAGGGCTGATGACTCGGAGCAGCCCAACACCTTGATTCAGCATCACAATGCCTCACCACCTGCAGTGCCAACCATCTGGATGAACACCTTTCCAAAAATAAGGATATTGAGTAAATCAGAGGAGGTCACAGTCACAGATTCACAGACTGCATTGTATTGGAAGGGACCTTCAAAGCTCATCTTGGCCAACCCCCCTGCACTCAGCAGGGACCCCTTCAACTAGAGCAGGCTGCCCAGGGCCCCATTCAGCCTGATCTTCAATGTCTCCAGGGATGGTGTCCTCAACCACATCCCTGGGCAGCCTTTTCCAGTACTTCCCTGCTCCCATGGTAAGAAAATCACCTGGTTAGTGTTTGCCAAAGAGGGAGGGAATCCAAATTCTTTGAATCAATTATTTGTTCACTCTCTTCTACCTATCACTCTCTTTGCCAAAAGCCCCCAGGCTCCCTGACACGTGAGACCACTGCTAAATGCGTGCTTCCCAGCGTAATGACTGGAGCAGGGGTAACGAAAACACGCTTACCGCTGTCAGAATGAATCTGTTAATAGGAAAGTTTGTGGCAAGCCTGCTGTAACTCATATCTGTGAGGAAACAGGTTCCTCATTGACAGAAAATGGAGCTGTTCCTGGGTAAGCAGCGAGCTGCCTATTGTGTGGGTAATTACAAGAAGGTCTGTGTTGACCTGACAATGAGGTAGTGTATCTAAATACCTGAAGTGAAGGGGAGAAGCAGGAATGAAAGCGGAGGCCCCATCTGCTAGACTCTAATGACTGCGCTATTTGAAGGCAGAGAGGTTTGTCTGAAGCAGCTGGTTCCTCTCCAAGTGACCTTTTAGCATTTCTGCTTTTGCTGTCTGACAGATGTGTCAACTCAATAATTTCCAAAGCCCCTGAGTAAATAACCAATTGTGAGCAAGGGTGACCCAAAGCCACGACAAAATGGGCGCAGGCACACAGCGCATTACAGAGCATAATACCCACTGCAAGAACAGGCAGCATTGTCCAAGAGGAGAAACATTTTACTCTTTATTGGGGAGTAAATGGTTTTCCTGCCCACAGATCAGTTGTTTTTGAGGGGGGAAAAAAAGGGAACTGAGAAGTGAATGGAAGAGCCATTGTGGCCTGCTCGCCCTTGGAGCGCGTCTGTAAGCTGGCTGCAAGACTCAGGTGGCACCTCGCAGCTCAAAGCAGACTTCAGCTCCCTCCTTCGGCCCACAGCAGGGAAGGAGGACTGAAGGACACAGCTAATTGCCTTTGTGAATCAGTGGTGGACTGCAGAGAGGTGGCTGCAAGCAGACAAGACCTGGCTGATTTTAAAGTCTGCAGAAGAGTTGCTTGTAGTGGTAGAGATGTTGCTTGTAACTGGAACCTGAAGCCCAGCCGAAGGAAATGCTGAAGTAATTGGACAGACCTGAACACACTCCGGTCTGATGATGCTCTGGTCACTCTGCTGAGCACCCACTCCATTAGGAGGTGCTTCCCCTGCACTGCTATCACAAACCCTCCACAAAGATTCAGTTCTGACAAATTTAGTCACACTTAACATAGTTGCACTTGGAAGTTTCCTTATAACCAGCTCTGGGCAGCCCAGGGAGGTGGTGGAGTCACCATCCCTAGGAGGTGGTTTAGATGTGGTGTTTGAGCATATGGTTTAGGGGTGAACTTTGTAGACTAGGGTTAATGGTTGGACTTGATGACACTGTGATTCTGTGATTCTGTCATGACTGTGGGGACATCCACTCAGGATCATGGATGCCCATGCCTCTGGCTCTGACTGCATATTTCTCCTTCCCCTCCCAGCACCCAGCAAACTTTGCATCCTGCCTCATGGACTTCACACATCAGGCTGTCTGGCTCCATAAAACATCCCAGAAATGTTACAGAATGGCCAAGGGCTCAGGCTCAGCCAGCATGGATTTAGGAAGGGCAGGTCCTGCCTGACCAACCTGATCTCTTTCCATGCCCAGGTGACTGCCTGGTGGATGTGGGGCAGGCTGTGGATGGAGTCTGCCTGGACTCCAGCAAGGCCTTTGACACCATCCCCCACAGCAAACTGCTGGCCAAGCTGTCAGCCCCTGGCTTGGACAGCAGCACTCTGAGCTGGGTTAGGAACTGGCTGGAGGCTGAGCCCAGAGAGTGGTGGTGAATGGTGCCACAGCCAGCTGGCAGCCAGGCACCAGTGGTGTGCCCCAGGGAGCAGTGCTGGGCCCCATCCTGTTCAGTATCTTTATTGATGATCTGGATGAGGGCATTGAGTCCAGCATCAGTAAATCTGCAGATGACACCAAGCTGGGGCAGGAGTTGATCTGATAGAGGGTAGGAGAGCTCTGCAGAGGGACCTTGGCAGGCTGGACAGATGGGCAGAGCACAAGGGCAGGAGACTGAACACATTTCACTAGCATTTCACTAGAAAGCTAACTAAGGACCAGCACTTGGGACCAACAAGCTCGAGAAGAAAGGCACTTCCTTCTACTTTCCTTTTCAGGCTTTTAGGAGCGGGAGGACCCTGGCAGTCACCAAGTCAGAGAGCAGACCTTAGAGCTCATAAGAGTCCAACTTATCACCCAACACCTCATGACTATCTAAACCATGGCACCAAGTGCCACATCCAATCCCCTCTTGAACACCTCCATGGATGGGGACTCCACCACCTCCCTGGGCAGCACATCCCAATGGCCAATCTCTCTTGCTGGGAATAACTTTCTCCTCATCTCCAGCCTAAACCTCCCCTGGCACAGCTTGAGACTGTGTCCTCTTGTTCTGGTGCTGGTTGCCTGGGAGAAGAGACCAACCCCCACCTGGCTACAACCTCCCTTCAGGGAGTTGGAGAGAGCAAGAAGGTCTCCCCTGAGCCTCCTCTTCTCCAGGCTAAGCAACCCCAGCTCCCTCAGCCTCTCCTCACAGGGCTGTGCTCCAGACCCCTCCCCAGCTTTGTTGCCCTTCTCTGGACACCTTCCAGCAGCTCAACATCTTTCCTAACCTGAGGGTCCCAGAGCTGGACACAGGACTCAAGATGTGGCCTAAGCAGTGCTGAGCACAGGGCACAAGGACTTCCCTGCTCCTGCTGGCCACACTGTTCCTGATGCAAAGGTTCATTCAGCAAAGGTTTTGGTAGTTACCAGCTTGGGGAGTTGTGAATAAGTTATGCTAATGTACCTGGTTATTCCTAAGGTTTATAGCTTGATCTGCTGGAGAGAGTCCAAGGGAGAGCCATGAGGATGATTAGGGGACTTGAGCATCTCCCTTGTGAAGAGAGACTGAGTGCCCTGGGGCTATTTAGTCTGGAGAAGAGAAGGCTGAGAGGGGATCTGACCAAGGTCTATCAGTATCTGAGGGGTGGGGGTCAAGTGGAGGGGGCCAAGCTCTTTTGGGTGGTGCACAGTAATAAAACAAGAAGCAACATCACAGTACCACAGTACATTAGAGGTTGGAAGGGACCTCAAGAGATCCTCCAGTCCAACCCCAAACATTGAACATAGAAGGTTTCAGCTCCACATGAGGAGAAACTTCTTTACAGTGGAGGTGCCAGACCCCTGGAGCAGGCTGCCCAGAGAGGTTGTGCAGTCTCCTTCTCTGGAGACTTTCAAAACCCAGCTGGATGTGTTCCTGTGTGACCTGCCCTGGGTGATCCTGCTCTGGCAGGGCAGTTGGACTGGATGATCTTTCGAGGTCCCTTCCAAGCCCTATCATCCTTTGATTCTGTGCTATGAGAAACTAGGGCAGCTTACCCCTGCGCTGCATGAGGCTGATCTTCTGAGCACATGATTCTTCTTCAAAACTATGCACACATACACTAAAAGGATTCCTGAGCCCAGCTTTACTTCCAAGCCCAGTGGGGCTCTTTAGTACAAGCATGTGCTTTCTAACATGATTGGTGTTACAGGACCCAAAAATTGATAGGTGATTTGATTAGCAAAGGCCTGTGCTGCATTTTCCACAGCAAGCAACACTTAAACTGAGAAGTCCATTAGCATATTTTCTTCTCCCATTCTGATGCAAGTACTGGAGAGGGATTGCTTAGAAGGGCTTGGAGTGATAGGATGAGGAGCAATGGTTTGAAACTGGAGCAGGGCAGACTCAGGTTGGCCATCAGGAGGAAGTTCTGCACAGGGATGTGGTTGAGGCCCTGTCCCTGGAAACAGTCAAAAACAGACTGGATGTGGCCCTGTGCAGCCTGCTGTAGTTGGAGGTGTCCCTGCTGAGAGCAGGGGGGTTGGAGAAGATGCCCTTTGAGGATGCCCTTTGGAGACTTGATGGGGTGCTTGGGTTAGTTGTTTAGGTGGTGTTGGATTGGTTGATGGGTTGGACGCGATGATCTTGAAGGTCTCTTCCAACCTGGTCCTATTCTATTCTATTCTATTCTATTCTATTCTATTCTATTCTATTCTATTCTATTCTATTCTGTTCTGTTCTGTTCTGTTCCCTTCCCACCCAATGCAATCTGTGAATCAATCTGCACCCATCTTCTCATGTCTGAGTTATTTTCAAAAGCATGGTACTGTTGCCATTTTAAGCTTACAATATAAATGTTTGCCTGAATAAAAAGCTAAACCTTAATATTTAAAGTAAACAGCTGATCAACTCTCTCCAATCATTTTCTTAATTTAAAACTTCAGCTCAATTAATTACTAAATTAATGACCTCCATTTCACTATAACATAACAGAGATTTAAGACTAAGACTAGTTCAGCTTAAAATTAGTCTAGGGTCAGTTTTAAGAGTGATTGCATTCACAATCCAGTAAGCACGCTAGAATACACAGTCTCAAGCTGTGCCAGGGGAAGTTTAGGCTGGAGGTGAGGAGAAAATTCTTCACTGAGAGAGTTGTTAGCCATTGGAATGTGCTGCCCAGGGAGGTGGTGGAGTCCCCATCCCTGGAGGTGTTCAAGAGGAGATTGGATGTGGCACTTGGTGCCATGGTCTAGTCATGAGGTCTGTGGTGACAGGTTGGACTTGATGATCTTTGAGGTCTCTTCCAACCTTGGTGATTCTGTGATTCTGTGATATTATTGCAATAATAATCTACTGTTAACTTACAAATTATAAACATTGCTGCCATTTCCTTCATGCTCCCAGATAATATTTAGATGAATTAAACAACAACACCACACACACACACACACACACACACAAATCCTAAAATCCTGGGAACAAAAATGAAAACCTTGGAAAGAAAAATGAAAATCCTCAAAAGCAAAATGAAAATCCTGGGAACAGAAATTAAATTCCTGGGAAGGAAAATGAAAATCCTGGGAACAGAAATTAAATTCCTGGGAAGGAAGATGAAAACCCTGGAAACAAAAATAAAAATCCTGAGAACAAAAATCAGAACCTTGGAAAGAAAAATTAAAACCTTGGAAAGAAAAATCAAAATCCTGGAAAGAAAAATTAAAATCCTGAGAACAAAGCAGAAAATCCTGAAAACAAAAATTAAAATCCTGGAAACAAAAATAAAAGCCCTGAAAACAAAACTGAAAATCCTGGGAACAAAAATGAAAACCTTGGGGGAAAAAAAATGAAAATCCTGGAAAGAAAAAAAAAAAATTAAATCCTGAGAACAAAAATGAGAATCCTGGAAACAACAACAACTAAAATGAAAACAAAAGTGAAATTCCTGGGAACAAAAGTGAAAATTCTGGGAACAAAAATTAAAACCTTGGAAAGAAAAATGAAAATCCTGGAAAGAAAAATGAAAATCCTAGGAAGGAAAAATGAAAGCCTTGGAATGAAAATGAAAATCCTGAGAACAAAAATGAAAATTTTGGAAAGAAAAGTGCAAATCCTGGAAACAAAAATGAAAATTTTGGAAAGAAAAGTGCAAATCCTGGAAACAAAAATGAAAATCCTCAAAAGAAAAATGAAAACCTCAGAAAGAAAAATGAAAATCCTGGGAAGAGAAAAGAAACTCCTGGGAAGGAAAATGATAACCCTGGAAACAAAAATCCAGAGAACAGAAATGAAAACCTTGGAAAGAAAAGTTTAAAAGCTTGGAAAGAAAAATCAAAATCCTGAGAACAAAGCAGAAAATCCTGGAAACAAAACGGAAATGAAAACCTTGGAAAGAAAAATTAAAATCCTGGGAACAAAAATGAAAACCTTGGAAAGAAAATTTAAAATCCTGGAAACAAAAACCCTGGGAACAAAAATGAAAATCCTGGGAAGAAAAAAATAAAATGAAATCCTGATAACAAAAATTAAAATCCAGGGAACAAAAAACCTGAAAACAAAAATGAAAATCCTGGGAACAAAAATGAAAATCTTGGGAAGAAAAATGAAAACTTTGGAAAGGAAAATGAAAATCCTAGGAAGAAAAATGAAACCTCTGGAAACAAAAATGAAAAACTTGGAAAGAAAATGAAAATCCTGGAAAGAGAAATGAAAATCCTGGAAACACACACAAAAAAAATGCTAAAAACAAAAATCCAGGGAACTAAAATTAAAACCTTGGAAAGAGAAATGAAAATCCTGGAAAGAAAAATGAAAATCTTGAGAACAAAAATTAAAACCTTGGGGAAAAAAAAATTAAATTCCTGGAAAGAAAAAAAATAAAATGAAATCCTGAGAACAAAAATTAAAATCCTGGAAAGAAAAATGAAAATCCTGGGAACAAAAATTAAAACCTTGGAAAGAAAAATGAAAATCCTGGAAACAAAAACCCTGAAAAGAAAAATGAAATTCCTGGGAAGAAAAATGAAAATCCTGGGAAGAAAAATGAAAATCCTGGGGAAAAGAAATGAAAATCCTGGAAACCAAAATGAAAATCCTCAAAAGAAAAATTATAACCCTGGAAAGAAAAATTAAAATCCTGGGAAGAGAAAAGAAACTCCTGGGAAGGAAAATGATAACCCTGGAAATATAAATCCGGAGAACAGAAATGAAAACCTTGGAAAGCAAAGTTTAAAAGCTTGGAAAGAAAAATCAAAATCCTGAGAACAAAGCAGAAAATCCTGGAAACAAAACGGAAAACCCTGGAAACAAAACAAAAATTAAAATCTTGGAAAGAAAAATTAAAATCCTGGAACAAAAATGAAAACCTTGGAAAGAAAAATGAAAATCCTGGAAACAAAAACCCTAAAAAGAAAAATGAAATTCCTGGGAAGAAAAATGAAAATCCTGGGAAGAAAAATTAAAATCCTGGGGAAAAAAATGAAAATCCTGGAAAGAAAAATGAAAACCTTGGAAAAGAAAATTCTAGGAAGAAAAATGAAAACTCTGGAAACAAAAGTGAAAAACTTGGAAAGAAAAATGAAAATCTGGGGAACAAAAATGAAAACCTTGGGGGAAAAAAATGAAAATCCTGGAAAGAAAAAAAGAAAATAAAATCCTGAGAACAAAAATGAAAATCCTGGGAACAAAAATGAAAACCTTGGAAAGAAAAATGAAAACCCTGGGAACAAAAACCCTGAGAACAAAAATGAAAAATCCTGGGAATAAAAATGAAAACCCTGGAAACAAAAATGAAAACCTTGGAAAGAAAATTTTAAATCCTGGAAACAAAAACCCTGGAAAGAAAAATTAAATTCCTGGGAAGAAAAATGAAACCCTTGGAAAGAAAAAAGAAAATCCTGGAAACAATAACCCTAGAAAGAAAAATGAAAAACCTGGGAAGAAAAATGAAAATCCTGGGGAAAAAAATGAAAATCCTGGAAAGAAAAATGAAAACCTTGGAAAAGAAAATCCTAGGAAGAAAAATGAAAACTCTGGAAACAAAAATGAAAAACTTGGAAAGAAAAATGAAAATCTGGGGAACAAAAATGAAAACCTTGGGGGGAAAAAAATGAAAATCCTGGAAAGAAAAAAAGAAAATGAAATCCTGAGAAAAAATGAAAACCTTGGAAAGAAAAATGAAAACCCTGGGAACAAAAACCCTGAGAACAAAAATGAAAAATCCTGGGAATAAAAATGAAAACCCTGGAAACAAAAATGAAAACTTCGGAAAGAAAATTTTAAATCCTGGAAACAAAAAGCCTGGAAAGAAAAATTAAATTCCTGGGAAGAAAAATGAAACCCTTGGAAAGAAAAAAGAAAATCCTGGAAACAAAAACCCTAGAAAGAAAAATGAAAATCCTGGGAAGAAAAATTAAAATTCTGGGGAAAAAAATGAAAATCCTGGAAAGAAAAATGAAAACCTTGGAAAAGAAAATCCTAGGAAGAAAAATGAAAACTCTGGAAACAAAAATGAAAAACTTGGAAAGAAAAATTAAAGTCTGGGGAACAAAAATGAAAACCTTGGGGGAAAAAAATGAAAATCCTGGAAAGAAAAAAAGAAAATGAAATCCTGAGAAAAAATGAAAACCTTGGAAAGAAAAATGAAAACCCTGGGAACAAAAACCCTGAGAACAAAAATGAAAATCCTGGGAATAAAAATGAAAACCCTGGAAACAAAAATGAAAACCTTGGAAAGAAAATTTTAAATCCTGGAAACAAAAACCCTGGAAAGAAAAAGTAAATTCTTGGGAAGAAAAATGAAATCCTTGGAAAGAAAAAAGAAAATCCTGGAAACAAAAACCCTAGAAAGAAAAATGAAAATCCTGGGAAGAAAAATGAAAATCCTGGGGGAAAAAATGAAAATCCTGGGGGGAAAAATGAAAATCCTGGAAAGAAAAATGAAAACCTTGGAAAGGAAAATGAAAACCTTGGAAATGAAAATGAAAATCCTAGGAAGAAAAATGAAAACTCTGGAAATAAAAATGAAAAACTTGGTAAGAAATTTAAAATCCTGGAAACACACCCAAAAAAAATCCCAAAAACAAAAATGAAAACCCAGGGAACAGAAATTATTAAAACCTTGGAAAGAAAAATGAAAACCCTGGAAAGAAAAATGAAAATCTTGGGAACAAAAATGAAAACCTTGGGGAAAAACAAAATTAAAATCCTGGAAAGAAAAAATAAAATGAAATAAAATCCTGAGAACAAAAATTAAAATCCTGGGAACAAAAATGAAAACCTTGGAAAGAAAACTGAAAATCCTGGGGGAAAAAAATGAAAATCCTGGAAAGTAAAATGAAAACCTTGGAAAGAAAAATGAAAATCCTGGGAAGAAAAACTCCTGGAAACAAAAGTTAACATCCTGGAAACAAAACCAAAAAACCCTGAAAGCAAAAATGAAAATCCTGGGAACAAGAATGAAAACCTTGGAAAGGAAAATGAAAACCCTGGGAACAAAACTGAAAATCCTGGGAACAATTTCCTGCAGCTTACTGCAGTAGAAGCTGCTTAGGCCCAGGCTTGCAGACTTCCAAACGTTGTTGGTGTGCAGACAAATGTAAAGGCCCTCACTGTTTTAGAGGCTAATTTCAATCTTAGTAAATAAAGAACTAAATAGCTACACACATAACAGACATCTGATTCCAGCACGGTGTCAACCTCGGGTGGATCTCTGGGGAAGGGACCTGTGCATTGAGCACCGCAGGTGGACTGCCAGGGTTCATAAAGCAGTCAGAATTTTTCTCCCAAATCATGCCCCAGTGGGTTGCAGGAGGCTATGGACAAAATCCTAGCACGAAACTTAGGCTGGAGTCGTCTGTGTCTGCGTTTGATGAACATCTCCGTTAGACACGTGCAGCTGTGCAACGCTGGAAGCAGGGCTGTCCGGAGAGACAATGTGGGCAGTGCTGGTGAAGGCTTCCTGAAAGGAGGAAGCTTTCACAAGAAAGGGGGGGGGGGAATAAAGAAAGGAGTGGGGGGGAATAAAGAAAGGAGGGGAAATAGGGGGGGAAATAATAAAAGGGGGGGAAATAAAGAAAAGGGAAATAAAGAAAGGGGGAAAATAAACAAAAGGAGAAAAATAAAGGGGGGGGAGGAAAGAAAAGGGGAAATAAAAGGGGAAAATAAAGAAAAAGGGGAAATAAAGAAAAGGAGGGGAATAAAGAAAAGGGGGAAAATAAAGAAAGGGGGAAATAAAGAAGGGGGCATAAAGAAAAGGGGAGGAAATAAAGAAAAGGGGGGAATAAAGAAAAGGGGAGGAAATAAAGAAAAGGGGGGAATAAAGAAAAGGGGGGAATAAAGGAAAGGGGGGAAATAAAGACAAGGGGGAAAATAAAGGAAAGGGGGGGTAAAGAAAAGGGAAAAGTAAAGAAAAAAGGGGGGAAGAAAGGAGGAAATAGAGAAAAGAGAAAAATAAAGGAAAAAGGTAAAATAAAGAAAGAGGGAAATAAAGAAGAGGGGGGAATGAAGAAAAGGGGAAACTAAAGAAAAGGGGGAAATAAAGAAGAGGGGGGAAATGAGGAAAAGGGGGGAAATGAAGAAAAGGGATAAAATAAGGAAAAGGGGGGAAAACAAAGAAGGGGAAAATAAAGGGGAAAATTAAAGAAAATAAAGGGGAAAAGTGAAGAAAAAAGGGGAAGGGGGAAATAAGGAAAGGGAAAAAATAAAGGAAAGGGGAAAAATAAAGAAAAGAGGGGAAAGAGAGAAAAAATGCAAAGCAAGCCTTCTGTGAGTTAAACGGGGGGGAAGGGACTATAAAAGTGTAAGCAGGCAACCCCCAGCTGAGAAATAAAAGCAGAAGAAGGGCCATTAGGCCCAGAGATGTCATCTGTGTCCCTCCTCTCCCTGTCTGTGCAGGGGATGTGAGGCAAGGGAGAGGCTCTGCTCCCTGCACAGAAGTGTGTTATGGTACCAGACCATCTGGGTTTTTCAGGCAATAGGAAGGCTTCTTACTTCCCAGTGCCTTCTGACACTGCCTGGTAACATGGATGTTGAGGCAGTACTCCAGTTCTGTTCTCATGATTCAAAGAGCAGCAAATAAGAGCAGTTATTGTTAAAGGAACAGTAATTGATAAATCTGGAGGCTGCAGACCGTGTCTGAGCACATTCCTCTTCTTGAAGTTTCCAGTGAGCAGCCTAGGTCCCAGTGCTGCAAACAGGAGCACTGGAGCAGGCTGCCCAGAGAGGTGTGGAGCCTCCTTCTCTGGAGACTTTCAAGACCCATCTGGATGCATTCCTGGGTGACCTGCCCTGGGTGATCCTGCTTTTGCAGGTGGGGGTTGGACTCGATGTCCTTCAGAGGTCCCTTCCAACCCCTAACATCCTGGGATGCTGTGAAAATGTCACCAGCTTGGGGGCAGGCAGATTTATGAAAGCCCTGGCTGGGGGTTTCAAAACCCTTCCTGCATACATTCATAGAATCATAGAATCAATAAGGTTGGAAGAGATCTCAAAGATCATCAAGTCCAACCTGCACTCCTGTGCAGCTTGCCCTGGGTGATCCTGCTCTGGCAGGGGTGTTGGACTGGATGATCTCTGGAGATTCCTTCTAACCCCTAACATTGATAGGGTGCTTGGTGCCATGGGTTAGTTGATTAGGTGGTGTTGGATAATGGGTTGGATGCGATGATCTTGAAGGTCTCTTCCAACCTGGTTTATTCTATTCTATGTTATTCTATCCTGTTCTGTTCTATTCTATTCTATTCTATCCTGTTCTATTCTATTCTATTCCATTCTATTCTGTTCTGTTCTGTTCTATTCTATTCTATTCTGTTCTATTCTATTCTATTCTATTCTATTCTATTCTATTCTATTCTGTTCTGTTCTGTTCTATCCTATTCTATCCTGTTCTATTCTATTCTATTCTATTCTATTCTATTCTATTCTATTCTATTCTATCCTATCCTATCCTATTCTATCCTATCCTATTCTATTCTATTCTATGATTCTGTGGCTGTGCTTCTGTGACTCTGTGACTGTGATCTGGCTCCAAGCACACTGCTGGGACAGAGGCAGGTAGCTCTGTATGCATGCAGCAGCCATCTTGGGAGTCTTCTGTACTCTGGCCAGCTGGGACACTCATGCTATGTAGGCAGCACTTGGTCTGGTTGGAAACAAAATAAAGTGAAGAAGAAGGGGAGGGCATGAAGGAGAGCAGCAGGAAATCTTGGCCAGTGCTGTCCCCAGGCCAAGCAGGGAGCCTCTCCTCTCTGCAGCAGCAGCTCTGCAGTGTGTTCCTTGCTGAACACGTGCTCCTGCATTTCTGACTGCTCAGTCTAGCCACATTCCCTTCACTGTTTGCAACAGTTTTGTTCCCCTTGTAAATCTTCTCAGGATGTGTAAATGTAATGTTTAATATCATGCCTTGTAAAAGCTCCACTCTGCAAATGGGCAGATGTTTCCAAGGAGGTAATGAGTAACATCTTTCTCCAGCTTTCCTGGCAGATGCAGAGCAAACAAACACTTGTGCACATGTAGGTTACTGTCCTCCCAGGGAAATGAAGTTACCAGCAGCTTCCTTTCAGTGGCCAAGCTGGTCAAAGAACATCATATTCTCACAACATTCAATACCAAGAGAAGTGTGGCCAGCAAGGTGAGGAAAGTGATTCTCCCCCTCTACTCTGCTCTGGTGAGACCTCACTGTGTCCAGTGCAGGAGCCTCTATTACAAGAAGGATCTGGAAGTGGTGGAACATGTCCAGAGAAGGGCCATGAGGATGAGCAGAGGGCTGGAGCTGCTCTGCTATGACACAGACTGAGGGAGTTGGAGATGTTCAATCTGGAGAAGAGAAGGCTCTGAGGAGACCTCATTGTGGCCTTCCAGTATCTGAAGGGGGCCACAACAAAGCTGGGGAGGGACTTTTGAGGGTGTCAGGGAGTGATAGGACTGGGGGGGATGGAGCAAAACCAGAAATGGGGAGATTGAGATTGGATGTGAGGAAGAAGTTGTTCCCCATGAGGGTGGTGAGAGACTGGCACAGGTTGCCCAGGGAGGTGGTGGAAGCCTCCTGCCTGGAGGTGTTTGCAGCCAGGCTGGATGTGGCTGTGAGCAAGCTGCTGTAGTGAGAGGTGTCCCTGGCCATGGCAGGGGGGTTGGAACTGGCTGATCCTCGTGGTCCATTCCAACCCTGACAGTTCTGTGATTCTATGAATATCTAAGTTTCTCCTTTAATTTGCTGAAACACCAATCAAATCCTCCCAAATGCAGCTTAATCCAATAGTCATTTCAGCCTGAAGAACAGGAAAAAGAGACAGCATTTTCACACTGTGTGTTCTGTAATACAAATCAAATCAGTCATAGCAAGCCATTCTGGTCATGCAAATTACCCAACAAGTGGATGTGAAAAAGAGGAGAAGAAACAGGGAGGCTGTGCAATAAAAGAAACATAATTTATTGAAGTATAGTGAAACCAACATCACCAAATCACAGAATGTTAGGGGCTGGAGAGAACCTCAAAAGATAGAGTCCAACCCCCCTGCCAGAGCAGGATCACCCAGGGCAGGTCACACAGGAACACATCCAGGTGGGGTTTGAATGTCTCCAGAGAAGGAGACTCCACAACCTCTCTGGGCAGCCTGCTCCAGGGCTCTGCCACCCTCACAGGGAAAAACTTTTTCCTTCTATTCTCATGGCACCTCCTCTGCTCCAGCTTGCCCCCAGTGCCCCTTGTCCTGTCATGGACATCCCTGAGCAGAGCCTGGCTCCATCCTCCCCACACTGCCCTGCACATCTTTATCCCCAGCAATGAGGTCACCCCTCAGGCTCCTCCATTCCAAGCTCCAAGCCCAGCTCCCTCAGCCTGTCCTCAGCAGAGAGATGTTCCACTGCCTTCAGCAGATTTGTGGCTCTGTGCTGGAAGCAGTTCCCTTCTCTCCAGCATAGAGAGAAGGATGTTATGGGGGATTATGTCAAAGGCTTTCCAAAAGTTCAGATAGATGACATCTTTTGGTCTTCCTTTGTCCACAGATGTAGTTACACCATTGTAGAAAGCCACTAGGCTGGTCAGGTAATGACCAACAAGGACAAGGGGCAATGGTTTGAAACTGCAGCAGGGCAGATTTAGGCTGGGCATCAAGAAGTTCTTTACAATGAGAGTGGTGAAATGCTGGAACAGGCTGCCCAGGGATGTGGGTGAGGCCCTGTCTATGGAGACACTCAAGCTCAGACTGGATGTGTCCTTGTGCAGCCTGCTGTAGCTGGAGGTGTCCCTGCTGAGTGCAGGGGGGGTGGGCAAGATGCCCTTTGAAGGTCAGTGTATAATCACCACTGTCAGCCTGCCTAGAAAACCAGTGCAGCTTTGAGTTGTTCCGGGACAATAACTACTTACAAACACTCCCTGAAGGGTTCCCACAGGCCAACAGACAACATGACTGCCTTTACAGAACACCAGCTAAGCTTGCACAGGAATAAACTTCTGCAGCTCTTGTTCCACATCCTACAGAATACAGAATTAACCAGGTTGGAAAAGACCTCAGAGATCATCAAGTTCAACCTATCACCCAGCACCATCTGATCAACTAAACCATGGCACCAAGTGCCTCAGCCAGGCTCTTCCTAAACACCTCCAGGGATGGTGACTCCACCACCTCCCTGGGCAGCACATCCCAATGGCCAATCTCTCTTGCTGGGAGGAACTTCTCCCTAACATCCAGCCTGAATCTCCCCTGGCACAGCTTGAGACTGTGTCCTCTTGTTCTGGTGCTGGTTTCCTGGGAGAAGAGAGCAACCCCTACCTGGCTACAACCTCCCTTCAGGGAGCTGGAGAGAGCAAGAAGGTCTCCCCTGAGCCTCCTCTTCTCCAGGCTAAGCAACCCCAGCTCCCTCAGCCTCTCCTCACAGGGCTGTGCTCCAGACCCCTCACCATCTCCAATGGATGGCTTAAAAAGCTCCAGGTAATCAATTTATTTCTTCTGGTTTATTGTGGCATTTTGCAGTTATTTCTCCAGACTGTTCTTGGTTTCCTTCCTAGCAGCTTCACCTGACTCTGGCCTAAGGGGCTTCTCCATCTGAAATCCACAGTTACAGAAATCTCTTTAAACTTTAGTTCTCTGTCTTTATTTTTGCTCTTCTTTCACCTTGCCATCACAACAGGCTGCATTTTTGCTTTAAGAAACCTGCTGGGCATGATTTACTTCATTTCCTGTAGCAGGAAAGCATTGAAGCTTTCAGGGGCTATGCCAAGTTTTCAAGCAGCACCCAAGCAGCACCTAACTTTATTCACCTGTCAGGTCTCCTAAAAGCCCAGCACAGAGTACATTGCTTAGCAAGACCTGGAGCAGATTTGGTAATTACACCACAGAGACAACAGCAGAGGGCTGTGAGGATGATTAGGGGACTGGAGCACTGCCTGGTGAGGAGAGGCTGAGAGCCCTGGGGCTGTTCAGTCTGGAAAAGAGAAGACTTAGAGTGGATTTAATCAATGTTGATCAATATCTGAGGGCTAGGGGTCAGGAGGAAGGGGACAGGCTCTGCTCACTTGCTCCCTGGGATAGCACAAGGAGCAATGGCTGTAAGCTGCAGCACAGGAGGTTCCACCTCACAGTATCACAGTATCACAGTATAACTAAGGTTGGAAGAGACCCCAAGGATCATCAAGTCCAACCTGTCCCAACAGACCCCACAACTAGACCATGGCACCAAGTGCCACATCCAATCCCCTTTTGAACACCTCCAGGGATGGGGACTCCACCACCTCCCTGGGCAGCACATTCCAATGGCCAATCTCTCTTGCTGGGAGGAACTTCTTCCTCACCTCCAGCCTAAACCTCCCCTGGCACAGCTTGAGACTGTGTCCTCTTGTTCTGGTGCTGGGTGCCTCGGAGAAGAGACCAACCCCTTCCTGTCTACAACCACCTTTCAGGTAGTTGTAGAGGGCAATGAGGTCACACCCTGAACACCTCAACACAAGGAGGAACTTCGTTACTGTGAGGGTCCTAGAGCACTGGAGCAGGCTGCCCAGAGAGGTTGTGGAGTCTCCTCTAGAGACTTTCAAGGCCTGTCTGGATGCATTCCTCTGTGGTCTGAGCTCAATTGTATGGTCCTGCTCTGGCAGGGGCGTTGGACTCGATGATCACTTTGGGTCCCTTCCAACCCCTGACCTCCTGTGAGCCTGTGAACAGTGCTGTGCGCACATGCTGGAGGGCACAGGGTTGAGCATCCCCAGAGAGCTGTGCAGGGCAGAAGGAAGGGTGGTTGTATGTCTGCATCTGAACTGTTTTGTGGACCTCAGTGATGTTACTGCTTGGATATGAAAACACACAAGTTAATTCTAGCCAGGTGTAGTTTTGTGCCCCTACAAACAGCATCATTTCTTTCATAGATTCATAGAATGGTTTAGATTGGAAGGGATATTAAAGATCATCTAGGTCAAACATCCTGTGATGGGTAGGGACACTTCCCACCAGCCAGGGTTGCTCAAGGCCTCATCCAGCCTGGCCTTGAGCACCTCCAGGGAGGGGGCATCCCCAGCCTCCCTGGGCAACCTGTTCCAATGTCTCACCTCCCTCATTGAAAAGAATCTCTTCCTAATCCCCAGTCTCAATCTGCCCTCCTCAACTTCAATCCATTCCCTCTCACCCTAGCACTACAAGCCCTTGTGAAAAGTCCCTTCCCAGCTTTCCTGTAGCCCCCCTTCAGGTTCCTGAAAGCTGATATGTCATGGAAAGAGAAATAAGGGAAACAATTTAGTCTACAAATAGGATTTGGGGGGAAGGAAATAATAAAGAACATATAAGGAATGGATTCCAGAGGAAGCTGTAGGAGATGGGCAGAATTGACTCCGTCACCGTCCCTGGAGGTGTTCAAGAGGGGATTGGATGTGGCACTTGGTGCCATGGTCTAGTTGTGAGGTCTGTTGGAACAGGTTGGACTCGATGATCCTTGGGGTCTCTTCCAACCTTAGTGATACTGTGATACTGTGACTCTTCAGAACAGAGGGAAGATCTGCTTTGTGGCTGAGCTGCACACTAAGACATCTGACTACATCTCCAGCTGGATCACCAAGACTGTGTTAACCATCCCCAGCATAACCCAGGACCTGTAAAATCAACACCATAATTTCCATTAACTTCAGCATTGCTGAGACCTCATCTTCCACGCTTCAGCTGACCTAGGGTCTACCAGCACCTGTAACCAGCACCACAGCCCCTCCCCAGCACACACAGACAACATACTGAGAAATAATAGACTCATGGAATGGCTTAGGTTGGAATGGACCTCAGAGGTCATCTGCTCCAACCCTCCTGCCATGGACTGCTCGAGGTCCTATCCAAACTGGCCTTAAACACCTCCAGGGAGGAGGCATCCAAGACCTCCCTGGGCAGCCTATTCCAGAGTCTCACCACCCTCACACTGAAGCACTTCTTTCTAAGCTCCAGTCTAACCCTGCTTTCTCTCAGTTTAAAGCCATTTCCCCTAGTCCTGTTGCTAGGCACCCTTATGAAGAGTCCCTCTCCAACACTCTCTTGTCAGTGGCAATCACAGGTACCTCTGAAGCAACCTAGAGCATTAGCTATTGTTGTCCTATCCAAGGGCCCAGACTCTGTTTCTATGGACAAGGACCAAGATGAGCTCATCATGGTGCTGCTGGAGACCTTGCACTCCAAGTATAAGGTCAGAGGTGATCACTGACTGTAGAGAAGTCCAATGGCAAAGAGACAAGCCTGCCCAATGCCTTAAGCCATTTCTTAGGCTAACTGCTGTGAAATGTTTTTGAAGCATCACAGCACACACTAATTTTAGGGAAGGCTCTGGAGCTGCCTCACAAACAGCAACTGGAGACAGGAGGGGAAGCATGAACACAAAGCCCTTGCTCATAAGGACTTAGGCTGCAGCTCCCAACAACCTGATGAAGCCCAAAGCTCCTCCAGAAATAAAGGTACTGCAGAGAACAGTGGTGCATACAACCCTCTGCAATGCCAGCTGCAGATGTGGTGGGCTGTTAGTTTGTGGTCTGTTTGTACAGTTGGCCAGCACCAAAACAAGAGGACACAGTCTCAAGCTGTGCCAGGGAAGGTTCAGGCTGGATGTTAGGAAGAAGTTCTTCATAGAAAGAGAGATTGGCCATTGGAATGTGCTGCCCAGGGAGGTGGTGGAGTCACCATCACTGGAGGTGTTTAGGAAGAGCCTGGATGAGACACTTGGTGCCATGGTTTAGTTGATCAGATGATGTTGGGTGATAGGTTGGACTCGATGATCTATGAGGTCTTTTCCAACCTGGTTAATTATCTTCTCTTCTCCTCTTCTCTTCTCTTCTCTTCTCTTCTCTTCTCTTCTCTTCTCTTCTCTTCTCTTCTCTTCTCTTCTCTTCTCTTCTCTTCTCTTCTCTTCTCTTCTCTTCTCTTCTCTTCTCTTCTCTTCTCTTCTCTTCTCTTCTCTTCTCTTCTCTTCTCTTTTTTCTCTTCTCTTCTCTTCTCTTCTCTTCTCTTCTCTTCTCTTCTCTTCTCTTCTCTTCTCTTCTCTTCTCTTCTCTTCTCTCTTCTCTTTTTTCTCTTCTCTTCTCTTCTCTTTTTTCTCTTCTCTTCTCTTCTCTTCTCTTCTCTTCTCTTCTCTTCTCTTCTCTTCTCTTCTCTTCTCTTCTCTTCTCTTCTCTTCTCTCTCCTCAGTCTCAGTTTGCAGCAAAGGTTTGACTGCTTTAGGGGTGACTGTAGTTTTAAAATGGCAGTTAAAAAACATTAAAAAGAAGAAGAGGAAGAAGAGAAGGAAGGCAGTGGTTAATTGACCTTTATTATGCCTTCTGGTTCATTTAGAAATGGAAATTAAATTAACATGATAATTCAGTCCCACTGTGTTAAGGCTGCTATAAACCCATTACATTTTATGGCCATTGATTTCACATTTGTTTCTATTAACTGGGTTTAATTTTCAATAGAAGAGAATTAACCAGGTTGGAAAAGACCTTGAAGATCATCGAGTCCAACCTATCACCCAACACCCTCTAATCAACTAAACCATGGCACCAAGTGCCTCATCCAGGCTCTTCCTAAACACCTCCAGGGATGGTGACTCCACCACCTCCCTGGGCAGCACATCCCAGTGGCCAATCTCTCTTGCTGGGAAAAATTTCTTCCAAACATCCAGCCTAAAACTCCCCTGGCACAGCTTGAGACTGTGTCCTCTTGTTCTGGTGCTGGGTGCCTGGGAGAAGAGACCAACCCCCACCTGGCTACAACCTCCCTTCAGGGAGTTGGAGACAGCAAGAAGGTCTCCCCTGAGCCTCCTCTTCTCCAGGCTAAACAACCCCAGCTCCCTCAGCCTCTCCTCACAGGGCTGTGCTCAAGGCCTCTCCCCAGCCTTGTTGCCCTTCTCTGGACATATTTGAGTCTCTCAATGTCCTTCTTAAATGGAGGAGCCCAGAACTGGACACAGGACTCAAGGTGTGGCCCGAGCAGTGCTGAGCACAGGGCACAATGACTTCCCTGCTCCTGCTGGCCACACTGTTCCTGATGCAGGCCAGGATGCCATTGGCCTTCTTGACCCCCTGGGCACACTGCTGGCTCATGTTCAGCTTCTGTCCACCAGCACCCCCAGGTCCCTTTCTGCCTGGCTGCTCTCAGCCACTCTGACCCCAACCGCTAGCACTGCATGGGGTACCCAAAGCACAGGGAATTACTGAGACCTAGAGGAGCTTCCATCATTTCCAGAGGAGAACCAAGGCTGTGTGGCATCCAGCACTCTGAATCTAGCATCAAGAAAAGAAGTTAACTCTTTGGAAATGTCTCTGTGCTGATTCAGTACACTTCTTTCAACAAAGGTTTGGAAGGAGGCTCTCGTTTGGTGTGGTAGCTTGCTGACCCCTTCCATCTTTTGGAGAAGCAATTGCAGCCCACCACTTCTTCAGGAAGAAAAATGTGATGTCCATTTCAAAGCCTCTGATCTTGCAGCTGACTTTGCAGAGGTATGTGCTGAGAGCTTCACAAAAGCCTGGGCTGGTTTGCTGTTCCTGTGTATTTTCTCACTTGCAGGCTGGGATAGGACAAGGGTAAATGGATGGAAACTCCAGCACAGGGGTAGATCTAGAATTGGTATTAAATATATATTGTCTATATTTATATTAAATATTTGCTATTATATGCATGGTATATACATTATAGATTATATATATAATAAACTTATATAGTATATGTTATAATCACATTAAATAAACATTTAATCAATGTCTATCAATATCTGAGGGCTGAGTGTCAGGAGGGAGGGCACAGGCTCTGCTCAGTTGCACCCTGGGATAGGACAAGGGGCAATGGATGGAAACTCCAGCACAGGAGGTCCCACCTCAACATGAGGAGGAACTTCTTCACTGTGATTGTCACAGAGCCCTGGAGCAGGCTGCCCAGAGAGGTTGTTGAGTCTCCTTCTCTGGAGACTTTTAGGCCCTGTTTTGATGTGTGATCTGTGCTGGATTCTATTTAGAATAGAAAGGAATAAACCAGGTTGGAAGAGACCTTCAAGATCATCAAGTACAACCTATCATCCTACACCACCCAATCAACTAACCCATGGCACCAAGCACCCTATCAAGTCTCCTCCTGAACACCTCCAGTGATGGTGACTCCACCACCTCCCCAGGCAGCCCATTCCAATGGGCAATCACTCTCTCTGTGTAGAACTTCTTCCTAACCTCCAGCCTAAACCTCCCCTGGTGCAGCCTGAGACTGTGTCCTCTTGTTCTGGTGCTGGCTGCCTGGGAGAAGAGACCAACCTCTGCCTGTCTACAACCTCCCTTAAGGTAGTTGTAGAGAGCAGTAAGGTCACCCCTGAGCCTCCTCCTCTCCAGGCTAAGCAACCCCAGCTCCCTCAGCCTCTCCTCACAGGGCTGTGTTCCAAGACCCTCACCAACTTCGTTGTCCTTCTTCTGGACACACTCCAGCAAGTCAACCTCCTTCCTAAACTGAGGGGCCCAGAACTGGACACAGGACTCAAGGTGTGGCCTAACCAGTGCAGTGTACAGGGGCAGAATGACCTCCCTGCTCCTGCTGGGAGCTTGGAGGGGGCTTGGACCTCATGATCTCTTTGGGTCCTTTCCAACCCCTGACATCCTGTGAGCCTGTGATTATTTCATTTGCATTAAAATCATTCCTACATCTTTACAACAATTAAGTAACCAAGTTTCAAGCAGAGCCAGTTGGAAATCCTGGAGGTATTGCCATCCCACGAGTTCAGAGGTGCAGATTACAACATGAGAGGACAACAAATGTAGGCAAAGATTTCCCAGGCCCACTGAATTGTAGGACCAAACCTGGAGATGTAAAGGTGATCTTCCAAAGCTGTAGTTCAGAAAGCAGCAATGAATCTCATTTCATGCAGCTTGATGGTATTTCCATGGGTATCTTTTCACACCTCAGGAAGAGCCTGTGCAAGGCTGCCACTTGTTTCATGCATTTTGCATTGTAATCCTTTCTGGACTGTTTTGCCAGCAAAGCACTCTTAAAATGACATTTTTAATCCTGTGAAGCAAGAGTTAAGTGGAAGGAAAATGTGATTGCAATAATAGTCTCCTTCCTGACCCCCTGTTTGCTGTTCTGTACATATTCTCCCTTGAACAAACGAAGCCAAACTCATAACCTCAGCATTCTGTTGCCAGTAGGTTTTGCCACCGTGCAATGGTTACTGCTCACTAATTCCTCACAGTAAAACACTCACATGTGCACACAAAGGGCACTTCAGTGATGTCAAAAGCATGTGGAAAACCCTCCCTGCTACAATTCATAGGAAGATGAGTTCCATATTACCAACAAAACCCCCCAACAGCAGATGTGAGAGCAGCCCTGATGAAAAGGCCTTGGGGGTGCTTGTGGAGGAGAAGCTCAACAGGAGGCAGCAGTCAGCACTTGCAGCCCAGGGAGCCAAGCAGAGCCTGGGCTGCAGCAAGAGAAGTGTGGCCAGCAGGGCCAGGGAGGGGATTCTCCCCCTCTGCTCCACTCTGCTGAGACCACAGCTGCAGCTCTGGGTCCAGTTCTGGAGCCCCTAGGACAGGAAGGATCTGGAGGTGCTGGAAGGTGTCCAGAGAAGGGCCACGAGGATGAGCAGAGGGCTGGAGCTGCTCTGCTCTGGAGACAGACTGAGGGAGTTGGGGTTGTGCAGTCTGGAGAAGAGAAGGCTCTGAGGATACCTCATTGTGGCCTTCCAGTATCTGAAGGGGGCTACAAGAAAGCTGGGGAGGGACTTTTGAGGGTGTCAGGGAGTGATAGGACTGGGGGGAATGGAAATAAAACCAGAAATGGGGAGATTGAGATTGGATGTGAGGAAGAAGTTGTTGCCCATGAGGGTGGTGAGAGCCTGGCACAGGTTGCCCAGGGAGGTGGTGGAAGCCTCCTGCCTGGAGGTGTTTGCAGCCAGGCTGGCTGTGGCTGTGAGCAAGCTGCTGTAGTGTGAGGTGTCCCTGGCCATGGCAGGGGGGTTGGAACTGGCTGAGCCTTGAGGTCCCTAACAGTTCTATGATCCTAAGTGACACCAATCTATGCTTCCTTTTTTTGCTTGCTTTTTGTTTTTATCTCAGTCTAAAAGCATGCACCAAACTTCCCATGTTCTGATCTGACACTTGGCTCTTCAACCTGCCAGAGCTGGCAGCAAATAAGGTTCCTGCTATTGTTGGCAATAAATGCCTGTCTGTGTTAATTACACTTTACATTGGTATTCACTATTCAGTCAACACTGCCTGCCTTGCAGCTTCTCCACAAGTGACTAAACCTCAACAGCATCTCTGCTGACACCCAAGATGTAGCAAGGCAGAAGCTCCTGGGTGCAGCAGCATTTGGTGGCCAGCCACAGCCATCCATCGTATTCCCAGGAGGAGCTGCACACACCTCAGGGTTGCTAGCAAGTTGGAATGCACTCCAGCAAGGCAGATTTAATGTTCTGCTTAATTTTGCCTTACACCAAAGCTTTGGGAGAGGAGTGGGGTAAAGAATTCAGTCATCCAATTAAAATGACAAATAACAAGAGTGGAAAAATCAGTGCTCCACAAGCAAGGAAGGAAAAAGACTTCCAACTAATGTTAGAAGCAAGGAAGGTTCTCCAGAAAAGTGAACTGCCAGAATATGACTTTGGGGAGGAGTATAAGAGGATAGAGGGGCAAAGAAAGGGCAGGAGGGAGTAGGAAGTGGCTGTGCTCCTGAAGCATTCAGGTCACAGAATCACACAGAATCACAGAATTATTGAGGCTGCAATGGATCATCAAGTCCAGCCTATGACCCAACACCACCACATCAGCTAAAGCATGCCACCAAGTGCCACATCCAAGCTTGCCTTAAACACCTCCAGGGAGGGTGACTCCACCACCTCCCTGGGCAGTCCATCCCAGTCTCTAATTCCCCTTTCCCTGAGGAAGTGCTTCCTAACATCCAACCTAAACCTCCCCTGGCACAGCTCCAGGCCATGCCCTCTCATCCTGTCACAAGTAGCCTGGGAGCAGAGCCTGACCCCCACCAGACTACAGCTTCCCTTCAAGTAGTTGTGGAGAGTGATAAGGTCCCCCCTGAGCCTTCTCTTCTCCAGGCTGAACACCCCCAGCTGCCTCAGCCTCTCCTCATCAGCCTTCCCCTCCAGCCCCCTCCCCAGTGTGGTTGCTCTCCTCTGGACCTGCTCCAGCACCTCAAGATCTCTCTTGCAGGGGGGGCCCAGAGCTGCACACAGTGCTGGAGGTGAAGCCTCACCAGTGCCCAGCACAGGGCAGAATTCCATCCCTGCCCCTGCTGGCCACACTGCTCCTGATCCAGGCCAGGATGCCATGGGCCTTTCGTGCCCCTGGGCACACTGCTGGCTCCTGTTCAGCTGCTGTCCCCCAGCACTGCCAGGTCCCTCTCTGCCAGGTGCTCTCCAGCCGCTCACTCCTTGTCTGTAACCTGCACAGGGTGATTGTGGCCAAAGAGCAGGAGCCTGCACTTGGCCTTGTTGCATCTCATCCCACTGGCCTCAGCCCACTGACCCAGCCTGTCCAGGTCCTTCATCATCATCCTACCCCCAAGGAGATTCATACTCCCAGTCATCCCAGTTTGCCCCTGCAGAGACTGAAGAGAAAGACTTTGCATCTAAACCTTCTTCACAAGACCCTAACACTCACAAGAATTGAGTCCCCACAGCTCACATGGCTTTTATCAGCACTGTGTGATTTTGTGTTGCTCTGAGGACTTTGAGTTGTGCTGGCTTTGTGGGTTTCAGTCAAACCATTCACAAGAGAATGTGGGGCTGGCTTTGTGGGTTTCATAGAATCAATAAGAATCAGAGATCAACAAGTCAAATCTAACACCCAAGACCTCCTGACAACTAAACTATGGCTCCAAGGGCCACATCCAATCCCCTCTTGAACACCTCCAGGGATGGTGACTCCACCACCTCCCTGGGCAGCACATCCCAGTGGCCAATCTCTCTTGCTGGGAAAAATTTCTTCCAAACATCCAGCCTAAAACTCCCCTGGCACAGCTTGAGACTGTGTCCTCTTGTTCTGGTGCTGGGTGCCTGGGAGAAGAGACCAACCCCCACCTGGCTACAACCTCCCTTCACGGAGTTGGAGAGAGCAATGAGGTCTCCCCAGAGCCTCCTCTTCTGCAGGCTAAGCAACCCCAGCTCCCTCAGCCTCTCCTCACAGGGCTGTGCTCCAGACCCCTCCCCAGCTTTGTTGCCCTTCTCTGGACACCTTCCAGCATCTCAACATCTTTCCTAAACTGAGGAGCCCAGAACTGGACACAGGACTCAAGGTGTAGCCTAGGCAGTGCTGAGCACAGGGCACAATGACTTCCCTGCTCCTGCTGGCCACACTGTTCCTGATGCAGGCTAGGAGGCCATTGGCCTTCTTGGCCCCCTGGGCACTGCTGGCTCATGCTCAGCCTACTATTGACCAGTACCCCCAGGTCCCTCTCTGCCTGGCTGCTCTCAGCCACTCTGACCCCAGCCTGTAGCACTGCATGGGGTTGCCATGGCCAAAGTGCAGCCCCTGGCACTTGGACTTGTTGAATGCCATCCTGTTGGCCTCTGCCCATCTGTCCAGCCAGTCGAGGTCCCTCTGCAGAGCTCTCCTACCCTCAAACAGATCAACTCCTGCCCCAGCTTGGTGTCATCTGCAAACTTACTGATGATGGACTCAATGCCCTCATCCAGATCATCAGCTGGCTGCCAGCTGGCTGTGGCACCATTCACCACCACTCTCTGGGCTCAGCCTCCAGCCAGTTCCTAACCCAGCTCAGAGTGCTGCTGTCCAAGCCAGGGGCTGACAGCTTAGACAGCAGTTTGCTGTGGGGGACAGTGTCAAAGGCCTTGCTGGAGTCCAGGCAGACTACATCCACAGCCTGCCTCACATTCACCAAGCAGTCACCCGGGCATAGAAAGAGATCAGGTTGGTCAGGCTGGACCTGCCCTTCCTAAATCCATGCTGGCTGGGCCTGATCCCTTGGCCATCCTGCAGGTGCTCTGTGAAACAATTAACAGGA
The DNA here is from genome assembly GCF_014839835.1 of Dryobates pubescens. Taxonomy (NCBI): domain Eukaryota; kingdom Metazoa; phylum Chordata; class Aves; order Piciformes; family Picidae; genus Dryobates; species Dryobates pubescens. The sequence continues at coordinate 28,078,839 of NC_071625.1, read as the reverse complement.
GAATGTGGTGCTGGGGTTGTGGGTTTCAGTCAATCAATCAAGAAGAGAATGAGGCTGCTCTGGGTGGTTTCCTCCCAGCATCCACTGTGAAACGTTGCAGTGAGGCCGTTCCCTGCACAGCCCAATTATTGCTGCAGATGTACAGCTGAACACAATCAGCTTAGAAAGTCCTGCTCTTCATCTCTCCAAAACCAAAGACCAGAAAGCAGCCCCTAACATGTTTAAGATTAAGGAGAAAAAAAACAAAGGAATGTGCAGGGAGTAAGAGAAACCACTGAGAGAGATTTCCCTTTCAATTCAAACCAGATTGGTGTCGCCCAAAAGCTGTTCCCAGCAGCTTCCAGCTCTGCTGTAGCCTCTGCAATGATAGTTTGTGGCCTCAGCCACGGTTTTGGTGCAGTTCTTCTTCTGCAGCATGCCTCCCTTTGACCCATGGAAAGGTCCTGGGGAGCCTCAGCAGGAGGGCAGAGAACCCCCACAGAAGTTCCCCCAGGCTTTGCCCCCCCGACAGAGGAGCTTAAGAGAAGAGTGAGAGTTGTTCACTTGGTAGCAAAGGGGACCCTCAGGATATCACAGTGTCACAGTATCACAGAATCACTAAGGATGGAAGAGACCCCAAGGATCATCGAGTCCAACCTGTCACCACAGACCTCATGACTAGACCATGGCACCAAGTGCCACATCCAATCCCCTCTTGAACACCTCCAGGGATGGGGACTCCACCACCTCCCTGGGCAGCACATTCCAATGGCTAACAACTCGCTCAGTGAAGAACTTTCTCCTCACCTCCAGCCTAAACCTCCCCTGGCACAGCTTGAGACTGTGTCCTCTTGTTCTGGTGCTGGCTGCCTGGGAGAAGAGACCAACCCCTTCCTGGCTACAACCACCTTTCAGGTAGTTGTAGAGGGCAATGAGGTCACCCCTGAACATCTTCATCAATGAAGATATTAAAGAGCATGGGGCCTAGCACTGATCCCTGGGGCACACCACTGGTGCCTGGCTGCCAGCTGGCTGTGGCACCATTCACCACCACTCTCTGGGCTCAGCCTCCAGCCAGTTCCTAACCCAGCTCAGAGAGCTGCTGTCCAGGCCAGGGGCTGACAGCTTGGACAGCAGTTTGCTGTGGGGGATGGTGTCAAAGGCCTTGCTGAAGTCCAGGCAGACTCCATCCACAGCCTGCCCCACAGCCACCAGGCAGTCACCTGGAGATCAGTTTGGAGAGGCAGGACCTGCCCTTCCTAAATCCATGTTGGCTGGGCCTGAGCCCTTGGCCATCCTTCATATGCAGTTATTGCCCCCAGGATAATCTGTTCCATCACTTTCCCTGGCACTGAGGTCAGGCTGCCAGGCCTGGAGTTTCCAGGTTCCTCCATCCGTCCCTTCTTGTGGATGGGGACCACATTGGCCAGTTTCCAGTCATCTGGGACCTCTCCAGTGAGCCAGGACTGGAGGAAAATGATGGAGAGCGGCTTGGCTGCTCATGGGGATGGAGGCTGCATGGGGGATGCAGAGTTACATCATATTCCCTGACACCTCGTTCAGCTTCCACCTCCCATGCACCTCCACCACGCAGGCACAGGTGGGTGCTCAGCCTGTGGCAACCTGCCCCTTCCTGGGGTTCTTCAGCCTGGAGAAGAGGAGGCTCAGGGGAGGTGTTTGCAGCCAGGCTGGCTGTGGCTGTGAGCAACCTGCTGTGGTGTGAGGTGTCCCTGGCCATGGCAGGGGGTTGGGACTGGATGATCCCTGAGGTCCCTTCCAGCCCTGACCATTCTATGATTCTGTGACTGAAGTGTTTACCTCCCCCTCCTCAGGCTCTTGTAGGCTTTGCCCCTGACTGGGAATCTTATCCTGTGCTTCTCAATCCCCTGCATATCTTGCAGCTTCTGCTCCCTGGCCAGTTGCTTGTTTCCTACTCATATGCTGTTCTTTGGAGCTGTAATTAATAACCCCAACTCTGCTTTTGCCATTGTAGAAAAGACAGGGGTTTTAATGAACAGCATCACTGTGAGCTATGCCCTGGGGTGCTTATGGGTGGCAGTGACTCCCTAAAGTCCTGATGAAGGCCAAAGAACCTGCTGGGGTTGTCACTGGCCATCAGTGGGATTTCTGCGCGTCCAAGAAAAGTCACTCCCAACTTGAAAATCACTCCCAGCTGAAGCCAGTTAAGCACAAATGAACTACTGGCAGCACTCACACAGAATCACACAGAATCAACCAGGTTGGAAGAGACCCCCCAGAGTCCAACTGATCACCCAACTCTATCTAATCAACCAGACCATGGCACCAAGTGCCTCATCCAGGCTTTTCTCAAACACCTCCAGGGATGGTGTATCCACCACCTCCCCAGGCAGCACATCCCAATGGCCAAGCTCTCTTTCTGAGAAGAACTTCTTTCTAAGATCAAGCCTAAACTTCCACTTGCACAGCTTCAGACTGTGTCCTCTTGTTCTGGTGCTGGCTGCTTGGGAGAAGAGACCAACCCCCACCTGGCTACAACCTCCCTTCAGGGAGTTGGAGACAGCAAGAAGGTCTCCGCTGAGCCTCCTCCTCTCCAGGCTAAGCAACCCCAGCTCCCTCAGCCTCTCCTCACAGGGCTGTGCTCCAGACCCCTCCCCAGCTTTGCTGACCACTCAAAATGGGTGAAGTTACTTCCCAGTGTTTGGTGGACAACTGAAGAATGTGAACCAGTGCACGAGAAACTCCCCTGTAATGGGTTTAGATGGGAAGAGCCTTCCTGCAGGTGAGCCAGACACGGTGCCTGGCACCGAAGAGGTCCCTGAGGCTCTGCCTGTCAGCAAGCCCTCATAGCCAGCAGCTCAGCTCCTCACCTGCTGCCATTGACATTTTGTGCTTTAGTGGGGTCAGGATCATTCTTCCCCAGCTTCATTTCTTTCCAAGACAGACAGATGGTCTATTTCTCCTGGGAAATGGAGCTGCTGTTCCCCTGCTGAAGGACACCAAGACATCATAGAACCATAGAATTGTCAGGGCTGGAAGGGACCTCAAGGCTCAGCCAGTTCCAACCCCCCTGCCATGGGCAGGGACACCTCACACTACAGCAGGTTGCTCACAGCCACATCCAGCCTGGCTGCAAACACCTCCAGGCAGGAGGCTTCCACCACCTCCCTGGGCAACCTGTGCCAGGCTCTCACCACCCTCATGGGGAACAACTTCTTCCTAACATCCAATCTCTATCTACCCATTTCTACTTTTGTTCCATTTCCCCTAGAATGATCACTACCCTGAAAAGTCCCTCCCCAGCTTTCTTGAGGCTCCTTTCAGATACTGGAAGGCCACAATGAGGTCTCCTGGGAGCCTTCTCCCCTCCAGACTGAGCAGCTCTCTCATCCCCGTTGCTTGACTGATCACCAGCCCTCCCTGAGTCAGCAAGGGTAGAACTCCCCTCCCTTGCTGCTCTGCACACCCTACTGAGCAGTAATAGAGAAGTTTGGATAGCAAATCTGCCTTTCACTCCCCCTTAGGTTTTAACTCCATCTGTACTTTGTCAGCCATGCTTTTAACAAATGTCTGAGCCGGGTGTAGGCATTTCGTGGGGGGAGAGTCTTGGGAGGATTTGACCTCAACACCTTTTCCTTTGATGGGTACTGAAATAACCATGCAGTTCTGCTTTGAGTCAATCTCTATCTGCTTTCTGGCTGCCTAGGATTTGCAAGCACAGATGGCTTCCAACGTCTAGTGCTCAATCCAAGCTAAAACTGGAGGGGAAAGTTGTTTGATTCTTTGCAGGGATTACTGTCTAAACAAAACCTGACTTCAACAGATTTCTATGCAAAACCCCCTTTGATTTCCATTTCCCCATCTGTGAGAAATTTGGGATGTTATTGTTGGATTTGTAGCTTCCCTTTGATAAACAAATTAAAACATGGTTCAGAATAACTCTTCTTTTAATCTCCCAAAAGCTACGAGGTGAACGGAACACTCTCCCACTCCCAGAGGAGCAGTTTGGAAGCACTTTGCCATACTTAGGATCATAGAATTGTTAGGGTTGGAAGGTACCTCAAGGCTCAGCCAGTTCCAACCCCCTGCCATGGCCAGGGACACCTCACACTGCAGCAGGTTGCTCACAGCCACATCCAGCCTGGCTGCAAACACCTCCAGGCAGGAGGCTTCCACCACCTCCCTGGGCAGCCTGTGCCAGGCTCTCACCACCCTCATGGGGAACAACTTCTTCCTAACATCCAATCTCAGTCTCCCCATTTCTAGTTTTGCTCCATTCCCCCCAGTCCTATCACTCCCTGACACCCTCAAAAGTCCCTCCCCAGCTTTCTTGGAGCCCCCTGCAGATACTGCAAGGCCACAATGAGGTCTTCTTGGAGCCTTCTCTTCTCCAGACTGCACAGCCCCAACTCCCTCTGTCTCCATAGCAGAGCAGCTCCAGCCCTCTGCTCATCCTCATGGCCCTTCTCTGGACACCTTCCAGCACCTCCAGATCCTTCCTGTCCTAGGGGCTCCAGAACTGGACCCAGAGCTGCAGCTGTGGTCTCAGCAGAGTGGAGCAGAGGGGCAGAATCCCCTCCCTGGCCCTGCTGGCCACACTTCTCTTGCTGCAGCCCAGGCTCTGCTTGGCTCTCTGGGCTGCAAGTGCTGCCTGCTGGCTCCTGTTGAGCTTCTCCTCCCCCAGCACCCCCAAGGCCTTTTCTTCAGGGTTGCTCAGGCCAGTCCCTAGCTGTCCAAACAGTTGCTGGGGCAGGACAAAAATATCTCAGTGGCAGAACTGCAGTCTGATCCAATGCACCAAAGAGACTTCCAGGGAAGCTGGTCTCAGCACCATTGTCCTGGAAATGATCTGCTGGGGACTCCTTCCATGGGATAAAGAGTAAAATAATGACCAAATGCAGATTGCAGCCAGGCCCCTTGTCTTCTTCATTCAGTCACTCTACTACTAAAGACTAAATTGGCCAAACATTCATTTCAGCATGTCATCTACAAGGAGGCTTTGGTTTTGGCCTTCAGTTCGCTGCTTTCATCTTTGCCTGCAGTAGCACCACAAGTAGCAGGACCTAGACCTGCCACATTCTTAAAGATACTCTTTTAAGGCCCACATTGGTAGTCATGGGAAGACACTTTGCTGTTCAAAGCATACCCTTCAGGGTGACATTAAGGTTGTAGCCAGGTGGGGGTTGGTCTCTTCCCCCAGGCAACCAGCACCAGAACAAGAGGACACAGTCTCAAGATGTGCCAGGGGAGGTTTAGGCTGGAGGTGAGGAGAAAGTTCTTCCCAGAAAGAGGAATTGGCCATTGGGATGTGCTGCCCAGGGAGGTGGTGGAGTCACCATCCCTGGAGGTGTTCAAGAGGGGATTGGATGTGGTACTTGGAGCCATGGTTTAGCTGTCAGGAGGTGTTGGGTGACAGGTTGGACTTGATGATCTCTGAGGTCTTTTCCAACCTTATTGATTCTATGATTCTATGATTGATTAAGCTGCCCAGCCTGTTAACAATGTAGTATATTCACAGCATGGGTAGGGGTTGGCAGAGGCTTGCAGAAATCATTGAGACCAACTCCTCTGCAAGGCAAGTTCAGGACAGGCTGCACAGGAACACATCCAGGTGGGTTTTGAATATCTCCAGAGATGGAGACTCCACAACCCCTCTGGCTTGATCCAGTGCTCCAGTGTCCTTAAATTGAAGTTCCTCCTCATCTTTAGCTGGATTTTCTTCTGTCTGAGTTTGTGCCCATTACCCCTTGTCCTGTCACTGGGCACCCCTGACCTGCAGGTAAAGGCAACATCAGGACCTACTTCAGCTTCTGCAGCCTTTCAAACTCCTCTAGAGCAGCTCCATATTTTAGAGGTAGAAGATTAAAACATTGCCCTTTGAAATATATTTCACATCCTAGCACCAAGCTTTAGGCTCTGTAAGAGACTAAATCTTGCCTCTCTTGATGTGAGTCAGCCAAGATCAAATCACCTTTGCCCCTTGCCCAGACAACAGCTGATGTGTGTTGGGCAGAGGCCGCTGGATAAGGACTCTCTGGAATGTGCATAGAGAAGATCATCTCCCCCCAGCAGCTACCCCAGAAAGGGAGGATGGTGCAAAGGAGAATGGATTCACCACCTGGACACAAACCTAAAAAAATGTATAAAAGACCTGAGCAATACCTGCTGAGGAGAAGGACAAGACCTGGGCAATGCCTGCTCTGAAGAAGAAAAACAAAGGAAATGGCAGGAAAGAAAAGGACAGAGACAACAGCACACAGCCTGCAGGCAGCAGAGCAGGAGGAAGCCTCTCTCTGTGTCCCAAGTTCCACCTGCTGCAACTCATGGAGCTGAAGAGGCTGCTCAGAGAAGGACTTGGACTTGGACTTTGGGATCTCTCCCTCCCTCCTCTAGCAGGGGACAGCGCAGCCAACAAGGATGAGCTCTCCTCCATGCCAAAGCTGCAGCAGCCTTCCTCTGCAGACCCAAACTGTCTTGGGGGGTGGGGGTAATAGAATTCCTTTCCACTTCTCTCTCCCTCTTCTCCCTCTCTATTTTTTCCCTCTCTCTCCCTCTCCCTTCTTCTGTTCTGGCCACTTTATTCTGTCAATAAATAACCCTGAGGGCTGTTGATATTTTGGCCTCATTTGTGCTTATAATTCCATTATATTAGAATGGAATGGAATGGAATGGAATGGAATGGAATGGAATGGAATGGAATAGAATAGAATAGAATAGAATAGAATAGAATAGAATAGAATAGAATAGAATAGAATAGAATAGAATAGAATAGAATAGAATAGACCAGGTTGGAAGAGACCTTCAAGGTCATCAAGTCCAACCTATCAACCAATCCAGCACCACCTAATCAACTAAACCATGGCACCCAGCACCCCATCAAGTCTTCTCCTGAACACCTCCAGGGATGGTGACTCCACCACCTCCCTGGGCATCCCATTCCAATGGGCAATCACTCTCTCTGTGTAGAACTTCTTCCTAATATCCAGCCTAAACCTTCCCTGGCACAGCCTGAGACTGTGTCCTCTTGTTCTGGTGCTGGATGCCTGGGAGAAGAGACCAACCCCCACCTGGCTGCAACCTCCCTTCAGGGAGTTGGAGAGAGCAAGAAGGTCTCCCCTGAGCCTCCTCTTCTGCAGGCTAAGCAACCCCAGCTCCCTCAGCTTCTCCTCACAGGGCTGTGCTCCAGACCCCTCCCCAGCTTTGTTGCCCTTCTCTGGACACCTTCAAGTCTCTCAATGTCCTTCTGAAACGGAGGGGCCCAGAACTGGACACAGTACTCGAGGTGTGGCCTAACCAGTGCAGTGTACAGGGGCAGAATGACCTCCCTGCTCCTGCTGGCCACACTGTTCCTGATCCAGGCCAGGATGCCATTGGCCCTCTTGGCCGCCTGGGCACACTGCTGGCTCATGTTCAGCCTACCATCAACCAGCACCCCCAGGTCCCTCTCTGCCTGGCTGCTCTCAGCCACTCTGACCCCAGCCTGTAGCTCTGCATGGGGTTGCTGTGGCCAATGTGCAGAACCTGGCACTTGGATGTGTTCAATCTCCTGCCCTTGGACTCTGCCCATCTGCCCAGCCTGTCCAGGTCCCTCTGCAGAGCCTCTCTACCCTCCAGCAGATCAAATCCTGCCCCAAGCTTGATGTCATCTGCAAGTTTCCTGATGATGGACTCAATGCCCTCATCCAGATCATCAATAAAGATATTGAACAGGATGGGGCCCAGCACTGATCCTTGGGGCACACCACTGGTGCCTGGCTGCCAGCTGGCTGTGGCACCATTCACCACCACTCTCTGGGCTCAGCCTCCAGCCACTTCCTAACCCAATGCAGTGTGCTCCCATCCAAGCCAGGGGCTGACAGCTTGGCCAGGAGTTTGCTGTGGGGATGGTGTCAAAGGCCTTGCTGAGGTCCAGGCAGAGTCCATCCACAGCCTGCCCCACATCCACCAGGCAGTCACCTGAGCATGGAAGGAGATCAGGTTGGTCAGGCAGGACCTGCCCTTCCTAAAACCATGCTGGCTGGGCCTGATCCCTTGGTCACCCTGTAAGTGCTGTGTGACTGCACTCAGGATGACCTGTTCCATGATCTTGCCTGGCACTCAGTCAGGCTGGCAGGCCTGGAATTCCCTGGCTCATCCAACCGGTCCTGCTTGTGGATGGGCATCACATTGGCAGCTTGCAGTCTTCTGTGATCTCTCCAGTGAGCCATGACTGGAGGAAAATGATGGAGAGTGGCTTGGCAGCTCATCTGCCAGCTCTCTCAGCACCCTAGGATGGATGCCATCTGATCCCATGGACTTATGGGGGTCCAAGTGGCTGAGCAAAAGACATGGAGAATGCGGGCATCGATCCCGCTACCTCTCGCATGCTAAGCGAGCGCTCTACCATTTGAGCTAATTCCCCTCCCTATAGTCCTAGGAATAGAATAGAATTGAATTGAATTGAATTGAATTGAATTGAATTGAATTGAATTGAATTGAATTGAATTGAATTGAATTGAATTGAATTGACCAGCTTGGAAGAGACCTTTGAGATCATCAAGTCCAACCTATCACCCAACACCATCTCATCAACTAAACCATGGCACCAAGTGACTCATCCAGGCTCTTCCTAAACACCTCCAGTGATGGTGACTCCACCACCTCCCTGGGCAGCACATTCCAGTGGCCAGTCTCTCTTGCTGGAAAGAATTTCTTCCTAACATCCAACCTAAACCTCCCCTGGCACAGCTTGAGACTGTGTCCTCTTGTTCTGGTGCTGCTTGCCTGGGAGAAGAGACCAACCCCCACCTGGCTATGACCTCCCTTCAGGGAGCTGTAGACAGTATTACAGGGAACGTTCACAAGAGCTGAGGCTCTTACCCTCTCTGGACTGAGACAGACTCTTTAATGAAAAAGAAGAAGAGGTAGAATTTACTGCAAGGGGAAACAAGCTGCTGAGGATTCACAAAGCTAAGCACAGCCTCACTTCTAACCAAAACCTCCTGTCACCTGAGAACAACAGGACAGGATCTTCTCCAGGGACAGCTCTCTATCCTGCCACCCCCCTGCCTGTTTCCCACCTTAGCTTGCCCAGCCACCCATCTGTGTTACTCTTCAGTGAAAATCAGCGCTTCTCATCTTTGTTTTCCTCATGGATCTGGGTGGGCAGTGTGACTTCCAGAGAGCAAACAATGCCAATAAGGGGAGACTGTACTTACTGTGTGACACTTCAGATGGCCACAGTCTCACCATGCCAGAGGGGGCTGGAGGGAAAGTTTGATGAGGAGAGGCTGAGGGAGCTGGGAATGTTCAGCCTGGAGAAGAGGAGGCTTAGAGAGGACCTTATCACTCTCTACCACTACTTCAAAAGAAGTTGTAGTCTGGTGGGGGTCAGGCTCTGCTCCCAGGCTACTTGTGACAGGATGAGAGGGCATGGCCTGGAGCTGTGCCAGGGGAGGTTTAGGTTGGATGCTAGGAAGCACTTCCTCAGGGAAAGGGGAATTAGAGACTGGGATGGACTGCCCAGGCAGGTGGTGGAGTCACCCTCCCTGGAGGTGTTTAAGCAAAGCTCGGATGTGGCACTGGCTGGTGTGATGCGGTGGTGTTAGGTCATAGGCTGGGCTTGATGATCTCAAAGGTCTTTTCCAGCCTCAATGATTCTGTGTGATTCTGCAATTGGGCTCCCTGATGACAGCTTCCCCAGGTGTCTCAGGGAGATCAGACTGAATGCTGAGCTGATTTGAGCCAGAAAGGATTGTTCAACAAACTCAAATAGTTTAATTCAGGGGACAAAAAACCAACCAACCACACAACCCCCCCAAAACAAAACTAAACAAGTCAAATTCCCAAACTAGCAAAACAAAACAAAGTCAAAGACAAAACAAACCTTTTATGAAGTAACTTGCTGAATAAGAATACTGATTCTCTGGGAGGGCAAAACCAAAAAGCATATCAAGAGAGAAAGAGATGAGGCCCGTTGGATGAGGGGCTGGAGGGGGAAGTCATAAGAGGAAAGCATTGCAGGGAGCTGCCAGATTTCCTGAAACCTCTGCTGGCTTGCCAGATGAATTAGACCACAGAATATTGAATTAGGAAGATTTATGAGTGGGAATTGGAGGAAGTTACCTGTGGTAGAAAATATGTTGTGTGAATGAGATCTCTGCTGCTGCACTGACAGCAGGGTGTAATGAGCCGGGAGCACGGTCCCCTCAGCCTTACCTTCCTGGAGATGCTCATCTGACTGACAGCTCAGCTGAAGCGAGGCAGCCACAGGGAAAAGAAGGGCAGCAGGCTCTCAGGAGCTGCAGAGCAGCCTTCTGTGGGAGACTTTCTCAAACCTAGGAAGCCAAACAGGAAAATCCAAAGTAAAGCAAATAGAAACTTTCCTTCTCCCCTTCGCCATCATTAAGGCACACAGGCGCACACACGTGGGCAGGGGAGCCTCAGAGTATTTCAAGCACCTGGGAGGGCTGGAGCAAAGGCCACAGAGCCCACAGTTATTTACCCAGCATCTGCTGCAGGAAATACAGACAGGCTCCATAGGCATCTGCCAGCATAAAGAGCTAGCACACCACTGGTTTCAAAATAGGCTGGGGGGTGAGATACTACCCTGCAGCACGGCAGCTGAGATGGTTCCATAGCTTCACGGAGTGCCTTGGGCTGGAAGAGCTCCTCAAAGAAGAGAAGCTGGGATGGGGACTTATCATTCAGCCCTGGATGTGTATAAAGGTCATTTAGATATTGGGGATATGGTTTAGGGATGAACTCTGTAGAGAGGGTTCTGGGTTGGACTTGGTGATCCTGGTTGTGGGGCAGGCTGTGGATGTAGTCTGCCTGGACTTCAGCAAGGCCTTTGACACCATCCCCCACAGCAAACTGCTGGCCAAGCTGTCAGCCCCTGGATGGGACAGCAGCTCTGAGCTGGGTTAGGAACTGGCTGGAGGCTGAGCCCAGAGAGTGGTGGTGAATGGTGCCACAGCCAGCTGGCAGCCAGGCACCAGTGGTGTCCCCCAGTGATACAGGCTGGGTTCACAGTGGCTGGAGAGAAGCCAGGCAGAAAGGGACCTAGAGGTAATGGTTGACAGCAGCTAAACATGAGCCAGTAGTGTGCCCAGGTGGCCAAGAAGGCCAATGGCATCCTGGCCTGCAGCAGGAACAGTGTGGCCAGCAGGAGCAGGGAGGTCATTGTGCCCTGTGCTCAGCACTGGTTAGGCCACACCTTGAGTCCTGTGTCCAGTTCTGGGCTCCTCAGTTTAGGAAAGATGTTGAGCTGCTGGAAGGTGTCCAGAGAAGGGCAACAAAGCTGGGGAGGGGTCTGGAGCACAGCCCTGTGAGGAGAGGCTGAGGGAGCTGGGGTTGCTTAGCCTGGAGAAGAGGAGGCTCAGGGGAGACCTTCTTGCTGTCTCCAACTCCCTGAAGGGAGGTTGTAGCCAGGTGGGGGTTGGTCTCTTCTCCCAGGCAACCAGCACCAGAACAAGAGTTTCAAGCTGTGCCAGGGGAGGTTTAGGCTGGATGTTGGGAAGAAATTCTTCCCAGAGAGAGAGATTGGCCATTGGGATGTGCTGCCTGGGGAGGTGGTGGAGTCACCATCCCTGGAGGTGTTTAAGGAGAGCCTGGATGAGGCACTTGGTGCCATGGTTTAGTTGATTAGATGGAACTGGGTGGTAGGTTGGACTTGATAGTCTTGAAGGTCTTTTCCAACCTGGTTAGTTCTATTCTGTTCTATTCTATTCTATTCCATTCCATTCCATTCCATTCCATTCCATTCCATTCCATTTCATTTCATTCTATCCCTAGGGTCTTTTCCAACCTGAAAGTTTCTGTCATTCTGTGATTATCAATGTGTGCAAATACCTGAAGGGTGGCTGTCAGGAGGATGGAGCCAGGCTCTTTTCAGTGACACCCAGTGACAGGATGAGGGGCAATTGTGTAAACTCAACCTCAGGAAGAAACTGAACCTGTCATAAAACCTCTGTACTGTGAGGATGCCAGAGCCCTGGAGCAGGCTGCCCAGAGAGGTTGTGGAGTCTCCATCTCTAGAGATCTTCAAAACCCTCCTGGATGTGCTCCTGTGTGAGCTGCCCTAAGTGGTCCTGCTTTGCAGGGGGGTTGGACTCACTGATCTCTGGAGGTCACTTCCAACCCACAGCATTCTGTGATTCTATAGGATCCAGCCAAACATCCAACAGCCTGCTGATTCCTTGCACCTTAACCTCAGTATTTTCTCCTTGCCAGGTATTTATAATTAGGAATCTGTTTGCTCAGCCATTCAAGGGTTGTGGCTACCAACTAGAAAGCACCTGAGTGTTTCATAGAAGAAGAACAGCAATCAAATTTCCTCCTTCACATTATCTTTCTGTTTCAGAGCCTGTGCACAAAATGCTGAACAGACTTCTGTGAGACTGCTCTGTGTACCATGCCATTGGAAATGACTTTGTGTTTCTCTTTGGCCAACTGTGTGGTGGCACCATCAGCCAACGCTAGCCATGCACAGGGGGGAAGGCTGCTGTGCACATCAGTGCTGGCCTCGGGGGGAAAACAAGATGGAATGGTGCATTTGGAGGCAGGAGGATCAAGGATCATAGGATCACAGGGTGTTAGGGGTTGGAAGGGACCTCAGGAGATCATAGAATCACAGAATTGACCAGGTTGGAAGAGACCTCAGAGATCAAGTCCAACCTGCTACCTAATACCCAACACCTTATGACTCCAAGTGCTATATCCAATCCTTCGATGAACACCTCCAGGGATGGTGATTCCACCACCTCCCTGGGCAGCACATTCCAATGGCAAATCTCTCTGGGAAGAACTTCTTCCTCACCTCCAGCCTAATCTTCCCCTGGCACAGCTCGAGACTGTGTCCTCTTGTTCTGGTGCTGATTGCCTGGGAGAAGAGACCAACCCCCACCTGGCTACAACCTCCCTTCAGGTAGTTGTAGACAGCAAGAAGGTCTCCCCTGAGCCTCCTCTTCTGCAGGCTAAGCAACCCCAGCTCCCTCAGCCTCTCCTCACAGGGCTGTGCTCCAGACCCCTCCCCAGCTTTGTTGCCCTTCTCTTGACACCTTCAAGTGTCTCAATGTCCTTTTTAAATTGAGGAGCCAGTCTGGAGCCCTCTATCTATTACCCAGACAAGACAGTGTCCATGACTGCTGGCATAGCAAGGCAGGCAAAAAGGAGGAAATCACAGAATGTTAGGGCTTGGAAGGGATGTCCAGAGATCCTCCAGGCCAACATCCCTGTCAAAAGCAGGATCACCCAGGGCAGGTCACACAGGAATGCATCCAGGAGGATTTTGAAATTCTCCAGAGGAGACTCCACAACCTCTCTGGGCAGCCTGCTCCAGGGCTGCATCAGCCTCACAAGAAAGAAGCTTTTCCACATGTTGAGGTGGAACTTTCTGTGTTCCAGTTTGGACACCACTGAAGAAGAGCCTGGCCCCTTCTTCTTGACAGCCACCCTTCAGATAGTTGTAAACACTGATTAGATCCCCTCCCAACCTTCTCCAGACCGAAGATCCCCAGGTCTCAGTCTCTCCTCATCAGCCAGATGTTCCAGTCCCTTCATCATCCTCAAAGCCAACATTGGACGCACTCCAGTCTGGGCCAATGGCATCCTGGCCTGCATCAAGAACAGTGTGGCCAGAAGGAGCAGGGAGGTCATTCTGCCCTGTACTTAGCATTGGTTAGGCCACACCTTGAGTCTTGTGTCCAGTTCTGGGCTCCTCAGTTTGAGAAAGATGTTGAGATGCTGGAAGGTGTCCAGAGAAGGGCAACAAAGCTGGGGAGGGGTCTGGAGCACAGCCCTGTGAGGAGAGGCTGAGGGAGCAGGGGTTGCTTAGCCTGGAGAAGAGGAGGCTCAGGGGAGACCTTATTGCTGTCTACAACTGCCTGAAGGGAGGTTGTAGCCAGATGGGGGTTGGTCTCTTCTCCTAGGCAGCCAGCACCAGAACAAGAGGACACAGTCTCAGGCTGCACCAGGGGAGGTTTAGGCTGGATGTTAGGAAGAAGTTCTATACAGAGAGAGTGATTGCCCATTGGAATGGGCTGCCTGGGGAGGTGGTGGAGTCACCATCACTGGAGGTGTTCAGGAGGAGACTTGATGGGGTGCTTGGTGCCATGGGTTAGTTGTTTAGGTGGTATTGGATTGGTTGATGGGTTGGACATGGTGATCTTGGAGGTCTCTTCCAACCTGGTCTATTATTTCTATTCTATTCTAGTCTAGTCTAGTCTAGTCTATCCTATCCTATCCTATCCTATCCTATCCTATTCTATTCTCTCTACTCTCCAAATCGGGCGCGAAGCCCGACGTGAGCAATGCCCTCCTGATTTATTAATCATTGTGTTGAATCCAACACATTCTGCTGCAAGAAGTGTCACACACTCCTCCTTGTTCATTTTTTGTTTGGGTTTGGTTTGTGTGTTTGGGTTTGGCTTTGTGGGTTTTTTTTTTTCCCAGCCCAGCGAGTCGTTTGTTTGTTTCTGTTGTTCCTGGCAAGTGTAAACACAACGTACCCTACTATTTCATGTGTTTAAAAGGTGACCTGTACTTTCCATTTCCAATGAGGGGCTCTTTAATGAAAATATTGTAATGTCAGTCCATGCAAAGCAAATGCATATTAATATGCCTTTACATCTGTCTCATATTAATATTCATGCCTGAATCCACATCCCTACACAAAGCCAATTTTCTGACCATCTGTGTGATGGCTGGTGGATGCAATGAATAAATTTTATTTGTGAGGGGAGTGATAAATCATGTATCTTCAGTTTTTCACCCACAGTCTCTCCTCTTAGGTGCTGAAACGTTTTCATTGTGGCGAAGAATTTCCAAGTAAACCAAAGGGATTAACCCCTTAGCAGATCTTCGCTTGTGCCAGGTGAAAGCCCGCCACAAACGCAGCTGGAGGGGTTGTATGGCTGAGAAAGGGCTACTGAAATGTAAGGAGGTGTAATTCTTCACTCTCCTCCTTGAATTGAGCCCCTCAGTGCAGTCCCTAGTACAAGAAGGATCTGGAGGTGCTGGAAGGTGTCCAGAGAAGGGCCACGAGGATGAGCAGAGGGCTGGAGCTGCTCTGCTATGGTGACAGACTGAGGGAGTAGGGGCTGTGCAGTCTGGAGAGGAGAAGGCTTTGAGGAGACCTCATTGTGGCCTTGCAGTATCTGCAGGGGGCTACAAGAAAGCTGGGGAGGGACTTTTGAGGGTGTCAGGGAGTGATAGGACTGGGGGGAATGGAACAAAACTAGAAATGGGGAGATTCAGATATTAGGAAGAAGTTGTTCCCCATGAGGGTGGTGAGAGCCTGGCACAGGTTGCCCAGGGAGGTGGTGGAAGCCTCCTGCCTGGAGGTTTTTGCAGCCAGGCTGGATGTGGCTCCGTGCTGTAGTGTGAGGTGTCCCTGGCCATGGCAGGGGGGTTGGAACTGGCTGATCCTTGAAGTCCCTTCCAACCCTGACAATTCTGTGATTCTAATTATTCCTATCCCAGAGTCACTTTCACTTCCATGGTATAAGCCAAATTTCTCACAATGCTGCTGAGGAGAACTTGAGTTTGTAAACAGTCTGCTTGCATCAGGCTTGTCTTCAGAGTTAACTGCTACTCAAAGTAAGAGGATTGTAACTTCAACATCAATTAAAAATATTTTCTTTAGTGCTAAGCAAATGGCTCAGCACAGCCACAGAAACCTGACTGCTAAAGCTTCTGAGCTGAGTCTGACTTTGCCCTGCAGAACAAGTCTGCTCCTAAATTCTCTGAGGGTAAGTTTTGACACCAGTCACAGTAATGTCCATCCAGAGCAAATTTGCTGGTGGTAGGAACAGCTTTCTATCAGAAGCTCATTCTCAGACAGTTCATAATGTGACTGTAATGCGGTCCAAAAACACAACTGCATGAAGCCAAATGCAATAGCCTGCACTTGTAGAGCATAGATAAAAAACATAAAACTCTCTGCTAAGCTTGGGACCCAGGGACCAGTAAGCCTAGAAGCAGGATTTCTAAGCCTTGTTTTCCAGCCCTTTCTGGCCACACTTCTCTTTTTAAAACAACATCTCTTTTAACTTTACTCTTACCCCAGACTCTAACCCCAGCCATTTGCTTTCCCTCAGAAGCACAAGATCCAAACAGACTCATCCCTACATCCTGCCTCCTGGGCGCTGCTGTAATTCAGAGCGATGGTACAAGAGGTGCTGTGGCTTCTTCTACACAAGGAGAGTGACTTCCCATTGGAATGGGCTGCCTGGGGAGGTGGTGGAGTCACCATCACTGGAGGTGTTCAGGAGGAGACTTGATGGGGTGCTTGGTGCCATGGGTTAGTTGATTAGATGGCATTGGATGACAGGTTGGATGCGATGATCTCAAAGGTCTCTTCCAACCTGGTCTATTCTTTTCTATTCTATTCTATTCTATTCTATTCTATTCTATTCTATTCTATTCCATTCCATTCCATTCCATTCCATTCTATTCTATTCTATTCTATTCTATTCTATTCTATTCTATTCTACTACATTCTATTCTATTACATTCTATTACATTCTATTCTATTCTATTCCATTCCATTCCATTCCATTCTATTCCATTCTATTCTATTCTATTCTATTCTCCATGGGGTAAACAGACCACACCTAATGCACAGCTGGGGCCCTGCACACACCAGCCCTGGGCACATTCACTGACAAACAGGCTGGGGTAGAAAGTGCCAGCACCAGTCACCTTAGGCATGGTTAAAGCGTTCGCTTGAGTAGCGAGAGACTTGCCTCTGTCTCGTTTTCCAGCCTGCAGTATTCAAAGCAATGGCTGCTACCACCCCAAGGGGATTCCCTATCCTTCAGGCTGCTGACTAGTCTTATTTCTTTGGAATCAGCTCCTCTGAAGGACACGTGTGCACGCAGACATTTCAAATTAGAACATGTTTTTGCCCAGGCTAGACTACATTATTCCCTTGTACCTCTGCAGGGAAGTCACTGTAATGTCAGTGAACAGGAATTACAGCCATGCTTTGGCCTGGGATACCAAATTCTTTCCTTGAAGCTGGGCTTTGCACATGTTTGTAGACACAGACTGTGGAACCAACAAAGAGGGGAGGGATCATTCTTTCCCCCTTCTGATGTAGATCAAATAATGTCAGCAGTAAATAACCTCCTTCTACCTCGACAATCCAGCCGTAGGTAGTTTGATCATCATTGTGCACTGAACTGGAATCTGGAGAAGGAATTGTGAATGAGCTTCACACTTCATCAGCATAATTGGCAAGAAATTGCATACAATTGCTGCAAAAGAAGCTCAAACAGCACTACAGAAAATAAGCAAGGTAGTTAGTCAATCATCATTTCCAAGACACGGGGTTTGGGAGGCAACTCTGCCCGAAAATGCATTCCCATCTGATATCCTTTTGTCTTAGCAAACTGCCTTCTATTTGCAGCCCTTCATAATGGGAAGCAGGACACTGCCAGAGCCTGGCAAAGCCGGAGGTTGGAATCTCTACTGCTTTGTTCCTCCTCACGAGGCAAAGGCAGGAGAAAGCAGGAAGTGGCACCTTTCACCATGACCTTGCCACTCAGGGGATGTAGTGGTCCTGAAAGATATTGCTGTTCTTATAAGTGTCAAGGGACCTGTGAGAAATGAGCTAAGTTTCATCCAAGTTCCCAGTGGAAAGCATCTGCATTACAGATTGCTGATTGGTTTCCACGACTAATGAAACTCATATGGAAGTATTGCTCCAAACACTCCCTTTAGGTTTGTGCTTAAAGCATCTCAATAAATACATTTAATATAAACACATATAGGACATCTGATATTGATTCCTAATGAAGTTTTGAAGCATAACACTTGAATGGATGCATGCACCTTCCACCCACCAGGGAAACAAATCCCCAAACCGCTTTCCTCTTCTCTTGTAAGTTTCTTTAATTGCTTTGTATCTGCTGCTATTAGCCAGCAAGGCTAATAAAACTCCTGATGTTCAGAGGGGCTACTCACATGCTAGAAGGCAGGAATATTTAAAGATGCTTTGTTAGGCTGTGGCTTGAATCATTGTTGTCACTTCTGAGACCGCAGCTGGCCTGTGTGAAGGCTGTGTGCGCACAGCAAGCCATCGGTGGGAGCCCAAAACCCACCAGGGCTTGCCCGGCTTTCTGCACCTTCCCATTTCTCACCCCCCACCCACTTAAACTAATGGGATGAGCAGAAATTTATTGTAAAGGCAAAGCCCAACTCCCTAACCAGAGGGTTCCCCCAATCAAGCCCAAAGGGTCATGTGCAAAATCACTGTAAATGCACTGGAAGAGGGAAAAGCTGCAGAACCACCCCAGGACAAGCTCCCAATGCTGACGTGCTCCCGGGGCTGCGTTCAGCGCCAAATGCCCCCTCTGAAGTTACCCTGCTGTTGTTTGTCCACAGCTCCCAAAGAGAGTAAGTAGCAGCAGACTTGTATGTTCTAAGCTTCAAAAGATTATTTGTGTCCAAACATGAACAAAAGAATTATTCAGAGAACATTGCAAGGAAGGCCAGCGCAGGAGGGGGGGTTTCCCCTCGTGCTTTGGGCAGAGAGCATATGCACGCTGCTATTCCCTCCAAGACCCTCTCAACAATTCCAGCACCTCTCAGTGAGACTAATTACAAGAGAAACAGCGAGGAAGCTGCTGTTAAATCAGAATTTCAAACCAGAGAGCTTGATTCTTTCATTCCTATTCCTAGTGCAAAGCAGGACAAAGCCGGCACTGGAGCTGTGCTTGTACTCCAAACTCTAAGCTCGTGTCTCATTTGCTGGCAAAGCACAGAGCAGTGCCCACTGAAGCCTCGTGCTGAAGACTCCACTGTATGGAAAGCCAGCTGTAGAGATGGCTGGTGGCTGCCAAGCTCCTGGCTGAGTCTCAGTGAGGTCAAGCACAGCCCTAGACTCCTCAACCCCATGGGCAGTGTCCTCTGGTAGGGGAACAGTGAGTCCAGGCTGCAGCCACAGAAGTGAAAAAGAGGTGGGATTGGTAAAAGAGTTCCCTGTTGCACTTCTTTCTAGTCTTTCCTCTCCCCCATGCCCTTGTGGGTTGTTATTTCATCCCCTGGAGAAAGAATGTTAATTTTAAAAGGGCCTCCAGTGGATAATGTGAGAAGAAAACTCTTCCCACAGGGGCTGCTGTGCTCGCAGCTCCAGGCTGAAACTGCTGACAGTCGGAGCTAGGTGCTCTATTTCGGTGCAAGCTGCTCATCACTCCAGGGAGGCTATCTCCTGTCCAGTGTAATCAGTATCTAGGAAGCTGCCCTAGGGACTGCAAAGACAGTTGAGGAGTTTAAAAGGCAGTTTGCTGAGATAAACTGCTAATTTAATTGACTCGTTCCGAGCCAACTCTGTCTGTTGTGGGAAGCTGGTTTTAAAGAGCAGCCAGGAATTTCTGGGTTCCCATCAAGCTTTTGCTTCCTGAGTAGGCTGAAAGACCCACCAAGGGGAAGAGGAGTTGAAGTGAAAGCTGTCATTGACTTTCCTGGGTTGGACTAGATGACCTCTAGAGATCTCTTTCAACCCTTAACATTTCTGTGATGCTGTGATTCATAGGCTCTGAATGCAGTTCTTGCTGTTCCAGTACAGGATGCATTGCTATGAAATAAGGTTTAACTGGAAGCTTCCTGGCACAGCACCTGGAAAACACTGCTTCATCTACATAAAACACTCTTTGTGGAGTGGATCTGAGTGACAGCAAATCCTTTTCAGCAGCAGGATGTAGTTTCTGGTCAGTCTGAGAGACAACTCCGTGTTCGGAACAGGGACAGCAGGAACTGTGCATAACTTCCAGCGTCCACACCTGCTCTGCCTGACTCAGAAGAAAGACAAGCACTCTAAAAAAGCCTTAGAGCTGATGTTTTCACACACCTGGAGTAGCCCTGGGGGTTGAGAGCCTCTGCTTACCTCACTGAAGATGCTTCAATCCTTACAAAACAAGCTGCCTGTTCAGAAGTATGAAATACTCCCTAAACCGCTGCGGGAAGGGCGCCCTGTGGTTCAGGCTCTCAGCTGCCAGCCTGGCACCACAGATGGGTGAGTATGGCCTTCTCCCAGCCACACACAGTGCCCTGAACACCTTTCACATATGTCTCCTGTTTCCCCCAGAGGGACAAAAAGTTTGAAAAGCTTTTCATTGAATCGTAGGATCAATAAGGTTGGAAAAGACCTGAGATCATCAGGTCCAACCTATCACCCAGCACCTCCTGACAACTAAACCATGGCTCCAAGTGCCACATCCAATCCCCTCTTGAGCACCTCCAGGGATGGGGACTCCACCATCTCCCTGGGCAGCACATCCCAATGGCCAGTCTCTCTTTCTGGGAAGAACTTCTTCCTAACATCCAGCCTAAACCTCCCCAGGCACAGCTTGAGACTGTGACCTCTTGTTCTGGTGCTGCTTGCCTGGGAGAAGAGACCAACCCCCACCTGGCTACAATCTCCCTTCAGGGAGCTGTGGAGAGCAAGAAGGTCTCCCCTGAGCCTCCTCTTCTCCAAGCTTTTGTTGCATCCAGCAGCAAAGTCCTTTCTCTTATTTTTCTAGTCTATTTATGTACTAAATATTTTACTGCTTCGTTCCTTCTCTTGAGGAAAAGAGAGGACAAAGCAGGACTTGATGAGCTCAAAGGTCTTCTCCAACCTGGTTAATTCTGTGTTTCATTGGCAGAGGTCTTGCCAAGGAAGACTACAGAGGAGCTCAGTGATCACAGTATCACAGTGTCACAGTATAACTAAGGTTGGAAGAGACCCCAAGGATCATTGAGTCCAACCTGTCTCCACAGACCTCATGACTAAACCATGGCACCAAGTGCCACATCCAATACCCTCTTGAACACCTCCAGTGATGGTGATACCACCACCTCCCTGGGCAGCACATCCCAATGGCTAACAACTCTCTCAGTGAAGAACTTTCTCCTCACTTCGAGTCTAAACCTCCCCTGGAGCAGCTTGAGACTGTGTCCTCTTGTTCTGGTGCTGGTTGCCTGGGAGAAGAGACCAACCCCCACCTGGCTACAGCCTCCCTTCAGGGAGTTGTAGAGGGCAATGAGGTCACCCCTGAGCCTCCTCTTCTCCAGGCTAAACAATCCCAGCTCCCTCAGCCTCTCCTCACAGGGCTCTGCTTAAGGCCTCTCCCCAGCCTCCTTGCCCTTCTCTGGACACCTTCAAGTGTCTCAATGTCCTTCTTAAACTGAGGGGCCCAGAACTGGACACAGGACTCAAGGTGTGGCCTAACCAGTGCTGAGCACAGGGCACAATGACTTCCCTGCTCCTGCTGGCCACACTATTCCTAATGCAGGCCAGGATGCCATTGGCCCTCTTGGCCACCTGGGCACACTGCTGGCTCATGTTTAGGCAGCTGTCAATCAGTACCCCCAGGTCCCTCTCTGTTTGGCAGCTCTCAGCCACTCTGACCCCAGCCTGTAGCTCTGCATGGGGTTGCTGTGGCCAAAGTGCAGCCCGTGGCACTTGGACTTGTTGAATGACATCCTGTTGGCCTCTGCCCATCTGTCCAGTCGGTCAAGGTCCCTCTGCAGAGCCCTTCTGCCCTCTAACTGACCAACATCTGCTCCCAACTTGGTGTCATCTGCAAACTTGCTGATGACTGACTCAACCCCCTCATCCAGATCATCAGTGAAGATGTTAAAGAGGATGGGGCCCAGCACTGATCCCTGGGGCACACCACTGGTGCCTGGCTGCCAGCTGGCTGTGGCACCATTCACCACCACTCTCTGGGCTCAGCCTCCAGCCAGTTCCTAACCCAGCTCAGAGTTCTGCTGTCCAGGCCAGGGGCTGACAGCTTGGCCAGCAGTTTGCTGTGGGGGACAGTGTCAAAGGCCTTGCTGAGGTCCAGGCAGACTCCATCCACAGCCTGCCCCACATCCACCAGGCAGTCACCTGGGCATAGAAGGAGATCAGGTTGGAGAGGCAGGAGCTGCCCTTCCTAAATCCATGTTGGCTGGACCTGAGCCCTTGGCCATCCTTCAGGTGCAGTTATTGCTGCCAGAATAATCTGCTCCATCACTTTCCCTGGCACTGAGCTCAGGCTGCCAGGCCTGGAGTTTCCAGGTTCCTCCATCTGAACCTTCTTGTGGATGGGGACCACATTGGCCAGTTTCCAGTCATCTGGGACCTCTCCAGTGAGCCAGGACTGGAGGAAAATGATGGAGAGTGTCTTGGCAGCTCATCTGCCAGCTCTCTCAGCACCCTAGGATGGATCCCATCCACTCCCATGGACTTGTGAGTGATGTCACCTTCTGTCCCCCCAGGAGATCCCGGTGTACTTGCATCCTAGTTCCACCATGTTCTTTTAATCTCTGTGCTTTTCCTTCTTGCCATTTGATGTCTCCATCAGCTCCAGCTGGTTTTTTGTTTTGGTATGTTTTGGTTTGTTTTTTTCTGTTAAGAATCAGGGGAGCCTTTGAACTACCTTCCAATAGCTGGAGGGATCCTACAGGAAGGCTGCAGAGAGACTTTTCCTGAGGGTGTCTAGAGACAGGACAAGGGGGAATGGTTTGAAGCTGAGGGAGAGCAGGGTGCGACTGGAGTGAGGAAGAAGTTCTTCAGACTGAGGGTGGTGAGAATCTGGAGTAGGTTGCCCAAGGAGGTTGTGGATGCCTCCTCCCTGGAGGCAAGTTGGATGAGGCCTTGGGCAACCAAGTGTAGCTGGAATGCACCCCTGCCCGTGCCAGGGGGGATGGAGTAGATGAACTCTGAGGTCCCTTCCAACCTAAGCCAGTCTATGATTTCATGATGATTGGATCTTCCCTTCCCCTGGTCTCTCATCAAATATCTCTGTCACTCCATGAGCTACAAGCTCCTTGGAACAAGTGGTCTTCCTTGCTACAACATTGGCAGCTGATGGTGGGCTGAGTGATTTGTTTGTTTTGTGGCTTTCATTGTCCTGAATTTCCACACTAATATCTTGCTAATCCCACGTTCAAATCTGCAGACACTAATGCTCTCCTTTCTGGATTTCCTCACTGAGGCACCAAGGGCTTAAACAGGCTAACAATAATTTCTCCATCTGCAGGGCTCACTAAAAGCTGAGGATTAAAATCTTTGTGGTGGACAGGTTGCAAATGATGGATTTCTCTGGACATTACTGTGAGAAATTCTGCTTTGCTTGGAGTGCTGGGATGCAAAGTCTGAAAAAGATTAATGAATTCATTTCCTTCTTGATTCATTACTGCACATCATGTTCCTTCCTCCCCCCCCCCCCCCCCCCCCCCCCTTATTTTTCTAGCCTACTTGTGTTCTAAAAATGTTTTATTCATGGATCCTTACATAATTGTCCATGACCATGGTACAAGGCACATTCACATGCATTTGACACTTGGAACATACATCTCATTTTATCCTGGTTAGGATTACACAGAGATTCACTGCACCCATGCTCTTTTATTCTGATGGTCTGACATCTAAACAGCTATTGAGTTTACAAGTTCAAATGTTGCAGCACAGCACTGTCTTTCCTGTTGCTCGGTCTGGAGAAGAGAAGGCTCTGAGGAGACCTTTTTGTGGCCTTCCAGGATCTGAAGGGGGCTACAAGAAAGCTGGGGAGGGACTTTTGAGGGTGTCAGGGAGTGATAGGACTGGGGGGGATGGAGCAAAATTTGAAGTGGGGAGATTCAGCTTGGATGTTAGGAAGAAGTTGTTCCCCATGAGGGTGGTGAGAGATTGGCACAGGTTGCTCAGGGAGGTGGTGGAAGCCACCTGCCTGGAGGTGTTTGCAGCCAGGCTGGATGTGGCTGTGAGCAACCTGCTGTAGTGTGAGGTGTCCCTGGCCATGGCAGGGGGGTTGGAACTGGCTGAGCCTTGAGGTCCCTTCCAACCCTGCCAATTCTGTGATTCTGTTGCAGGATGTACAGCTGCAGCGCTGGGCCAGCTGCTTTAGAAGGCTCTGTTTAGGACTAACTTCTGCCCAGAGCTCTTCCACTTTTCTTTCTTCCATACACAAAGTTTAAAGGGTTGGGGGCAGGCTAAAATACTGTAAAGGGACTTTGCATGAGGGTGTCTAGCAATAGGACAGGGGGAATGGTTTGAAGCTGAGAGAGAGCAGGTTTAGACTAGATGTTAGGAAGAAGTTCTTCAGTTCAAGAGTGGTGAGACTCTGGAACAGGTTACCCAGGGAGCTTGTGGCTGCCTCTCCCCTAGGGGCATTCAAGGCCCATTTGGATGAGTCCTTGAGCAGTTGAGGTGAGTTGGGAGGCATCCAAGCCCATGGTGGTGAGGTTGTAGTAGATGATCTCTGAGGTCCTTTGCAATCTGAGCCATTCTATGATTCTATGACAGCCATTTTTAAGAGGTTGCAACACCTCTCATTGGCAGCTTTCTCATCCCACCACCAGTTATGATCAGGATGAAAGTTCTTTTTGCCTGGGTGAGAATCTGCTGTGCACAAGCTTCTCCTAATGCACTCATGCAAATGTGTAGCCATAAAACCTCTAATGAGTTCAGACCTAACATTGCTCTCTATTCCAGTTTACTAGTTAAGCTAAGGGGTGGTGTGTGCTGGGTTTGAATACATTAAACACTTTGTTCTGATTAGATTCTGTGCACATTTCACAGAGGAAAATACATCTGCTCCATCAGTGATATAAAATGGGTATTTCCTCAGGGGTCTGTGTAAAGTGTGTATAAATCTCTGCATCTGCCTGGGATTTGCATAGCTGCTAGCACACAGGTCACTTGTGCACTTGGTTTTCTTTGTGGTCTGGGAGCAATGCTGGTTGGCTCTCGGTGCTGTAATGAGATCACAGACATTTTTCTGCTTACATGTGTAGAGCTTCCCTCTGTTGTGCTGCATTCCTGGGTTGGTCCAGGGTTGTTACATATTGAGGATGAAAAGCCTGCTTTGAATCCCTGGCTGGTGTTTCTACAGCCTGACCACTTTCATCTTCCAGGCTAAATTAATAATGCACAGATTCCATCCAGCAAGCCAGGCTCACGAGTCTGGACGTGGCGAACATTCAGCAGGCCTCGGAGAGAAGCACCTTCTCTGCAGCCTATTGTCTCCTCTTAACTCATGTTTTGCCTTTTTTTGTGTCTCAAGGAATTCCCCCTTCAGCAATCCCCACTGTAAGCCATTAGCTGAGCACATCTGCCCACTCTAATGACCACTCCAGTGTACACATACCTGCCTGCCATCTAATTTAGACATCACCCACAGGACGCTAATACCAAGGTCTCCTGGGCCAGCTAAGGCCTGGATTATTGACTAGCTACGGTTATCACTTCATTTGGCCTTTGGAGGTGAACCAAGTGCACCTGAGGTCACAGAGAGGTCAAATGATTAGACAGCTTGCTGAGGAGCCAAGTATTTTTTTTGCTAGCCTTAATAAGAGCCAAAAAAAATATACACTCTCTAATTTGTTTTGACAGTGAATCCAATTGCTTTGCCTTTATGCAATGCCCCCTTTGTGCAGCTACAAAAATGCAGCCAATTAAGCATAACATTCTTCTTTTCTCTCTCTCTCTGTATGAAAAGCAAGTTAAATAAATTGATGCCATTTAAAATGAACACACACCCAACAACAACAACAAAAAAAGGGGGGGGGGGGGGTTGGGTTGGGGAAAGAAAATTGGCAGCAGCAAATATCTGATGATAAATCTTTTGTTTTCTAAAGAAAAGGAGGGGGAAAGAGAAAAAGGAAGAAATCAGGGCTGCTATTTCTAATTGAAATAGTAAATAGAGATGTGGTAAACAATGAGGGTTGTGATTGCTGCCTAGAAATGCCTTGGGGGGGAGGCAAACACACAGGGAAGAAAGAGCTATTTAAGCTGTGGGAAAATGTAGGGGTGAGAATAAATAGAATAGAATAGAATAGAATAGAATAGAATAGAATAGAATAGAATAGAATAGAATAGAATAGAATAGACCAGGTTGGAAGAGATCTTCAAGATCATCACATCCAACCCATCAACCAATCCAACACCACCTAAACAACTAACCCATGGCACCAAGCACCCCATCAAGTCTCCTCCTGAACACCTCCAGTGATGGTGACTCCACCACCTCCCTGGGCAGCACATTCCAACGGGCAATCACTCTCTCTGTGTAGAACTTCTTCCTAACCTCCAGCCTAAACCTCCCCTGGTGCAGCCTGAGACTGTGTCCTCTTGTTCTGGTACTGGTTGCCTGGGAGAAGAGACCAACCCCCACCTGTCTACAACCTCCCTTCAGGGAGTTGGAGACAGCAAGAAGGTCTCCCCTGAGTCTCCTCCTCTCCAGGCTAAGCAACCCCAGCTCCCTCAGCCTCTCCTCACAGGGCTGTGCTCCAGACCCCTCCCCAACTTTGTTGCCCTTCTCTGGGCTCACTCCAGCAAATCAACCTCCTTCCTAAACTGAGGAGCCCAGAACTGGACACAGGACTCAAGGTGTGGCCTAACCAGTGCAGTGTACAGGGGCAGAATGACCTCCCTGCTCCTGCTGGCCACACTGTTCCTGATGCAGGCCAGGATGCCTTTGGCCCTCTTGGCTGCCTGGGCACACTGCAGGCTCATGTTCAGCCTACCATCAACCAGCACCCCCAGGTCCCTCTCTGCCTAGCTGCTCTCAGCCACTCTGACCCCAGCCTGTAGCTCTGCATGGGGTTATTGTGGCCAATGTGCAGAACCTGGCACTTGGATGTGTTCAACCTCCTGCCCTTGGATTCCGTATCAATTGTTCCTGGGTACGTAAGACTGGGTATAGGTGAACATTTTGAGCCTTTGGATGAGTGAGTTCCTGAAACAATCTTCTAATATCAACAGTAGGACAACAAAAATAACCAAAACAAAACAAAAAACCAACAAACAAGCAAACAAACAAACAAAAAGAATAATTGAGATATTTTGGAGCTGGACAAAGAAATTCTGGAACCTATTTTCATCAGACAATAGGGCACTGCAGACAGAGAGCCAGGCTTTGCAAAAGTTGTGTTTGCACACCAGGAGAATAGAATATAATTGAATGGAATTGAAAAGGGAAGGGAAGGGAAGGGAAGGGAAGGGAAGGGAAGGGAAGGGAAGGGAAGGGAAGGGAAGGGAAGGGAAGGGAAGGGAAGGGAAGGGAAGGGAAGGGAAGGGAAGGGAAGGGAAGGGAAGGGAAGGGAAGGGAAGGGAAGGGAAGGGAAGGGAAGGGAAGGGAAGGGAAGGGAAGGGAAGGGAAGGGAAGGGAAGGGAAGGGAAGGGAAGGGAAGGGAAGGGAAGGGAAGGGAAGGGAAGAGAAGAGAAGAGAAGAGAAGAGAAGAGAAGAGAAGAGAAGAGAAGAGAAGAGAAGAGAAGAGAAGAGAAGAGAAGAGAAGAGAAGAGAAGAGAAGAGAAGAGAAGAGAAGAGAAGAGAAGAGAAGAGAAGAGAAGAGAAGAGAAGAGAAGAGAAGAGAAGAGAAGAGAATTAACCAGGTTGGAAAAGATCTTGGACATCAAGGATAGGATAGGATAGGATAGGATAGGATAGGATAGGATAGGATAGGATAGGATAGGATAGGATAGGATAGGAAGAATAGAATAGGCTAGGCTAGGCTAGGCTAGAATTAACCAGACTGGAAAAGACCTCAGAGATCATAGAGTCCAACCTTTCACCCAACACCATCTGATCAACTAAACCATGGCACCAAGTGCCTCATCCAGGCTCTTCCTAAACACTTCCAGGAATGGTGACTCCACCACCTCCCTGGGCAGCACATCCCAATGGCCAATCTCTCTTGCTGGGAAGAATTTCTTCCTAACATCCAGCCTAAACCTCCCCTGGCACAGCTTGAGACTGTGTCCTCTTGTTCTGGTGCTGCTTGCCTGGGAGAAGAGACCAAAATGCAGATCTGTTGCAGAAAGGACAATTCAAGAGATGTATTTGTGCCACTGCACACTTTTAGACTGAAAGAAAAGCCTCTCTAGGGAGGCAAGAATCCTCTTCTTCCCAAACCTAATAAACACATTGGAGTTAATACCAGTTCTTACCTTGGGCCATGGTGGGGCAGACTCAGATGTTTGTGTTTATTATGGAAGCTGCCCAGTACAGAGCCCTTTGGGGGTAAACACTTCATAGTAACAACTAAAAGTGAGAGAATGGCCAAGTCTGGGGTTTATTCTGTGGACACTTCCACACATATTACTCTCTACAACACAAGACCCATTCCAGAGGATAGAAACATGAGGTATGAAGGACCACATTAAGATGCAGCCTGGATTTCAACAGCTGTGGATTTATCAGAGAAGATGAAATATCTGCTGAAGAGACAGTTTAGTTTCATACAGAAAAGGGAGTGGGTGAACACATGAGCTTGTGAGTTTTCATGTACAGCAGCAAATCTACACAGCAGCTGACTGGCCTTGATCCATCACCTCACAGACTCACAGGTTGCACTGGGTTGGAAGAGACCCTCAAAGGTCATCGTGTCCAACCCCCATGCATGCACAGGGTCACCTCCAACTACAGCAGGCTGTATAATCTCATTTCTCCGACTGGGTTTAGCCGTGGTCTCTTTCTCAGTGGGGGAGGGAAAGCAGAGCCTTTCCTTTCAAACCACCACAGGGCCTCAACCACATCTCTGGGCAGCCTGTTCCAGTATTTCACCACTCTCACTGTGCAGAGCTTCCTCCTGGTGTCCAACCTAACTCTGCCCTGATCCAGTTTCAAACCACTGCTCAAGCCTCAACTGCCTTCAGTGTGAGCCTGACATTTCCATGAAATGATTACAAATGAATGGAATGGAATGGAATGGAATGGAATGGAATGGAATGGAATAGAATAGAATAGAATAGAATAGAATAGAATAGAATAGAATAGAATAGAATAGAATAGAATAGAATAGAATAGAATAGACCAGGATGGAAGAGACCTTCAAGATCATCACATCCAACCTATCACCCAACACCACCTAATCAACTAAACCATGGCACCAAGCACCCCATCCAGTCTCTTCCTAAACACCTCCAGTGATGGTGACTCCACCACCTCCCTGGGCAGCACATTCCAATGTCCAATCTCTCTTTCTGGGAAGAATTTCTTCCTAACATCCAGCCTAAACCTCCCCTGGGGCAGCTGTGTCCTCTTGCTCTGGTGCTGGTTGCCTGCACAAATGGATCCATGCCATTTAAAATGGCATGACAAACCATATTGTGAGACAATTTCTTGCTAACAAAGT
This sequence comes from Dryobates pubescens, assembly GCF_014839835.1. Classification (NCBI taxonomy): domain Eukaryota; kingdom Metazoa; phylum Chordata; class Aves; order Piciformes; family Picidae; genus Dryobates; species Dryobates pubescens. The sequence continues at coordinate 28,049,793 of NC_071625.1, read as the reverse complement.
ATGAGCTAAATAAACAAAAGATAATGAACCAACTCTTCTGTCTCTCAGTTTCTGTTTGTTTCAGGGTAAAAAGCAGATGCATGATGCATTGTTTTCTTCAACCAAGTTACTACAGAAACCTGCAGGGCAGCAAGAAAAGGTCACACCTAGGAGTGTGTCCAGCAGATTCAGGGAGGTTCTCCTCCCCCTCTGTTCTGCACTGCTGAGACCTCACCTGGAATATTGCCTCCAGTTCTGGACTCCCCAGTTCAGGAGGGACAGGGATCTGCTGGATAGAGTCCAAGGGAGAGCTACCAGGATGCTGAAGGGACTGCAGCACTGCCTGAGGAGAAGCTGAGAGCCCTGGGGCTGTTTATTCTGCAGAAGAGAAGACTGAGAGGAGATTTAATCAATGTCTATCAATAGCTGAGGGCTGGGGGTCAGGAGGGAGGGCACAGGCTCTGCTCAGTTGCACCCTGGGATAGGACAAGGGGCAATGGATGGAAACTCCAGCACAGGAGGTTCCACCTCAACATGAGGAGGAACTTCTTCACTTTGAGGCTCACAGAGCCCTGGAACAGGCTGTCCAGAGAGGTTGTGGAGTCTCCTTCTCTGGAGCCTTTCCAGCCCTGTCTGGATGTGTTCCTGTGTGACCTGTGCTGGATTCTATGCTCCTGCTCTGGCAGGAGGCTTGGGCTTGGTCCCTTCCATCTCCTGTGATCCTATGACCTACAAAGGGGTGTGTTTAGCTTCACAAGTGAGTTACTTCCAGCTGCTGTTACCAAGTGTTGTACTGACCATTGTGGGCAAGCCTGGGAAAGGAGAATCATTCAGACACATTTCATAGTGAGGTGTTTGCCCCTGCAAGAAGGGTGAGCAGCGCTCTGCCCCTCGCCTGCCTCTGAAGCCAAGTGGAAGCTGGTGATGGCTAAGTATCTGCAGTGGGGGGAGGGCGGTGGGGGGATGGGAAGGGGAGAGAAAGTGGCCCCTGCCTGTCCCTCTCATCCTTGGAAGAGTCCAATAAGATGTGTTGAGACACACGGGAGGTGCTCCAAAGGTGCAAAGCTGCCTTGCTCTCATCACACATAGCAAGCACAGCAATAAAGGGGGAGTGATGAGGCTTTGAAAACAAAGCAGAAGAGGAAGAAGAGGAGGAGCAATATTGTTCCAAATAGCAGTGACATCCCCAGAGTGCCACTGCAGCTCAGAGAACTGTTGTTCTGGGAATGCCTCTGCTATTAGTGCTGAAAATTAAGCAGTCTCACTAGATGCAGCTAACAGTTTTTAAAGTGTCAGAGTGTTTCATAGACAGTGTCTCTGTTTCCCAGTTCCATTTCCTCATTAACAAAGCCAGGGGAAAAATGACTGCAGTAATTAGTTCTCCTTCAGCTTTTTTCCCCCCTTCTCCTTCCTAACTACATTGGCTCCCCTCCCCCTGCCTTTATAGATCATGGAATATTGCATCCAGCTTTGAGCTCCCCAGCTCAAGAGGGACAGGGAGAGTCCAAGGGAGAGCAGTCTCGAGGAGGACTTAAGGGTGTCAGTTGGTGACAAACTCCCCCAGCAGCCAGCAATGGTCTCTGGCAGCCCAGCAGGCAGCTGTGTGCTGAGCTGCAGCCAGAGCAGGGAGAGCAGCAGCACAGGGAGAGGATTCTGCCCCTCTGCTCTGATGAGGTCCTACCTGCAGCACTGCCTCCAAGAAGGCCAATGGGATCCTGGGGTGCATTCAGAGGAGTGTGTCCAGCAGAGCCAGGGAGGTTCTCCTCCCTCTCTACTCTGCCCCGGTGAGATTTAATCAATGTTTATAACTATCTGAGGGCTGGGGGTCAGGAGGGAGGGCACAGGCTCTGCTCAGTTGCACCCTGGGACAGGACAAGGAGCAATGGATGGAAACTCCAGCACAGGAGGTTCCACCTCAACACGAAGAGGAACTTCTTCACTGTGAGGCTCACAGAGCCCTGGAGCAGGCTGCCCAGAGAGGTTGTGGAGTCTCCTTCTCTGGAGACTTTCAAGACCCATCTGGATGTGTTCCTGTGTGACCTGCCCTGGGTGCTCCTGCTCTGGCAGGGGGGGTTGGACTCAATAACCTCGTGAGGTGCCTTCCAACCCCTAACATCCTGTGATGCTGTGAAAATTTCACCAGCTTGGGGGGAGTCAGATGAAAGGCCTGGCTGGGGGATCAGGATCATTGCCAGAGCAAGCACCGAGTCATTCTTTCTCCTACACCACAGGAGTACCAGAGATGCAGCACAGGAACACTGATTGGAGGCAAAGCAGTGGTGCAGCATCCTGAACCATTCACACTGCTTTTGACTTTCTTCAAAGGAGTTAGTATGGGGCTACAGTTTGGATTGGGGATGCAAACAGTGCTGGTGCCACAGGGTGGTGCTTGCTGGGTGAGTGGTGCTTGCACAGCACCAAGGGCTCTTCTGCCTCTCACACTCCTCCACCAGAGAGCACTGGGAGGGGACACAGGTGGGACAGATGACCCCCAACAGTCCAAAGGGATGCTCCATTCCATATCACATCATACTCAGGAATAAAACTGGGGGGATGGAGGCTGGTGGGGGCTGCTGTGGCTGGTGGTGAGAAACTGTTTGCTTTTGTATCACTTGTTTTTCATATTGGTTCTTTTCCCTCCCTCTTTCTCTTTGGGTTTTTTTCCCTTCTTTAAAACAAAAAATGAATGCCTGGAACAGTCTTTCTCTCAAGCCACAACTTTTCTCTGTCACCCTCCCTGTTTTCCCACAAAACTCACTAGGAGGGGGAGAGAGCAAGTGGCTGTGTGGTGCTTTTGTTGCCTGCTGGGGTTAAACCACATCACCACCACCACCTGTGGTAGGACAAGGGCACCATACAGCACAGGGAGGGACTATGGTTTGAAACTGGAGCAGGGGGGATTTAGGTTGGGCATCAGGAGGAAGTTCTGCACAGTGAGAGTGGTGAAATGCTGAAACAGGCTGCCCAGGGATGTGGTTGAGGCCTCATCCCTACAGACATTCAAGCTCAGACTGGATGTGGCCCTGTGCAGCCTGCTGTAGCTGGAGGTGTCCCTGCTGAGTGCAGGGGGGTTCAGCAGGATGACCTTTGAAGGGTCCCTCCCAAACCAATGCAATCTGTGAATCAGTGAATCCTCATCTCCATCTGAGGGCTTCTCTTTCCACCTCAGCATGCAGAAGGGTGCACCCAAACCCAGCCCCCCTTCAAGAGCAGATCCAGGACAAGGGTTTTGCTCTGTGCCAAGTCACTGCTGGGAGTATGCAGCCTGTGCCTCCAGTTCTGCCATCTCCCCTTGCCCTTGATTCTGCCTGCCAGGGTCTCTTGCCCCAGGAATAGGGAGAGTAAAGTAGAGGTGTCACAGAGGACATCTTCAGGGAACAGCAAGGCAACCCTGTGAGCAAGCCTCAGCCTGAGCTGAGCCTTCCTTCCCTGCCCATGCTGAGGCAGTCACCAGTCATTCACTTCTACTTACAGTCACTGCATGTGTCCTCTGCTGCCCTGCCCAGGGCCATGGCTAGCCAAGCCCTCAGCCTTTGGGTAACAGATGTGACAGAAAGCATTAGACTTCAATAGAAAAGCCTCTTGATTGAGTTCATTGTGAAACTTGATAAAGTTTTTAGAGGAACAGTCATGCAAGCAAAAGAACAGACCTCCTCTAGCACACAGAATAGCCTCTCTTGGACAGTGGCTTTGGAGATGTCCTTCTAGGAAAGTTACAGCTTAAAGAAGAGTACAGATCTGTCAAGAAAGAAAATACATGGTTTCATTTATTGTGTGTCTATAGAATCACAGAATTGTCAGGGTTGGAAGGGACCTCAAGGCTCAGCCAGTTCCAACCCCCCTGCCACGGCCAGGGACACCTCACACTACAGCAGCTTGCTCACAGCCACCTCCAGCCTGGCTGCAAACACCTCCAGGCAGGAGGCTTCCACCACCTCCCTGGGCAACCTGTGCCAGTCTCTCACCACCCTCATGGGGAACAACTTCCTCCTAATATCCAATCTGAATCTCCCCATTTCTAGTTTTGCTCCATTCCCCCCAGTCCTATCACTCCCTGACACCCTCAAAAGTCCCTCCCCAGCTTTCTTGTAGCCCCCTTCAGATCCTGGAAGGCCACAAGAAGGTCTCCTTGCAGCCTTCTCTCTAGACTGAACAGCCCCAACTCCCTCAGTCTATCCTCATAGCAGAGCAGCTCCAGCCCTCTGCTCATCCTCATGGCCCTTCTCTGGACACCTTCCAGCACCTCCAGATCCTTCCTGTACCAGGGGCTCCAGAACTGGACACAGTGCTCCAGGTTAGTTCTCACCAGAGCAGAGTAGAGAGGGAGTCCTTGTAGGCCTCCTCTAGGTATTGGAAGGTTCCTATTAGGTCTCCCCAGTGCCTTCTCTTCTCCAGGATGAACAACCCCAGCCTGTCCTTGTAGGAGAGGTGCTCCAGACTCCCAGTTATCTTAGTGGCCTCCTCTGGACCTGCTTCAGGAGGTCCATGTCCTTCCCGTGTTGAGAATTCCATAACTGGACACAGCACTGCAGATGAGGTCTCAGCAGAGCAGAGCAGAGTGGCAGAATCCCCTCCCTCATCCAGCTGGCCATGCTGCTTTGGTTGCAGCCCAGGATGCAGTTTGCCTCCTGGGATGGAAGTGTCCATTGCTGGCTCGGGTCCAGCTTCTCATCACCAGTACCCCCAAGTCCTTTTCCACAGGGCTGCTTCCTCTCCCCTCATCCCCCAGCCTGTATTGATAATGAGGATTGTTCATGCAAGTACATTGAAGTTTTTCCTGGGTTCCTGTCTGCAGAAGTTATCTATGGAGTGGAGCAATGTATTAATCTCTGTTTAGTGATTCAGCAAGAGCAGTCAGGGCTCAGATTCTTGTTTCCTACCTGGAATAGATTCACTCTCGGTGGCACCACTTTAACACAAATCACAAAGCCTCACCTGAGCATCTTAGCATCTCAGGAGAATCTAGAACACAGGAAAAAAGCTCAACAGATGAGCTGGCTTTCCTCCAAGAAGGGAAGCTGAGTGCCAAAAGAACAGCAATATTACCAGCATGAACATGTTTAGAGCTTTTCATACGCTCAGCTGTGCCCAGGATCTGCTGGGTGCAGCGAAGGAAGAGCTGCTGCACAGAAATCAGGTTTGACTCCCTGACTCTCAATCGACTTCTACCCCACTTCCAGTTCTGTTGAAAGGCTCTTAGGGTGACTCAGATTTTTATATGTGTTGGCCTAAGATGTGAGTGAACAAGTCATGGGCAATGCCAGCACAGCAGAGCCTCCTCATTCACCCCTCATAATCCTGTCTCTGGAAGATGGGGGAGGTTGGTCATTCTGCCCTGTGCTCAGCACTGGTTAGGCCACACCTTGAATCCTGTGTCCAGTTCTGGGCTCCTCAGGTTAGGAAAGATGTTGAGCTGCTGGAAGGTGTCCAGAGAAGGGCAACAAAGCTGGGGAGGGGTCTGGAGCACAGCCCTGTGAGGAGAGGCTGAGGGAGCTGGGGTTGCTTAGCCTGGAGAAGAGGAGGCTCAGGGGAGACCTTCTTGCTCTCTACAACTACCTGAAGGGAGGTTGTAGCTAGGTGGGGGTTGGTCTCTTCTGCCAGGCAATCAGCACCAGAACAAGAGGACACAGTCTCAAGCTGTGCCAGGGGAAGTTCAGACTGGATGTAAGGAAGAAGTTCTTCCCAGCAAGAGAGATTGGCCATTGGAATGTGATGCTCAGGGAGATGGTGGAGTCACCATCCCTGGAGGGGTTTAGGAAGAGCCTGGATGAGGCCCTTGGTGCCATGGTTTAGTTGGTCCCATGGTTTGAAAGTCATCCAGCCTCAAAATCTGACAAGTAGAGTTGAGGGCAGGCAGAGAGGCCACATAGCTGTTCCTCCTGCACAGGATTCAATAAAACTCCACCACTGCAGGAGAACACACCTTTCTCAAGATTTTCCCACAGAATAATAGAACATTCTTGCAAGTGATTCCAAGCCTTTTTGTGCTTAAATGACTGACTTTTGAAGTCATTCCCCTGGAATCCATGGAGCACCAGGGCTGTAAAATCTGGATCAGCAACCAGAGACTCCAACTTGCTCAGGTTTTGGCATAGCCACCACGTTTTCTCCACGGTTCTGGCCAGGCTTCTAGGTGTCATTTAACCAAGAGAATGAGCATGCTTTGGGTTTGTAGGCTAAATCAGAGACCCCAAGGATCATCAAGTCCAACCTGTTCCAACAGACCTCACAACTAGACCATGGCACCAAGTGCCACGTCCAATCTCCCCTTGAATACCTCCAGGGACAGTGACTCCACCACCTCCCTGGGCAGCACATCCCAATGGCGAACGACTCGCTCGGTGAAGAACTTTCTCCTCACCTCGAGTCTAAACCTCCCCTGGCACAGCTTGAGACTGTGTCCCCTTGTTCTGGTGCTGGTTGCCTGGGAGAAGAGACCAACCCCTTCCTGGCTACAACCACCCTTCAGGTAGTTGTAGAGGGCAATGAGGTCATCTCTGATCCTTCTCTTCTCCAGGCTAAGCAACCCCAGCTCCCTCAGCCTCTCCTCACAGGGCTGTGCTCAAGGCCTCTCCCCAGCCTTGTTGCCCTTCTCTGGACACGTTCAAGTGTCTCGATGTCCTTCTTAAACTGAGGGGCCCAGAAGTGGACACAGGACTCAAGGTGTGGCCTAACCAATGCAGAGTACAGGGCACAATGACCTCCCTGCTCCTGCTGGCCACACTATTCCTAATACAGGCCAGGATGCCATTGGCCCTCTTGGCCACCTGGGCACACTGCTGGCTCATGTTTAGGCAGCTGTCAATCAGCACCCCCAGGTCCCTCTCTGTTTGGCAGCTCTCAGCCACTCTGACCCCAGCCTGTAGCTCTGCATGGGGTTGGTGTGGCCAAAGTGCAGCACCTGGCACTTGGACTTATTAAATGCCATCCCATTGGACTCTGCCCTTCTGTCCAGTCGGTCGAGGTGCCTCTGCAGAACCTTTCCACCCTCTAACTGACCAACATCTGTTCCCAACTTGGTGTCATCTGCAAACTTGCTGATGACTGACTCAACCCCCTCATCCATATCATCAATGAAGATGTTAAAGAGGATGGGGCCCAGCACTGATCCCTGGGGGACACCACTGGTGCCTGGCTGCCAGCTGGCTGTGGCACCATTCACCACCACTCTCTGGGCTCAGCCTCCAGCCAGTTCCTAACCCAGCACAGAGTGTTGCAGTCCAAACCACGAGCTGACAGCTTAGCCAGCAGTTTATGATTGACTACCCTGGGAAACACTTCTAGCAGGTGCACTTTCATCTAAAACTGAGTTAGCTGGGGCATCTTTGCTGAGATTGTTGGCACCTGGCTCTTTATGGTGTGAAAATCTAGCAGGACTCCTGGCACACACAAAAAAAAGGAGTGAATCAGTTTGGGGGCAGACAAGGTGCATTAGGCTGTGGGTATGTGCAAACCCAACAGCTGCAGCTGCATCCTAGGCCTTGAAGAGTTATATATACCCACTGGAAGTGTGCAGTGGTGCTGGCAGAAGTTCAAGAATCTCTGAACTTAAATAACCCCCAGAAGACTTGTTTAATCATCCAAGTGGTGGTGGGGGGAGGGGGGAGGGAAGGGTTAGCATATCAGTCATTTTTTGTTCTTCTATAACAAGGGCTTTTTTTTTTAAGCAATTAAAGTGAATTTCACCATGAAAGCCCTAAATTACCTTTCAAAGATGAAACTTGCAGAAAACCCACGCTGGAACAATCCCAGGAAGAAATTGGTCTGAAAAGGCAAAGCATCAAGTTAATGAGGGAAGGAGAAAGAAAAATGCACAGCAATGGATATAAAATCAAAGGTATTCAAGAAGGGACAGAGCCCCAGGAGTCAGTCAGAGGCTGTAAAGCTGATGGCAGACAGAAAACGCTGAAGGACAAAAGTACAGTAATTAGTTTGTGCACCCAGTGAGTTCACAAGTACTTCACTGGTATAAACTCTCCATTCCCAGTACATGAACTGAAATCATCATAGGATCACAGGATGATAGGGGTTGGAAGGGACCTCCAGAGATCATCAGGTCCAACCCCCCTGTCAGAATCCAGCACAGGTCACACAGGAACACAACCAGATGGGGTCTGAAAGTCTCCAGAGAAGGAGACTCCACAACCTCTCTGGGCAGCCTGCTCCAGTGCTTTGTGAGCCTCACAGTGAAGAAGTTCCTCCTCATGTTGAGGTGGAACCTCCTGTGCTGTTGTTTCTATCCATTGCTCCTTGCCCTGTCCCAGGGTGCAACTGAGCAGAGCCTGTCCCCTCCCTCTTGACCCCCAGCCCTCAGATAGTTATAAACATTGATTAAATCTCCTCTCAGTCTTCTCCTCTCCAGACTAAACAGAGAGAGCTGAGACTGTTCAGCCTAGAGAAGAGAAGACTCCAGGGAGATCTTAGAGCAGCCTTCCAGTATTTAAAGGAGGCCTCCAGGAAAGATGAGGAGGGACTTCTTATCAGGGAGTGTAGTGACAGGACAAGTGGTAATAGTTTTGAACTGGCAGAGGGTAGATTTAGATCAGAAATAAGGAATCAATTCTATACTGTGAGGGTGAAGAGACTCTGGAACAGGTTGCCCAGGGAGGTTGTGGATGTCCCCTCCCTGGTAAGGCCAGGTTGGATGAGGCCATGAGCAACCTGGGCTAGTGGAGGTGTCCCTGCCCAAGGCAGGGGGATTGCAGATAGATGATCTTTAAGGTCCTTTCCAACCTGAACATTCTATGATCCTACAATTCTATGATCCTCTTATATGACCTACTGTGGTTTGACTTTTACACACAGACTCAGGTGATTCTGAGAGTAGAACCAGCCCTTGTTGTTAAAGTGGTGAAATCTGTGTAGTGGGCACTACACACTTGAAACAGAGACAGATTCATTCCTAAGAGACATTCACTGCCCAAAGCCAAGCACTGTCTTGTAGGAGATGTCACAATTTCTCTCTGAAACCTCCTGTGAGCCTTGGCTGCCTGGCAGGGGTTACCTGCAGGGATCCATGTGGATTTAGCTCCTTTAAGTTCAAAGTGTTCAGGGCTTCTTCCTTCTGGACACTTCTTAACATTCTTCCCAGTTTGTTCTTTGAGGCTCACTTGCCTTTCCTCTCTCAGATGTAACTTTATGTTCCCTCTCTTTCTAAGGACATTGTCCCCAGATTTCCTGCTTTGTTCCCTGTGTCACAGAGCAGCAGGTGCCAGCACCTGTGCTTGGCAAAAGAAAAATGCTCACAAAAACTTGTTATGCTAACTATAGCCCATGGCAGCTGCCACCTTTTTGTCCCACCTCCTCTTCTAAGCGATGAGCATCAAGACCTGGCATGGCATGTGTCTGTGCCATTTGTTGTAACTGGCCACTGGAATGTGCTGCCCAAGGAGGTGGTGGAGTGCCTAGGACTTGATAATCCCAAGAGCCTGTTCCAATCTGCATCATTCTGTGCTTCTGTGAGTAGAGGAGGCTCAGAGGAGACCTTCCTGCTCTCTACAGCTCCCTGAAGGGAGGCTGCAGCCAGGTGGGGGTTGGTCTCTTCTCCCAGGCAACCAGCACCAGAACAAGAGGACACAGTCTCAAGCTGTACCAGGGGGAGTTTAGGCTGGAGGTGAGGAGAAAGTTCCTCCCAGAAAGAGTAACCGGCCATTGGAATGTGCTGCCCAGGGAGGTGGTAGAGTCACCATCCCTGGAGGTGTTCAGAAAAGGATTGGACGTGCACTTGGAGCCATGGTTTTGTTAGTCAGGAGGTGTTAGGTAATAGGTTGGACTTGATGATCCCTGAGGTCTTTTCCAGCCTGGTTGATTCTATGATTCTAAGTCCAACCATTAAGCCTACTCTCCAAACTTCACCCCTAAACCACATCCCCAAGCACCAATACACTGCAGTACCTGCCACTGTGAGGTACAACTCCCAGCACCATTCTAGCTATTTCCATGGTGTCTCAAACAGGGATTGAAAATTTCTCCTGTTCTAAAATGTCTTTTCCACGAGCCAGTTCCATGTCAGTTGCTTTTGATGTGATATTTTGATACTGGCTGCAGCATTTTAAGAGTAATCAGCAAGAAAACACAGGTGGTTCCTGCAAAAAAATAAGATGGCATCCAACAACAGCTACATGGGAGTCAGTAAACACAGCCTGATTGGAAATGTCCCTAATTAAATCATGTTCACACATTGTTCTGAAACACAAATCCTGTCCATACACAACCTACTGCTGCTTTCACAGTATCACAGTCTCACAGTATCACCAAGGTTGGAAGAGACCTCAAGGATCATCAAGTCTAACCTGGCACCACAGACCTCATGACTAGACCATGGCACCAATCCCCTCTTGAACACCTCCAGGGACGGTGACTCCACCACCTCCCTGGGCAGCACATTCCAATGGCTAACAACTCTCTCTGGGAAGAACTTTCTCCTCACCTCCAGCCTAAACTTTCCCTGGCACAGCTTGAGACTGTGTCCTCTTGTGCCGGTGCTGGTTGCCTCCCTTCAAGTAGTTGTAGAGAGCAAGAAGGTCTCCCCTGAGCCTCCTCTTCTCCAGGCTAAGCAACCCCAGCTCCCTCAGCCTCTCCTCACAGGGCTGTGCTCCAGACCCCTCCCCAGCCTCCTTGCCCTTCTCTTTAGCCAGATTTGGTGACGACGGAGGTTATTGGAATCAATACAGCTGACCAATATGATCGGGTATTGCCCTTTATTGTTCCAGTATTGCAGGCCTATGGCTCAGGCTTATGATAAAAGCATGGCACAGTAAAGCATGGAAGGAGGAGAGATAGGACAGGCAGAAAAAGAAGTGTGTAGCAAGGAAACTTCTACAACTTATATAACCTTGGTGTGCCTTGTTGGAATGGACCCAATCGTTCCCTGTGAGTGACCACACATCACACTGTTATAGATTATTGGTCCAACCACTGATGACATGCAAGGTTTGCTGATGCAGTGCATGTCCTGTTGTCCCAAGATAACTTACTGTGTTTATAGCTACCAGTGTCCTGCTTTAGTTCCATGCTGCAGGCACAGCACTGTTTGGTGCACTGCTAGCTGGCTCTGCACTCATGCTGAGCATGGCCTAGCACCATGTCAGGCTCCAGGCCTGCACTGCCAGATTGCTCACACCGCTCGTCGCTGGCATTGCCACACTTCTCTGGCACCTTCAAGTGTCTCAATGTCCCTTCTTAACCTGAGGGGCCCAGAACTGGACGCAGGACTCAAGTGCCCAGTGCCGAGTCCAGGGCAGAATGACTTTCCTGCTCCTGCTGGGGACTCTGGACTGGGGAACCATGATGTTTCCCTCTATGCTTCTCAAAGGTGTGTGAGTTCAGTCAGGTGAATCCTAAACTCAGGGCTGTACCTCCACCAGCAACCAAAGGAAACTCTGAAACTACAACTTTGAAAGTGCTTGTACTCAAAAAAGACCAGAGGTGCTCAGTGCTTTATCATTTTCTCACTCCCAGGCTCTATTTTCTTTGCTTTTTTCTCTTTTTTTTTTGGTAAAAGTCATATCCTCAGCCTCATTCATAACTTTTCCATGCATTTAAATGTGAAATCTTTACCTTTTGGTTTTCCTTTTCTTCTTTCCTCTTCCCACTTCTACCTGCTGAGGGGAGCCTGCTAGATATTTTGCAGAGGTCTCATCCTTGGAATGGAATGGAATGGAATGGAATGGAATGGAATGGAATGGGATAGAATAGAATAGAATAGAATAGAATAGAATAGAATAGAATAGAATAGAATAGAATAGATCAGGTTGGAAGAGACCTTCAAGATCATCAAGTCCATCATCCAACACCACCTAATCAACTAAACCATGGAACCAAGCACCTTATCAAGTCTCCTCCTGAACACCTCCAGTGATGGTGACTCCACCACCTCCCTGGGCAGCCCATCCCAATGGGCAATCACTCTCTGTGTGTAGAACTTCTTCCTAACCTCCAGCCTAAACCTCCCCTGGTGCAGCCTGAGACTGTGTCCTCTTGTTCTGGTGCTGGCTGCCTGGGAGAAGAGACCAACCCCTTCCTGGCTACAACCTCCCTTCAGGGAGTTGTAGAGAGCAATAAGGTCTCCCCTGAGTCTTCTTTTCTCTGGGCTAAGCAACCCCAGCTCCCTCAGCCTCTCCTCACAGGGCTGTGCTCCAGACCCCTCCCCAGCTTTGTTGCCCTTCTCTGGACACCTTCCAGCAGCTCAACATCTTTCCTAACCTGAGGTGCCCAGAACTGGACACAGGACTCAAGGTGTGGCCTAACCAGTGCAGTGTAGAGGGGAAGAATAACCTCCCTTGTCCTGCTGGCCACATTGTTCCTGATCCAGGCCAGGGTACCATTGGCTTTCCTGGCCACCTGGGCACACTGCTGGCTCATGTTCTACCTACTAGCACTATCTACCAGCACCTCTAGGTCCCTTCCTGCCTGGCTGCTCTCAGCCACTCTGTCCCCAGCCTGTAGCTCTGCATGGGGTTGCTGTGGCCAATGTGCAGAACCTGGCACTTGGATGTGTTCAGTCTCCTGCCCTTGGCCTCTGCCCATCTGTCCAGTCGGTCCAGGTCCCTCTGCAGAGCCTCTCTACCCTCCAGCAGATCAACTCCTGCCCCCAGCTTGGTGTCGAAGTCTCAGCATGTGTTGGTTTTTTCCCCCCTTTGGCTCTCTGTTACCCAGACTCTCATATTTCATTCTCCCAGGTGGAACAAGCATGCTACTTTATCCATCTTTTGAACATTTACTTCTAATGAATGCCTGAGTCTGACTACCTGGTGGTGTGTAGCTGACACTGTCTTGAACATGCCTGGAATCCATCTGTCTGTCGGACCATATGGTTGCAATTGACTTGGCAGCCTCACTCCTAATCACAAATGGAGCATCCTCAAGTCTCTTCTATTCCAGGAGGTGCAGCAATTCCTCATTCCAGCATTAGGACTGTTGGGAGATTAATTTCTCAGGCTTTCCCTTGCTGCTTTACAACTTCCCTCAGAGCCATCTTCAGCGTTCAGCTCTCCTTCCTGGGGCTGTCCAGCAATGCAAAGCCTTTGTGCAAACCCTTTTGCCAGATGCAATCATTTGTGATTTTCCCTGTGACATGCAGGCCAAGGCAGAGCCAGATTCTGTTAGAGAAACATCTGTGCTACTGGCACTCGAGCAGCTGTGCTGGCTCTCTTGATGTAAGTTGGAACCACTTCTGTCAACTGGCTGAGCCATCCTGAGCTTTGGATGAGAAGGGTCCATTTCACAACCTGCTCCACAGTCTAGAAACCTTCCAGTGGATTTATTACTTTTGTATGTGGTCTTCTGGTCATGTAAGTTATACTCTTCCTGACACACATCTCTACATCTCCTCTTGTGTTAGGCCATCACACAGCACTCTGTCCCCTTGTCAAGGCTTTGTCCGCTCCTGAATTCCCCTGAGGACGAGCTCATGCTGTCAGCCTGATTTGTCTGTGTGTGTTCAGGCAGTGGCCAGTTTTTATGGCTGTAGACTTGTAACACTGCACCCCTTTCCAGCACAAACATTCCTCTTCTTCCACTAAATCAGGAAGAGTCAAACCTCGTGCTTGCAAAGTTATTTTGTCTCAGCTCTCTGTCCTTCCTACTTGAGATGATGGATCAGGTCATGTGCTAAAGAGTCTTTGGCCATGCATGCTGAAGCTCAAGGAGATGTATTTTCTGCTGACTGCATGCACTTTTACTCCAGATTAAGAGCCAGTTCCTTGTTACACAATCTGAAATAGCATCCTGCCAGTGGCTGATCCATCAGTGTGTCTTTTAATGCTGTCACCTCTCAGCCTGTGCAGACAGTGACAGCAACTTTCCTGGGATCATTTGCATAGAATCATAGAATGAAGCAGGTTGGAAAAGACCTCAGAGATCATCAGTCCAACCTATTACCTAATACCCAACACCTCATGACTTACTGAACTATGGCTTCAGGTGCCACATCCAATCCTTTTTTGAACACCTCCAGTGATGGTGACTCCACCACCTCCCTGGGCAGCACATTCCAACGGCAAAACTCTCTCTCTGAGAAGAATTTCTTCCTAACCTCCAGCCTAAATCTCCCCTGGTGCACCTTGGGACTGTGTCCTCTTGTTCTGGTGCTGGGTGCCTGGGAGAAGAGACCAACCCCCACCTGGCTACAAGCTCCTTTCAGGTGCTACTACTTACAGTCACCATCACATACTCCATGCAAGGTGTTCCCCCTCCATAGTAATCTGGCCCAACTGTAAACCAATCAACACACCCTCTGCTTTTTGGGCTCTGCCACTTTCACAGTGACATCCAAAAGGAGTTGTTTCTGTGGATCTGATTTGGCTAGGAAGCCCTCATGGTCTTTATTGTCTTTTCTTTATCTATTACCAAATCAAAGAAAAGGCAGAGATGGAGACAGATCCTGACCTCCTACTGTGACCCCTTTGTTCATCTGAGGCAGTGATGACTTGGTTAACTCAGGGTTTGATGCATGACCCTTATCAGCATTTCCTGACAACAGATGCATCACCAGGTACGCCACAAGTATGCCTCCTGCCAGGCCAGAGGTGGCTAAATGGGAGGGATTTACATTTGAAGCATGAATTGCTAACTTCCAGTTATTTCCAGTCTCTTCCAGAGTAATCTATGAGGAGATAACCACTCCTCTTTCTAAACAAAGTCATCTTACCCCTTGCATCTTCCTTACATTCAGAGCAGCAAACTGGGATCCATCAAACCTCTAGTCCTGGAAGGTTATCTCTCTCTCAGCTCACTTAAGCTTCAAGCCCACCCAGAGATGCCAAATCCATTGCCCAAGTGATGAATGTAGGCAGTAGGCAGTCAACAGCTGAGATAAAAAAGTCCATCCTCTAACAGACAAGCTCCACTGCAACACACAGAAGTATGCAGAGCTAAGTGGTGACATGCAGCCTCTGTGAGTAAAATCTCCCTAGTCTGTTGGCCAGATGCCCTGTGAGCCTGCAGAATCTGGAGATGGTCTACAGCAGGGATCAGGCAGATTTAGCTCCTTGAAGTTCAAAGCATTCACAAGTCCTCTGTTCCAGGCACCTTCCACGATTTTTTTTCCAGTTCTTTGTTTAAAGCTGGTAATGCCTCTGCTGACATCAGCAGTCACTTTCCCTCCCTCAGCTGTTGCATTCCTTTCTTTATCTTTCCAAGGGGGCTTTTTTTGGCTTTCCTTATCTCCTTGTGTTTGGCTTAGGGGCCCTTAGATAGCTGCCACAATAACACAATGGAAGCAGCTACTCCTCTTCATTAGGAGAGGGGGAGGAAGGTTCAGCCATAAATTCAGTATGTTAACTGTTGTTCATGTCAGCTACAGGATACTTGGCCTAGAGACTACTGGCTTAAAATAAAGTACAGACTAAATTACATTTAGTTGTTGATAGTTTCAATCTAGCCACACTACTCCTAGACTTCAGGCGTGCAGACTCTGATCGCTGCAGGGATCTGATAGCCAAAGTGTCGTGGGACAAAGCCCTGGAGGGAAGAGGGACCCAGGACAGCTGGGCAGTATTCAAGGACCACCTCCTCTGTGTCCAGGAGCTATGTATACCAACAAAGAGAAGAGCAGGAAAGAATGCTAGGAGGCCTGCCTGGATGAGCAAGGAGCTGCTGCACACACTATCACTTAAAAGGAAACTCTACAGGCAGTGAAGGGAAGGAGAGCTGGAACAGGAGGGATATAAGGAAGCTGCCCAGGCAGCAAGAGACCTGGTTAGGAAAGCCAAAGCAGAGTTTGAACTGAATCTAGCCAGGGAGGCTAAAGCGAACACTAAGACCTTCTGCAGGTATATGAATGGGAAGAAGAAGGCTAGGGAAGGTGTGGGCCCCCTCAGAAAGGAAACTGGTGACATGGTCACAAGTGATGAGGAACAGGCTGAGGTACTCAATAACTTCTTTACCTCAGTCTACACTGCAAGGGCCTCCAGCCACACTCCTGGTGTCATGAAGGACAATGCCAGGGACAGGGAGGAAGAACTGCCCATGGTAAGTGAAGGTCAGGTTGGTGATCACCTGAAGAACCTGGAAGTGTTCAAGTCCATGGGACCCCATGGGATACACCCAGGGGTGCTGAGAGAACTGGCAGAGGAGGTTGCTAAACCCCTCTCTAGTCTATTCCAAAGGTCCTGGCAGTCTGGGGCAGTCCCCACAGACTGCAAAAGGGGAAGCATTACCCCCATTTGCAAACAGGGTGAGAAGAAGGAGCCAGGGAACTCCAGGCCAGGCAGTCTCACCTCTGTGCCCAGAAAGATCATGGAACAGATCCTCCTGGAGGCACTGCTGACTCAGAAGAATAGTGAAGAGGTGATTTGGAACAGTCAGCATGGCTTCACCAAGGGCAAATCCTGCCTGACCAACCTGGTGGCAACTGATGTCCTTTCCCTGGACCTGAGCAAAGCCTTCAACACTGTCCTGCACCACATCCTGGTCTCCAGGCTGGTGACACATGGGGTTGATGGGTGACCACTAGATGGATACAGAACTGGCTTGATGGCCAAAGAGTGGCTGTCCATGGGTCCATGTCCCAGGGGAGGCCAGGGACAAGCAGAGTCCCTCAGGGATCAGTCCTGGGACCAGGCTTGTTCAACACCTTTGTGGGTGCCAGGGACAGTGGCACTGAGTGCAGCCTCAGCAGGTTTGCTGATGGCACCAAGCTGTGTGGTGCAGCAGACAGGCTGGAGGGAAGGGATCCATCCAGAGGGAGCTGGACAGGCTGGAGAGGTGGGCACAAGCCAACCTCAGGAGGTTCAACAAGACCAAGGGCAGGGTCCTGCAGCTGGGTGGAGGCAATGCCAGGCACAAATCCAGGCTGGGCAGGGACTGGCTGGAAAGCAGCCCTGAGGCGAGAGGCTTGGGGGTGCTGGGGGAGGAGAAGCTCACCAGGAGCTCTCAGTGTGCACTTGCAGCCCAGAGAGCCAAGCAGAGCCTGGGCTGCAGCAAGAGAAGTGTGGCCAGCAGGGCAAGGGAGGGGATTCTGCCCTTCTGCTCAGCTCTGGGGAGACCCCACCTGCAGTACTGCCTCCAGTTCTGGAGCCCCTATTCCAAGAGGGATCTGGAGGTGCTGGAAGGTGTCCAGAGAAGGGCCAGGAGGATGAGCAGAGGGCTGGAGCACCTCTCCTGTGAGGACAGACTGAAGGAGTTGGGGCTGTTCAGTCTGGAGAAGAGAAGGCTCCCAGGTGACCTCATTGTGGCCTTGCAGTATCTGAAGGGGGCTCCAAGAAGGCTGGGGAGGGACTGCTCAGGATCTCAGGGAGTGATAGGACTAGGGGGAACGGAATGAAGCTGGAGGTGGGGAGATTCAGGCTGGAGGTGAGGAGGAAGTTCTTTCCCATGAGAGTGGTGAAGCCCTGGAATGGGTTGCCCAGGGAGGTGGTTGAGGCCCTGTCCCTGGAGGTGTTTAAGCCCAGGCTGGATGAGGCTGTGGCCAGGCTGATGTAGTGTGGGGTGTCCCTGCCCATGGCAGGGGGGTTGGAACTAGATGATCCTTGTGGTCCCTTCCAACCCTGACTGATACTGTGATACTATGATACTCATCACTAATAATTCTTTACTTCATCAGTACTCCAATAGATGCCAACAGCTTTCAAAAGCCAAGCAAATTGTGCCTATGAATTGTGTTTTTCTGGTGAAGGGTTTAAAGGGTTCCTGCTCTACAGATGCAAGATTGTCCTTGGCTTAAGCATCATTCATGTTCTGCCACATTATGTCACCTGGAGGTTTTACAACTGTTTCCAGTTAGTATTTCATTCAATTCATCTAATATCATTTTGATTGACTCTTCTGGGATCATCCCCAAATTAGCTGCTATTCTCTTCCTTTGTATGGAGGGTTTAATCAATGGCAGTTTCAGTCCAGCCCAAGTGGAAGCTTTAACCAATATCCTCTCTACTGGGTCTCTTTGCAGTGCTGGGTTTCTCTCACATGGTCAGAATTAACAGAACTAACCAGGCTGGAATAAACCTTCAAGATCATCAAGTCCAACCTCTCACCCAGCACCATCTGATCAACTAAACCATAGCACCAAGTGCCTCAGCCAGGCTCTTCCTAAACACCTCCAGTGATGGTGACTCCACCACCTCCCTGGGCAGCACATCCCAGTGGCCAATCTCTCTTGCTGGAAAGAATTTCTTCCTCACCTCCAGCCTAAACCTCCCCTGGCACAGCTTGAGACTGTGTCCTCTTGTTCTGGTGCTGGGTGCCTGGGAGAAGAGACCAACCCCCACCTGGCTACAACCTCCCTTCAGAGAGTTGGAGAGAGCAAGAAGGTCTCCCCTGAGCCTCCTCTTCTCCAGGCTAAGCAACCCCAGCTCCCTCAGCCTCTCCTCACAGGGCTGTGCTCCAGACCCCTCCCCAGCTTTGTTGCCCTTCTCTGGACACTTTCCAGCATCTCAACATCTTTCCTAACCTGAGGAGCCCAGAACTGGACACAGGACTCAAGGTGTGGCCTGAGCAGTGCTGAGTACAGGGCACAATGATTTCCCTGCTCCTGCTGACCACACTGTTCCTGCTGCAGGCCAGGATGCTATTGGCCTTCTTTGGCCACCTGGGCACACTGCTGGCTCGTGTTCAGCTGCTGTCAACCAGTACCCCCAGGTTCCTTTCTGCCTGGCTGCTCTCCTGAGATCCTGAGCAGTCCCTCCCTAGCCTTCTTGGAGGCTCCCTTCAGATCCTGGAAGGCCACACTTAGGTCACCTGGGAGCCTTCTCTTCTCCAGACTGAACAGCCCTCTAGCCAATATAAAAAGCCATTCCCAAGCAGATTTTCACAGGTTACCTAACAGTGTGTGCCTTAAAATGGGCTTGCTTAAATTCATGTCAATTTTGAGGCTAGGAGAGGCATAAATTGCTGGTGTGATCTTCCTGACTGCCAGAGCAGAAAACTTAGACATTCTAAAGCATACTAATCATCTACAAGACTTCCAAAATTATTCTAAGTGAAAATTATCATCTCTTTGGGAGATGAAAGTTATAGATGCAAGCTTCATTAAAATGCATAATTAGGTGCAGGAAATACAAAAGACTGATCATAAAGCAGCACAAACTCCAGCCCTCAACTACTGAAGGCATTCCTGAAGGATTATCTCAGCATCTTACAAAGGTGATTTGGATTTGATCAAGAGATTTTCAACCTGTGAGGAAAAGGAGGAAAATGTAGGCTGCAGTTGTGCCAATGGGAGCATCATCAATTAAGTGCTGCATGAGCTTTGTTCTACATCTATAATACAGAGTGCAATATGCAGAGTGGCATTCAGGATGAAAGCAGTGCCTGTGCCACTTTAACTTGGATTTATCTGCTTTTTGCTGTACATTCACAGCTTCACAGATTGCACTGGGTTGCAAAGGGCCCTCAAAGGGTCTCTTGTTCAACCCCCCCTGCACTCAGCAGGGACACTTCCAACCCAATGATCTTCGGAGGTCCCTTCCAACCTCTAATGTACTGTGATACTGTGATACCTGGTGATCTCAAAGGTGTTTTCCAACCTGGCTAATTCTAGGCCATGGGAATGTGCTGCCCAGGGAGGTGGTGGAGTCACCATCACTGGAGGTGTTTAAGAAGAGCCTGGATGAGGCACTTGGTGCCATGGTTTAGTTGATCAGATGGTGTTGGGTGATAGGTTGGACTTGATGATCTCAAAGGTCTTTTCCAACCTGGTTAATTCTATTCTATTCTATTCTATTCTATTCTATTCTATTCTATTCTATTCTATTCTATTCTATTCTATCCTATCCTATCCTATCCTATCCTATCCTATCCTATCCTACCCTATCCTATCCTACCCTATCCTATCCTATCCTATCCTATCCTATCCTATCCTATCCTATCCTGTTCCACTAGGTCATCCAGACTATGTGTCACAGCATAGGTTATATTGTGAACTGTTTTGCCAGGTGTAGAATTTTAGCTGCCTTAGCATGGCACACCTTCAGAGCTCCAAATGAATCCTCTAAGCTATGAGACATCTTACTGTGTAGTCAGAACCTTAATCCTCTCAAAGCTTCACCCAGCTTCTCAGATTGCATTGGGTTGGAAGGGACCCACAAAGAGCATCTTGTCCAACCCCCCTGCAGGCACCAGGGTCACCTTCAAGTACAGCAGGCTGCACAGGGTCACATCCAGTCTCATCTTGATTGTCTCCAGGGATGGGGCCCCTACCACATCCCTGGGCAGCCTGTTCCAGTATTTCACCACTCTCATTGTGCAGACCTTCCTTCTGATGTCCAACCTAAATCTCCCCTGCACCAGTTTCAAGCCATTTGCCCTCACACTATCACTACAAACACTTTTAAGCAGTCCCTCCCCAGCATTTCTGTATATCCCCTTCAGATACTGAAATGCAGCTCTAAGGTCTCCCTGGAGCCTTCTCTTCTCCTCAAACCTTTCAGCCTGTCCCCATAGGGGAGGTTCTCCAGCCCTCTGATCATCTTTGTGGCCTCCTCTGGTCCCTCTCCAGCAGTTCCATTTCTCTCTTTTGCTGGGGGCACCAGAGCTGGACACAGCTCTCCACATGGGGTCTCACCAGAGCAGAGCAGAGTGGCAGAATCACCTCCCTCGTCCTGCTGGCCACACTCTGGCTGCAGCCCAGGACACGGCTGCCTTCTGGGCTGCCAGCAACCATTGCTGGCTCATGTTGATTTTGTTCCTCAGCTGACAGCCCCAAGTCCTTCTCCAGCCTGCTCTTGAGGCACTCCTTGGCTAGCTCACAAAAAGCTGCACTGTCCCTGACACAACCTGTGAGCCTTCACCAGGTCCTGCAGATCTGTGCCGAGTTCTGGATGTGCACAGCTCGACAGCGTGGGACTCTCTTCGCCCTGCTACAGCGGCTCTAGAGGTGCCGTGTTTGATTTCAACATCTCTGCTTTATCCTCAGTACAAAGATGCTTGCTCTCTCTTTTGTTTAATCTTCTGTCTTAATGAGGCTATTTCTATTTTGCACCAGAAGTGAGCAGTTCCATCCTGCTGCAGAGCTGTCCTTTTCTTTTACACACACGCATTAGGTCTCATTTGCAAGTCCATATCGAAAGCCCCTGGGGACGAAAACCAGCCTTATCTTACACTCTGCACTGCACTCCACACATAATATTTTGCTAAGGATCGGTGTGTACTTCCCTCTCCATCATTTATTAATAGGCTTACCATCTGTATTCATCTTCCAATTCCCCCAATTAATAGACTCAAGCCTGGAGACCTTGTGGGTGCAGCTTTCACAACGTGCAAAATCTGATAAGCAACTCATTTTACACTGAGGAATTTAACCCAGCACCAAAGAGAGTGCAAGAACAGATTTGTTGCAGGGACTTAAAATAAACTGATTTAGCTGGTTGAGGCAACCTTCACAGGCATACATTTGAGCACTAAAGTTTTCACTTAGCTGCAGAGAGTTAACAAATGTGCTGCAAAGCTCCTCGACTCCCACACGAGCTGACTCACACAAGATAACAAAACTATTAGCTCTTGAAAGAGCTCTAGATTGGTCTTTATTGTTCCAATCACTTCCCCAGTTTGCAGGGGCACCATTTCCCAAGTATACCTTAGAGAGAAAGTGATGTTTGGAGATGGATGGGTGACCAGGTTATAAATCAAGGAAAGGAGTCCTGGTGACAAGCGGTTTGTGTCACCAGCCCAGCTGCACAATTAATCTGGAGCTCAGAAACTTCTCCAGCTCCATCCATTATGTTTCCCACTAGCTAGCAGCCTGTTCCACAGCAGCCACAGTGGCTGCTGTTCAGTTCCTTCTGTTCCCTGCAGCCTCATCTCATCTTTCTTTCTTTCCTTCTTTCTTTCACTCCTGTCCTTTCAAAACTTGTGCCACATCTTCAGTTACTTTGCCCACAGCACTCATTTCATAGACACATAGAATGGCTTAGGTTGGAAGGCACCTCAGAGATTATCTGCTCCAGCCCCTCTGCCATGGCAGGGACACCTCTCAACTAGACTCACCTGCTGAAGGCCTCATCCAGCCAGGTCTTGAACACCTTCAGGGAGGAGGCAGCCTCAACCACTCTGGGCAGCCTATTCCAGAGTCACAGTATCCCAGTACCACAGTGCATTAGAGGTTGGAAGAGATCTCCAGAGAGCATCCAGTCCAACCCCCCTGCCAGAGCAGGATCACCCAGGATAGTCTGCACAGGAAGGCATCCAGGCATGGTTTGAATGTCTCCAGAAAAGGAGACTCCACAACCTCTTTGGGCAGCCTGCTCCAGGGCTCTGTGACCCTCACTGTAAAGAAGTTTCTCCTCACACTGAGATGTAACTTTCTACGCTCAAGTTTGTACCCATTGGTCCTTGTCTCATTACTGCACACCACCCAAAAGAGCTTGGTCCCCTCCACTTGACCCCCACCCCTCAGCTATTGATAGACATTGATCAGATCCCTCTCAGCCTTTTCTTCTCCAGACTGAACAGCCCCAGGGCTCTCAGTCTCTCTTCACAGGGGAGAGGCTCAAGTCCCTTAATCATCCTTGTGGCTCTCCCTTGGATTCTCTCCAGCAGGTCTCTGTCTCTCTTGAACCAGGGAGCCCAAAACTGGACACAGTATTGCAGGTGTGGTCTCTCCAGGGTAGAGAGGACTGGAGAACCTCCCTAGCCCTGCTGGCCACACTTTTCCTTGCTGCATCCCAGGACCCCATTGTCTCTCTTGGCCACAAGGACACTTTACTGCCCAGGCAGAACTTGCTGCCCACCAGCACTCCAAGGTCTTTCTCCAGGAAGCTGCTTTCCAGCAGGGCAGCCTCTATCCTGTACTGGTGGCTGATGAGATTCCTCCCCAGATGCAGGACCCTTCACTTGTCCTTCTTGAACTTCATGAGGTTTGCCTGCACCCAGCTCTCAGCCTGTGCAGCTCAGGTTGGACGGCAGCACAGCCTGACAGGTGTCAGCCACCTCCCCACTCCCCCACCCCCAGTTTTGTATCATCAGTGATCTTGCTGAGGGTACACTCAATCCCCTCATACCAAAGTACTTCTTCCTCAGCTCCAGTCTCACCCTGCCCTCCCTCAGCTTCAAACCATTCCCCCTTGTCCTGTCTCTAGACACCCTTATGAAAAGTCCCTCTGCAGCCCTCCTGTAGGATCCCTTCAGTTATTGGAAGGCACCTCTATGGACCCCCCAAGAGTCTTCTCCTCTCCAGGCAGAACACCCCCAGCCCCCTCAGCCTGTCCTCATAGCAGAGGCTATTTGTGGCTCCAAATGGGACTTGTAAGCTTTCTAATACTTTTTCTCTCATCTACTCTGCAGTGTGAAAGACTTTTTCTGCTGGATCAATAAGGACCTGTCAAAGACAAACCTCAAGCCCATGATTTGTAGACGTCAAATGCAGACCAGCTATGCCTTTGAATGTTGATTCTAGGAGCACTATTTCTTTGCTTTGTGTAAAACATCTGAATGCACCACCAGTGAAAGTGGTGACCTGCAAAACAGCTGCCACAAAGACACCCTTGTGTGTCCCTTCTAGTTCTGTCTGACTGGGGTCAAATACAGATAAGTAACAAAACCAACATAACAGAATCCTTGGGTGTTCTCATCCTTTAGGCTGCACTTTAGAGCACTTCCAGCCTCCTTGGGCTGCAATATACCCTCCAGAAATTTGGACCCTGAAACACACAACAGCTCTGTTTTCCCAGGAGTGAAAGCCTCCTGGAGAAGAGGAGGCTCAGGAGACACCTTATTGCTCTCTACAACTAGCTGAAGGGAGGTTGTAGCCAGGTGGGGGTTGGTCTCTTCTCCCAGGCAACCAGCACCAGAACAAGAGGACACAGTCTCAAGCTGTGCCAGGGGAAGTTTAGGCTGGAGGTGAGGAGAAAGTTCTTCCCACAAAGAGAGACTGGCCATTGGGATGTGCTGCCCAGGGAGGTGGTGGAGTCCCCATCCCTGGAGGTGTTCAAAAGAGGATTGGATGTGGCACTTGGTGCCATGGTTTAGTCAGTCATGAGGTGTTTGGTATTAGGTAATAGGTTGGACTTGGTGATCTCTGAGGTCTTTTCCAACCTTATTGATTTTGTGATTCTATGATTCTATGATTATGAGTCAGATCTACCCAGGAGCAGAACCATCAGGGGACTATGCCTGCAGGGGTGCTGCTGTACCACATGCACCAAAGAGTTTATGCAGAGCATTAGAGAAATAAAGCAAATTGTTTGACCATATGGGATGGGTTGAGTATAGTACAGGTAGCTCCATCAGAAGGAATCATAGAACCACAGAATGGTCAGAGTTGGAAGGGACCTCAAGGATCATCCAGTTCCAACCCCCCTGCCATGGGCAGGGACACCTCACACTACAGCAGGTTGCTCACAGCCACATCCAGCCTGGCTGCAAACACCTCCAGGCAGGAGGCTTCCACCACCTCCCTGGGCAACCTGTGCCAGGCTCTCACCACCCTCATGGGCAACAACTTCTTCCTAACATCCAATCTCAGTCTCCCCATTTCTAGTTTTGTTCCATCCCCCCCAGTCCTATCACTCCCTGACACCCTCCAAAGTCCCTCCCCAGCTTTCTTGGAGCCCCCTGCAGATACTGCAAGGCCACAATGAGGTCTCCTCAGAGCCTTCTCTTCTCCAGCCTGCACAACCCCAACTCCCTCAGTCTGTCTCCAGAGCAGAGCAGCTCCAGCCTTCTGCTCATCCTCATGGCCCTTCTCTGGGCACCTTCCAGCACCTCCAGACCCTCCCTGTGCTAGGGGCTCCAGAACTGGCCCCAGAGCTCCAGCTGTGGTCTCAGCAGAGTGGAGCAGAGGGGCAGAATCCCCTCCCTGGCCCTGCTGGCCACACTTCTCTTGCTGCAGCCCAGCTCTGCTTGGCTCTCTGGGCTGCAAGTGCTGCCTGCTGGCTCCTGTTGAGCTTCCCATCCCCCAGCACACCCAAGGCCTTTTCTTCTGGGCTAAATAACAATGCCAAAATAGCAACCCAGACCAAAAATACTTCTAAGAGAAGGCCTGCTGTTTTCTTGAAAGGAAGGTCAAAAGTTGCTCAAGTCTGTGGGAAAGCATCAGTGTGAGGACTGGAAAGTAACCTCCACAAAAGAGCTAGGCAGAGCAATCTAG
The DNA here is from genome assembly GCF_014839835.1 of Dryobates pubescens. Lineage (NCBI taxonomy): Eukaryota > Metazoa > Chordata > Aves > Piciformes > Picidae > Dryobates > Dryobates pubescens. Next base: position 28,024,790 of record NC_071625.1, on the reverse strand, counting down.
GTGGCACCTGATGAGAAGTAGATGCAGAAATTTCCTGAGGTGCCTGACAGGTAGAGAATGAACTGATGGTACATGTGAAACGTGAAAAGAAGATAGGGATGGAGGAAAGAGAAGTCTGAATTTGGATTAATTCATTAATTCATTAATGGAATGAAGCTGGAGGTGGGGAGATTCAGGCTGGAGGTGAGGAGGAAGTTCTTTCCCATGAGAGTGGTGAAGCCCTGGAATGGGTTGTCCAGGGAGGTGGTTGAGGCCCCATCCCTGGAGGTGTTTAAGGCCAGGCTGGATGAGGCTGTGGCCAGGCTGATCTAGTGTGGGGTGTCCCTGCCCATGGCAGGGGGGGTTGGAACTAGATGATCCTTGTGGTCCCTTCCAACCCTGCCTGATACTATGGTGCTATTAAGACTGCATTTGAACTGAGAATGCAATGAGATTTGCTCAAGTCTGGACATCTCTGTGGGGAAATGACTCAAGGGGAGAGAAGTTGTGAAGCTGATTCTTGGATCTCTCCTGTCATCAAGGATGGGAATTCTTGGACCAGCCTTGGTGATGCTGAACAGAACTGAACAGACCTCTGTGCTGGTTTGTACATTAATATGCAGAAATAAGATTAACTGCAGCTACCACTTGATCTATTGATTAGATGCCACCAGATGATGAACTGCAAGCTAATGACAAACTACTGCCCAACTCAGCCTAGGAGTAAATCAATGCAGAGCAGATACCTGACTTCACCCTGCTGGTTTTGGGGGGAGGCAAACCTGCACCTTGGGACACTACTTAGGTATGTACAATGCAGATAAGCACAGCTCCATTTTGCTGGTAGATTGCATGGGACAATGAAATGCTGCCTCTCTGCTGGCTTCAGTGGACTGACTGGACCATCATTACAACAGCCTTAAACCCAGAAGTATCAGCAGCTCCCTTGTTCAAGCTGCACAATGGATTGCTGCCTGAGGAGTAACAAGAAAAAGGAAAGTCTGTACATGGGTGTGCAGATAATCCCTGGAACATTTTCACTGCTGGAAGAACCAGCTTCAGTCAGCTGTGGGATTCTCATTACAATGCTGGAGCTTTCATCCTATCCCTTATGCAGGGATTAGATGTTGCTGCCCTTTAAATCTAAGGTATTTTGACAATGTTTATGCCCTTATTTCTAGAAGGTTGAAGAAAATTATTTGTGCAATTGTCATTTTGAATATTTAGGGTTGTAGAGCTCTCAAATTGGCAGCCCAAACTGGAGAATCAGCAGTGTCAGTGACCAGATGCCCTATACTTCAGTGCTGTGAATAAGTGTGAGATTATTGACTCCCCAGATTTGAAAACAGCTATGAAAAGGGAGACATCAGTTAATTGCTGGAGTCTGAATAGAATAGAATAGAATAGAATAGAATAGAATAGAATAGAATAGAATAGAATAGAATAGAATAGAATAGAATAGAATAGAACAGAATTGAATTGAATTGAATTGAATTGAATTGAATTGAATTGAATTGAATTAACCAGGTTGGAAAACAGCTTTGAGATCTTCAAGTCCAACCGATCACCCAGCACCATCTAATCAACTAAACCATGGCACCAAGTGCCTCAGCCAGGCTCTTCTTAAACACTTCCAGGGATGGTAACTCCACCACCTCCCCAGGCTGCCCATCCCAATGGCCAATCTCTCTTGCTGGGAAGAATTTCTTCCTAACATCCAACCTGAACCTCCCCTGGCACATCTTGAGACTGTGTCCTCTTGTTCTGGTTCTGCTTGCCTGGGAGAAGAGACCAACCCCCACCCTTCAGGGAGTTGGAGAGAGCAATGAGGTCTCCCCTGAGCCTCCTCTTCTCCAGGCTAAGCAACCCCAGCTCCCTCAGCCTCTCCTCACAGGGCTGTGCTCAAGGTCTCTCCCCAGCTTTGTTGCCCTTCCAAATACTCTGGCTTCACACTAATGTATTTAATTGCAATAAACAATGGGAAAACATGGACATCCTGCAACAAGGCCAGTGAAAGGCTACCAGTATGGTTGGGGCTAGATGGAGAACTCATGTATGAGGAGCAGCTGGAAACCTAGTCTTGATATACCTGGAGAAAAGAAAGCTCAGTGAGCTACCTGGTGGAAGAGTACAGAGAAGATGGAGCCACTCTCTTCTCAGAAGTGAACATTGATGCAACCAGAGGCAACAGACACAAGCTGGAATATGAAATATTCACATTAATGATTAGGAAAACCTTTTACACTGCCAGGACAGCCAGACACTAGACCAGGTTGCCCTGAAAGGCAATCTCCATCTTTGGAGCTGTTCAAAATTGGTTTGGAAGTGGCTCTGAATGATCTAACTGGACCTGATGTCCACAAATTTGCCTGATCTATAATGAACCTAGCCCTATGAGGAGCTGCTGAAGGAGCTGGGGTTGCTTAGCCTGGAGAAGAGGAGGCTCAGGGGAGACCTTCTTGCTCTCTACAACTCCCTGAAGGGAGGTTGTAGCCAGGTGGGGGTTGGTCTCTTCTCCCAGGCAACCAGAACCAGAACAAGAGGACACAGTCTCAAGCTGTGCCAGGGGAGGTTTAAGCTGGGTCCTAGGTAGAAATTCTTCCCAGCAAGAGAGATTGGCCATAGGAGTGTGCTGCCCAGGGAGGTGGTGGAGTCACCATCCCTGGAGGTGTTTAAGAAGGGACTGGATGAAGCACTTGGTGCCATGGTTTAGTTGATTAGATGGTGCTGGGTGATAGGTTGGGCTTGATGATCACAAGGGTCTTTTCTAACCTGGTTAATTCTGTATTCTGTAACCTGCTGGTAGTTTCTCCACAGACTTCTGTAGCAAGTAAACCCAGCAGTTCCCTGTCTTCAAAGAGAAAATGTATTGCCTCTTAATAGCTTCACCAGGCTCCCTGTGTTTCTAATATTGAGGAATTAGCTAAAAAACCCAGTTCTGCATGCAGCATATCAACATTTCCAGCCTCCCAAAGCTTCATCATACCCAGACTGCTTTCTTGTCTCCTGTTTGAAGAGTCTCAGCCTTTATAGTTTCTCCTCACAAGGCAGCTGCTCCATCTTCTTAATTATTTTAGCTGCCTTCTTTGTACCTTCTCCACTCTGCCCTTGATATGCAGAGACAAGAATAGCAATGCAGAACCCAAGGCAAGGCATGGATGCCTTGCACAGTGATAAAATAACATCTCCTGCCTTACTCTGAGTGATTTCTGATGATTTCCAATATTCTATCAGATATTTCCAACAGAAGAATAAATAGAGCCCTTTGGTTTAGTCATTAAACAGAACATTATTAATTCCATCATGCTATCTCTTTGTCTTCTTGAGCTGATTTGACTCAGTCCTGGTGTCACCAAACATGACAAGTTTTGAGTGGGTTTACAAGTTCCTCATGACAACCAACATACCTTTCTTTCTACTGTGAACTGCTCATGATAACCTTGAGGATCCTTCAGGCCTGATAGAGCAGAGAACAGGAGATGGAGTATGAAGTGTGAATGGCTGCACTCTGGAGCTAATAAAAGGAATTCTTGTTGCCAGTTAGTTTACTCACACCAGAAGGAGAGGGGGGGTGGAAAATATGAGAGTTTTTTAGCTGGTTATATGCATCCAGCAGCAGCAGCAAATTTGCAGATAACACCAAGTTAGGAGCAGATGTTGGTCAGTTAGAGGGTAGAAAGGCTCTGCAGAGGGACCTTGACAGGCTGGACAGATGGTCAGAGTCCAACAGGATGGCATTCAACAAGTCCAAGTGTCAGGGGCTGCACTTTGGCCACAACAACCCCATGCAGAGCTACAGGCTGGGGGCAGAGTGGCTGAGAGCTGCCAAACAGAGAGGAACATGGGGGTGCTGATTGACAGCTGCCTAAACATGAGCCAGCAGTGTGCCCAGGTGGCCAAGAGGGCCAATGGCATCCTGGCCTGCAGCAGGCAGAGTGTGGCCAGCAGGAGCAGGGAAGTCATTCTGCCCTGTGCTCAGCACTGCTTAGGCCACACCTTGAGTCCTGTGTCCAGTTCTGGGCCCCTCAGTTTAGGAAAGATGTTGAGCTGCTGGAAGGTGTCCAGAGAAGGGCAACAAAGCTGGGGAGGGGTCTTGAGCACAGCCCTGTGAGGAGAGGCTGAGGGAGCTGGGGTTGCTTAGCCTGCAGAAGAGGAGGCTCAGGGGTGACCTCATTGCCCTCTACAGCTCCCTGAAGGGAGGTTGTGGCCAGGAAGGGGTTGGTCTCTTCTGCCAGGCAAGCAGCGCCAGAACAAGAGGACACAGTCTCAAGCTGTGCCAGGGGAGGTTTAGGCTGGAGGTGAGGAAGAAATTCTTCCCAGCAAGAGAGATTGGCCACTGGAATGTGCTGCCAGGGAGGTGGTGGAGTTACCATCCCTGGAGGTGTTTGAGAGGAGACTGGCTGAGGCACTTGGTGCCATGTTTTAGTTGATCAGATGGTGTTGGGTGAGAGATTGGACTTGATGATCTGAAAGATCTTTTCCAACCTGGCTAATTCTATTCTATTCTATTCCATTCCATTCCATTCTAAAATCTTTAAACCAAAATGGATATTTTTAGCTTAAGGACTGTGGATTTTGTCAGTCTGCCAGGCTGCAGCTATCTGTATCTGCCCTGAACTTGCTTCTCTCTCTCTTTCTCAAAGCTGTGGTAGAGGAATTCTCTTCAGCAAGAGCTGTGTTCGGTCTCAGGTGGAGAACTTTGTTTGACTGCTATCAAATACCTCTTGAGAGAGTTCAGAGAGATGCCATCCACACACACATACAGAAAACTAGTTTGGGAAAGTATCCTCTTGTGGAAGGGCAGGAGCTGTAAGCCTGGCCATCCTGGGGAGAGAGTCTGACATCTGCTCACAGATACTGAGGACCAAGATGCCATGAAAATAAAGGCTCTCATGCAGTGAGATGATTCATAGAGTCACAGAATGGGTTGGGTTGGAAGGGACTGAAAAAAACATCTAGTTCCAACCCCCCTGCTACAAGCAGGGACAGCTTCCACCAGAGCAGGATGCTGAAGACCTCATCCAACCTGGCCCTGAACACCTCCAGGGAGGGGGCATCCTCTGGGCAACCTGTTCCAGTGTCTCACCACCCTCACTCTAAAGAATTTCTTCCTAATCTCCAATCTAAATCTGACCTCCTCAAGCTTCAATCCATTGCCCCTGATCCTATCACTATCAGTCCCTGTAAAAAGTCCCTTCCCAGCCTTCCTGTAGCCCCCCTCAGGTACTGGAAGGGTGCTCTAACATCTCCCTAGAACCTTCTCTTCTCCAGGCTGAGCAGCCCCAGCTCTCAAAGTCTGTCCCCTTAGGGGTTGTTTTCCAGCCCTCTAACCATCTCTGTGCACTCCTCTGGTCCCACTCCAGCAGTTCATGTTCCTCTTATGCTGTGGACACCAGAACTGGATGCAGTGCTCCAGACAGGGCCTCAGCAGAGCAGAGCAGAGCAGAACAGTCTGGTTCTAGTAATTATCAAAAGGAAGACTCAATATGTGTCAAAAACAAAGGTGAAGCCCTCCTTTCCCTTTAATTATTTTCATATTATCTGCAAAGTTCCTTTTTCTCTCCTATTTCACAGGTCAGGTAAGGGAAGGAGCATAAACTTTGCACTATGCCTCTCCTCGTGCCACAGTGCCTTTAAATGCCAGGTTTGCTCCCTGCAGCTCCCGATGATGTTACAAGGAACACTCTGGAGCTTCTGGGAGAAACAAGCAATTGACTTGATTCATTTTTCTCTGCTATTTTGGTGCCTCTCCTTCTTGTTAGAAGTCATTGCAGCAAAATTATTTCCACTGCAAAGCAGCTTCATCATCCTTGTGCCTGATTTTCTTTTTCTGGCAGATAGAGCAGCCCTCAGGAAAATGTGGGGAGGCAAATGTTGGCCAGTTAAAGGCAATGAAGTGGGAAGGTAACGAGATTAATCCACTTTGGAAAGCCCCATGGCCTAATTTTTGTTTATTCAACATTGCTTTATTCATTCACATTCCAGACAGCACAAGAAATCCTGATTCTACATCAGCTAAGTGCTTAAATTGACCCCTTCCCCCGTGGCCTGAGCAGGAAATGATGACCTACTCTACTGAGAAATTCCACCAAAACCCTTCTGATTGAGAAATACAACTTCCTCTCTTTCTGAGAACCATGAATTGGGTAACTCTGCCTCTTGGCAGCTCCTCCCAAGTTAACAGCATCAGGCAGAAAGTGCAAGTGTGATGAACTGGATGAGGGCAAGCCCTCCCAGGGAAGGAAGAGGAAAGCTTGAGGACACATGAGCATGCCCTACAAGGAAGCTTTCAGATCAGGATCATTTCTGGTGTCAGCTCAGTGTAACATAATGATCATTCTGATTCTTCAAGAGCAGCCCAGCTTTCTCTCAACTGATTATTAAAGCCACATAAAGGCCTGGCTCTGCCACAGGGAGCAAGCAGATTTGCTGCTCTACCCACATCTCATAAAAGCCCAGGGGTTTCCTTCAAAGTTGCAAGTCTGGCACAGATACTGCACCTCAGAGGCTCCTCAGCAAGCCCACTGATGTCTCCAGGAGCCAGGCTCAAGAGTGGGGTCTCAAGTCATATCCTCCCACTGGTGCAACACTGTGACCAACATAAACATCAAGTTATGATTTAAATTCATGGAGTCATAGAAAGGTTTAGGTTAGAAAGGACCTTAAAGGTCATCTAGATCAAACATCCTGCCATGGGCAGGGACACCTCCCACCAGCCCAGGTTGCTCAAGGCCTCATCCAACCTGGCCTTGAACACCTCCAGGGAGGGGGCATCCACAGCCTCCCTGGGCAACCTTCTTTCTCCAGTGTCTCACTGTAAAGAATTTTTTCCTAATCTCCAGTCTAAATCTGCCCTCCTCAAGCTTAAAGCCATCACTACAAGCCCATATAAAAAGTCCCCCCTTGGCTTTCTTGTAGGACCTCAGGAAGGGACTTTTTCTCGTGCTCAGTATCACAGTATCACAGTATCACTAAGGTTGGAAGAGACCTCAAAGATCATCAAGTCCAACCTGTCTCCACAGACCTCATGACTAAACCATGGCACCAAGTGCCACATCCAATCCCCTCTTGAACACCTCCAGGGATGGGGACTCCACCACCTCCCTGGGCAGCACATCCCAATGATGAACGACTCACTCTGTGAAGAACTTTCTCCTCACCTCCAGCCTAAACCTCCCCTGGCACAGCTTGAGACTGTGTCCTCTTGTTCTGGTGCTGCTTGCCTGGGAGAAAAGACCAACCCCTTCCCTTTCAGGTAGTTGTAGAGGGCAATGAGCCTTCTCTTCTCCAGGCTAAGCAACCCCAGCTCCCTCAGCCTCTCCTCACAGGGCTGCGCTCCAGACCCCTCCCCAGCCTTGTTGCCCTTCTCTGGACACCTTCAAGTCTCTCAATGTCCTTCTTAAACTGAGGGGCCCAGAACTGGACACAAGACTCAAGGTGTGAAGAGAACCAGTATTCCTAACAGTTGTTAAATAGGTCTCCTTGGGTTTTCTCATCAATTAAAACCTCCCTACATACACAACAAAGAAAAATTAACTTCAGTGAAGCCCAGCTTTAGCAGGCTCAGTCTTTAGCAGACTTCTGTCAGCTGTCCAACGATGTTTGCTGTAGGAATGTATCCTCCTGCAGCCTCACTAGAGATAAGAAGGGACTTTCAAGACTCCCAAAACACGCTCACTCATCAACTGAGTCTCTCAGAACTATTTTCTCCAGCCATGATTATAAATTACTAAAATATCAACTTTTTTTCCCCCCTCCTCCCTTTGCATTTTCTTCCATTTTTTTCCATGAAGGATTTTATTATATGAGTGCCTCTGGCCAACAATTGTCACAGGCTTTTGGTCATAGTTCACCATTCAATTAACAAATTCTCTCTTCAGCCTCAGCCCACACAGAACCAAATTGGTTTCATTTTTGACAATGTCTCCAGAGAAATCTTTCAGCACATTTTGAAATAAACAGAAGACACAGGGCTGGAAGGGGCCTCAATGATCAGCCAGTTCCAAGCCCCCTGCCATGGCCAGGGACACCTCACACTACAGCAGGTTGCTCACAGCCACATCCAGCCTGGCTGCAAACACCTCCAGGCAGGAGGCTTCCACCGCCTCCCTGGGCAACCTGTGCCAGGCTCTCACCACCCTCATGGGCAACAACTTCTTCCTAACATCCAATCTCAATCTCCCCATTTCTAGTTTTGTTCCATTCCCCCCAGTCCTATCACTCCCTGACACCCTCAAAAGTCCCTCCCCAGCTTTCTTGTAGCCCCCTTCAGATACTGGAAGGCCACAAAAAGGTCTCCTCAGAGCCTTCTCTTCTCCAGACTGCACAGCCCCAACTCCTTCAGTCTGTCTCCACAGCAGAGCAGCTCCAGCCCTCTGATCATCGTCATGGCCCTTCTCTGGACACCTTCCAGCACCTCCAGATCCTTCCTGTCCTAGGGGCTCCAGAACTGGCCCCAGAGCTCCAGCTGTGGTCTCAGCAGAGTGGAGCAAAAGGGCAGAATCCCCTCCCTGGCCCTGCTGGCCACACTTCTCTTGCTGCAGCCCAGGCTCTACTTGGCTCTCTGGGCTGCAAATGCTGACTGCTGGCTCCTGTTGAGCTTCTCATCCCCCAGCACACCCAAGGCCTTTTTTCAGAACTAAATTGCTGATTGACAGCTGCCTAAACATGAGCCAGCAGTGTGCCCAGGTGGCCAAGAGGGCCAATGGCATCCTGGCCTGCATCAGCAATAGTGTGGCCAGCAGGAGCAGGGAAGTCATTGTGCCTCTGTACTCTGCACTGGTTAGGCCACACCTTGAGTCCTGTGTCCAGTTCTGGGCCCCTCAGTTTAAGAAGGACATTGAGACACTTGAAGGTGTCCAGAGAAGGGCAACAAAGCTGGGGAGGGGTCTGGAGCACAGCCCTGTGAGGAGAGGCTGAGGGAGCTGGGGTTGCTTAGCCTGGAGAAGAGGAGGCTCAGGGGAGACCTTCTTGCTCTCTCCAACTCCCTGAAGGGAGGCTGTAGCCAGGTGGGGGTTGGTCTCTTCTCCCAGGCAACCAGCACCAGAACAAGAGGACACAGTCTCAGGCTGTGTCAGAGGAAGTTTAGGCTGGAGGTGAGGAGAAAGCTCTTCACCGAGCGAGTCGTTCATTGTTGGAATGTGCTGCCCAGGGAGGTGGTGGAGTCCCCATCCCTGGAGGTGTTCAAGAGGGGATTGGATGTGGCACTTGGTGCCATGATCTAGTCATGAGGTCTGTGGTGACAGGTTGGACTCAAGGATCCTTGAGGTCTCTTCCAACCTTAGTGATACTGTGATACTGTGACACAGTGAAATAGCAATGCCAAAACAGCAACCCAGACCAAAAATGCTTCTAAGAGAAGGCCTGCTGTTTTCTTGAAAGGAAGGTCAAAAACTGCTCAAGTTTGTGGGAAAGCATCAGTGTGAGGACTGGAAAGTAGCCTTCTCCTCCCCCAGCCCCCCCAAGGCCTTTTCTTCAGTGCTGCTCTCAAGCCAGTCCCTGCCCAGCCTGTATCAGTGCTTTCCTCATTTTCATTTTTCCTGGGACAATATGAAAGTTGCAGCTGTGCAGTGCCTACCTTGCAGCAATTTATGTAAGATTAAAACAAAAACACATTAATAAAAACCCACCATCAACTCTCTTCCAGCTGCATAACAGAGAATGAACCACCTAGGCTTCATGATTTCATCATCTTCAAGGCCTGACCAAATGAAATCTCCCCTGCAATTCTAAAACCTCTCCTCAACTGCCACAGTGCAGCATAAGAAAAGCTTCAATTACACAGCCTGGGGAATGAATAATAGTGGAGCATCACATGTGTTAATGCAGTGCCTCCACTCAGCAATCAAATACCTTGCCAGGTTTCCATTCATCTCTGCAAACTTCACTTCAGCCCTACCTGCAGCGAATGAGCCACTGTTGTGATGATGCAGTATCCCAGTTCTAAGCTGGAGCATAGCTTTCAGCCAGTACTGATGGGGAATTAATCATATCTTCAAAGCAATCATGCATTTGGGGATGAGCCTGCTTGAAACTGTGCAGTTAAGAACAGTTATGGGAAGCATTTTGATATCTCCACGTCCTCCGAGGGACAGCAATGTGCCCTGGGGGCCAAGAAGGCCAATGGGGTCCTGGGCTGCATCCAGAGGAGTGTGTCCAGCAGAGCCAGGGAGGTTCTCCTCCCCCTCTACTCTGCCCTGGTGAGACCACACCTGGAATACTGCATCCAGCTCAGAAGGGACAGGGATCTGCTGGAAAGAGTCCAAGGGAGGGCTACAAGGATGCTGAAGAGACTGCAGCACTGCCTGAGGAGAAGCTGAGAGCCCGGGGGCTGTTTAGTTTGGTGAAGGGAAGACTGAGAGGGGATTCAATACATGTTTATAAATCTCTGAGGGCTGGGGGTCAAGAGGAAGGGGACAGGCTCTGCTCAGTTGCACCCTGGGATAAGACAAGGGGCAATGGATAGAAACTGCAGCACAGGAGGTTCCAGCTCAACATGAGGAGGAACTTCTTCACTGTGAGGCTCACAGAGCCCTGGAGCAGGCTGCCCAGAGAGGCTGTGGAGTCTCCTTCTCTGGAGCCTTTCCAGCCCTGTCTGGATGTGTTCCTGTGTGACCTGTGCTGGATTCTATGGGTATGTGGTCCTGCTCTGGCAGGGGGGTTGGGCTTGATGATCTCTGGAGGTCCCTTCCAACCCCTAACATCCTGTCATCTGTGATCCATGATTTCAATTCAAAAGTTTGCAAAAAAAAGCATGCTAGCTTCAAAAGTCTTTGCTTCCTCAACTGAAATAAAAAGCTGCAGTTGATAAGACTGAAGGATGGGATGAGTGCCATCCAGAGGGGCCTGGACAGGCTGGAGAGGTGAGCACAGGAGAATCTCAAGAAGCTCAGTAAGGCAATGTGCAAGGTCCTGCAACTGGGTTGGAGCAACCCTCGCTATCAGTGCAGGCTGGGGGCTGATGAAACTGGGAGTAGCCCTGCAGAAAAGGCCTTGGGGCTGCTGGTGGATGAGCAGCTGCACAGGAGCCAGCAAGGGGCACTGGCAGCCCAGAAAGCCAATGGCATCTTGGGCTGCATCAGAAGCAGCATGGCCAGAAGGTCAAGAGAGGTGATTCGGCCACTCTGCTCTGCTCCGGTGAGACCTCACCTGCTGGACTCTGTCCAGTTATTGGGCCCTCAGCACAGGACAGGACAAGGGACAATCATAGAATCATAGAAACAATAAGGTTGGAAAGGACCTCAAGGATCATCAAGTCCAACCTGTCACCCAACACCTCCTGACAACTAAACCATGGCTTCAAGTGCCACATCCAATCCCCTATTGAACACCTCTAGGGATGGGGACTCCACCACCTCCCTGGGCAGCACATTCCAATGGCTAACAACTCTCTCTGTGAAGAACTTTCTCCTCACCTCCAGCCTAAACTTCCCCTGGCACACCTTGAGACTGTGTCCTCTTGTTCTGGTGCTGCTTGCCTGGGAGAAGAGACCAACCCCCACCTGGCTACAAGGTCCCTTCAGGGAGTTGGAGAGAGCAAGAAGGTCTCCCCTGAGCTTCCTCTTCTCCAGGCTAAGCAACCCCAGCTCCCTCAGCCTCTCCTCACAGGGCTGTGCTCCAGACCCCTCCCCAGCTTTGTTGCCCTTCTCTGGACACCTTCAAGTCTCTCAATGTCCTCACCTTCAATGTCTCTCAATGTCAATGAGGGGCCCAGAACTGGACACAGCACTCAAGGTGTGGCCTAAGCAGTGCTGAGCACAGGGCACAATGACTTCCCTGCTCCTGCTGGCCACACTGTTCCTGATGCAGGCCAGGATGCCCTTGGCCTTCTTCGCCACCTGGGCACACTGCTGGCTCATGTTCAGTCACCTGTCAACCAGTACCCCCAGGTCCCTTTCTGCCTTGCTGCTCTCCAGCCACTCTGTCCCCAGCCTGTAGGCACAACAACCCCATGCAGTGCTAAGTGCAGCACCTGGCACCTGGACTTGTCCAACCCCCGACTGCAACTCCTGTAAAATTCAATATGCCAGACTTAAAAAGAATGTTTGAAACTGGAGCACAGGAGACTGAGGTTGGACATCAGGAGGAAGTTCTGCACAGTGAGAGTGGTGAAATGCTGGAACAGGCTGCCCAGGGATGTGGTTGAGGCCCTGTCCCTGGAGACACTCAGGATCAGACTGGATGTGGCCCTGTGCAGCCTGCTGTACTGGAGGTGTCCCTGCTGAGTGCAGGGGGGTTGGGCAAGATGCCCTTTGAGGCTCCCTTCCAACCCAGTGCAATCTGTGAAGCTGTGACTTTTTCTTAAGCACTATTTCCCTACCTAAGCTTAGAAGATCAGAGAGGCCAGGGTTAATACAGCCTTTGAAAGGGCAGAAGTGAACAACCATTTATCTCTTTTGTATGAACCTTATTGCAGCCGTAGTTAGAGGCACAGGGGGAAATGCTCATTACATTCTTTTTAGGGTATGCTATTTTCTTCTGAGCTTTGCCTTTGGGGTTTTTTGTCAAAAGATTTCATTTCTTTGGACTGCCTTCAGCCCTGAAAACGAGATTGAAGCAACAGTTCCACCACTTTGGGCTGCTTTTCAAAGGTCTTTTTTTGGCTGAGTCAACTTTTACCTTGCTCACATAATAAAATCAGAGTCTGATAAAGTAGGGAATCTGTTGTAAAAGAGAGCATAGTAAAAATTCACCTGGTAGCAAAGAATTTGAAACTAAAACTTGCCAACTTGCAGGCACAACCCAAAGCTATTGCCAATGTAATTTAAGTAAAAATCTCTATTTTACATCAGTTTGAACTGGAAGGGTTGGGGTTTTTTGGAAGTTTCACCTGTGTGTGCATGAAACTGCAGCATGTACCCATAGATAGCTTGTACATTGTGGGCAAAGTGGGCTCAGGTCATCACACTTCATGTTCTAGCACAGACCTGAGGGAGCAGGTCCAGAGAAGGGCCATGAGGATGAGCAGAGGGCTGGAGCACCTCTCCTGTGAGGACAGACTGAAGGAGTTGGGGCTGTTCAGTCTGCAGAAGAGAAGGCTCCCAGGTGACCTCATTGTGGCCTTCCAGTATCTGAAGGGGGCTCCAAGAAGGCTGGGGAGGGACTGCTCAGGATCTCAGGCAGTGATAGGACTGGGGGGAATGGAATGAAGTTGGGGGTGGGGAGATTCAGGCTGGAGGTGAGGAGGAAGTTCTTCACCATGAGCGGATCTTGGTCTCTTCTCCCAGGCAGCCAGCACCAGAACAAGAGGACACAGTCTCAGGCTGCACCAGGGGAGGTTTAGCTTGCATGTTAGGAAGAAGTTCTATACAGAGAGAGTGATTGCCCATTGGAATGGGCTGCCCAGGGAGATGATTGAGTCACCATCATTGGAGGTGTTCAGGAGGAGACTTGATGGGGTGCTTGGTGCCATGGGTTAGCTGATTAGTTGGTGTTGGATTGGTTGATAGGTTGGACGCAATGATCTTGAAGGTCTCTTCCAACCTGGTTTATTATTATTATTATTATTATTGTTGTTGTTATTATTATTATTATTATTATTATTATTATTATTATTATTATTATTATTATTATTATTATTATTATTGTAGTGGTGAAGCCCTGGAATGGGTTGTCCAGGGAGGTGGTTGAGGCCCTGTCCCTGGAGGTGTTTATGGCCAGGCTGGATGAGGCTCTGGCCAGGCTGATCTAGTGTGGGGTGTCCCTGCCCATGGCAGGGGGCTTGGAACTAGATGATCCTTGTGGTCCCTTCCAGCCCTGACTGATACTATGATACTACAAGGACAGGCTGAGGGAGCTGGGGGTGTTCAGCCTGGAGAAAAGAAGGCTCCAGGGAGACCTAATAGCAGCCTGCCGGTACCTGAAGGGGGCTGCAAGGAGCATGTAGAGAGACTGTTTGCAAAGGCCTGCAGGGACAGGACAAGTGGCAATGGCTTCAATCTAGAACAGAGCAGCTTTAGATTGGATGTTAAGAACAAGCTCTTTACCATGAGGGCAGTGGAACACAGGAACAGGTTGCCCAGGGAGGTGGTTGAGGCCCCATCCCTGGACATATTCAAGGTGAGTCTGGACAGGGCTCTGGGCAACCTGATCTAATTGAGGATGCCCCTGGTGGTGCAGAGGGCGTTGGGCTAGATGACCTTTGGATGTCCCTTCCAACTCAGACCATTCTGTGATTCTGTGAAGACTGCATCCACACTGAGCATGGAGTTGGATGATTTTTTTAGGCATTTCAAAGCAGCAACAAAGGCTAATTTCCCTTATTTCATCCCTGTCAACCTGAGGAGGAGTTTTTAATTGGCTTATAAAGAGAGTCAGTAGTATTAAAGTAGAAGGACTGACCTCCTGCTTGTTTTCAGCTTTGTGCAGTCAACTGGGAACTTATTATAGCCAGGTCTGTAAGAAATGAAGTTCTCTCCTGGCCAAAAAAAAAGGTGTGTTGAAGCTGCAGAGACACCAGCTCACATCCCTCACTCCCCACACCTCACTGGGACATGTCCAGAGAAGGGCAGCGAGGCTGGGGAGAGGCCTTGAGCACAAACCCTACGAGGAGAGGCTGAGGGAGCTGGGGTTGCTTAGCCTGGAGAAGAGGAGGCCCAGGGGAGACCTTCTTGCTGTCTACAACTACCTGAAGGGTGGTTGTAGTGAGGAGGAGGTTGGTCTCTTCTCCCAGGCACCCAGCACCAGAACAAGAGGACAGAGTCTCAAGCTGTGCCAGGGGAAGTTTAGGCTGGAGGTGAGGAGAAAGTTCTTCACAGGGAGAGTTGTTGGCCATTGGAATGTGTTGCCCAGGGAGGTGGTGGAGTCACCATCCCTGGAGGTGTTCAGGAGGAGATTGGATGTGGCACTTGGTGCCATGGTCTAGTAGTCATGAGGTCTGTGGTGACAGGTTGGACTCGATGATCTTTGAGGTCTTTTCCAACCTTATTGTTTCTATGATTCTAATGCTTGGAGCCAGCATCATCCTCCACAGCCCTTGCTGCACTTCCAGTTCCCAAGGCAGCACACAGCAAAGCTATCTGTTGTATCCATGGCGTAGTTGTGCCCTGATATAGCTGTACATTGGGATGGTATTGACAGATCTGAACTCAGTCTCAGATCCTCCTTGGTTATCGTGGTCCTTAAATTCCCAGTTGCCTTGTGTTTGAGCTTGTGTCTGTCAACTCATCTTCTTCTCTATCAAAACAAAAGCATGGATAGCTTGAAAGGACTGACAACAAAATCCTGTAAACTGAATGAGAGAAAGCAAAACAGCAACAACAACAAAAAACCCCGTCTCAGCATAATGGTCCCTCCATAGCATGAGAGAGAAAAAACTGACAGCCATTCCCAGGTTTTTAAATTATCCTTATTGATTCATGTTGATGTCATTGCCAGAATGTGAGCAGAAGATTGATTGTTCACTGAGATCTGCTCAAAACCTTACTGATAGCTTAACAACTGAAAAAACACCCCAAACTCAGCTGGCTGGAGGTAGACATCCTGGAAGGGAGCTTCTTAATAAGGAAACACTTTACACTTGAATATACAAAATGGATGTGTCAGGGGAAGTTTAGGCTGGAGGTGAGGAGAAAGTTCTTCCCAGAAAGAGGAATTGGCCATTGGAATGTGCTGCCCAGGGAGGTGGTGGAGTCACCATCCCTGCAGGTGTCCAAAAAGAGATTGGATGTGGCACTTGGAGCCATGGTTTAGTAGTCAGGAGGTGTTGGGTGACAGGTTGGACTTGATGATCTCTGAGGTCTTTTCCAACCTTATTGATTCTATGATTCTATGTCCTGCATGAAGCCTGAAAAGAGAAGCAGAGTCACAGGCCCTGGCACTGCTGGCTCTGACCTGCTAAGAATAGGGGAGGCAGGGAAATGTAATTTTATTTGTAGTCAGTTGTGATTCAACTAGCACAAGGAACTTGTTGAATTATCTTTAAATCAGAGATTCAGAGATTCATAGAATGGGTTGGGTTGGAAGGAACCTTAAAGATCATCTAGCTCCAAAACCCCTGCTCTGGGCAGGGACACCTCCCATCAGCCCAGGTTGCTCAAGGCCACATCCAACCTGGCCTTGGACATCCCCAGCCTCCCTGGGCAACCTGTTCCAGTGTCCCACCACCCTCACTGTAAGGAGTTTTATCCTAATCTCCAGTCTAAATCTCCCCTCTTCCAGCTCAAAGCTTGTCCTTTCAGAGCAGAACCACACTTTAAATATGGAAAGGACTATTTCCTATGTAGGTATTATATTATTAAGCATAACTAAAGAGGAAAGCCACAGAACCACACTCAACACTGCTGCAAGAACACAATAAAGTGCCATATGCTGAGGCCACCAGCAACCAAGAAGCAATACACTTAATAGCCTACACTGCAGCCTGCTGTGGGCCAGGATCTGCAAATATTTCAGAAATGAGTAATGGATAATTATTCTGAGAAACAACAATGACATCATCACCATCTCCAGAGATGCAAACTGCCAAAAAAAACCCCCAAACTAAACATGAAACTTGGAGGAGAACAAAAACTTGCTTTCTGTGGGTGCAGGATTCTACAGCAGTTCTGTTTGAGGCATCTCAAAGCTGCATCTAGCTCAAGTATTTCACCTCTTGACTTCACTGGAAGCCTTGCTGTGATTTTTTTTCAGGCACTAAGTCACAGAGAATATTCTATGCTCCCTTTGTACACTTCAGAAGAAGACAACAAAAGCTTTTTTTCTCTCTTTTTTTTTTTTTCCTCCTTATGTTATGTTTTATTCATCACCATTGAAAAGAAAAATGGGAACTATGGTGAGAGTCACTCTGCAGAATTGTCTCTCTTAGAAAATTGAATCACAACTGTAAATGGTTTCAGACACAGGTACCTGGGACCAGCACTGAAATCAGAACTACTGCAGCCCTGGAAAAGGCAGCTCCAGTACAAGTTAACAAAGTGTGATTGAAATTAGACCTGATTGGCACCAGGGCTGCCACCAGAACTGTTCCCTGGCAAAAGAGGCAAGGGCTGTCTCTGAGACAAAGACAGTAACTGGGGGTTTCATTAGACTCCAGAAGAGCCATACTTTGCAGCACACAGTTTCCCTGTGCTCAGCACTGGTTAGGCCACAGCTTGAGTCCGTGTCCAGTTCAGGCCTTCTCAGTTTAAGAAAGATGTTGAGCTGCTGGAAGGTGTCCAGAGAAGGGCAACAAAGCTGGGGAGGGGTCTGGAGCACAGCCCTGGGAGGAGAGGCTGAGGGAGCTGGGGTTGCTTAGCCTGGAGAAGAGGAGGCTCAGGGGTGAGCTCATTGCCCTCTACAACTCCCTGAAGGGAGGTTGTAGCCAGGTGGGGGTTGGTCTCTTCTCCCAGGCAAGAGCACCAGAACAAGAGGACACAGTCTCAAGCTGTGCCAGGGCAGGTTTAGGCTGGATGCTAGGAAGAAAGAGAAAGAGAGATTGGCCATTGGAATGTGCTGCCCAGGGAGGTGGTGGAGTCCCCATCCCTGGAGGTGTTCACGAGGGGATTGGATGAGGCCCTTGGTGCCATGGTTTAGTTGATTAGATGGTGTTGGGTGATAGGTTGGACACAATGATTTTGAAGGTCTCTTCCAACCTGGTCTATTCTATTCTATTCTATTCTATTCTATTCTATTCTATTCTATTCTATTCTATTCTATTCTATTGTATGCTATTCTGTTCTATTCTACTCTATGCATGAACAAAATAGAATCACATTTAAAATGCAATTTTAGCTTACTATCTTCCATTCTTTTCATTGCCTCCAGAAATATTTGTGAATTTATCAGTGGGGTGTTTCCCAAAGGAGGCAGAAGCCCCACTCTTTTCCAACAGAGAACAGAGTAATGCACATTCCTTTAAATACCACAAAGCAAAAGAGATTTCAAAAGAAAAAGGGGGAAAAAAAGCCAATAAGCTGATATTTAGATCAATGCATTTACAGCTATGCCACACACTTTTCTGTATCTGATTAATTATAGCCTCAGAATATGAATAAAACCAACAAGGTCTGCATCTCTAGCTCAGTCTTCAGAACAATGATGGCTGCTAACAGGAGTCCAGTGCATTTTATGCACTGCTTATCCTCTTAAAAAGCAAGGATGGGACAACAGAAAGGAAAGCAACAGTACATTATCCACAGGACAGCAATGTGCCCTGGTGGCCAAGAAGGCAAACAGTGTGCTCAGGTGCCTTGAGAAGAGTGAGCCCAGCAGGCTGAGGGAGGTTCTCCTCTCCCTCTGCTCTGCCCTAGTGAGACCACATATGGAATATTGTGTCCAGTTCTGGATTCCCCAGTTCAAGAAGGACAGGGAACTGCTGGACAGAGTTCAATGGAGAGCTACAAAGATGGTCAAGGGTCTAGAGCATCTCTCTTATGAGGACACCTGGGGCTGTTCAGTCTGGAGAAGAGAAGGCTGAGAGGGGACCTCATCAATAGCTACAAATGTCTGAAGGGTGGCTGCTAGGAGGATGGATCCAGGCTCTTTTCAGTGATACCCAGTGACAGGATGAAGGCCAATGGATGTAAACTCAACCACAGGAAATTCAACCTCAACATGAGAAAAAATTTCTGAACTGATGGGTGAGCTGGGGATGGGGAACAGGCTGCCCTGAGAGGTTGTGGAGTTTGCTTCTCTGGAGACTTTCAAACCCCTCCTGAATACATTCCTGTGTGAGCTGCCCTAAGTGGTCCTGCTTTGCAGAGGGGTTGGACTGGCAGTCTCTGGAGGTCCTTTCCAACCCCTAGCATTCTATGATGATTTGATGATTCTATGGCCCTAACTTTGTTCCCACCAAAGAAAATGGGAAGTTTTCCACCAACTCCAAGATGCTGAATTGTGCTTTCGGTTTGCTGGCAGACCTTGAAGTGGATTCTGTCTTTTCAGTTGTAGCTCAAACACAGTCATTTGCTGCCCTCTAGAAGCAGACTTGAGGCATATCCTTTGTTTTTCCTCAAAAAGCTCCTGTTCCTAGCTGTAATTTTTGTAATTAATGTGACAGCAATGCAGAGCAGTGTCAAAGGACTCGAGAGATGTGGACAGCTTTGAGAAAGAGAATTCCAAAGTGCTGTTCTAATTCATGGTCATTTCATAACATGGTTGATTAAGGACTTCAGAGTGCTGGGGAATGAGAAGCTCAACAGGAGCCAGCAGTGAGCACTTGCAGCCCAGAGAGCCAAGCAGAGCCTGGGCTGCAGCAAGAGAAGTGTGGCCAGCAGGGCCAGGGAGGGGATTCTGCCCCTCTGCTCCACTCTGCTGAGACCACAGCTGGAGCTCTGGGGCCAGCTCTGGAGCCCCTAACACAGGAAGGATCTGAAGGTGCTGAAAGGTGTCCAGAGAAGGGCCATGAGGATGAGCAGAGGGCTGGAGCTGCTCTGCTATGAGGACAGGCTGAGAGAGTTGGAGTTGTTCAGTCTGGAGAAATAGAAATGGGTAGATTGAGATTGGATGTTAGGAAGAAGTTGTTGCCCATGAGGGTAGTAAGAACCTGGCACAGGTTGCCCAGGGAGGTGGTGGAAGCCTCATGCCTGGAGGTTTTTGCAGCCAGGCTGGATGTGACTATTCTATTCTATCCTATCCCATCCTATCCTATCCTATCCTATCCTATTCTAAATGAAGATTTGGGTGACAGACATATTTCTGATGTTTCCTTTAAATATCAAAAGTTAGGTAAAGTGAATCTGTAGCTGTCTGCATCACTTAATAAATCTTTATTTATTAGCAATGCTAGTGTTACACATTTGCCAGAATGATCTTGAATATTTTTCCTTTGAAAAGTGCAAAACAGACCTTGAGGAACTCATTTCAAGTACCCTCTCCTCCTAACCAGATCCATGCTGTTTTAGCTTCTAATTGACTTATCTAAAATCAAAGCTTGTTTTAAACTGAGGTGCACGGCAAGGTCAAGAGCAAGGGTCCAAGAGTTTAAACATGCTCTTCATGAGCAAAAAATACTTTTGGTCTTCCAAAGAACACAACAAAGATAGAGTTTCATCACTTTGATTATTTGAGTCAACTGCAAGGTCAGTAAATGTGTATACTCCCACACTAAAATAGAAGCAGAAGGTGGGTCATGCACATGTCAAGCCCTGAGCATAGCAATCAACATTAGTCTAAGGTTAACTGCTTTAAATACCCTCAAAGAATGTCAAGCTAGGAACTGAGAGAGTTTTCTCAGCTTGCTGGCTGTGGAGTTTTCAGCTAAATAAAGCATGGAGTGGATGCCACCAAGTGGTAGCTGTTATGGCATACCAGCATCTCCGGCATGACCTCACTTTAGGCTGCCACTCCAGCTGCAGAACACACTCCCGGTACAGCAGTTGGTTGGGATTTGAACGCTGGTGTTGTACAAAGAGGAAAAACAATTCACTGAGGATAAAATCTGATCCCTAAAAAAGAGAAAACACTCAGGGGGGCTGTTTCAAGTCTTTGCATTATTTCAGCCACAGTGGTGCTGCAAGAGGCTGATGCAGGCAGCCTGCTCTAATACCAGTGCTTAGGCAGGCATTACAGTGAGGCCCTCAGACAAGCCCTGCCACTTAGTGTTGGGACTTCTGGAAGCAGTTGCTTGTCTAGGAAGCAGTTTAGAAACATCTCCTGCCCACAATCTGATTCTAGAAGAGCGGAAATCCTGCCATGACTGCCAGCATGAGTCTGGCATAGCAGACATAGCAGACATACCTTCTGTCACAGGTATGTGTTACAGACACCTGGACCAAATACATTTGCTCCACCCATCTCACCACTCTTCCAACTTCAATCCCGTCAAGTGTGAAGGGTCTAGGAGAAATTCCCTACCTGCTGAATGGGGTAACAAAGAACTCTCTACTCTCCACCAGGTTTTGTGCTTCAAGAAATATGAAATTGAAAAAGCATAATTCTGACTTGCTTGCTCTTGTTGGCTCATACTCACTTCAGTCATAAAAAAAGGTCTGGGAAAAAAAACCCTATTTACTAATTAAAATTGTGTACTGTGTTAATAATACAAGTGTCTCTTTAATTAATGTGTGTATTATCACAGTTATCTGGAAGCAAAAGGAAGATTAGATTGCTTCTGGCACTAGCCTGAGGGGAATAGCAAACCAGCCTGGCTTCACTGCCTACCTTCATCAATCAGAGCCCCAGGAAGCTGGGCAGGCTGCTTCAGCACCGAAGGAACGAGGGCTAGTGCAGCACAATGAGTAGCAGGCCTACTTCCCAAGGCTTATTTTCCTCACCATTTATATGCTACTTTCAAATAAATCTTTTCCTTCATCCTAAAGTTTCCATGGAGAGGTGAGACCCCACCTGGAGCACTGCATCCAGTTCTGGAGCCCCTAGTGCAGGAAGGATCTGAAGGTGCTGGAAGGTGTCCAGAGAAGGGCCACGAGGATGAGCAGAAGGCTGGAGCTGCTCTGCTATGGAGACAAACTGAGGGAGTTGGGGCTGTGCAGTCTGGAGAAGGCTCTGAGGAGACCTCGTTGTGGCCTTCTGAAGGGGGCTCCAAGAAAGCTGGGGAGGGAATTTTGAGGGTGTCAGGGAGTGATAGGACTGGGGGGAATGGAGCAAAACTAGAAATGGGGAGATTGAGATTGGATGTTGGGAGGAAGTTGTTCCCCATGAGGGTGGTGAGAGCCTGGCACAGGTTGCCCAGGGAGGTGGTGGAAGCCTCCTGCCTGGAGGTGTTTGCAGCCAGGCTGGCTGTGGCTGTGAGCAAGCTGCTGTAGTGTGAGGTGTCCCTGGGCATGGCAGGGGGGTTGGAACTGACTGATCCTTGAGGTCCCTTCCAACCCTGACAATTCTATGATTCTGATAATGGTCTTCTTTCAAGGGTACCCTCTGTCCTGGCTTTACAGTACATGAGCAGATTGGCATAGGCTCTTCATCTGCAGCAACATCAACAATGTGCCTACATGGTTCAGGAAGCCTGAGGCACTCTGACAGCCTCATCTAGGAGCACCATTTGTTGACACTAATGAATATGAACATTCAGAATCAGCCAGCCTGATCTAGTTGGAGGTGTCCCTGCTGACTGCAGGGGGACTTGGACAAGATGACTTTCGAGGGTCCCCTCCAACCCAATGCAATCTGTGAATCTGTGACTCTAGACCATGAATCCAGGAAACAGATGTTCCAAACCTGGCCTGGCAGTCAGTATTCACCAGACATAACTGAGACCATGGTCTGCATCACAACAAAGGATCAAACATTATAAAATGGTGTCAACAGAGTACATCAGCTGTCAATATGGGAGTAGGAGGTGGTAATAATAAACCAGAAACAGTGTGGATTAGCTGGACTGAGGAGACAAATCAAGGAGACAAGGGTCACAAGTTCAGAGTTTCATAGATTGCACTGGGTTGCAAGGGACCCTCAAAGGTCATCTTTTCCAACCTTGCCACAGTCAACAGGGACACCTCCAACTAGATTAAGCTGCCCAGGGCTACATTGCATGTGACTTTGAATGTCTCTTTCTTGAATGCCCTACTACCTAAATGAGAAAGTGGGAGAAGCCAGTCTGAAAGTGCATAGGGTATTAAAAAATAATGGTAGCAAGACTGAGGCAAAACTTAACCTTCTGACTGATCAGTGGGGGGAAAAAAAGAGAGAGACTGAAAATCTTTTCCAACAGCATTCACAGATGCACAGATTGCATTGGGTTGGAAGAGACCCTCAGAGGGCATCTTGTCCAGCAAGGACAACTCCAACTAGATCAGGCTGTACAGAACCCCACAGCATAGAATCAGAGAATCAACCAGGTTGGAAAAGACCTCAGAGATCATCAAGTCCAACCTATTACCAAATACCTAACACCTCCTGACAACCTACCTATCCTAGGATGCATCAAAAGAAGCATGGCCAGCAGGACAGGGGAAGGGATTTCCCCCCCTCTACTCTGCTCTCCTGAGACCCCACCTGGAGGACTGTGTCCAGCTCTGGAGCCCCTGATACAAGAAGGACATGGATCTATTGAGAGGGTCCAGAGGAGAGCCACAGAAGTGACCAGAGGGCTGGAGCATCTCCCTCAAGCCCTACAGCTGTAGAATGGATTGGGTTGGAATCATAGAATCAAGCAGGTTGGAAGAGACCTCAGAGATCATCAAGTCCAACCTATTACCTATCACCCAACACCTCCTGACAACTAAACCATGGCATGTTCCAGACATGTTTCACATTTCACTTTGAACTCTGTTTGCATAAAGAGAAGCATGGGAGCAGAAATACTTACCCTAAGGTATGCAAGGAAGCAAACAAAAGAACTCCTTGTAGTTTAGAAAAAGCATGAGTGCCTGCACTGAACAAGATCAAAGACTCCACTAGCCCAGCATCCTACCTCTGATAGTGGCCAAAGTTCTTTGAAAGAGCTAAGAACAAACCAGGCAAATGCATAAATCACCAGGAGGCTTCTACACACTAACCAATGCTGACAGAAGGTTACACCAGCCTAGGGGAGTTAGCCTGAGGAAACAATGTTTTACTGGGTTTCCAATTATGTTGTCAATTGTTTTCTTTAACAAACTAACTACTTTTTAATTAAGAGTATTGGTATTGGAGGCTTGTGTGTCGGGGAAGGATGATTCCCATAAGCTGCCTCTTGCTCTTGAAAAAACACAGGGCTAGGAATAAGTGATCTAGTTCCTGCATTAAGTAAGGAAACTGCAGCCCCTAGGAGTGAAATAGCAGCAAGAGGGGAACTGCTGCAGCAGAAGAAAACCCTGGAAATTATTGAATCTCAAGGAACAAGCCTCCATCCACCATGAGCTAAACTCTTATGTTAAAATTCATAGATTCATAGAATGGTTTGGGTTGGAAGGAAGATGGAAGTAAGTTCTGGGCCCCTCAGTTTAAGAAGGACATCGAGACACTTGAAGGTGTCCAGAGAAGGGCAACAAGGCTGGGGAGGGGTCTGGAGCACAGCCCTGTGAGGAGAGGCTGAGGGAGCTGGGAATGTTTAGCCTGGAGAAGAGGAGGCTCAGGGGTGACCTCATTGCTCTCTACAACTACCTGAAAGGTGGTTGTAGCCAGGAAGGGGTTGGTCTCTTCTCTCTAGCAACCAGCAGCAGAACAAGGGGACACAGTCTCAAGCTGCACCAGGGGAGGTTTAGACTCGAGGTGAGGAGAAAGTTCTTTACTGAGCGAGTCGTTCGTCATTGGGATGTGCTGCCCAGGGAGGTGGTGGAGTCCCCATCCCTGGAGGTGTTCAAGAGGGGATTGGATGTGGCACTTGGTGCCATGGTCTAGTCATGAGGTCTGTGGAGACAGGTTGGACTCCATGATCCTTGGGGTCTCTTCCAACCTTGGTGATACTGTGATACTGTGGAAGGGACCTGAAAGGTCACCTAATTCCATCCCTCTGCCATGGGCAGGGACACCTTCCTCTAGACCGGGTTGCTTGAGATCTCCCCAGCTCCAGGCAGGGGGCATCCACAGCCTCCCTTTGCAAACTGTTCCAGTGTCTCACCACCCTCACTGTAAAGAATTTCTTCCTAATTTCTAGTCTAAATCTGCCCTCCTCAAGATTAAAGCCATTGTCCCTCATCCTATCACTACAAACCCTTGTAAAAAGTTGCTCCCCAGCTTTTCTTGTAGCCCCCTTAGGTACTGGAAAGCTTCTCTAAGGTCTCCCAGGAGCTTTTTTTTTTCTCCAGGCTGAACAGCCTCAACTTTCCCAGCCTGTCTCCACAGGGGAGGTTCTCCAGCTCTCTGATCATCTTCATGGCCTTCCTCTGGACCTGCTCCAGCAGCTCCATGTCCCTCTTATGCTGGGGGCACCAGAACTGGATGCAGTGCTCTGGGTGGGGTCCCAGCAAAGCAGAGCAGAAGCGGGGAACCACCTCCCTCATCCTGCAGGCCTTGTCTAGAGCAATTGTTTTTCTATACAAAAAAAAAGGAGCTGATAGCATAGGTGGATGTGAAAATGGAAAAGAATGTTTAACAAAAAGAAAAAAAAGGCTTGTGAAAAAAATATCCTAAAGTTACAGAACACATTAGGAGAAAAGAATCAGCCACACAAATACAGAGGCAGCTAATTAATTACATACAGAGACTCAGTGACAAACTGCAGTGCAAAGATGAACCTCTGGACTTGTTCAATCCATTTGTAATTATTATACCATACAAATTAACATCAGTTAACTTCAGTGCAGGTGACTGAATATTCTGTTGGCATTCTACACTTACAGCTGGGACAAACCCAATGGCAAAATGTGAAATTACAACACAGGACCAAAAAACAAATGGCTTTATCTTACCGATGGCTAAAGTGTTCCCTGAATATCACAGAAGAAATTCTATCTCAGCTCATGTTCTTGAAGTTTCCACAGACTCATGCATACCCTGTTTTTATTGCAAAGTAAGGGCAGGGAACTCTTCACCACTGCTGAAAACTGCTGGAATTTTATGCTGTTGTTCATTAGCAGTGTGCCCAGGTGGCCAAGAAGGCCAATGGCATCCTGGCCTGCATTAGGAATAGTGTGGCCAGCAGGAGCAGGGAAGTCATTCTGCCCCTGTACTCTGCATTGGTTAGGCCACACCTTGAGTGTTGTGTCCAGTTCTGGGCCCCTCAGTTTAAGAAGGACATTGAGACACTTGAAGGTGTCCAGAGAAGGGCAACAAGGCTGGGGAGAGGCCTTGAGCACAGCCCTGTGAGGAGAGGCTGAGGGAGCTGGGGTTGCTTAGCCTGGAGAAGAGGAGGCTCAGGGGAGACCTCATTGCTCTCTACAACTACCTGAAGGGAGGTTGTAGCCAGGAAGGGGTTGGTCTCTTCTCCCAGGCAACCAGCACTAGAACAAGAGGACACAGTCTCAAGCTGTGCCAGGGGAAGTTTAGGCTCTAGGTGAGGAGAAAGTTCTTCACAGAGAGAGTTGTTGGCCACTGGAATGTGCTGCCCAGGGAGGTAGTGGAGTCCCCATCCCTGGAGGTGTTCAAGAGGGGATTGGATGTGGCACTTGGTGCCATGGTCTAGTCATGAGGTCTGTGGTGACAGGTTGGACTTGATGATCTTTGAGGTCTCTTCCAACCTTAGTGATACTGTGAGACTGTAATACAACAGCACAGAGAATGTATTCAACTTCACTTAAGCCAGGAGGACTCTGTTGCTTATGCTCTGGAGGAATATTGGAAAACATTGTCAATTGGATATTTCACAGCTTTCTTATCTTCAGAATTTGTCATTTATAAGATGTCATCATCTTTAGTATGTTAGTCTGGAAACTTACTTAGAGGTAATGAGCAGGAAATTTGGCATTACTTTCAACATCATTCTCCATAATTATTTCTAAATCATAGTGCAAAAATATTTTTCCACTCCATGATTTATGCAGCTTGTGCTCTTGTGCACCCTCTGATGACTCAAAATTTCAATAAGCCCTCGTGACATTATTTTCAACTGTCTGTGTGCAGCTGGAGCTGGTGGGCCATACATCCCAGAACCATCTTCAGCCCCATATTAAGAACTATTAAGTTAATTCATGTGCAAAATCAGCATATACAAATGAAGGGGTTTGCATGTCTATGCCAAGTTCAACACTTTAGGGCTGAAGTAGATTTAGTCTGCAGTAGCTGAGGATGAGCTGTCATTCATGTTTTGTGTCTTGTTCTAATGACAACCACTTCTTTGATTTTAATCACTAGTAACTTTTCCTTATTTTCAAAGTCTTCTGCCTTCTCATTAAGTGTTGGTCTGTTTCTCACTGGCATGTAATTTGAAGCAAATAACTTTGTAGTTCCTCTGATGTTTCTATAGCACCTCATATAACATCATCCTGCTGTTTATCAAGAATTTCTGGGTACTCTGGTACTTGCTTTGCTTCAGCTTTCCTGGGTGACCAAGTTTAAACAAGCTCGGAGTAGCAGGAGAGTGTCTAAAGAACACGAGTGTGTCCCCAGCATAAGAAGGACACAGCTGTTGGAGGGAGTCAAAGATGATCCAAGGCTGGAGCACCTCTGCTATCAGGACAGGCTGAGGGAGCTGGGGGTGTTCAGCCTGGAGAAGAGAAGTGTGGGAAGAGGGCTGTTTTCAGATAGCTTTGGAAGGCTATGAAGATTTGCCTTTGCTCGAATTAGAGGAAGCTATGTTTTGTCTTTGACTCTGAGGGTAATGTAAACACCTTGTAACGAAAGGAGAGAAGCTGGGCAGAATTTGGTCGGATGTGTTAAAATACTGTTTTGTTATTTTGACCTACTGTATGCCTTAATCACATGCATGCCAGCAGAAAATGACCAGCTGAGTTGTGACACATGTGCCTTCTGATAGACTAGATAACTCTGCTGTATAACACAATAAACATCTTTGCCTGCTTACATCTCGTCCTGAAAGCATTGCTCGAGGTAATTAAAACATCCATGCTACAACAGAGGAGACTCTGGGGGGACCTTAGAGCTTCCTTCCAATACTGAAGGGATCCTACAGGAAGACTTTTCATGAGGGTGTCTAGAGACAGGACAAGGGGGAATGGTTTGAAGCTGAAAGAGAGTAGGTTTAGACTGGATTTTAGGAAGAAGAGTGGTGAGACTTTGGAGACTTGGAGACTTTGGAGACTTGGAGACAGGGAGGCTGTGGATGCCTCCTCCCTGGAGGTGTTCAAGGCCAGGCTGGAAAAGGCCTTGAGCAGCTGAGTCTAGCTGAGAGGTGTCCCTGCCCATGGGAGGCTGGAGTGGGTGATCTCTAAGGTCTCTTCCAACCTGGCTCTGCACCAAGGATAATGATTAGCAGTTAAGTGTGGCATAGGGCCACACCTGACAGTTAAGCACTGTGGACTTAGGATAACTGTTGTCTGTCAGTCCCCAGCCTTTCCTGCTCCATGGGGTTGTTCATTCCCACATGCAAGACTCTACACTTGTCCTGGTTTTATCCCATACTTAGCTGTTGCCCACTGCTGTGTATCCAGACACAGCACAATCCCCACCCTGGCTCCTTCAAGGGCTTTCCCTGCATTTGCCTTGCCCAACACAGAGCTCCTGGTGGGGCTGTGCCAGCAGTCTCCTTCAGCACTGCCAGCCAGCTGGTGCCCACGCTGTCCCAGGCACTTTCCCAATGCTTCCTTTACAGCGAGGGGACCAGGGGTCTGTTAGGTGGGGGGTTTAATCGTGGCTTTAATGATTTTTTGAAAGGCCTCTCCTGGTGCTCCATGGAATCTTTTCCCATGGCTGCCCAGCCTCAGAGGCTTTCCCTCAGAGCTGGCAGACAGGTAGGACGCTTCCCCCGGGGCTGCTTCTCACTGGCCAAGTGTGGATGTACGGGGGAGAAAAAATAAATATTTACAAGGGGAAAAACAGGGTAAAGAAAAAAAAAAGAGTTTCCTGGTTATTTATTCATTATTTATGAGACGGGTTCGACCTTTCCCGCTCTTTGCTCCTGCACTGGTTCAGGTGCCGCACTGCCCCGGGGGACAGCCAGCTGGGAAACGGCAGGACGCAGCCCCCGCCCTCGGGCGGGCGCGGGGCCTCACCGCCCCCGGGCCGCCGAAAGGGACGGGGGGCGTTCGCGGGCGGGGGCCGGTTACATCCCGAGGGCCGGCAGGAGCCCCTCCCGGCGCCGCAGGCACCCGAAGCCCGGAGGAGCCGCAACGCCCTCCCCTGGCAGGGGGCCGCGGCGGGGCGGGGCGGGGCGGGGCGCGGCGCGTGGTGTCCATGGCAACCGGGCGCACGCGGAGCGCCGCCTTCCGTGCCGCCGGGCGGCCGCCGCCATGATGCTGCTGGGCCGCGGGCTGGAAGCCAGGTAACGGGGCGGTGAGGGGCGGAGAAGGCTCCGGGCTACCGCTGCCACGGTGCCTGTTGCGGGTATCTTGCCCGGCCGCCGGAAGGCGCCTCCCGGGGGCTTCCGTGGCGGGGGCCGGCCGCGCTGCCTGGCCGTGCCGGCCGGGGAAGGAGGCCCGGGTTCAGGGTACCCAGGGAGTGGGTTGGGGCGCCGGGGCCGATGCGGGCCCGGTCCTCCTTACGGCCGCTAATCGCCTAGGGGTGGGGGACCTGCCTCTGTTTGGCTCGGGTAAAGGCCGAAAAACTTTTCTCGGCACGGTGTGCTGTGGAGAGAGGAAGACTTGCCGGTTTACTCGGGCCTTTCGCTGGTATTTTTGCGGCCGCCTCTAAGCCGCCCCAAATCACAGTGTTAGTGGTTGGAAAGGCCCTCTAGAGATCACACAGTCCGAGCCCCGCTGCCAGAGCAGGATCGCCTAGGGCAGGTCATAGTGGAATGCATCCAGGTGAGGTTTGAATGTCTCCAGGGGAGACTCCACAGCCTCTCTGGGCAGGCTGCACCAGGGCTCTGCCACCCTCACAGGGAAAAAGTTTTTATTCCCGTTCCCCTGTTTCTGAACCTCCTGCTCCAGCTTGCACCCATTGCCCCTTGTCCTTTCATTGGACATCACTGAGCAGAGCCTGACTCTGTCTTCCTGACATTTACCCTTTACATCTATCAACATGAATGAGGTCACCCTCAGGCTCCTCCGCTCCGAGCTCCAAGCCCCAGCTCCCTCAGCCTTTCCTCAGCAGGGAGATGTTCCTCTGCCTTCAGCAGCTTTGTGGCTCTGTGCTGGACTCTTTCAAGCAGTTCTCTGTCCTTGAATTGAGGAGCCCAGAACTGGACATAAATGGAAGGGGGGAAAACCCCACAAGCTTTCACAGCTCTATCTAAGGAAATGTAGTGTTTCATACCCCAAAATGAAATACTATTTTCATGGGAGTACTGTAAGCTCAAAATTGTAAAATTAGTGAGGAAACAGGCTTAAAACTGGGGAAGGAGCATTTTCTGACATGAAAGCCTTCCAGTCAAATTGGAAGGACAGACCTTTTAGTGAAGATTTTATCAGATAGTATTAATTTGGGGGAAAAAAGCCCTACCAACTCTTACTATTACTTAATGGGACTCTTACTTTCACACTTACTGGGCAAAACCTTTCCTGTTCAAATTGTTCTCTTCTCAAATATGCCTTAGAGGAGTGAAAAATGTACTTGGATCTTTTTTTTTTTTGCTTTGAACAAAATCTTTCTTGAACAGTCTCCTGGACTGCTTGCTGTGAAGCTTTTTGCCCATAGCAGGCCTGAAATACTTTCCCTGCAGAGTTCCTGGGGGGGGAAAAAAAGGTGTTCTTTGCTTCCATTCACTGCTTGGTTGTTTAGTTTTGAAGAATTACATCTCTTTTCTGATTTTCATGTGCTGTTGAGTCAATAAATATTGGTCAGCATTTGGAGTTGAGGTATGAAGGAAGTTTTCCTCTGCACTCATGTTTTGGTTACCCTCAGCAAGGCAGTGGTATGAGTGAGTTTTCCTGCTGAGAATTAGAGCACTTGATGTAAATTACCTCCTGTAAAGCATGGAGATTTCCTAGGACCCAGTCTCTGGCTGTTGCTGTTAGCTAAATTAATGTGCTGCCCAGGGAGGTGGTGGAGTCACCATCCCTGGAGGTGTTCGAGAGGGGTTTGGATGTGGCACTTGGTGCCATGGTCTAGTCATGAGGTCTGTGGTGACAGGTTGGACTTGATGATCTTTGAGGTCTCTTCCAACCTTGGTGATACTGTGATACTAAATTGTCCTCTAGTTGTTTCAGTCAGGTTGACTGACAGGAACTGGCATGAATTCACTGGCACTGGTTTTAATTGTGTCACTGAAGCATAACAAGAGCCTCAAATGGTGTAGGAATAGGAGAGTGAAATATCAAGTGGAACATGTGAATTAATATTCAGGACAACTTCTCTAGATCATTAACAGTGAAACAGGCAGTTGGTGCAAGTAAAAATAAACCAGTAAAATAAATAGTATATATGTTAAAATAGTATAATTTTGTGGGTGGTGAATGACCTTTCTGTGCTCTTAAGAGTTTTCACCTCTGTACTTATGTCCATTCACTTTCTTTTCTAATTGTCAGGGATATTATTTATCCCCTGTAGTGTTCACCAGGAACAGTTTGGTACCTGTTCACAATTTCAGGAACATTTAATACTTTTAGAGATTTGCCTAATTTCTCCACCCATTGGCTTGTCTGTTTAGCTGGCAGGCTCTTGCAGGAAGTCATAAGGGCCCACTCTTGTTTAGTAGCTGCAGGACTTAGCCCTGCCTTAGTAATTAACGCTGAGAGCAGTTTGCTGACCACAGGAGGAAAACTTCCTCCCATCTGATGTTTGTGATTTGAGTTTTCCTCTACTGGATCTTTCTTTTTAAGTGTAAATTCTGCTTGCTTGCTTGTTTGTTATTAATTCATAGATCATCACCTATTGCCTATAAGGGCAACAAGGCTGGGGAGAGGCTTTGAGCACAAGCCTTATGAGGAGAGGCTGAGGGAGCTGGGATTGTTTAGCCTGGAGAAGAGGAGGCTTAGGGATGACCTCATTGCCCTCTACAGCTACCTGAAAGGTGGTTGTAGCCAGGAAGGGGTTGGTCTCTTCTCCCAGGCAACCAGCACCAGAACAAGGGGACACAGTCTCAAGCTGTGCCAGGGGAAGTTTAGGCTGGAGGTGAGGAGAAAGTTCTTCACTGAGAGTCGTTCGTCATTGGAATGTGCTGCCCAGGGAGGTGGTGGAGTCTCCGTCCCTGGAGGTGTTCAAGAGGGGGTTGGATGTGGCACTTGGTGCCATGGTCCAGTCATGAGGTCTGTGGTGACAGGTTGGACTTGATGATCCTCGAGGTCTCTTCCAACCTTAGTGATACTGTGATACCTCAGTTTATTCCATTCTCTTTGAGAAGAGATACCTGCTTTGCATTGACACGAGAAGTACAAATCAGGTATAAATTATTAATGATGCAATTAGATGGGTTTTTCTTCTGTATGTGTTGTGAACATTTGTCCCCCTGCTTCTTTTCCCCTTCTTTTCCTTTGGTATCCAGGGACAATCAGACTAGACAAATACAAGATGCTGTTTCAAACGTGGAGAAGCATTTTGGTGAATTGTGCCAAATATTTGCTGGATACGTACGGAAAACTGCCAGACTACGAGACAAAGCAGATCTTCTTGTAAAGGAAATCAATGCATATGCAGCCACAGAGACACCAGACTTAAAAGCTGGACTGATAAAATTTGCAGGTGAATTTTCCAGACTTCAGGATTATCGCCAGGCGGAGGTACAAAATTAAAGCTGTACATGTTGTGTTTGCCATCTGAGCTTTGCAGTGACTTATCTGTGATGAAAAGGGTAAAAAGATACGTTCTGCAATCACAAGAGAAACACAGGGAAGGAACAGCTCTTAAATAGATCAGTGGCTGAAGAGGGTAGGCTGCCAAAGCGTTCATCACTTGCTCTGTGTATAATAACTTCAGTGAGAACTGCCTGTGGTTAGTCCTGTGGAAGTCAGTGAAACTGTCCCTGTGAGCACCCACAGAATTTGAGACAGAGAAAGTCTTTTATTGGTCTCTGACTTTGGATTAGGATTTACAGTTAATAAAGTGTTCTTTTAGTTTTCTGACTTGATTTGTCTAGCAGCAGCTGAGGTAAAATCAGTGCTTTTCCATTGGCCAAGTCTGTTATCAGAAGCAGCATGGGAGTGAATACTAACCAGACTCCTTTACTGGGCACAGACAGCCCTCTAAGGTGCTCTTGGGGACACCTGTGTATTTCATAAGTCTGTACTTCAATGCTAATAGTACAAGCTTGATTTGGATCACATTTCTGCTAGCTAAGGGTGTAAAGAAAGGTGTTGATGCCACTTACACTTCTGTGTGTGGAGCCAGACAAACTAACCTGTGATACAGAATTCCAAATGCTGAGATTTCAGACAAAACAACAACAAAACATTCATATATACTCAGACTAATCTTTGGAGTACATGTCACAGAATCAGAATTGTCAGGGTTGGAAAGGACCTCAAGGATCATCTAGTTCTAACCCCCCTGCCATGGACAGGGACACCCTTCACTAGATCAGGTTGCCCAGAGCCACATCCAGCTTGGTCTTAAAAACCTCCAGTGATGAGGCTTCCAGCACTTCCCTTGGAGAACCTGTTCCAGTGTCTCATCACCCTCATGGTGAAGAACTTCATCCTAATCTACCTTCTAAATCTAATCTAAATCAACCCTCCTCTAGCTTGGATCCATTTCCCCTAGTCCTATCACTACCCAACACCCTAAAAAGTTCCTCAGCAGCTTTCTTGTAGCAGTCTGATTTCACACACACCTTTGGCCATTAATAAATTTACCCTGTTAACTGAAGGATAAATTGCTTTTGCATCAATTGAAGCACAAGGACATGCATGTGGCTCAGCTGGAGCCAGATGCATAACAGCTTATGGAAAAAGTAAATAAATTGCACTATCTGCACCCTTGGATTTCTTAATGCTGCTTAAAAATCTGGCCTTAAACACACTGTTAAAGATCCATGCATACTTCTTGTTACTTGGCAGACTGGATACTTCATGGACTAACTTCTTTCAAAAGAGTTTCTTTTCTGCTTCATTAGTACAGGAAGATGATTTGTAATGCTTCTTATGAAAAAAAAAACCAAAACACTAGAAGAATTTAAAAACCAGCAAGAGTAACAACTGCTTTAGTCCTTCATGAGACCCCACTTGGAGTACTGCCTCCAGTTCTGGAGCCCCTATTACAAGAAAGATCTGGAGGTGCTGCAACATGCCCAGAGAAGGGCCACAAGGATGAGCAGAGGACTGGAGCTCCTCTCCCATGAGGATAGGCTCAGAGAATTGGGGTTGTTCAGTCTGGTGAAGAGAGATGTTCAAGTCCTGCAGTCATCCTTGCAGCCTTCCCCTCTTTCCAGCAGATCCAGCAAAGGAAAAGAGAAGCTTTTAGCCATTTTTGAACAAGTTCTCCTCATGAAAACCAAATAGATAATCTCAGCTTTGTTTATTTTGGGACAGTTTTCATATATATTGACAATGTGGGCAACAGAAAATTACCTTAGTTATTGGTTTCTGGTCTTCAGGTGCAGTACTGGTTGTCTAAATGCTGAAGTGTGAGATGCTTCCACAATATATGGAAGGATAAGTAAGCAAGATGAGCAGGTGGTTTGGTATTGCTTCATTTTGAGCCTTAGTGCCCTGGGGTTGCTTAGCCTGGAGAAGATGAGACTGAGGGGTGACCTTATTACTCTCTACAACTACCTGAAGGGAGGTTGTAGACAGATGGATGTTGGTCTCTTCTCCCAGGCAAGCAGTACCAGAACAAGAGGACACAGTCTCAGGCTGCACCAGGGGAGATACAGGCTGGATGTTAGAAAAAAGTTCTATACAGAAAGAGTGATTGCACATTGGAATGGGCTGCCTGGGGAGGTGGTGGAGTCACCATCACTGGAGGTTTTTAGGAGAAGACTTGACGGGGTACTTGGTGCTGTGGGTTAGTTGCTTGGGCGGAGTTGGATTGGTTGATGGGTTGGACGCGATGATCTTGAAGGTCTCTTCCAACCTGGTTTATTCTATGTATTCTATGTATTCTATGTATTCTATATTCCATTCTGTTCTCTTGGTAGTTTAAGTGAAATTGTTTGACAGTGCAGTGGTAGAGTGTAGTAAAGGAAAAATGTTTGTTCAGTTACTGTGGATTTTGGCTGACTGGTGCCTGGCAGTTTAAAGGGAAGAGTAATGTGTGTTCTTTCCCAGCAGAGACATGCACCATTGGATGTAACAGCAGTGAGCCATGACTTGCTGCTCTGAAGTCATCAACAGCTTATGCTGGGGCTACTTGGGCAGTATTGTTAAGTTTTGACAAGCAGATAAGTCTGATCCTATTGCCAGTCTGGCCATATGTGGCTGTTTTTCTGACTAGGAGAACTGAAACAAAAATTCAGATGCACTCACCTGTGGGAGCTTTTGTGCATTTTACACACCCTGTTGTTGGTATTCTTAGTGTTTCCACTACCTGTGGTGCTGTTTCCATTGTTTTGAAGAACTGTTGCATTTCATGCAGTATGTGATGGCAGAGATGGTTTAGTCCACATTCTATCAGCAGCTGTAGAACAATTCCTTTGGAAACAACTTTGGACAGCTGCAGACCTTGAGGATGCAGTATTTGATGTATTCAGTACCGAGTTGTTAGAATCTCTGTGTTTCATTTTTCTCAGTGTGTTGCCAATGAAGAAAAAGGAATTCCACTAGAAATCAGCTTGAGCTCCTTAAAATGCAAATTGTTTACTGGTTAATTTAACCACCTGTGGGTTTTTTGCAGTATTTTTTAAACCCTCATCCCACTGTATTTTCAGTAGATCATAGAATCATAGAATCGTTAGGGTTGGAAGGGACCCCAAGGATCAGCCAGTTCCAACCCCCTGCCATGAACAGGGACACCTCACACTACAGCAGGTTGCTCACAGCCACATCTACCCTGGCCTTAAAAACCTCCAGGCATGAGGCTTCCACCACCTCCCTGGGCATCCTGTGCCAGGCTCTCACCACCCTCATGGGGAAGAACTTCTTCATAATATCCCATCTGAATCTACCCATTTCTAGTTCTGCTCCATCCCCCTCAGTCCTATCACTCCCTGACACCCTCAGAAGTCCCTCCCCAGCTTTCTTGTAGCCCCCTTCAGATACTGCAAGGCCACAAGGAGGTCTCCTGGGAGCCTTCTCTTCTCCAGACTGCACAACCCCAACTCTCTCAGTCTGTCTCCATAGCAGAGCAGCTCCAGCCCTCTGCTCATCCTCATGGCCCTTCTCTGGACACCTTCCAACACCTCCAGATCCTTCCTGTAATAGAAAGAATCTAAATGAACTAAATTCCTAATAAGATGAGTGACAAGTAAATAAGCTGTTCTGCATCCTATAGATGTGGATAATTTTAGTGACCTTTCAATTTCTTTTGTAGGTTCATAGGCTTGAAGCCAAGGTTGTTGAACCTCTGAAAAGTTACGGGACCATAGTGAAACTGAAAAGGGTAGGTTAAATAGCTGTGGTTTTTCACAAGGTACCTTTTGGTGTTCTGGCCACTCAGCTGAAAACATTCAGGGGGAGTAGGTCTGCTTTTTCCTACTGTGGTCATCACTCTAACTAAATCATGTATTAATCCAGCTGAAGTGAAACTACATAGGTGAAGGAATGCAATATTTGATGTGAAGACAAGGCTATTCAGACTCTTGGAGCACAAGCAAATGCTAAACAAAAGGTATTGTGGGTGGTGTGAAACTTCCTGGACAGTGAAAATTCAGGATGTTTTTTCTTTGTAATGAATGTCATTGGTTTTATTGTTGTTGTTATTATACTTCAGAGGTCCAAAAGGCAGTTGACTCTTAGTTATCTTACACTGCCTTTAACAACTTTTCTAACTTAGAATTGTGTTTGATGTTGAACTCCATCATGTTAAAGACACTTTTCAAAGCAGATAAATTAGGGAGTGTCCTGAATCCCTCTCTGTCCTGCAAAGCCATCAAGATAAGCTGAAGATACACAAAAAACTGAGGTCTCTTCATTCACTGCATTCTGGAAACAGCCTGTAGTGGTTTGAAATATTCCCACAAAATACTGCCTTCCTTTCTTTTTTTATTGTCTCCCAAGAGGAATAGGCTTTAACCAGTAAATTTGAATAAGTAAATATTAGTTTATAGGATGAAAATAGTTCTTTCTGGTACTTGTACATGACATAGAGGATGCCTTCATCC
Organism: Dryobates pubescens; assembly: GCF_014839835.1. Classification (NCBI taxonomy): domain Eukaryota; kingdom Metazoa; phylum Chordata; class Aves; order Piciformes; family Picidae; genus Dryobates; species Dryobates pubescens. Next base: position 27,988,330 of record NC_071625.1, on the reverse strand, counting down.
CATAAACTCAAATCTGTAGTTTTTGTGTATGTCTGTATCATAATCTGTACAAATCAACAGGTAAAATGATCATCATTTGATGCTGTTTTACATATAAGAGTGCAGTGTGTTCCTCATGCTTAAGTGCACTGTGGCACTGCACCTCAAGCTCACATTTTCATCTGGATTTGTTCTTGATATCTGTTTTATTCTTGGTGACTTATTCGATGCCACTTTTTATTTGTAGTTGCCACCTTTATTCCATTGCCAAGCCTGGAATTGGCCTGGGTTCTGCTCTGGAGATCACAGAATCACAGAATTGTCAGGGTTGGAAGGGATCTCAAGGATCACCTAATTCCAACCTCCCTGTCATGTGCAGGGACACCTCACACTACAGCAGCTTGCTCACAGCCAGACCCATCCTGGCTGCAAAAACCTCCAGGCAGGAGGCTTCCACCACCTCCCTGGGCAACCTGTGCCAGGCTCTCACCACCCTCATGGGGAACAACTTCTTCCTAACATCCAATCTCAATCTACCTCCTTCTATTTTTGTTCCATTTCCCCTAGTCCTATCATTACCTGACACCCTCAGAAGTCCCTCCCCAGCTTTCTTGGAGCCCCTTTCAGATACTGGAAGGCCACAAGAAGGTCTCCTCAGAGCCTTCCCTTCTGCAGACTGAACAGCCCCAACTCCCTCAGTCTGTCTCCATAGCAGAGCAGCTCCAGCCCTCTGCTCCTCCTCGTGGCCTTTCTCTGGACACCTTCCAGCACATCTAGATCTGGACTTTTGGCCATTTACTATATGTTTCATTAAAAGCTCTTTTCCTCCACATTTTAAATCACAGTGTATGTGCTGCAGAGGGTTGTGCAAGGTGCTAAACCCTTTTGGTCCCTGTTGACTTCCCTCTCAGGGTTTCACTGAACAGGATAACATCAGTAAAATCTGGGTTTGTTTAAAGCAGAAGTTCGTGCTTCCTAGACAATGCATGTATGGGGAGAAGTGCATTTTGTATTATCTTAGATTTATTTCAAACATGTCTAAACCTTTGTATTTCCAGGATGATTTAAAAGCAACTTTAACAGCAAAGAACAGAGAAGCCAAACAGTTGTCTCAGCTGGAGAAGACGCGTCAGCGGAACCCATCGGATCGACACATTATCGTATCCTCTGTTTCCAGTGGCTATCAGAAGCATTTTAGACACTTCTCAAGAACTAAACCATTGTGTTTAGAAAGTAGAAGCACAGAGTAATAAGAGTGCTCTTCAGAGGGATTCTTTCCTGTGTTGATCATGAATCTTTTGTTAAACTTTATGATGAGTTACAGTTTATGATACCTGCTTTGTTATTCCCCTTTGGATTGAAAAGAAGCTATGAAGTATTACACAGGAGTATGCCAGAGGTGCAGGCATAGATTGCATCTAGGAATTTGGAGGGTTTTGAAAACAAGTGTCATCAGACAACTCCTCTTTGACTTGTTGTGATTTTCTGATTTCTGTTTTCCCTGTCAGTTTGCTAGTTGTTGTGCTTCCTTGTAGCCAGATGGGGTAGGAGTTTCCTCCAGCTGTGAGAAGAAGCCTGAAAGTTGCTAGCGCTGCTGGTAGCATATTCAACCAGACCCATCCTTTCAAAAGACCAGTGACTCTCCCCACTGGACTATTTATTCTCTGTCACAGAGGGAAAAATTAAGCCTCCACAGAATTTTCCTTGAAATCTCATTGAAGTTTCAAATTCTGAGGCAGTCAGAATTTAGGCAGTTCAAAAACGAAGGTGACTAAGGCAATTCTGCTTCAGTCCCTTTATGTATTATGGCACAGCATTTAACTTTGTGATGGTGTGCTGGTTGTTTTTTATTGCACTCTAGGGTTGGACTCTGAAGTAAAGCAGCCCTATTTTTTGTAGGATCTCATCAACTTGATTTCAGGAGTTGGGATCTTTCTAGTGACCGGGCCATGGGGCTGCAGAAAGAGCAAAAAATACTGTGGTAGTTAAATGCCACTCTTTTGTCTCTGCCAAAGAACTCCCATTTAATATTAAAACAGTTAAATCAAGTACTGACTGATTAGAGTTCCTCATGGACTAAAGGCACAGCTGTCAGCAGTAGGGGCTAGAGCTTGAGCTGTGATGCAGAGTTCTCATCCACTAGAATTAAAGGCATAAGTGATAAGAGAAAGAGGTTCCCCTTTGCCCATCTCTCCAGCCTATCCAGACCTCATTGAATGGCAGCACATCCTGAAGGGGTGTCAGCCACCCCTCCCAGTTTTAGTTGGGGTCTGAGAGAGGCTTCCATGTTTGTTAGCATAACTGTTGGGCTCCAGCAGTGGTTCGTTTATTCTTGATCAACAGTGATGTTTCAGCAGCTGACAGCTTTGGCCTCAGAGAGCAAGGGATCTGTACTCATAGCCTGATTTCAAATCCATCTTAGAAAGCATGGGGGTAGCACAGGTGTGAAGATAAAACCCTATCAGATATTCTGAAAATACAAAACCTCATTTTTTAAATCAAAATGGATTATATTTTTTTCTGAAACTGGGTGGGATTCTTTGTAACTAAACCCAAAAAATAAATACCCAAACCCTCAGGTGAAGGTAAACAGCTGTATTGAAACATTTTGGCCTGGGTACTTGAATCCTAGCAAAGCTATAACAAAGTGTTAATAATAATAAACTGATCCAGGGATCAGTGCTGGGCCCCATGCTCTTTAACATCTTTATTGATGATCTGGATGAGGGCATTGAGTCCATCAGCAGTAAATTTGCAGATGACAGCAAGCTGGGGGCAGGAGTTGATCTGCTGGAGGGCAGAGAGGCTCTGCAGAGGGACTTCGACAGGCTGGGCAGATGGGCAGAAGCCAAGGGCAGGGGATTGAACACATCCAAGTGCCAGGTTCTGCACTTTGGCCACAGCAACCCCATGCAGAGCTACAGGCTGGGGTCAGAGTGGCTGGAGAGCAGCCAGGCAGAGAGGGACCTGGGGCTACTGGTTGATGGTAGGCTGAACATGAGCCTGCAGTGTGCCCAGGCGGCCAGGAGGGCCAATGGCATCCTGGCCTGCATCAGGAACAGTGTGGCCAGCAGGAGCAGGGAGGTCATTCTGCCCCTGTACACTGCACTGGTTAGGCCGCACCTTGAGTCCTGTGTCCAGTTCTGGGCCCCTCAGTTTAGGAAGGAGGTTGACTTGCTGGAAGGTGTCCGGAGAAGGGCAATGAAGTTGGTGAGGGGCTTGGAACACAGCCCTGTGAGGAGAGGCTGAGGGAGCTGGGGTTGCTTAGCCTGGAGAAGAGGAGGCTCAGGGGTGACCTTACTGCTCTCTCCAACTCCCTGAAGGGATGTTGTAGACAGGCACCCAGCACCAGAACAAGAGGACACAGTCTCAGGCTGTGCCAGGGGAGGTTTAGGCTGGATGTTAGGAGGAAGTTCTACACAGAGAGATTGTCCATTGGAATGGGCTGCCCAGGGAGGTGGTGGAGTCACCATCACTGGAGGTGTTCAGGAGGAGACTTGACAGGATGCTTGGTTGCATGGTTTAGTTGGTTAGGTGGTATTGGATGATAGGTTGGATTCAATGCTCTTGAAGGTCTCTTCCAACCTGGTTTATTCTATTCTATTCTAAATGTCCTGCAGCAGGAAGCTTCAGACAATATAGCAACAGCACCATCCAAGTCTACAGACGTTTGAGCTGCCTAGGATAAGTGTTTCACAGTATATTAAAACTAAATGTGAAAATAGATAGTTTGATGAGTATTCCATGCTATTTTGTCTTTTTTTCCTTTACTGGTATGTTCAGTCACAGGTGAGTGTATCAGAGGAGAAAATGCCAAACTGCCCATGTGCAAACTATGCAGGTTCTGCAAGTTCAGACTTTTCGCTCTACAACAGCCAAAACTCCCTTCCCAAAGCATCTGCCTACAAAATCTGGGCAACCTATTTAAGATGGATTGAGAAGATGTATTGGTTTGTCATAAAAATAACATCCTGTATTTGTATCTGTAATGGTTGCTTGTGCAGAACAGCTGCCTTCATTTACAGAGAGGGACTGGTTGTAATAACAGAGAATCAACAAAATGGCTTTTCTGACTCTTTCCCTCTTGTGTTTTGGGCAAAATCAAGAAGAGGAGGTGGTCAAGAAGGCCAGTGGCATCCTGGCCTGTATTAGGAATAGTGTGGCCAGCAGGAGCAGAGAAGTCATTCTGCCCTGGACTCAGCACTGGTTAGGCCACACCTTGAGTCCTGTGTACAGCTCTGGGCTCCTCAGTTTAGGAAGGATATTGAGTTGCTGGACGGTGTCCAGAGAAGGGCAACAAAGCTGGGGAGGGGTCTGGAGCACAGCCCTGGGAGGAGAGGCTGAGGGAGCTGGGGTTGCTTAGCCTGGAGAAAAGGAGGCTCAGGGGAGACCTTGCTCTCTACAACTAACCTAAAGTGAGATTGTAGCCAGGTGGGGGTTGGTCTCTTCTCCCAGGCAAGCAGCACCAGAACAAGAGGACACAGTCTCAAGCTGTGCCAGGGGAAGTTTAGGCTGGATGCTAGGAAGAAATTCTTCCCAGCAAGAGAGATTGGCCATTGGGATGTGCTGCTCAAGGAGGTGGTGGAGTCACCATTCCTGGAAGTGTTTAAGAGGGGACTGGATGAGGCACTTGGTGCCATGGTTTAGTTGATCAGATGGTGTTGGGTGGTAGGTTGGACTTGATCTGAAAGGTCTTTTCCAACCTGATTAATTCTATTCTTTTCTATTCTAAGACTTGACCCTATGTACCCCTAAAGATCATTACCAATTTTTTTTTGCCCACTAATGGCAGAATTGTGTCTGATTTTGAGCTGGTTTTGCAAGGAGACTATTTCAAATTGATCATCCTGTAATATAAGGTTACCAGATTTTAATCAAAGAAGTAGAAGTGACAGAGCATGCCTTGGGCCTTAAATTTCCATATCCATACATGAGTGAAAACTAAATCATGGGGAAATGGGCCTCTGGTGTCTATTTCCTGTTGAAATGGGAAGAATCTTAATTGCAGGATGCAGGTGAGAGACTTTTTAGGGTGTCAGCTAATGATAGGACTGGGGGGAATGGAGTTAAAAATAGGAATGGGTAGATTGAGATTGAATGTTAGGAGGAAATTCTTCCCCATGAGGGTGGTGAGACACTGGCACAGGTTGCCCAGGGAGGTGGTCGAAGCCTCATCCCTAGAGGTTTCTAAGGCCAGGATGGATGTGGCTCTGAGCAACTTGATCTAGTATGAGGTATCCCTGCCCATGGCAGGGGGGTTGGAACTAGATGATCCTTGAGGTCCCTTCCAACCCTGACAATTCTATGATTGTATATCCCATTTCCAAATCCCAGGTCCAAGAAGATTCCTGATACTCTTCATTGTTAGAACCTGTAGCTACTGTCTTGACTAGTTCATGATGTTTGACCAGCATGTATGGAATGTAAAGTTTAGACCCCAATTTTGCACTCAAGTGCACACTTTACATCATTTCTTGCAACAGGACTGAGTTGTCAGACTCTACTTAACCAGGAGAGCTTCAGTGTCTATTTAAATGGTAGTGTTGCACTTCTATACAGTTCATAGTTACATAGAATTCAAATACATATCTAAAAGGCTTTTTGCAGTGAAATAAGCAAAACTGTAGTTTATGCATTAGGGTTTGCTTGGTGTGTCCCCTTCCCAGTGCCCTGCTGAAGAGGATTTTTATAAAAGCACAGAAAAATACTGAAAATGGAGAATACCTGCTGGTATTTTGGATCTAAAACTAGTACCAACTCTGGTCTGCTGACTCAGATACTACAGGAGTGCATTGGTTCCATCTGCTGCTCTGCTGCCCTTTTAAATGGTTTACAAAAGCTTAGTAAGATAGCACCAGAACAGATTAATTCTAGAGCCAGGTTGAAAATGAAGGGTGATCTGTTTTTTCTCCACAAATACCTTTTGGTATTTTGGATCTAAACCTGGTACCAACTCTGGTCTGCTGCCTGAGACACTACAGGAGTGCATTGGTTCCATCTGCTGCTCTGTTGCCCATTTAAATGGTTTATAAAAGCTTAGTAAGATGGCACCAGAACAGATTCAATCTAGAGCCAGGTTGAAAATAAAGGATGATTTGTTTTTTCTCCACAAATACCTTTTGGTATTTTGGATCTAAAACTGGTACCAACTCTAGTCTGCTGCCTGAGATACTACAGGGGTGCATTGGTTCCATCTGCTGCTCTGTTGCCCACTTAAATGGCTTATAAGAACTTAGTAAGATGACAGCAGAACAAATCCATTCTAGAGCCAGGCTGAAAATGAAGGGTGATTTGTTTTTTCTCTGCACAGTCTGGCCTCTGCACTCCTGCCCTCTCCTTTACACCAGCTTGAAAAAGCCCTTAACTTTGATGTAGAGTAAGACCCTTGAGTTGGGTCAGTTCCTTGAAGCTGACCACAGTTCCTTGGGCCAGTCACTGTGTCAGCAGTGTCAGGGCTGGCTCAGTGGAACTAGCAGATTACAAAACCCAGCTCAGGCCAGGGGAGCTTTCCCAACTGGCTGCATTTTTCACGTTTCAGATCAACGTCACAGTGGTGCAAAGGCAGCTTTATTGGTTTGTGAAGCTACAAGCATATTTAAAAGCACAGTTTACACACATGGGTAGCATTTTGAAAGCCCAGACTTAACTGTTTCCAGAGCAATTAAAGCAGGTTTCTTTTTGGTATCACACACAGAACTAATTTCACCTATGTGTTCCTTCACCAGGCTGAAAGTGAACTGCAGAGAGCTTCACTGGATGCAACTCGAACAACTCAGCAGTTGGAGGAAACCATTGATAATTTTGAGAAACAGAAAATAAAGGACATCAAAGTAAGTGTGCTCACATTTCAGTACAGGTCCTGCTGCACAACTGAGTCTTTGTGGTTACTCTTTGGCAAGATTAGCAACATCTACTATGAATTCACATAAATCCCAATCCTGTAGGCACAAATATTGCCTAATCCAAATACCATGAATTTTGCAATTGAAATAATCAGTTCATTATTCATTCAGTTCACTGAATAAATAATTTTCCTGTACCTAATTGTTTAGCCTCTGCCTCATCTAAGAGTTGTTACATTCTGCTTCCCTGCTGGCTGCATTTCATAAGGGAATGATATATGTGGATTAATATCCATGCTGAAATTTGAGTAGGTTACTGTTACAGTATCACAGTATCACCAAGGTTGGAAGAGACCTCAAAGATCATGGAGTCCAACCTGTAACCACAGACCTCATGACTAGACCATGGCACCAAGTGCCACATCCAATCCTCTCTTGAGCACCTCCAGGGATGGGGACTCCACCACCTCCCTGGGCAGCACATTCCAATGGCGAATGACTCTCTTGGTGAAGAACTTTCTCCTCACCTCCAGTCTAAACCTCCCCTGGCACAGCTTCAGACTGTGTCCTCTTGTTCTGGTGCTGGTTGCCTGAGAGAAGAGACCAACTCCCTCCTGGCTACAACCCCCCTTCAGGGAGTTGTAGAGAGCAATGAGGTCTTCCTTGAGACTCCTCTTCTCTAGGCTAAGCAACCCCAGCTCCCTCCGCCTCTCCTCACAGGGCTGTGCTCAAGGCCTCTCCCCAGCCTTGTTGCCCTTCTCTGGACACCTTCAAGTGTCTCAATGTCCTTCTTAAACTGAGGGGCCCAGAACTGGACACAGGACTCAAGGTGTGGCCTAACCAGTGCAGAGTACAGGGGTACAATGACTTCCCTGCTCCTGCTGGCCACACTGTTCCTGATGCAGGCCAGGATGCCATTGGCCTTCTTGGCCACCTGGGCACACTGCTGGCTCATGTTTAGGCAGGTGTCAATCAGCACCCCCAGGTCCCTCTCTGTTTGGCAGCTCTCCAGCCACTCTGACCCCAGCCTGTAGCTCTCCCTGGGGTTGCTGTGGCCAAAGTGCAGCACCTGACACTTGGACTTGTTGAATGCCATTCTGTTGGACTCTGCCCATCTGTCCAGTCGGTCGAGGTCCCTCTGCAGAGCCCTTCTGCCCTCTAACTGATCAACATCTGCTCCCAACTTGATGTCATCTGCAAATTAGCTGATGACTGACTCAATGCCCTCATCCAGATCATCAATGAAGATATTAAAGAGGAAATTACTGTTAGTTAAAAGCTTGAGTGATGCAGAAAGCACAAGTGTGCAGGGACTGCAAGGAATCAAAGATTTCATTTCTCTCTTAATGTCAAAAAAGGAATGGCCTAAGTCCTAAAGACTAGTGACTGAAAAACACTTGCATTTTCTGACCTCAAATTTAATCCTGATGTATTGCTGATACAACTTTTTTAGGGGGAAGGAAACACAGGCTCAATAGGAATGAAAGCTGGTTGAAAAACCCAACCAAACCTACCAGTACTTGGTGTTAAGATTGTGTGAATTCTGAAGATGTCATCAAGTGGGTTTTTTAACGTGTCTATAAAGAACATTCTATTCTATCCAACACACAGTTATCTGTAAAGTTGGGGATTTACAGCCATTTTATACCCAACCTGTTCAAAAAGATTGTTGTCTATAAAGCAAAAATTCATTGTGAGCATTCCTAATGAGTCTCCTCATCACTTTTCAAGCACTTACTTAGGATTTTAGTATGAAATGACAGCTGTGTAAGTGACAGCCCAGTCAGCACTTAGGTTTAGCTCTTAAAATGTAGGTCTGACTGCTTAAAAGTGCCAAGTGTTGTACAGCTGTTTGTATCAGGTAAAGACTGTACAGAATGGAGTCATTTATTTGAAGGGAAAGTGTACTTTACTGCATGAAGAAAACCTTTGTTTTCATGTGCTTGTAGACCATATTCTCTGAGTTTATAAATATTGAAATGCTGTTCCATGGGAAAGCTTTGGAGATCTACACCGATGCCTACCAAATCATCCAAAATATTGATGAAGATAAAGATTTAGAGGTAAGAGTGATTTCAGATTTGCTTTTCCATTTGCTTAAAACCAATTTTCACATGTTTGAGCTCTACATATCCCAGGCAAAAAATCACAGGCTCACAGGATGCCAGGGGTTGGAAGGGATCCAAAGAGATCATCGAGCCCAACCCCCTTGCCAGCGCAGGACCATACAATCTAGCTCAGGTCACACAGGAACACATCCAGACAGGCCTTGAAAGTCTCCAGAGAAGGAGACTCCACAACCTCTGGGCAGCCTGTTCCAGTGCTCTGGGACCCTCACAGTAAAGAAGTTCCCCCTTGTGTTGAGGTGGATCCTCTTGTGCTGCAGCATACATCCAATGCAACATCAGTTTCAGGTTCCCCAGACAAGCTCTTGTATACAGAGCCCTTTTTTTTGCACTTCTCCAGCAAGAGCTTGCAGGGTTGTAAACTTAGAGGTTTTAAAACTGCAGTGGCAATCTGATCTTTCCCACAAAATATAGGTAAGAACCTCTTCCTAAATTAACTGTCACTCCAGGCTCAGCTAAAGAACACCTTTGCAGTGAATCTCACTTGAAAGATGCAGAGCAAGAGAAAGTCCTGCGTTGCTCTGGTGTTTTAAAGACTAATTACTTCAGTAAAAGTCTCTCTCTTTGAGTTTTGTTTGCTTGTTTTCATCTTTCAGTGACTGGTTTTTATTAGACTGTTCTGGAATTCAGAAACATTTGTTGCCAAATAGCTTTTTTTTTGGCCTTGTGGCAGTTAGAGCTTCAAGTCACCCTTTCTGCTTTCTCTGAGTTACAGTCTCTCTTTCCTGACTTGTGTTTTTCAGTCCTTCATTCATTCCTGCAGTTCTTCTGGACTTAACTATCATTGAAATGTACATTGTATGTATGTGTTCAGCTTGTCAACAGGATGATTTTTGGTCTGTTTCTATAGGTTTTTATCAGTCCTCATGTTATTTTTTCTGTGATGCAGCTCAGGACCAAGGATACTATTCAGTTATCACAGGACATAGGAAATCATGATTCTTCAGTGACACTCACATGTGCAACCACTCAGCATTTTTACTGCACTTAGTATCATAGTTTAGTATCATAGTACCAGTCAGGGTTGGAAGGGTCCACAAGGATCATCTAGTTCCAACCCCCCTGCCATGGGCAGGGACACCCCACACTAGACCAGGCTGGCCAGAGCCTCATCCAGCCTGGGACAACCCATTCCAGGGCTTCACCACTCTCATGGGGAAGAACTTCCTCCTCACCTCCAGCCTGAATCTCCCCACCTCCAGCTTCATTCCATTCCCCCTAGTCCTATCACTCCTTGAGATCCTGAGAAGTCCCTCCCCAGCCTTCTTGTAGGCCCCCTTCAGATACTGGAAGGCCACAATTAGGTCACTTAAACTATGCCCTGGCAAATTTGTACTCTTCTGGTGTCACAATTAAAGTGCCATGTGGCACCAACTTCAAACTATCCTTTAAGTTAATGTTTATCTTTCATAACCAGATTTATCATTTCATTTCAATTTTATTTTGCTAATTGGAAAAGATTTCTTTTCCACAAAAATAAATAGAATGGAATCATAGAATGGCTTAGATTGGAAGTGACCTCAGAGATAATCTATTCCAACCCCCCTGCCATGGACAGGGATGCCTCTCAGCTAGACTTAGTTGTCCAAGGCCTCATCCAATCTGGCCTTGAACACCTCCAGGCTTTATTCAACCATCTTCCTTGATTTGATGAAGTCTTTTTTAGTATCAAGCTGTTAGTCTTACCATTGATTCTTTTTGGCTATTGGAAAGAGCTTCTAAAAATAATGGCTATTGCAGTCTGCTCTGTATTTGAAGGGGTTTCCCAAGTCACCTCAGGGCTTCACCTCTCCTGAACATTTCAGTTAAATTTCTCTGATACAGCTGCTACTGGCAGCAAGGGTTTCTTTGTGAAAGGGCCAGGAGTGCATCTCTCCCAAGAGATGGAGACCCTGAAAGGGCTTGCTGGGATTTGTACCCCTGGGTTAGCCTGAGACTCAGCTACACATGTTGGTGAGAAACCATTGCAGTTTTCCACCTGCAAATCCCCTCCCTTGGGGGACACTTGACCAATGTAAATGTGGCGATATGTCTCAACGTTGAGCAAGGATTTTTGGTTCAGCTACAACTGATCACAGCAGAGTTGCTGCAGATCTCTAGAGCAGCTTTAACTGTCTGGTGCTGTATTTTTGCTAGCTTGCAAGCTGGCTCCTGGCACCCAGGTCACAGCTTTCTTGGTCTGAGCAGGTTTTCCGGAGCTCGCTGTACCCACCAGACTATCAGTCTCGCTTGGACATCATTCGGGCAAAATCCAGGTCCCCCCTGCTGAGAACTGACTCCTTGAAATCTTCCCTGAGGACAGTCCAGGTAAGAGAAAGAATTAAATGCTAGACCACTGTAGCAAAAGCATCTCTGAAGTACAGCCTTAGCTAATGTACTCTCTTTTCTCAGTTCAGGACAATTACAAAGGGCAAGAGCCCCCCTAAAGATCATGCTGATCTTCTGGTAGTGCAGCTCTATCGTTTGGATTTGAGAAAAAATCCAAGTCAGCTTGTAGAGCTCTGTTCTTTGCTTTTGGAAAATGCCATTTCCAGCCACACTGTTTCTTTCATCAACAAACTAGCATCTTGCAGATCTGGGAGCTTACTGCAAAGGGAAGTGGCATTCTGTAAATAACATCTGCATATTTGTAGTCTTGGTATCCAGGTTCTGGAGTGTGCATTCTCTACCAGATCCTAAGTCAGACTAGTGATAGCTCCTAGCAGCAGACCAGACCCATGACCAAGAGACCATTCCTTTGAACCAGCTACCTTACAAAAATCTTTGACACTTCTCTGCAGCAGTAAACTTGCAGATACTGCAAAATGGCAGCGTTGGTTTTTTTCTCTATTGCACCTTTAATCCTCTAAGATGATCCTTAGCAGTGTTTGGGCTAAAGACAAAGATGGCCAAATGTAAATTGTATGCATCCCACTTTCCTGCTTTGGATAGAACCACAGAGAGTACAATGCTAACAAGTTTGCTTGATTTCATACACGTCATTACCCCTCTCTGCTCTCAACACAGGATCAGTTATTACAGTTGAGTTGTTCTATTGTGGAAAGAATGAGTTGTGCCATCTGAAAGGATAAAGGAGCCCAGTGATTCAGTGTGTGAAAACCAACCTTGACTTTGAGTGAGTGGCCTGTCCTCTCTATCAGAAATGCAGACAGTACAGTACAAGAGGCTCTGCATTTTGTTCCATTTCCATGCAATTAATATATCAGGAAAGAAAACTCCTAAGCCCCAGGAAAGCTCTCTGCCTGATGAGAAAACCTTTTTAGGGCCTTTTTGAAACATGACTGTTGCAGTTTCCTACAAGTTCTGAAAAGACTTGTCAGGTTTTCATGACAGTCCTTTGTAAATCTCTTCAGTGTGCACTTTACTTAGCAATTATCTGCAGCAGTTAATTTCCCCAACTCAGGCTGGTATGCTGTATTTCAGACACAGCTCTAGCAGAAGAGAATGACCTTTTCCAGGTATTTTAAACCACACTTAGCTACAAAAGCTTTATCCACATGCAGCTTAACAGCTTAGACAGGGACAATTATCACCTACCTGCAAACTCAGAGAATTTGTCCTCATGTGAAACTGTTGATGATGAGCAAAAATTTATCAGATTGTTAAATTTGATGGATTTCCCCCTACCCCCCCCCAGCATTAAGCAATCAAAAATTGGTACATTCTGGCTTTATGGCAAAAGACCATAGATTGAAACTGCCTCATTTCCATTCTAACTTTCCCTTAGCCATCTTACCACCACCGTTCATAAAATACTTCATTTTCTCTTTAGTTAATTACAGCACTGTCAGAGGTGCTTGAGCAGCGAGCAGAAAAAGCTTTAAAGCTGAAATAGCACCTCTTCTTATTTCAGGGCAGGGGGACCTTTTAATCAGAAACATGACTGAAGTTCTCCTTAAGAATTTCAGATGCTGCAACTGTAAAAAACTTGAGCACTGAATCCATCCACTGAAAGGAAGCTACCTTAACAGGCTCAGGCTGCAGCACTCCTTCATCTCCAATTGTAAATCAGTGCCATTGTCTTTTCCCTTCTTTCACAGAATGCAAGATTGCTGGTTGAGGCATTCAGACTGAAGTTAACCCAGCTTCACCCAGTGATTAACTCCACTTTCTGTTATGTTCAGAGATTTATAAGCAAGCATTTGCTTCAAGCTAAATGATGCACTGTGGGAGCATCAACAAGAACAAGGCTTTTTCTGCTTTCATTAGTTCAATGATTGCAGTTTGCTTTATGCACACACAAAAACCTTCTGTTACATGCATAGCTGTATGAATTATGAACTCTCAGAAGTCAATTTAATAACCAGCACTTAAGGAGTTTTAAAATAGAGGGTTAACAGGAGGGGGAAAAAAAGGCAAGTTTTGTCTTTCATACTCAAGTTTTATTCTATCCCTGGATGTGAGGAAACTCAGAAAACCTCACCAAAATTAGAGCTGCAGATGCCCTTAGAGAACTGCTGAACCTAAAATCATTTTTCAAAAGCATTCCAGATGACTTGGATGGCTTAATGTTCCTCTTCTGGTGGGGGAAAGAAAAAAAACCACCAACATATATTCTACTTTAAATTGTAAATGTTGCATCTTCTGTGAAGAACCTATCTTCAATAGGAGTGAGATTGAGCCCTCATTAGAAAAAAAGTATAGATTGCAGAATCTGTGGGATGAGCTGAAAGCTTGGCAGCTGGCACTTAACATGTGGTGAAGCAGGAAGGGACTACAGTATCATTCTGAAGGGCAAGCGCTGACAGGCAGAGAAAGTTCATGTAGGAATCAAGACTCCTCCAGGAAAGTTTGTCTCATTGTTTCCTCAAAAGAAAAACCCCTTAGAGCAGCACAGTGTTGAGTTTTTCATTTCACTGGTTTGCTGTCTTCCAGATAAGTCACTAGTGATGTGACTAGTCACTAGTGGTGTGCCCCAAGGATCAGTGCTGGGCCCCATGCTCTTTAACATCTTTATTGATGATCTGGATGAGGGCATTGAGTCCATCAGCAGTAAATTTGCTGATGACACCAAGCTTGGGGCAGGATTTGATCTGCTGGAGGGTAGAGAGGCTCTGCAGAGGGACCTCGACAGGCTGGGCAGATGGGCAGAGTCCAAGGGCAGGAGATTGAACACATCCAAGTGCCAGGTTCTGCACATTGGCCACAGCAACCCCATGCAGAGCTACAGGCTGAGGTCAGAGTGGCTGAGAGCAGCCAGGTGGAGAGGGAGCTGGGGGTACTGGTCGATGGTAGGCTGAACATGAGCCTGCAGTGTGCCCAGGCAGCCAGGAGGGCCAATGGCATCCTGGCCTGCATCAGGAACAGTGTGGCCAGCAGGAGCAGGGAGGTCATTCTGCCCCTGTACACTGCACTGGTTAGGCCACACCTCGAGTCCTGTGTCCAGTTCTGGGCCCCTCAGTTTAGGAAGGAGGTTGACTTGCTGGAACGAGTCCAGAGAAGGGCAACAAAGTTGGTGAGGGGTTTGGAGCACAGCCCTGTGAGGAGAGGCTGAGGGAGCTGGGGTTGCTTAGCCTGGAGAAGAGGAGGCTCAGGGGTGACCTTCTTGCTCTCTACAACTACCTGAAGGGAGGTTGTAGACAGGCAGAGGTTGGTTTCTTCTCCCAGGCAGCCAGCACCAGAACACAGTCTCAGGCTGTGCCAGGGCAGGTTTAGGCTGGATGTTAGGAAGAAGTTCTACACAGAGTGAGTGATTGGCCATTGGAATGGGCTGCCCAGGGAGGTGGTAGAGTCACCATCATTGGAGGTGTTCAGGAGGAGACTTGATGGGGTGCTTGGTGCCATGGGTTAGTTGATTAGGTGGTGTTGGATTGGTTGATGGGTTGGACACGATGATCTCGAAGGTTTCTTCCAACCTGGTCTGGTCTATTCTATTCTAATTCTAAAGATTATGCTTTAATGCTCATCTTAAGAGTCCTGTCTCAGCAGCCAACCCAGGAAAAAAAACCAACATCCTTTTAATGTTCATTTGATCCATGCAAAGTTTTCCCTATCCTGTCATGGTTCTCAGGACTACAGGGATTGGGGGGGATTGCAAAAACATTACTGTATTTCTGTTCTCTTCTGTTAGTGCTGTGCTTCTTACTAGAATTTAAGGCTTAATGGAGGAACAACTTACCTTTACCTCCTCTGCCAAGTGAAAAATCTGCAAATACTGAGACTGGCAATCACAGAATTGTCAGGGTTGGAATGGACCACGGGGATCAGCCAGTTCCAACCCCCCTGCCATGGGCAGGGACACCTCACACTACAGCAGCTTGCTCACAGCCACATCCAGCCTGGCTGCAAACACCTCCAGGCAGGAGGCTTCCACCACCTCCCTGGGCAACCTGTGCCAGTCTCTCACCACCCTCCTGGGGAACAACTTCTTCCTCACATCCAATCTCAATCTCCCCACTTCTACTTTTGCTCCATTCCCCCCAGTCCTGTCACTCCCTGACGCCCTCAAAAGTCCCTCCCCAGCTTTCCTGTAGCCCCCTTCAGATACTGGAAGGCAAACACAGAATTCCTTTTCTTTCAGGAGCACAGCCCAGACATTTGATTTGCTTTTCTTGGATTTTTATCAGATTTCTGGCAGTATGCTGAGAAAAAATGAAGATGAAGAAGAGGAGGAAGATGAGGAAGAGGAGGAGGAGGAATTAGATGCTACTAAAGAAGTGAGATAACAAAACTGTTCTAACAGTTTTGGGGGAAACCAGGGGGTTGGATCAAGAGGAAAAAAATATCTCCCTTTATGTAAAGGCTTTTGTGTGTTCATTAAAAACTTCCCTGAGGTATTTTTAAAACTCCACCAGGAGCAAGAATTGGCACTGGTAGGAGAGTGCCAGACAACAAATGACCAATTTCAGAGCATGGAGCAGAAGCTGCTGAAAATGGATCCTTTCCATAGCTAGAACAGGAAATCTTTAAATAGAATCCTGCATTTTATTTGCTTAGCTGTTCCATTGCAGTCCCATTTGCTTAAACTTACATGATGAAGTGCCCACAAAATGCAGGAAGCTGACAAGCAGATCTGAACAGAAGGCTTTTCCTGTTACTTGGCCAATGTACCTTATTCTCTGCCTGCACACCTCTTGGATCTTAGAAGTCCTCCAGCTATACCTGCCATAATTGGTTTCACCTATCCTAAAGTAACTCAAGAACAGCAACAATCCTGTTGTCACTTTGTGCTCCACCCTGGGTGGCAGAAGGCAGGGGGAGGCACATTGTTTTCTCACTCTCATTTTCCTCAGCCTTGACTTGATGTCTTTATGCGTACAGAATGAACATTCACATAGTCCAGCATCCACTTCTAATGCTGCTTTGCTTTTAAATAAAAGTGCCTTCATAATGAAACCAGTTATTTTATAGAGCTGACATTTGTATCAGTTGACATGCTTCACAGAGCTCCAGTTCCATGTGTTTTAGCTGGCTGATTCAGTCACCAGTTCTGTTTGGAGGTGGTGGTTATGCGTGGTCATTGTTGAATAGCATACAACTGTGTGCCAGGATGCTGCTAGCATTTTTATCTCCAGCTA
This sequence comes from Dryobates pubescens, assembly GCF_014839835.1. Taxonomy (NCBI): domain Eukaryota; kingdom Metazoa; phylum Chordata; class Aves; order Piciformes; family Picidae; genus Dryobates; species Dryobates pubescens. Next base: position 27,971,866 of record NC_071625.1, on the reverse strand, counting down.
AAGAATGTATCAATCTAGAACTGAAACTTGTAACTGGGAAAACAGTCTTCAGTTATAACCAAATGTTGTTTGTTACACAAATAAACCAGGAAGTGCATTTTTAATACTGATGCTGCCTTTGTCCCCTGATGATGCTGAGTGTCCTGACAGGTAACAAAAGCAGGCTTTGCCCAAAGTGAATGTGATGAATGTAGAAGTGAAAGTGTCCCAATGGAGGGTTCTGATTGAAACCCAGCAAATAGTTTTCCACCTAAATTACATCCTGGCATATTGGCACTGAGCTACTGCTGACAAGGAGTAGAATTCTAATAACCAAAACTTTAAAAGTGTAAAACCAACTTCAAAAGGTAACTCAGTGAAATGCCTGAATGATGGCCTCTGCTGCTCTGAGCTTCATGACTCCTTCTGTGTTCACTAGAGGGGAGGGGGAAAAGGTTGCCATCCTGAAAATTAGTGGTAACTTACCAGCAGTTACTCTCTCTTAAGAACAGGTAATGCTTCTCCTAAAAGATCATCTTACACTTAACAGACAAAACTTTTACATCTACCTGTATCTTTCCAGCCTCCAACTCCCAAGGGGAGACCTTATTGCTGTCTACAACTACCTGAAGGGTGGTTGTAGCCAGGAGGGGGTTGGTCTCTTCTCTCAAGCAACCAGCACCAAGACAAGAGGACACAGTCTCAAGCTGAGCCAGGGGAGGTTTAGGCTGGAGGTGAGGAGAAAGTTCTTCACTGAGAGAGTTGTTCACTATTGGGATGTGCTGCCCAGGGAGGTGGTGGAGTCCCCATCCCTGGAGGTGCTCAAGAGGGGATTGGATGTGGCACTTGGTGCCATGGTCTGTGGTGACAGGTTGGACTTGCTGATCTTTGAGGTCTCTTCCAACCTTGGTGATACTGTGATTCCCTTTTAACAATTTATGGGTGCACACTACTCTAGAAGCATGGTAGAAAGTTTACCCATTTCCTTTCAGTGTTTGAAATCTCCTGCTGTGTAGTAGCTAAAGGAACTTCTACAAATCCTCTAGAGAAGATGACTGGTGTGATAGCATCCATGGATCTGTCACAGTAGGGCACATCAATGTTTACATCACAACATCAGAACTATGCTGATCACCACTTGTCTGTTTCAGATTCAACAACAACATGTAGTTCATCTCCAAACCAGATGCTTAGCTTCACGACTATACCAGGTCTTCATCTAATGCACATGGCAATTATTTCTGTGCTATGGCTTGAAAAAGGAATTCTGAATAGAAGAGGAAGCAGCTTTCAGATAAATTCCCACTAGGCTAGTAGCTGGGGTATAGAGATTGATTGATTTTCTTGGCAGCTTCAAATGCCTTCTTTCCCACCTTCACAAGAGTTGACTTTAGGAACCTAAAAAGCTTTGACAAAGGGAGAGACAGCAGTGGGTAACTGTGTCCTGTGTCTACCATGGCTTAAGCCTGTATGTTGGACAGAAATTGCATGGCCTCCAAACTACAGATAAAAAAGTTACTGATTAAAGTATTTTAAAGCCAGAAGAATAACTTAAAACAGATTTACAGAACTCAGTAATAGCTGAAGATACTTCTGCAGATTTTTGCCACAGCACAAGTGCTTACTGCAGGGCACTTTTTCACTCCCAGCACTTCATGATGCAGGCTCATCTCCATTCTTGATGAAGGTGTTGTTTTGCCACTCTGTTGAGCCTGCTGGCCCATCTCTTTGGGACTAATCATAGAATAGCTTAGGTTGGAAGGGACCTCAGAGACTCCGACCTGCCTGCCAACAGCTGCTCCAACAGCTCTGTGTCCTTGTCTACTTGTACTTAAAAAGGAAGAGCAATGGAGTAATTATGGACTGTGTCAAACTTGTTCTTTACACTGAAACTACAGCACCTCCAAACCATTAAATATCTGAAAGTACAAATCCCTATTACCAGGAAATGGTGTCACCCCACCATGCACCTGTACCACCTCTTCAGGCAGAATCAGAGTGCCTAGATGTACATCCCATTTGGGAGGGGGAGAAAAAACCTTAAACACCAACCAAAAATATTAGCAAGTTAACAGCTATAAAGTGAGAGTCAGCTGCCTTTTGCATTATTTACCTGCACTGGCTTCTCTTCCCACTTTCCTTCTGCTTTAGGTCATCTCTGCATGTTTTCAAGTACAGCTTTTGCATCCTGGCCTGTATCAGGAGCAGTGTGGCCAGCAGGAGCAGGGAGGTCATTGTGCCCTGTGCTCAGCACTGGTTAGGCCACACCTTGAGTCCTGTGTCCAGTTCTGGGCCCCTCAGTTTAAGAAAGATGTTGAGATGCTGGAAGGTGTCCAGAGAAGGGCAACAAAGCTGGGGAGGGGTCTGGAGCACAGCCCTGTGAGGAGAGGCTGAGGGAGCTGGGGTTGCTTAGCCTGCAGAAGAGGAGGCTCAGGGGAGACCTCATTGCTCTCTACATCTACCTGAAGGGAGGTTGTAGCCAGGTGGGGGTTGGTCTCTTCTCCCAGGCAAGCAGCACCAGAACAAGAGGACACAGTCTCAATCTGTGCCAGGGGAGGTTTAGGCTGGATGTTAGGAAGAAGTTCTTCCCTGAGAGATTGGCCATTGGGATGTGCTGCCCAGGGAGGTGGTGGAGTCACCATCAATGGAGGTGTTTAAGAAGAAAGTGGATGGGGTGCTTAGTGCCACGGTTTAGTTGATTAGATGGTGTTGGGTGAGAGGTTGGACTCAATGATCTTGAAATTATTTTCCAACCTGGTTAATTCTATTCTAATTTCTTTTTTCCAAATACCCACTTTTTTGGCCCATCAATCAGACATTACAGATTGACCTAAAGTAGTCAAACACTTACCTGGCTTTAAATTGCTTCATGACTCCTTTTATGTATTCACTGGGGGGGGAGGAATTAACGGCAACTTATCAGCAGTTACTCTGTCTTTCTGTCTTAAGAACAGGTAATGCTTCTCCTGAAAGATAATCTTCTTACACTTAACAGACAAAACTTAAATCCACCCTTATCTTTCTAGCCTCCAACTCCCTTTTAACAATTTATGTGTGTACACTGCTCCAGAAGCATGGTAGAAAGTTTTCAGTGTTCAAAATCTCTTGCTGTGTAGTAGCTAAAGGAACTTACAATCGTATCAATCAGGGTTGGAAGGGACCACAAGGATCATCTAGTTCCAACCCCCCTGCCATGGGCAGGGACACCCCACACTAGATCAGCCTGGCCACAGCCTCATCCAGCCTGGCCTTAAACACCTCCAGAGATGGGGCCTCAACCACCTCCTGGACAACCCATTCCAGGGCTTCACCACTCTCATGGGGAAGAACTTCCTCCTCACCTCCAGCCTGAATCTCCCCTCCTCCAGCTTCATTCCATTCCCCCTAGTCCTATCACTCCCTGAGATCCTGAGCAGTCCCTCCCCAGCCTTCTTGGAGCCCCCTTCAGATACTGCAAGGCCACAATGAGGTCACCTGGGAGCCTTCTCTTCTCCAGACTGAACAGCCCCAACTCCTTCAGTCTGTCCTCACAGGAGAGGTGCTCCAGCCCTCTGCTCATCCTCCTGGCCCTTCTCTGGACACATTCCAGCACCTCCAGATCCCTCTTGGAATAGGGGCTCCAGAACTGGAGGCAGTACTGCAGGTGGGGTCTCACCAGAGCTGAGCAGAGGGGCAGAATCCCCTCCCTTGCCCTGCTGGCCACACTTCTCTTGCTGCAGCCCAGGCTCTGATTGGCTCTCTGGGCTGCAAGTGCACGCTGAGAGCTCCTGGTGAGCTTCTCCTCCCCCAGCACCCCCAAGTTTCTCTCCTCAGGGCTGCTTTCCAGGCAGTCACTGCCCACACTTCTACAAATCCTCTAGAGATGGTTAACCAGAGAAGTTAGTTGCAGTCACATTTACAACACATCTGATAATACAAGGGCAAGAATTAGTCAAGATGACATTAGTTCCACGAGAATAATCACAGTGAAGCTTTCCACAGCGTGATTAGGTCAGACAAGTTTATTTTGAGCAGCCTCATAACACTTTTATTTTCCCTGCAAAGGTTTCTAGTTCCTTGAGCTTTTATAGCAATTATAAAAGAAAAACCAATTTGTGGAGTTTTATTTCTATTCCATCTACAGGCTTGGCATTATCAGCCTCATTCAAAATGCCCTTGCTCCCCTCCCCCTAGCATTTAAAGAGAGGACAAAAAATATGCAGAAGAAATAACGCTACACTGACCTTTGAATTCCAGAACAACAAAAACCCACAGAAACTGCTTTACATGGAAATTCAGTAATGATGGTTGACTTCACATAAAGTAATTAAGGTCTGACCACCAGTGAGGTTAACCAGTCACTGCAACAGACTGCCCAGAGCCTGAAAAAATCCAACAGACAAGGCCTTGAATAACCTGTTCTAGCTGACACTGCTTTGAGAAGACAGTTGGACTAGAGACCTTCAGGTCCATTCCAAGCTCATCTACTCTACAAATCTATTTCTTGGTGTAGCCTGAGCAAAGGTTAAAGCAAGTTTTCATCAGCAAGTTGCAATTTTGTTGTCTTAGTTTTAGAGGGGAACGAAAATGTCCTAAAATTTAGCGCTCCAAGCACTACCTTGCACAATTGCAATGTCAACAGAGTCCTTATACACACAACCAAGGTTTCCTGCTAAGCCTGAATTTTGAAGAGGCGTTTTTTCCTCACACAGGCTTGCTTTTATTGCTTCCTAAAACTGAAATGTGCTGGCACTAAACCAATCAAAACATTAAAACTGCCATAAGAGCTTATTCTCTCATATAAGAAGATAACATAGTTGGTTGTCAGTGACAGATGTTAGTTAAAATTAATCAGCGCCTGGCCTGGAACGCGTCCAGACACCATTAGCGAGTTAATATTGGTATTACGAGCACGTGGAGATAAAGCAAAGTCCACTCCAGAAGCTCGGGCTGAAGTCAAGACTCTTGAAACAGTTCCAACATTCATTTTCTGTATCAAGGTACCTCAGTGAGAACAAGAAAGCCTCTCCAACTGATTTACAGAGACTCTGCAGTTTCCAGGTAAACGACCTACCCATTGCTGTGTCAACAGCCTGTACTAATTCACTCTTTCCAGCAGCAGCAGCAGCAGCCAGCATCTTTCTCACCAAGACCCAACTATGCTGAGCATAACAGCTGACATCAACTGTGTGGGCTTTAAATAGAAAACACACATTCAGTGGCTATTTCTTTTTTATTTTGAAAAAAAAGTTGCAAAGCCAGCTAATGAGAGCAGGAGGCTTCTTTCTTCTTTTGCTAGGAATGCCTGCAGACACAGGAGACTGAACAAAACCTGAACAACTTACACATTCAATAAAAAGCAAATTTGTTTTGTTTACTTCTGTTAAGCTAAGGTCAGTGAGAAGTGTTATTTACTAATGCAGGCAGCACTGAAGCTCTTCCTGTTTGACCCGTCTGAACCAGCACTGGCATTGTTTTGTTTGATGCAAAAGTCATGGGCCATGGCATTAAAAACTAATTTAAAAAACCCCCAAAGCATTAAAACTCCATGCCTTTATACCTCAAGACATTCGATGTCCTCCAGTTTCAGGGCTCCTCTATGTCACAAGAAATAGGCACAGCGAGTTCTCGTATCTTAACCGTTGAGATACTTCAACCAAGAGCTGAACCACTGAACCAGACATTATTTACAACCCTCGATGGAAACGTTCTTCTGCATCTTCCAGCAGTTAAAGAAGTGAAAACAACCGTCAATACTGTCATCTAAGATGCTTCACTCTAGAGCATCTTTTCCTCCTTCACAGCAAGCTCAACTTAACTTTCCTCTGACCGATTGGCCTATCATTCAGTTCATTAATAGCAGCCATAGCTTCCTCATAGTTTGTCATAGCGACAATAGCATCGCCCGAAGGCAATCCCTGTTCATTGTACTGTACAGAAACTGACTCGGGTATCACGCTGTAGCCATAGAAAAAATCCAGGATCTCGTTAGGAGTAGCTTTAAAAGGTAAATTTTTCAATCGAATAGGAACAACGCGGTCAGAGCCACCACTGAAACTCGGATCCGGTGTAAACCTTCCTTCCGGAAAACCTCCTAGTTTGTTATTCCCAAACTCCATTCTGCCAAAAGGTTCACTGTCACCACCAAAATCCAGGGGGGGTGGAGGGCCTCTAAAATCCTTAGGAGGGCACATGAAGTCCTCAGGAGGGTGCCTAAATTCAGAAGGATGCCCAAAATTCCCAGGGGAACCAAATGAGTGCATGGGTGGCCCCTGTGGTGGCCCAGATGGTGAACCGATTGGACAGGAAAGCTCACCTCTGTCATATGGATGTGAATGATCCTGCATGTCATTTGGTGTAAACAATGGCACAGTTACACCAAACTTCTCCATCTGGTCTTCAGAGATAAGTCTTACCAAGACCTCCGTTCCCAAGAACCTTCGACGATTTAAATTCTCTGCCTCCATGGCTTCGTCTTCAGATTTGAACCTTACTAATGCTTCTCCCAGCCCAACTCCCTTGTCATCGTAGAGCAAGTAAATATCATCTTCGTCAACATCAAACCTTTCAAAGAACCGTTGCACTTCGATCTTTGACACATCGAAGGGGAAATTCCTTACGTAAACACATCTCTTGGGGCTAGAATGCCCTTCCCGGTAGCTTTTCTCTGGCGTGGACTGTCCAGAACGATCTCTGCCCTGTGACCTTTTCCTCTCACAAGAATCAATTATTTTCAACATTGACTTTCTGGAAATTGGAAAGATGTAAACGGAACGATTGAGAAGAACCCTTCTATGACATTTCAAAGCAGCATGATAATCTCTCTCACTCCTTAACATCACAAAGGCATCTCTAGTCCTTCTCTGATGCTTATCCATAAGAAGCTTGATTTGCGTGCTGCATATATCCAGGTCAGGAAAAAAGTCTATCAGATCTCTCTTTTCCAGATTAGTAGATAAGTTTCTTAAGTGTATGTAGTACTCCTGGTGAGGAGGTGAACGAGAGCGTGTTCTTTGTCTCCTTGGTGACCTTGAACGTGAATGCCTCCTTGAATGCATGTAGCCCGAACTCCTCGGAGAACAGTCCTCGCAGGAGAAGCGATCCATTTCATCTGGCGTGTCAACCACCCCACCGTACTCAATCCACCGCTCCTCTGTAGTTGGGCTAATTTCTATATACCTCTGACCCATGTACTGTCTGTGCCGCTTAAGCGCCTCTAAGGCATCACCCGGCGTAGCGAATTTTACCAGGCAGTCACCACTGTTTAAGCCATTGTGACGCTTGATCAGAATCACTCCATCCACACGGATCCCAGAAAGGAAAGCACACACATCGTCTTCTGTCGCAGAGTAAGGGATGCCACGGAGAAACAAGTAAAGATCATCTGGGATAAAGGGATGAGCGTCGTCTAGCGACTGATAGCTTGACTTGGGCATGCCTAGATCCCCATGTCTTGCGCCATTGGTGTGGAAACCAGCCTCCGGGTGGCTCGGCGGACCGTAACCAGGTTTACTCACTCCTTTTGGAAAAGGCGTGCCCAAATGTGGCATGTCTCCAACCCCCGAACCATTGGTACCCATTCTTCTGGAGCCAGACATCGTTTCTCGTCCCCCACGGTCAAATCGCTTCCGGCTCATTTCTATGGTGCTCTGCATCTCTGCCTTGCTGCTGAGAAACAGCTCTATGTGCGAGTCCTTGATAAACCCTCCCGAGCAGCTCATGGCGCGCCGTGCGTCTTCGTCTGTTGCAAATATAATAAAAGCCTCCCCAATCTCTCCTCCAATAATATGCACACCTCCATCGGGAATATTCAATCCCAAGAAGAAACGACGGATATCTGCAGGGCCCGCAACAACAGGAAGCCCCTGTAAACGGATGACTACAGCCATGCTGAGCTCAACCCACAGCAAAAATCACCTGCAGACAAAAAGGTACACATGATAGCACGTCTTTAGTACTCAGCTATTACAGTATCTTAACACTTAAGAAGCTAGAGCCTTTTTAATGAGCACCCTTGTCTCAATCAAGAGAGAAGGTATCAAAAAAACCCACAGGTTCACAAGAACAAGATTAAAACGAGATTCCCTGGAAGTTGAGTAGGCAGAACAATTAGCTACTCCACCGGCACACATGCACAAGTCTATCAAATACTCCCTATCCTAAGGGCAACAAAATCCATCTCAGTCACTCCTCGCCATCCATGATACCTTAAAGAACACCTGAAGTCTTTCACAGTATAGTTACTGTATGCCAGAGACCTCGGCCCGGTCCTAAGGATCAAACAAATCCTGTTTCCTTTCGAACAGGACAGTCCTGACAGTTAACACAGAAAATGCTAGATGATTAAAGGAGAAAGGCTAAAAACTACATCAAATGAAGCAATTCACCAACAGTGATGACTTCACTGCTTTGGTAAGCTGCTCTACCACTGGGTTCTGTTCAGTAACTTGTTTTCTGTTGTCTCCTTCATGTAGTCAAGAGTATTAACTGCAGCAGCCACATGCACTCAGGAGAGCATATCCTAGTTCCCAGCCAGGAGTCTGTGAGAAAAATAGGCCATGTATGATCTTGTCACAATACTCAGTGAGAAGTGTTAAGCTTTTGGCAGCTTACCTGTTTCTGCTTTGGAGACCTGATAAATTCTGTAAAATCAACTTAACTGTGGAAAGAAAATGAAACATAATTAATAGCTGATACCTGTACTGCGCTTTACATACTGTGCTACACTGCTGCAGCTTATCCATAGCAGGGGCTAGTATTAAAGCCAAGCATGTAATGAACCCACAATTTTGGATACTATGAAGAACTCCTTCCACGTTCCAAGATGCTAAGGCACCGCATCTTTGCGTTTCCATTTTAGAAGCAAAAGAAATTCAGAACTTAAGTTGACTTCTGGAAATGATGCAAACACGATGAGATTACTCGGTCATCACTTGTGGCACACTGAACTGTTGAAATGAAACAGACTGACAGTCTATCGAGGGGGAAACTCTCAGTTCAATTCTTTTGAGTCCGTGAAAGGTGCGCAAGTCCGACTCAAGATTAGAGGCCGTGTCCATTCTTCTGAAATCCACCTGCTTTCAAAGGTCACAAGAGTGTCCTACTCACCACTCCAGCACTGCACTTGACCTATGCAGTGAAGACAGTCCAACGAAAGAGCAAAAGTATCCCTCAAGTACTTCAGGAAGTACTTCAAGTGACAAAGCAAACTTTGTGGTTTTTCCCCTACACGTTTCACTGCCTTTCAAACACAAGAACAAGAATCGCTCTAATCCACTGACTTAAAATAGATCCTGATGGTCAACGTTATCTAACATCCCACTGCACGCAGCACAGAACTGTCAGAACACAACCTGCTGTAGCAAGTGAGCACATCCCTTTTCAAAAGGGCCCAACACTTCAACACCAAGTGATGGAGAACACCCCTCACACGAAGCCCTTGCTCAACAACAAACAAAACACTCGGTCCCGATTCCAAGTTGCCTCTTGATAACGGTAACTATCACTCCACCTGCCTTAGCCAAACAAGTGCAAAGCCAGAATTCTGTTAACTGACAAATTCCACAGCACTTCTACATCAGCACTTTGTAAACACAACCAACTGAAAACACCTTCACTAAAGACCATCTGTGCTCTGTATTTTTGCAGTGGGTTGACCCCAGCCGGCAGCCAAGCACCCACACAGCTGATCATTCACTCCTCATCCCCACCAGCGGGATGGGGAAGAACAAAGTCAAGAAAACTTGTGGGCCAAGATGGAAAGTTTCTTCAGTGAACAGAAAAAAGTGAAACAAAGGAAATCACCACCTCCCACAGGCTGCCTGATGGCACAGCCTGCCTCTGAATAACAATCACCTTGGAAGGCAATAAAACAAAAGTCATCCTTCCTCAAAAAGCCCAGAACAAACAAAACACCTTCCTCTTCCTCTGCCTCAGTTGTTGTTGCTGAGCATGATGTAACATGGCATGGAATATCCCTGTGGTCAATCTGGGTCAGATGTCCTGGCTGTGTCCCCTCCTAGCTTCTTGCCTACTCCCAACATACTCGCAGGGGCGGCAGAGCGGGGAAAAAGAAAGCCTTGATGCCTTGCAAGCGTTGTTCAGCTATAGCCAAAACACTGGCGTGTTGCAAACATTCTTTTAGCCACAAATCCAAAATACAGAACCATTCTGGCTGCTATGAAGAAAGTTAACTCCATCCCTGCCAGACCCAGCACACTTCATAATGCATCTTCTCAACAGATGTGATGGAAGTGCCAAAAAGCAAGGAGAATGGCAGAATTTCCTTATATGACCTTTGTGTCTTGGGAAAAAAAAGTCAAATCCACTGCCCTGCCACTTCAAGATGTGCATCATTTGTAGTATTTCTGCATTTCACAACTCTACTGTCTTATCTCATTGTTTTTAAGCAGCATTCAGAACAGATGTCCTCAGCATTTCTTCAGTGATAGAGGGCAAGGGCTCCACAACGTACCAAGGATACCACATACAACCTTCAGTGGTTAAAAACCAGACACCGTGATTCCAGATCGTAAGTCCACAAACAGAAATGCAGGTTGGAATAATAGACTCTTGCTGACTGGATATTAAGCCACCAAGCACTGGTAGAAAGTGTAGCCAAGCCAACAATTTAAAGTGAATGAGCAAAAAGAGTGACTTCTGAGATGGAAGCACCAGACAAAACTTAACAATCTGTTAGCTGGGGAAAGCCTCCAGAGAACTGGGATTCAGATTAACAGACTGACAGCTTCATGTGGCCAATTCAAAAGCACTGAAGCATGCACACCTTTGTGATGAATTTTATACATGAACTGAATTGATTAGAAAACAGTGCTTGTATCTCTCTGTCCATAGCCTCAGCAAGTACCAAGTATCATTAAAACGACACTAAACTACCCTTTGTAAACGTTGTCGGAAACTAAGCCTGCAGCCGACTTAATATTTTTATCATAACGTTGAGAGGTTACACAGCCTGCATGCAGCGAGCATGCAAGCTAGCAAGAACACCCAGCAGAGGTACTTCAACCATGAACCGGGACTCATATAAACCTAACTGGTAGCTCAGAAGACGATCTCTTACTCTAATCTGCAGAACACGCCTCAGCAGTCAAAGTAAACTGCTGCTAATGAGTTTTCGCATCGTTGAAAGGGGATGCGAGCGGACTCTGCCGCCGGGCCCGCCTCCAAGCGCTGCGAGCCGGAGAGGCACAGCGAGCCGCTCCGCAGCCCCGGGCAGCACCGCCACTCACACCTCTCCGACCACTAAAGACACAACACAGGCCCAGATGGGCCTGCGGACCGCTGCCGGAGCGACGGGATAGGGAACAGGAGCGAGGGGAACAGGGTGCGGGGGAGGCCGATCCGCGCCCGCCAGAAGCCGCTTGCCAGCAGACCCCGCGGAGAAGCCTGGGGCAAGCCTCCCCGCGGCACCGGGGCACGGCTGGAAGGAGGCAGCGCGGGGAGGGTTAAGGAGATGGGCAACCAGGCGGCGTGAGGAGGCCCCGGCCCGGGAAACGGCCTCGCAGCGGCTCCGCGGGCGTCGGGCTGTCGAGAGCCGGCTCACGGCGCGAACCCCGTGTCCCCGGTTACACGCAGCGCCCCGAGATGTCGGACGCTCTCCCTTACGCCATCCACCCACCGGACACGGCACCAGGGACAGGCTCCGAGCCCCACTGCCCGCAGTTCCCGGCACAGCACCACCAAGATGGCTTCTCCACTGCTTCCCCCCCAAAAAACACTCCGAGGGGAGGGGAGAGGAGGGGAGGCCGCGCCGCGCCTGCGCCAGCTCCTCCCCGGCGCCCCCAGGGTTGAACCGCTCTAGTCCTTCCGCCGGGCTGCAGAACGCCGCCGAGATATGGGGCGGAAAACGCCGCTTTCGTCACCCTCGCTGTTGCGGCTGCGCGGCGCCGTGCCCGGCTCATCCCAGCGCATGGGCGTGGGCAGCGCTGTGGCGCGAAGGGGGCAGAGCCGCTGGCAGCGCTGAGGGCAGCCCTGCTGCAGCCACTGCGCAGGGGCCTCGGGGCGCCGGCCGTCCCTATGGCACCTACAGAAAACTCTGGTGGGGACAGCATCACTTAGATCGCTGTCGCTTGGCTTGTGAAGCGTTCTCTTCAGCCTCCTGTTTCCATTCGTCCTGGTGCTTCCTCAGCCCAGGAAGAGAGCAGGGTGGAAGACAGACCAGGCAGAGCGCTGTGCTGATTTGCCTGTGCTTGTGTATGTCTCAGGCACCAAGAAGTGAGGACGCACCCTCTGCTTCTCTTCCATTGGCTACAGATCTGCATTGGTTTTTCCCGCCGATCTCGTCCATCTCCGTGGTTCCTGCCGCACCCCCGCCTCGCTCGGGTTCCCCGAGTTCTCTGCCTCTCCGTACCCAGTCCTAAAGCCTTCCCAGCCTGGTGCTCCGCTCTCCCGCCTTCCCTCCGCTGTCACATCGCACTTCGAACGCCTCGCGTCCCGCGAAGGGCCCCTCGCGGCTGCCGTAGGAGAGGCGGTTGGCCAATGAGGGCGAGCCGCGGCGGGCCGCGAGTAGCCATGGCGACGCCAGGGCGCTGGGGCGCCGTCGTACTGCTGCTGGCGATACCGGCGCTGCTACCGCCCGCCCGCGGCTTCTCCATCCCGCTGCAGCGGCCTGCCGACTGCGGGGACACCGACTACTTCGACATCTCCCGCCTGGCCTGCGGGCGCTGCGGAGCGCACCAGCGACAGAGCGCCGTCGGTGAGCGATCGGGCCGTGCCGCGCGGGGCGCGGGCGGGGCGCTGGCCGGGCGCGGGGGCCGTGCTGGGGCGGCGGAGCTCAGGCAGCTCCGCTCGGACAATCCGCACCCAGGAGCGGGAGATGCAGCATCTGCGCTCCGCTTTTGGTGGTAAAACGGCAGTCCTCGGGGACACGTCTGAATAAGCAGTATGAAGGGCCAGGATTCTGCAAAGGCTAAGTGGCCACAGCGCAGCTTTGATTCCTGTCCGAGACACATCCCGGGTTTTGTCTTTCTTTCCTCAGGCATTTGCGTGGTTATAGGTATTAACATTTTCATCGCTAAAATTCCATAGGGCCCTGAGTTTATGTTCTTGAACGCCTCTGTTAGCTTGAAATTCTTTGTCAATGTCTTAGAAGTTAAGTATCTGAGATCTTAGGGCTGTGTGCCTACTAATCCAAGTCACACGTGGAAACTTGAAGCACACACCACACACCTTGACAGTGCCACATGAAAAATACAGGTGGTAGTTCACTTTCTTTAAGGAGTTAAGATGAATACAGATACAGAATACAGAATTAACCAGGTTGGAAAAGACCTTTGAGATCAAGTCCAACCTATCACCCAACACCACCTGATCAACTAAACCATGGCACCAAGAGCCTCATCCAGGCTCTTTTTAAACACTTCCAGGCATGGTGAGTCCACTGCCTCTCTGGGCAGCACATTCCAATGGCCAATCTCTATGAAGAACTTCTTCTAACATCCAGCCTAAACCTTCCCTGGCACAGCTTGAGACTGATAATGTCCAATACATTCAACAAAAAGCTTGTTCCCCAGGCACAGTTTTCAAAGCTTTGAGTTGAAACTGGCTTTACACACAACAGTTTTATTTTGAAAAGCTTTGACATGTAGACATGTTTTGATTTTTGGATTGACTTCCTATTCAAATATTAAAACTACCTATCCTGTGAAGACAGGCTGAAAGAATTGGGGCTGTTTGGCCCAGAGAAGAGAAGGCTCCAGGAAGAGCTTAGAGCTACATTTTGATATCTGAAGGGGGCCTACAGGAGGACTGGGGAGGGACTGTTCAGAAGGGCCTGTGGGGATAGGATGAGAGGCAATGGTTTGAAACTGGAGCAGGGCAGAGTTAGGTTGGACACCAGGAGGAAGTTCTGCACAATGAGAGTGGTGAAATGCTGGAACAGGCTGCCCAGGGATGTGTTGAGGCCCCATCCCTGGAGACATTCAAGCTCAGACTGGATGTGGCCCTGTGCAGCCTGCCCTAGCTGGAGCTGTACCTGCTGAGTGCAGGGGGGTTGGACAGGATGCCCTTTGAGGCTCCTTCCAAACCCTGTGCAATCTGTGAATATAATGCTGGTGTTATAGAGAGGATGGGCTAAGAATGACACTGTGGCAAGATTTAGAGGGATGGATGGTATCTGTTATTGGACCAACTGATACAGTTTATTTAAAAAAACCCCTACAAACCCACAATTTCTGTGTCCCTCTTCATCACTCAACCTAGTAACTCTTTCCTAAAATCTCTTTGCACAAGCTGTAACACCAACCTGCACATCTCAGTCAGGTGTTTTATTTGTATCACCTAATCTATGTTGATCACACAAGAACAGGCAGCCAAGAAGGCCAATGGCATCCTGGCCTGTATCAGGAGCAGTGTGGCCAGCAGGAGCAGGGAGGTCATTCTGCCCTGTGCTCAGCACTGGTTAGGCCACACCTTCAGTCCTGTGTCCAGCTCTGGGACCCTCAGTTTAGGAAAGATGTTGAGATGCTGGAAGGTGTCCAGAGAAGGGCAACAAAGCTGGGGAGGGGTCTGGAGCACAGCCCTGTGAGGAGAGGCTGAGGGAGCTGGGGTTGCTTGGCCTGGAGGAGGCTCAGGGGAGACCTTCTTGCTCTCTCCAACTCGCTGAAGGGAGGTTGTATCCAGGTGGGGGTTGGTCTCTTCTCCCAGGCAAGCAGCACCAGAACAAGAGGACACAGTCTCAAGCTGTGCCAGGGGAGGTTTAGGCTGGAGGTGAGGAGAAAATTCTTCCCAGCAAGAGAGATTGGCCATGGGAATTTGCTGCCCAGGGAGGTGGTGGAGTCACCACCACTGGAGGTGTTTAGGAAGAGACTTGATGGGGTGCTTGGTGCCATGGTTTAGTTGATGAGATGGTGTTGGGTGATAGGTTGGACTTGATGATCTTGAAGGTCTTTTCCAACCTGGTTTATTCTATTCTATTCTATTCCTATTCCTATTCCTATTCCTATTCCTATTCCTATTCTATCCTGTTCTATTCTATTCTATCCTATCCTATCCTATCCTATCCTATCCTATCCTATCCTATCCTATCCTATCCTATCCTAACAATAGGAATTGTTCTTAGTATTCTGTGGAGAAAAAACCCCTCAGCTTTCTTTAGACTGAAAGTGCATTTTGAATTTCCTTTGTTGCAGGTAGTTCCTGTGTGTGTCAGCCAGGGTACAGGATGCTCTCTAGCAATGGAGGCTCCTCCATCACTTGTGAAAAATGCCCAGCAAATATGGTAAGTATTGACCTTTCCATCCCTCACCTGATAAATGTGAGGGGCTTTTAATTCTGTGGGGTTTTTTCCCACATTTCCTCCTGACTGCAAATTGGGGTTTTTGATTAATTCAATTTTTGTTGTTGCACTTGGGTTATATTCACAGCACTGAGCCAGAGGCACTGAACCAGTTTTTTTCCCCCACTGTAGTAAATGGAGAAATCATTATTGTTTTCATCAAGAGCATATTTTCAGGGTGAAAGCCTTCCTGAATAGTTCTTTCTTTGTTTCCAGTGGAGAAGAGCTCTCAAGGGACCAATTTAGTTGAGTAAGTTAGGTGTTCTGTGGTTCGGAGGCTCACGGGAGGTCAGGGGTTGGAAGGGACCCAAAGAGATCATCAAGTCCAATCCCCCTGCCAGAGCAGGAGCATACAATCCAGCTCAGGTCACATAAGAACACATCCAGACAGGCCTTGAAAGTCTCCAGAGAAGGAGACTCCACAACCTCTCTGGGCAGCCTGCTCCAGGGCTCTGTGACCCTCACAGTGCAGAAGTTCCTCCTCATGTTGAGGTGGAACCTCCTGTGCTGCAGCTTACATCCATTGCTCCTTGTCCTATCCCAGGGTGTGGGAACACCAGTTACGAACGGTGTGAGCAATCTGGCAGTGCAGACATGGTGCTAGGCCATGCTCAGCATGAGTGCAGAGCCAGCTAGCAGTGCACCAAACAGTGCTGTGCCTGCAGCATGGAACTAAAACAAGACACTGGTAGCTAGAAACATAGTGAGTTATCTTGGGACAACAGGACATGCACTGCATCAGCAAACCTTGCATGTCATCAGTGGTTGGACCAATAATCTATAACAGTGTGATGTGTGGTCACTCACAGGGAACCAATGAGTCCATGCCAACAAGGCACACCAAGGTTATATAAATTGTAGCAGTTTCCTTGCTACACACTTCTTTTTCTGCCTGTCCTGTCTCCTCTCCTTCCATGCTTTACTGTGCCATGCTTTCACCATAGGCCTGAGCCATAGGCCTGCAGTACTGGAACAATAAAGGATCAATACCCGATCATATTGGTCAGCCGTATTGATTCCAAGAACCTCCGTCGTCGCCATATCTGGCTAAACCAGGGAGCAAGTGAGCAGAACCTGTCCCCTCCCTCCTGACCCCCAGCCCTCAGATATTGACAGACATTGATCAGATTCCCTCTCAGTCTTTTCCAGACTAAACAGCCCCAGGTCCCTCAGTCTCTCCTCAGCAGGCAGTGAGTGCTTCAGTCCCCTCATCATCCTGGTAGCCTTCTGCTGGACCCTCTCCAGCAGATCCCTGTCCCTCCTGAACTGGGGAGCCCAGAACTGAACACAGTACTCAAGATGAGGTCTCACCAGGGCAGAGTAGAGTTAATGTAGATAATTTTCCTCCATCCATCTTCTTGCTACATTATACCAAGACACAGACAAATATCCATTGATGTTTTGATCATTCTGCTGTTTCTTTCTCTTCACTGTAACAGTGCCCTTTATCTTCAATCCTGTGACAAGGCTTATGCAAGGTAATTTGATGATAGTGAAGAAGGGAATAGAGGATGAGCAGTTAGCTTCATTTTCCTCATGGATTTCAATCTGTACTGCAGCTACTTCATAGGGCAAGGGCAGTGTGGATGTGAACTGTTTAGAAAGCTGCAGAATTCCACATAGAATAGAATAGAATAGAGTAGAATAGAATAGAATAGAATAGAGTCAACCAGGTTGGAAAAGACCTTCAAGATCATCAAGTCCAACCTATCACCCAACACCATCTGCTCAACTAAACCATGGCACCAAGTGCCTCATCCAGGCTCTTCCTGAACACTTCCAGGGATGGTGACTCCACCACCTCCCTGAGCAGCATATCCCAAGGGCCAATCTCTCTTGCTGGGAAGAATTTCTTCCTAACACCAGCCTAAACCTCCCCTGGCACAGCTTGTTCTGCTGCTGGCTGCCTGGGAGAAGAGCCCAACCCCCACCTGGCTACAACCTCCCTTCAGGGAGTTGTAGAGAGCAAGAAGATCTCCCCTGAGCCTCCTCTTCTCCAGGCTAAGCAACCCCAGCTCCCTCAGCCTCTCCTCACAGGGCTGTGCTCCAGACCCCTCCCCAGCTTTGTTGCCCTTCTCTGGACACCTTCCAGCATCTCAATATCTTTCCTAAACTGGGGGTCCCAGAGCTGGACACAGGACTCAAGGTGTGGCCTAACCAGTGCTGAGCACAGGGCACAATGACTTCGCTGCTCCTGCTGGCCACACTGTTCCTGGCACTTAGATGTGTTCAATCTCATGCCCTTGGACTCTGCCCATCTGTCCAGCCTGGCAAGATCCCTCTGCAGAGCTCTCCTACCCTCTAACAGATCAACTCCTGCCCCCAGCTTGGTGTCATCTGCAAACTTACTGCTGATGGACTCAATGCCCTCATCCAGATCATCAATAAAGATATTAAAGAGCATGGGGCCCAGCACTGCTCCCTGGGGAGCAGTTGTATAAGTTGGTGCACTTAAACCCCCTCCATTCCTGTTTTTTCTGCATACTTGTATGAATGTATATCTCCTTATGCAGTGTTATGGTTACTGATTGTTCTTTTTCCACTGCAGATGCTTTACATCTGTTGCTAAATCTTTCCCTTTTAATCAACACTTTCCTTCACCAAAGGATGTTAACTGATGGCTTCAGTTGCTTTGGTCTGTACCTGCATGGGAGTTACTTTGCCAGACTTCAGCCTTTTTCAAAGCTTACTGATGTTATTTTATCAGCAACATCTGGATCAAGCTTTCTTCACAGGTATTGGATTATATAGTTGAAAATTCTAATAGCTTTTGCCTTTTATTTTAGAGTGGAGTTACTCAGGATGGGTGGAATTGTATTACCTGCCCTAAAGGCCTGACTTCAGAAGGAACATGCAAATGCCTCAATAATGAAATATTAGGTAAGAAATATGTGCAAGCTATGAGCTATCAGTGCTTGGTTTTGATGTTTCAGTTTCTTCAGACATGATTTGCTATTAAAGGAGAAAGGAAATTCAATAAGGTTTAGTCTTGTAAGCTTCCCCAAAAAGACACCATCACCTGCATCTTGACACCCACCCCTCAGATATTTGCAGACATTGATCAGATCCCCTCTCAGCCTTCTCAAGACAGAACAGCCCCAGGGCTCTCAGTCCTTCTGCATAGCAGAGGTGTTCAAGTCCCCCAGCCATCCTCATAGCTCTCCACTGAACTCTCCCCAGCAGATACAATAGAATAGAATAGAATAGAATAGAATAGAATAGAATAGAATAGACCAGACCAGGTTGGAAGAGACCTTTGAGATCATCAAGTCCAACCTCTCACCCAGCACCATCTGATCAACTCAACCATAGAATCAACCAGGTTGGAAAACACCTCAGAGATCATCAATCTCTGTGTCTGTTCTACTGGGGAGCCCAGAACTGGACACAGTATTCCAGCTGTGGTCTCAGCAAGGCAGAGTAGAGGGGGAGAAGAACCTCCCCAGTCCTGCTGGCCACACTTCCCTTGCTGCAACCCAGGATGTATTTGGCCCTCTCGGCCTCAAGGGCACTTTGCTGTCCCCCGCGGAGCTTGCTGTCCCCCGCGGAGCTTGCTGTCCCCCGCGGAGCTTGCTGTCCCCCGCGGAGCTTGCTGTCCCCCGCACAGCTTGCTGTCCCCCGCGGAGCTTGCTGTCCCCCGCGGAGCTTGCTGTCCCCCGCGGAGCTTGCTGTCCCCCGCACAGCTTGCTGTCCCCCGCGGAGCTTGCTGTCCCCCGCGGAGCTTGCTGTCCCCCGCACAGCTTGCTGTCCCCCGCGGAGCTTGCTGTCCCCCGCGGAGCTTGCTGTCCCCCGCGGAGCTTGCTGTCCCCCGCACAGCTTGCTGTCCCCCGCGGAGCTTGCTGTCCCCCGCATAGCTTGCTGTCCCCCGCGGAGCTTGCTGTCCCCCGCGGAGCTTGCTGTCCCCCACGGAGCTTGCTGTCCCCCGCACAGCTTGCTGTCCCCCGCGGAGCTTGCTGTCCCCCGCATAGCTTGCTGTCCCCCGCGGAGCTTGCTGTGCCCCGCGGAGCTTGCTGTGCCCCGCGGAGCTTGCTGTCCCCCGCATAGCTTGCTGTCCCCCGCAGAGCTTGCTGTCCCCCGCATAGCTTGCTGTCCCCCGCGGAGCTTGCTGTCCCCCGCGGAGCTTGCTGTCCCCCGCGGAGCTTGCTGTCCCACGCACAGCTTGCTGTCCCCCGTGGAGCTTGCTGTCCCCCGCACAGCTTGCTGTGCCCCGCAGAGCTTGCTGTCCCCCGCGGAGCTTGCTGTGCCCCGCGGAGCTTGCTGTGCCCCGCGGAGCTTGCTGTCCCCCGCGGAGCTTGCTGTCCCCCGCGGAGCTTGCTGTCCCCCGCACAGCTTGCTGTCCCCCGCGGAGCTTGCTGTCCCCCGCACAGATTGCTGTCCCCCGCACAGCTTGCTGTCCCCCGCACAGATTGCTGTGCCCCGCACAGCTTGCTGTCCCCCACGGAGCTTGCTGTCCCCCGCACGGCTTGCTGTCCCCCGCGGAGCTTGCTGTCCCCCGCACAGCTTGCTGTCCCCCGCGGAGCTTGCTGTCCCCCGCACAGCTTGCTGTCCCCCGCGGAGCTTGCTGTCCCCTGCGGAGCTTGCTGTCCCACGCACAGCTTGCTGTGCCCCGCACAGCTTGCTGTCCCCCGCGGAGCTTGCTGTCCCCCGCGGAGCTTGCTGTCCCCCGCACAGATTGCTGTGCCCCGCACAGCTTGCTGTCCCCCACGGAGCTTGCTATACCCGCACAGCTTGCTGTCCCCCGCACAGCTTGCTGTCCCCCGCACAGCTTGCTGTCCCCCGCACAGCTTGCTGTCCCCTGCGGAGCTTGCTGTCCCCCGCGGAGCTTGCTATACCCGCACAGCTTGCTGTCCCCCGCACAGCTTGCTGTCCCCCGCAGAGCTTGCTGTCCCCCGCGGAGCTTGCTGTCCCCCGCGGAGCTTGCTGTCCCCCGCAGAGCTTGCTGTCCCCTGCAGAGCTTGCTGTCCCCCGCACAGCTTGCTGTCCCACGCGGAGCTTGCTGTCCCCCGCACAGCTTGCTGTCCCCCGCACAGCTTGCTGTCCCCCGCGGAGCTTGCTGTCCCCCGCGGAGCTTGCTGTCCCCTGCAGAGCTTGCTGTCCCCCGCACAGCTTGCTGTCCCCCGCCCAGCTTGCTGTCCCCCGCACAGCTTGCTGTCCCCCGCCCAGCTTGCTGTCCCCCGCACAGCTTGCTGTCCCACGCACAGCTTGCTGTCCCCCGCACAGCTTGCTGTCCCCCGCGGAGCTTGCTGTCCCCCGCGGAGCTTGCTGTCCCCCGCATAGCTTGCTGTCCCCCGCGGAGCTTGCTGTCCCCCGCGGAGCTTGCTGTCCCACGCAGAGCTTGCTGTCCCCTGCAGAGCTTGCTGTCCCCCGCCCAGCTTGCTGTCCCCCGCGGAGCTTGCTGTCCCCCGCGGAGCTTGCTGTCCCCCGCAGAGCTTGCTGTCCCACGCATAGCTTGCTGTCCCCCGCCCAGCTTGCTGTCCCCCGCCCAGCTTGCTGTCCCCCGCCCAGCTTGCTGTCCCCCGCAGAGCTTGCTGTCCCCCGCCCAGCTTGCTGTCCCCCGCAGAGCTTGCTGTCCCCCGCCCAGCTTGCTGTCCCTTGCGGAGCTTGCTGTCCCCCGCGGAGCTTGCTGTCCCCCGCGGAGCTTGCTGTCCCCCGCCCAGCTTGCTGTCCCCCGCAGAGCTTGCTGTCCCCCGCCCAGCTTGCTGTCCCCCGCCCAGCTTGCTGTCCCCCGCCCAGCTTGCTGTCCCCCGCGGAGCTTGCTGTCCCCCGCGGAGCTTGCTGTCCCCCGCAGAGCTTGCTGTCCCACGCATAGCTTGCTGTCCCCTGCAGAGCTTGCTGTCCCACGCACAGCTTGCTGTCCCCCGCCCAGCTTGCTGTCCCTTGCGGAGCTTGCTGTCCCCCGCGGAGCTTGCTGTCCCCCGCACAGCTTGCTGTCCCCCGCACAGCTTGCTGTCCCTTGCGGAGCTTGCTGTCCCCCGCGGAGCTTGCTGTCCCACGCACAGCTTGCTGTCCCCCGCACAGCTTGCTGTCCCCCGCACAGCTTGCTGTCCCCCGCGGAGCTTGCTGTCCCCCGCACAGCTTGCTGTCCCCCGCAGAGCTTGCTGTCCCTTGCGGAGCTTGCTGTCCCCCGCACAGCTTGCTGTCCCACGCACAGCTTGCTGTCCCCCGCACAGCTTGCTGTCCCCCGCAGAGCTTGCTGTCCCTTGCGGAGCTTGCTGTCCCCCGCACAGCTTGCTGTCCCACGCACAGCTTGCTGTCCCCCGCACGGCTTGCTGTCCCCCGCACAGCTTGCTGTCCCTTGCGGAGCTTGCTGTCCCCCGCACAGCTTGCTGTCCCACGCACAGCTTGCTGTCCCCCGCGGAGCTTGCTGTCCCCCGCGGAGCTTGCTGTCCCCCGCGGAGCTTGCTGTCCCCCGCACAGCTTGCTGTCCCTTGCGGAGCTTGCTGTCCCCCGCACAGCTTGCTGTCCCCCGCACAGCTTGCTGTCCCCCGCAGAGCTTGCTGTCCCCCGCGGAGCTTGCTGTCCCCCGCAGAGCTTGCTGTCCCCTGCAGAGCTTGCTGTCCCCCGCACAGCTTGCTGTCCCCTGCAGAGCTTGCTGTCCCCCGCACAGCTTGCTGTCCCCCGCACAGCTTGCTGTCCCCCGCACAGCTTGCTGTCCCCCGCAGAGCTTGCTGTCCCCCGCGGAGCTTGCTGTCCCCCGCGGAGCTTGCTGTCCCCCGCAGAGCTTGCTGTCCCCCGCAGAGCTTGCTGTCCCCTGCAGAGCTTGCTGTCCCCCGCAGAGCTTGCTGTCCCACGCACAGCTTGCTGTCCCCTGCGGAGCTTGCTGTCCCCTGCAGAGCTTGCTGTCCCACGCACAGCTTGCTGTCCCACGCACAGCTTGCTGTCCCCTGCAGGGGACGTCAAGGTCTTTTTCCATGGAGCTGCTTTCCAGCAGGACAACTCCTAGTCTGTGCTCCTGCCTAGTGCTGTTCCTCCCCAGATGCAGGGCTCTGCACTTGTCCTCGCTGGCCTTCATGAATTAGGATTTCTTTGTTTCTTTCTGCTTGTTTGTTCTTTAACAGTTAGACTTGAAATCTTTTGCCAAATTATTTACTTGCTGGAAGAGGCAGTTTCCAACCTTTGAATCAGTGACATCTGCATGAATCATTTTGGGGGCAAATGACAAATTCCAGCCATGTGTAAACTTGAGGTTTTTCACATTAGCTTTGCTTTGACGTTTGGTTCAGAACAAATAATGAAGGAACAGCCAAACTGAGCATTAAACTTGCATTTTTCAGTAACACTAAGTTGCATGTGCAGTGTAAACTGGATGTGGCCCTGGGCAGCCTGCTGTAGTTGGAGGAGTCCCTGCTGAGTGCAGGGGAGTTGGACAAGATGCCCTTTGAGGCTCCCTTCCCATCCCGTGCAATCTGTGAATCTCTGCATCCACCTGGATGTTATTTGCATATGTATGCTCTTGAGTTAGGAACTGGCTGGAGGGCCAAGCCCAGAGAGTGGTGGTGAATGGTGCCACATCCAGCTGGCAGCCAGGCACCAGTGGTGTCCCCAGGGATCAGTGCTGGGCCCCATCCTCTTTAACATCTTCATTGATGATCTGGATGAGGGGGTTGAGTCAGTCATCAGCAAGTTTGCAGATGACACCAAGTTAGGAGCAGATGTTGGTCAGTTAGAGGGCAGAAAGGCTCTGCAGAGGGACCTCGACTGACTGGACAGATGGGTAGAGTCCAACAGGATGGCATTCAACAAGTTCAAGTGCCAGGTGCTGCACTTTGGCCACAGCAACCCCATGCAGAGCTACAGGCTGGGGTCAGAGTGGCTGGAGAGCTGCCAAACAGAGAGGGACCTGGGGGTGCTGATTGACACCTGCCTAAACATGAGCCAGCAGTGTGCCCAGGTGGCCAAGAGGGCCAATGGCATCCTGGCCTGCATCAAGAATAGTGTGGCCAGCAGGAGCAGGGAAGTCATTGTGCCCTGTGCTCAGCACTGGTTAGACCACACCTTGAGTCCTGTGTCCAGTTCTGGGCCCCTCAGTTTAAGAAGGACATTGAGACACTTGAAGGTGTCCAGGGAAGGGCAACAAGGCTGGGAAGAGGCCTTGAGCACAGCCCTGTGAGGAGAGGCTGAGGGAGTTGGGGTTGCTTAGCCTAGAGAAGAGAAGGATCAGGGGTGACCTCATTGCCCTCTACAACTACCTGAAAGGTAATTGTAGACAGGAGGGGGTTGGTCTGTTCTCTCAGGCAAGCAGCACCAGAACAAGAGGACACAGTCTCAAGCTGTGCCAGGGGAGGTTTAGACTCGAGGTGAGGAGAAAGTTCTTCACCAAGAGAGTCATTCATCATTGGGATGTGCTGCACAGGGAGGTGGTGGAGTCCCCATCCCTGGAGGTGTTCAAGAGGGGATTGGATGTGGCACTTGGTGCCATGGTCTAGTCATGAGGTCTGTCGAGACAGGTTGGACTTGATGATCCTTGGGGGTCTCTTCCAACCTTAGTTATACTGTGATACTGTGATACTGTGAGTGTTGTGAACATCAAAATCCTTGCATTTACTTTAGATCTGCCCAGACACTTTGTTTTCTCAGGCTTCTCTCAACCTGTGTGCCATGCTGTGCAGCAGGGAATTTTGTCACAGTTGGTTTTCCTCTCTTTAGTGGAAAGAAGCATTGATGGCATGTTGCTGACTGAAGCACTGTGCATAGCTTGTAATGGAAGTGAGCCCTCCTTGTCTGCTTCAGATGCCTCAGGAAATAGGTGAGTGTTCCTTACCTTCTGTGATGACAAGAGTGAAAGTGGCCTCTTGGGTTTTAATGGAGGAACAGTCTGTACCTTTAGAGTGAGAGGGAAGTGGAAATCCTCAGCCCCATATCAAACTCAATGGTTTGTGTCCACTGAAATCCTTATGTGACCAGGGACTTGATTTGTTTGTTTGTTTGACTTCGATGCTCAGCAGGCTGAACATGAGCCAGCAGTGTGCCCAGGTGGCCAACAAGGCCCATGGCCACCTAGCCTGCAATAGGAACAGTGTGGCCAGCAGGAGCAGGGAAGTCATTGTGCTCTGTGCTCAGCACTGGTTAGGCCACACCTTGAGTCCTGTGTCCAGTTCTGGGCCCCTCAGTTTAGGAAAGATGTTGAGATGCTGGAAGGTGTCCAGAGAAGGGCAACAAAGCTGGGGAGGGGTCTGGAGCACAGCCCTGTGAGGAGAGGCTGAGGGAGCTGGGGTTGCTTAGCCTGGAGAAGAGGAGGCTCAGGGGAGACCTTCTTGCTCTCTACAACTCCCTGAAGGGAGGTTGTAGCCAGGTGGGGGTTGGTCTCTTCTCCCAGGCAACCAGCACCAGAACAAGAGGACAGAGTCTCAAGCTGTGCCAGGGGAGGTTTAGGCTGGATGTTAGGAGGAAGTTCTTCACAGAGAGATTGGCCCTTGGGATATGCTGCCCAGGGAGGTGGTGGAGTCACCATCCCTGGAGGTGTTTAAGAGGAGCCTGGATGAGGCACTTGATGCCATGGTTTAGTTGATTAGATGGTGTTGGATGAGAGGTTGGACTCAATGATCTTGAAGGTCTTTTCCAACCTGGTTAATTCTTTATTCCATTCCATTCCATTCCATTCCACTCCATTCCATTCTATTCTATTCCACTCCATTCCATTCTATTCTATTCCATTCCATTCCATTCCATTCTATTCTATTCTACAGAGTGAGCTTTGGAATGTAAGCAGAAAGAGAATTTGGATGAGCCATTTAATTTCTTGTCTACTTCACTGACAGTAGAACCAAATCAGTACTGTCTTTTGGATTTCACTTGGAATTGGTGAAGAGGATGGCAGTGTTCCCAGGCCTCCTGCTGAGTCAGCTTTCACTAAGTACTGATTCTCATCATTCATTACATGTTAAGTGCAGTCTTCATGTTTGTGATCCACAGGTGTGTGAGATGTGAACAGACTTTCATCAATGTAAGCAAGTCTTGTGACTGCAGGAGCCCAAACATTCTAGTAAGTAGAAGAGTGACAGTAAATACTGAAGCTCAGAACAAGAAAAGCTGTGCTGAGGAGTGGTCACATTTCCTTTATTTTCCCCTCTTGTTTGTTTCTTTGTTTCAGACTGGGGGATTATGTTTCAGTGCTGGTGAAAGTTTGCCCCTAAAAGGAGTTGCAACTGTTCGTTTTGGACAGCTGGTAAGTGGTTTTTGTGTCAAACATTCTCATTAGTTACTTTGAGTTAAGTGTTTGAATTGCCTTTCCTGAACAGCCAGGCTGGGGGCTTCTTGTCTGAGCACAGTGACTGCAAGGTCATTTCATAGTCTCACAGTATCAGTCAGGGTTGGAAGGGGCCACAAGGATCATCTAGTTCCAACCCCCCTGCCACGGGCAGGGACACCCCACACTAGATCAGCCTGGCCACAGCCTCATCCAGCCTGGCCTTAAACACCTCCAGGGATGGGGCCTCAACCACCTCCCTGGACAACCCATTCCAGGGCTTCACCACTCTCATGGGGAAGAACTTCCTCCTCACCTCCAGCCTGAATCTCCCCACCTCCAGCTTCATTCCATTCCCCCTAGTCCTATCACTCCCTGAGATCCTGAGCAGTCCCTCCCCAGCCTTCTTGGAGCCCCCTGCAGATCCTGGAAGGCCACAATGAGGTCACCTCAGAGCCTTCTCTTCTCCAGACTGAACAGCCCCAACTCCTTCAGTCTGTCCTCACAGGAGAGGTGCTCCAGCCCTCTGCTCATCCTCCTGGCCCTTCTCTGGACACCTCCCAGCACCTCCAGATCCCTCTTGGAATAGGGGCTCCAGAACTGGAGGCAGTACTCCAGGTGGGGTCTCAGCAGAGCTGAGCAGAGGGGCAGAATCCCCTCCCTTGCCCTGCTGGCCACACTTCTCCTGATGCAGCCCAGGCTCTGCTTGCCTCTCTGGGCTGCAAGTGCACACTGAGAGCTCCTGTTGAGCTTCTCCTCCACCAGCACCCCCAAGTCTCTCTCCTCAGGGCTGCTTTCCAGCCAGTCCCTGCCCAGCCTGGATTTGTGCCTGGCATTGCCTCCACCCAGCTGCAGGACCCTGCCCTTGGTCTTGTTGAACCTCCTGAGGTTGGCTTGTGCCCACCTCTCCAGCCTGTCCAGGTCCCTCTGGATGGATCCCTTCCCTCCAGCCTGTCTGCTGCCCCACACAGCTTGGTGCCATCAGCAACCCTGCTGAGGCTGCACTCAATGCCACTGTCCATGGCACCCACAAAGATGTTGAACAAGCCTGGTCCCAGGACTGATTCCTGAGGGCCTCTGCTTGTCCCTGGCCTTCCCTGGGACATGGACCCATGGACAGCCACTCTTTGGCCATCAAGCCAGTTCTAGTGGTCACCCATCAACCCCATGTGTCACCAGCCTGGAGACCAGGCTGTGGTGCAGGACAGTGTCAAAGGCTTTGCTCAGGGCCAGGGAAAAGACATCAGTTGCACCAACAAGTGTAAGAGTGCAGGCATGGAGACCAGGCAAGCATTGTTCTCATGAAATATGCAGAGGAAATATCATGCCCTGTTGGAAACTTAAATAGGGAAGTAATTTAGTATCCATACAAGTAGCATGTGGTCTATACCGAGTCCCATTCTGGTGCCCCCAGTATAAGAGGGCCACAGAGCTGTTGGAGTGAGTCCAGAGGAGGCCACAAAGATGATCCAAGGGCTGCAGCACCTTTGCTGTGAGGACAGGCTGAGGGAGCTGGGGGTGTTCAGCCTGGAGAAGAGAAAACTCTGGGGGGACCTTAGAGCTGCCTTCCAATAGCTGAAGGGATCCTAGAGGAAGGCTGCAGAGGGACTTTTCCTGAGGGTGTCTAGAGACAGGACAAGGGGGAATGGTTTGAAGCTGAGGGAGAGCAGGGTGAGACTGGAGCTGAAGAAGGAGTTCTTCAGTCTGAGGGTGGTGAGACTCTGGACTGGGTTGCCCAGAGTGGTTGTGGATGCATTATTAATTGTGTTTTGAACTGAAACATTTACAAAGGCCAGGAAGCTCTTAGGGAAAATTCAGTAGCACCTTTTAGGTGACAGAGTTTTCCAGAGTGTTGGCTTGTGGATAAATTGTGTGGAGCAAAGAGAGTGAAGCATTTCTTTATTCACAGGGTTTAACACTGACCTCAGCCTGGTTCCTGCAAAACCTGCAGTCCTCAGCCTCTGCCTGTTGGGTGAGTTTCATAAGTGCCTGCAGTTTGCTTTTCTGTTAGAGGTGATGCTCTGTATGCAAGCCTGGCACTTTCATCGCTGGAATTGAGCTTGCTTGCTTTTAAAGAGTCTTCTTTTGAGATGACAGTATCTAAGAAAGAAAGAAATGCACAGGGAGTTTAGAAAGAGTTGATCTTAGTGCAAATCTCCAGGGGCAGAATCTTCACAAGATGAATGGTGTTAGAGAGAGCCTCCTGCAGGGGTCAGTTGGTCTGTGAACTGCTCATGAGTGTATGCAGTAAGGAGTCACTCAGAACATCAACATTTTCCATGTTCAGTATTCACTGGCAGCTGGTCTTTATCCTTCTTTTTGGCTTTCAGATACTCATTTTGTTCTGTTTTCAGCACTGCTTAGGCCACACCTTGAGTCCTGTGTCCAGTTCTGGGCTCCTCAGTTCAAGAGAGTTGTTCAGTTGCTCAAATGTGTCCAGAGAAGGGCAACAAAGCTGGGGAGGGGTCTGGAGCACAGCCCTGTGAGGAGAGGCTGAGGGAGCTGGGGTTGCTTAGCCTGGGGAAGAGGAGGCTCAGGGCAGACCTTATTGCTGTCTAAAACTCCTTGCAGGGAGGTTGTAGCCAGGAGGGAGTTGGTCTCTTCTCCCAGGCACCCAGCACCAGAACAAGAGGACACAGTCTCAAGCTGTGCCAGGGGAGGTTTAGGCTGATGTTTGGAAGAAATTCTTCCCAGCAGGAGAGATTGGCCATTGGGATGTGCTGTCCAGGGAGGTGGTGGAGTCACCATCCCTGGAGGTGTTTAGGAAGAGCCTGGATGAGGCACTTGGTGCCATGGTTTAGTTGATTGGGTGTTGGGTGATAGGTTGGACTTGATGATCTCTGAGGTCTTTTCCAACCTGGTTAATTCTGTGCTCTGTAAGGCTAACCACAGAACCATCCTTTTTTGCTTTGCTTTCCTCATGCAAGTGTTATTTACCATTTTGTTGCTCTGGGTGGCAGTAACTATGTGTGGAAGAGTGTCTGCCACAACAGGATCATGCTCTGCTGCTTTTTTGCCAGCTCTATCATCACACATCCTCATTTCCCTTCCATATTCCTCTTCTCAAAGTCAGATTTTAACTTGTTAAGCCCATTTTTTTCTCCCCATCTGTCACAACCCAAAGGGTTCAACTCTTGTTGAAGTCTCACTTTGAGGATGATCCATGCTAGGCAGTCTGGAGTCAGCTAGGTGTCACAGCAATGCTCTGATGAGCCTAGGAGAGCTCACAGAAAAGTCTGTGCAGAAGTAGTTTTCTCTGTGTGTATGAGGGAAAGAGTCAGGAACATCAGGTGGCATGGGGCAGCACCAGCTGGAGCAGCCAATCTCTCTTATACTGGATAGGATAGAATGGAATGGAATGGAATGGAATGGAATGGAATAGAATAGAATAGAATAGAATAGAATAGAATAGAATAGAATAGAATAGAATAGAATAGAATAGAATAGAATTAACCAGGTTGGAAAAGACCTTTGAGATCATCAAGTCCAACCTATCACCCAACACCATCTAATTAACTAAACCATGGCACCAAGTGCCTCATCCAGGCTCTTCCTAAACACCTCCAGGGATGGTGACTCCACCACCTCCCCAGGCAGCCCATTCCAATGGCCAATCTCTCTGGGAAGAATTTTTTCCTAACATTCAGCCTAAACTTCCCCTGGCACAGCTTGAGACTGTGTCCTCTTGTTCTGGTGCTGGTTGCCTGAGAGAAGAGACCAACTCCATCCTGGCTACAACTTCCCTTCAGGGAGTTGTAGACAGCAATGAGGTCTCCTCTGAGCCTCCTCTTCTCCAGGCTAAGCAACCCCAGCTCCCTCAGCCTCTCCTCACAGGGCTGTGCTCCAGACCCCTCCCCAGCTTTGTTGTCCTTCTCTGGACACCTTCCAGCATCTCAACATCTTTCCTAACCTGAGGGGCCCAGAACTGGACACAGGACTCAAGGTGTGGCCTAACCAGTGCTGAGCACAGGGCACAATGACTTCCCTGCTCCTGCTGGCCACACTGTTCCTGATCCAGGCCAGGATGCCATTGGCCTTCTTGGCCACCTGGGCACACTACTGGCTCATGTTCAGCTGCTGCCAACCTGTACCCCCAGGTCCCTCTCTGTTTGACAGCTCTCAGCCACTCTGACCCCAGCCTGTAGCTCTGCCTGGGGTTGTTGTGGCCAAAGTGCAGCCCCTGGCACTTGGACTTGTTGAATGCCATCCTGTTGGACTCTGCCCATCTGCCCAGCCTGGCAAGGTCCCTCTGCAGAGCCCTTCTGCCCTCTAACAGATCAACTCCTGCCCCCAGCTTGGTGTCATCTGCAAATGTACTGATGATGGACTCAATCCCCTCCTCCAGATCATCAGTAAAGATACTGAATAGGATTGGGCCTAGCACTGATCCCTGGGGGACACCAGTGGTGCCTGGCTGCCAGATTTGTGCCTATTGATGCTGTCTCAGGATGTCTCTGGTGTTTATTTGCTGCAAATCTTGAGGATGTTTGTGACTGCCAGGCCCAGCTGCCAGCTAGCAGGCCCCAGGCTGGCAGGCATCTAGCAGACTTAGGCTCAGTATTTTCCCAGCAGCATCTCATGCACACAGCTCTGAGATGTATTCTCCTGCTTACCCCATTGGATTTCTTTACAAACTGAGACTGTCACCATGCCTTCAATCAGTTTATCCTGTCTGTCTGTCTGTCTCAGCCTCCTCAGCCCTTCAGAGGTGCTGCCTGAGCCTGATGAGCAGCTGCTGATCTGACTCCAACGAGGTGCTAGGTGGTGGCAGCTTAATGCTGGTGCAGGGATCCCTGCACACAGGTGCCAGGCATCACTTCTGCCTGTCCTGGAGCAGTGGGCTGGTTTGTCACCAAAATTCAACAGTGGTATAAAAACAACCTGGTTTAGGAGCAACAGGATAGAAAAATACTGAAAACTGAGAAGAAGATCTTTGTGCTCTGTGCAGCTGTACCTGGGATTACCCAGTCAGAGAATTGTCAGGGTTGGGAGGGACCTCGAGGCTCAGCCAGTTCCAAGCCCCCTGCCATGGCCAGGGACACCTCACACTACAGCAGGTTGCTCACAGCCACATCCAGCCTGGCTGCAAACACCTCCAGGCAGGAGGCTTCCACCACCTCCCTGGGCAACCTGTGTCAGGCTCTCACCACCCTCATGGGGAACAACTTCCTCCTAACATCCAATCTCAATCTCCCCATTTCTAGTTTTATTCCCTTCCCCCCAGTTCTATCCCTCCCTGACACCCTCAAAAGTCCCTCCCCAGCTTTCTTGTAGCCCCCTGCAGATACTGGAAGGCCACAAGAAGGTCTCCTGGGAGCCTTCTCTCCAGACTGCACAACCCCAACTCCCTCAGTCTGTCTCCATAGCAGAGCAGCTCCAGCCCTCTGCTCATCCTCATGGCCCTTCTCTGGACACCTTCCAGCACCTCCAGATCCTTCCTGTCCTAGGGGCTCCAGAACTGGACCCAGAGCTCCAGCTGTGGTCTCAGCAGAGCAGAGCAGAGGGGCAGAATCCTCTCCCTGGCCCTGCTGGCCACACTTCTCTTGCTGCAGCCCAGGCTCTGCTTGGCTCTCTGGGCTGCAAGTGCTCACTGCTGGCTCCTGTTGAGCTTCTCCTCCCCCAGCACCCCCAAGGCCTTTTCTTCAGGGCTGCTCTCCAGCCAGTCCCTGCCCAGCCTGTATCAGTGCCTTGGACTGCCCCAACCCAATACTTGACAGTGTTAGGTCTTTGATGCAGTCACCTTTGTGCTGCTGCCTGAGTGGTGTTAAAGATTTTGGTCCTTGCTTTGTTTTCTGAGTGCAGATGCTGGGATTTCTCTTGCCTCATTCCTCCTAGCTGAGGCAACTAAAATGAACTGGAGAGGTGAGAGCACTGATTTCACACTGCCAGAATATGGAAGCAGAACATCTAGGAGAAAATACTGGGATGAAATTACTTTAAAGTAAATGACTTTAAGGTGAAAATGGGAGATGAGGAATGGCTTATTAGAGATTCCATTCATCTTATGACTGCCTTATCACAGGGAGGGGTGAATCAAAGCTCTTGTGTGTTCTTGTGTTTCTCCATTGCAGTCACACTCTAATCTAACAGCATGCCAAGCTCTTGGAAACATGTGTGTGATGAACATGAACTCCCTGAGTCCTTCAAGTGCTGATGCCTGTGGTTTGTTTCAGTATATTTATGTCAATACAGCAAGGTTAGGCATTGTTCATTCAGTAGCCTTCTGGTAAGTTGCCTTTCCCCTGGCTTTCAGACTGTAGTAGTGTTCTATGGTAGTTCTTATTCTGGATGTTCTTTGATGCAAAGCATTCTGTTGCTGGAGAGGAAACATTGTCATTGTTTTCAGGAGGCAGAGCCTGCCCTGGCTGTATTATGGTGATCAGCCAGGATTAGCATCCCAAGTGCTTGAGGCAAATCATTTCCCTGCAGTCTTCACTTTTAAAGGAACAGATAAGGTAAGTGTTGGCTAGTAGGCATGGAATCATGGAATGGCTTGTGTTGGAAGGCACCTTCAAAATCATCCAGTTCCAACCTCCTGCCACGGGCAGGGACACCTGCCACCAGCCCAGGCTGCTCAAAGCTTCATCCAGCCTGGCCTTGAACACCTCCAGGAAGGGACATCCATGACCTTCCTCTGGGCAGCCTGTGCCAGTGTCTCTCCACCTCTACTGTAAAGAAGTTTTCCCTCACATCCAGTGTAAATCTGCCCTCCTCAAGCTTCAGTCCATCCCCTCTCATTCTGTCTCTACAAGCTCATGTCCAAAGTCCCTTCCTGGCCCAATGCCAGCACAAGGGGCAGTGGTGGAAGTTGAGGCATAGGCAGTTTCACATGAATATGAGGGGGAAATTTTTCCCTGTGAGGGTGCCAGAGCCCTGGAGCAGGCTGCCCAGGGGGGTTGGGGAGTCTCCCTCTCTGGAGGTATTCCAACCCCACCTGGATGTGTTCCTGTGTGATCTGCCCAGTGACCCTGCTCTGGCAGGGGGGTTGGACTGGGTGATCTTTTCAGGTCCCTTCCAGCCCCTGAAATTCTGTGACTCTTCTAGACCTGAGTTACTGCTTCACTGGGACCAGCGGGAACCTGCAGGGAAGCAGACATTAGAAAGGGGCCATCCTCACATCAAGCAGTTTTGGTTTGCTACAGATGTGGCTCTCCTAAAGATGATGTCCACTTCCTGGCAGTTTCATTGTTTCTTTGTCTTCTTTTCATCATCAGGATGTAAAGCTGCAGTTTATTGCAGCCTCATTTGATGCAGCAGGGAACTTTCTTAAATGGCAAAGCCTGGAAGGAGGCATCTTACAGGTATGTTTGATTTGCATTATCTTTTCTCAATGCCAGAACATTCTGATTGCCTTTAGACAAGACCAAGTGCTGCACTTTGGCCACAACAACCCCAGGCAGCACTACAGGCTGGGGTCAGAGTGCCTGGAGAGCTGCCAAACAGAGAGGGACCTGGGGGCAGTGGTTGACAGCAGCTGAACAGGAGCCAGCAGTGTGCCCAGGTGGCCAAGAAGGCCAATGGCATCCTGGCCTGGATCAGGAACAGTGTGGCCAGCAGGAGCAGGGAGGTCATTGTGCCCTGTGCTCAGCACTGGTTAGGCCACACCTTGAGTCCTGTGTCCAGTTCTGGGCCCCTCAGTTTAGGAAAGATGTTGAGATGCTGGAAGGTGTCCAGAGAAGGGCAACAAAGCTGGGGAGGGGTCTGGAGCACAGCCCTGTGAGGAGAGGCTGAGGGAGCTGGGGTTGCTTAGCCTGGAGAAGAGGAGGCTCAGGGGAGACCTCATTGCTCTGTACAACTCCCTGAAGGGAGGTTGTAGCCAGGTGGGGGTTGGTCTCTTCAGGCAAGCAGCACCAGAACAAGAGGATACAGTCTCAAGCTGTGCCAGGGGAGGTTTAGGCTGGAGGTGAGGAAGAAATTCTTCCCAGCAAGAGAGATTGGCCATTGGAATGGGCTGCCTGGGAAGGTGGTGGAGTCACCATCCCTGGAGGTGTTTAGGAAGAGCCTGGATGTGGCACTTGGTGCCATGGTTTAGTTGATTGGGTGTTGGGTGATAGGTTGCACTTGATGATCTCAAAGGTCTTTTCTAACCTGGTTAGTTCTATTCTATTCTATTCCATACTATGCTATGCTATGCTATTTACAGGGAGCAGACATTGTGGGTATGAAGTACACTGTTTCCCATGTCCAGCCACTAGGCTGGACACTCTGTACACCAGAGGTGTATCTTGTGGGGCAGCAGCAGGAGGCACCCTGGCTAAACTGCCACAAGGTGGTAGTGAGATGAGTGTTGACATCTTCTCCCAAATAACAAGTGATAGGATGAGAGGAAATAGTGACAAGATGCACCTGGCTATAGTCTCCCTTCAGGGAGTTGTAGAGAGCAAGAAGGTCTCCCCTGAGCCTCTTCTCCAGGCTAAGCAACCCCAGCTCCCTCAGCCTCTCCTCACAGGGCTGTGCTCCAGACCCCTCCCCAGCTTTGTTGCCCTTCTTTGGACACCTTCCAGCATCTCAACATCTTTCCTAACCTGAGGGGCCCAGAACTGGACACAGGACTCAAGGTGTGGCCTAACCAGTGCTGAGCACAGGGCAGAATGACCTCCCTGCTCCTGCTGGCCACACTGTTCCTGATCCAGACGAGATTCCACAACCTCTCTGGGCAGCCTGCTGCAGGGCTCTGGCAAGCTCACAGTGAAAAGGTTTTCCCTTCTGTTCCCATGGCACCTCCTCTGCTCCAGCTTGCACCCAGTGTCCCTTGTCCTGTCACTGGACATCACTAGCAGCAGGAATTGGCAGCTGCAAAGCATTACAGAGTAGAATTTGTTTGGCAGTCCAGTGGTGATCTAGGCTCTGAGCAACTCCCTAGGCCGGCAGCAAGAGGAACTCTAGCAAGAACAATTGGGAATTGTCTCTCCCTTTCTCTGGGCTCCTCATGTCACTCTTGGACCATGTCACTTCAAATGCTCCAGAGGAGCAGCTGACATTCAGCATTTAGAAGTGAGTGCTGTTTCTTTGTTTGTTATCTGAGGATGAACTGCCTTGCATCTGCCTCTCACAGTTAGAGGAAGAGTGATGTCTGGGATAGCAGGTGACTAAGGCAATTACTGTGCACAGGAAACTCTCTATTCTGACACAGATTTTAGGGTTCATTGGAATAGGTTAATTCCCTAAATGCAGAGCTTGTGGTAGCTATCAGGACCTAATGGGAGAGGAACAGCTCTTCCATGCAAAGCCTCTTTCCATGTAATCACAGAACACTGGGGACTGGAAGGGACCTGTAGATGTCCAACATCCCTGCCAAAGCAGGATCACCTAGGGCAGGCTGCACAGGAGCACACCCAGCTGGGTTTGGAAAGTCTCCAGGGAAGGAATGGGAATGGAATGGAATGGAATGGAATGGAATGGAATGGAATGGAATGGAATGGAATGGAGTAGAATAGAAGAGAAAAGAGAAGAGAAGAGAAAAGAGAAGAGAAGAGAAAAGAGAAGAGAAGAGAAGAGAGAAGAGAAGAGAAGAGAAAAGAGAAGAGAAGAGAAGAGAAAAGAGAAGAGAAGAGAAGAGAAGAGAAGAGAAGAGAAGAGAAGAGAAGAGAAGAGAAGAGAAGAGAAGAGAAGAGAAGAGAAGAGAAGTAGAATAGAATAGAAGTAGAGTAGGGTAGAGTAGAGTAGAATAGACCAGACCAGGCTGGAAAAGACCCTCCAGATCCTCAAGTCCAACCTATCTCCAGAGAAGGAGACTCCACAACCTCTCTGGGCAACCTGCTGCAGTGCTCTGTGACCCTTACAGTGAAAAAGTTCTTCCTTATGTTCACATGGAACCTCCTCTGCTCCAGCATGCAGCTGTTGCCCCTTGTCCTGTCACTGGGTACCACCAAAAAGGGACCATCAGCTTTGTCCTGACATGCACCCCCCCAGATATTGATAGACATTGATCAGATCTCAGAGTCTCTCAGAAAAGAGACCTTTTGGAACCAGGGATTTTAATTGAAAGGTGCAGCATTGGCCTTTGGCACCAGGCCTAAGGGGTCTGGAAGCTGTGCTTTCCTGGTAAAGAGTTTCACACTGCAGATCAGCCCTCAACTCTGCCAATCAATCACAGTATCATCACAGCACATGAGAGTTTGGAAGGGACCTCCAGAGGTCATCCAGTCCAACCCCCCTGTCAGAGCAGGAGCACCCAGGGTAGTCTGCACAGGAATGCATCCAGGTGGGGTTTGAATGTGTCCAGGGAAGGAGACTCCACAACCTCTCTGGGCAGCCTGCTCCAGGGCTCTGTGACGCTCACAGTGAAGAAGTTCCTCCTCATGTTGAGCTGAAACCTTCTGTGTTCAATGTTCTATGTTGCTTCTTGTTTTATTCCTGTGCACCACCCAACAGGGCTTGGCCCCCTCCACTTGCCACCCACCCCTCAGCTATTGATAGACATTGATCAGATCCCCTCTCAGCCTTCTCTCCTCCAGACTAAACAGCCCCAGGGCTCTCAGTCTCTCTTCACAGGGGAGATGTTCAAGTCCCTCTGTTGGACTCTCTCCAGCAGATCCAGGGAGCCCAGAATTGGCCATAGTAGTCCAGGTGTGGTCTCAGCAGGGCATGCATCATGATATCACAGTGCTGAAGCCATCTCAGTGCATAATTGTAGCAAATCCCAGAATTCCAGCTGCACACCAATGGAATCATGGTGGCAAGAGACAGGCCCAGAGGAAATGGTTCCAAGCTGCACCGGGGGAGGTTCAGGCTGGATGGTAGGAAACATTGCTTCACTGAAAGGGTTACAATAAACCAGGTTGGAAGAGACCTTCAAGATCATCAAGTCCAACCTATCATCCAACACCACCTAATCAACTCACCCATGGCACCAAGCACCCCATCAAGTCTCCTCCTGAACACCTCCAGTGATGGTGACTCCACCACCTCCCTGGGCAGCACATTCCAATGGGCAATCACTCTCTCTGTGTAGAGCTTCCTCCTAACCTCCAGCCTAAACCTCCCCTGGCACAGCTTGAGACTGTGTCCTCTTGTTCTGGTGCTGGCTGCCTGGGAGAAGAGACCAACCCCCGCCTGGCTACAACCTCCCTGCAGGCAGTTGTAGAGAGCAAGAAGGTCTCCCCTGAGCCTCCTCTTCTCCAGGCTAAGCAACCCCAGCTCCCTCAGCCTCTCCTCACAGGGCTGTGCTCCAGACCCCTCCCCAGCTTTGTTGCCCTTCTCTGGACACCTTCCAGCAAGTCAACCTCCTTCCTAAACTGAGGATCCCAGAACTGGACACAGTACTCGAGGTGTGGCCTAACCAGTGCAGTGTACAGGGGCAGAATGACCTCCCTGCTCCTGCTGGCCACACTGTTCCTGATGCAGGCCAGGATGCCCTTGGCCTTCTTGGCCCCCTGGGCACACTGCAGGCTCATGTTCAGTCTACCATCCACCAGTATCCCCAGGTCCCTCTCTGCCTGGCTGCTCTCAGCCACTCTGACCCCAGCCTGTAGCTCTGCATGGGGTTGCTGTGGCCAATGTGCAGAACCTAGCACTTGGATGTGTTCAGTCTCCTGCCCTTGGCCTCTGCCCATCTGTCCAGCCAGGCAAGGTCCCTCTGCAGAGCCTCTCTACCCTCCAGCAGAGCATGGTCTGCCCAGGGCAGTGCTGGAGTCACCATCCCTGGAGGTGTTTAAGCAGCCTGTGGACCTGGTGCTTAGAGACATGGTTTAGTACTGACCATTTAGTGCTTGGACAGGATGATCTTGGAGGTCTCTTCCAAGCAGATCTGTTCAGTGATTCTCTGGTATGAGTTCAACAGACAGTTGTGTTACCTCTTCTTAAACAACATTAATGTGACCAACACATAAGCTGTAAATATTTCATGTGAGAAACTGATACCTTGGAATTAACCTCTTTATATTTCTGTCTTGTTCAGCTTTGTCCTGATACCCAAACTAGATTGGATGCAGCTTATGCTTTTGGAACAACATACCAGCAAAGTGTAAGTAAGGGATAAAATGCTCTTCTGAGTGGTGAATAAGGTTGGGGTTTAAGTCATCAGTAATTCACAACACACTGAAGGACCTCTGGAGTTTAGCCATGAGCTGCAGCATTGTCCTTCTTCCTTGATCATACTCTTCCTTATTGTAATTCTTGTTTATTATTGAATGAAATAAACCTGATGGGTGTGGGGGGGTTGGTTTGTTTGTTTAACTATACAGGAAACCAGTGGTGATGATGTAGGAATCATAGAATCAATAAGGTTGGAAAAGAGCTCAGAGGTCATCAAATCCAACCTAGCACCCAACACCTCCTGACGACTAAACCATGGCTCCAAGTGCCACATCCAATCCCCTCTTGAACACCTCCAGGGATGGGGACTCCACCACCTCCCTGGGCAGCACATTCCAATGGCCAATCTCTCTTGCTGGGAAGAACTTTCTCCTCACCTCCAGCCTAAACCTCCCCTGGCACAACTTGAGACTGTGTCCTCTTGTTCTGGTGCTGGCTGCCTGGGAGAAGAGACCAACCCCCACCTGGCTACAGCCTCCCTTCAGGGAGTTGTAGAGAGCAAGAAGGTCTCCCCTGAGCCTCCTCTTCTCCAGGCTAAGCAACCCCAGCTCCCTCAGCCTCTCCTCACAGGGCTGTGCTCCAGACCCCTCCCCAGCTTTGTTGCCCTTCTCTGGACACCTTCCAGCAACTCAACATCTTTCTTAAACTGAGGGGTCCAGGACTGGACACAGGACTCAAGGTGTGGCCTAAGCAGTGCTGAGTACAGGGGCTGGTACAGGATAACCAAGATAAATTGAACTGGCATCCCAGTTAGTGAGGTTGCTGCCTCATCAGTGGAAGAACACAATGCTTGAATTCCAGCAGTCATATACAGCTTCACAGATTGCACTGGGCTGGAAAGGACCCTCAAAGGGCATCCTGTCCAACCCCCCTGCACTCAGCAGGGACACCTCCAGCTACAGCAGGCTGCACAGGGCCACATCCAGTCTGATCCTGAGTGTCTCCAGGGACAGGGCCTCAACCACATCCCTGGGCAGCCTGTCCCAGTGTTTCACCACTCTCATTGTCCAGCCTGAGCCTGCCCTGCTCTAGTTTCAAACCATTGCTGCAAGCCCTTCTAAACAGTCCCTCCCCATTTCTCTGACATGTGCTGGGATATGTTTCCCTCATCTGTTCAAAACCATGAGCAGAGCTTCATTCTCCACATGAATCACTCATTTGCAAGAGGTTTGTATAACATCATTGGTGCTTCCTAATTGCTTGCCAAGAGCTGCAGTGACTTCCCTTTTGGGAGGAAGTGGACCAGATTCCCCAGTCACTGTATAGGGGAAGAATCCATACCTTGATAAAATCAATAACTGGCTGAAGCCAGCATTTCATTTCAACTTTCTTTTCTTTGTTGTTTCTTTGCAGTGCAAAATTTCACTTTCCAAGATTTTATTGGATTTTCCTCATCCAATCTTCTATGACCTCTTCCTTGAATATAGCAGTGCTGATGGCCAGCAGGCTCTCTGGGCCCTGCCAGTTAGGAACCTGAATCTTCAGTACAGTGAAATGTTTGTTAATCAAGGTAAGACTGTTGGAGTAACAGCCCTGGGGAATTGAGCAGTCTTCATAACTTCAAGGAGAAAGAATTTGGTTTGCTTAAGGCCAGGCTGGATGAGGCTGTGGCCAGCCTGATCTAGTGTGGGGTGTCCCTGCCCATGGCAGGGGGGTTGGAACTAGATGATCCTTGTGGTCCCTTCCAACCCTGACTGATATTGTGATACTATGATTTTATATATATATGTGTGTGTGTATATATGTATATATATATGTATATATATATAGGAACTGGCTGGAGGCTGAGCCCAGAGAGTGGTGGTGAATGGTGCCACAGCCAGCTGGCAGCCAGGCACCAGTGGTGTGCCCCAGGGATCAGTGCTGGGCCCCATCCTCTTTAACATCTTCACTGATGATCTGGATGAGGGGATTGAGTCAGTCATCAGCAAGCTTGCAGATGACACCAAGCTGGGAGCAGATGTTGATCTGTTAGAGGGCCAAAGGAGGGACCTTGCCAGGCTGGACAGAGTCCAACAGGATGGCATTCAACAAACCCAAGTGCCAGGGGCTGCACTTTGGCCACAGCAACCCCATGCAAAGCTACAGGCTGGGGGCAGAGTGGCTGAGAGCTGCCAAACAGAGAGGGACCTGGGGGTGCTGATTGACAGCTGCCTAAACATGAGCCAGCAGTGTGCCCAGGTGGCCAAGAAGGCCAAGGGCATCCTGTTCCATCAGGAACAGTGTGGCCAGCAGGAGCAGGGAAGTCATTGTGCCCCTGTACTCTGCATTGATTAGGCTACACCTTGAGTCCTGTGTCCAGTTCTGGGCCCCTCAGTTTAAGAAGGACATTGAGACACTTGAATGTGTCCAGAGAAGGGCAAGGAGGCTGGGGAGGGGTCTGGAGCACAGCCCTGTGAGGAGAGGCTGAGGGAGCTGGGGTTGCTTAGCCTGGAGAAGAGGAGGCTCAGGGGAGACCTCATTGCTCTCTACAACTCCCTGAAGGGAGGTTGTAGCCAGGTGGGGGTTGGTCTCTTCTGCCAGGCAAGCAGCACCAGAACAAGAGGACACAGTCTCAAGCTGTGCCAGGGGAAGTTTAGGCTGGAGGTGAGGAGAAAGTTCTTCACAGAGAGAGTTGTTGGCCACTGGAATGTGCTGCCCAGGGAGGTGATGGAATCACCATCCCTGCAGGTGTTCAAGAGGGGATTGGATGTGGCACTTGGTGCCATGGTTCAGTCATGATGTCTGTGGTGACAGGTTGGACTCGATGATCTTTGAGGTCTCTTCCAACCTTGGTGATTCTGTGACACTGTGATACTGTGATATACTTGCTGTGGTGGGTTGAAGTTTCCCCCCCAACATTAACTTTGCCAGACCAACTCAGCTGGAAGCAAATGAAGCTGTATTTAAAAGCAGGAACCACACTCCACAATGGAATGCAATGAATGTGTACAAAATACACAGTAAAAGATAGCACAGCACAACAGAATTGATTCTGCTTCAAGAGTTTAATACTTGGTGGCCAATTTGTGAGTGTTCAGTGCAAGCTTTGGTCACATACACAAGCCCCATCCATACTATCCCTTCCAGGCTAAGCCTCTCTATGCTTGTATGATGCACAAATAAAGTCAACTGATGTCCTTCTGTGTTTGTTTAAAGTGGACAGAAGTAGAATCACAGAGTGGCTTAGGTTGGAAGGGAGCTCACAGATCACAGCCTCACAGTATAACTAAGGTTGGAAGAGACCCCAAGGATCATCGAGTCCAACCTGTCACCACAGACCTCATGACTAGACCATGGCACCAAGTGCCACATCCAATCCCCTCTTGAACACCTCCAGGGATGGGGACTCCACCACCTCCCTGGGCAGCACATTCCAATGACGAACGACTCGCTCAGTGAAGAACTTTCTCCTCATCTCGAGTCTAAATCTCCCCTGGCACAGCTTGAGACTGTGTCCTCTTGTTCTGGTGCTGGTTGCCTGGGAGAAGAGACCAACCCCCTCCTGTCTACAATCACCTTTCAGGTAGTTGTAGAGAGCAATGAGGTCTCCCCTGAGCCTCCTCTTCTCCAGGCTAAGCAACCCCAGCTCCCTCAGCCTCTCCTCACAGGGCTGTGCTCAAGGCCTCTCCCCAGCCTTGTTGCCCTTCTCTGGACACCTTCAAGTCTCTCAATGTCCTTCCTAAACTGAGGGGCCCAGAACTGGACACAGGACTCAAGGTGTGGCCTAACCAATGCAGAGTACAGGGCACAATGACCTCCCTGCTCCTGCTGGCCACACTATTCCTAATACAGGCCAGGATGCCATTGGCCTTCTTGGCCACCTGGGCACACTGCTGGATCATCTCGAAGGTCTCTTCCAATGTGGTCTGGTCTATTCTATTCTATTCTACTCTATTCTACTCTATCCTATTCTATTCTATTCTATTCTACTTGCCCCAACCCCCCTGCAGTGGGCAGGGACACCTCTCAACTAGACTCAGCTGCTCAAGGCCTCATCTAGGCTGTCCATGAACACCCCTTAGGGAGCAGGCATCCACAGTCTCTCTGGGCAACCTATTGCAGAGTCTCATCACCCTCAGACTGAAGAACTTCTTCCTGAGATCCAGTTTAAACTTACTGACCCTCAGCTTGAAGCTGTTCCCCTTTGTCCTGTCTCTAGACATCCTTGTGAAAACTTCCTCTGCAGCCTTCCTGCAGGATCCCTTCAGGTGTTGAAAGGCAGCTCTAAGGTCCTCTCAGAGTCTTGTCCAGGGTGAACACCCCCAGCTCCCTCAGCCTGTCCTCACAGCAGAGGTGCTCCAGCTCTTGGATCATCTTTGTGGCCCTCCTCTGGACTTAGAATACATAGAATAAACCAGGTTGGAAGAGACCTTCAAGATCACCGTGTCCAACCCATCAACCAATCCAACACCGCCCAAACAACTAACCCATGGCACCAAGCACCCCATCAAGTCTCCTCCTGAACACCTCCAGTGATGGCGACTCCACCACCTCCCCAGGCAGCCCATTCCAATGGGCAATCACTCTTTCTGTGTAGAACTTTTTCCTAACATCTAGCCTGAACCTCCCCTGGCGCAGCCTAAGACTGTGTCCTCTTGTTCTGGTGCTGGTTGCCTGGGAGAAGAGACCAACATCCGTCTGTCTACAACCTCCCTTCAGGTACTTGTAGAGAGCAATAAGGTCACCCCTCAGTCTCCTCCTCTCCAGACTAAGCAACCCCAGCTCCCTCAGCCTCTCCTCGTAGGGCTTATGTTCCAAACCCCTCACCAACTTCATTGCCCTTCTTTGGACTCGTTCCAGCAAGTCAACCTCCTTCCTAAACTGAGGGGCCCAGAACTGGACACAGGACTCAAGGTGTGGCCTAACCAGTGCAGTGTACAGGGGCACAATGACCTCCCTGCTCCTGCTGGCCACACTGTTCCTGATGCAGGCCAGGATGCCATTGGCCCTCTTAGCTGCCTGGGCACACTGCAGGCTCATGTTCAGTCTACCATCAACCAGCACCCCCAGGTCCCTCTCAGCCTGACTGCTCTCAGCCACTCTGACCCCAGCCTGTAGCTCTGCATGGGGTTGCTGTGGCCAATGTGCAGAACCTGGCACTTGGATGTGTTCAATCTCCTGCCCTTGGATTCTGCCCAGCAGCTCTGTGTCCCCCTTCTGCTGGGGACACCAGAACTGGAGGCAGGGTTGAGGGTGAGGTCTCACAGGAGCAGAGTAAAAGGTCACAAAAGAGTAGAGAGTAAATGATTTGATGTCCTGAGTACAGTGCCATGTACTATACAGCTGTGTGGCTCTTTTCTAGCAGCTTTCATTCTCCCTGTGTGCTGATGCAGCTTTCTGTGTGGCTGTCCTGTTTTGCCCCAGGCAGTAACATGAACAACTGGCTTCTGACTCGTCGCTTTTTCTTGGTGGATGCCCTGAGCGGAAAGGAGAGCAGCTCGGGGAGGCTGCCGAGGGCCGTCCGGATTGCCAGCAGAGTAACAATCAGGTGACTCACCCCAGAGCACACATAGCCCTCAGGGAAGGAAGCCCAGCCCTGCAGCTGCCATTTGACTGTCTTTAAAAGACACCTAGGGTTTTATGGTGGTTCTAGTCTGTCATAATATCATGGCATCAGTCAGGGTTGGAAGGGGCCACAAGGATCCGAGGTTCCAAGCCACCTGCCATGGGCAGGGACACCCCAAACTAGATCAGGCTGGCCACAGCCTCATCCAACCTGGGCTTAAACACCTCCAGGGACAGGGCCTCAACCACCTCCCTGGACAACCCATTCCAGGGCTTCACCACCACTCTCATGGGGAAGAACTTCCTCCTCACCTCCAGCCTGAATCTCCCCACCTCCAGCTTCATTCCATTCCCCCCAGTCTTATCACTCCCTGAGATCCTGAGCAGTCCCTCCCCAGCCTTCTTGGAGCCCCCTTCAGATACTGGAAGGCCACAATGAGGTCACCTCAGAGCCTTCTCTTCTCCAGACTGAACAGCCCCAACTCCTTCAGTCTGTCCTCATAGGAGAGGTGCTCCAGCCCTCTGCTCATCCTCGTGGCCCTTCTCTGGACCCCTTCCAGCACCTCCAGATCCCTCTTGGAATAGGGGCTCCAGAACTGGAGGCAGTACTCCAGGTGGGGTCTCAGCAGAGCTGAGCAGAGGGGGAGAATCCCCTCCCTTGCCCTGCTGGCCACACTTCTCTTGCTGCAGCCCAGGCTCTGATTGGCTTTCTGGGCTGCAAGTGCACACTGAGAGCTCCTGTTGAGCTTCTCCTCCACCATGTCCTGTGCTGCTTTTTCCATTGCATCCTTGGAAACAAAGCAAAAGTTTCCCTGGGTTGCTCATGTGAGTGAGGAAGAACACATAAAATTGTTTAAGGCCAGGCTGGATGAGGCTGTGGCCAGCCTGATCTAGTGTGGGGTGTCCCTGCCCATGGCAGGGGGGGTGGAACTAGATAATCCTTGTGGTCCCTTCCAACCCTGACTGATACTGTGAGACTGTGATACTTCTGAGGGTAAAAATTACAGTGATTTCTGTCCAGAGGTGATGGATCAGACTATGTGTGCATAATGCAAGTTAGCAGGCCTTCAGGCACTTCTCAGCCTATTTCTATCTATGTGTGCATGCTTTTAGTAGCCTTTCCATGAAGACTTTCCAAGCAATTCCACTGTTTTCTGCATGAAAATACTGTTTGCATTTTAGGCTGGATGTTAGGAAGAAATTCTTCCCAGCAAGAGAGACTGGCCACTGGAATGTGCTGCCCAGGGAGGTGGTGGAGTCACCATCACTGGAGGGGTTTAGGAAGAGCCTGGATGAGGCACTTGGTGCCATGGTTTAGTTGATCAGATGGTGTTGGGTGATAGGTTGGACTTGATGATCTCTGAGGTCTTTCCCACCTGGTTAATTCCCTCTTCTCTTCTCTTCTCTTCTCTTCCCTTCCCTTCCCTTCCCTTCTCTTCTCTTCTCTTCTCTTCCCTTCCCTTCCCTTCCCTTCCCTTCCCTTCCCTTCTCGTCTCTTCCCTTCCCTTCTCGTCTCTTCTCTTCTCTTCTCTTCTCTTCTCTTCTCTTCTCTTCTCTTCTCTTCTCTTCTCTTCTCTTCTCTTCTCTTCTCTTCTCTTCTCTTCTCTTCTCTTCCCTTCTCTTCCCTTCTCTTCCCTTCCCTTCCCTTCCCTTCCCTTCCCTTCCCTTCCCTTCCCTTCCCTTCCCTTCCCTTCCCTTCCCTTCCCTTCCCTTCCCTTCCCTTCCCTTCCCTTCCCTTCCCTTCCCTTCCCTTCCCTTCCCTTCCCTTCCCTTCCCTTCTCTTCTCTTCTCTCCTCTCCGAACCTCTCCTCTCTTCTCTT
This sequence comes from Dryobates pubescens, assembly GCF_014839835.1. Lineage (NCBI taxonomy): Eukaryota > Metazoa > Chordata > Aves > Piciformes > Picidae > Dryobates > Dryobates pubescens. The sequence continues at coordinate 27,927,084 of NC_071625.1, read as the reverse complement.
CTCTTCTCTTCTCTTCTCTTCTCTTCTCTTCTCTTCTCTTCTCTTCTCCCCTCTTCTCTTCTCTTCTCTTCTCTTCTCTTCTCTTCTCTTCTCTTCTCTTCTCTTCTCTTCTCTTCTCTTCTCTTCTCTTCTCTTCTCTTCTCTTCTCTTCTCTTCTCTTCTCTTCTCTTCTCTTCTCTTCTCTTCTCTTCTCTTCTCTTCTCTTCTCTTCTCTTCTCTTCTCTTCTCTTCTCTTCTCTTCTCTTCTCTTCTCTTCTCTCCGCAGCATTCGTCTGGTACCCCATAGTCAGAGGGGAGCCATCTACCCTCCTCTGATTACTGTTGCTTACACAGATGTGCTTGTCCAGAACCCTGAGACCCAGAGTGTGAAGGTGAGAGCTTGCTGCTGTCTTCCTTGAGCTGATTTATTAGTCCCATTCTCTCAGCTTTTGGGTGAACCTTTTTGGGGGGAGGTTATACAAATGGTTCTCATTTTCAGTCCTGTGCAGGTTCAAGCTGCAAGTTCTCACTGAAACTGAAAGTTTTTCAATACATTAACAGTTGTAAAATCAATTTCAAACCATTGCCCCTGGTCCTCTCACTGCAGGCCTTGGCAAAGAGGCCCTCTGCAGCCTTGTGGTAGGCCCCCTCCAGGTACAGGAGGGTGAGGGATGGAGGGTTTGGTTTGGGGGGATTTTGTCCCTTTGTTTTTCCCCTCTTCAATTTAAACTGAATTACAATTCCCATTCAGTCACATTTGTGTTAACCTTAACCTTGCAATGACAAAGACTCAGGCTGGAATGTTACAAACCCAGGACATTCTCTCTTCCTTGTTCAAATCCTTCTGGCCAAAGCCAAAACATCTCCTGGGTTAGGCAGACATTTAAGCTAGAGGGAGCGATCTTGCAGCTGCATGGCAGCTTGTATGTCCTTCAGGCTTCAAAAAGGAGGCAGAAATTGTTGGACTGGTTGCTGCAGTCCTAGCTGGGAATTCCCATTTCAGAATTCCTCTGCATTCATACCTCTGCTGTCTTGACTTCCAGGTTTCCTTCTCAGTCAGTTACGAGATGGAGCAATCAGAGGCTCAGACCGATGTGAGTTGTATTTCTCTGCAATGTGTTGGGGGAATGATTTGCTTCTGCTCCTCTGTGGGTTTGTAAAATAGCTGGAAATGATTCTTCATTCTCTTCAGATTGCCTTGGGAGTGTTGGGTGGGCTGGCAGTGTTGTGGTCGCTGCTCAAGACTACAGGCTGGAAGAGGCGTACAGGAAGCTCTGTGATTGACTTGCAGGTATGAGCAGCTGGCAACCCCCCAAGGGACACATCCTCCTCTCTTTAAGGAGACCCTTTGCTGTCATTCTGTTTCCTAAGGTAACTCATAGTTTCTAGCCTAGCTGCACAGAACTGTGCCCTGGAGCTGGGTTCACTTGAGGCAAAGTAGGGCTTCTGCTTTTCCTGTGTGATTCTGCTCTTGTCATTTAGGAAATACTTCTGCTAGACAATACAGGTATGTAGCAATTCACAGATTCACAACATGCTTTGGGTTGGAAGGACCTTAACAACCATCTAGTTACAACCCCACTGCCATGGGCAGGGACACCTCCCACCAGCCCAGGTTGCTCAAGGCCTCATCCAACCTGCCCTTGATCACCTCCAGAGAGAGACAGTATCACAGTATCACCAAGGTTGGAAGAGACCTCAAAGATCATCAAGTCCAACCTGTCACCACAGACCTCATGAATAAACCATGGCTCCAAGTGCCACATCCAATCCCCTCTTGAACACCTCCAGGGATGGGGACTCCACCACCTCCCTGGGCAGCACATTCCAATGGCTAACAACTCTCTCAGTGAAGAACTTTCTCCTCACCTCCAGCCTAAACCTCCCCTAGTGCAGCTTGAGACTGTGTCCTCTTGTTCTGGTGCTGGTTGCCTGAGAGAAGAGACCAACCCCCTCCTGCCTACAATCACCCTTCAGGTAGTTGTAGAGAGCAATGAGGTCTCCTCTGAGCCTCCCCTTCTCCAGGCTAAGCAACCCCAGCTCCCTCAGCCTCTCCTCGTAGAGCTTGTCCTCAAGGCCTCTCCCCAGCCTCATTGCCCTTCTCTGGACACCTTCAAGTGTCTCAATGTCCTTCTTAAACTGAGGAGCCCAGGACTGGACAGAGGACTCAAGGTGTGGTCTAACCAGTGCAGAGTACAGAGACATCCACCACCTCCCTGGGCAACCTGTGCCAGTGTCTCCCCACCCTCACTAGAAAGAATTTCTTCCTAATCTCCAGTCTGAATCTGCCCTCCTCAAGCTTCAATCTGTTCCCTCTCATCCTGTCAGAGCTCTGAGCAACCTGATCTAGTTGAGGATGCCCCTGCTGACTGCAGAGGGTGTTGGTCTAGATGATCTTTGGAGATCCCTTCCAACCCAGACCATTCTATGATTCTATTCAGATCTGTTGAGTGGACTTAGCTGTCTGATGAAGTCTTCCTTGATCAAAGCCCATCATGTAGCAGCTTCAGATACTGAAGATGTCATAAGCATGTCACCACAGTAGAAAAGTCTTCTTTGAGGCTGCTTTTCAATGCTGGAGTTTCCCCTAGTGTGAGCTGCAGACCCTTGTATGTGACTGTACATATTCCTCCTTTAACCACTCTTGCAAGGTCTCTACAGTGTGTGTTTATAATTGCAGACAGTGTTGAAGTTCCTCCTGTTCTATGCTGGAGACCTTGCCAACGTTTTCTTTCTCATCACAGTGGGCACAGGGATTTACTGGCTTGTGTTCTTCAAAGTAAGTGTCTCTCCAGAGGTGGGTGTTATCAAAGCCAATGAATATTGCATGGATTTGTGTGCAGAAATTCATTTGCTTTCTTTTTTCTTTCTTGTTGTTTGTTTTGCCTTTCTGGTCAGAGTGTTGAGGCAAGTGCTCTGTCATACTCTCTTCTGTGAGCTTCTGGGGTTGTGTTCAACTCTTCCTTTTCATAGAATCAAGAAGGTTGGAAAAGACCTCAGAGATCATCAAGTCCAACCCATTACCTAATACCTAACACCTCCTGACAACTAAACCATGGCTCCAAGTGCCTCATGCAGTCCCCTCTTGAACACTTCCAGACATGGTGACCCCACTGCCTCCCTGGGCAGCACATTCCAATGGCCAATCTCTCTTGCTGGGAAGAACTTTCTCCTCACCTCCAGCCTAAACCTCCCCGGGCACAGCTTGAGACTTTGTCCTCTTGTTCTGGTGCTGGGTGCCTGGGAGAAGAGACCAACCCCCACCTGGCTACAACCTCCCTGCAAGGAGCTGGAGAGAGCAACAAGGTCTCCCCTGAGCCTCCTCTTCTCCAAGCTAAGCAACCCCAGCTCCCTCAGCCTCTCCTCACAGGGCTGTGCTCCAGACCCCTCCCCAGCTTTCTTGCCCTTCTCTGGACACCTTCCAGCATCTCAACATCTTTCCTAAACTGAGGGGTCCAGAACTGGACACAGGACTCAAGGTGTGGCCTAACCAGTGCTGAGCACAGGGCAGAATGACCTCCCTGCTCCTGCTGGCCACACTGTTCCTGATGCAGGCCTGGATGCCATTGGGCACACTGCTGGCTCATGTTCAGCCTACTATTGACCTGTAAGGTGACAGGTTGTACTTGGTGATCTCTGAGGTCTTCTCCAGCCTGGCTGATTCTATGATTCTATACATTCTAACACATGGACTGCAACAGCTGTGTGCAACATTTACACTGTGTACAGGGATTTGCAATTGATGAACAGCACAAGAACCCCCCTGGACAAAAACTGGGGGAGCTAAGAGCTTCCCCTTCCCTGCTCCCCTCCTTAGCCTTCTGCCTTTCTTAGCCACCTGGGCACACTTAGGATTCATTGTGCTTGCAGTCTGCTTAATAGTCCCTTAAAATACTTTACTAAACCCCAGTGTTTGCACACTAAGTATTGACCTTTTTGTGCAATGTGTGTTTCACTCTGAAGTGTTTAGTGTGTTGGCACATATGCCATCCACTCTGCTCCAATGTGACTTCTCCATTACAGGCCCAGCAGTTTGTCTCTGTCCTGTTACCACTTCCATCTCAAGAAGAGGATTTTGTCACATACATAGCTTGTGCATTTAGTTTAAAGGTAAATATTCTGTTGCATTAAAGACATTTCAACACAGGCTCCTTGAGGTTTGCATGGAGTCATAGAATGGGTTAGGATGGAAGGAACTTTAAAGATCATCCAGTTCCAACCCCCTTACCATGGGGCAGGGACACCTCCCACCAGCCCACGTTGCTCAAGGCCTCATCCAACCTGGCCTTGAACAACTCCAGGGAGGAAGCATCCACAATCTCTCTGGGCAACCTGTGCCAGTGTCTCACCACCCTCACTGGAAAGAATTTCTTCTTAATCTCCACTCTAAGTCTGCCCTCCTCAAGCTCCAATCCATTCCCTCTCATCCTATCACTACAGCCCTTGTCAAATGTCCCTTCCTGGCTTTGTTGTAGCCCACTTCAGGTACTGGAAGGCTGCTCTAAGATCTCCCTGGAGCCTTCTCTTCTCCAGGCTGGAGAGCCCCACCTCTCTCAGCCTGTCTCCAGAGGGGAGGTTCTGCAGCCCTCTGATCATCTCTGTGGCCTCCTCCGGACCTGCTCCATCAGCTCCAGGTCCCTTCTGTGCTGGGGGCACCAGAGCTGGAGGCAGTGCTGCAGGTGGGGTCTGAGCAGAGCAGAAGGGCAGAATCCCCTCCCTGTGCTGCTGCTCTCCCTGCTCTGGCTGCAGCTCAGCACACAGCTGCCTGCTGGGCTGCCAGGGACCACTGCTGGCTCCTGGGCAGTTTGTCACCAACTGACACCCCCAAGGCCTTCTCCTGCAGAATGCTCTCGAGGTACTCCACACCCAGCCTGGATCTGTGCTTGGGATTGCCCTGCCCCAGCCATAAGACTTGATCTTCACCACCTTATACAGTTCCTTTTATTAGTGTAGACAATGATTTTCTGCAAAGAATTTGATTCATTTCCCCCCAGCAATTTCATTTGTGGAGTCTTTGCAGGGAACCAAATGTTTAAGGAAGGTGACCTGTGGAGAATTCTTTACTTGCAAGGAAATGTAGTATCATAGTATCACAGTATCAGTCAGGGTTGGAAGGGACCACAAGGATCATCTAGTTCCAACCCCCCTGCCATGGGCAGGGACACCCCACACTAGATCAGCCTGGCCACAGCCTCATCCAGCCTGGCCTTAAACACCTCCAGGGACGGGGCCTCAACCACCTCCCTGGACAACCCATTCCAGGGCTTCACCACTCTCATGGGGAAGAACTTCCTCCTCACTTCCAGCCTGAATCTCCCCACCTCCAGCTTCATGCCATGTAAAGGGAAAAAACCCCACCTCAGGAAGGGAAGTGCTTTCTCTTAAAGAGGGATGGAGTGCTGTCAATTCCTGACTGAACCAAAAGGCAGATGGAAGTCAGTATGTTCAAAGAGAACTTGTGGAATTCAGAGATCCCAATTTTGGGGAGACACAATGATCTTACTGATTCTGGGGAGCATGTTGAGCTGGATTTCATCACACAGGTTCACCTGGGGACATGCTTAAGTCAGTTGGGTTTTTAATGTGCTCTTTTGCTGTGCTTTCTGCAGCGTTTTGGACATCATCTCCTTGCTTCTAAAGTTAAAGAAAGCCCAGCTGCTGACAGCAGGGCAGGCTCAAGTGCAGTCAAGCCTCTTCCTTCCGTTTAATGACTGACATGTGCAGTGTTTCTTCAGCTGTGCCTGCATGGTGTTGCTGTCCTCACCTGTTGGATCTCTCCTTTCTCCCTCAGGCCCTGCAGTTCCTCCATTTGCTGGTTTCACAGCTCACTGTAGATGTTTTCTTTATCGACTGGGAAAGACCTAAGGGCAAAGTCCTTAAAGCAGTTGAAGGTAACTCAAGCTGTGCTCCTTTGCCTCAACAGCTCTGGCTGCTTGCAAATCACACAATCAGCCAGGCTGGAAAAGCCCTCAGACACCATCCAGTCCAACCTATGACCTCACACCCCCTGATAACTAAACCATGGCTCCAAGGGCCACATTATTGTGGGTTGTTTCTTCTGTAGCTTGGGAAGGACTTTTGGTGTGGGATGGGCTCTTGAAGCATATAGTTGGTTATGTGGGGTTCTGCTGCAGTGTATTTAACAGAGTCAGAATGGTCTGGGTTGGAAGGCAACACTAAAGCTCATCCAGTCCAACCTCTCTGCAGTCAGCAGGGATATCCTCTGCTAGGTCAGGTTGTCCAGAGCAACCTGGTGTTTATTCATGTTGTTATTTCTGGGTTTAAATGTGCTTTCAAATTAAATATGGAGGGGGGGGGAAGAAACCAAACACCACCTCAAACTCACCTCATTCCCTCAATCAGTATTTTTGCTGTTGGCAAATGAAGGCCAGAGCCAACTTAGGTGCCATAGAATCATAGAATCAGCCAGGTTGGAAAAGACCTCAGAGATCATCAAGTCCAGCCTATGAGCTAATAGCCAACACCTCCTGACAACTAAACCATGGCTCCAAGTGCCACATCCAATCCCCAAGCACCCCACCCAGTCTCTTCCTAAACACCTCCAGGGATGGGGGCTCCACCACCTCTCTGGGCAGCACATTCCAAGGGCCAATTACTCTTCCTGGGAAGAGCTTGGAAGAACTTTCTCCTCACCTCCAGCCTAAACCTCCCCTGGCACAACTTGAGACTGTGTCCTCTTGTTCTGGTGCTGCTTGCCTGGGAGAAGAGACCAACCCCTTCCTGGCTACAACCTCCCTGCAGGGAGTTGGAGAGAGCAAGAAGGTCTCCCCTGAGCCTCCTCTTCTCCAGGCTAAGCAACCCCAGCTCCCTCAGCCTCTCCTCACAGGGCTGTGCTCCAGACCCCTCCCCAGCTTTGTTGCCCTTCTCTGGACACCTTCCAGCAGCTCAATATCCTTCCTAAACTGAGGGGCCCAGACCTGGACACAGGACTCAAGGTGTGGCCTAAGCAGTGCTGAGCACAGGGCAGAATGACCTCCCTGCTCCTGCTGGCCACACTGTCCCTGATGCAGGCCAGGATGCCCCTGGCTCTCACTCAAGTACTCAGAGCTGTATTTTATGTGTTCTTTTTTAGGTGAAGGGGTTATTAAAAGTGCTGCTGCACCTGTGAGCATCTGGAGGACATATTTTATAGCAAATGAATGGAATGAAATTCAGACAGTGAGGAAGATCAATCCACTCTTCCAAGTGATTGCAGTCCTCTTCTTTCTGGAGGTAATTACTGTTGGTATTAATCTGTTATGGTTCACAACCAGAGCATAACAAAAGGATCTGGAGGTCAGTTCTTACATTCTCTGTGATCACAGTGGATGACTTTCAAGTTCACTTGAAAAGATAAAACTTAGTGAAATAAGCATTTTAAAGTCAGTTCTTTTTTCATCACTTATGGGCATGCATCTATGGGCACTGCAATAAGAGCTTTATAACTTAGTGAAATAATTAAGGGGTTTTTCTCATTTAGAATCATAGAAGCACAGAATTGTCAGGGTTGGAAGGGACCTCAAGGCTCAGCCAGTTCCAACCCCCCTGCCATGGCCAGGGACACCTCACACTGCAGCAGGTTGCTCACAGCCACATCCAGCCTGGCTGCAAACACCTCCAGGCAGGAGGCTTCCACCACCTCCCTGGGCAACCTCTGCCAGGCTCTCACCACCCTCATGGGCAACAACTTCTTCCTCACATCCAATCTCAGTCTACCCATTTCTGGTTTTATTTCCATCCCCCCCAGTCCTATCACTCCCTGACACCCTCAGAAGTCCCTCCCCAGCTTTCTTGGAGCCCCCTTCAGATACTGGAAGGCCACAATGAGGTCTCCTGGGAGCCTTCTCCTCTCCAGCCTGCACAGCCCCAACTCCCTCAGTCTGTCTCCATAGCAGAGCAGCTCCAGCCCTCTGCTCATCCTCGTGGCCCTTCTCTGGACACCTTCCAGCACCTCCAGATCCTTCCTGTGCTAGTGGCTCCAGAACTGGCCCCAGAGCTCCAGCTGTGGTCTCAGCAGAGTGGAGCAGAGGGGCAGAATCCCCTCCCTGGCCCTGCTGGCCACACTTCTCTTGCTGCAGCCCAGGCTCTGCTTGGCTCTCTGGGCTGGGAGTGCTCACTGCTGGCTCCTGTTGAACTTCTCCTCCCCCGGCACCCCCAAGGCCTTTTCTTCAGGGCTGCTCTCCAGCCAGTCCCTGCCCAGCCTATATCAGTGCTTGGGATTGCCCTGACCCAGCTGCAGGACCCTGCCCTTGGTCTTGTTGAACCTCATGAGATTGCCCTGGGCCCAGCTCTGCAGCCTGTCCAGGACCCTCTGGATGGATCCTTCCCTCCAGCTGTCAGCTGCACCACACAGCTTGGTGCTGTCAGCAATCCTGCTGAGGGGGCACTCAATGCCACATTTCTGGGTGTATATCTATAGGTCACTGCAATAAAAACTTTAAAACTTAGTGAAATAATTATGTGCAGTTCATTTATTCTTTATTTGGCATGCAGCTGTGGGTCATGGCCACAAACTATCTCAAAAGTGAGGTAAATCATTGTTATTGTTTCCATCTATGGGTATCCATCTATGGCTCATTGCAATAAAAGCTTTTGTAAAGCCCCCAACAAACCAAGCTTAGAGGCCTTTGGTCTGCTTGGGGTTATTTTAATAAGGTCATGAGTTGCCTTAAATGACTCCAACTGATCAATCTCTGTACACACTCCTTTCTTCATGGGCTTGCTGGCTGCCTCCTGGTACAGTGGTTTCATATTCATCTGAACTGAGCTTCCTTGCTGCTAAGCCTGGCCTGCATCAGGAGCAGTGTGGCCAGCAGGAGCAGGGAGGTCATTCTGCCCTGTGATCAGCACTGGTTAGACCACACCTTGAGCAGGGCTGGGCAGCCTTCAGCCAGCCTGCTAGGAGCAGAGCTGGAGATGTTTCAGCATTGAGCTCTCACTCCCTACCCTGCCAGCTGGGCTTTTGCTAACCAGCTGCACAGTCACACAATGGCAGGGGGTGGAAGGGACCTCAGAAGCTCATCCAGCACAACCCCCCTGCAGGATCACCCAGGGCAGGGCACACAGGAACACATCCAGGCAGGTTTTGAGTATCTCCAGAGAGGGAGACCTTGCCACCTTCCCAGGCCTGTATCAGGCTCTGAGTTTGCTTTAGCTACACCTTTCATTATCTGCTCCTCAGGAGGGCATGAGACAGCTTTAATGCCTTGCAGTCTGCAAGTGCTGCTAAAGGCAACTCCTGCTACAGGGAAGTGATTAAATTCATCCAAAACTCTCCTCTCAACACATTCAGGCACTTGGCCCTCTCTCTCCTGGCTGCACACTGCTCTGTTGTGCTTTACCCCTTCAGTACACATTGAGTCCTGTGTCCAGGTCTGGGCTCCTCAATTTAAGGACATTGAGAAGGGCCAGAGAAGGGCAGGGAGGGGTCTGGAGCACAGCCCTGTGAGGAGAGGCTGAGGGAGCTGGGGTTGCTTAGCCTGGAGAAGAGGAGGCTCAGGGGAGACCTTCTTGCTCTCTCCAACTCCCTGAAGGGAGGTTGTAACCAGGTGGGGGTTGGTTTCTTCTCCCAGGCACCCAGCACCAGAACAAGAGGACACAGTCTCAAGCTGTGCCAGGGGAGGTTTAGGCTGGAGGTGAGGAGAAAGTTCTTTTCAGCAAGAGAGACTGGCCATTGGAATGTGCTGCCCAGGGAGGTGGTGGAGTCCCCATCCCTGGAGGTGTTCCAGAGGGGATTGGATGTGGCACTTGGAGCCATGGGTTAGTTGTCAGGAGGGCTTGGGTGACAGCTTGGACTTGATGATCCTTGAGGTCTTTTCCAACCTTACTGATTCTATGTTTCCCTGATTTTTCCCTGCTTTCTGGTAGGATGGATACCACAGCACCATAATGAATCCTACCAATTGTTTCATCTTGTTCTGTTGACTTTCTTCCCTCCTCAGGTGGTGGGGTTTTCAAACCTGGCTTTAATGGATTCCTCTTCCAGTCTTACAAGAAGCAGTGAGAGTTACATTGCTCCCTGGAGCCGCACGTTGAGGTTTGGGGTGTCTGCTGCTCTGTGGCTGGCCATTGCCTTCCTGCAGGTGTGTCACACACAGGAGAGAAAGGATTACCACTGCCAGGGTGCTGCTTGGAAGCTGGAGTGTATCACTTGAGCATCTCCCCTGTGGAGAGAGACTGAGAGCCCTGGGGCTGTTTAGTCTGGAGAAGAGAAGGCTGAGAGGGATCTGATCAATGCCTATCAATATGTGAGGGGTGGGGGTCAAGTGGAGGGGGCCAAGATCTTTTGGGGGGGGCACAGCAATAAGAAAAGGAACAACAGGTTCAGGCTTGAACATAGAAGGTTTCAGTGCAACATGAGGAGAAACCTCTCTGGTGTGAGGGTGGCAGAGCCCTGGGGCAGGCTGCCCAGAGAGGTTGTGGAGTCTCCTTCTCTGGAGACTTTCAAAACAGAGCAGAAAGGGCTGAAACACACCCTGGAGTCCTGTGTCCAGTTCTGGGCCCCTCAGTTTAAGAAGGACATTGAGACACTTGAAGGTGTCCAGAGAAGGGCAACAAAGCTGGGGAGGGGTCTGGAGCACAGCCCTGTGAGGAGAGGCTGAGGGAGCTGGGGTTGCTTAGCCTAGAGAAGAGGAGGCTTAGGGGAGACCTTATTGCTGTCTACAACTACCTGAAGGGAGGTTGTAGCCAGGTGGGGGTTGGTCTCTTCTCCCAGGCAACAAGGGGACACAGTCTCAAGCTGTGCCAGGGGAGGTTTAGACTTGAGGAGAGGAGAAAGTTCTTCACTGAGCGAGTCGTTCGCCATTGGGATGTGCTGCCCAGGGAGGTGGTGGAGTCCCCATCCCTGGAGGTGTTCAAGAGGGGATTGGATGTGGCACTCAGAGCCATGGTTTAGTTGTCAGGAGGTGTTGGGTGATAGGTAACAGAATCATAGAATCAGCCAGGTTGGGGAAGACCTCAGAGATCATCAAGTGCAACCTATTACCTAACACCTACCACCTTGGGGTCTCCACCACCTCCCTGGGCAGCACATTCCAATGGCCAATCTCTCTTGCTGGGAAGAACTTTCTCCTCACTTCCAGCCTAAACCTCCCCTGGCACAGCTTGAGACTGTGTCCTCTTGTTCTGGTGCTGGGTGCCTGGGAGAAGAGACCCAGAGGTTGGACTTGATGATCTGTGAGGTCTTTTCCAACCTTACTGATTCTGTGATCACCTTCGTGGCCTCCTTAGGACCTCCTCCAGCAGGTCCACGTCTCCCTCATGTTGGGGGCCCAGAGCTGGCCACCACACTGCAGGTGGGAAGTGCTTGTTTTGTTCTGAACCATCTTGCAGCATCCTTAAGATCAAAATGAGGAGCAGGTTACTGCTACAACTTCCCTTCATAGGTGAAGGATGTCAGTGCCACTTCACAGAGTCCAGTGCAGTGGTGGCCACTGCAGAAGTCTGTAATTTGTGAGTGTTCAACTGGGATGGAGACTGCTGAACAAAATAACCTTGAATTCCTGTTGCTTTCTTGCAGATTCTGTTTTTTTCTGTGTTCTATGAAAGATTTGTTGAGGACAAGATCAGCCAGTTTGTTGATTTGTGTTGCATGAGCAATGTGAGTATTGCTGTGGCTCTTTTCTAACTCAGCAAGGGGAAAAAAGAGTATCACAGTATAGCAGCAGTAGCAGGCAGGGTGGGAAGGGGCCACAAGGATCATCCAGTTCCAACCCCCCTGCCATGGGCAGGGACACCCCACACTAGATCAGCCTGGCCACAGCCTCATCCAGCCTGGCCTTAAACACCTCCAGGGACAGGGCCTCAACCACCTCCCTGGACAACCCATTCCAGGGCTTCACCACTCTCATGGGGAAGAACTTCCTCCTCACCTCCAGCCTGAATCTCCCCACCTCCAGCTTCATTCCATCCCCCCTAGTCCTATCACTGCCTGAGATCCTGAGCAGTCCCTCCCCAGCCTTCTTGGAGCCCCCTTCAGATACTGGAAGGCCACAATGAGGTCACCTCAGAGCCTTCTCTTCTCCAGACTGAACAGCCCCAACTCCTTCAGTCTGTCCTCACAGGAGAGGTGCTCCAGCCCTCTGCTCATCCTCCTGGCCCTTCTCTGGACACCTTCCAGCACCTCCAGATCCCTCTTGGAATAGGGGCTCCAGAACTGGAGGCAGTACTCCAGGTGGGGTCTCAGCAGAGCTGAGCAGAGGGGGAGAATCCCCTCCCTTGCCCTGCTGGCCACACTTCTCTTGCTGCAGCCCAGGCTCTGCTTGGCTCTCTGGGCTGCAAGTGCACACTGAGAGCTCCTGGTGAGCTTCTCCTCCCTCAGCACCCCCAAGTCTCTCTCCTCAGGGCTGCTTTCCAGCCAGTCCCTGCCCAGCCTGGATTTGTGCCTGGGATTGCCTCCACCCAGCTGCAGGACCCTGCCCTTGGTCTTGTTGAACCTCCTGAGGTTGGCTTGTGCCCACCTCTCCAGCCTGTCCAGCTCCCTCTGGATGGATCCCTTCCCTCCAGCCTGTCTGCTGCACCACACAGCTTGGTGCCATCAGCAACCCTGCTGAGGCTGCACTCAATGCCACTGTCCCTGGCACCCACAAAGGTGTTGAACAAGCCTGGTGCCAGGACTGATCCCTGAGGGACTCTGCTTGTCCCTGGCCTCCCCTGGGACATGGACCCATGGACAGCCACTCTTTGGCCATCAAGCCAGCTCTGTATCCATCTAGTGGTCACCCATCAACCCCATGTGTCACCAGCCTGGAGAGCAGTTTGGAGACTGGTGATTCCTTTAAGTTAATCAGAGGCCACTACCTAGCAGCCACAGTCAGGAGGTTGTAGCCAGGTGGGGGTTGGTCTCTTCTCCCAGGCAACCAGCACCAGAAGAAGAGGACACAGCTTCAAGCTGTGCCAGGGGAAGTTTAGGCTGGAGGTGAGGAGAAAGTTCTTCCCAGACAGAGAAATTGGCCATTGGAATGTGCTGCCCAGGGAGGTGGTGGAGTCACCATCCCTGGAGGTGTTCAAGAAGGGATTGGATGTGGCACTTGGAGCCATGGTTTAGTTGCCAGGAGGTGTTGGGTGTCAGGTTGGACTTGATGATCTCTGAGCTCTGTTCCAACCTTATTGCTTCTATGATTCTAGGATCTTTCTGTCCTTGTTTTGGTGGATGCCTGCTTTGTGTGTGCAGAAGGGCTGGTCCTGCTGATCCCTGCTGTGAATTCAACAGTTCCACCACAGGGTGGTAACCTTTCAATTAGAGGAGCCTCTTCTTCCTCCATCTCTTGCAGATTTCAGTCTTCCTCCTGTCACACAGCTGCTTTGGGTACTACATCCATGGGCGCTCGGTGCATGGGCATGCAGATACCAACATGGAAGAGATGAATCTGAACCTAAAGAGGGAAGCAGTAAGTAACAGGATCAATGCTGGCACCTGCTCCAGACATTTAGTTGTGTAAATCAAAAGCCCCACACCTTTGCCTCATGGAGCAGGCTGCCCAGGGAGGGTGTGGAGTCTCCTTCTCTGCAGACATTCACACCCTGCCTGGATGTGTTCCTGTGCAGCCTGCCCTAGCTTCAGAATTGACCAGGCTGGAAAAGGCCTTCAAGATCATCAGTCCAACCTATCACCCAGCACCATCTCATCCACTGGACCATGGCACCAAGTGCCTCAGCCAGGCTCTTCCTGTGTTGATCCAGTGATGGTGATGCCACCGCCTCCCTGGGCAGCACATCCCAATGGCCAATCTCTCTTGCTGGGAAGAACTTCCTCCTAACATCCAGCCCAAACCTCCCCTGCTGCAGCTTGATCCTGCTCAGGCAGAGGGGCTGCCCTGGATGGTATCTGGAGGTCCCTTCTAACCCCTAACATTCTGTGATTCTGTGACTTTTAGTCTGGAAAACTGCCAAGTGAAGGGGGAAAAGAGCAAGCTGAGCTGGGATCTCATCAATGCTTATCAATACTTGAAGGCTGGGTCTCAGGAGGCTGGGGCCAGGCTTTTTTCACTGCTGCCCAGTGACAGGGCAAGGGGGAATGGGCACAAACTGGAGCATTAGAAGTTCCATCTAAACATGAGGAGGAACTTCTTTAATCTAGAGGTGATGGAGCACTGGAGCAGGATGCCCAGAAAGGTCCTGGAGTCTGCTCTGGAGACACTCAAAACCTGCCTGGATGTATTCCTGTGTGACCTTCTTTAAGGGAAGCTGCTCTGGCAGGGGGGTTGGACTGGCTGATCTGTGAATCTGTAATGAGCTGCACACAGGTGAAAGGAGAATCTGACGTGGTCACAGCGGGGCTCAGGATTTCTGGCCCTAAGAAGATCTTGGCTGTAGCTGAATGGAGAGTGCAGTGGAGCCATTAAGTGCTATGTGTATATGAAAGAGAGGAAGTTAAAAGCTGTGGGGGTTTTATTTATTGTTGGGGGTATTTGGGGATGAAATTAATCATAGAATCAGAGAATTGTCAGGGCTGGAAGGGACCTCAAGGCTCAGCCAGGTCCAAGCCCCCTGCCATGGCCAGGGACTCCTCACACTACAGCAGGTTGCTCACAGCCACATCCAGCCTGGCTGCAAACACCTCCCTGGGCAGCCTGTGCCAGGCTCTCACCACCCTCATGGGGAACAACTTCTTCCTCACATCCAATCTCAATCTCCCCATTTCTAGTTTTGCTCCATCCCCCCCAGTCCTATCACTCCCTGACACCCTCAAAAGTCCCTCCCCAGCTTTCCTGTAGCCCCCTGCAGATCCTGGAAGGCCACAATACAGTTTCCTCAGAGCCTTCTCTTCTCCAGACTGAATAATGTTCACTTCCAATTGCTTTCCTTGTGCAGGAGAACCTCTGCAGTCAGAGGGGTTTGCTGCCCAACACGGAGTGCCAGACGTTTCAGGTCTCCCTCTCACGGAGGATGAGGCTGCACTACGACAGGATCCATGAAGCCCTCACCAGGGTGAGCCACAGCTCTCTCTCCTCTAACTCTCATTGGACATATGGACATTTCCCATTCAAGTCATGCTGGTGTGGTCTTCCAGAAACGTGGTCCTGCCAGGCTTGTGGACCCCTCAGCAAACACTTTTGAGCAGAGCACAAGGGCGTACAACACCATGAACAAGTTCCTGGGATCCTTCATCGATCACGTACGTACGTCCAGCGGCTGAGGGAGGGAAGAGGGGCTGACACTGAGCAGAGACTGACAATTCTAACAGCTGAGAGAGTAACACAGAGGTGCTTGAAGACCTGGTGACTCCATGTCAGTCACAGAATCACAAAATGGCTTGGAAGGGACCTCTGAGGTCACCGACTCCAACCCCCCCTGCCATGGGCAAGGGCACCTCTCAACTAGACTCAGCTGCTCAAGGCCTCATCCAACCTGGCCTTGAACACCCCCAGGGAGGAGGAAGCCACAGCCTTCCTGTGCCAGTGTCACAGCATCCTCAGGCTGAAGAACTTCCTCAGCTCCAGCCTCACCCTGCCCTCCCTCAGCTTCAAACCATTCCCCCTTGTCCTGTCTCCAGACACCCTCAGGAACAGTCCCTCTGCAGCCTTCCTCTAGGATCCCTTCAGCTATTGGAAGGCAGCTCTGAGGTTCCCTCAGAGTCTTCTCTTCCCCAGGCTGAACACCCCCAGCTCCCCCAGCCTGTCCTCACAGCAGAGCTGCTCCAGCCCTTGGATCATCTTTGTGGCCTCCTCTGGACTCCCTCCAGCAGCTCTGTGTCCTTCTCCTGCTGGGGACAGCAGAACTGGGGGCAGGATTGGAGGTGGGGTCTCAGCAGCAGCTAGAAGAGTGCTTCATCAAAAGCATCAATCTGAGGTGCAGCCCAGCAGTGCAGCCTGCCCTTCAACATGCCAACTGCTTTCTTTCTTCTGTCCTTCATTTTTGTCTTGAAACAGACCAGTGAGGGGTTTTTTTTGCCAATCTTAAGGTCTTTCTTTCCATTCCACTCTCTCTAATGAGTACTTTCTCTTTGAAATCATAAACCAAGGAGTCTTTTTTTGGGGGGGGGGGGGCTTGTCTTTGCCTTTTCTTTTAGGTTCACAAAGAGCTGGATTATGTTGTGAAGGATAAGCTGCTGCTGGAACGGATCCTTGGCATGGAGTTCATGGAGCCACTGGATAAAAGTCTATTTTACAATGGTAAAAGAACCAGCCCTGTGTGGCCTGCTCTCTCTCTGTGCTGCCAGAAGCATGGAGGTGTCTGTGCAGATTTCTCCCCCAGGATTTGCAGCCTGAAGTGGGGCTTTACAGCAGGAGGGGTCATTACATGAATGCTGCCGAGGGAGGTGGTTAAGAGGAGACTTGCAGGTTAAAGAAATGCTGCTAAGAGCAGGAAGTGCTCCTCTGAATTGCTCCCCACATCCAACAGCCACTTTGTAGCTAGAAAGAAGAGCTACAACATTTCATCAGCTCCAGGCTTTGGGGTTTTTTAATACAGAACCATATTTCCTGTGAAACAAAGCCCCAGGGAGGAGGCAGCCACAGCCTCCCTGGGCAGCCTAGTCCAGAGTCTCACCACCCTCACGCTGAAGAACTTCTTCCTCAGCTCCAGTCTCACCCTGCTCTCCCTCAGCTTCAAACCATTCCCCCTTGGCCTGTCTCTAGACACCCTCAGGAAAAGTCCCTCTGCAGCCTTCCTGGAGGATCCCTTCAGCTATTGGAAGGCAGCTCCAAGGTCCCCCCAGAGTCTTCTCTTCTCCAGGCTGAACACCCCCAGCTCCCTCAGCCTGTCCTCATAGCAGAGCTGCTCCAGCCCTTGGATCATCTTTGGGGCCTCCTCTGGCCTCACTCCAGCAGCTCTGTGTCCTTCTTCTGCTGGGGACAGCAGAACTGGGGGCAGGATTGGAGGGGGGGTCTCAGCAGAGCAGAGCCAAGGGGCAGAATCCCCTCTCTTGTTCTTGTTCAAAGCAGCTTTGTTAAAACAGCCCAATGGAGATTTCAGGAGTGAAGAAAAGCTGCCTGTGGCAGGAGGGCTTTGGCTGTGCTGTTCTGCCAGGACTGAGCCATTTTGGAGCAGAAAAATGTTGAGTCCTAAGGACTTAGTTCAGTTTAAATCAAATGGATGACCTCAGCAGCTCTTCTGATGCTGTAGCATCAGAAGCCTTGACTAGCTCTTGCTCAGACTTCCCTTTGTCTTCTGAGCTTCCTCAGTGTGGTAGTTTCAGGCTATGCCTTTAAAATGTTTCACAGATCTTGATCAGAAAAGCAGTAAAATGTAAGTGAATCACTGCTGGGTGTGAAAGGGAAAGCAAAGGTAACCCTGAACAATCCCACTGGAGACAGATCTACCATAAGACTGGTACATAAGATTCTCCTCTCCTCTCCCTCTCCTCTCCCTCTCCCTCTCCCTCTCCCTCTCCCTCTCCCTCTCCCTCTCCCTCTCCCTCTCCCTCTCCCTCTCCCTCTCCCTCTCCCTCTCCCTCTCCCTCTCCCTCTCCCTCTCCCTCTCCCTCTCCCTCTCCCTCTCCCTCTCCCTCTCCCTCTCCCTCTCCCTCTCCCTCTCCCTCTCCTCTCCCCTCTCCCTCTTCTCTCCCTCCCCTCTGAACCTCTCTTTGCTCTGGAATGATACTAACTCACTTCTGCTTGACCTTGGCTGCATTGTTGTGCTATTAACTTCTCTGCTCCTCTCTCCTTTCTTTTGTACAGGGGGTTAGGGGGGTCAGGGAAGGAGAAGTTAGTCAAAGACCAGGGGGGTTCTTGTGGTGTCAATCTTGTACCTCCTGTGTATGCTGCACATCTTCCTTGCATTCCATTGCAGGTTGTGGTTCTGCCTGTAACTCCTGCTTCCATTTGCTTCCAGCTGAGCTGGGCTGGCAAAGTGAATGCTGGGGGAGACATTTCAGCCCCCCACAGTCAGCAGGGACTTGCTGCCCCCCCCCAAAGCTGAAGCTCAGAGGAGTGTGAGTTTCTCAGGCCTTGTTTCCTCCCTGCAGATGAAGGGCAGTCTTTCACTGACGTGCTCTACTATGGCAACGAGACCACCATGCTCATCTTCGACCTCCTCTTCTTCTCCGTGGTGGACCTGGCTTCCCAGAGTTTTGTGCTGGCAGCTATTGTCACATACCTGCAGCAAGAGGTAAACTTCAGCTGAGCAGCAGAGGCATGTTTTCTTCAAGATGGAATTGGAGGGAAGTGTACCTAGGTTTGCAGTTCATAAGGATACAGTTCTGGTGGCTCCAGCAGCAGAGGGGGAGGGGGCCGAGTGAAGGCCACAAAGATGATCAGAGAGATGGAAAACCTCCCCTGTGGGGACAGACTGGGGGAGCTGGGGCTGCCAGCCTAGGGAAGAGAAGGCTCCAGGAAGACCTTACACCAGCCTTCCAGTGCCTGAAAGGGGATACAAGAAAGCCAGGAAGGGACTTTCTATAAGGGCTTGTAGTGCTAGGATGAGGGGGAATGGATTGAAGCTTGAGGAGGGCAGACTGAGACTGGAGATCAGGAGGAAATTCTTTAGAGTGAGGGTGCTGAGACACTGGCACAGGTTGCCCAGGGAGGCTGTGGATGTTCCCTCCCTGGAGGTGTTCAAGGACAGGTTGGATGAGGCCTTGAGCAGCCTGGGCTGGGGGGAGGTGTCCCTGCCCATGGCACTGGGGTTGGAACTGCCTGATCCTTAAGGTCCCTTCCAGGCCAAGCCACCCTATGGATCTATGACTAAGTTAACCTTAGGGGTGACAGGTTCATTGAGAGGTTGTACAACAGTTTCAAGCTATTGTTCTGTTGTCAAACAGGCTTGTGAGAGATTCATTTTACTCCCATCCCAGTCATGAATAGAAGAGGCTCCAGAAGCCACAAATACCCACAAATAAAATTAATCACACTTCATTCTGTCCCATTGCAGCAGGGAATCCACTAGATGGATACAGAGCTGGCTTGGTGGCCAAAGAGTGGCTGTCCATGGGTCCATGTCCCAGTGGAGGCCAGGGACAAGCAGAGTCCCTCAAGGATCAGTCCTGGCACCAGGCTTGTTCAACACCTTTGTGGGTGCCATGGACAGTGGCATTGAGTGCAGCCTCAGCAGGTTTGCTGATGGCACCAAGCTGTGTGGGGCAGCAGACAGGCTGGAGGGAAGGGATCCATCCAGAGGGACCTGGACAGGCTGGAGAGGTGGGCACAAGCCAACCTCAGGAGGTTCAACAAGACCAAGGGCAGGGTCCTGCAGCTGGGTGGAGGCAATGCCAGGCACAAATCCAGGCTGGGCAGGGACTGGCTGGAAAGCAGCCCTGAGGAGAGAGACTTGGGGGTGCTGGGGGAGGAGAAGCTCACCAGGAGCTCTCAGTGTGCACTGGCAGCCCAGAAAGCCAATCAGAGCCTGGGCTGCAGCAAGAGAAGTGTGGCCAGCAGGGCAAGGGAGGGGATTCTCCCCCTCTGCTCAGCTCTGGTGAGACCCCACCTGGAGTCCTGCCTCCAGTTCTGGAGCCCCTATTGCAAGAGGGATCTGGAGGTGCTGGAAGGTGTCCAGAGAAGGGCCAGGAGGATGAGCAGAGGGCTGGAGCACCTCTCCTGTGAGGACAGACTGAAGGAGTTGGGGCTGTTCAGTCTGGAGAAGAGAAGGCTCTGAGGTGACCTCATTGTGGCCTTCCAGTATCTGAAGGGGGCTCCAAGAAGGCTGGGGAGGGACTGCTCAGGATCTCAGGGAGTGATAGGACTGGGGGGAATGGAATGAAGCTGGAGGTGGGGAGATTCAGGCTGGAGGTGAGGAGGAAGTTCTTCCCCATGAGAGTGGTGAAGCCCTGGAATGGGTTGTCCAGGGAGGTGGTTGAGGCCCCATCCCTGGAGGTGTTTAAGGCCAGGCTGGATGAGGCTCTGGCCAGGCTGATCTAGTGTGGGGTGTCCCTGCCCATGGCAGGGGGCTTGGAACTAGATGATCCTTGTGGTCCCTTCCCACCCTGCCTGATACTGTGAGACTGTGATACTATGAAGGATACTGGGAAGGGTTCCCAAAAGACTCAGGGCAGTTGAGAACCTAATCCATTCCATTTATTTATGATACAGAGACAGTGTGGAGTCCCTCTTTTGCATGATGCATGCACACAGCACTCCCTGAAGGCTCCCTGTGCCCACTCCTTTGGGGGCTTTCTCTTCCTCTCAGGTGTTTCGCTTCATCCGCAACGCGCTGGGGCAGAAGAATTTGGCAGCCAAAACCTTGGTGGACCAAAGGTTTCTCATCTGATTCAGAAGATGATGGAAAAGCCTTGCTGAGGAGTTAATCATGGGAATGATCTCCCTGATCACAACAGAAAAATAAATCACAGAACCCATCTGTCTGGAAGAGACCCTGAGGATCATCCAGTCCAGCATCTCTGCCTGAGCAGCTGTAGTGCCCTTCGGTGGGGCATTTGGAATGGGTTGGGGTTCTGCTGCTGTGTGCTCTTCAGCTTCATTTCTGTGTGTATTTGCAAATAGGTTTTCTAGTTTGTGAACACTAAGCCACGGGGCTTGGAAAGGAAAATGTGTGTGGCTGGCTGCTCAGAGCTTGAGAGGAGCCCTGAAGAAAGAGACTTGGGGGTGTTGATTGCTGAGCAGCTCCCCGGCAGCCAGCAGTGCCCTCAGGCAGCCCAGCAGGCAGCTGTGTGCTGGGCTGCAGCCAGAGCAGTGTGGGCAGCAGGGCAGGAGAGGGGATCCTGCCCCTTGACTCTGCTCTGCTGAGACCTCACCTCCAGTTCTGGTGCCCCCAGCAGAAGGAGGACACAGAGCTGCTGGAGTGAGGCCAGAGGAGGCCACAAGGATGATCCCAGGGCTGGAGCAGCTCTGCTGTGAGCACAGGCTGAGGGAGCTGGGGGTGTTCAGCCTGGAGAAGAGAAGACTCCAGGGGGGACCTTAGAGCTGCCTTCCAATAGCTGAAGGGATCCTAGAGGAAGGCTGCAGAGGGACTTTTCATGCAGGTGTCTAGGACAAGGGGGAAGGGTGCTCCAGGCCCTTCTCCAGCCTCCTTGCCCTTCTCTGGCCCTGCTCCAGCCCCTCAGTGTCCTGCCTGTAGTGAGGGGCCCAGAACTGAAGACAACACTTGAGGTATGGCCTCCCCAGTGCTGAGGCCAGGGGGCTGATCACCTCCCTGTCCCTGCTGGCCACAGCAGCTCCAATATAGGCCAGAGACAGAGCAGGGGAGATGGTTATAGGTATTTGGGATTTGTTCATCTGATGGAGGCCAGGGTAGCACAGACATTCTGTGCTGTCCCCACACAAGTGAGAGAGAGGCAACTGTTGTTTGCAGGAGTGGCTTCCCAGGTGCCTTTGTATGCTCAGGTACCTCTGTATTGTCTTCAGGTGTAACACAGAGACCACACTCATTTATTCTGGGTATTTAGACAAGTTAATGGCTGTTCAAGTGCCACCTCTCCAGTGTTCAGGAAGATTCTGAGCATGGCCTTCTAACCATCCTGAAGTGAGGTGTCTCCTCTGGGAAGCCCCCCTGCCTTTGTTAAATGAGGGGCTTTGGCAGTAAATGGTTAAACATTCACAGTGGTTGCTCTTTTTATAGCTGTTCCTTGCCTTTAGATGGTTCAACAGGGGACTCTCACCAGCAGAACCACCATACAAATGCCTTCTCCTTCCAAACCAGAGGCTGAGGATGTGACCAGTTGGGCCTAGCAGACTTGCATGCTTCTCTGAGTTGAGGAAGCATTGGACTTCAGGTGTTTCTTGGCTTCAGAAAGGGGAATGTGTTCTCCTGTTGATACCAGATCATCTCATGCCATGATTTTAAACTTCAAGGGACATGGACATGAACCTCAGGGTCACTGTTCATAGAATCAGTAAGGTTGGAAAAGACCTCAGAGATCATCATAGTCCAACCTGTCACCCAACACCTCCTGACAACTAAACCATAGTTCCAACTGCCACATTCAGTCCCCTCTTGAACACCTCCAGGGATGGGGGCTCCACCACCTCCCTGGGCAGCACATTCCAGTGGCCAATCTCTGGGAAGAACTTTCTCCTCTACTCCAGCCTAAACCTCCCCTGGCACAGCTTGAGACTATGTCCTCTTGTTCTGGTGCTGCTTGCCTGGGAGAAGAGACCAACCCCCACCTGGCTACAACCTCCCTTCAGGGAGTTGTTGACAGCAATAAGGTCTCCCTGAGCCTCCTCCAGGCTAAGCAACCCCAGCTCCCTCAGCCTCTCCTCACAGGGCTGTGCTCCAGACCCCTCCCCAGCCTTGTTGCCCTTCTCTGGACACATTCAAGAGTCTCAATGTCCTTCTTAACCTGAGGAGCCTAGAACTGGACCCAGGACTCCAGTGCTGAGTACAGGGGCAGGTTGCTCCAATGCATTTGCTTTTGATGCTGCAAAAGCTGTGGAGCTTGTCAGCCCTGTAGAGTTGCTATGAACTGGTTGGAAGTGTCTGCCAGTAAGGCTGTGAGAAGGTAGAGGAAGGAAGGGCTGATTTCCAGTGGGACATGCACCTGGTGGTGTGCATTTTATGCCTGGGCATTCCCATGCCATGCTTTTCCTTCCTGTTGTCTGCTTGTGCAGAGTTCTCAGCTGGTGAGGACTGTCCCTCAAAGAATGGTGTGAACACAAGATGCCCACAGGGTGAGGTGGCCACTGTAAATCAAGTGAAGGCTGTTGCCTTCAGAGTCAGTGTAGTCATTCAAGTGTCCATCAGCTTCTGGATCTGCTGCAATAGCCAACAGCTGTATTTCCACTGAGTGCCATGACTCTCTAGCTTCACTGCTTGGGAGCTTTCTGTCCTGCTGCTTGTCACTGATATGCTGAGTGCCAGAGCAGTGGACTAGGCTCAGGAGACAGCTGGAAGATGGTCTGCAGCAGGACTTCTGCAAGGCACAGGTAAGGCTCTCATGGTGGCCATGTACTTCTGTGGCCACTGTCTTTGCTTAGCTTAACCAAACTGTCCAGGTCTTACAAGTCCTACTGAAATGTCACAGGCTCACAGGATGTTAGGGGTTGGAAGGCACCTCTGGAGAGCAGCCAGTCCAACCCCCCTGCCAGAGCAGCAGCATAGAATCTAGTGCAGGTGTACCACAGGAAACATCCTTCCCACCTGACCACATTTCTTCAGGGGGACTAAAGGAGTGCAGGTGGTTGCTGTGGTCTGTAAGTGAGCAAGTGAATGAATTCCCCTCATTGAGACCTTCCCTTTCCAGCAGCAGGACTGTGCACCAGTGTCTGTGCTCACAGGCACGAGGTCCTTCTCTGTGTGAACTCTGATGATGTGCTCACAGTGCTGAAGTTGTTCCAGGAGACAGAGCCACACTTCAAAGGTGCTGCCTGCAGTCAGAATGACTGAGGTGTGGGAGCCAGGCTGGGTAAAGCAGGGCACGTCTGCAAGCAGAATGCAGGTGAGACTGTGTCAGGTGGCAGCAGGGCTGGGCAGCCTTCAGCCAGCCTGCTAGGAGCAGAGCTGGAGATGTTTCAGCATTGAGCTCTCACTCCCTACCCTGCCAGCTGGGCTTTTGCTAACCAGCTGCACAGAGTCACACAATGGCAGGGGGTGGAAGGGACCTCAGAAGCTCATCCAGCACAACCCCCCTGCAGGATCACCCAGGGCAGGGCACACAGGAACACATCCAGGCAGGTTTTGAGTATCTCCAGAGAGGGAGACCTTGCCACCTTCCCAGGCCTGTATCAGGCTCTGAGTTTGCTTTAGCTACACCTTTCATTATCTGCTCCTCAGGAGGGCATGAGACAGCTTTAATGCCTTGCAGTCTGCAAGTGCTGCTAAAGGCAACTCCTGCTACAGGGAAGTGATTAAATTCATCCAAAACTCTCCTCTCAACACATTCAGGCACTTGGCCCTCTCTCTCCTGGCTGCACACTGCTCTGTTGTGCTTTACCCCTTCAGTACACCTTGGGTCCTGTGTCCAGCTCTGGGCTCCTCAATTTAAGGACATTGAGAAGGGCCGGAGAAGGGCAGGGAGGGGTCTGGAGCACAGCCCTGTGAGGAGAGGCTGAGGGAGCTGGGGTTGCTTAGCCTGGAGAAGAGGAGGCTCAGGGGAGACCTTCTTGCTCTCTCCAACTCCCTACAGGGAGGTTGTAGCCAGGTGGGGGTTGGTCTCTTCTCCCAGGCAAGCAGCACCAGAACAAGAGGACACAGTCTCAAGCTGTGCCAGGGGAGGTTTAGGCTGGAGGTGAGGAGAAAGTTCTCTTCAGCAAGAGAGACTGGCCATTGGGATGTGCTGCCCAGGGAGGTGGTGGAGTCACCATCCATGGAGGTGTTCCAGAGGGGATTGGATGTGGCACTTGGAGCCATGGTTTAGTTGTCAGGAGGGGTTGGGTGAGAGGTTGGACTTGGTGATCCCTGAGGTCTTTTCCAACCTGCTTGATTCTATGATTCTCTGCTGTTTCCAGGTCATTTCTCTGCAGTGTTAACTGCAGCTGATTTCCCTACCCACAGCCAGTCTCCATGACTTAGGAAATCGTTACAGGAGTCCAAAGCTTCAGGAATGCAGAGAAGTTTTTCTTCCTTCTTGCTGTCCAGGGAGCACTTGGGAATGGGCTGGCTGCACTTGGCTCTGTTGTTCAGTATTGGTTCCAGAAGAAGCTTTGGTGTCTCCCATTCCCAGCCTCACCTTGTTCCTTGGTTTAAGATCAAGATGCAGCTGCAGTCTGCTGGGTTTGTGATGAGTGTAGTTCATGTTTCTACATGCTTTATTTAACCACATCAATCAAATCAATCCCTTTCACCATTTCATGCTCTCAGATCTGTCCTCACACTCAGCAGTAAAAATATTTTGAAGTAGTGGAGAAGTTTCTTTTTTGTGGGCTTGGCAAATCAGCTGACCCAAGCCTACAACAGGCTTCTCCTTCCATAGCATCAGAGAATGGTTTGGCTTGGAAGGGACCTCCAGAGGTCATCCAGTCCAACCCCCTGCACTGGGCATCCCCCACTAGATCAGGTTGTCAAGCCTCACCTTGAATATCTCCAGGGATGGGGCCTCAGCCACCCCCCAGGGCAACCTGCTGCAGTGCTCCAGCACCCTCGTGGTGCAGAACTTGTTGCTAACAGCCAATCTAAATCTGCTCTTCATAGAATCAATAAGGTTGGGAAAGACCTCAGAGGTCATCAAATCCAACCTAGCACCCAACACCTCCTGACAACTAAACCATGGCTCCAAGTGCCACATCCAATCCCCTCTTGAACACCTCCAGTGATGGTGACTCCACCACCTCCCTGGGCAGCACATCCCAATGGCCAATCTCTCTTGCTGGGAAGAACTTTCTCCTCTACTCCAGCCTAAACCTCCCCTGGCACAGCTTGAGACTGTGTCCTCTTGTTCTGCTGCTGCTTGCCTGGGAGAAGAGACCAACCCCCACCTGGCTACAGCCTCCCTTCAGGGAGTTGGAGAGAGCAAGAAGGTCTCCCCTGAGCCTCCTCTTCTCCAGGCTAAGCAACCCCAGCTCCCTCAGCCTCTCCTCACAGGGCTGTGCTCCAGACCCCTCCCCAGCCTTGTTGCCCCTCTCTGGACACCTTCAAGTCTCTCAATGTCCTTAAACTGCGGGGCCCAGAACTGGACCCAGGACTCAAGGTGTGGCCTAAGCAGTGCTCTTGTCTCATTTCAAACCATTGCCCCTGGTGCTGTCACTGCAGGCCTGTGCAAACAGTCCCCTCTCACAGCACAGCACCTCTGCCCAGGGAACAAGCAACAACAAAGAGCCAGACCGAGATGGTGTCTTGCTGTGGCTGATTTGCAGGGGTTTGCCTGAGTGCCTGCTAGGACAGCAGTTCCCCAATGTCCATTTTACAGCTCTCAGGGAGGCAGAAAGTTTCATGCAGTGTGGGGCAAAACTGCAATAAGGACAAACCACCAACAATTTCATGGTGTCCATGACCTGCTCACTGCAGGGCAAGAGTCCCCTTTGAAACATGCCAGGATATGAGGGGCAATGGCTTTGAGCTTGAGGAGGGCAGATTCAGACTGGAGATTAGGCAGAAATTCTTCACAGTGAGGCTGGTGAGACACTGGCACAGGCTGCCCAGGGAGGCTGTGGATGCCCTCTCCCTGGAGGAGTTCAAGGCCAGGCTGGATGAGGCCTTGAGCATCCTGGGCTGGTGGGAGCTGGGGTTGGAACTAGATGACCTTGAAGGCTGCCTTCCAATCCAAAGCATGCCAGGAATTCCTTCCTAAGTCTCCAGCTCTTCCCACAAATGCTGCATGGAGATCTTTGCTTCTGGCACTCTCTCATCCCTGGGACAGGAAGAGTTGCAGCAACCTCTGTCCTGAGCCCACAGCTCAGAGTGCCCTGGGGCCTGGCCTGATCCCCCTCCCACCTGGGGGCAGCTGAGCTGGGATGAATGGATTTTGCTCTTTCCTGTGTCATGGTTTCCCCTGCATCCTTCCCAGACGCTGTGGAGCTGCCAGGCACCCCTGGGGGCCAGCACCTCCCTCCCCAGCCTCTCAGAGGATGGGTCTGGGCTTTGGGCCACAGCCCCAGGCTGCTGCCCCACCTACACCTGCACTTCCCCAGCCCTCTTGGTTTGCACCTGGGCCTGCAGAGAGCCAAGCTCCCAGCAGCCTTGGCAAGGGGGTGCAGGGCTGTGCTGGTGTCTTTACGTTTAACCCCAGCTGTGCTGGAAGCTCAGGGTTTGTTACATCACCCTGGAAGGTCAGAGCAGAGATGATACCAGGAGAGAGACCTCTCAGGTGTTCATTTCCCCTAGAACCACTCAGCAGCCAGTTTCTGCTTCACTGTGGGAGGCAGGGTGCACTTCTTCCTGGGAAGGAAAAGGCTGCCCTTCTCTCTTTCCTTTCTGTGGGTGTGGATATAATGTTCTGTGCTTCACTGTTGAAGTCTCCCACACTGCTCATCTGTACCTTGAATGCAGCCATTCCCTCTACAGACCCAGGAAAATATGACCCCGTGGCCAGGACACATGGCCAGGGGGTTTGTGAACAGGCTGGTTGTGTCAGGGGGCACCAAAGCTCAGTGCAGAACTTGCCATGGCTCCAGGCTTTCCCCCCACAGCATCCCAAGCCCACAAGCACAGGCAGGCAGCCCTGTGGAGACAAAGCCTGACAGATTCCTCTGTGTGGTTGTAGCCAGGTGGGGGTTGGTCTCTTCTCCCAGGCACCCAGCACCAGAACACAGTCTCAAGCTGTGCAGGTTTGATCTTAGAAAGAAGTTCTTCCCAGCAAGAGAGACTGGCCATGGGAATGTGCTGCCCAGGGAGGTGGTGGGGTCGATATCCCTGGAGGTGTTCAACAAGAGCCTGGGTGAGGCACTTGGTGCCATGGTCTGCTTGATTAGCTAGGGTTGGGTGATCAGTTGGACTTGATGATCTTGGAGGTCTTTCCCAGCCTGGCTGGTTCTGTGATTCTGTGCCAAGATTGCAGTTCCCAGAGAGAGAGAGAAGCTGGCTGCCCAGTTTGCACAGGCAGCTGCAGCTCTCCTTCCTGACCAGTGCCCAGCCTCCTGCACGGCCTGGCTGCCATCCTGCCCTCGCATCTGCAGAGAGCCCAGCACTGCGCTCTCTGGAAGGCAAAGGGTTGAATGCCTTTGAAGGCTGGAGAGGCTGTGAGGGGTGCCCAGGGGTTTTTGAGCATGGTGATGTCAAGGAGCTGGAGCTGAGAGCTGCAGACCAGGAGCATCTGGTGTGGCAAGAGCCAAGGCAGGACCCTGCAGCGATGCCGCCCGCTCGCCAGCTGCAGCCGTGCAGCCCAGGCTGGTGCCAGGGAGGGCTGGCTGCTCTCAGCAGGGAGGTTTTGCTTCCTCACCTCAAACACTGCCACCAGACCACAATTTCCTCAGCCTTTTCTGCTGTGCAGAGCTAGCAGCGCTCTCCAGGGCCTGCCTCTGCCTGTGTGAGGGAATGCAGAGCCCTGCTTTGATGCCACCCTGCTTGGGAATGACGATATCCACTGCCCCTACTCACCAGATGTCAAGCCAGAGGAGACTGTCAGGCAGTGGAGGCTCTCCTGCTGGTGCCCCTCGGTGCTTTTGGCTCCTCTGCCCCAGCACTTCCACTTCCCCATCATGCACCATCAAGAGCAAGCCTGCAGCAGCCAGGGCCTGGACTCTCACAGACACAATGAAGCAGCAGATGCATTTCATTGTGCCTAGATGGAGGAAGAGGAAGGAGCTGATCCCCTCTGGGGAATGGCCTTTGTTTCCTGAGGCTTTTGGCTGTCTCTCCAGCACTGCTTGCTTGCAGCTGCTTTAACTGGGAGAGCTTGGAATGGGTCCAGCAGGTGAAAGCAGCAGCTAGAGAAGCTGGGCAGCATTAAGCACAGCACCACCCCCAGTCACTGCCATGCCACCAGCAGGCTGTAGTGGAAAGGACAGCTGTCATTAGAGGAGGTGGATGTGTCCTCATTCTGTGCCTCTGCATATGCTGGAGGGCCAAGTCCTGGCTCCTCTTCACAGCCCTGCTCAGTCCCAGCTCAGGGAGGTGTGACAGAAGTGTGCAAGGAGAGCCCTGTGGTGCTGTGCCGGGTCAGAAACACCCCAGAGAGGAGCCAGCTCACAGCTGGGAACTGGCCCTGGGCACTGGCACTGCACAGCCACGCTGAGATGGATCTAAATGGGCAATCAGCTTGGGGAGCTGCTGGTAAGCAAGGAGCCCTGGCAGGGTTTGCTGCCCTGCAGGGCCAGGAGGACACTTGCAGCACCAGGTGAGGAGAGGAAGAAGTGGAGGAGCCACACCTGAGAAATGGAGCCTGAACCTCCTCTGCAAACAAAGCCGGTGCTGCCCAGCAGGGTGGCTGTGCTGGCAGCCTAAACGTTAGCTCCCCTGTCCCCAGGGTGTTTGCAACCATTACTCCATGAGCTAGCAGGGTCCTGGCCCCCTCCTGGCCTCATCATACTGCTTAGAAGCTTTAAGGAAGGCTGTAAGCAGTCACAAAACCGCCCCAAAGCTCAGCCCCTTCTCCAAAGCCTGGAGATGCTGCAGCTCTCAGGCTCCCCTGTAGCCAAGGATTACAGACTGGGGGTGAGGAGAGAGAAAGCAGCCCTGAGGAAAAGGACTTGGGGATGCTCATGGGTGAGAAGCTGGACAGGAGCAGGCAGTGTGAGCTTGCAGCACAGAAGGCAAATCACAGCCTGGGCTGCATCCAAAGCAGCACTGCCAGCAGAGCCAGAGAGGGGATTCTGACACTTGGCTCTGCTGAGACCTCACCTGCAGTGCTGTGTGCAGGTCTGGAGCCCTCAATAGAGGAAGGACTTGGAGCTGATGGAGCTGGAGACCACAAAAATGATCAGGGGTTGGAGCAGCTCTGCTGCAAGGACAGGCTGAGGGAGCTGGGGGTGTTCAGGCTGGAGAAGAGGAGGCTCTGGGGAGACCTAATAGCAGCCTGCCAGGACCTGAAGGGGGCTACAGGAAGGCTGCAGAGAGACTGTTTGCAAAGGCCTGCAGGGACAGGACCAGGGCCAATGGCTTTAAGCTGG
Source organism: Dryobates pubescens (assembly GCF_014839835.1). NCBI lineage: Eukaryota > Metazoa > Chordata > Aves > Piciformes > Picidae > Dryobates > Dryobates pubescens. The sequence goes on along the minus strand of NC_071625.1, from coordinate 27,897,793 downwards.
AGAAAAGCAGATTTAGATTGGATGTTAGGAACAGGGTCTGCACCATGAGGGTGCTGGAACGCTGGAACAGGTTGCCCAGGGAGGTGGTTGAGGCTCCTTCCCTGGAGATATTCAAGGTGAGGCTGGATGAGGCCCTGGCCAAGCTGATCTAGCTGGGGATGTCCCTGCTGGCTGCAGAGGAGGTTGGACTGGATGAGCTTTGGGGATCCCTTCCATGGTTCTATGGCAGGGGAATTCTCCCTGTTTGCTTTGCTGGTGCCTGTGTATGCTTTTGTCAAAGAGCAAAAGCCACCAAGCAGCTGCTGAAAGCTCCCCAGTGGCCTGTTCCTCCTGCCTGCCTCATAGCACAGGCTCTTGCATGGTTTGCTCCCAAAATGTTTCTTCTCAGGGTTGTTTCTGAGCAGGGAGCTCTGCTGTCAGACACAGCTCCCTCTGGGGTTACACAGGCACAGGGAAAACTGTGCCTGAGCCAAACCTGCAGCAGAAATGTGCTAAACAGCCTCCCTCTTGTTTGCTCACCCCTAGAGTGCTATTGACTCAAGAACATTGTCTTGCCAGTGACCTGGTAAAAAGTTTGGACTCCTTTTGTCACCCAGAGAGAAAAAGGTGCTGCTGAGCACAGCCAGCCTGCTCCTGGCAAGGGGCAGGAGGCAGTGCCCGGGCGGCCAGCGGTGCCAACGAACCCTGCTGCAGGCCTGCACCAGCCAGGCAGGAGGGCTCTGGGAAAGCACAGAGCACAGCCAGCAGGGCAGGAGAGGGGATTCTGCCACTTTGCTCTGCTCTGCTGACACCTCACCTGCAGTGCTGTGTCCAGCTCTAAGGCCCCCAACACAGGAGAGACATGGAGCTGCTGGAGCAGGTCCAGGGGCGAGCCACCGAGGTTGGAGGGCTGGAGCACCTCTGCTATGGAGGCAGGCTGAGAGAGTTGGGGCTTTCCAGCCTGGAGAAGAGAATTGTCAGGGCTGGAAGGGACCTCAAGGCTCAGCCAGTCCCAACCCCCCTGCCATGGCCAGGGACACCTCACACTCCAGCAGGTTGCTCACAGCCACATCCAGCCTGGCTGCAAACACCTCCAGACAGGAGGCTTCCACCACCTCCCTGGGCAGCCTGTGCCAGGCTCTCACCACCCTCAGGGGGAAGAACTTCTTCCTCACATCCAATCTCAATCTACCCATTTCTAGTTCTGCTCCATCCCCACCAGTCCTATCCCTCCCTGACACCCTCACAAGTCCCTCCCCAGCTTTCTTGGAGCCCCCTGCAGCTGCATTTCAGTATCTGAAGGGGACCTACAGGAAGGCCTCATCAGGAGGCTCACAAGCCAGAAGCTCTGGTGTGGCAATCTAACTCCCACAGTGCCAGTGCAGCACAGGGCTGGGGACACTCACTGACAGTGCTGGCTGAAACACTCCAAGCTCCCCAGTGCACTGCAGGATCTTCTGTCACCTTATTGCCACCCAGTCACCACCTGGAGAGCCCTGGCCCCAGCCTGCTCTCGCAGAGGGACAAGCTCTGGCCCAAACACTGCCTCACCAGTGGTGACCCCAGCACTGCCAGCTGGCCTTCAGTGCTGAGGCTTCTTCAAAGCAAGCAAAACTGTGACCTCCTCTGACCAGCCCATGTCAGATTCTGCCACTGCTGGCTGCCAAGGGGATGATTTTGAGGCAGAAAGCACAAAGTGTGTCCTGAAGGGACTTCAAAATGATGTGCATGGAATAGGATCCCATAGAGGGGCTCCTTGGAGGGATATCCATGTGAGCAGAGGACAGCAGGTTAAAACACACATTGAAGGCTGCAAAGTATCAGGTTATCAAACTTGCCCCTGCCAGGAAGTGGCCTTAACTATTTGCTGATTTACCTGTTATCATGAATCTGTATATAGAATAGAGTAGAGTAGAGTAGAATAGAGTAGAATAGAATAGGAGTAGAATAGAATAGAATAGAATAGAATAGAATAGAATAGAATAGAATAGAATAGAATAGAAGTAGAATAGAAGTAGAATAGAGTAGAGTAGAGTAGAGTAGAGTAGAATAGAATAGAATAGAATAGAATAGAATAGAATAGAATAGAATAGAATAGACCAGGTTGGAAGAGACCTTTGAGATCATCGAGTCCAACCTATCACCCAACACCATCTGATCAACTAAACCCTGGCACCAAGCACCTCATCCAGTCTCCTTCTAACCACCTCCAGGGATGGTGACTCCACCACCTCCCTGGGCAGCACATTCCCATGACCAATATCTCTGTCTGAGAAGAACTTCTTCCTAACACCCAGCCTGAACCTCCCCTGGCACAGCTTGAGACTGTGCCCTCTTGTTCTGCTGCTGCTTGCCTGGCAGAAGAGACCAACCCCCACCTGGCTACAACCTCCCTTCAGGTAGTTGTAGAGAGCAAGAAGGTCTCTCCTGAGCCTCCTCTTCTCCAGGCTAAGCAACCCCAGCTCCCTCAGCCTCTCCTCCCAGGGCTGTGCTCCAGACCCCTCCCCAGCCTCCTTGCCCTTCTCTGGACACCTTCAAGTCTCTCAATGTCCTTCTTAAACTGAGGGGCCCAGAGCTGGACACAGGACTCAAGGTGTGGCCTGAGCAGTGCTGAGCACAGGGCACAATGACCTCCCTGCTCCTGCTGGCCACACTGTTCCTGATGCAGGCCAGGATGCCATTGGCCCTCTTGGCCACCTGGGCACACTGCAGGCTCATGTTCAGCCTACCATCAACCAGCACCCCCAGGTCCCTCTCTGCCTGGCTGCTCTCAGCCACTCTGCCCCCAGCCTGTAGCACTGTGTGGGGTTGCTGTGGCCAAAGTGCAGCACTTGGATGTGTTCAATCTCATTATGTTTAGCTGCTTCAGCTCACTCCATGCTGTGCCTTGGACAGGTTTTATTCTTGTCTCTGTCTTATGTCCTGCCTCTAACTCCACCCTTTGCTGTCCCTGTGCAAGGAGGCTCTAGGGACAAAACAGCACAAGTGGAGAAAGTACAGACTAATGATGCCAGCCTCCCTGCAATGTAGTGTTGGCTTTGTACTGTCATGGCTACAATGCCCTAATGAAAGCTGATATAACCCAATTAAAACTGATCTATTGTATTGTTATATGTGTATGTTACACATGTGGACCCACAGATCACTCCAGCAGGTTCTTCCCACTGCCATCTGCATCTGCTGAGATTGACTCAGGAAGCACAAAGTGAGGTGGCATAGGATGTGGCCCTGGGCAGCCTGCTGTGGTTGGAGGTGTCCCTGCTGAGCGCAGGGGGGTTGGACAAGATGGCTTTGGAGGATCCCTTCCAGCCCAGTGCAAGCTGTGAATCTCTAAAAATGACTTGCCACAGGCTCACAGGATGTCAGGGGTTGGAAGGGACCTGCAAAGATCATCAAGTCCAACCCCCCTGCCAGAGCAGGACCACGGAACCCAGGGCAGGTCACACAGGAACACATCCAGATGGGGCTTGAAAGGCTCCAGAGAGGGAGACTCCACAACCTCTCTGGGCAGCCTGCTCCAGGGCTCTGTGACCCTCACAGTGAAGAAGTTCCTCCTCATCTTGAGGTGGAACCTCCTGTGCTGCAGTTTCCATCCATTGCCCCTTGTACTATCCCAGGGTGCAACTGAGCAGAGCCTGTCCCTGTTCCTTCCTTTCTGATCCCCATTCTCAGATACTGACAGACATTGATCAGATCCCTCTCAGCCTTCTCCTCTCCAGACTAAACAGCCCCAGGGCTCTCAGCCTCTCCTCACCAGGCAGTGCTGCAGTCCCTTCAGCATCCTTTTAGCCCTCCCTTGGACTCTCTCCAGCAGATCCCTGTCCCTCCTGAACTGGGGAGCCCAGAGCTGGATGCAATACTCCAGGTGAGGTCTCAGCAGGGCAGAGTAGAGGGGGAGGAGAACCTCCCTGGCTCTGCCGGACACACTCCTCTGAATGCAGCCCAGGATCCCCTTGGCCTTCTTGGCCCCCAGGGCACATTGCTGTCCCATGCAGAACTTGCTGCCCCCCAGCACTCCCAGGCCCTTCTCCCCAGGGCTGCTCTCCAGCAGCTCACCTCCCAACCTGTACTGCTGCAGCTTATTCTTCCAGCTGCAGCACTCTGCACTGATCCTTGTTGAACCTCCTTGGTTTCCTCCTTGCCCAGCCCATCAAGGCTTCCAAAATGACACACTTCCTACAGCCTGGGTTTCAGTTTGGTTTGGGGGGACTAAACATACAGCAAAAAAGATGGAATTAAGGCAGTCCTCCCTGGTGGCTGCAGAAGCCAGCACCACCGTTTCAGGGCATGCTTCAGGCAGAGCCAAGCAAACTGCTCTGGAAAGGACAGCTCAGTGCTAACTGCAGCAGTGCTCTCTGTGTCTCTTTATCAGGAAATCAGCAACATCCTTAACATTCCTAGCACAAACCAGGCATGGACCCAGAAATATTTCACCTCTGAGTAAGTGGGGAAGTGAGCCTTTCTAGCATGCATTCTCCTCCAGTGAGTCACCAAGAGCTCAGCCCCCAGCCTAAGGCAGCCCTGCCTGCTGATCTGTCAGCAGCAAGGCTCAGCCCAGCACAGGCCGAGGCAGCTCCCAGGCTGCAGCAGGAGCTGCAGATTTATTCCACTGTGGCTCTGAAATGCATATTTCATGACGTGCTCTGTGGGGATGTGCCATGCATGCAGCCTCATGGAGCTCCATTTTAGCAGGCAAGCATGGTAGAGGCTGGGTTTAGAACCAGGGAATCACAGAGCTGTCAGGGTTGGGAGGGACCTCGAGGCTCAGCCAGTTCCAACCCCCCTGCCATGGCCAGGGACACCTCACACTACAGCAGGTTGCTCACAGCCACATCCAGCCTGGCTGCAAACACCTCCAGGCAGGAGGCTTCCACCACCTCCCTGGGCAACCTGTGCCAGGCTCTCACCACCCTCATGGGCAACAACTTTTTCCTCACATCCAGTCTCAATCTGACCATTTCTAATTTTCTTCCATTCCCCCCCAGTCCTATCACTCCCTGACACCCTCAAAAGTCCCTCCCCAGCTTTCTGGGAGCCCCCTTCAGATACTGCAAGGCCACAAGAAGGTCACCTTGGAGCTTTCTCCAGACTGAACAACCCCAACTCCCTCAGTCTGTCTCCATAGCAGAGCAGCTCCAGCCCTCTGCTCATCCTCGTGGCCCTTCTCTGGACACCTTCCAGCACCTCCAGATCCTTCCTGTCCTAGGGGCTCCAGAAATGGACACAGAGCTCCAGCTGTGGTCTCAGCAGAGTGGAGCAGAGGGGCAGAATCCCCTCCCTGGCCCTGCTGGCCACACTTCTCTTGCTGCAGCCCAGGCTCTGCTTGGCTCTCTGGGCTGCAAGTGCTGACTGCTGGCTCCTGTTGAGCTTCTCCTCCCCCAGCACCCCCAAGGCCTTTTCTTCAGGGCTGCTCTCCAGCCAGTCCCTGCCCAGCCTATATCAGTGCTTGGGACTGCCCTGCCCCAGCTGCAGGACCTTGCCCTTGGTCTTGTTGAACCTCCTGAGGTTGTCCTGGGCCCAGCTCTGCAGCCTGTCCAGGTCCCTCTGGATGGATCCTTCCCTCCAGCTGTCAGCTGCATGCACCACACAGCTTGGTGTCATCAGCAAACCTGCTGAGGGTGCACTCAATACATAGAATACATAGAATAAACCAGGTTGGAAGAGACCTTCAAGATCACCACGTCCAACCCATCGACCAATCCAACACCACCCAAACAACTAACCCACGGCACCAAGCACCCCATCAAGTCTCCTCCTGAACACCTCCAGTGATGGTGACTCCACCACCTCCCCAGGCAGCCCATTCCAATGTGCAATCACTCTCTCTATATAGAACTTTTTCCTAACATCCAGCCTGAACCTCCCCTGGCGCAGCCTGAGACTGTGTCCTCTTGTTCTGGTGCTGGCTGCCTGGGAGAAGAGACCAACCTCTGCCCGTCTACAACCTCCCTTCAGGTAGTTGTAGAGAGTAATAAGGTCACCCCTCAGTCTCCTCCTCTCCAGGCTAAGCAACCCCAGCTCCCTCAGCCTCTCCTCACAGGGCTGTGTTCCAAACCCCTCACCAACTTTGTTGCCCTTCTCTGGACATGCTCCAGCAAGTCAACCTCCTTCCTAAACTGAGGGGCCCAGAACTGGACACAGGACTCAAGGTGTGGCCTAACCAGTGCAGTGTGCAGGGGCAGAATGACCTCCCTGCGCCTGCTGGCCACACTGTTCCTGATGCAGGCCAGGATGCCTTTGGCCCTCCTGGCTGCCTGGGCACACTGCAGGCTCATGTTCAGCCAGCTGTCAATCAGCACCCCCAGGTCCCTCTCTGCCTGGCTGCTCTCAGCCACTCTGACCCCAGCCTGTAGCTCTGCATGGGGTTGCTGTGGCCAATGTGCAGCCCCTGGCACTTGGATGTGTTCAACCTCCTGCCCTTGGCCTCTGCCCATCTGCCCAGCCTGTCGAGGTCCCTCTGCAGAGCCTCTCTACCCTCCAGCAGATCAACTCCTGCCCCCAGCTTGGTGTTGTCAGCAAATTTACTGCTGATGGACTCAATGCCCTCATCCAGATCATCAATAAAGATGTTAAAGAGGATGGGGCCCAGCACTGATCCCTGGGGGACACCACTGGTGCCTGGCTGCCAGCTGGCTGTGGCACCATTCACCACCACTCTCTGGGCTCAGCCTCCAGCCAGTTCCTAACCCAGCTCAGAGAGCTGCTGTCCAGGCCATGGGCTGCCAGCTTGGCCAGGAGTTTGCTGTGGGGGACGGTGTCAAAGGCCTTGCTGAGGTCCAGGTAGACTACACCCACAGCCTGCCCCACATCCACCAGGCAGCCACCTGGGCATAGAAGGAGATCAGGTTGGTCAGGCAGGACCTGCCCTTCCTAAACCCATGCTGGCTGGGCCTGATCCCTTGGCCATCCTCTAAGTGCTGTGTGACTGCACTCAAGATGACCTGTTCCATAATCTTGCCTGGCACTGAGGTCAGGCTGACAGGCCTGGAATTCCCTGGCTCATCCAACCGGCCCTGCTTGTCAATGCCACTGTCCATGGCACCCACAAGGTGTTGAACTAGCCTGGTGCCAGGACTGATCCCTGAGGGACTCTGCTTGTCCCTGGGCTCCACTTGGCCATGGCCCATGGACAGCCACCCTTTGGGTGTGGCCCTCAAGCCAGTTCTGTACCCACTGAATGGTCCTTCCATGGAACCCATCCTGCACCAGCCTGGAGACCAGGAGCTTCTCACCAGTGCTGTGTGGAACAGCCTGTTCCAAGCAGAGCCCTGCTCCCGTCAGCTTGTGGTGGGCTGTGCCAAAGGGCCAGAGGATCCCTTCTGTAAGGCACACACACTCTGGGGTAGTTTTAGGCTGTGCCTTTACAATTTTCCACAGCTCTTGGACAGCAAGTGGCAGAATGCAAACCAATCACCATTGGATGTGAAAGGGAAACCCATGATAAGTTCTGACCAATCCCACTGGACAGCTAACAGACATAAAACTTAGACCTGTAAAGTTTCTTCCTCTCTTTTTGGCTTCCTCACTCTGGGGGACACTAACCTGCTTCTGCTGGCTCTGTGCTGCCCTTGGCTGGGCTCTTTGCTGTGGCTGAGTATCCTATGAAAACAGCTCTCTGCTCTTTCTCTTGTCCCTAAGGAGGGGAGCAGGGAAGGGGAAGCTCTTAGCCAATGGCATCCTGGCCTGCATCAGGAACAGTGTGGCCAGCAGGAGCAGGGAGGTCAATGTGCCCTGTGCTCAGCACTGGTTAGGCCCCACCTTGAGTCCTGTGTCCAGCTCTGGGCTCCTCAGGTTAGGAAAGAGGTTGAGCTGCTGGAAGGTGTCCAGAGAAGGGCAACAAAGCTGGGGAGGGGTCTGGAGCACAGCCCTGTGAGGAGAGGCTGAGGGAGCTGGGGTTGCTTAGCCTGGAGAAGAGGAGGCTCAGGGGAGACCTTCTTGCTGTCTACAACTCCCTGAAGGGAGGTTGTAGCCAGGTGGGGGTTGGTCTCTTCAGGCAAGCTACACCAGAACAAGAGGACACAGTCTCAAGCTGTGCCAGGGGAGGTTCAGGATGGATATTAGGAAGAAGTTCTTCCCAGCAAGAGAGATTGGCCATTGGGATGTGCTGCCCAGGGAGGTGGTGGAGTTACCATCACTGGAGGTGTTTAGGAAGAGCCTGGATGGGGCACTTGGTGCCATGACTTAGTTGATCAGATGGTGCTGGGTGATAGGTTGGACTTGGTGATCTCTGAAGTCTTTTCCAACCTGGTTAATTCTATTCTATTCTATTCTATTCTATTCTATTCTATTCTATTCTATTCTATTCTATTCTATTCTATTCCACTCCATTCTATTCTATTCTATTCTATTCTATTCTATTCTATTCTATTCTATTCTATTCCATTCCATTCCATTCCATTCCATTCCATTCCATTCCATTCTAATACCCAACACCTCCTGACAACTAACCCATGGCACCAAGTGCCACATCCAATCCCCTCTTGAACCCCTCCAGGGATGGGGACTCCACCACCTCCCTGGGCAGCACATCCCAATGGCCAATTACTCATTCTGTGAAGAAGTTTGCTTTGCATGTACATACAGCTTCATTTGCTTCCAGCTGAGCTGCTCTGGCAATTCTGTGCTGGGGAGGAGGTTTTTCAACCCACCACACCTCAGCTTCTCCCCTGTGCTGTGTGGAACATCCTGTTGCAAACAGAGGCCTGCTCATGCCAGCTTGGGGTGGGCTGTGCCAAAGGGCCAGAGAATCCCAGAGGGGGCACACATGCCCTGCTCTTGGCTGGGAAAAACCCTCCAGGAAAATGCTCACAGCACAAAGATTGCCCCTGCCCCTCCTTGTGTGGTGCTCCTTGGCTGCTGTGGATGTGGCCTCCTGCCCACTGCCTCAGGAGGATATGCTTTCACTACTCAGTAAGGAAGAGACACTGCTTTCTTAACAAGTCCCACAGCAACACACAGCCCCAGAGGCACAGCTGGATGACAGGGCAGACAGCTTCACAGATTGCACTGGGCTGGAAGGGAGCCTCAAAGGGCATGCTGGCCATCCCCCTGTACTCAGCAGGGACACCTCCAGCTAGAGCAGGATGCCCAGGGCCACAACCAGTCTGATCTTGAATGTCTCCAGGGTCAGGGCCTCACCCACATCCCTGGGCAGCCTGTCCCAGTATTTCACCACTCTCACTGTGCAGAACTTCCTCCTGATTTCCAACCTAACTCTGTCCTGCTCCAGTTTCAAACCATTGCCTCTCATCCCATCCCCACAGGCCCTTCTGAACAGTCCCTCCCCAGCCTGCCTGCAGGTCCCCTTCAGACAGTGAAATGCAGCTCCAAGGCCTTCCCAGAGCCTTCCATTCTCCAGGCTGAACAGCCCCAATCTCTCAGCCTGTCTGCACAGCACAGGTGCTGCAGCCCTCTGATCATCTTGCTGGTCCTCCTCTGGACCCTGTTCCAGCAGGTCCATGTCTCTCTTGTGTTGGGAGTCCTATATCTGGACTCAGCACTGCAGGTGAGGTCCCAGCAGAGCAGAGTGGCAGAACCACCTCTCATGACCTGCTGACCACACTGCTTTTGTTGCAGCCCAGGATGTGATTTGCCTTCTGGGCTGCAAGTGCCCCTTGCTGGCTCATGTCCAGCTTCTCACTCACCAGCACTCCCAAGTTCTTGTCTGCAGGGCTGCTCCCATTTTAATCATTCCCCAGCCTGGATTGATATCAAGGGTTGCCCTAACATAGGTGCAGGGCCTTGAACTTTGCCTTACCTTTACCTTTGCCTCATGAGATTCTCCTGTGCTCTCCTCTCCAGCCTGCCCAGGTCCCTCTAGATGGCACCCATCCCATCCTTCAGTATTATCAACCACACCACTCAGCTTGCTATCAGCTGCACACTTGCTGAGGGTGCCTCAATCTCCCTGTGTCTGTATCACTGATGAAGATATTATAGAATGGAATCATAGAATCATAGAATCATAGAATCATAGAATCAATAAGGCTGGAAAAGACCTCAGAGATCATCCAGTCCAAGCTATCACCCAGCACCTCCTGATTAGCTAAACCATGGCTCCAAGTGCCACATCCAAGCCTTTTTTGAACAGCAATCTCGTTGGGTAGGCCAGCATGAGAAAGGCAGAGTGAGGCACAGAGGAAAGCAAGAGAAGCTGCAGCAAGGTGAAAGCTATGGAAGGGAGCACAGAATGTAGTCAGGGGGGTTGCTGGGTGGATCACAGAGCAAAGGACACCAAAGGCACAGGGCCCAGTTCCAACCTCTTCCAGCAGCAACCAGGAGCCAGCTGGGATTGTCACCATGGACATTTCCCCAGTGCCACTGACAATGCCCAGGAATGCTCAGGAGTCCCTTTCTCCAATCTCCAGCACTTTTTGTTCTGCCTCTACAGAAGTGACTCTCCCAGAAGGTTCACCCTCAGCATCCTCACTCCACATCCCATGTCACCACGCAGGACACCCTCCAGGCTCTCCAGGGATGTGCCTCCATGATCACTTCCCACCCCTAACCCTCAGCTGAAGGAGCCACTGCAAGAGGGGCCACTAACAACTCAAAGGCCACAGCATGAGGAGTAGAGGAAAACAGTAAGAAGTTGCAGAGGCTCCTGCTTCACCCTCAGAGCCCAGGCTGCCCATGGGCTGAGAGCTTCTGGCAGTACAGCTCACTTGTTGAATGCCATCCCATTGGACTCTGCCCATCTGTCCAGTCGGTCGAGGTCCCTCTGCAGAGCCTTTCTACCCTCTAACTGACCAACATCTGTTCCTAACTTGGTGTCATCTGCAAACTTGCTGATGACTGACTCAACCCCCTCATCCAGATCATCAATGAAGATGTTAAAGAGGATGGGGCCCAGCACTGATCCCTGGGGAACACCACTGGTGCCTGGCTGCCAGCTGGCTGTGGCACCATTCACCACCACTCTCTGGGCTCAGCCTCCAGCCAGTTCCTAACCCAGCTCAGAGAGCTGCTGTCCAAGCCAGGGGCTGACAGCTTGGCCAGCAGGTTGCTGTGGGGGACAGTGTTAAAGGCCTTGCTGAAGTCCAGGCAGACTCCATCCACAGCCTGCCCCACATCCCCCAGGCAGTCACCTGGGCATGGAAGGAGATCAGGTTGGAGAGGCAGGACCTGCCCTTCCTAAACCCATGGCACAGAAGCAACTGCTAGCGCTCTGGGAGGGGGATGCTGGCCACCGGCTCACGGGCAGGCCGCCTGCGGCAGGGGACAGAGGCACATGTGCTCTGCCCGTGCTCGGCGGGGACAGCAGTGCCTGCTCCGGGCTGCTGCTGCTCGGGGGCCCGGGCAGGGAACGCAGCGGCGGCTCAGCCCTGCAGCCTCACCCTGCTCCTGCCTTCTGCCCGCGTTCCCTGCCCACAGCACTGCCTCCTTCCTTCTGCCGGCTGCCACACGGACCCTTTGCTGGGACAAGGTGACTCCCACAGCCGGAAATAACTCTCCTTTTTCCCCCTCATTGTGTTAGATGCTGCTGGTGCAGGGACTCAAATGTGCCCAGAGGGGAGTGACTGACTGCTGGGGAAGCAGGAGGGAAGCAGGTCTGTTCAAGAGACACAGAAGATAGCACAGAGCCTGTTGGAAGAGACCTCAAAGATCATCGAGTCCAACCTGTCACCACAGACCTCATGACTAAACCATGGCTCCAAGTGCCACATCCAATCCCCTCTTGAACACCTCCAGGGATGGGGACTCCACCACCTCCCTGGGCAGAACATCCCAATGGCGAATGACTCTCTCTGTGAAGAACTTTCTCCTCACCTCCAGCCTAAACCTCCCCTGGCACAGCTTGAGACTGTGTCCTCTTGTTCTGGTGCTGCTTGCCTGGGAGAAGAGACCAACCCCCACCTGGCTACAACCTCCCTTCAGGGAGTTGGAGAGAGCAAGAAGGTCTCCCCTGAGCCTCCTCTTCTGCAGGCTAAGCAACCCCAGCTCCCTCAGCCTCTCCTCACAGGGCTGTGCTCCAGACCCCTCCCCAGCTTTGTTGCCCTTCTCTGGACACCTTCAAGTCTCTCAATGTCCTTCTTGAATTGAGGGGCCCAGAACTGGACACAGGACTCAAGGTGTGGCCTAACCAATGCAGAGTACAGGGCACAATGACTTCCCTGCTCCTGCTGGCCACACTGTTCCTGATGCAGGCCAGGATGCCATTGGCCTTCCTGGCCACCTGGGCACACTGCTGGCTCATGTTTAGGCAGCTGTCAATCAGCACCCCCATGTTCCTCTCTGTTTGGCAGCTCTCAGCCACTCTGATCCCAGCCTGTAGCTCTGCATGGGGTTGTTGTGGCCAAAGTGCAGCACCTGGCACTTGGATTTGTTGAATGCCATCCTGTTGGACTCTGCCCAGCTGTCCAGCCTGTCAAGGTCCCTCTGCAGAGCTTTTCTACCCTCTAACAGACCAACTCCTGCCCCCAGCTTGGTGTCATCTGCAAATTTGCTGATGAGGTCTTTCTCCATGGAGCTGCTCTCCAGCAGGGCAGCCTCTAACCTGTCCTGCTGCCTGCTGTGATTCCTCCCCAGATGCAGGTCTTGGCATGCAAGCTGTCCCCTACCAGAGGAAGTGCTGGGTGTTGCTGTGGGTTTGAAGGTGGGTATGTTTGCAAGGCATTAAAATGCCAGGCTAAGCTCCAAGAGCAAAGGTGAGGTTAAGCCCAGAAGGTATGCAGGCTGGCTGCAGGAAGTGCCATGCTGCTCACTGGTTTTGGGGAAAACAAGAGAATGGAATGTGTCCCTCCTCTCACACTCCCTCCAGGCTTTTAAAATGAAGGAGCAGCCTCTTTCCCACCAGAGTGAATCACAGAGATGGAAACCTGTCTTTCACTGAACTACAGGAAGGGGAGTGAGACAAGAAACTAGAATACCCCAGAGCTAATTTCTGAAGTCAGCTGTAACTATGACAACCTTCATTCACTGTGTTTAACTGAGAGTGTAGAAAAAGAGTGCACTCAGCAAGCCTGAATTAAATTCCCCACCCCTCTGGCTTACACACACTGCAAAGACATGAGCTCTTACCAGAATGAAACCTCCTCAGAAGTTTGTACTTGCACAAATCATTTGGCATTCCCTCTGCCTGTTGACTGTGGGGGCAGGTCCTTCCAGGATGGTGAAGGGAGAAACATTTCAAGATGAGAGGTGACAAAATAAAGAAGAGGTGAAACCCACAGTGAAGGATGGCCATAGATGCAAATGCAATGCCCTGCCACTGTGCAGCTGCTGTGAAAAGCTGCCACTGCCACAGAGTTAACCAGGCTGGAAAAGACCTTCGAGATCGTCGAGTCCAACCTATCCCCCAACACCAGCTGATCAACTAAACCTTGGCACCAAGTGCCTCAGCCAGGCTCTTCCTAAACACCTCCAGGGATGGGGACTCCACCACCTCCCTGGGCAGCACATCCCAATGGCCAATCTCTCTTGCTGGGAAGAACTTCTTCCTAACCTCCAGCCTAAACCTCCCCTGGCACAGCTTGAGACTGTGTCCTCTTGTTCTGGTGATGGTTGCCTGGGAGAAGAGCCCAACCCCCACCTGGCTACAACCTCCCTTCAGGGAGCTGTAGACAGCAAGAAGGTCTACCCTGAGCCTCCTCTTCTGCAGGCTAAGCAACCCCAGCTCCCTCAGCCTCTCCTCACAGGGCTGTGCTCCAGACCCCTCCCCAGCCTTGTTGCCCTTCTCTGGACACCTTCCAGCATCTCAACATCTTTCTTAACCTGAGGAGCCCAGAACTGGACACAGTTCAATATTTTAGTGTTCCTTGATTATATGAAATCAAAAGGCAGCACTAGGCCAAATTCTTCTCCCACTTTAAAGCATGTTTTTCCCTCCCACCTTTGCCTCAGCTCACTGTGTTGTCACAGGCACCGGTGCTTCCCTTATGTGAGCTTGAGAAGGGAGCAGTGTGGTGTTAACAGAAGCCAAACCAGAGGCAATGGATCACTACAGTCAAACCTCCTCTCCACATCCAGCTCCTGTCATTTTCTGGGCTGCCCAGGAGGTGCTTCACTCACCAGCTGCTGCCTGGCACGTGGCACAAGCCTGTCACTCAGTTCTGCTTCATTCAGCATTTTGCTCTCTGTTCTTCTGCTGCAGAAGGTAGCTGAGAGGTGATAAAACAACAGGGAGAAAAAGAATCATGTCCAAAGGCCCAACCCAAACCCTTCTTCTTGGCATGAGGTCTTGGGTGGCAGGTTGGACTTGGTGATCTTTGAGGCCTATTCCAACCTTGCTGATTCTATTCTATGATTCTATGATTCTTCAGCCACCTGATGTAGCAGCCTGGTTTGAGGCAGCTGGTGGATGAGTTTTACTTGTCATCTACCCAAGAGAAGTGGAAGAATGCTCCAGATCCTGCATTTCCTTGGACATTTCCTACATCAACACACCACATGGAAGCAACTGCACCACAGCTATGCTTGACAAACCCTTAACCTAATCCTCAGGCACACAAGACTGGTGAGTGGCACCCCAGGCACAAAAGGGGGTTTCTCATTCACAGGGATGGGCAGATTTCTGGCAAGACTCTTGTCACTGCAGTTCTAAGGGGGTCAGGGGCATGTGGCAGACCAACACCATGCTCCACCTGGTGATTTGGCACAATTAATGATGGCTGCAGGCATGCCAGAATCATGAAGACACCAGGGGCTGGCACGGTGAGTGCTGTGAAGATGGCCTTGAGTAATGACCCTGGAAATGGGACAGAGTGGGAAGAGGCTCAGGCATGCTGTAGTCCCTTTTCCCTTAGATTTTCCTTGCTTCACAAACAAAATCCCTGTTCACAAGAGGGTTGGCATTGAGAGCAGCCCTAAAGAAAAGGATGAGTGGTGGATGAGAAGCTCAACAGGAGCCAGCAGGGAGCACTTGCAGCCCAGGGAGCCAAGCAGAGCCTGGGCTGCAGCAAGAGAAGTGTGGCCAGCAGGGCCAGGGAGGGGATTCTGCCCCTCTGCTCCACTCTGCTGAGACCACAGCTGGAGCTCTGGGGCCAGTTCTGGAGCCCCTAACACAGGAAGGATCTGGAAGTGCTGGAAGGTGTCCAGAGAAGGGCCACAAGGATGAGCAGAGGGCTGGAGCTGCTCTGCTCTGGAGACAGACTGAGGGAGTTGGGGTTGTGCAGTCTGGAGAAGAGAAGGCTCTGAGGTGACCTAATTGTGGCCTTCCAGTATCTGAAGGGGACTCCAAGAAAGCTGGGGAGGGACTTTTGAGGGTGTCAGGGAGTGATAGGAGTGGGGGGAATGGAACAAAACTAGAAATGGGCAGATTGAGACTGGATATCAGGAAGAAGTTGTTGCCCATGAGGGTGGTGAGAGCCTGGCACAGGTTGCCCAGGGAGGTGGTGGAAGCCTCCTGCCTGGAGGTGTTTGCAGCCAGGCTGGAGGTGGCTGTGAGCAACCTGCTGTAGTGTGAGGTGTCCCTGGCCATGGCAGGGGGGTTGGAACTGGCTGAGCCTTGAGGTCCTTTCCAACCCTGACAATTCTATGAGTCTATGACTACTGATTAGAGGCATTTGAGGCCTGGAGGTTTGTCTGTTCTCAAAGGTTTGTTTGTTTGGTGGTGGTGATTTTGGTTTGTAGGTTTGGTTTTGGTTGGGGTTTCTTTGAGGAAGACCTGGCAGCAACCCAACATGTTTGAACTTTTCTTTCCTGACATGACTGGAATGTTTGGGTGTGACTTTTCTGCACTGTTACAGCCTGATGGCTGTGCTGCAAGTTCCACTCCTTTGAGTACCTGAAGGGGACTAAAAGAAAGCTGGGAGGTGACTATTTTGCAAGGGCTTGTAGTGACAAGGTGAGAGGCAATGGGTTGAAGCTTGAGGAGGGCAGATTTAGACTGGAGATGAAGAAGAAATCCTAGACAGTGAGGGTGGTGAGACACTGGAAAAGGTTGCCCAGCTTGTTCATAGATGCCTGCTCCCTGGAGGAGTTCTAGGCCAGGCTGGATGAAGCCTTGAGCAGCCTGGGCTGGTGGGAGGTGTCCCTGCCCAGGGCAGGGGGGTTGGAACTAGATGATCTTTAAGGCCCCTTCCAACCTAAACCATTGTATGAAGCTATGAGTACAAGCTGGGCAGAGGGAGTGTACTCCTTGTGCACACTGGAGCCTAGCTGTATGGCTGTCTGGAAGCAGCCCCAAGCTGAGGACAAGGCAGCTTTGCTAATCAAAACTCCACATGGCTGAAGGACACAGCACACTGACCTTTACTACAGCCCAGGGACTGCTGCTGCAGCAGCTTGGAATGACTGCTCCCACTGCTCCAGCCAGAGAAGGCTCTTTGCCAGCACTGGTGGAGATACTGTGCCCCTGAACAAAGCAACCTTTTTCATATGTACTTGCCAGAGAGAAGGGAGGAATTCTCTCTGGTTCAACAGGGCTTTCAGATATCCTTTCCAGATCACTACAGTGGCTTCATTCACTTCTGCAGGCTCCAAATTAAACGGTAATGAAAACAGACACTCCTCCCTCCTGAGGCTCATTAGCTTTCTGACTTAGGTGGCTGAGAAAGCTCTTTGTTTGATAAACGGTGCTTGAATGTGTCCAGAGAAGGGCAACCAAGCTGGGGAGGGGTCTGGAGCACAGCCCTGTGAGGAGAGGCTGAGGGAGCTGGGGTTGCTTAGCCTGCAGAAGAGGAGGCTCAGGGGAGACCTTCTTGCTCTCTACAACTCCCTGAAGGGAGGTTGTAGCCAGGTGGGGGTTGGTCTCTTCTCCCAGGCAACCAGCAGCAGAACAAGAGGACACAGTCTCAAGCTGTGCCAGGGGAGGTTTAGGCTGGATGTTAGGAGGAAGTTCTTCCCAGAAAGAGAGATTGCCCATTGGAATGTGGTGGAGTCACCATCCCTGGAAGTGTTTAAAACAAGACTGGCTGAGGCACTTGGAGCCATGGTTTAGTTGATTAGATGGTCTTGGGTTATAGGTTGGACTTGATGATCTCAAAGGTCTTTTCCAACCTGGCTGACTCTGTGTCTCTGAGAACTGCCCTACACCCTTCCCACATCAACATCACTGCTGCTGGTTTGAGTCAGCCATGCTCATTTTCCAGCCACCTCCCAGGCAGTAAGTGTCATTAGCTCTGATGGGCATCCTCTGTCTCCCCTGGAGAAGCTGACAACTGCAGATCAGCAGAAATTACAGACTGGTGTTTGGCACCCAGTGTCCTACCTGCAGCTGCACTGCCTGCCAGCCTGCCAGCAGTGCTCAGTAAAGTTGTGGACACCACCAAGCTGCGGCAGGAGTTGATCTGCTGGAGGGTAGAGAGGCTCTGCAGAGGGACCTCGACAGGCTGGACAGATGGGCAGAGTCCAAGGGCAGGAGATTGAAAACATCCAAGTGCCAGGTTCTGCACATTGGCCACAGCAACCCCATGCAGAGCTACAGGCTGGGGACAGAGTGGCTGGTCCCTCTGGGGGTGCTGGTTGACAGCAGCTGAACAATAGCCAGCAGTGTGCCCAGGCAGCCAAGAGGGCCAATGGCATCCTGGCCTGCATCAGGAACAGTGTGGCCAGCAGGAGCAGGGAGGTCATTCTGCTCCTGTACACTGCAGTGGTTAGGCCACACCTTGAGTCCTGTCTCCAGTTCTGGGAAAGGAGGTTGACTTGCTGGAAGGTGTCCAGAGAAGGGCAACAAAGCTGGGGAGGGGTCTGGAGCACAGCCCTGTGAGGAGAGGCTGAGGGAGCTGGGGTTGCTTAGCCTGGAGAAGAGGAGACTCAGGGGTGACCTCATTGCCCTCTGCAACTACCTGAAGGGAGGTTGTAGCCAGGTGGGGGTTGGTCTCTTCTGCCAGGCAAGCAGCACCAGAACAAGAGGACACAGTCTCAAGCTGTGCCAGGCGAGGTTTAGGCTGGATGCTAGGAAGAAATTCTACACAGAGTGATTGCCCATTGGAATGGGCTGCCCAGGGAGGTGATGGAGTCACCATCACTGGAGGTGTTCAGGCGACTTGATGGGGTGCTTGGTGCCATGGGTTAGTTGATTAGGTGGTGTTGGATGATAGGTTGGACTCAACGATCTTGAAGGTCCCTTCCCTTCCCTTCCCTTCCCTTCCCTTCCCTTCCCTTCCCTTCCCTTCCCTTCCCTTCCCTTCCCTTCCCTTCCCTTCCCTTCCCTTCCCTTCCCTTCCCTTCCCTTCCCTTCCCTTCCCTTCCCTTCCCTTCCCTTCCCTTCCCTTCCCTTCCCTTCCCTTCCCTTCCCTTCCCTTCCCTTCCCTCTTCCAGAACATGCCATCTTCCAGTTGCTTGACCTGAGCTAGTTCAGGAGGATGGATAGGGGCAGTGTCAGAGAAGTAAACAGGGTTTTTGTCTTTGCAGATCTCTCTTGCTTGGCTTTACAGCTCTCCTCTGGAGGAAAGTGAGCTTGCTGCCAGCTTCCAGGTGAGGGCAGATTCAGGCAGTGGTTTCCAGATTAACATGAGGCATTGCTTTTTTACTGTGGGTAAGGCATGCCAGAAACACACAGTCCTTGGAATTTTCTATACTTACCCACTGACACATGCAAAAACAAACCAGCAAGGCCTGAACCTAGGACTATCACTGGGTTTGGGGTCTGCTGACAGCTGTAAACCCTTACAGACGCACAGCCCCTGCTCTCCTTTATCCCTGCTCTCCTTTTGTAGCTGTTCCTGTGGGATCTTAGCAATCACCTCAAGCCACAATACTGGTACTGAGTGTACTCAGGATTTACTCTTTGCACAGCTCCTTTATTTCCAGAGACATGTATAAAGTTCTTGTTTTTCTGAAGACAGCAGCAAGCAGGCAGGCAAACTGAGCCCCAGCTGTGCTCACAATGGAGCCCTCTCCAGGAAGCCCTCTGTCACAGTATTCTTTGCTTTCAGTGTCAAGTACCTGAACTCATTCTGCTGTGTCCTTTGTATTTCTGTCCTTCATTTGTGATGGTTATTCTTCCTCTCCTACATGCACAACTGGGAGTGGAACATCTTCCTTACCAGGAGAGCCTGAGGGAGCTGGGGCTCTTCACCTTGGAGAGGAGGAGCCTGAGAGGTGACCTCATTCATGTTGGTTAAGATGTGCAGGGTGAATGCCAAGAGGCTGGAGCCAGGCTCTGCTGGGTGATGCCCAGTGACAGCACAAGGGGCACTGGTGGAAGTTGAGGCAGAGGAAGTTCCATGGAAACAGGAGGAAACATTTTTCCCTGTGAGGGTGACAGACCTCTGGAGCAGGCTGCCCAGGGGGGTTGTGGAGTCTCCCTCACTGGGGATATTCCAACCCCACCTGGATGTGTTCCTGTGTGATCTGGTGTGGGTGATCCTGCGCTGGCAGGGGGGTTGGACTGGATGAGGTCCCCTCCAGCCCCTACCATTCTGTGATTCTGTGATTCCATAACCTCCTTTCTGCCTGTATGGGACAGGATATTCCTTGTGTGATTCTGCTGCAGTACTTTGGGAGGTGGATTGCAGTGGTGTTTTGGTTCTCACTTATCAGAGTCACTTAACTGCTTTCTCACACCAAGCCAATGTACATTTTTCTTTCCTCAACTCATAACTTTTTCTTCCTATTTTCAGCACCAGCTGATGTGCTCACAGGCCGATTACACTCTTAGCTGCACGAAAATGGAAGTGAATCACAACTGCACACGTGGCATCTTGCAAACGGCCAAGATGATGCTGGGCTCTCTCCACAGGCTGGCCGAGAGAACAAAAACCACTCGGAGGGTGTGGCTCTACGTTTCCTCCTGCTTCCTCTCTCCTCCCTACCCCCGGCCCGATGCAGTCCCCATCGCTTCTGCCAGGGGCTGCTGCGGGCCCTGCTGAGTGCCCTTTGCAGGCCTGCCCTGCGAAAGGATCCAGTTTAAAAGTGCGTTTCAGGCAGCTCAGAGCGCTTCCACTCGAAAGTACAGCTGGATGCGCTTTTGCATGGGGTGGTGACTCGAAGGGCCTGGGAGGAGACATGAAGGAGGAAGCATGAAAGAGCTTCTTCTAAACGAGGGTAGAGCTGAACAGGTTAAACTAGGCAGGAGACAGAGCAGGAGCTGCCCTCTGGACCGCCAGAGTTATCTGTTCTTGTACCTTTCACCTGAGTGGCACTGGTATGACTGAACCAGACTGCACAGGAGCACAGCGACACACCACAGCCCAGCCCTCCACTGGGTGGAACAAAGCACTGGGTGTAGGCACTTCCCCCATGGGAACAAACGGTAGGGGAGACTCATGGCTGTGAGCACTGATGAGCACGAAGGCTGTGCCTCTGATGACAGTATTTGTGAATGCATTTGTTTTCTGAGCACTGGAAGTCAATATTTTATTCATTGTCTCGTGTCTGAGTGCATAATTGTATCATCACCACACAGAGAAGAAGCAGGAATATTGTGTGCTCCTGCAGCCTGCTCAAGAGGCACAACTGCTGCCCCCAAGTCAACAAGTCCTTGATAACCAAAGCTGTAATTCAAAACGTAAATGCCTTTCCCTCCTCATCTATTCTAAGCTGGATGGAGCCCAGCATGTTTCAGTTTTAAAATAACTCCTTCCCATGACCTTTGCAACTCACTACCTTACACAACAGTGCAAAAAGAGCCTCACACACATGACTCAGGCTGCCTTAGGGCTGCTGAAATTTAAGAAGGCAGCCTACATAACATCATCAGAAGCAAAAGGGAAATGAAGGGCTGGTTATATAACAGCCAGTCAAACTGAACCAACCTCTGCAGTTACACAAAGCTGCAGAGGTGCATCTGAAGTTCAGAGAAGGTTGCAAAGAAGCAGCCTGGTGTGGCTGGTGCTTAGCCCCAGTGTTTAGTATTGACGCTGGTAGGAGCAACGATCCTTCACCTCCAAGTGCTACCCTGAAACACTTAGCTTGCAACCTGGACTTGCTCCAGGACATCTGAAACACACTGAGTAAAATGATCATGAGGAGAGAGTAAGGTGCTTGGACTGCTAACTTGCAAGCCCAAAGTCATCCACAGGAAACGTATGCCATGAGCTCCAAACAAGAAGCAGGGCAGCAGGCACCTTATGCCTACTGAATGTCTTCCCGAAGCTCCCCGGTGCTCTGGAGGTTCCTCAGAGGCACAGCCTACCTGTGGGGAAGGAAGCCTCTGGTCTTGCACCATCTCCCTGACTGGGAGATGGGGCATTTTTGCAATGGAATTTGGACTTGCAAGCTAGATCCAGCCCTGGGCTGGAATCCAGAGCCAAAGAAAGCAGCCAGATGCCAATCCAGGGCAAAACTAGAGTGGAGATCCCTAAATGACCTTCTAAAGACTCCCCAGGACAAGAAAGGCAGCCCTAAAGCTGGAAACTGTCTCAGTCAAGCCTTCTCTTTTGATTCAAAGCCTGGCAGAGGAGCACAGCTTTGTTCTGCTGAGATGGACAGGACCTCTCAGAGGGCCGTGTCTAACACCAGCTCCTGAACACCATAAACAAGGCTCCAGCTGCTCTTGTAACGCACCGTGCTGCTCCTTCTGCTGGCCCCTCTCCTACCATGCAACAGCCTCGTGGCCACAGCTGAGTCCCTGCAATAGGCTGGTGTCACTTTCACCTTCAGCCCAGCTTACCTGTTTCCCTGTGTCAGTCCCACTGCAGGTCAGCTGAGGTGAGGGAGATCCTCTGCCCTGCAGCGAAGACAGGTACCCAACTCACCCAGGCCTCCGCCATGCCTTAGCTCAGGGGCAGCAGCTGGGACTCTGGAACCTTCTGCTCAGGCCAGCTACCTGCAAAACCAGAATCATTCCCTGGACTTCTAAAAATGATGACATTAGTTATAGTGTTGGTTAGATTGCATTCTCAATTACTTACCTCTGGCCAGACCAAGCTAAGTCCTTTCCATGCCACCAGGAAAGTGTTTTGAGAAGCACACTGCCCAGGAACCGGCAGACACCACAGACTGGAGGAAAGAGGGCAGAACAAATGCATTTTGGGGTTGTTGTTTACAAATATAAACCAAACATACAGGAGGAAAAAAGCAAAGAGTAAATATTTATGCAGGTGGCTTCACTTGAGATAATAGCTCTATTTATTAACCAAGGAAAAGAGTAACCCAACTCATCCTTCTGCAGGAAACAAGTAACAAATGCTTCTATTTTTTTCATCATCTCCAAATCTCAAGCCCCAGAGGACAGAGCTGGGGTTTATTTTCCCAGTATGTAGGCAAAGGTAAACTGCAGGAAAATAAATAGGAGTGAGAAGGAGGCCACTTTTGTCTGCTGTTCTTTTAAACTTCCTTGACACAAATGGAAATGAGACCTGATCTAACCCCAGGCCCTGAGACATCTAAGAGATGAGAGTCTGGTCTTGGTTCTAAATTGAAACTTCTAATTTTCCCTTCCATAACCATTTTCCACTCCAAAGTGCAGCCTCATGCTAAGCAGATAACACCAGGCTGGTGCCTAGCCTGGCTGCTCTTCCTTGCTGCTGGAGGAATTACCATTCTGTAACATCCACATTTGCCTGGCAAGATCTCAGCTCCAGTTAGCCAGCTCTGTCTGCAGACCATCCACTGCCTTCAGTGATCTCAAGCGAAGACAAAAGCTGTACCCACAGTCTGTGGACAACCTTCATTTCAGAAGCATCACACGTGATAAAATGAACCCAGGATATCATTGTTCCAGGAGCCCTGAAGGAAAGGCCTTGGGGGTGCTGGGGGAGGAGAAGCTCAACAGGAGCCAGCAGTCAGCACTCCCAGCCCAGAGAGCCAAGCAGAGCCTGGGCTGCAGCAAGAGAAGCATAGCCAGCAGGGCCAGGGAGGGGATTGTCCCCCTCTGATCCACTCTGCTGAGACCACAGCTGGAGCTCTGGGGCCAGTTCTGGAGCCCCTAGCACAGGAAGGATCTGGAGGTGCTGGAAGGTGTCCAGAGAAGGGCCACAAGGATGAGCAGAGGGCTGGAGCTGCTCTGCTATGGAGACAGACTGAGGGAGTTGGGGTTGTTCAGTCTGGAGAAGAGAAGGCTCTGAGGAGACCTTCTTGTGGCCTTCCAGGATCTGAAGGGGGCTACAAGAAAGCTGGGGAGGGACTTTGGAGGGTGTCAAGGAGTGATAGGACTGGGGGGGATGGAGCAAAACTAGAAATGGGGAGACTGAGATTGGATGTTAGGAAGAAGTTGTTGCCCATGAGGGTGGTGAGAGCCTGGCACAGGTTGCCCAGGGAGGTGGTGGAAGCCTCCTGCCTGGAGGTGTTTGCAGCCAGACTGACTGTGGCTGTGAGCAACCTGCTGTAGTGTGAGGTGTCCCTGGCCATGGCAGGGGGGTTGGAACTGGCTGATCC
This sequence comes from Dryobates pubescens, assembly GCF_014839835.1. NCBI lineage: Eukaryota > Metazoa > Chordata > Aves > Piciformes > Picidae > Dryobates > Dryobates pubescens. The sequence goes on along the minus strand of NC_071625.1, from coordinate 27,874,612 downwards.
TTGAGGTCCCCTCCAACCCTGACAAGTCTGATTACTGATCAGAGGCAAAAAAGTATTGTGTTTACTGTGAAGTGTAAGCTTTTCTCATTCTGGGCAAACAGGCAGATTCCACTCCCCCAACCTTAATCTCCTCCTCATCCCCTGGAGTCTGCCGACTTGTTTTGCAGGGCAGCTGCTGCAACTGCAAATGTAGTTACATCTTAGAAGCGACTGTAACAAACACATCTGAAAACCGCACAGGATGAACTACAGATGGAGAAGGGATCAGCTTCTTCAGAGCCAAGACAGTTCTTGGAGCCAGCCTCATAGCACAGCCACTGAGAATACTGCATCCTTCTTGAAGCTTGCAAAAAAACCCCCCCAGTTATCTTTCACTAAGAATTCCCTACAGGATTTCCTTCACTTCATCAGTGGACAGAATGCTGCCTTCCTCAAAACAGGTAGCAGACCCTGAAAAGGCAATCCAGGTGAAGGGTGCAAGCTAGTGCCCAACTCCCACCAAGCACAGAACATTCATTCAGTTCTCTGCTAATGAGATCTGAGGCATATGGAAATGGATGGTGCAAAGAAGTCCTGAGGGGCAAGTGGCAACACATTCAAGCTGAGCAAGAAACATTCTCATTAACTGCAAGGGAAAAAATCTTCACAGTGAAAGCAGTGAAGCACTGGAACTGGGTCCCAGGTAGCCTGGGGTGACCCAGTCCTCAGAGATGTCCAACATGGGGCTGGCAAGTGATGAGCAACCTGACCTAACTTTGAAGTTGGCCCTGCTTTGAGCAGGGAGCTGGGCTATATGACCTCCAGAGGTCTTGTCTGACCTCAGTTGCTCTGTGATTCCAGGAAGCTGGATCCCAACTGCTGAATGAGGACAGGTTCATTGCTCCACTTCAGAAAGGAACTGGAAGTGAAGCTACAAAGGGCCTCTGGGGATGGGACAAAATAAACCATTCCAGGGTCCCCCAGTGACAGCAATATACCCTTTGAAAGCAGCTGTCTCTGTGGGTCCCCGTGGGCCTGCCCTCCAGAAAGGGCAGGGGAGAGACCAATCCATGCAACTGAGTGCTGGTGGTTCACTCTAGGGGTGATACTCTAAAAGCCACCTTTTGCAGGGCTCCTTGCAGAACTTGAACTGGGCTGTGTTTGAGGAGGATGAAAGCACCACTCACCACAAAGGCTCCCTGAGAGGGCAGCAGAATACATGGAATCACAGAGTGGCTCAAGCAGGAAGGGACTCCAGAGATCACCTGTTCCAACTGTGGGCAGGGTCACAGGCAGGGACACCTCTCTTGCTTGTCCAAGGCCTCCTCCAATCTGGCATTAAACACAGGGAGGTGAAGGCACAAGCAGAAGCTTCCTCTGGGGATCAGAGGCCGTGGCTGTCTGCAGGCACTCCTTCCACTTGGAGCTCTACTGACACATTTAGTTTTGCCATGTTAGTGCTCCTGACTTCTGCTAAAAATAAATGGCTGCTCTGTGGAACAGCAGACTTGCATTGCTGCCCCTGCTGCTGCAATGCTGCCAGCAGAGGAGAGGTGACAGTTGAGTCTTGTCCTTTCTTCTGGTTTGTTCAGTACATGGTGTGCTTTTCTCCCTCCTTTTCCCTTTTGTTAGGCTTTTCTTTCTGCTTTCAAAACCTGTAAGACTCTGCTTTCTGCTTTCAAAACCTGTAAGACTCTGCTTTCTGCTTTCAAAACCTGTAAGACTCTGCTTTCAAAACCTGTAAGACTCTGCTTTCTGCTTTCAAAACCTGTAAGACTCTGCTTTCAAAACCTGTAAGACTCTTCTTTCTGCTTTCAAAACCTGTAAGACTCTGCTTTCAAAACCTGTAAGACTCTTCTATGCCTTTTTTTCCCCCCCTTCCTTTCTTTCTCTGCTCCAGGCTGGCCTGGCAGCAAGCCAGGTAGAAATTGAGGCAGGTTTTAGGAGGGACTGCTCCTCGCAGCAGGAGCAGAATGGCATTTCTGCAACCCTGTGTGCAAAGAGACCATGAAAATGCCAAGCAGGCAGGGGATACACCGTCAGCTGAAGTATTACCCTGCACTCCTGAGCTGGTTTGCAGTAAAACTGAACCAATGAAATATTGATACATTAGGCACAAGGGCTTATTTAAACTAATAAACACTTGATTTAAGATGAAACTGGGTTTGGGTGATCTGTAATGGAGTTCCTCTGGAAGCCCGTGTGGAAAGCTTTCAGGGAAGGCGCTGCAGCACTTTAGCTGCCGCGCTAATGCACTGCTGCCTGCGGCTCTGCAATGCAGAATGTCGGCAGCAGCACAGCAGACAGGAGCGGCGCCTTTTGTTCCAGGCAGATGACAGCCCTTTCATCCAGGGAAACGGAGAGATCTCACCTTGCTGGAGGCAGTTACAAGTAATTGCCTTTCCATCAAGCCTTGGTGTAAAACGTTAAAACGGGGAACAAGCTGCTCTTTTGTTCGTTAAACCCCTTTGTGTTCTTCGGGATCAGCAAAAAGGCCCCGTTGCTCGAGGTGCACAAAAAGGTCTCGGCAGCAGCAAGGGGAAGAGAAGGAAAATCTAAATTTCCAGTCGGTGTGCAACACCCAAATTCTGGCACCCCTGCAAATTCACATCAGCTTCAGGAGCAACACGTCAAGAGGAGATGGGTGCCATGGTCTAGTCATGAGGTCTGTGGAGACAGGTTGGACTTGATGATCCTCGAGGTCTCTTCCAACCTTAGTTATACTGTGATACTGTGATGTCAGCCAAGGTCTAGGGGTTTGGGTTTCATTCAGGAGATTCATTTGGGGCTGCTAAAGACCAAACCTCCTCTCCCTCGGTATTTTCAAATTCAAAAACCACAGAATGGTTTGGATTGGAAGGGACTGTGAAGATCATCTAGTTCGAAGCCCTGCCCTGCCATGGGCGGGGACAGCAAAGAGGCACGGGGTATCAATAGCCTGCTGTGAGACATGGAGTCACAGACTCACCAAGGCTGGAAGAGAGCTCAAAGATCATCAAGTCCAACCTGTCACCCAAGACCTCATGACTACTAAACCATGGCTCCAAGTGCCACATCCAATCCCCTCTTGAACACCTCCAGGGATGGGGACTCCACCACCTCCCTGGGCAGCACATTCCAATGACAAATGACTCGCTCAGTGAAGAACTTTCTCCTCACCTCCAGCCTAAACTTCCCCTGGCACAGCTTGAGACTGTGTCCTCTTGTTCTGGTGCTGGTTGCTTGAGAGAAGAGACCAACTCCCTCCTGGCTACAACCTCCTTTCAGGGAGTTGGAGAGAGCAATAAAGTCCCCCCTGAGCCTCCTCTTCTCCAGGCTAAGCAACCCCAGCTCCCTCAGCCTCTCCTCACAGGGCTGTGCTCAAGGCCTCTCCCCAGCCTTGTTGCCCTTCTCTGGACACCTTCAAGCGTCTCGATGTCCTTCCTAAACTGAGGGGCCCAGAACTGGACACAGGACTCAAGGTGTGGCCTAACCAGTGCTGAGCACAGGGGCACAATGACTTCCCTGCTCCTGCTGGCCACACTGTTCCTGATGCAGGCCAGGATGCCATTGGCCTTCTTGGCCACCTGGGCACACTGCTGGCTCATGTTTAGGCAGCTGTCAATCAGCACCCCCAGGTCCCTCTCTGTTTGGCAGCTCTCAGCCACTCCGACCCCACGGCTTCCAATACCAGCTCTAAAAGTAGCTCCTCTTCTGGCCTTGAATCAGCAAGAGGTTAATGAAATACATAAACTAACCTTCCCATTTCACAGCATGTCTTAGGCAGCTGAACTAATGGTCACAAGATGCTCTGAAGACCCAGAGTCCTAAATGCTAATTATTTGGTGGTGGTGGTGTTTGGTTTGGGTTTATCTGGGGGGTGTGAGGGGTGTGTGTGTTTGCTTGTTTGTTTCTCCATAGACAATCTATTTAGAAGTCAAACTCGAATCCACCTTATGAGCCCTGTACTTCCAACCACAAATGGGTGATCAGTGGTGACATCATCCCAATCCATTTCTGTGTACCTGCCAATCTAATTCTAACCACCTGTTACTGCTACAGAGGAGTATAAATTATTCATCCCCCATCCCTTTTAACGGAGGCTTTCCCATACAATGGTGTCTGCCAGGGGCTTCTGCTTGTAATTTTATTCTAAAAGAAGCCTCAAGGAGATGACATAATGTTCCACTCACACAAATAAATGCCACAAAAGGCATACAGGCTGGGCAGAGATTGGCTGGAAAGCAGCCCTGAGGAGAGAGACTTGGGGGTGCTGGGGGAGGAGAAGCTCAACAGGAGCTCTCAGTGTGCACTTGCAGCCCAGAAAGCCAAGCAGAGCCTGGGCTGCAGCAAGAGAAGTGTGGCCAGCAGGGCCAGGGAGGGGATTCTCCCCCTCTGCTCAGCTCTGCTGAGACCCCACCTGGAGTACTGCCTCCAGTTCTGGAGCCCCTATTCCAAGAGGGATCTGGAGGTGCTGGAAGGTGTCCAGAGAAGGGCCAGGAGGATGAGCAGAGCACCTCTCCTGTGAGGACAGACTGAAGGAGTTGGGGCTGTTCAGTCTGGAGAAGGCTCTGAGGTGACCTCATTGTGGCCTTCCAGTATCTGAAGGGGGCTCCAAGAAGGCTGGGGAGGCACTGCTCAGGATCTCAGGGAGTGATAGGACTAGGGGAAATGGAATGAAGCTGGAGGTGGGGAGATTCAGGCTGGAGGTGAGGAGGAAGTTCTTCCCCATGAGAGTGGTGAAGCCCTGGAATGGGTTGTTCAGGGAGGTGGTTGAGGCCCCGTCCCTGGAGGTGTTTAAGCCCAGGCTGGATGAGGCTCTGGCCAGGCTGATCTAGTGTGGGGTGTCCCTGCCCATGGCACGGGGGTTGGAACTAGATGATCCTTGTGGTCCCTTCCAGCCCTGACTGCTACTGTGATACAATGAAAAGTCACCCAGAACACCAAGAAATGAGCATTTTAATACTTGGTGGTTTCAAGTACTGCTGTGGAGGACTTGCATTTTCAAGGCTGCCATCACATTCCCTCTCTAGCAAGTTTTCAGGTGGAGGATCACAGGGCAGTACTTTCTACTCTCTCCCATCCCAAGTAGACCTCTTGAGTCTTCTTAGCCCTAAGTGCAGATTTTCCTGCTTGTGGTTTTTTTTTCCCCCCCTCTACTGGTCTCAGCATACAGCTGTAAACACAATAGAGATTATAAAGATGCAAATCTAGTAAAAAGCTGTGTTTCCTTACAGCTGCTAAATGAATGCTAACTGCCAGAGTTCACAGGGTAGCCAAACATCTCCTGCCAGCACCACACGGTAAAGTGGGCATCCTGGGAACCCTGAAAAGAGAAAGGCATGAGAGCACATGCATCTATAAACAGAGAAAGGGATGATCAGGGAAATCCAAACACTGCTGAATTTCTGTCCTCTCAAAATTTTACACGAAGAACAAGGCTGAATCAAAGTTATCTCAAAAGGGAACGTTTGCCCTAGAGCTGTGAAACAGGAACAGGATTGCATCTAAGAGAGGGGTGAGAAATGATAGCAGGGGAGGCTGGGCTCCTGCCACAGGGGCAGGGACAAGAGGCGTTGCTTTCCTGGGGAAGGGCAGGTCCTTCCTGGTAGGCTCTGCCCTCAAACCCTTCCTTGCTGGCAGCAGCACCAAGGGTGGCTTTCTCAGAAGCGCAGGGCAGAAAGGTCCCTGCCTGCTTGCACTGCACGGCAGGCTGCTTTGCCCGGAGTGGTTCTGGGGAAGAGGGAACACACCAGGAAGCAAATAAAAAATACACCCCCAGAGACAAACCCGCCCCGCAGAGCTCTCCTGAAGAGGTAATGTGCTTTGTGACTGCCGAAGGCACTTCACCCACGTTTAAAGGGAACCCTCCTCGCTATGTACCACCCTTCACAATCAACTCCGAGTCAGTGACAGGCCCTACCGCAGGCATTTCCTTGTCAGTCTCCTTAACAGGCAGAATTCAGCTGACTCTGGCTCCCGTCAAAGGCGCACGGGGGCAGCTTGCCGGACCGGCGGCAAGGCCACGCTTGCAGGACGAGGCACGGCGGCTCCCCCTTCCGCTCCTCGCCGCCGTGCCAGCTGTCAGCAAGAGGCCGTGGACAGCGCTCGCCCGGTGTTCACCTGCGAATCGCTGGTAACCACCTGTGACATCCGTGCAGCGTCCCGGGAGGAGCTGTCAGACGCCGGCGTCACAGCCCTCACCTCTGCCTCAGACCCTGGGCTGACGAGGAGAAGGAGGCGAGGGCCGGGTAGGCAGCCCGGCGATGAGCGTCACAGGGCAGCCCGCTCTCGCCGCGCCTCAGCCGCCTACCCTCCCTCAGGAGGGGCCCTCATCTCCCCAAGCTTCCCTCGCTGAAGCGGGGTTGAGGGGCAGCAGCGCGGCGGAGGGAGGAACGCGGGGCGGCCGCGGCGCTCCCCTCACGCACACGCCCCCAGCGCGTTCGCGCGTTCGCGCCTTCCCGCCCTTGCGCAATGCGCGCGCACGCAACGCCCCCCTTCTCCCTCAGCCGCCGCCGAGCCTCCGCGTCACGTGCTCTCCTTGCTCTCCTCAGCAGCCAATGGGCGATGCGCCGCGGCCCGCGGGGTCTTTATAAGGCGCGGCGCGGCCGCTGCGGGCGGAGAGGCGGTTGCGGAGGCGGTTGGGGTGCAGGGAGGGGCGAGTGTGCGCGCGTCTTGGGCCGTTCGGTCCCTGGAGCCGCTTCCCTGTTCCGCCCGGGGGACGGGCCTGAGCCGTTCGGGAAAGGGCCAGGTCTGTGCCCGCGCGGCCCGGGGCGGAGGGAGGGAAAGAAGCAAGCGGGGGTCGTGCTGGAGGTGGGCGGGAGGCTGGGAGGGGCGGCCATGTCGGGGCCGCTCGGCGCCTGAGGGGGTAGCGGTCTCCGCCGTGGCGACGCCCAGCCCCCGCGGGTGGGCCCTGCCCGCGGCGAGTGGGAGCAGGAGCTCGCCGCTGCCAGAAGGAAGAAGGGGGGCAGGCGTGGGGCTCGGTGCCCAGTGGAGCGGCGGGGGTGGGCGCTGGCCGCCGAGCTCCGCGGGCTGCTCCAGGCGCGCCGCTGCGGGGCTGGCTCGCCACCATCGCCGGGCGGGTGGCAGCGGCTCCTGTCGCTCGCAGGCAGCGTGTGTGCGTGTCTCCTTCTCTGTCGTCCTTCTCCGTGTCGGAGCCCTCCGTCTTCTCTAACAAACTCTCTGCCTTGCTTCTTCCCCGCCCCCCGCCCCGGGCTTCTGCTTTGTGGATGTTGGCGGCCTCTTGTTGTGACAGGAGAATGTGTGTGTGCCCTGGGCCCAGGCGGATCGGTATGTATCTCGCACCGGTGCGCGCCGGGCTCGGGGGTCGGACGGGTCCCCGGGAAGGGGGTTGTTAGGCGGGGACGTGTTCGAGGGCTGAGGCCTGGCCGGAGGGAAGAATTAACGGTTCTGCTTGTGCTGCATAATAATAAGGCTATTCCTCCTCCTCCTCTTCCTCCCCACCCCTCCTCTCCAGCAGGTTAATTCTCATGTTCAGGTCTGTCTTGTGTTTGAAAGACACCTGGGTAAGTGGTTTGAGCTGAAGCCACTTGGCAGGTGTTTTTGGAGGACCTTGCCTGTGCAGCATGGGTTTGCCTTAGTAGGCTGTTATTAGAGGGAAATATTTTTTTCTGTTTTATTGGTGTACTACTGTAAAATCCATAAATTGCCTATAAACTGCTCATTATTGGCAGTATTACATTTGTAGACTGAAAAGTAGCATTTTTACCCAGTTCTGGGCTTGGAGAAGTGTTTAATACTGGCTTGAATCTAATCTCGTGGCAAATCTTGATTGGATTTTAAAATTTATACTTAATCTCTTCTTTTTTTTTGTTCACTTTAATCTCTTGATCAAACATAATGAACTGGGGATCTTGAAGTAATTAAGGACTGCTTGGAGTGTCTGGTTATATTTGGGGCATCTGTGGTAGTGGGGATGAATAGGGAGACTGAAGATAACTTCACTTCAAGTTGGCAAACTTGGAATTCCTCATTTACTTGCATCCCCCAGGACTGATTAAATCTGGAGTGTGAAGCAGACTGGCGCCTTAAGCTGACATGGATCTACTGTAAAGGATACAGGCCATGGAAAATTTGAGGCTGAGTGCTGCTTCCTCTTGGCTTTCATGTAACATCTGATAAACTAATGATTAAAAAGGGAAGAAATCAGCTAAATACTCAGTGGTGGCACTGCAGAGCCACTGTAACAGCAGTACATTTGTTATTTTTGCTTCATCATGGGTCAGCAGCAAAAGTGTCAGAACACTTGTGGCACCACGTGTGGGTCAGCCCCAAGAACAAATGCTTAGCAGTCAGGAGAACTTGATTCAGTTGGAGTCTGAAAGGGAAACCATCACCAAATCCAAGGTGCTGTGGGCTAGGTGTATCTCTTAGAGCAGTACAACTCTGTGAGCAGAATTGTTGCTTGGAGGTGTGTGAAGAAATTAACCAAAATATCTGTCTTAACATTAAAAGGCAGTGAGTAGAATTGGAAAAACAATCTGTGTTTTGAATTGTTGTCTACTTCTCCAGCCCAGGCTTTACCTCTATATGGCATAACAGAAGTGGGAAGCAGACATAAATTTGGTGTGCATCTGGAAGTTCAAACAAATGCACTGCTGCTAAGTGTCTGGACAGCTGGCTGTGGTCCACAGGACTCCAGCTAGAGCTGCTCCTTGTGGTTGAACAATAGAAATGTGCCCTGTTCAGTCATAGCAGTTGGTGGGAGAAGTGAACAAGAATTCTTGCCAATGTAAGTCAATGTTGACAGTCACTTGTTCCTACTAGGAAGCCAGTAGAGGGATAGAGAGAGGAATTCTGCTTTGCTTTCAGCATCTGTTATCTTGTAACAGAGACAGGCTCCACTCCTGGGTACTTAGGGAGAACAAGCAGGCCTGGAGGGAAGACACTTGCTTCCTTCTCTTGAAACACTGAGAATGGAGTGAAGCTTCAGGTATTTCCAGACACTTCTCAGCTGCTCCAGGTGATCAGAATCCTCAGTCAGGAGCTGTGGAAAGCTTACAGGATGGGGTGATTGCATAATGCAAATTCTTCCTATGCTGCATGATCTAGATTGAGTAGTGGGGTGTATTGCATATTTTGTAGGGGTTGTCTCTCATCTGAAATACTGATGCACCTGCTTGGCTTAAATGATGATAATGTAGTGACTGGAGCATCTTGCACAGCAGTATCCAGTTGGTCAGTAGAACAATTCAATCTGAGGTACAGCAGTGCTGCTAGACTAGGGCTTTAGACTGCAGTAGGCCTTGTACAAGGTAATCTGTAGTGGTCTTTGAGAAGCTTTTATGATCAAACTTGACTATAAAAAATGACATGAACACTGAATTGACCTTAACAGGGTGTACTTCACAGAAGACACAGTTCAACTTCTTTTCCACTATGGAATTGCTTTCTCAAGCATGACACTGTAAAAGACTTCCTGATAATGAGGCACTCGCATAGTTCTGCGACTGGGTGTGGAAATGGGGACAAGGAAGAGAATGTTAGATTAGTCTTTCTCCAGAGGAATGCAAGAATTGAAGGAGAGCTTTTTAGATGTGGCAAGAAGCAGTAGGATGCTTTTCTCTTATGAGTTAGTAGTTTGTCTTAACACTGAAGTAGCTTTAGACTGTGTAGAGCTTTCCAAGCGAGGCAAACACATCTTGCTATAGTCCTTGAACTGAGTAGCTTTTTTGAGCAATTTACAGGCCTAATATTTACTGGGGTTGCTGGATCAACTGATCTAGGTAGTAGGAGAGATTCTTCTGCTTTCAACCTCTTGTGTTTTTATCTGATAAGCTCAAAATTGCTGCCTAGGCTGCTGTGCCTGTTGTGTACGTGTCCACCATGGTGTTATGGAAGCTTCAAGTTTTACATGTGAAAGGGAGAAGAGGAAACAAAATCTGCTACTGCCTTACAGCCTTAAGAGTATCTGCTGTCTGTGACCTGCTGCTTGTCTTTATCATCTAAACCATCTTAAATCCAGTTGTATGTCATCTCAAAGCTTTTTCTTGACTCTTACTGAGGTGTTTTCTTTTTCTCCCTTCTGTGCCACATCTGGCTCTGTCAGCTGGGAAATGAGGACAAAACTCTTGTGGAAGATGGCAGTACTGTAGAATGCTCCATGCTAACTGTCTTACTCTGTGTTTGAAGCTGCTTTGTCTGGATGATGTTTTCACTTTCTGCCTGCTGTTTGACTGGATATAAGAACTACTTCAGCACAGACTTGAGAATGGTGTAGCTTTTTCATTACAGCCCAGTGTAGTGTCTGTAAACAATTACCTCTTAATGCCTTTTTCTAAAGACCTGTGAAGCTTTGAGCTCTGTATAGTCAACTTTTTCAGGGGGCTGTAAGTGTCTTAACACAGAGTTCTGGGGTAAATCTGTTTGCTGTCCCCCTAAGTGTAGTTGTTCTCTTGTCTTTCAGCAATTCCAGTCCGGAGCTCCAGGCTGCCACTGTTGTCTGATGCCATGCCAGCACCAGCTCATCTGTACCCACTGATTCGTAACTGTGAGATTAGCAGACTATGCAGCACTGTGTGCTACTGCCACCACAGACACCTCTGCTGTTTGTCCTCCCACTTTGCTCACAGTCACTTCAGATGTGCCCCTCAGAAGAAGTTTGCAGCGCTCTGTAGGCCCAAGGAGGACTTCAATTACTTTTTTCACACGCGGGATTATGCTTCTACACCGCAGAGGTTTTACCTCACTCCTCCCCAGGTCAACAGCATTTTGAAGGCAAATGAATACAGCTTCAAAGTCCCAGAATTTGATGGTAAAAATGTGAGCTCTGTCCTTGGCTTTGATAGTAACCAGTTACCTGCCAATGCTCCAATAGAAGACCGGAGGAGTGCTGCCACGTGCTTACAGACCAGAGGGATGCTTCTGGGTGTGTTTGATGGCCATGCAGGTTGTGCTTGTGCTCAAGCTGTCAGCGAAAGACTCTTCTACTACATTGCTGTCTCTTTGTTACCTCATGAGACTTTACTTGAAATAGAAAACGCTGTGGAAAGTGGCAGAGCTCTGTTGCCCATTCTACAGTGGCACAAGCATCCTAATGATTATTTCAGCAAAGAAGCTTCCAAGCTTTATTTCAATAGCCTAAGAACTTACTGGCAGGAGCTCATCGATCTCAACAGCGGGGAGACTACTGATGTGAAAGAAGCTTTAATTAATGCTTTTAAGAGGCTTGATAATGATATTTCTTTGGAGGCCCAAGTAGGAGACCCCAATTCTTTTCTCAACTACCTGGTACTGCGAGTAGCATTTTCTGGGGCGACTGCCTGCGTGGCCCACGTGGATGGTGTTGACTTGCACGTTGCAAACACAGGTGACAGTAGGGCAATGCTTGGGGTTCAGGAAGAGGACGGCTCTTGGTCTGCGCTTAACCTGTCCTATGACCACAACGCGCAAAACGAGCGCGAAGTGGAGCGCGTGAAGACGGAGCATCCGAAGGCTGAAGAGAAGAGTCTGGTGAAACAGGATCGCCTCCTGGGCCTCCTGATGCCTTTCAGAGCCTTTGGTGACGTGAAGTTTAAATGGAGTATTGAGCTGCAGAAAAGGGTGGTGGAATCAGGCCCAGACCAGCTGAATGACAATGAATACACAAAGTTTATTCCTCCAAACTATCACACTCCTCCTTACCTCACAGCCGAGCCGGAAGTCATCTATCACAGACTGCGGCCGCAGGATAAGTTCCTGGTGTTGGCCACCGACGGGCTGTGGGAGACGATGCACAGGCAAGACGTGGCGAGGATCGTAGGGGAGTACCTCACTGGCGTTCACCATCAGGAGCCAATCGCCATTGGTGGCTATAAGGTAACTTTGGGACAGATGCACGGCCTCTTGGCGGAACGGAGGGCGAGGTTCTCCTCGGTGTTTGAAGATCAGAACGCAGCCACTCACCTGATACGGCACGCGGTGGGCAACAACGAGTTCGGCACCGTGGATCACGAGCGGCTCTCCAAGATGCTCAGCCTCCCCGAGGAGCTGGCTCGCATGTACAGAGATGACATGACTATTATTGTGGTGCAGTTCAACTCCCACATGATAGGTGCCTGTCAAAACGAGGAGCTGTGAGTTACTGCACGGAGGGAGCTAGTTACCAGAGTTGTAACAATGGCCAGTATGAGCAGCAAGACAAAAAACAACCACCCAACAATACCATCTCCCCAAAAACCCTCGGCAAACAAATTGGCTTCTTGCTGGATTCAGCATATCTATTGTTCCTGCTTTCCCCCAGAGCTCTAAACACGTGGGAAGTGCTGTTGGCCTAATACAAAGTTGAGGAGGCTGTCACAGCTTGGGGTGGGAAGGGGGAGGGAAGGTTTCTGTAGTAACTTTGCACTATTGATGTTTATGAATGCTGCTAGAGCAATGCCTTGAATTTGGCAAATTTGGATGAGGGAGGGAAGGAGGATGAAGAATTTACCTATTGAAGAGCTGGCTGTTGAAGGTCAACAGCCTGGTTATAAATATCTGTAAATACCTACTCAGTATCTTTAAAAGGTTGAGTAAAAAGGAGTACTGTTGAATCCTTACAGGGCTAATTCTTGCAAAGTAGGCCTGGTTATTTGTGAATACATTGTCTATTGTTTCTTCTAAGCAGAAGGTCACTTCAAGTCTTCAGTGTAACAAAGTTGTCTGACTTTCATATCAACAATGTCACTCACTTCAGGATATTTGTCTTCAGTGTTGACTTTCAATGCAGGTCTAAGCCATAATCAATACCTGAGGTTCTGCTACAGCTTAATCATATCTTATGCATGGTAACTTAACTTCTTGGGCATCAATAATTTATTGCCTGTGGGCCTCTGCACAATTTGTAGGGCAATAATACATGGCAACATGCATTAAGACACCAGATAACTTGGTGGAGAGCTTCAGTTTGCTGTATGAAGAAGCTTTCACACTTTTCCCTGAGTCAGTGGAGTTGGTCAAGACTTGGCTTTCCTGAGAGCCATGTCCTTCATGGGCTTCCCCCCTGTTTGCTGTTCACTTACCTGTGGAGTAAATTGTCATCTGGGAAGAAGTCATTGCTACCCTCTTGGTGGCTTTGCAGTTTGCACTCATTCACCTTGGCTGTTTCAGATGTCACATTCTGGGTGTCTTGCACTTGAACTCCTAAGTTGAGTTTGAAAACTAGACATTAAATATGGCTTGTAAATAGTCTTTCAGTTGGGGAAACTAATTGGCATGCATGTGTATGTTCAATGGCCTTTTCTGGCAACCTCTTCATTAGCAGTTCTATTTCTGGACAGCTGGTATATGCATGTTCTTACAAGTCCAGAACACTACCACAGAGCAAGCTCTGGTCTCTGGGTTGTAATGGCTGAATTTGAACTGAAAAGATTGGCTGTAACTTGTGTGCCTGAAGTTGCTGGGCTCGTCACCTTAAAAACCAGGGCTTGGCAACTAATCGATCTGTCGTCATTGCAGCTATTTTAGGTATGTTGCATTGTATACAGACTTATTTTAACCTGCCCTTGGGTTAAAAACTCAAAGGCTGGCTGAAATAGCCAGCCTTTGAGTGCTGAGCACATGTAACTTGATTCCTGTGTTCTGGAGAACAAGGATAGGTCAGCTTTTTCACTTCACCAAGGGGTTTCATTTAAAATACCACCCTGGCCTTCATCATAGCTAATTAAGCTCCATTTCTAAAGTGTTAATTTGTTTTGGTTAAATGGGTACTGTGACATTTTGCTCCTCCACTCAAACATTGCCAATTAATGCTACTGTTGGGGTACACTTAACTTGAACAATGAACCTGTGCTGTAGTAAACGTTGGCTCCTCAAACTCACTGATGCTATATGTACCTTGTGGCCTGCAGCTCTGTGTCTGTCTCTTTATCCAGCCTTAAAATACCAGGATCAGTGTTGCTGTAAGGTTAATGATACCTGAGTTCACATTCAAGATGTGTGCAGCCCTTCTTTATTTGAAGGGAAAAGGGGAACTCTGAAATGCTTAGACAAGTGGCTGGCTGTTGACATTGCTTCTGTGTGTTTTGGTGACTGTCATTGCCTTCTAGGTCAGTAGACTTTCATGTTCTGTCATTTCAATGCAGTCTGTACCTAAGCTGTTGCAGTATTTAACTTTCTTACTTTGTGTTTTTTAAACTGGTAAAGCTCTGTTACATGTATTGATGTATTTAACCTGTGATGGTTGGTATGGATTTTGGTACAAGTCATAGCTGGAAGACATGAGCATTGCTCCCATGGATACAACTTCTGTTGAGGAGAAGCTGCTTTTTGGAGTCAAGGTGCATAGGTGTGGAGTCAGACAAAATGGTGTTTATGTATTGCTTGGAGACTTGCTCAGTATGTATGCAGAGAACAGAAGCAGCATAACTGCCTGCTCAACAGGTCATCTGAACAAACCCTTTAACAGATTCCAATAAAATGATCAATTATGCAGAAATCCAGGTGCAGTGGATTGATGTTGACTGTGGTAGCTCTTCTGGAGCCTTTCAGTTGTTTGTATTTCAAGACCGTGCTCTGTTGTGCAGTCCCTGCTGTGAGTAGAGCCGACGTCCAAAGTGAAAGTGTCAATGGCAACAGGGCTGGGCTTGCAAAGCGCACAGTCGCCGCTGTGAGGCTTGAACAGCAGCATCAGGCATGCTGCTGCTGCCGCCACCTGGCAGCAAGTCTCACATCTTGCCCTCGGTATCCCTTGTGCCTCAGGTCACATCATCTCATGAGTGCCTTCAGGAGCTGTGCTGCAGATGAAGGAGCATGATCCAAGCTATGGAGCTGTGGACTGTAGCCTCAGCTCAGGAAGGAGGCTGACTTGCTGGAATGTTCCCAGAGAAGGGCAACAAAGTTGGTGAGGGGTTTGCAGCACAAGCCCTGTGAGGAGAGGCTGAGGGAGCTGGGGTTGCTTAGCCTGCAGAAGAGGAGGCTCAGGAGAGACCTTCTTGCTCTCTCCAACTCCCTGAAGGGAGGTTGTAGCCAGGTGGGGGTTGGTCTCTTCTGCCAGGCAAGCAGCACCAGAACAAGAGGACACAGTCTCAAGCTGCACCAGGGAAGGTTCAGACTGGATGTTAGGAGGAAATTCTACACAGAGAGTGATTGCCCATTGGAATGGGCTGCCTGGGGAGGTGGTGGAATCACCATCATTGGAGGCGTTCAGGAGGAGACTTGATGGAGTGCTTGGTGCCATGGTTTAGTTGATTAGGTGGTGTTGGGTGATAGGTTGGACATGATGATCTTGAAGGTCTCTTTCAAACTGGTTTATTGTAACAGGTTAAACCCTGAGAAGGGGTTACCTGTCTGCACATCAGCATTTTAGATTGCCTTTGAAAGTGGTGTGACAATGCATTGGTGGTAAACTAACTGGAAACAGCTCCTCTGCCCCAGGCAGAGCACATGCTCTGCATTGCCTGCCAGGCTTGTTGCCCTGCACAGGGTGCTGCTGCTGTGTGTGTAAGGGGGATGCTGTGCTTTTCCAAACAAGGATTTCACAATTGCAAACATGGCTCAGCCCAGAAGGATGTCTAAATCTTGGCAGTCAACACAAGCCTTGTGAATTCACCTTCAAATCTTAGCTCTTTAAAGCTGTTCTGGATGGATGTGTCAGCAGAACTGTTTGGTAGGAGGGAGAGAGCTTCTGGTCTGTGCTTCCAACTTCAGGCTGTGTTAACTCTCATGTTCAAAATGCTGTGTGCATTCTATTTCCTTCTGGCAGTGTTTTTGCAGCTGTTGTGATAGTCTCCATTTGCCTTCTGTGTGCATAACTGAGTACAGAAACTGACTGCAATATTTCCCTTTGCACTTCCTCCCTCCTGACAGGGCAGAGTTCCGCATGTAGCAGCCTCTGCCACTGGTGTGCAGCGAGGAGCGTGGTCTCGTTGTGAAATGTTTGTAGTTACACTCTCAAACTCAGGTCACTCTACTTGGAACAGTTCTGGAGTGAGAGGTTGCCTGGAAACTTGTTTCTGTGAAGTGCTCTGCAGAAGGGCTTGGCTGCTCTGCTCTTCCTCAGTAGGGAGGTGTATTTGTTATGAGGTTACCTGGCACCCGTGGGTAATTCAAGCTGCTGGTTCTAGGCATCCATGGTGCCTTAAGGTCCCTGGTGTCTGCAGACAGTCCTGCTTTTATGACTGCAGATAAGATGCAGTCTTTAAGATGTCCAGAAAAGGGCAACAAGGTTGGTGAGGGGCTTGGAGCACAAGCCCTATGAGGAGAGATTGAGGGAGCTGGGGTTGCTTAGTCTGGAGAAGAGGAGACTCAGGGGTGACCTTATTGCTCTCTACAACTACCTGAAGGGGGGTTGTAGTGAGGCGGAGGTTGGTCTCTTCTCCCAGGCAACCAGCACCAGAACAAGAGGACACAGTCTCAGGCTGCATCAGGGGAGGTTTAGGCTGGAGGTTAGGAGGAAGTTTTACACAGAGAGAGTGATTGCCCACTGGAATGGGCTGCCTGAGGAGGTGGTGGGGTCGCCGTCGCTGGGGGTGTTCAGGGCGAGGCTTGACAGGATGCTTGGTGCCATGGGTTAGTTGATTAGGTGGTGTTGGATGATAGGTTGGACATGATGATCTTGAAGGTCTCTTCCAACCTGGTTAATTCTATTCTATTCTAAACCTGAGTGCTTCTGACTGTGCCTGCATGCTGAGTGGTGGAGCTGCTGTTACAGGTGGGGGACTCTCAGTGGCTGTTCAACCCACTCCACGCTTACAGCCTTAGTCTCCTTGTTCACATATAGGCAGCTCCAGTTGTGTGCTAACTGCAGGCAGACCTTAACCATCCTTGCCAATGTCTTACAAGTGGTCCTGCAGGTTTTGCATCTGCTCCTTCTGCATAATGACTATAGTTATTTTGCTTTAATTGCTTCTACCTAAGTTGCCTGCAAATAGCCCTATTCTAAGGGCCTGTTCTTACCCTTCTGTCCTGCAGTGTTGTCTTTTGTGTGTAGGATATGGCTGGCATGAGCTATGACACATTTGTTATCCCCCCCTTTGTTTTTTGCCTGTTGCAGGGCCCTGCCAGTGTTTTAACAGCTGTTAATGAGCCACATAAAGTTTCCTTGTCCTAACCTCTTAAGCCTGCAAGTATTCAGCATTCCTTCTGTGTAAATGAGTAGAAACCTGTAAAGCAAAGCTGGCAGCACAACTGATTGAAGGAATCTCCTCTTCTGGTCTTTCCACCACTAAGCTCAGCTGTAAGAACAGCTCTGTGGGAAAAGTTGATCCAGGGTTTTACATCACTCCATTTTATCTGAGACAGAAGCAAGTTCCTAAATTATGGAGGAGATGCTGTCTTATCAAAATAGTCCAGCTTGTAAAAAACCCCTAAAGCATTCATTAGGGAGACACCACCCTCCCCTAATTTGTATTTGGTGGCACAGAAGGGAGAAGAGTCTTTTAGCTGGCAGCTTTGCAGGCTCAGTGGAAGGCAGGCTTCTGCCAAGCTGAGCTGACACATCTGATCTGGAAATGGACACTGAGATGCCATTCAGTGCTTGGCAAACATGGCTCAGAAGCTGTCTAGCTCAATGTCAAAGGCAGGTAAGCATAAACAGGTAGTTGTTTCTGCTGGGCATTTGAGAGGCTTCTTGGGAGTGTGCTTTTTTTACATGGGGGTCACGTTGTAACTTGATGCCAAATCATTTCCAGGTGAAAAGATTATGTAAGAGACAGTTCTTACAGCTGAGGAAGGCTACTGCCTACTCCTGCTGCATTGTGAAAATCCAACAGACCAAAGAGTGCAAGGAAGAGAAAATAATACAAGGTTAGGCCTCAACTGGCAAAAACCTCCTCCAGGTTGGTAACTGGCAGCAGTCAAGCTGATGCTGAGTCTTAAAGCCACTGCAGCAAACAGGGTTTTGTGAATTAGAATTGCCTGGGCTCTGAAGGGGGGGGGGGGGTTGTGGCAGTTGGAATATGTCATTGGTACAAGACTCAAGTGCTGCTTTTGATGCCTGCTGCATTAGCTAACCTGTGTTGAAATAGCAGACAGCTACATGCCCTGCTTACTGCTGCAGCAGCTCACAGGAGCCTTTGAAGCGCGTCACAGCTCTGAAATGAAAAGCTCAGTTCTGAAGTCAGGCTATCATCAAAATTCCCTTTGATAGGAGATCAATTGTTCCCAGGGCAGCAGGAAGGGTACTTGGAAGCTCTTGCTTAGTGCAATTGCTAATACCAGCCAACTGAGGGGGGGAAAAAACCCCACCACAAGAACTGTCAAGCTAACAGACTGGGGAAGCACAGCCTGACCTGAGACACTGCCTGAGATGCCAGCCACTGCCTTGAGGCAGTGCTTTCAGGAGATGGGGCCAGAACAACGACAGAAAATGTAGTTTGCCAATAGTACACACAAGTACAAGGAGGTCTGCCTCCAGCTGTGGGGACTCCAACACAAGAGACACATGGACCTGCTGGAGTGGGTCTGGAGGAGGCCACCACGATGATGAGAGGGCTGGAGAACCGCTCTCCTGAAAACAGGTTGAAAGAATTGGGGCTGTTCAGGCTGGGGAAGAGAAGGCTCTGGAAAGACCTTCCTGGAATGTTGCATCCAGTTCTGGGCTCCCCAGGTCAAAAGGGACAGTGATTTGCTGGAGAGAGTCCAAGGGATGGCTACAAGGATGTTAAGAGGACTGAAGCACTGCCTGAGGAGGAGAGGCTGAGAGCTCTGGGGCTGTTTAGTGGGGAGAGGAGAAGGCTGAGAGGGGATTTGATCAATGTTTATCTGAGGGCTGGGGGTCAAGAAGGAAGAGACAGCCTCTGCTCACTTGTGCCCTGTGACAGGACAAGGGGCAGTGGATGGAAACTACAGTACAGGAGGGTCCACCTCAACATGAAGAGGAATGTCTTTGCTGTGAGGGTCACAGAGCCCTGCAGCAGGCTGCCCAGAGAGGTTGTGGAGTCTCCTTCTCTGGAGACTTTCAAAATCTACCTGGATGTGGTCCTGTGTGACCTGCACTAGATTCTATGCTCCTGCTCTGACTAGGAGAATTGGACTCTAATATCTCCAGAGATCCCTTCTACCACCTAGCATCCTGTGACCTACAGGAAAGCTGGGGAGGGATTGTTTAGAAGGGGCATTGGCTTGAAACTGGAGCAGGGCAGAATTAGATTGGACATGAGAAGGAGTTTCTGCACCAGAGTGATGAAATACTGGAACAGGCTCCCCAGGGATGTGGTTGAGGCCCTATCCCTGGAGGCACTGAAGATTAGACTGGATGTGGCCTGCTCTAGTTGGAAGTGTCCCTGGTTAGTGCAGGGGGGTTGGGCAAGATGCCCTTTGAGGCTCCCTTCCAACCCAATGCAATCTGTGAAGCTGTAAAAGCTGCAAAAGAAACCAAATTCTGGATGAAGCAGGAAAATACAGGGGGTTGGAAATCCCATGTCATTATCTGTCTCTCAGGGTGAAACTGAACACATGAGAGAAGACTTAGAGATGTCATTCAACACATGCAGAGCACAGCACAGTAGACTGCAATGATGTAAAAGATCTCTATGAACAGAATGATTTGGTGTCAGTTAGAGTTGGTGGTGTGGCTTACTCAGGAAAAAGTGGGCAACAAAACCCCAGCAGGCTGCATGTGAGACCAGAAGCTGCTGCATGCTGGAGCTGGAGAGCCAGAAGGCTGCTGCTTGAAGGAAAATGCCAGCTGAACAAAGCACAGGTGCTGCTGCCTTGATTTTGGGGTGGGGTTGGGGTTTTTATTTTACTCTTTGGGTGTGCAAGCAGGACAGCAGAGGTGCAAGTCAGCAAGAGAAAGGTGTGGATGCAGGGAACTGTCAAAACCAAGCACTGTGCACATTCTAAACCAATACCTTGCTAATTTACAGCATTACAGAATCAACCAGGTTGGAAAAGACCTTTGAGATCATCAAGTCCAATTCAACACCACCTAATCAACTAAACCATGGCACCAAGTGCCTCAGCCAGGCTCTTCTTAAACACTTCCAGACATGGTGACCCCACCACCTCCCTGGGCAGCACATTCCAATGGCCAATCTCTCTTGCTGGGAAGAACTTTCTCTTCACCTCCAGCCTAAACCTCACCTGGCACAGCTTGAGACTGTGTCCTCTTGTTCTGGTGCTGCTTGCCTGGGAGAAGAGACCAGCCCCCACCTGGCTACAACCTCCCTTCAGGGAGTTGGAGAGAGCAATGAGGTCTCCCCTGAGCCTCCTCTCCTCCAGGCTAAGCAACCCCAGCTCCCTCAGCCTCTCCTCATTTTTACATAGCTGTGACAGTAAAGACCTCAGTGCAGAGGAGAAAAAGAGACTGTGAGGAAGGAAGGGGGGAAAAAAAAAAGATGGGGAAGACTGAAGGAAGAAATTTACATCAGAGCTGAGAAGCAGCCATTGGACAGAGCAGGAGTGGCACAGAAGAATTGGTTTAGCTGCTTTTGGCAAGGACGGTCCATAATCAATCATTGTCTTCTCTTCATAGCACAGCCCAAGGAGGATGATTTTTCTCTATTCCCTTTCTGCTTATCCTCCTGTCACTTCATTTTCTTTGTCTGTCAAGCTCCTCTGGTTTGAGTGATGGCTGTGTGTTTGCTCACAGAAGTTTGGGCCCTAAGGCTGTGCTTGTAGGGCCGTGAAACGTTAGGGCTGGCTTAGGGCGCAGGTCAAAGCAGCTGGATGCTGACACTTTCACGGTGGTTAAAATGCAAACCCTGAAGTTCTGCCCTCATGCATTCCACTGGTTGCTGCCCAAATGAATACTTAATGGTTGTGGCATTCCCTTGTTCAACAAGTTTTTCTAGTTCTCTATACCCTAGGTGCTGATGGAGTACAGAGAGTTCATTTTATCTGTCTTAAGGCTCCCTCAGCCATACAGGAGCGTGCTGGAGCGTGTCCAGAGAAGGGCCATGAGGAGGAGCAGAGGGCTGGAGCACCTCTCCTGTGAGGACAGACTGAGGGAGTTGGGGCTGTTCGGTCTGGAGAAGAGAAGACTCTTAGGAGACCTTCTTGTGGCCTTCCAGTATCTGCAGGGGGCTACAGGAAAGCTGGGGAGGGACTTTTGAGGGTGTCAGGGAGTGATAGGACTGGGGGGGATGGAGCACAACTAGAAATGGGGAGATTCAGCTTGGATGTTAGGAAGAAGTTGTTCCCCATGAGGGTGGTGAGAGCCTGGCACAGGCTGCCCAGGGAGGTGGTGGAAGCCTCCTGCCTGGAGGTGTTTGCAGCCAGGATGGAGGTGGCTGTGAGCAACCTGCTGCAGTGTGAGGTGTCCCTGGCCATGGCAGGGGGGTTGGAAGTGGCTGAGCCTTGAGGTCCCTTCCAACCCTAACAATTCTGACTCTGTGCTGCAATCATTCCCATGGGTTTCCATGTGCACTCCTTAAACACAGTGCCCTCAGGGCACTCGGAGAGCCTGCCTGTGCTTCAGAGACAACTGGGGCAGTTACTGCCTTGAGAGAAGTAAATCATCAGATGACAGAGTGTGCCAAACTGAGAGCATTGTGTGATGCCCAGCAGCTACAGCTTCAGGGATAAAACCCCAGCATTTTTATCATAAGATTTGAAGAACTGCAAAATGGTTAAGGTTGGAAGGGACCTTAAAGCTAATCCAGTGCCAACACTCCTGCCATAGGCAGGGACACTTCCCACCAGCCCAGGTTGCTCAAGGCCTCATCCAACCTGGCCTTGAACACCACTAGGGAGATGTTTCTCCCTCCCTCCCTCCTCCACAACCTCCCTGGGCAACCTGTTCCAGTGTCTCGCCACCCTCACTGAAAAGAGTTTCTTCCTAATCTCAAGTCTAAGTCTGCCCTCCTCAAGCTTCAATCCATTCCCTCTTGTCCTATCATTACAAGCCCTTGTTAAAAGTCCCTTTCCAGCTTTCTTGTAGTCTCCCTTTGGTTACTGAAAGGCTGCTCTAAGGTCTCCCCAGAGCCTTCTCTTTTGCAGGCTGAACAGCCCCATCTCTCTCAGCCTGTCCCCACAGGGGAGATTCACAGTATCACCATGGTTGGAAGAGACCTCAAAGATCATCAAGTCCAGCCCTCTGATCATCTTTATGGCCTCCTCCAGACCTGCTCCATCAGCTCCAGGTCCCTCCTGTGCTGGGGACACCAGAGCTGGAGGCAGTGCTGCACATGGGACCTCAGCAGAGCAGAGGGGCAGAATCCCCTCCCTGTGCTGCTGCTCTCCCTGCTCTGGCTGCAGCTCAGCACACAGCTGCCTGCTGGGCTGCCAGGGACCACTGCTGGCTCCTGGGCAG
Organism: Dryobates pubescens; assembly: GCF_014839835.1. Classification (NCBI taxonomy): domain Eukaryota; kingdom Metazoa; phylum Chordata; class Aves; order Piciformes; family Picidae; genus Dryobates; species Dryobates pubescens. The sequence goes on along the minus strand of NC_071625.1, from coordinate 27,852,480 downwards.
TTTGTTACCAACTGACACCCCCAAGTTCTTCCCCTCCAGACTGCTCTTGAGCCATTCCTTCCCCAGCCTGGATTTGTGCTTGAGATTGCCCTGACCCAGCTGTAAGACCTTGCCCTTGGCCTTATTGAACTTCATGAGGCTGTCTTGGGCCCTCGTGAAGGGCAAGAGCAGTCAGAACTGAACAGGCACGTTGCACACTTGCTCTTCTTCCTCAATGTGTCAGTTCTACTTTTCTTCAGATTTTTGTAGCCATGGAACACCAATGAGGCTGTTACCTAGGCACTGCCAAGTCAAGCTAAGCTTTGTGGCATCATGGCATCCTGGTCTGCATCAGGAACAGTGTGGCCAGCAGGAGCAGGGAGGTCATTCTGCCCCTGTACACTGCACTGGTTAGGCCACACCTTGAGTCCTGTGTCTAGTTCTGGGCCCCTCAGTTTAGGAAGGAGGTTGAGATGCTGGAAGGTGTCCAGAGAAGGGTAACTAAGTTGGTGAGGGGCTTGGAACACAGCCCTGTGAGGAGAGGCTGAGGGAGCTGGGGTTGCTTAGCCTGGAGGGGACTCAGGGGAGACCTTATTGCTCTCTACAGCTACCTTAAGGAGGGTTGTAGACAGGCAGAGGTTGGTCTCTTCTCCCAGGCAAGCAGCACCAGAACAAGAGGACACAGTCTCAGGCCTACCAGGGGAGGTTTAGGCTGGAGGTTAGGAGGAAGTTTTACACTGAGTGATTGCCCATTGGAATGGGCTGCCCAGGGAGGTGGTGGAGTCACCATCACTGGAGGTGTTCAGGAGGAGACTTGATGGGGTGCTTGGTGCCATGGGTTAGTTGATTAGGTGGTGTTGGATGATAGGTTGGATTCAATGATCTTGAAGGTCTCTTCCAACCTGCTCTTACTCTATTCTGCTCTTACTCTATTCTGCTCTTACTCTATTCTGCTGAAAGGAGCATGGGAAAACTAAATTGCAAACTCCTGTTGCATGCTCCTGTAGTAACTTCATTTAACTCTGTAGAACTTTCTACTGACCTTTGCTGCTACCTTTCAGCATCACCCAGTAGTCCCCAGGCAACCAGTTTCACTTAACCACACCTTCCTGTCTGGGCAAAGTGTGCTTGGCTCCTAACTAACTGGGTTTAAGGAAAGAAAAGGCACCACCAAATCAGGCTACAAGAACGTGGTGATTAGCCTGTTTAATTATTGTCCTTGGAGGTGCTTGTGGTTGGTCTTTGATGCTCTCTCTGGATCCATTTTTAGTCACAAACAATGTAATTAATATAATATAATAAATAATAGAGTGATTGGCCTATTTAATGAGCCAGGTCCTTCTGTTTGATCTTGCAAGCTCTTGTGGTTGGCCTTTGATGCTTTTTCTCTTTGGGTTCATTTTTACTCACAAATATGGTAATTAATATAATATATCATGTAATATAAAAAGAAGATCATAAAGAATGCAGTGATTGGTCTGTTTAATTAGCCAGGTCCTGTTATTGGATCTTGTAAGCTCTTGTGGTTGGTCTTTGATGCTCTTTCTCTTTAGGATCATTTTTACTCACCAATAATATAACCTAGCATAGCATAACATAACGTAAGGCTGGGCAGATGGGCAGAGTCCAAGGGCAGGAGATCTAAGTGCTGGGCTCTGCACATTGGCCACAGCAACCCCATGCAGAGCTACAGGCTGGGGTCAGAGTGGCTGGAGAGCAACCAGGCAGAAAGGGACCTGGAGGTAGTGGTTGAGAGTAGGCTGAACATGAGCCTGCAGTGTGCCCAGGTGGCCAAGAGGGCCAATGGCATCCTGGCCTGGATCAGGAACAGTGTGGCCAGCAGGAGCAGGGAGGTCATTCTGCCCCTGTACTCTGCACTGGTTAGGCCACACCTTGAGTCCTGTGTCCAGTTCTGGGTTCCTCAGTTTAGGAAGGAGGTTGATTTGATGGAATGTGTCCAGAGAAGGGCAACAAAGTTGGTGAGGGGTTTGGAACACAGCCCTGTGAGGAGAGACTGAGGGAGCTGGGGTTGCTTAGCCTGGAGAAGAGGAGGCTCAGGGGAGACCTTCTTGCTCTCTACAACTCCCTGAAGGGAGGTTGTAGACAAGCAGAGGTTGGTCTCTTCTCCCAGGCAAGCAGCACCAGAACAAGAGGACACAGTCTCAGGCTGTGTCAAGGAAAGTTTAGGCTGGAGGTGAGGAGGAAGTTCTTCACTGAGCGAGTCATTTGTCATTGGAATGTGCAGCCCGGGGAGGTGGTGGAGTCACCATCCTGCAGTGACTGTTCACCAGTCTGTTTGGCCTGGGTAGGGGCTGACCAGCAGCTGGGTGTCTTTTCTGTGCTAATGAATTATCTGTAAGTTGGGCTCCTCCTTGTGGGTCATTTTTGAAGCACATGGCTGGGCTGGGTGTGTTGTCTGGGTTTAGAAACAGCAATTAAGGATCCTCAAGGCTCAGCCAGTTCCCACCCCCCTGCCATGGCCAGGGACACCTCACACTGCAGCAGGTTGCTCACAGCCACAGCCAGCCTGGCTGCAAACACCTCCAGGCAGGAGGCTTCCCTGGGCAACCTGTGCCAGGCTCTCACCACCCTCATAGGGAACAACTTCTTCCTCACATCCAATCTCAATCTCCCCATTTCTAGTTTTGCTCCATTCCCCCCAGTCCTATCACTCCCTGACACCCTCCAAAGTCCCTCCCCAGCTTTCTTGTAGCCCCCTGCAGATCCTGCAAGGCCACAAGGTCTCCTTGGAGACCTTATTTTTTGACATTAAGGATTAATGTACAAAAAGCAGTTCAGGCCTGTGGCAACACTCACTTCACACCTGAGGTTTGTGTGCAAGCCCAAGAGACAGTTGATGGTTGTGTGCTCTGCAGGTGCTTTTGTGAAGAACCAGATGGAGGCAGTGGGAAGGGAGATGCCAAATTCTTGCCAGTGTCCTCAGGAGAACATCTCCCTTCAGCAGCCCTGAAGAAAAGGCCTTGGGGGTGCTGGGGGAGGAGAAGCTCAACAGGAGCCAGCAGTGAGCACTTGCAGCCCAGAGAGCCAAGCAGAGCCTGGGCTGCAGCAAGAGAAGTGCGGCCAGCAGGGCCAGGGAGGGGATTCTGCCCCTCTGATCCACTCTGCTGAGACCACAGCTGGAGCTCTCGGTCCAGTTCTGGAGCCCCTAGGACAGGAAGGATCTGGAGGTGCTGGAAGGTGTCCAGGGAAGGGCCACGAGGATGAGCAGAGGACTGGAGCTCATTGCTCTGTACAACTACCTGAAAGGACATCGTGGAAAGGCTGCTGCTGGTCTCTTCTCACAGGTGATTAGTGATAGAACAAAAGGAAATGCCTCAAGCTACAACTGGGCAGGTTTAGACTGGACAGGAGGAAAAAAATGTTTCAGAGTAGAAGTGGTCAGGCACTGGAATGTGCTGCCCAGGGAGGCGGTGGAGTCCCCAGCCCTGGATGTGTGTTAAGGTGGTTTGGATGTGGTGCTTGGGGATGTGGTTTAGGGCTGAGCCTTGTAGAGTAGGGTTAATGGTTGGACTTGGTGATCCTGAGGGTCTTCTCCAACCTGAATGTGTCTGTGATTCTGCTCTGGTCCTGGTGGGTGTGTATCTTTTAAGATAGGAGGAGGAGAAGCAGAAGAAAAATCACACCTCTGTCCATAGAATCATAGAACTGTCAGGGCTGGAAGGGAGCTCAAGGCTCAGCCAGTTCCAACCCCACTGCCATGGCCAGGGACACCTCACTCTACAGCAGCTTGCTCACAGCCACATCCAGCCTGGCTGCAAACACCTCCAGGCAGGAGGCTTCCACCACCTCCCTGGGCAACCTGTGCCAGTGTTGCATCATCTTTATTCTCTGGCAAACATATAATCCAGAGATTTGTCCCAAAACCTCTGCCAAAGGGGTGTGCAAGTGACCAGACAAGATCCAATATGAGAACAGCCCACACAGTCCTATTTTCTTTAGCTTTCATTCTGCATTTCAAGCCCAGGCAGACACAATAAATTATTTTTCTGAGGTGTGGGTCTTTCTAAGTAGGGCTGTGACCAGACATGCATCTGTCCCTATGTGTGAGCAGTCTCAGTGCCAGCTGTGGCCTGTGAGCTCCATGATTTCCTTCTATGCTTAGCTGCTGTGAGCTTGCTTGGCAGCAGGAACACGGGGCAGGGATTTCCCCTGGCTGTATACCCATCCCATAGCATCACCTAAGCCTCAGAGTGGCAGACACCAAGCCAGTCAACTTAACCTCCCATGGGGACTGAACTGTGTCTGTCCTAGGGACATGATGATGGTCACAGTGCTGTTGTGCTTTTCCCAGTTACAAACAGGCTGGAGTTTGGATTTGGGTTGGAGTTACAGCAGCAGTAGAAACATGCTATGAGGAAAAAATATCCTGGCCTGCATCAGGAACAGTGTGGCCAGCAGGAGCAGGGAGGTCATTGTGCCCTGTGCTCAGCACTGCTTAGGCCACACCTCAAGTCCTGTGTCCAGTTCTGGGCCCCTCAGTTTAAGAAGGACATTGAGACACTTGAAGGTGTCCAGAGAAGGACAATGAGGCTGGGGAGAGGTCTGGAGCACAGCCCTGTGAGGAGAGGCTGAGGGAGCTGGGGTTGCTTAGCCTGGAGAAGAGGAGGCTCAGGGGAGACCTTCTTGCTCTCTCCAACTCCCTGCAGGGAGGTTGTAGCCAGGTGGGGGTTGGTCTCTTCTCCCAGGCACCCAGCACCAGAACAAGAGGACACAGTCTCAAGCTGCACCAGGGGAAGTTTAGGCTGGAAGTGAGGAGAAAGTTGTTCCCAGAAAGAGTAATTGGCCATTGGGATGTGCTGCCCAGGGAGGTGGTGGAGTCACCATCACTGGAAATGTTCAGAAAGGGATTGGATGTAGCACTTGGAGGCATGGTTTAGTTAGTCAGGAGGTGTTGGGTGATAGGTTGGACTTGATCTTTTCCAACCTTATTGATTCTATGAGTCTATGGCAAAAACCTACCCAAGTGCTCTGCAGAGTGCAGAAAAACCCCACCCAAACCCATCCACAGATTTGGGAAGGTCTTTCTGTACAAATCTTCAACAAATAAGTCAATGTGTTTGATCTTTTTAATGAGAGGGGAGGATACAGAGGTCTGGAAGCCCTGGCAATGAGAAAAGGTTTTGTTCAGCCTGAAGAGGAGAAGGCTTAGGATCAGCTGTGGTCGTTTGAGGCTGTGCCTTTAAGAACAAACACTGCTGGAACACACTGGCTAATGTTTTTGGTACTAGAACCAAAACATTCTGATATTCTAAACGAATTTCATTGGTTGAAAAACAAAAATTCAGCTTTAGATTGTGAAGCGGTTGGAAAACTTTTTCCTCAGTTCAGTTCGGTTTGGGAGTTGGGGGAGTTTGGTGTTTCAGCCTGTTCTCCCTGCCTGCTTCTTCTGCGAACTGCTGGACTTGGCCTTCAGATAAGCAAACACTAATCCTGCATGGGCTTTTGAAGCTTGCTAACAACTCTTTTCCTTAGTAACTTGCCTTTCTCTCTCTCTAACCCCTTTTTGGGGAAAAAGGGAGGTAAGGGGGGGAGAGAGGGGGTTCCAAAGAGGGGATCCCTCCCTGAGGGAGGGATTTTTGTTGTGTTATTTGTCTTTGCTGTGTATTTCTGTGTATATATTGTAAATACCTGTATATATTGTGTTATATATAACCTGCTTTCCATATATGCTTGTAAATATATAGCTTTTGCTCTTCGACTGAGTTAGCTGTGGTTTCTTACTCTGTGGAGGAGGGAGAGCTAAGCCCTCTCTCAACCTACCACATTTATTGGCGCCCAACGTGGGGCACGAACCCACGACCCTGGGATTAAGAGTCCCATGCTCTACCGACTGAGCTATTGCACATTCCTGGATACAGTCAGATTGTGAAACCTCTGTATGATGTGACTCGAAAGAGGAACAGTTTCCACTGGGGACCTGAACAACAAGCAGCCTTTGACCAGATAAAGCAAGAAGTAGTCCAAGCAGTGGGTCTGGGACCTGTGCGAGATGGTCCAGACATTAAGAACATTTTGTACACGGCTGCAGGTGACAATGGTCCAACCTGGTGCTTGTGGCAAAAAGCTCCAGGTGAGACACGTGGACGACCTCTTGGTTTCTGGAGTCGAGGTTACAGAGGTTCAGAGGCTAATTACACTCCAACAGAGAAAGAGATTCTAGCTGCCTATGAAGGAGTGAAAGCAGCTTCTGAAGTAATTGGAACTGAGTCACAACTTCTCTTAGCTCCCAGATTGCCAGTTTTGAATTGGATGTTCAAAGGCAAAGGTTCCACACCACATCATGCCACAGATTCCACCTGGTCTAAGTGGATGGCCCTGATAACACAGAGAGCTCGAATGGGAAATCTTGAAAGACCTGGTCTGGTGGAGGTGATCTCGAGTTGGCCTGAAGATACCAACTGTGCTAAACCTCCAGAGGAGAGAGTAACTCGTGCTGAGGAAGCTCCTCCTTACAATGACCTTTCTGATGATGAAAAGAAATATGCTTTGTTCACAGACGGTTCCTGTCGTCTCGTCGGGAACAAGCGAAGGTGGAAGTCTGCCGTGTGGAGTCCAACACGCCGAGTTGCAGAGGCGAAGGATGGAGAAGGAGAATCCAGTCAGTTTGCAGAGGTAAAAGCTGTCCAGCTAGCTCTCGACGTGGCTGAACGTGAGAGATGGCCAAAGCTTTATCTCTACACCGACTCATGGATGGTAGCCAATGCTCTATGGGGTTGGCTAAAGAACTGGAAAAAGAATGGCTGGCAGAGGAAAGGAAAACCCATCTGGGCAGCTGAACTGTGGCAAGACATTGCTGATCGAATCGAGAGAATTCCAGTGAAAGTGAGACACATTGATGCTCACATTCCCAAGAGCAAAGCTACTGAGGAACAGCAGCACAACCATCAGGCAGATTTAGCTGCAAGAGTTTCTCAAGTAGACAAGGACTCTGAACTTGATCTCGACTGGAAACACCGAGGTGAGATATTCTTAGCTCGGTGGGCTCACGATTCGTCAGGACATCAAGGCAGAGATGCAACATACCAATGGGCTCGTGACAGATCCATAGACATTTCCATGGATGCCATCACACAGGTCATCCATGACTGTGACATTTGTGCTGCTATTAAGCAGGCAAAGCGAATTAAGCCCTTGTGGTATGGTGACAGATGGTCCAAATACAGGTATGGTGAAGCTTGGCAGATTGACTACATCACTCTACCACGTTCTCGTTCTGGTAAGCAGTACGTGCTTACTATGGTAGAGGCGAACACTGGATGGCTGGAAACTTACGCAGTCCCACATGCAACTGCACGCAACACCATTCTCGGTCTGGAGAGACAGATCCTGTGGAGACACGGAACTCCAGAGAGGATTGAGTCAGACAACGGAACTCACTTCAAGAACAACCTTGTAAAGAGCTGGGCAAAAGAGCACGGTATTGAGTGGATTTTCCACATTCCTTACTATGCACCGGCTGCAGGGAAGATTGAACGCTACAACGGTTTGTTGAAGACCACTCTCAAAGCCATGGGAGGTGGATCTTTGAAAAACTGGGAGAAACATTTAGCACAAGCAACCTGGCTGGTGAACAGTAGAGGTTCAGTGAACCGAGCTGGACCTGCACATTCTGATCTGCTACAGAAAGTAGAAGGTGATAGAGTTCCTGTTGTTAGGGAAAAGAATCTGTTAGGTAAAACTGTTTGGGTATTTTCGCCCTCAGGAGAGGCTAAACCTGTCCGAGGGGTGGTTTCAGCAGAAGGTCCGGGTCACACTTATTGGGTAATGCAAGAGAATGGTGAAATTCAGTGTATTCCACAAAGAGATTTAACTTTAGCTGACAGAATTTAATTTCAGACTGTTGTACAGCTACAACGCGCCCAAAGGAAGAATCCCTGAGGAATCTACGGTGCACAAACCCTGAGAACCCTGAGAGCCCTGAGTCAACTGAGAGTCCCTGAGTCCCTGTTTCCCTTTTTCTTCGCTTCGTCTGCGGAGAGACAAACTGTTTTCCATTTTCTTGATTTTGGATTTTCTTGGACTTCTGAATCATCTACATCTGAGTATAGCCGGAATGGACGATGAACTTAACTTACGAACTGTAAATATTGTTCTGGATTGGATGGACAGTACGAACAGCCAATGAAATTGTTTAGAAAGGGGTGGACTGTGGTCGTTTGAGGCTGTGCCTTTAAGAACAAACACTGCTGGAACACACTGGCTAATGTTTTTGGTACTAGAACCAAAACATTCTGATATTCTAAACAAATTTCATTGGTTGAAAAACAAAAATTCAGCTTTAGATTGTGAAGCGGTTGGAAAACTTTTTCCTCAGTTCAGTTCGGTTTGGGAGTTGGGGGAGTTTGGTGTTTCAGCCTGTTCTCCCTGCCTGCTTCTTCTGCGAACTGCTGGACTTGGCCTTCAGATAAGCAAACACTAATCCTGCATGGGCTTTTGAAGCTTGCTAACAACTCTTTTCCTTAGTAACTTGCCTTTCTCTCTCTCTAACCCCTTTTTGGGGAAAAAGGGAGGTAAGGGGGGGAGAGAGGGGGTTCCAAAGAGGGGATCCCTCCCTGAGGGAGGGATTTTTGTTGTGTTATTTGTCTTTGCTGTGTATTTCTGTGTATATATTGTAAATACCTGTATATATTGTGTTATATATAACCTGCTTTCCATATATGCTTGTAAATATATAGCTTTTGCTCTTCGACTGAGTTAGCTGTGGTTTCTTACTCTGTGGAGGAGGGAGAGCTAAGCCCTCTCTCAACCTACCACATCAGCCCATGAAGAGTGGCTACCAGGAGGATGGAGGCTCCCTTTTACAAGACTGCCTGGGAGATTCCAGTTAAACTCCAAGGAATGTTGTTTCCCCATGAGAACAGCCAGAGACTGGAATCATCTCCCAAGGGAAAAGGTGGATTCCCCTCCACAAGACTCATCTTGATGGGGTGCTGGGCCAGCTCATTTCAACTACACTATCTCCTAGAAAGGTTGGACCAGAGGATCCTTGGGGTCCCTTCCAACCTGGCATTCTAGGATTCTGTGATATTTAACAGCTGTGTTCAAAGCCAGGCTGGAAGGGGTTGTCCTTTCCCAGGGTGAGAGGTTGGAGCTGAATGGTCTTTAGGGTCCCTTCCAGCCCAAGCCACTCTGTGATTCTGTGACCTTATCAATGTTCACAGATATAAGTGGGTGTTCAAGAAGAAGGGGCTAGTCACTTCTCAGAGGTAGCCTGTGCCAGGACAAAGGGCAAGAGGCACAACCTGGGACACAAGAAGTTCCACCTCAACACAAGGAGAGCCTTCTTTACTGCAAGGATACTGGAGCCCTGGAGCAGGCTGCCCAGAGAGGTTGTGGAGTCCTCTTCTCTGGAGACTTTCAAGACCCATCTGGATGCATTCCTGTGTGACCTGCTCTGGGTGATCCTGCTTTGGCAAGGGGGATTTGGACTCAATAGTTTCCAGAGGTCCCTTCCAACCTCCACCATTCTATGATCCTGTGAAACAAATCCAGGTGTTTCCATGCTGTCCAGCGTGCTTCCCTTCAGGTCCTTGGCTCCTGGAAGGGAGGGGAAGGGACTGAGGTACTGAAGTCAGGGGGAGGGCTGTGATGTAACGTTGGAATTCTGCTTTGAAATGTTCTGTGATGTTTGAGTTCCCTCCACGTGACTGCTTGAAAGCAGGACCTGAGCATCATTTCTGCTTCCTGTTTCCTACATCTGTCCTAAGAATTACATAGAATAAACCAGGTTGGAAGAGACCTTCAAGATCATCGTGTCCAACCCATCAACCAAGCCAACACCACCTGATCAACTAATCCATGGCCCCAAGCACCCCATCAAGTCTCCTCCTGAACACCTCCAATGATGGTGACTCCACCACCTCCCCAGGCAGCCCATTCCAATGGGCAATCACTCTCTCTGTGTGGAACTTCTTCCTAACATCCAACCTAAACCTCCCTTGGCACAGCCTGAGACTGTGTCCTCTTGTTCTGGATGCCTGGGAGAAGAGACCAACCCCCACCTGGCTACAACCTCCCTTCAGGGAGTTGGAGACAGCAAGAAGGTCACCCCTGAGCCTCCTCTTCTCCAGGCTAAGCAACCCCAGCTCCTTCAGCCTTTCCTCACAGGGCTGTGTTCCAAGCCCCTCCCCAGCTTTGTTGCCCTTCTCTGGACACCTTCCAGCATCTCAACCTCCTTCCTAAACTGAGGGGCCCAGAACTGGACACAGGACTCAAGGTGTGGCCTAACCAGTGCTGAGCACAGGGCACAATGACCTCCCTGCTCCTGCTGGCCACACTGTTCCTGATGCAGGCTAGGATGCCATTGGCCCTCTTGTCCAGCTGCTAGCAGGGTCTCTCTGCTAAAGCTTATCCATCTTGCAAAGCCTGAGTGTGGATGTGCTCTGGCTGGCACAAGCTGGATGACTCATGTGTCAAGAACGCCTCTCTCCAGATCCAGCTCAGCTTTATAGCCCCAGATTGCTCGGCCTTTGCTTTTCAGCTGACATCAGAGGGTGTTAAAATAGATGGGCTTTTGTCTCCAGGCATTTGACTCAGATTGAACTGCAATTCTCAAAATGTTTCCATTTCACAGAGCAGAAAATGCAGTATTTTGTGCCCAGCAAGGCTTTTCCTGGCATGGCACACACTGGGCAGCCATGTCCTTCTCAAGTCCCTCCTTCCATTAAGTGACATAGAATCCTAGAATTGTCAGGGTAGGAAGGGAGCTCAAGGCTCAGCCAGTTCCAACCCCCCTGCCATGGCCAGGGACACCTCACACTGCAGCAGCTTGCTCACAGCCACATCCAGCCTGGCTGCAAACACCTCCAGGCAGGAGGCTTCCACCACCTTCCTGGGCAACCTGTGCCAGGCTCTCACCACCCTCATGGGGAACAACTTCTTCCTCACATCCAATCATAATCTCCCCATTTCTAGTTTTGCTCCATCCCCCCCAGTCCTATCACTCCCTGACACCCTCAGAAGTCCCTCCCCAGCTTTCCTGTAGCCCCCTGAAGATCCTGGAAGGCCACAATAAGCTCTCCTTGGAGCCTTCTCCTCTCCAGACTGAAGAGCCCCAACTCCCTCAGTCTGTCTCCATAGCAGAGCAGCTCCAGCCCTCTGCTCATCCTCAACATCTGCTCCCTTTACTTCATCAGGCAAATACTCTTATTTTTTTTGTGTTTAAAAAAGTCTTTCTGGAGCAAGCTCACAGGCTCACAGGATGTCAGGGGTTGGAAGGGACCTCCAGAGATCATGGAGTCCAACCCCCCTGCCAGAGCAGGACCATACAACCTAGCTCAGGTCACAGAGGAACACATCCAGATGTCATTGGAAACCTTGGTCATTTTGAGTGCAAATATTTTGTTAGGACCAGGGCTTGCATCTTGATCACAGAATTGTTCTGGTTGGATAACACCTCTAAGATCATCAAGTCCAACCATCAACCTACCACCACCACGGCCAGTAAACCACATCCCAAAGTGCTTTGCCCATGTGTTTCTTGAACACCTCCAGAGATGGTGACTCCACCACCCCCCTGGGCAGTGCCTGTGCCTGTTCCAGAGGTGGTGACTCCACCACCCCCCTGGGCAGTGCCTGTGCCTGTTTCAGAGGTGGTGACTCCACCACCCCCCTGGGCAGTGCCTGTGCCTGTTCCAGAGGTGGTGACTCCACCACCCCCCTGGGCAGTGCCTGTTTCAGAGGTGGTGACTCCACCACCCCCCTGGGCAGTGCCTGTGCCTGTTTCAGAGGTGGTGACTCCACCACCCCCCTGGGCAGTGCCTGTGCCTGTTTCAGAGGTGGTGACTCCACCACCCCCCTGGGCAGTGCCTGTGCCTGTTCCAGTGCCTGACCACTTGCTTTTTGTAAAGGAACATCCGATCTAAGCCTCCCCTGGCACAGTTCAGGCTACTTGATCTCATTATATCAGCTGACACTAGGGGAAAGAGACCAGCCCTCACCTCTCCTTCTGGTTGAGGATGTAAGTTTGTTCTAATTTTCTGCCTCCTAGCAGGTTAGGCAGGCAGCAGAGTGGGTGGCAGCTATGGTAGCTCCCATTAGTTCTTCCATCCTCCTCAGCACATGAAAAGTTTAAAGCTAGTGCTAAATGGATGTTGTTCCTAGTAAGGAAACCTCAAGAAGTGCATCACCTGTTGACCTCCAAAAGCATTTCCTTATAGTGAAAACCATTCCATAGGAGAAATAAATGTAGTGAAGTAAATGGAGTGAAATAAATGTGAATGTGAAATAAATGTAGTGAAGTAAATGTAGGGAAATAAATGTAGGGAAATAAATGTAGTGAAATAAATGTGAATGTGAAATAAATGTAGTGAAGCCAAATGAAATGTAGAGCAAGCGGGAGCAAGGTGGGAGAAGGGTGGGATGCACCCCAGAATGAAAGCTTTGGGTTAGGAAGCTTGTCTCATGCTTGATCCTCCTATGGCTTGCCTGCCAGTTTAGGGTGGAGCAATCACGCCAGGAGAGGCAAACCCGGCGCTGTTTCCCAATCGGAATTCATCTGGGGCCAGGGAACGAGAAGCCAGACAGGGGGCAGCATCTGACCAGCCAGCGGCGAGCGGCCGGGCTGCGGGACAGCTCCGGCGGCGCCCCGGGACAGCTCCGGCGGCGCCCCGGGACAGCTCCGGCGGCGCCCCGGGACAGCTCCGGGCGAGCTCCGGCCGGGCTCCGGCTGGGGCAGGGGAGCCAGCAGGGTAAGACAATCGGAGACAGTCGCTTGGAAGTTTGGGGAGCACAGGAGAGAAGTGTCGGTCCTTTTTGCTAAGCTGCAGGAGCTTCTGCGTTGGTGGTGGATCAAAGTGCCAGCAGCTCCACGGAGGAAGTTATTTATGCAGATAGCAAAGTGTTCTGCAGAAGGAAACCTGCTGCTGCATAATTGGTGCCACATTCATGGCTAGAAAATATGGATACTAAAGAAAGAAGTGTGTGTGTGTGGGGGGGGGCAACAAGTAGAACACCTGAGGCTGAACTTTTGCAGCATCAAGTTGTCTGGAGAGCTGATTTCTGTGGCAGCAGATGAAGAAGAGAAAGGTGGTGCAGTTTGCAGCTCATCTAGCAGCTACTTCTCTTCACATATATAAATGCCTTTGTTTCCTGGTGACAGAGGGGTAGGTAAGGTTTAGGTAAGGACAGGAGGAGCCACAGATTGCTGTGACAATTTGAAAGACAGAATGCCTGTACAGCTCTTTTCTTCCACAGCTGATAGTGGAAGTCATAGAAGAAGGTTTTATTTGGAGTAGAAAAGGAGAATTGAGTGAATTCCTGAGCTTCCTATAAAAGGGACTCTACAAAAGGGAACAGCAACAGCTCCTTTTTAGGCAACCTAAAAATTGGCATCTAACAATCAGTAGCACCAGTCCTGAGTATCTTTGTAGAGCTGAGCCTGTGCAAAGCAATTTAAGTTCTTCCCAGAAAGAGAGCCTGGCCATTGGGATGGGCTGCCTGGGGAGGTGGTGGGGCTGAAGTCCCTGGAGGTGTTTAAGAAAAGCCTGGGTGAGGCACTTAGTGCCAGGGTCTGGTTGATTAGATAGGGTTGGGTGATCAGTTGGACTTGATGATCTTGGAGGGCTCTTCCAACCTGGTTGATCCTGTGTTTCTGTGATTAACACCTGCCTGATGCAGTTTGCTCTTTCCTTCATTGTATTGTTAAGAAAACTGTGTCAGCAGATAAATGTCTGGTCCTTGAGTGTCAGGCATTGATCACCTCCACCCACCAGGGATGGCAGTCCCCACCACAAGGCAGGCCTCTGCTTGAAGACCTCAGCTCTCCTTGCTGGTGAGTTATAGGTGCTGGATATCATACAATCACAGAATTGTCAGGGTTGGAAGGGACCTCAAGGCTCATCCAGTTCCAACCCCCCTGCCATGGCCAGGGACACCTCACACTACAGCAGGTTGCTCACAGCCACATCCAGCCTGGCTGCAAACACCTCCAGGCAGGAGGCTTCCACCACCTCCCTGGGCAGCCTGTGCCAGGCTCTCACCACCCTCATGGGGAACAACTTCTTCTTAACATCCAATCTCAATCTACTCATTTCTAGTTTTGTTCCATCCCCCCAGTCCTATCACTCCCTGACACTCTGTGTCTACTGCAGCCTTTTCCTGGGGTGAAGTTAGATTCCAGCTCTGCAGCAGCCTGCATCTTCATGGAAAAGGGACTGTGGCAGACCTGAGCACTGGCTACTGACCTTGAGTCTTGAGCCCAGGTGAGGCCTCAGCAGCCCCTGGGGCTCTGGGCACACTGTTCTCTGTCCATCTGACTGTCAGGTGTCCAGCAGCCTGTCAGGTTGCTGCCTGCAATATTAAAGCAGTTGCCTCATCAGAGTGATCTGCAGGGTGCCAAAGGAAAGGGAGATGTCAGCTGCAGTCTTTGTATTTCACAGAATCACAGAATGTTAGGGGCTGGAAGGGACCTGGAGAGACCATTCAGTCCAACCCCCCCTCCCAGAGCAGGGTCACCTAGAGCAGATCACACAGGAACACATCCAGGTGGGGCTGGAAAGTCTCCAGAGAGGGAGACTCCACAACCCCCCTGGGCAGCCTGCTCCAGGGCTCTGTGACCCACACAGGGAAATAATTCTTCCTCCTGTTTCCATGGAACTTCCTCTGCCTCAGCTTCCACCAGTGCCCCTTGTGCTGTCCTTGGGCATCACCCAGCAGAGCCTGGCTCCAGCCTCTGGGCACTCACCCTGCACATCTTTATCAACAGGAATGAGGTCACCTCTCAGTCTTCTTCTCTCCAAGCTCCAGAGCCCTCAGCTCCCTCGTGCTCTCCTTGTGAGGAAGATGTTCCACTGCCTTCATCATCTTTGTAGCTCTGTGCTGGACTCTTTCAAGCAGTTTCCTGAGGTCCTTCTTGACCTGAGAGGCCCACAACGGGACACAATATTCCAGATGTGGCCTCACCAGGGTGGAGTAGAGAGGGAGGAGAACCTCTTTTGACCTACTGACCACATCTCTTCTAATCCACCCCAGGATGCCCTTGGCCCTCCTGGCCACAAGAGCACATTGCTGGCTCATGGTCAAGCTCTCATCCACCAGGATCCCCTGTTTTGTGTGGTGTGCCTTGGTCCTGATCTGCACCCTTGGAGACCTTTGGGAGGAGTGGCAGAGGATTCCTGGGAAGCTAAGCTGGTGTTGATGGGCTTGAATCAGGGACAGTTCAGTGCTCTCCAGAAGTTTTTGAAGATGATGGCCTTGTGCTCACTGTTGCCTCTCTGTATTAGCACAGTGGGGTTCATAATGCAATGCACCATAGCAGGGCAGCTATTTCCTCAGCCAGGGTTGGACAGCTGATATTGCTTCCTCCACAGCACACTGGAGTGCAGAGGTTTGTCATTCCTTGACACTGGGACAAGATTTGTCCTTGAGGGCTATATTCAGAAATTAATTGAGACAGACTGGAGGTATCTAGCCCAGAAGTGATTAAGTATTTACTCCTCCAAGGCACTTCCCTTGAGCTCCCACACTGACTGCTGTGATATGCTCAGCCCAGGACAGCAGGTGCAGGGCTTCCCTGACAGACAGGTCAGATCAGGGGAAATAGCCAGGGTGGTGTCACACTCACTGAGGCTCCCAGCCCAGAAAATGCAGAGTTCACAGAATCACCAAGGTTGGAAGAGACCTCAAAGATCATCAAGTCCAACCTGTCACCACAGACCTCATGACTAGACCATGGCACCAAGTGCCACATCCAATCCCCTCTTGAACGCCTCCAGGGATGGGGACTCCACCACCTCCCTGGGCAGCACATCCCAATGGCAAACGACTCTCCTGGTGAAGAACTTTCTCCTCACCTCCAGCCTAAACTTCCCCTGGCACAACTTGAGACTGTGTCCTCTTGTTCTGGTGCTGGTTGCCTGGGAGAGGAGACCAACCCCTACCTGGCTACAACCTCCCTGCAGGCAGTTGGAGAGAGCAAGAAGGTCTCCCCTGAGCCTCCTCTTCTCCAGGCTAAGCAACCCCAGCTCCCTCAGCCTCTCCTCACAGGGCTGTGCTCCAGACCCCTCCCCAGCCTCATTGCCCTTCTCTGGACACGTTGAAGTGTCTCAATGTCCTTCCTAAACTGAGGGGCCCAGAGCTGATGTGTTTGTGGCAAAGGACACAACAGCACAAAGTGCCACCTGAGCTGTCTCCACCTTCTCACTGCTGTGAGACTATTTCTGCATCCTTGGTGCGGCTGCTTAATAGGAGCAGCAGTCAGCAGCATCTCACAAGAGGGAGCCACAGTGTCCCCTCATCCTTCTCAAATGTCCTTACCAACACCATCAGCATTCAGCATTCAAAGTGAGGCTTGACAGGGCTCTGGGCAACCTGATCTAGTTGAGGATGTCCCTGCTGACTGCAGGGGGGTTGACTGGATGCTCTTTGGAGGTCCCTTCCAGCCCAAACCATTCTATGTGTGATTCTATGATTGTCTAAGACTTCCCAGTCCCTTTCTCTCTCAAGTCCCACATCTCTCCAGCTCAGTCTTGACAGAAGGGTCTCTCTTTCAGGTTTCTTTCTCTGCTGCATCAAGAGGATTGTGGCCAGCAGGGTGAGAGAAGGGATTCTGCCCATTTAGTCTGTTCTGCTGAGACCCCACCTCAAATACTGTGTCTGATTCTGGTGTCCCCAGCTGAAGAAGGACACAGAGCTGTTGGTGTGAGTCCAGAGATGATCCAAGGGCTGGAGCACCTCTGCTGTGAGGACAGACTGAGGGAGCTGGGGTTGTTCAGCCTAGAGAAGACTCCAGGGGGACCTCAGAGCTGCCTTCTAACACCTTAAGGGATCCTACAGGGAGGCTGCAGAGGGACTTTTCATAAGGGTGCCTAGAGACAGGACAAGGGGGAATGGTTTGAAGCTGAAGGAGACAAGGGTTAGACTGGAGTTGAGAATGAAGCTCTTCAACATGAGGGTGGTGAGAGTCTGGAATAGGCTGCCCAGGAAGATCATAGATGTCCCCTCCCTGGAGGTGTTTAAGGTCAGATTGGTTGAGGTCTTCAGCAACCAAATCTAGTTGAGAGGTGTCTCTGCCCATGGAAGGCAGGTCAGAGCAGATGATCTCTGAGGTCCCTTCCAACCTGAGCCATTCTCTGATTCTGTGATCCTTTTCCTTGTAAATGAGAATTTTTAAATCACAGAATCAACCAGGTTGGAAAAGACCTCAGAGATCATCAAGTCCAACCTGTTACCTAATACCCAACACCTCCTGACAACTAAACCATGGCTCCAAGTGCCACATCCAATCCCCTCTTGCACACCTCCAGGGATGGTGACTCCACCACCTCCCTGGGCAGCACATCCCAATGGCCAATCTCTCTTGCTGGGAAGAACTTTCTCCTCACCTCCAGCCTAAACTTCCCCTGGCACAGCTTGAGACTGTGTCCTCTTGTTCTGGTGCTGGGTGCCTGGGAGAAGAGACCAACCCCCACCTGGCTACGACCTCCCTCCAGGGAGTTGTAGACAGCAAGAAGGTCTCCCCTGAGCCTCCTCTTCTCCAGGCTAAACACCCCCAGCTCCCTCAGCCTCTCCTCACAGGGCTTTTAAGATCAAATGGTTGTTTCAGTCTCTGCACAATCAGCAGCTTACACTGCATGATGAGGCTCTTCCACTTCAGCTGCATGTGCTGCTCCTTTCTTTCACATAAGGGCTAGGTTGACAGGATTCATAAATACTCAGGATTATGCTAGCAAAACTGCAGGCATGTTTGTTTGCACATCCAGCTTTAATTAGGGCAAGACCACTGTGAATCATTTGTGAGGGTTCTTGGGACTGCTTTTAATGACATCCTTTTGTCTGTTTTTCCATGCAGACTTCAGCTGCTGCACTCATGGAAAAGATAATTGTTGATGCACAAATACACTCCTCAGAAAGCAAAGCTGTCTTTGTTACTTAGTAAAACAAGCAAACAAACCAACCAACCCATGGCTCTCATTCAGGCATTGTAATTTAGAGTCACAGAATGGGCTGGGCTGGAAGGGACCTCCAAAGGTCATCCAGTCCAACCTCCTCTGCAGTCAGCAGGGGCATCCCTAACTAGATCAGGTTGCTCAGAGCCCTGTCCAGCCTCACCTTGAATATGTCCAGGGATGGGGCCTCAACCAACTCCCTGGGCAACCTGTTCCTGTGTTCCACTGCCCTCAAATTGAAGAACCTCTTCTTGGTGTTCAGTCTCAGTCTGCTCTTCTCTAGGTTGAAACCATCGTCCCTGTCCTGTCCCTGCAGGCCTTGGCAAACAGTCTCTCTGCAGCCTTCTTGTAGCCCCCTTCAGGTCCTGGCAGGCTGCTATTAGGTCTCCCCAGAGCCTCCTCTTCTCCAGGCTGAACACCCCCAGCTCCCTCAGCCTGTCCTCATAGCAGAGCTGCTCCAACCCCCTGATCATTTTTGTGGCCTCCTCTGCACCTGCTCCATCAGCTCCAAGTCCTTCCTCTATTGAGGGCTCCAGACCTGCACACAGTACTGCAGGTGAGGTCTCAGCAGAGCAGAGCCAAGTGTCAGAATCCCCTCTCTGGCTCTGCTGGCAGTGCTGCTTTGGATGCAGCCCAGGCTGTGATTTGCCTTCTGTGCTGCAAGCTCACACTGCCTGCTCCTGTCCAGCTTCTCATCCATCAGCATCCCCAAACCCTTTTCCTCAGGGCTGCTTTCTCTCTCCTCATCCCCCAGTCTGTATTGACAGTGAGGATTGTTCCAGCCCAGGTGCAGAACCCTGCACTTGCTCTTGTTGAACCTCATGAGATTCACCTGAGTTCACCTCCCCAGCCTGTCCAGGTCCCTGTGGTGTATCAACAGCACCATTCAGCTTGGTGCCATCTGCACACTTGCTGTTGGCTCATTCAATCTCACTGCCTATAGCACTGATAAAGACATTAACCAGCACAGGTCCCAGTACAGACCCCTGAGGGACACCACTGCCACTGCTCTCCATCTGGACTTCAAGCCATTGAACACCACCCTCTGGATGTCCCCATCCAGCCAATTCCTTATCCTCTGAACAGTCCACCCAACAAACCTGCACCCCTCCTAACCTGGTGAGCAGGATGTTGTGGGGGACTGTGTCAAGGGTCTTGCAGGAGTCCAGATTTTCTGGCTAGCAGGTATGTAAGTGAAGAGCTGAAGTGAGATGTTTGGTGTCTCTCTTTAGTCTTTCTCACTTAGGTGCAACATGAGAATGTAGACAAACAAAACAAGGCAGAGAGGACTCTTCTCCTGCTGTGAAACTGCACACTAGAAGCAGACTGCCACTTCCTACTCACAGTTGCTAAAAGGGAAGCAACAGCCCTGAGTTAGCTCAGCAGGTCTCATGCCTGTCTGCCCAGAGGGATCTCATCAGCTGTTGCCTAACGTGGCTTCTCAAATCAGAATTGCTTCCATCACGTGGCTGAAGTGCTCACAGGCCACATGCCCAATACCTCAGGCCTTTCCTGCAGGGAGCTTCTGGTGGAACCTCTTCTGTGGTGCAAGCTGCACCTCTGTGCGGAGTGGATCCTTTAGCCGTGTGTGGGTTGTGCAGGAGCCTGCGTGGGATGGGTGGAAGGCCTCCTCTGTATCCCACTCCCATCAGCTTCAACAGGCCTTGGATCATTGCCTGTGGGAAGCTATTTCATAAACCCCAGATTGCCTTGAGCAGCCTAATCATGCCTACAGCTGTTGTGACTTACTAGGACATGTTTTGATAGAAAGCCACTCCTCAGTGTTGGAGGATTAAGGTCACCCTGTTGAGCTAAAAGCTGAGGTCTTGGAGGTGAAGAGAAGCAACTGGTGGCAGGTCCAGGATTTTCTTTGATGTAGCCCTGTTTATTTGTGAAGAATGTAAGCAGCTCTTAGTTTTGTTTTGTTTTCCCCAGAGCACAGAGGGGATCAAGAAGGTTGCATCTCTCTTCTACCAACAAACTCTTCTTGCAAAAGAATCTCTGTCTCCTTACCCATGCATTCTCATGCCTGCCCACCATACTGCCCTTGTCTGACTGTGTAGCACCCTCACACACAGAAGCTCTCATGAGTGACTGTTTCCCTGCCTATCATCCTCTGTGCAGGCTCTGTTTATAGAATCATAGCGGTGTCAGGGTTGGAAGGGGCCTCCAGGATCAGCCAGTTCCAACCCCCCTGCCATGGCCAGGGACACCTCACACTGCAGCAGGTTGCTCACAGCCACATCCAGCCTGGCTGCAAACACCTCCAGGCATGAGGCTGCCACCACCTCCCTGGGCAACCTGTGCCAGTCTCTCACCACCCTCATGGGGAACAACTTCTTCCTCACATCCAATCTCAGTCTCCCCATTTCTAGTTTTGCTCCATCCCCCCCAGTCCTGTCACTCCCTGACACCCTCAAAAGTCCCTCCCCAGCTTTCCTGTAGCCCCCTTCAGGCACTGGAAGGCCACAAGAAGGTCTCCTGAGAGCCTTCTCTTCTCCAGAGTGAACAACTCCAGCTCCCCCAGTCTGTCCTCATAGCAGAGCAGCTCCAGCCCTTCAACCACCCTTTGCATTCTGCTACTTTCTGTTCAAGATCTGTGGAACACTTTCCAGGCACAGCCTAAAGCTTCCCTGCAGGTGCCTGTGGCCAGTGTCTGCAGAGCTGCCCCCTGCACGTGGGCAGCTTGTTTTGAACAGCCTGAGAAGGCTTCTGAGAGGAGCTGAGTAATTAATGTGAATACCTAAGAAAGCAATACTTGCCAAAGCCACTGCTGACAGGGTTTCCTGGCTTAAAGCTGTGTAAGCAAGGGGGCAAGGCCTTCTGGAAACAGATCCTGTCTGTGCAGAGCAGCTTGGCACCAAGCAGAGACTTCACTGCCTTTGCCCCAGCCTGCCAGAAGGGTGAACTTGGAGTCACTGCCGTTGCTCATCCTGCTGGGGCAGGGGGCTGAGCGGTGTTTACAGGGGGAAAACGTGAGCTGGGCCCATCCAGAGAGGAGAGTTCCAGTCTGTCAGCGTGGTTTCTCCAAAAGGAGGATTACATGCAGCACTGGTCACGCAGCTTGGGCACCGGCCTCCTGCCAAGGGCCGGCGCTGCTCGCTGCGATGGCACACGGCATTCCTCGCTGCTGGCAGGGGTGTTTCATCACAGCGTTGCAAGTGTAAACTCAAGGCAAAGGAGAAACCAGCTTTTTTATTGCTGATGGGAAGATCGTGGTGGACCCTGCCAAGGGAGAGCTGAGGGCACAGCAGAGGGCATCGTTAAGCAGAGGTACTGTGCCGGCCCTCTGACACTGCTGTGCCGGCAGGAGCGCTTGGCTCCAGCTGAGCAACTGCACTGCTGCTTTGCATACAACTGCTGTTCTGCCCAGGGTGCTTGCTCCCCTCAGCTCTTCTCGCAGTGGGATTATGTGGCACAGGCAGTGCCATGCTGAGACCCCCAGCTCTGAACGAGCTGCCCTGGGTACTAGGAGCAGTTATAATCCTCTAGATGCAACATTTGTCCTGCTTTGGATGTTAGGAAGATTGGATGTGAGGAAGAAGTTGTTCCCCAGGAGGGTGGTGAGAGCCTGGCACAGGTTGCCCAGGGAGGTGGTGGAAGCCTCCTGCCTGGAGGTGTTTGCAGCCAGGCTGGAGGTGGCTGTGAGCAAGCTGCTGTAGTGTGAGGTGTCCCTGGCCATGGCAGGGGGGTTGGAACTGGCTGAGCCTTGAGGTCCCTTCCAACCCTGACAGTTCTGTGATTCTATGGTTAACTTGCCTTTCTGAGAATCAGGGTGCAGTTGTCCAACAGGCTTTGTGCTCATAGAATGGCTTGGGTTGGAAGGGACCTTCAAGATTGCCTAGTTCCAACCCCCCTGCCATGGGCAAGGACACCTTCCACCAGCCCAGGTTGCTCAAGGCCTCATCCAACCTGGCCTTGAACACCTCCAGATGATGGCATGTCTCTGTTATTTGTCTCTCTTAAGCTACCTCAAGTATCTTCTGCTGTGCCACAGAAACACAATTCTGTAGCAGCTGTACCCAAACCATCCTCTGTGTCCCTGGGTCCCGTGAGGGGTGGGCAGTGTCACCATCCTGCAGATAGGGATGGAAAAAACCCATTCACCTTATCTCTCTATTTCAGAACACTTTGGGCCTGCTGATGTGTTGGCCCATGGCCTTCTAGCCTGTTTCAAACTCTGAACAGTGTTTGTAGGCAAGAGTAAGGGTCCCCTGAAAACACACCAGGCCACAGGAGAACAGCTGTGCTGTGCCTCTCTGTCATTCAACACAGAACAGAGCTCTGAAAGTGTTTACAGATTGGAAAAGCAAAGCAGATTGGATGTGTTTGAAATTCTAGGAACTGACCTAAAGTTTGCTATAAACCAAATCTATGGCTTGCAGCTGGAAACCTGTCAAACCCCCACAGTGATTGCTCTGCACTGCCTGGGAAGGGTGTCTGTGCCCAGGGACTGTGGAGCAGCAGCAGAGGCACTGCTGCCCCAGGGAGAGATCCCTGGTTTGAACTGCTGTTTGCAGTGCAGCGAGGCACAGCAGAGGCAGAGTCCTTTTCATCTTACCCAGGGCCCTCTGCTTCCTCCTCCACACCTCTCTCCATCTACTTCCCCTGTCTTAAAGTGATTAGAAGAGACAGAGAAAGAGGAGAACAAACCTTGTTCTAAGAAGAGGAAAAGCCATCTGGCTCGGTGCTTGTGGCTGGCCCTTAATTCAACCATGCTGGCTTTTTCCATGCCCCTCAAGCCCCTCCTTTTCCAGAAACAATCTCTCTGATCCCACAGCTCCTCTGCAGTAACATCTTCCAGATGGTCAGCTTTGCAGGGAATGGATTTGCCTCAGCTTCTCAGTTTTTCCCCAGTGTCTTTGTTTTCAGATGGCTTCTTCTCTTCCCTTTGAAACTCCTTTAACCCAATCTTTTAGCTCTCCCTGGATCTTTTTTCCCCCCCCCTAGTTTCCACAGTGCAATCAAAAGGCATTTGTATCACACAGACATTTTGTCAGGCTCAGTGCCTGCCCCACAAGGATCATGAGACTTTCCCTGAGGAAGAGAGGTTGTGGGGGGCTAAGCAGGCAGTTTGATACAGAGCAGGCAGTCAATCAGCATGAATTCAGCATTTCCACTCAAGATTCCATTCAATTAATGCAATGATAATACTAATATCAGTCAGCAGTATCACCTCTGGCACTTTAGGCTAGCCTCAAAGGACACCTTGTCCAACCCCCCTGCAGTCAGCAGGGACACCTCCAACCAGAGCAGGCTGCACAGGGCCACAGCCAGTCTGAGCTTGAATGTCTTCAGGGATGGAGCCTCAACCACAACCCTGGGCAGCCTGTTCCAGTATTTCACCACTCTCATTGTGCAGAGCTTCCTCCTGGTGTCCAACCTAACTCTGCCCTGCTCCAGTTTCAAACCATTGGCCCTTGTCCTATCCCCACAGGCCCGTCTGAACAGTCCCTTCCCAGCCTTCCTGCAGGTCCCCTTCTGATATTGAAATGTAGCCTGAAGGTCTCTTCAGAGACCTCTGCTCTGGACCCACTCCAGCAGGTATCACAGTATCACAGTATCACAGTAACTAAGGTTGGAAGAGACCCCAAGGATCATCAAGTCCAACCTGTTCCAACAGACCTCACAACTAGACCATGGCACCAAGTGCCACATCCAATCTCCCCTTGAACACCTCCAGGGATGGCCATGTGTTCCTCTGTTGGGGCCCACAGAGCTGGACACAGCGCTGCAGGTGAGGTTTCACCAGAATCACCTCTCTTCACCTCCTGGCCACACTGCTTTTGATGCAGCCCAGGCTGTCATTGGCCTCCTGGGCTGCAAGTGTCCAGCTTCTCATCCACTGGCAGCCCCACATCCTTTTCTGCAGGAGTGCTCTCAATTTCATTGTGTCCCAGTCTGTACTGACATCCCTAGCTGCAGGACCTTACACTTTGCCTTATTGTACCTCATGAGATTCTCCTCTGCTCACCTCTCCAGCCTGTCCAGGTCCCCCTGGATGGCACCTATCCCATCCTTCAGTCTTATCAACCACACCACTCAGCTTGTTACCAGCTGTCCCCTTGCTGAGGCTGCCTCAGCCTTGCTGTTTGTATGTGTGAAGATGCTGAACACCACTGGTCCCATAGTATCACAGTATCAGTCAGGGTTGGCAGGGACCACAAGGATCATCTAGTTCCAACCCCCCTGCCATGGGCAGGGACACCCCACACTAGATCAGCCTGGCCACAGCCTCATCCAGCCTGGCCTCAACCACCTCCCTGGACAACCCATTCCAGGGCTTCACCACTCTCATGGGGAAGAACTTCCTCCATCACAGACCCTTGAGGGATAGCACTTGTGGACATTGAGCAGTTGGCCACTACCCTTGGGATGCCATCATCCAACCCATTCCTTGTCCCCTGAGGACAGGCTTGAGCAGAACAGCCTTATCCATGGGTGCTATCCTGGGAGCAGTGCCCCAGGGGTACTGGTGCATTACCCATGAGGGGACCTGGTGGCTGGCACCAGGATCATAGACTCATAGAATCAGTAAGGTTGGAAGAGACCTCAAAGATCAACAGGCAGCTGAGCTGGGCAGGGGGTCCACGTGTGCCAGCTGTGTGTCAGTGTTCAAGCCCTGTTTAGTTTCTCCCCCTCAGTGGGGCTGAGGACTCTCTGTTTACAAGAAAATTCAGAAACTGGATGTCATTATGAGAAACATCTCCAGGCCTCCTGGGAGTTCAGTAATTCTGGAGATGGAAAAAGATGGTCTGTTAGGACTGGAGTGTTACAGCCTCAGTCCAGCTTTCCTGGGCAAGAAGTAAGGCTGGGATCATTAGGTCAGGAAGATTTCCCACATTTTCCATCTGCTGGTGCAAAGTTTAGAGGCAAGGAATGTCAGGCATTTGACAAGGTCAAGAGACTCTCTCAATCTATAGCTGGGGCCCTTCCTGCTCCAGTGAAAGCTCAGGCTGTAATGTACAGATCTCTGGGAGAGAAGCAGCAGGCTGTGGTGCCAGGACAGAACAGCTGGAGACACCCAAGCACAGCCTGTCTGCAGCCCTGCCATGGCTGGGGGGTCCCCATGGGAAGGAAGCCGGTCACCTTTGTGCTCTTCAGCACAAACCCCCTCCTCATTGCTGCTTCTGCCTGCCTCTGACCACAGGAGTGGAGTGGAGTGGTCTCCTCTCCTCTCCTCTCCTCTCCTCTCCTCTCCTCTCCTCTCCTCTCCTCTCCTCTCCTCTCCTCTCCTCTCCTCTCCTCTCCTCTCCTCTCCTCTCCTCTCCTCTCCTCTCCTCTCCTCTCCTCTCCTCTCCTCTCCTCTCCTCGAGTCTCCTCTCCTCGAGTCTCCTCTCCTCTCCTCTCCTCGAGTCTCCTCTCCTCTCCTCGAGTCTCCTCTCCTCTCCTCGAGTCTCCTCTCCTCTCCTCGAGTCTCCTCTCCTCTCCTCTCTTCTCCCACAACCCTTTCCCCAGCAGTGGCTGTCTCACAGTGCTGATTGTTTAGAAGCAGGGGTTTTATTTTTCCACTCTGCTCCTCATTTTTTCCATTGCCTCTCGAAGCGGAGTGCAGTGCAAGTACAGCAGAGCTCTTCGCCTGCTTCCCATCCCACACCTCGCAGATCACACTGACATCGAGTCAAGTAAAGGGATTGCTCAGGGCCACATTTGATCTACAGGAGCTGCTGGGCTGGAGACATAGCAGGAGAGCAGGAAATAATGCATGTGGTGTGTGGATTCTGGGGCAGATTTCCATTCCCATTTTTGCTGTCTCTCTGAGCTCAGACCACTGGTGAAGGAAAAAAAAGCCACAGCAAACCCTGGAGTGTGAACTCCTGCTTATCAAAGCTGGCAAGTAAGCTCAGTTCCATACCTTTCAGCACAATGCCAAGAGCAATCAGCCAAGCCAGCCCACTTGTGTTTTCATGGAGTGATAGAACCACTCAGGCTGGAAAAGACTTTAAGATCATCAAGCCCAACCAAAACCCACCTGCCATGACCACTGCACCATACATTAGGAACAAGTTCTGCACCACGAGGGTGGTGGAGCACTGCAACAGGTTGCCCAGGGAGGCAGTTGAGGCCCCATCCCTGGAGATATTCAAGGTGAGGCTGGACAGGGCTCTGAGCAACCTGATCTAGTGGAATATTTCCCTGCTGAGTGCAGTGGGGTTTGGACTGGATGCCCTTTGGAGGTCCCCTCCAACCCACACCATTCTGTAATCCTATGCTTCATTCCATTTCATTCTGCCACTCTGCTCTGCTGTGGTGAGACTTCACCTGCAGTACTATGCCCAGCTGTGGGGGCCCCAGCACAAGAGAGATAAGGACCTGCTGGAGAGACTCCAGAGGACACCCCCAAGATGATCAGAGGGGTGGAGCTCCTCTCTTATCAAAGCAGGCCGAAAGAATTGGAGCTGTTCAGCCCAGAGAAGAGAAAGCTCCAGGGAGACCTTAGAGCTGCATTTTAGTGTCTGAAGGGGACCTACAGGAGGGCTGGGGAGAGACTGCTCAGAAGGGCCTGTGGGGATAGGACAAGGGGCAATGGTTTGAAGCTGGAGCAGGGCAGATTTAGGTTGGCCATCAGGAGGAAGTTCTGCACAGTGAGAGTGGTGAAACACTGGAACAGGCTGCCCAGGGGATGTGGTTGAGGCCCTGTCCCTGGAGACATTCAAGGTCAGACTGGATGTGGCCCTGTGCAGCCTGCTGTAGTTGGAGGTGACCCTGCTGAGTGCAGGGGGGTTAGACAGGATGCCCTTTGAGGGTCTCTTCCAAGCCAATGCAATCTGTGAATGTGTGAGTTTACAAGAGCTTACAAGTGCCTGATCTCACCTGGCTCACACACCAGTAAGTGCTGATGTTAAACTCACCTGTTAAACCAAAACCCCAGCCTCAAGGTATCCTTTCTGTTGCAGTGATTGGCTTTCTCACCATGATATTGCTGATGAAGATGTCCTTAGTTTCTACTACAGACCCTGCCACTTTGCCTTCTTCATTTCTCTCTCCCCTTGCTTCCTTGGGCAGGTGGTTGTAGACCTCTGAGATCCAAGTGTGGCATCACAACCCAAAGCAGAGCTGATCCCAGAAACCCAGCAAGGAAGTCCTCAAGCTTTTGTAAGTTCCTAACCCTTTGTAAGTGACTCTGAGGGCGCCACTGAATCCTGCAATGCACAGCTTGGGAACACCCAGACTTCAAGCACCCCATGCAGGGTCAGGGCTGCAGGTTTTTTACTAGCGGGAAAGAACGTCTACCAGACAGCTGGCCTGCAGAGCTGGCAGAAGGAGCTAGGGAGCTGCATAGTTTCCCTGTGTTCCAAGAGCAAGTGATAGGAGCTCTCCTCAGCAGCTTAGACCCCCACAAGTCCATGGGACCAGATGGGATCCATCCTAGGGTGCTGAGAGAGCTGGCAGATGAGCTGGCCAAGCCACTCTCCATTATTTTTCATCAGTCCTGGCTCACTGGAGACATCCCAGCTGACTGGAAGCTGGCCAACGTGGTACCCATCCACAAGAAGGGCCGGTTGGATGAGCCAGGGAATTACAGGCCTGTCAGCCTGACCTCAGTGCCAGGAAAGATTATGGAGCAGGTCATCCTGAGTGCAATCACACAACACTTAGAGGATGGCCAAGGGATCAGGCCCAGCCAGCATGGGTTTAGGAAGGGCAGGTCCTGCCTGACCAACCTGATCTCCTTCTATGATCAGGTGACTGCCTGGTGGCTGTGGGGAGGCCTGTGGATGTAGTCTACCTGGACCTCAGCAAGGCCTTTGACACCGTTCCCCATAGCAAACTCCTGGCCAAGCTGTCAGCCCATGGCTTGGATGGGAGCACACTGCATTGGGTTAGGAACTGGCTGGAGGGCCGAGCCCAGAGAGTGGTAGTGAATGGTGCCACAGCCAGCTGGCAGCCAGACACCAGTGGTGTGCCTCAAGGATCAGTGCTGGGCCCCATGCTCTTTAACATCTTCATTGATGATCTGGATGAGGGCATTGAGTCCATCAGCAGTAAATTTGCTGACGACACCAAGCTGGGCGCAGGAGTTGATCTGCTGGAGGGTAGAGAGGCTCTGCAGAGGGACCTCGACAGGCTGGACAGATGGGCAGAGTCCAAGGGCATGAGATTTAACACATCCAAGTGCCAGGTTCTGCACATTGGCCACAGCAACCCCATGCAGAGCTACAGGCTGGGGTCAGAGTGGCTGAGAGCAGTCAGGCTGAGAGGGACCTGGGGGTGCTGGTTGATGGTAGGCTGAACATGAGCCTGCAGTGTGCCCAGGCAGCTAAGAGGGCCAATGGCATCCTGGCCTGCATCAGGAACAGTGTGGCCAGCAGGAGCAGGGAGGTCATTCTGCCCCTGTACACTGTACTGGTTAGGCCACACCTTGAGTCCTGTGTCCAGTTCTGGGCCCCTCAGTTTAGGAAGGAGGTTGACTTGCTGGAAGGTGTCCAGAGAAGAGCAACAAAGTTGGTGAGGGGTTTGGAACACAGCCCTGTGAGGAGAGGCTGAGGGAGCTGGGGTTGCTTAGCCTGGAGAAGAGGAGACTCAGGGGTGACCTTATTACTCTCTACAACTACCTGAAGGGAGGTTGTAGACAGACGGATGTTGGTCTCTTCTCCCAGGCAAGCAGTACCAGAACAAGAGGACACAGTCTCAGGCTGCGCCAGGGGAGGTTCAGGCTAGAAGTTAGGAAAAAGTTCTATACAGAAAGAGTGATTGCCCATTGGAATGGGCTGCCTGGGGAGGTGGTGGAGTCGCCATCACTGGAGGTTTTCAGGAGGAGACTTGACGGGGTACTTGGTGCTGTGGGTTAGTTGTTTGGGTGGTGTTGGATTGGTTGATGGGTTGGACGCGATGATCTTGAAGGTCTCTTCCAACCTGGTTTATTCTATGTTTGGATACTGTGGTGTCTAAGAACCACTGTCATGGAGTGGTTGCTTTCCACAGCCTAAGGCATAGCTGTGTCCTTCTGGTGCTCCCCTGAGCCACTGTATCATCACCTCCAGATTCAGGCTGGCCCAGATGATGACTTTTGCAGAACTTTGAGGCATGATGAACTCTGCTGCCTCTGAGCTGCCCAGAGCTAAGCTGTGCTCTGCTTAGTTTTTGCTCCATGATCAGGATCCTCTGAGGTGTTTGTCTTGTGACAGCAAAGTGCCCTTATGGCCAAGAGGGCCAAGGGCATCCTGGGGTGCAGCAAGGAAAGTGTGGCCAGCAGGGTTAGGGAGGTTCTTCTCTCCTTCTACTCTGCCCTGCTGAGACCACAGCTGCAATCCTGTGTCCAGTTCTGGGCTCCCCAGTTCAAGAGAGACAGAGACCTGCTGGAGAGAGTCCAAGGGAGAGCCAGGAGGATGCTTAGGGGACTTTGAGCATCTCCTCTGTGAAGAGAGACTGAGCGCCCTGGGGCTGTTTAGTGTGCAGAGGAGAAGGCTGAGAGGGATCTGATCAGGGTCTATCAATAGCTGAGGGGTGGGGGTCAAGAGGAGGGGGCCAAGCTCTTTTGGGTGATGCACAGGAACAACAGGTTCCAGCTTGAACATAGAAGGATTCAGTTCAACATGAGGAGAAACTTCTTTGCAGTGGGGGTGCCAGAGCCCTGGAGCAGGCTGCCCAGAGAGGTTGTGGAGTCTCCTTCTCTGGAGCCTTTCCAAACCCACCTAGATGCATTGCTGTGCAGACTGCCTTGGATGATGCTGCTCTGCCAGGGGGGTTGGACTGGATGATCTCTGGATACCTTCCAACCCCTAACATTCTGTGGACCTGAGCCAAGCCTTCGACACTGTCCTACACCACAGCCTGCTCTCCAGGCTGGTGACACATGGGTTTGATGGGTGACCACTAGATGGATACAGAGCTGGCTTGATGGCCAAAGAGTGGCTGTCCATGGGTCCATGTCCCAGGGGAGGCCAGGGACAAGCAGAGTCCCTCAGGGATCAGTCCTGGGACCAGGCTTGTTCAACACCTTTGTGGGTGCCAGGGACAGTGGCATTGAGTGCAGCCTCAGCAGGTTTGCTGATGGCACCAAGCTGTGTGGGGCAGCAGACAGGCTGGAGGGAAGGATCCATCCAGAGGGAGCTGGACAGGCTGGAGAGGTGGGCACAAGCCAACCTCAGGAGGTTCAACAAGACCAAGGGCAGGGTCCTGCAGCTGGGTGGAGGCAATGCCAGGCACAAATCCAGGCTGGGCAGGGACTGGCTGGAAAGCAGCCCTGAGGAGAGAGCCTTGGGGGTGCTGGGGGAGGAGAAGCTCACCAGGAGCTCTCAGTGTGCACTTGCAGCCCAGAAAGCCAAGCAGAGCCTGGGCTGCAGCAAGAGAAGTGTGGCCAGCAGGGCCAGGGAGGGGATTCTCCCCCTCTGCTCAGCTCTGCTGAGACCCCACCTGGAGTACTGCCTCCAGTTCTGGAGCCCCTATTCCAAGAGGGATCTGGAGGTGCTGGAAGGGGTCCAGAGAAGGGCCAGGAGGATGAGCAGAGGGCTGGAGCACCTCTCCTGTGAGTACAGACTGAAGGAGTTGGGGCTGTTCAGTCTGGAGAAGAGAAGGCTCTGAGGTGACCTCATTGTGGCCTTGCAGTATCTGAAGGGGGCTCCAAGAAGGCTGGGGAGGGACTGCTCAGGATCTCAGGCAGTGATAGGACTGGGGGGGAATGGAATGAAGCTGGAGGTGGGGAGATTCAGGCTGGAGGTGAGTAGGAAGTTCTTCCCCATGAGAGTGGTGAAGCCCTGGAATGGGTTGTCCAGGGAGGTGGTTGAGGCCCTGTCCCTGGAGGTGTTTAAGGCCAGGCTGGATGAGGCTGTGGCCAGGCTGATCTAGTGTGGGGTGTCCCTGCCCATGGCAGGGGGGTTGGGACTAGATGATCCTTGTGGTCCCTTCCCACCCTGACTGATACTGTGAGACTATGATTCTGTGTTTTCTTACTGAGAAATAGATTTGTTCTTTAATCTGGTGGTTACACCAAACCCACAGGGACGACTCCTGCCTCTTGGGAACATGCCCTCTCCATTCAGGAGCACATGGAGATTGTGGCAAGCAGATGAGGCACCTGCTGTGCTCCAGGGAGCAGGGTGTAGGCATCTCACCTTTTCCTGAGATCTGTACTTACCTTGTGCTGGCTTAAGGGTTTGTAACTCTGGTAAAATTCCTTAGTGCTGGTATTCAGGGAGCTGCTGTGCACTGGTGGGCTACTCCCAGTGGGTTGGTGTAGGACTAAATACAGCCTCAGAGATCATCAAGTCCAACCTATCAGCCAACACCACTGAGAGTCAGCCCACCATGGCACCAAGTGCCTCATCCAGGCTCTTCCTAAACACCTCCAGTGATGGTGGTCCCTTCCCACCCTGACTGAAACTATGATACTATGATTTTTTGTGGGCTTGACAAATCAGCTGACCCAAGCCTACAACAGCCTCCTCCTTCCTTAGAGTCAGAGAATGGTTTGGCTTGGAAGGGACCTCCAGAGGTCATCCAGTCCAACCCCCTGCACTGGGCATCCCCCACTAGATCAGGTTGTCAAGCCTCACCTTGAATATCTCCAGGGATGGGGCCTCAGCCACCCCCCAGGGCAACCTGCTGCAGTGCTCCAGCACCCTCGTGGTGCAGAACTTGTTGCTAACAGCCAATCTAAATCTGCTCTTCATAGAATCAATAAGGTTGGGAAAGACCTCAGAAATCATCAACCTGTCACCCAACACCTCCTGACAACTAAACCATGGCTCCAAGTGCCACATCCAATCCCCTCTTGAACACCTCCAGGGATGGAGACTCCACCACCTCCCTGGGCAGCACATTCCAATGGCCAATCTCTCTTTCTGGGAAGAACTTTCTCCTCACCTCCAGGCTAAACCTCCCCTGGCACAACTTGAGACTGTGTCCTCTTGTTCTGCTGCTGCTTGCCTGGGAGAAGAGACCAACCCCCACCTGGCTACAACCTCCCTTCAGGGAGTTGGAGAGAGCAATGAGGTCTCCCCTGAGCCTCCTCTTCTCCAGGCTAAGCAACCCCAGCTCCCTCAGCCTCTCCTCCCAGGGCTGTGCTCCAGACCCCTCCCCAGCCTGGCTGCCAGTAGAGGTGGGGAGCAGCAGAAAGCCCAGGAGGAGAAGCTCTCAGCAGAGCCATGGTGGCAGCCCCGTGGCTGCTGCAGGCCAGCAGCTTTGCCAGATCCCTGTGCCCTGAAGGCTTCTGGCAGGGAGGGCTTTGTGGAAAAAGCAAAAGTGACCCTGGCTCTTGCTTTGATTATTTTCTTCTATCCTCACTACAAATGGAAAAACCTCTCCCTGCTGAGTGTCTGCTTGCTATTCGCCCAGTGTTTCATCATCCTCCCAGCTCCTGGGGGGAGTGGGGAGAGAATAATCCTCAAATGCCACTCCAGAGGCTGACACCTAGGGCAGGTTATAGAGCTGCAGCACGTGGGAATTGATCTTTTCCTTCTCCTGCATTATTCCCTCCCCCAGCCCACCCCCCGACTTTATTCTGCTTCTGCTCCATTCTCTCCCTCTCTTCTTTTCTTTCTGCCTTCCCAGCTACAACCAGAAATCCTTCCTGTTCCTCCCAGTTCTGTTTGGAGGTGAGAGAGAACACAGAATCACTGAATGTTAAGGGTTTGGAAGGGGCCTCTAGAGATCATCCAGTCCAACCCCCCCTGCCAAAGCAGGGTCACCCAGAGCAGGTCACACAGGGACACATCCAGGTGGGTTTTGAAAGCCTTCAGAGAAGGAGACTCCACAACCTCTCTGGGCAGCCTGATCCAGGGCTCTGCCATCTTCACCATACAGAAGTTTCTCCTCAAGCTGAGATGGAATCTCCTGTGCTCCAGTTTGGACCCAATGTTCCTGCTCCTATCAATGGACACTGGCACAAGTTGCCCAGGGAGGTGGTGGAAGCCTCCTGCCTGGAGGTGTTTGCAGCCAGGCTGGATGTGGCTGTGAGCAACCTGCTGTAGTGTGAGGTGTCCCTGGCCATGGCAGGGGGGTTGGAACTGGCTGACCATTGAGGTCCCTTCTAGCCCTAACCATTCTATGATTCCATGACACCCACCCTTCATATATTTATAGATACTGATAAGATCCCCTCCCAGCTTTCTGTTCTCAAGGCTGAACATCCTATATGGTTTGGTCTCATGAACATTTGACTGCAATCAAGGCAAGCAAGGTACAAGTAGCTCATCCATGCAGAGACAAGCAGCATAACACACTAAAAAGAAGAGGGTTAGCTGTATCAATATGATTTGGAGGCTAGAGAGGCTCTGCAGAGGGACCTCGACAGGCTGGGCAGATGGGCAGAGTCCAAGGGCAGGAGATTGAACACATCCAAGTGCCGGGTTCTGCACATTGGCCACAGCAACCCCATGCAGAGCTACAGGCTGGGGTCAGAGTGGCTGAGAGCAGTCAGGCAGAGAGGGACCTGGGGGTGCTGGTCGATGGTAGGGTGAACATGAGCCTGCAGTGTGCCCAGGCAGCTAAGAGGGCCAATGACATCCTGGCCTGCATCA
Source organism: Dryobates pubescens (assembly GCF_014839835.1). Lineage (NCBI taxonomy): Eukaryota > Metazoa > Chordata > Aves > Piciformes > Picidae > Dryobates > Dryobates pubescens. The sequence continues at coordinate 27,819,134 of NC_071625.1, read as the reverse complement.
GGAGCAGTGTGGCCAGCAGGAGCAGGGAAGTCTTCTTTTCTTTTGTTCTCTTCTCTTTTCTTTTTTCTTTTCTTTTCTTCTCTTTTATTTTCTCTCTTCTCTTCTCTTCTCTTCTCTTCTCTTCTCTTCTCTTCTCTTCTCTTCTCTTCTCTTCTCTTCTCTTCTCTTCTCTTCTCTTCTCTTCTCTTCTCTTCTCTTCTCTTCTCTTCTTTTTTATTTTTTCCCCCTTCCCCCTTCCCCCTTCCCCCTTCCCCCTTCCCCCTTCCCCCTTCCCCCTTCCCCCTTCCCCCTTCCCCCTTCCCCCTTCCCCCTTCCCCCTTCCCCCTTCCCCCTTCCCCCTTCCCCCTTCCCCCTTCCCCCTTCCCCCTTCCCCCTTCCCCCTTTCCCCTTTTCCCTTCCCTTCCCTTCCCTTCCCTTCCCTTCCCTTCCCTTCCCTTCCCTTCCCTTCCCTTCCCTTCCCTTCCCTTCCCTTCCCTTCCCTTCCCTTCCCTTCCCTTCCCTTCCCTTCCCTTCCCTTCCCTTCCCTTCCCTTCCCTTCCCTTCCCTTCCCTTCCCTTCCCATTTCATTCTTCAAAAAGCAAAAGCAAAGCCTCTCTCTCTCTCTTTTTCTTTGAGTGCTGAGCACTGCTCTTGGTACAATCTGTGCTCATAACACCATGGCACTGCCCTAGGAATCTGGGGTTTTTTTTTGCAAGCCTGGGTTGTTTATTCCTGCTGAACTTCCAAATCACAGGAAACATAACACTGCCCTTTGCTAAAAATACATCCTGCCAGCTACACCTCAGCAAGAAATCTGTCAGCAGGTATCCTGCTAGAAGCAGCCTTCACTATTGCTAGTCAATGAGACAGCCAAGGAGTCTGTCTTCCCAAAGCTTACAGTCACTTCTACATGTCCTGTTTATTTCATCCTTAGCTGAGGTTCAGTGTTCTGATGCTAGATAAGATATTTTAACTTGCCCAGGGATGTGGATGAGGCCCCACCCCTGGAGACATTCAAGGGCAGGCTGGATGTGGCCCTGTGCAGCCTGCTCTGGTTGGTGGTGTCCCTGCTGAGTGCAGGGGGGTTGGACAGGATGACCTTTGAGGCTCCCTTCCAGCCCACTGCATTCTGTGAAGATCTAAGTGCTCTGCTTGTGATTCAGTTGCTGCTTCAGTCTGCCAATATGGCTCAAAATTACAGTTTCTAATGGAATTGGGCAGGACAAGGAGGTGGGGTTGGTCTCTTCTCCCAGACAACCAGCACCAGAACAAGAGGACACAGTCTCAAGCTGTGCCAGGGGAAGCTTAGGTTGGATGTTAGGAAGAAGTTCTTCCCAGCAAGAGAGATTGGCCCTTGGGATGTGCTGCCCAGGGAGGTGGTGGAGTCACCATCCCTGGAGGTGTTTAGGAAGAGCCTGGCTGAGGCACTTGGTGCCATGGTTTAGTTGATGAGATGGTGTTGGGTGACAGGTTGGGCTTGATGATCTCTGAAGTCTTTTCCAACCTGGTTAATTCTATTCTATTCTACAATTCTCATTCTAAAGGAATTAGACAATTTTTAGACAGACCAAAAAGAGATTCTGGCTGGTTTTTTTTCAGGTGACATGGAAAAACCTTCCCCTTCCTCATCTTTGAATCATAAAATCACAGAATCAATAAGGTTGGAAATGACCTCAGAGATCATCAAGTCCAACCTGTCACACAACACCTCCTGACTACTAAACCATGGCTCCAAGTGTCACCCACATTGAATCCCCTACTGAACACCTCCAGGGATGGTGACTCCACCACCTCCCTGGGCAGCACATCCCAATGGTTATCAACTCTCTCTGTGAGGAACTTTCTCCTCACCTCCAGCCTAAACTTCCCCTGGTGCAGCTTGAGGCTTCATTCTCTCACAGAGCCACTGTCAGGATCAAGATTCATGGCTCCCCCCATGACTGCACAGGAAAACATTCTATTTATCATCCTCTGATAAACCTCATTAAAATGTTGTCTGCAGCACTTTTCTTAGGTTGTTGGCTCTCAGTGGCACAGTTTTAAATGGTTCCCAAGGGAAATAAGGGCCTCAATATTCAGCTGTTGGGATGAGACAGGCAATCCAAACTAAGGCAGGCATATTAATAAGAAGGCAATGGGATGAGGCTCTGAGTTTCACTGATCTAAGGCTCCTTTCTGTTGCTCCTTTTGGGAATCAGATTTGATTAAAGGCTGCAAAACTTACTTGGTGCCATGGTTTAGTGAGGTCTTGGGTGACAGGTTGGAGTTGATGATCTTTGAGGTCTTTTCCAACCTTATTAATTCTATAACTCGATCCCAGTGAACTCCTATTTAAGGACTTTTCTCTCTCAGAAAGGGAAATCAACTCAAATCTGTGTTTCTGATGGTATCAACTTCTGGATGGACCCAGTTCATGGGAGCCCAGAGCTGTGTGGCTGCTCTGACAGGGACCCACGCAGCCCATGTGTGCTAGCCCCAGAGAGGCATTAAGTCAGCACACTCCAGCAAGGAAATGCTGCTGCAGCAGAGGCCTCCACATCCATCAACACATCAGTGAGAAGGGGCAAAGCACAGGAGCAGTCTTGAGTTATCAGCCACAAAAGCACTTCAGAACAGCACAGTAACCAGGGTCCATTAGTTCCTAAATGAGACTTTGTGTTTCTGGATGGAAAAGAAAAGGGCATGATAAAAGCAAGCACCTTTTGTCCAGGGTAACTGGGGTCTGGGGCTGGGAAAATTCAGCCCTGAAAGTCACAGCAGAATGAGAAATGTTTTATTCTTGGTCTTTGCACCCTTTTGACCTGCTTGGTGTCAAGAGGGTCACTGCCTGGACATCCAAGGGAATCTGACAGTGTGGACAGAAGCAGATTCTAAATGGGATGGGAGTGAGAGCGGGAGAGGGGAGCTCCTCAGGACATCCCATTTTTGGTTGGTTGGTTGGGTTTCTTTCTTAGGTAATGAAGTCAGGATGTTCTGAAGTGGCTTCTGTCTACAGTGGTGCCTTCACCAGCATAAGTCCTTGCAGACAGTAGGCTGAACAAGAGCCAGCAGTGTGCCCAGCTGGCCAAGAAGGCCAATGGCATCCTGGTCTGCATCTGGAACAGTGTGGCCAGCAGGAGCAGGGAAGTCCTTGTGCCTGTGCTCAGCACTGGTTAGGCCACACCTTGAGTCCTGTGTCCAGTTCTGGGCCCCTCAGTTTAAGAAGGACATTGAGAGACTGGAAGGTGTCCAGAGAAGGGCAACAAAGCTGGGGAGGGGTCTGGAGCACAGCCCTGTGAGGAGAGGCTGAGGGAGCTGGGGTTGCTTAGCCTGGAGAAGAGGAGGCTCAGGGGAGACCTTCTTGCTGTCTCCAACTCCCTGAAGGGAGGTTGTAGCCAGGTGGGGGTTGGTCTCTTCTCCCAGGCATTCAGCACCAGAGCAAGAGGACACAGTCTCAAGCTGTGCCAGGGGAGGTTTAGGCTGGATGTTAGGAAGAAGTTCTTCCCAGCAAGAGAGATTGGCCATTGGAATGTGCTGCCCAGGGAGGTGGTGGAGTCCCCATCCCTGGGAGTGTTTAAAAGAGAAATAAACCAGAGGACAGCAGGCTTGCAGCTTAGGTGAGTTCATTAAAAACATGCAAGAGCTAGAAGTGAGACATCACTGGCTCTGCAGCCATGGCCTGCAAACTGTAGAGCCTTGTCAGTGGCAAATGGAAAGCTGCACTAGGAGCCCCCAAGAAGATGTTGAAGCCAGGGGTGGGTTGAAACAGCACTCAGCCTAACTCCAGCAAGCCAAGGGCACATGAAATTCCACATGTGGCTCTTACTGCAGCTGCCCTTGAGAGCCAGAGGAGAAGGCAAGGGGGAGGCAGGATGGGCAGAGCTCTGACAGAACGTTTGTCCCTCGAAGGCAGATTTAGTACTGACGTCCACCGATGTTGTGGTTCTCATCTGCAGGTGTGGCTCAACCCCAGAACACATTTGGGATTGTCAGGTTTTACTGCAAAATGGACTTGCCTGGAGTTGAAGCCAGGCTCTTGTGGTATCCAAGCAACTGTTCCAAAACAGTGGCTGACAGGAGGCTGGGGTGAGCAGAGCTGGAGGCAGGGAGCGCCGGCGGCTCCCTGCTTTGGGGCAAGGTCACTTGTGCACATGCACACGAGGGGCTCTGTGACCACCTTTGGCGTGCACTCAGCAGCCCACTCACCACGGGACCTCTCCCTCCCAGCTTCCCATAACAGCCTCCTCCTGACACAGCACAGTTACAAACTCTGCTCTTGTGTCCAGCAGCTACCGGATCCAGGAGCAGAAGCGAGAAACCAGGAGCGGGGAAAGGCTTTGCATCCATACCCTACTCAGAGCCTTTACCCATTGCCCAGGGCATCTCCTGATGCTGCTTTCCCTTCAGCTGGACCAGAGGAGCCAGGAAATCCCTGTACACTGTCCCTGACCTGGAGAAGGCCCCTTTTAGCCTGCTGACCTGGCAGCAGACACAGCACATCCATGGATGTCTCTGCTGACCTGCTGATCCTGCTGTTCTTTTTAGGGGTGATCACACTGCCTGTGCTTCAGCTTCTCCCTCAGGCTCTGGAGGAAAGAGCTGTTTTTCTTCAGGGAAACTAAACCCCTTTGTGCTTAGTAAACAGAGAAAGACAAGATATGCAGAAAGTATTTTGGGATGCCTAAGGTAGGCTCTGCTTCTCAGGTCCTTTCTAAAGGTGACCATTTCCCTACATAGTACTTGTGTGGGAAACCTGCTGTGCAAGATACCTGCTGGTCACTTGGGTTTGCCCAAGCTGCAAATAATCTAATCACAGAATTGTCAGGGCTGGAAGGGACCTCGAGGATCAGCCAGTTCCAACCTCCTACCATGGCCAGGGACACCTCACACTATAGCAGGTTGCTCACAGCCACATCCAGCCTGGCTGCAAACACCTCCAGGCAGGAGGCTTCCACCACCTCCCTGGGCAACCTGTGCCAGTCTCTCACCACCCTCATGGGGAACAACTTCTTCCTCACAGCCAATCTCAATCCACCCACTTCTAGTTTTGCTCCATCCCCCCCAGTCCTATCACTCCCTGACACTCTCCAAAGTCCCTCCCCAGCTTTCTTGGAGCCCCCTTCAGATACTGGAAGGCCACAATGAGGTCTCCTCAGAGCCTTCTCTTCTCCAGACTGAACAGTCCCAACTCTCTCAGGCTGTCTCCATAGCAGAGCAGCTCCAGCCCTCTGCTCATCCTCATGGCCCTTCTCTGGACACCTTCCAGCACCTCCAGATCCTTCCTGTGCTAGGGGCTCCAGAACTGGCCCCAGAGCTCCAGCTGTGGTCTCAGCAGAGTGGAGCAGAGGGGCAGAATCCCCTCCCTTGCCCTGCTGGCCACACTTCTCTTGCTGCAGCCCAGGCTCTGCTTGGCTCTCTGGGCTGCAAGTGCTGACTGCTGGCTCCTATTGAGCTTCTCCTCCACCAGCACCCCCAAGGCCTTTTCTTCAGGGCTGCTCTCCAGCCAGTCCCTGCCCAGCCTATATCAGTGCTTGGGACTGCCCCGACCCAGCTGCAGGACCTTGCCCTTGGTCTTCTTGAACCTCATAGGCTTGGTTTGGGCCTGCAGCCTGCAGGGCTGTCCAGGTCCCTCTGGATGGATCCTTTCCTCCAGCCTGTGTCAGCTGCACCACACAGCTTGGTGCTGTCAGCAAACCTGCTGAGGGTGCCTCAATGCCACTGTCCATGGCACCCACAAAGATGTTAAACAAATCCCTGTTGACCTGGCTGACTCTAGCTCCCAGTCTCACCTTCACCTTCTTGCTTCCAAAAAATGGGTGGATGGATTTATCATGGGATTTAATTCAGACATTAAATTAGAGATGGGGCTTTGGGGTGTGTGCAGAGAAGGGAAGCATGAGCTAGACCTCAGCTTGCAGCTGCAGTGACATTGTTTAGCTCCAGCAGTCCATCTTCACAAGTGATGTCCACTTGCACAATGTCATGGTATTGTGGGATGCATAACCATGCCACCTCAGCTAGCTTGATAAGCACTTTCAGAGCTCAGCCTAAATGGAGGGAGTAGCTTGCATCAATAAAATCTTTCAGGATCATTTAGGAAGAGCAGAGCACAGAAAGCTGCAGGATATTTTTTCTCTCTGCCTAGCCCACAGTAACTCTCAAATAAGAATATTGAACCGAACTGGATTGACTTCTGTCCTGTACTCTGCTCGGTGCACTGCTTTGCTGCCTGGCATGCAGATGGAAATATCACTACTGTGCAGCATGGCATGCTGCCTGGGCAGGACAGTGTGCTCACTGGTTTTTTACATTCAGCTCACCCACCTGGATGCTGGGTTCTGCACAGATTCACAGATTGCACTGAGTTGGAAGAGACCCTTAAAGGGAACCTTGTCCACCCGCCCTGCACTCAGCAGGGACACCTCCAGCTACAGCATGCACAGGGCCACATCCAGTCTGACCTTGAATGTCTCCAGGGATGGGGCCTCAACCACATCCCTGGGCAGCCTGTTCCATTTCACCACTCTCACTGTGCAGAACTTCCTCCTGATGGCCAGCCTAACTCTGCCCTGCTCCAGTTTCAAACCATTGCCTCTCATCCTATCCCCACAGGCCCTTCTGAACAGTCCCTCCCCAGCCTTCCTGTAGGTTCCCTTCAGATATTGAAATGCAGCTCTAAGGTCTTCCTGGAGCCTTCTCCTCTCCAGGCTGAACAGCCCCAATTCTTTCAGCCTGTCTTCATAAGAGAGCTTCCCCAGCCCCCAGTGTCCTCCTCTGTACCTGCTGCAGCAGGTCCATGTCTCTCGTGTGATGCTAGTGAGCACTCAAGCACTGACACCCCCAGCAGCAACCCCCAATAATGTGGCTCAGTGGTGATAATCAAGGCAGCAGCAAGTGGTCCATGAGTCATCCAGACCTTGTGCTCAGAGAGGACAGTGCCAGCATGACCAAGAGTCTGCCTCGCTGCTGCTGCAGCAACCTGGGTGGCAGGCCCTGGAAAACAAATAGCTGAGGGTGAAGTGTTTCTGGTTTGTCTATGTCCAGACCTGGCAGGGGGGCTGATCCCTAAAGAAGGAGGCAGTGAAGGCACACCACCAGCCCAGCCTGAAGCATCACTGTCTCTAGGTACGTGCCTGAGCCCAGCTCTTTATTCCAAACACATGAGCTCAGCTTTGGAGCTGATTCATCCCAAGCAGCTCAAAAGGGCACTAACCTTGGAGCTGTTTGGGTTGGTTTTTTTTTCCCAAAGCTGCTGAGTAATTCCCTTTTATAGAGCTGTCTTACTGAGATTCATGTCTCTTCATGGCCACTTCTTCCTATTTCTCCAGCTATGTTCTTGCAGCAGGGAAGAAGCAGGGCTGGGGACGTGACACACAGGCACATGGCTCCCTGCAAAGCCTTCCCCTTCCTGTTCTAACTGAAGGTAACCCAGGGAAAGGCAGGGAAAGGATCAGGATTTGGCACAGGATTTCTCTGATGTTGCTAAGCTGTTAAACTGCCCCTGGTTACAGTTTATCACAGAATCACCAAGGTTGGAAGAGACCTCAAAGATCATCGAGTCCAACCTGTTACCACAGACCTCATGACTAGACCATGGCACCAAGTGCCACATCCAATCCCCTCTTGAACACCTCCAGGGATGGGGACTCCACCACCTCCCTGGGCAGCACATTCCAATGGCCAACAACTCTGTGAAGAACTTTCTCCTCACCTCAAGCCTGAACTTCCCCTGGCACAGCTTGAGACTGTGTGCTCTTGTTCTGGTGCTGGTTGCCTGGGAGAAGAGACCAACCCCCACCTGGCTACAACCTCCCTTCAGGGAGTTGGAGACAGCAAGAAGGTCTCCCCTGAGCCTCCTCTTCTGCAGGCTAAGCAACCCCAGCTCCCTCAGCCTCTCCTCACAGGGCTGTGCCCCAGACCCCTCCCCAGCTTTGTTGCCCTTCTCTGGGCACCTTCCAGCATCTCAACATCTTTCCTAAACTGAGGGGCCCAGAACTGGACACAGGACTCAAGGTGTGGCCTAACCAGTGCTGAGCAGAGGGCACAATGACCTCCCTGCTCCTGCTGGCCACACTGTTCCTGATGCAGGCCAGGATGCCATTGGCCTTCTTGGCCACCTGGGCACACTGATGGAATGTTAGGGGTTGGAAGGGACCTCTGGGGATCTTCCAGTCCATCCCCCCGTGCCAGAGCAGGATCATTGAACCCAGCACAGGGCACACAGGAACACATCCAGACAGGGCTGGAAAGGCTCCAGAGAAGGAGACTCACACTATTCCTGATGCAGGCCAGGATGCCATTGCCCTAGGTGACCCTGCTTTGGGCATGGGGTTATGACTTGATGATCTCTGGAGGTCCCTTCCAACCCCTACCATGCTGTGATTGTGTGATTTGGTGCCTTTTTGCCTTTGCCTTGTGTTTTGCACAGCAATAATCAGGTATCAGTGGTCTATGGACCCCAGCACTGAAGGCAGGCTTTGGGTCATTTTTTCACCCTTCCCTGAGAGGTCAGAGTTGTACTAAGCACCATAAATTATGTCAGTAACCAGGACTTCATAGAAAAGGTGAGACATGAGAGAAAAAGGCAGAAACCCTACCAAGGGCTGAGACTGAAACCATGCTTGCTAAGGAGGAAATGTAAATCCTCACCCATCCCCAGCTGGTCATTTCAGATGGTGCTAAGAAAAGGTCTAACAAAACATTCTTGTTTTAGTTAATGATTCCTTCAAGCTCTCCCAGACAAGCTGAGCAGCACTCCACGAGGTCAGCATGCTCCTTGTACTCAAAGCCAGTGTTCCCTTTTGATTATTAGTGTACTGACAGCACAGGTTACTCCTGTAACAGCTTCAGGGCCACCTTTTCCATGGCAGGAAGCTATTCCCACTTCACCTGCTAGCAAATGGAGCTCTGCTTTCTTTACTGATGCAGACAGACTGTTCCTACCTTGCCTGCCTTGACTTTGTCTTGCAAGCTTCTTCAGTGAGCAGGCAAATTGGTGAGTTATTACTCAGTTCCCCAAAGTGGCTTAATGTCTTTCCCACAGAGAAGGATACCTGGAATATTGTGTCCAGTTCTGGGCTGCCCACTTCAAGAGGGACAGGGAACTGCTGGAGAGAGCTCAACAGAGAGCTCTGAGGATGGTTAAGAGACTGAAGAATCTCTCTTGTGAGGAGAGGCTGAGAGCCCTGGGGCTGTTTAGTCTGGAGGAGAGAAGGCTGAGAGGGGATCTGATCAATGTCTATCAATAGCTGAGGGGTGGGGGTGAAGTGGAGGGGGCCAAGCTCTTTTGGGTGGTGCACAGTAATGAGACAAGGAACAGTGGATACAAACTTGAACATAGAAGATTTCACCTCAACAAGAGAAGAAACTTCTTTACAGTGAGGGTGCCAGATCCCTGGAGCAGGCTGCCCAGAGAGGTTGTGGAGTCTCCTTCTCTGGAGACCCCACCTGGATGCCTTCCTGTGCAGACTACCCTGGGTGCTGCTGCTCTGGCAGGGGGGTTGGACTGGATGATCTCTGGAGGTCCCTTCCAACCTCTAATGCCCTGTGATGCTGTGATGATAGAGGGACAACAGCTTGAGCTGTGCTCTGAAGTGGTGGTAAATAGATGTCCAAAGTGGTGCTTGCATGACTGCCCCCTTCAAGCTCAGCTCAGATCGGTTGTGCGTTGACAGCGGCAGGTCAGTAGTTTCCATTGAGGTTTCATGGTTGATCAGTGAATGTACAGACTAGCCACAGGGTAATTTCTTCTCCTTATTTAATCAGATGGAAACTTTCAATCCATTGTTGCTGTGTGGGTTTGGTTGGGGTGTTTTTTTTGGCACTGCCAGAACAGCCACTGCAGTTTAAGTAGGTTAACTATAAATCAGCAGCAATAAACACCTCAGCAGCATAGTGATGCACTCTCTTTTCTTTCAATTAGTGCCTTTATTTTCCTTGCTCTTGTGACTTCTCAGAAGTGTTTCCTTTAGTGCCCACTGGCATTTGTTTCCTAGTGCACAGAGTCCTCTGACATAAAAGCTTTGACTTAGTGCTGGGGCTTCAAGCACGGCGCCAGCACAGGGGGAAAGAGGTTCTATGCCCAGGTGACTGCCTGGTGGATGTGGGGCAGGCTGTGGATGTGGTCTGCCTGGACCTCAGCAAGGCCTTTGACACCATCCCCCACAGCAAACTCCTGCCCAAGCTGTCAGCCCCTGGCTTGGACAGCAGCACTCTGAGCTGGGTTAGGAACTGGCTGGAGGCTGAGCCCAGAGAGTGGTGGTGAATGGTGCCACAGCCAGCTGGCAGCCAGGCACCAGTGGTGTGCCCCAGGGATCAGTGCTGGGCCCCATGCTCTTTAACATCTTTATTGATGATCTGGATGAGGGCGTTGAGTCCATCATCAGTAAATTTGCTGATGACACCAAGCTGGGGGCAGGAGTTGATCTGCTGGAGGGTAGAGAGGCTCTGCAGAGGGACCTCGACAGGCTGGGCAGATGGGCAGAGGCCAAGGGCAGGAGACTGAACACATCCAAGTGCCAGGTTCTGCACATTGGCCACAGCAACCCCATGCAGAGCTACAGGCTGGGGTCAGAGTGGCTGAGAGCAGCCAGGCAGAGAGGGACCTGGGGGTGCTGGTCAATGGTAGGCTGAACATGAGCCTACAGTGTGCCCAGGCAGCCAGGAGGGCCAATGGCATCCTGGCCTGCATCAGGAACAGTGTGGCCAGCAGGAGCAGGGAGGTCATTCTGCCCCTGTACACTGCACTGGTTAGGCCACACCTCGAGTCCTGTGTCCAGTTCTGGGCCCCTCAGTTTAGGAAGGAGGTTGACTTGCTGGAGCAAGTCCAGAGAAGGGCAACAAAGTTGGTGAGGGGTTTGGAACACAGCCCTGTGAGGAGAGGCTGAGGGAGCTGGGGTTGCTTAGCCTGGAGAAGAGGAGGCTCAGGGGAGACCTTCTTGCTCTCTACAACTCCCTGAAGGGAGGTTGTAGCCAGGTGGGGGTTGGTCTCTTCTCCCAGGCAACCAGCACCAGAACAAGAGGACACAGTCTCAAGCTGTGCCAGGGGAGGTTTAGGCTGATGTTAGGATGGGAGCATGGGAGGAGGAGGATGATGATGGCTTTTCCAAAGGCACTGGGAAGCTCCCTTTGGAGGTCACAGCCACAGTGGTGTGCACCTCATAGGAGCACAGGCCAGGGACGCTGTAACTGCCTGAGGCTTGTTCAGCAAGAGACCTACTCAATAAGTTTCATACATTCAATAAACTCAACTGACTGGCTCTGTGGATGGCACAGGGATGCAGGAGCACCAGGGCCAGGCAGATCTGCACCAGGTGTGGCTGCTGGCTTGGGAAAATCCCTCTTTGGCCACCCAGGCTGGGGTCAGGGGTTTGGGGTTGTTTCTCCTTCCTGTATCCCCTGTGAGAGCCCAGCCCAAGATGGAAAATGGCAAGGCTGGATCGAGGGAGCTGTGTGACAAGCTCTGGAGAAGGTTTCTGTCAACACCTGACGCAGCTTGGCTCCTGGGGCCGTGTGAAAGAAGAGAGCTGGGAGTAAACTCTTCCCCAGCTAGCAAACACTCAGCCAGTGCAGCACTAAAAGAAAGTCAAACAGCTCTCAGGAAGCTGTGATTGTCTGACAAACAAGAACATTTTATGGGAATCTCTGTGTTTACCAACATGAGGATGGGTCCAATGGCTGCTCCTTGGAAATTTCTCCTTTCCCCCTCCCCCCCAAGAGAAATCTCCTTTAAAGCCCAGCAGTTAGGAAAGTGCTTGTGCTGAGAATAGCTTCACAGGAGGCCTTCATCCCTGCATGCTCTCTCACACACAACATTCAGTATTGCCCCAGTGCTGCTGCTCTTGAGATCACTCAGTGTTTTGACACCCTGATGTAGACTCCTGGGACATCAGATCACAGAATCATTGCATGGCTCAGCTTGGAAGGGACCTCAGGAACCAGCCACTCCTGACATGGGCAGGGATGCCTCTCAACTAGAGTGGGCTGCTCAAGGCCTCCTCCAGCCTGGTTTTCAACACCCCTAAGGAGCAGGCATCCACAGCCTCCCTGGGCAGCCTGGTCATTGCATCCAAAGCAGTGAGAGCAGCAAGACAGGGACAGGATTCTGCCTCTCTGCTCTGTCTCACCTGGAGCACTGCCTCCAGTTCTGGCATCCCCAGCACTAAAGGGACTTGGGGCTTCCTGAGCTGGTCCAGAAGAGGACATGAAGATGATTAGAGGGATGATGGGGATAGGCTGAGAGAATTGAGGATGTTCAGCCTGGAGAAGAGAAGGCTCTGGGGAGACCTTAGAGCTGCCTTCCAGTACCTGAAGAGGCCCTACAAGAAAGCTGGGAAGGGACTTTTCCCAAGGGCTTGTAGGGACAGGATGAGAGGGAATGGATTGAAGCTTGAGGAGGGCAGATTTAGACTGCAGATAAGGAAGAAATTCTATAGAATGAGGGTGGTGAAACACTGGCACAGGTTGCCCAGGGAGGCTGTGGATGTCCCCTCCCTGGAGGTGTTCAAGGCCAGGTTGGATGAGGCCTTGAGCAACCTGGGCTGGTGGGAGGTGTCCCTGCCCATGGCAGTGGGGTTGGAACTGGATGATCTTGAAGGTCCCTTCCAACCTAAACCATTCTATGAATCTATGAACCACTGCATGCTGCTTGGTGCTTTGCATCATTTTAGAATGAAGATGGATGAAAGACATGATCCAAAGGCCAAGGGCTACTCCTTTAATTCCAGTGATCCACAGCCAAGGGTCTCTTTTCACTCAGAATTCTCTTTGTCTTCAGTTCTGCACTGGAGATTCCATGGAACTGCAGGGAATTCTGCCTATTGGGACTTTATAAAAGCCAAGCTCCATCTGCAGTGGCTGGTTGTTTTGTTGGCACTGTGTGTTTTGGAAAGTTAGTGCCATGGATCTGATAGACCTTTATAAGTTACTCTGCTGCAGCCAGATGCTTTGGAGTCCAGCTCTAAACCCTCACTGCACCAATACCCCATGGGAAATTAGAATTTCATATCCTCAAAGACTTGACAATCAGAAAATGTGCAGGAAAAGTACCAAAGAAGTCCTGGCACAACGATCCCCTCCAGTTTGACACAGCACTTTTCATCTAGGAAAAAGCTGGTTTGGCTTGCACTGCCCTTTCACAACATTTTCTTCATCCAACTGCTTAGTTCTGATATGAAGACAGCCTGAGAGAGTTGGGGTTGTTCAGGCTGGAGAAGAAGAGGCTCTGAGGAGACCTTCTTGTAGCATTTCAGTATCTGAAGGGGGCTGCAAGAAAGCTGGGGAGGGACTTTGGAGGGTGTCAGGGAGTGATAGGACTGGGGGGGATGGAGCAAAACTAGAAATGGGGAGATTGAGATTGGATGTTAGGAAGAAGTTGTTGCCCATGAGGGTGGTGAGAGCCTGGCACAGGTTGCCCAGGGAGGTGGTGGAAGCCTCCTGCCTGGAGGTGTTTGCAGCCAGGCTGGATGTGGCTATGAGCAAGCTGCTGTAGTGTGAGGTGTCCCTGGCCATGGCAGGGGGGTTGGGACTGGCTGAGCCTTGAGGTCCCTTCCAGCCCTGACAATTCTGTGATTCTATGATAGTTTGTGATGAGGATTCTGTGTTTACTTTTAGTAGTTTGCTGTTGAAACAAGAGAAGTCTGTTGAAATAATTCTATCCCATCTTGACAGCTGTTAAATAAGGTGATCTATTAAAAGACTTTATGAATAAACAAGTTCAGAAGTTAAATGTCTTGCTGGAGAGATCCACACAATAAGAGTAATGGGGGAAATAAGAGAACAAGAGGACACAGCCTCAAGCTGTGCCAGGGGAGGTTTAGGCTCAGGGTGAGGAGAAAGTTCTTCCCAGAAAGAGTGATTGGCCATTGGGATGTGCTGCCCAGGGAGGTTGTGGAGTCTCCTTCTCTGGAGTCTTTCAAGACCCATCTGGATGTGTTCCTGTGTGACCTGTGCTGGATTCTATGGCCCTGCTCTGGCAGGGGCCTTGGACTCCATGATCTTTGAAGGTCGCTTCCAACCCCTAACATCCTATGACCTACAAAGGGATGTGTTTCCCTTTACAAGTGAGTTACTTCCAGCTGCTGTTACCAAGTGTTGTACTGACCATTGTGGGCAAGCCTGGGAAAGGAGACTCATTCAGACACATTTCATAGTGAGGTGTTTGCCCCTGCATGAAGGGTGAGCAGCGCTCTGCCCCTTGCCTGCCTCTGAAGCTGGCAGGGGGGTTGGACTCAATGATCTACGAAGGTCCCTTCCAATCCCTAGCATCCTGTGGTAAGTGTGCATCTCCATGGAAGCAGGGTCCATGCAGCCCACTGTCATGCACACAGGCCTCCTTCCTGACATCCCCAAGGTGCTCACAAACAGCTGAGGCAAGGAATGGACAGAGCCATTGCTCTAGAAGTTGAAGTCAGTTCCCTACATCCAAGCTTACCAGAGGAGGGCTCAGCTTTTCCTGCCAGCTGTTGTACACACGTGGCAACTCAGATACCTGCTGAATTACAACACTCCTCAAAATGTCCTTCTCACCATGGGCTCACAAACCAGCACAAAAAGTCTCCTTTTTATCATACAATCATAGAATCAATAAGGTTGGAAAAGACCTCAGAGATCATCAAGTCCAACCTGTCACCCAACACCTCCTGACAACTAAACCATGGCTCCAAGTGCCACATCCAATCTCCTCTTGAACACCTCCAGGGATGGGGACTCCATCACCTCCCTGGGCAGCACATCCCAATGGCTAACAACTCTCTCAGTGAAGAACTTTCTCCTCACCTCCAGCCTAAACCTCCCCTGGCACAGCTTGAGACTGTGTCCTCTTGTTCTGGTGCTGCTTGCCTGGGAGAAGAGACCAAACCCCCACTTGGCTACAACCTCCCTGCAGGGAGTTGGAAATAGCGAGAAGGTCTCCCCTGAGCCTCCTCTTCTCCAGGCTAAGCAACCCCAGCTCCCTCAGCCTCTCCTCACAGGGCTGTGCTCCAGACCCCTCCCCAGCCTCCTTGCCCTTCTCTGGACACCTTCCAGTGTCTCAATGTCCTTCTTAAACTGAGGAGCCCAGAACTGGACACAGGACTCAAGGTGTGGCCTAAGCAGTGCTGAGCACAGGGCAGAATGACTTCCCTGCTCCTGCTGGCCACACTGTTCCTGATGCAGGCCAGGATGCCATTGGCCCTCTTGGCCACCTGGGCACACTGCTGGCTCATGTTTAGGTGGCTGTCAATCAGCACCCCCAGGTCCCTCTCTGTTTGGCTGCTCTCAGCCACTCTGACCCCAGCCTGTAGCTCTGCATGGGGTTGTTGTGGCCAAAGTGCATCACCTGGCACTTGGACTTGTTGAATGCCATCCTGTTGGACTCTGCCCATCTGTCCAGTCGGTTGAGGTGCCTCTGCAGAGCCCTTCTGCGCTCTAACAGATCAACATCTGCTCCCAGGTTGGTGTCCTCAGGCTGCAGTAAGAGCTGCTTGTTGCTGCCTTGACTAATTTGTAGCAACACTTCATTGCCCACTTTCTCTGCTCCAACTGGAGGCACTGGGAAGATAATGCCTTGGTGGGTTTAGAGAGAGCAGAGAGGCATACTACATGCCCAAGAGTGCTGAGAACCTCCTTGCATTTACACATAGAGGAAAAGAGTGCCTGGTGTGAACAGTAAGCAGGTCATGCACCTTTACATGCTGGGTTCCTCTCCACACCTCTCCAGCTGTTAAATCACCACTGAAAATGGTGATGAATAACATACTAAATGCTGAATAAAACACTTCCCATAGTTAGTATGATGCTGCTTGCAGGAAGGTTGCAAGATAAGGTTGGTGTTGACAGCAACAAGGTCCAGTCAGCACTATTCTCAGGCACAGCTAAGTGCTGTGGTACCTCCAGTCCTGCCTGTACTGTAAATTATTTGAGGCAAGATTCATTTCTAAGGATTAAGAGGGTAACTCATTTCTCATCCTCATTTATTCAGCCTGGACAAGGGAAGGCTCTGGGAAGACCTAATAGAAACCCTGCAGTCCCTGAAGGGGGCTACGAGAAGGATGGAAAGAGGCTGTTTGCCAAGACCTGCAGTGTTAGGATGAGGGTCAGTGGCTTCAAACTAGGGAAGAGCAGATTGAGATTGGATGTTAGGAACAAGTCCTTTACCATGAAGGTGGTGGAGCACTGGAACAGGTTGCCCAGGAAGGTAGTTAAGGCTCTATCCGTGGAGATATTCGAGGTCAGGCTTGACAGGGCTCTGAGCAACCTGATCTAGCTGAGGATGTCCCTGCTGACTGCAGGAGGTGTTGGACTCAATAGAATAGAATAGAATAGAATAGAATAGAATAGAATAGAATAGAATAGAATAGAATAGAATAGAATAGACCAGGTTGGAAGAGACCTTCAAGATCACCATGTCCAACCTATTATCCAACACCACCTAATCAACTAACCCACGGCACCAAGCACCCTATCAAGTCTCCTCCTGAGCACCTCCAGGGATGGTGACTCCACCACCTCCCTGGGCAGCACATTCCAATGGGCAATCACTCTCTCTGTATAGAACTTCTTCCTAACCTCCAGCCTAAACCTCCCCTGGCACAGCTTGAGACTGTGTCCTCTTGTTCTGGTGCTGCTTGCCTGGGAGAAGAGACCAACCCCCACCTGGCTACAACCTCCCTTCAGGGAGCTGTAGAGAGCAAGAAGGTCTCCCCTGAGCCTCCTCTTCTCCAGGCTAAGCAACCCCAGCTCCCTCAGCCTCTCCTCACAGGGCTGTGTTCCAAACCCCTCACCAACTTTGTTGCTCTTCTCTGGACTCATTCCAGCAAGTCAGCCTCCTTCCTAAACTGAGGGGCCCAGAACTGGACACAGGACTCAAGGTGTGGCCTAACCAGTGCAGTGTACAGGGGCAGAATGACCTCCCTGCTCCTGCTGGCCACACTGTTCCTGATGCAGGCCAGGATGACATTGACCCTCTTGACTGCCTGGGCACACTGCAGGCTCATGTTCAGCCTACCATCAACCAGCACTCCCAGGTCCATCTCTGCCTGGCTGCTCTCAGCCACTCTGACCCTAGCCTGTAGCCCTGCATGGGGTTGCTGTGGCCAATGTGCAGAACCTGGCACTTGGATGTGTTCAATCTCCTGCCCTTGGCCTCTGCCCATCTGCCCAGCCTGTCGAGGTCCCTCTGCAGAGCCTCTCTACCCTCCAGCAGATCAACTCCTGCCCCCAGCTTGGTGTCAGCAGCAAATTTACTGATGATGGACTCAATGTCCTCGTTCAGATCATCAATGAAGATATTAAAGAGCATGGGGCCCAGCACTGATCCCTGGGTGATGATACTATGATTCTGTGATACTATTCCTCTAGACATCTGAGTTGTCAGAGGCAAATTCAGGGAGTCACACTTCAGTTCACTAATTCCTCTGCACAGTCACCAGAGGACAACATCTTAGTTCAACACCAGCCTGAGCTGTAAAAGCAGCAGTGATGCCAAGGTCAGCTGTGTTGTATCTTGTCACCAGCCTCGAGCCAGCCAGCACTTTCCAAGCAGGCTTTAAAACTTAGCCATAACTCCTTGGGGATATGTACAACAGAGACATATAACGAAGAGGACAGGGCAGAAACATCCCATTCTTCATCCTGCTCAGAATCCTCCACAGCTTTCCCCACTTCCAGCTTACCTAATATAGTAGGGAGAGCTCAGCACTTCATGGCTGCTCCTGCCTCCTTCCCCTAACACTTCAGGCTCGACTTCTTAGCTGTTCCAGCCAGGAAGCAGGATGTTTCAGAAGGCAGACCTCCTGCTGGCTTTCAGTTCTCTCTAGCATGGCCAAACATTGTCTATGAGATTAGCTAATTGATAATGGGGTTTGTGTTAGACAGCACCAGAGCTGGCTGATAGCACTCACCCAGTATTGTAGTGGTGTACACTGGCAAATGTTTCCTTTATATGGCCCAGCAGATCTGAATGACAGAAACCCTCTCCTCTGAAGAAGGAGCACTTTCTGATTAGGCTGAGAAGCTGTTCTTCCCTTACTGTCCTATATGAAGACATGAGAAGTGACTGAAGACCTCCCTGGTTTGATTGGCAAAAGCAGGGAATCACAGCATTGTCAGGGTTGGAAGGGACCTCAAGGATCAGCCAGTTCCAACCCCCCAGGGACACCTCACACTACAGCAGGTTGCTCACAGCCACATCCAGCCTGGCTGCAAACACCTCCAGGCAGGAGGCTTCCACCACCTCCCTGGGCAACCTCTGCCAGTCTCTCACCACCCTCACGGGGAACTTCGTCCTCACATCCAATCTCAATCTACCCATTTCTGGTTTTGTTCCATTCCCCCCAGTCCTATCACTCCCTGACACCCTCAAAAGTCCCTCCCCAGCTTTCTTGGAGCCCCCTTCAGACCTGTGGCCTGGAAGGCCACAATTCGGTCTCCTTGGAGCCTTCTCCTCTCCAGCCTGCACAACCCCAACTCCCTCAGTCTGTCTCCATAGTAGAGCAGCTCCAGCCCTCTGCTCATCCTCGTGGCCCTTCCCTGGACACCTTCCAGCACCTCCAGCCCCTTCCTGGCACAGGGCAGAATGGCCTCCCAGTGCCTGCTTTTCCAACACACTTCTTGCTGTTGTGCTTTCCACACGTTCAGGTAGGCATGGAGATGGCACCTGTGAGGTTCTTTCCTCCTCAGGAGGGAGTGACCTGGGTTACTGCTGTTCACAGAGCTCACAGGCACATGCCTTTGGATTTTTCTTTTCAGTGCCACAGCTCAGTGTGTGTTTGGTGGCATTTAGTGACTCCAGAAGAGGAGCCTCTTGCCAAAACTCATTGCTAAAGCTGTATGGCTGAGCGCCCTCTAAATCCAGAGCTGTGAGCTCTGAGCTGCCTGGGCTGTGGGGTTTCATTTGCAGCAGCCTCCCCGAGCTGCAGGTGAGGAAACAGAGGTTTGGAGCCTCTTGACAGGGAGGAATGCAACAACACTGCAAAGAGATCCAGCAGGAGGGGAAAAACAAATCAGAAGAAGACTCACCAGCAAATAGTGATCTTATCTGTGAGACAAAGCAACGGCCCCAGGAGCAGTGGTGCTCCTCAGGACACAGAGCTAACTTGGTGAGGCTCCAAGGGTTTATGTACAAACACATCCAGCCATGTACTCTCCAAATGTTAACAAGGAGTTCGCTCACATCTCGCACAGCACCCACGGCACGTCCCGCCGGGGGAGGGGAGGCAGCAGCGAGGCGCTGGGGCTGCAGGGGAGGCACCCGGAGCGGAGGGAGAGCAGGACAGCTGCCCAGAGAAAGTGGCACAGTATCATAGTGTCACAGTATCACTAAGGTTGGAAGAGACCCCAAGGATCATCGAGTCCAACCTGTCTCAACAGACCTCATGACTAGACCATGGCACCAAGTGCCACGTCCAATCTCCCCTTGAACACCTCCAGGGGTGGGGACTCCACCACCTCCCTGGGCAGCACATCCCAATGGCGAACGACTCTCTCAGTGAAGAACTTTCTCCTCACCTCCAGCCTAAACTTCCCCTGGCACAGCTTGAGACTGTGTCCTCTTGTTCTGGTGCTGGTTGCCTGGGAGAGGAGACCAACCCCCACCTGGCTACAACCTCCCTTCAGGGAGTTGTAGAGGGCAACGAGGTCACCTCTGATCCTTCTCTTCTCCAGGCTAAGCAACCCCAGCTCCCTCAGCCTCTCCTCACAGGGCTGTGCTCAAGGCCTCTCCCCAGCCTTGTTGCCCTTCTCTGGACACATTCATTATACCTTGAGCACCCAGATGACAACTCAGCACTGGTGAGGCCACACCTTGTGTGCTGTGTCTTTGTTTGATAAAGGGTGCTTAAACCTGTCCAGAGAACGGCAGCCAAGCTGGGGAGGGGTCTGGAGCACAGCCCTGTGAGGAGAGGCTGAGGGAGCTGGGGTTGCTTAGCCTGGAGAAGAGGAGGCTGAGGGGAGACCTCATTGCTCTCTACAGCTCCCTGAAGGGAGGTTGCAGCCAGTGCTGTGTCTTACAGGGCTCACACCAGAGGATGAGCTGGTTTCCATTTGTTGGGTTTATCTCAGCCCCAGTTTCCCTTTGCTTGGAGCTCTGTGGTGGGTTGAAAATTCCCCCCAACATGAAGCTGCCAGACCAGCTCAGTTGGAAGCAAATGAAACTGTATGTACAAGCGAAACTCCATTCTGAAATATGAAATGCAATGAATGTGTACAAAATATACAATATTTACAGGTGTTTACAATTGATAAACAGCACAAGAACACCCCTGGACAAAACCAGGGCCCCAATAATAGCTTCCTCACTCCCTGCCCCCTTCCCTCTACCTCCCTGTACACAGGACAAGAGAAAGAGCAGAGAGTTGTTTGTTAATACTCAGCCACAAGAAGAATGCATTTAAGATCAGCAGAAGCCAGAAGGTAGTATCTGCCAGAGCAAGGAAGCTAAAAGAGAGAGAAAGTTAAGTCTAAACCAACTTTGTTAGTAGTCTGTCCAATGGATTGTTTAGAACTTAGTCTGGAGAAGAGAAGGCTCTGAGGAGACCTCATTGTGGCCTTCCAGTATCTGAAGGGGGCTCCAAGAAAGCTGGGGAGGGACTTTGGAGAGTGTCAGGGAGTGATAGGACTGGGAGGGATGGAGCAAAACTAGAAGTGGGTGGATTGAGATTGGCTGTGAGGAAGAAGTTGTTCCCCATGAGGGTGGTGAGAGCCTGGCACAGGTTGCCCAGGGAGGTGGTGGCAGCCTCCTGCCTGGAGGTGTTTGCAGCCAGGCTGGATGTGGCTGTGAGCAACCTGCTGTGGTGTGAGGTGTCCCTGGCCATGGCAGGGGGGTTGGAACTGGCTGAGCCTTGAGGTCCCTTCCAGCCCTGACAACTCCATGACTATTTTCCTTTTTCCACCCAATGGTGATTTGTTTACATCCTACAACACTTTCTCTCCAAGATCCGTGGAACATTTTCCAGGCACAGCTGGAAACTACCCCAAGCTCCTGTGGAGAATACTTCCCCACTGCACACACAACGGATGGGTGCAGTTGTAGCCTCACTGCAAAGTCTGGGGAGGATCCCCAGATGTTGTTGGGCCTGAGGTTCTTTGCTCTTTTTAGGGCTGGTGTGGTGAGACAAAGCAGCTCATCTAGGCTGGTGCCTAGAAAGTGCTGTGCTGGCCATAGCCTACAGCCTGATGTTGGCTGGCCCCAGGCACAGATCAGTACTTCTGTTTTTCCATGGAAATCACACTCTAATGTCAAAAGGGAGCTGAGGACAAGGAAAAGACAAAATAATTTACTCCACTCAAGGCTGGATTCCTGTAATGAAATGAGCAGGGTGCTGTAAACCAGAAATGATCTGCTGATGCACTGCTATGATTCATCTGCTCAGCAGAGATTACAAACAAAAGAGACCTCTGGCTCTGCTGCTGCTGCTGCTGCTGCCCAGTGCCAGGAGAAATGGTGATGAAGGTTTCCACTGACACAAGGAGAGAAACAGTTGTGTAAAGAGCAGGATTTGCAGAGCAGGCTTCTTGCCTCTCCTCTAGTGAATGTTCCTGCCAGCAGCTCTGGGCTGTGCTGCTCTTGTGTCATTGCAAGTGATGGGAACAGACTCACATGGCTCAGACACTCAAGCCCAGTACTGTCTGCTGAGGTGTGTAACCCTTGGGCTTGATGTTGTCCCTTTCATGGATGATGTCTGGCTGGAGGCCTGTGCCTGGAGGAGTCCCTCAGGGGCCAGCACTGGGACCAGGACTATTCAATATATTCATCAGTGACCTGGATGAGGGCACAGAGAGCACTGCCAGCAAGTTTGCTGATGGCAGCAAGCTGGGTGGAGTGGCTGACACAGGAGGGTGGTGCTGCCATTCAGCCAGACCTGGACAGGCTGAGAGCTGGGCAGGGAGAAACTGATGAAGTTCAACAAGGGCAAGGGGAGAGTCTGGCACTTGGGAAGGAACAACTCCATGGAGCAGGATAGGCTGGGGACTGACCTGCTGGAGAGCAGTGAAGGGGAAAGGGACCTGGTGGATGGAAGGCTGCCCATGAGCCAGCCATGGGCTCTTGTGGCCAAGAAGGCCAAGGGCATCCTGGGGTGGATTAGAAGGGCTGTGGTCATTAGGTCAAGGGAGGTTCTTCTTCCCCTCTACTCTGCCCTGGTGAGGCAGCATCTGGAATATTGTGTCCAGTTCTGGGCTCCTCAGTTCAAGAAGGACCTCAGGGAACTGCTTGAAAGAGCCACAAAGATGATTAGGGGAGTGGAAGATCTTCCTTATGAGGAGAGCCTGAGGGAGCTGAGGGCTCTGTAGCTTGGAGAGGAGGAGACTGAGGTGTGACCAAGAGGCTGGAGCCAGGCTCTGCTGGGTGATGCCCAAGGACAGCACAAGGGGCAGTGGTGGAAGCTGAGGCAGAGGAAGTTCCATGGAAACAGGAGGAAGAATTATTTCCCTGTGAGGGTGACAGAGCCCTGGAGCAGGCTGCCCAGGGGGGCTGTGGAGTCTCCCTCTGGAGGTATTCAGGACCTGTCTGTGTTCAGGACCTGTGTTCCTGTGTGATCTGCTCTAGGTGCTCCTGCTCTGGCAGGGGGCTGGACTGGATAAGCTTTCAAGGTCCCTTCCAGCCCCTAACATCCTGTGATTCTGTGATGTTTACTACCTATGAGGAGCAAGAGGAATACCACCTATGAAGCAGCCACATTTGGTCCTAACAACAACTTCTCCTTCTCCCCTGCCTTGAGGATGGTTAGGGAAAACCACTGAGCCCCTTCCCACAGTGCAGGCTCTCAGCACCTCTTGAAGGAGTCCATCCCTGGTAAAGGAGAATCCCACTCCCTCCAGCGGGGGTCAGCACTGCTGGGGCTGTGAGCTCACCTGCTGTGGGATGATGTGGGATGAGTAATGCAGTCAGAGTGCTGGAACCCAAGACCTGCTGTGTGTAGTACCTCTTTTTTGACACACCTGTGCACAGAGCTTACACTCAACCACCTTGGCTGGTCTCAGAAATCCTCCTCCTGTGGCACAGAAGCAGGTAGACTATAAATGCCAACACCTTGCCTCAGGCTTACATCATCCATTGTGCTTGCAGGCAGAACCCCTTCAGCTGTCAGTAATCAGCACTTATTCTGCATTGCTCAGCTCTGAGGGAACTGGAGAGCAACATAACCAAGCACATTGTCTACTGAGGGCCAGAGCCTGCCCATCCCAGCTGGGTACTCCCACTGCCCACAGCAGGGTGTCTCCTCTGGAAAGGTGTTAGGACAGGGTCTGTGGTTTCATCCTGCCAGTCCCGTGGTGCAAATGCCCTGCTGAGACCTCACCTGCAATCCTGTGTCCACTTTTGGGCTCCCCAGCTCAAGAGAGACAGAGACCTGCTGGAGAGAGTTCAGTGGGGAGCTACAAGGATGGCTGGGGGACTTGAACTTCTGTGTTATGAAGAGAGACTGAGAGCCCTGGGGCTGTTTGGTCTGGAGAAGAGAAGGCTGAGAGGGGACCTGATCAATGTCTATCAATAGCTGAGGGGTGGGGGTCATGTGGAGGGGCCAAGCTCTTTTGGGTGGTGCACAGCAATAAGCCAAGGAACAATGGATACCAACTTGAACATAGAAGGGGTCAGCTCAACATGAGGAGAAGCACAACAACCTGGGTCTTGCTCTTTTGACATGCAAAAGTGATATTGAGAAAGCTAACACAATTCATAGCTATCATTGTCCTGGTAAAGGGATGTGGTTAGAAAAGAGCAAGGGAAATCTCTCCTATGAAGAAAGACTGAGAGCCCTGGGGCTGTTTAGTCTGGAGAAGAGAAGGCTGAGAAGGGATCTGATCAATATCTATCAAAATCTGAGGGGTGGATGGCAGGATGAAGGTGAGGGTCTCTTTCCAGTGGTGCCCATTGAAAGGACAAGGAACAACAGGTACAAGCTGGAGCACAGGAGGTTCCACCTCAACATGAGGAGACAGTTCTTTACTGTGAGGGTGCCAGAGCCCTGCAGCAGGCTGCCCAGAGGGGTTGTGGAGTCTCCCTCTCTGGAAGCATTCAAACCCCACCTGGATGCCTTCCTGTGCAGACTACCCTGGGTGACGCTGCTGTGGCAGGGGGGTTGGACCTGATGATCCCTGGAGGTCCCTTCCAACCCCTGTGTACTGTGATGCTGTGAAATGCAGAGCTGGAGGTGATGATTGCCCTGAGAACCTGCAGCTGGCAGAGCCTTGGTGGGGAAAGAGGTGATGTGAGGAAGCAGAGGCCTCACCCAGCAATGAGCACAGCAGCAGCAAATGTCTGCTCTCTGCTCCTTTTTCTACTGGGCAGAGCTTTGGGGTTTTTTTTGGCAGGGGACTAACTCATCAAGCCTGGAAAAAGCTATGGAAGAGAAAGAAAAGGGTGTGGGTGGCCTCACAAGAAAGAGCCCAATTGTTTCCAGTGGTCAGACAATGCCATTCATCTCAAACCTGAAAGTTCTGTGGAAACATGGATGTGTCAATAGCATTTTAGTTTGGAGCAGGCAGAGCTCCAGAAGCAGGATGGAGGATTTCAGTCTGCTGTTGCTGCTGTTGTTGTCATTGCTGTTTTCCACAGATGCTTTTTGAAGTGCAATGTTTTCCCTTTTACTTCAGGATAACATGGGTTTTTTTCCCCCCCAAGTATTTGGTGGTTTTTCTCCTTGGAAAGACAAAAGCCAAGGTGAAATGTGGGAAGGAAATGCTTGGGTTTCACCAGTAGCATTTGCTTTGGGAGAACTCCATTGGGCTTTGTTCCAGTTGGAAACAGAAAAGAACCTCCCCAAAACAATGATCCTGAGTCTCATGTGGCCCCAGGACCAAAACACAGAGCCTGGAAGGAAGGAGGATAATCTCAACATGGCCTCAGCATGAATCATATCCCCAGCACATCTCAAGTGCTGCTTGCCCCTAATGCCAGGCAGCTCTGGGTACCTTCTCCTGCCACTGCCTTTTGCTTCTGGGCTCATGGGAAGGGAAAAGGTGGAGGAGTGACTAAATGAGCTCCCACTCTGAAGGCATTTGCTGTTACAAACTCCATTGCAAACCAAGTTGTCATCTGGGTGCTCAAGGTATAATGAATGTGTCCAGAGAAGGGCAACAAGGCTGGGGAGAGGCCTTGAGCACAGCCCTGTGAGGAGAGGCTGAGGGAGCTGGGGTTGTTTAGCCTGGAGAAGAGGAGGCTCAGGGGAGACCTTATTGCTGTCTCCAGCTCCCTGAAGGGAGGTTGTAGCCAGGTGGGGGTTGGTCTCTTCTCCCAGGCAACCAGCACCAGAACAAGAGGACACAGTCTCAAGCTGTGCCAGGGGAAGTTTAGGCTGGAGGTGAGGAGAAAGTTCTTCACAGAGAGAGTTGTTCACCATTGGAATGTGCTGCCCAGGGAGGTGGTGGAGTCCCCATCCCTGGAGGTGTTCAAGAGGGGATTGGATGTGGCACTTGGTGCCATGGTCTAGTCATGAGGTCTGTGGTGACAGGTTGGACTTGATGATCTCTTCCAACCTTAGTGATACTGTGATACTGTGACACTGTGAATGCCCTTTCCCTGTTCTTAGTCTTCCTACTGTTCCAAGAGGAGAATCACAAAATCAATTGCATTTGTGCTTCAGTTTAACCTCTTGCCCTCACTGCATCCTGAGTGTGCTTCAGCAAACCACTTTGCACAATCAGCAAACCACTGCTGAGAACATCACTAATTTTGTGCCTTCTGTTTCCCTTCCCACCCAGCTCTTGTGGGAGCATCCTTTTGTCCTAGCATGTCCTCCTCCCATATCCACATGCCTCTCTCACTCTGCTGCTTCTGTTTCTTTTCCCTTTCCCCCTCTGTTTCCAGCTACTTTTCCTTTAGGTGCTTTCCCAGCTAGTTTCCATTCACCTGTCCCCATCCCTGGAGACATTCAAGCTCAGACTGGATGTGGCCCTGTGCAGCCTGCTCAAGTTGTAGATGTCCCTTCTGAGTGCAGGGGGGCTGGACAAGATGCCCTTTGAAGCTCCCTTCCAACCCAGTGCAATCTGTGAAGCAGTTTCTTCTCATGTCCCTTTATTCTCTACCACAAACACTGATTTTCCCCCTTTCCCTTTACCCTTCTCTTCCCTCCCCCCACCTTTTTTTTTCCCCTTGTGGTGGGTTGAAATTTGCCCCCCACCCCCACCATTAAATTGCCAGACCAGCTCAGTTGGAAGCAAATGAAGCAAAACTACAATCTACAATGAAAAGCAATGAAGTTGTCCAAAGAATACAATATTGACAGGTATTCACAAGTTATAAACAGCATGAGAACCCCCCTGGACTGGATGAGCTTTCAAGGTCCCTTCCAGCCCCTGAAATGCTGTGATTCTGTGGACAAAACCAGGGGAGCCAGCAACAGCTTCCCCCTCCCTGCTGGTGAGGGGCCTGGAGCACAAAGCTGGGGAGGGGTCTGGAGCACAGCCCTGTGAGGAGAGGCTGAGGGAGCTGGGGTTGCTTAGCCTGGAGAAGAGGAGGCTCAGGGGAGACCTTCTTGCTGTCTCCAACTCCCTGAAGGGAGGTTGTAGCCAGGTGGGGGTTGGTCTCTTCTCCCAGGCAAGCAGCACCAGAACAAGAGGACACAGTCTCAAGCTGTGCCAGGGGAGGTTTAGGCTGGATGTTAGGAAGAAGTTCTTCCCAGCAAGAGAGATTGGCCATTGGGATGTGCTGCCCAGGGAGGTGGTGGAGTCCCCATCCCTGGAGGTGTTTAGGAAGAGCCTGGATGAGGCACTTGGTGCCATGGTTTAGTTGATGAGATGGTGTTGGGTGAAAGGTTGGATTTGATGATTGACTCTGAGCAACCTGATCTAGTGTGAGGTGTCCCTGCCCGTGGTGGGGGAGTTGGAACTGGCTGATCCTTGAGGTGCCTTCCAACCCTGACAATTCTATGGTTCTATGATCTCTGAGGTCTTTTCCAACCTGGTTAATTCTATTCTATTCTATTCTATTCTATTCTATTCTATTCTATTCTATTCTATTCTATTCTATTCTATTCTATTCCATTCCATTCCATTCCATTCCATTCCATTCCATTCCACACTGTTCCTGATGTAGGCCAGGATGCCATTGGCCTTCTTGGCCACCTGGGCACACTGCTGGCTCATGTTTAGGCAGCTGTCAATCAGCACCCCCAGGTCCCTCTCTGTTTGGCAGCTCTCAGCCACTCTGACCCCAGCCTGTAGCTCTCCAGTGTAGAGAGAAGGATGCTGTGGGAGACTGTGTCAAAGGCTTTACAGAAGCTGAGTTGTACTTCATGCTGTTGCTCCTCTCCTGTGCTGTGGTGGCACCCTTCACTGTCTCTTTTGGAGAAGCAAGCCCTGCTTTGTACCACAGTGCATAAAAGGGGGACTCCAGCATGGGTGCTGGCAAGGGCTGAAGCTTCAGGCAAACCTTCTGGGCAGTTGCAGTGGTGCTGCTGGGCAGCTGCTGGGGAGCTGCTGGAGATCTTGCAGGGGGAATTTGAAAGCCTGGCCCACTGTGGAAGCCTGGTATGCAACGTGGCAAACAAACCAGCAGAGTTTTAGACTCTCAGTGATATGAAAACCACTGTCAGTGTTTGAACAGCCACAGGCCTGCCTGAGGGGCTGGGAGGCTTCCTAGCCTCAGTGAAAACACTGCAAAAGGAAATGAATGTGCCTTGTGTGTGTGTGCAGGAATGCAGCTGGAAGGCAGGCCGAGGCTGGGCAGGAGACCCTTGCAACTCGAACAGGCTCTGGAGATCAGCAGCATCCATAGCATTTCAGTGGCCAGAGACTCGCACTCCACACGCCCTGGGGCAGTGGCTGTGGTCCCAGCTCTGCTGCTGGAGCCCCTGGGAAAGCAGCTCTCTGCAAAGCCCTGCAGGCTCAGCACCCTTCCCTTGCCACCCAGCAGCACACTCAGCTCCTCGCTGGCTCTGGCCCAGCTCTCTCCTCCCCCCCTGTCACTGCTCTTCCAGGCAGAGCTCTTTGCTGCTCCAGGATGCTCTGCTGGGGTACACACTTCAACTTGGGCCACCTACTTTGGCTTCTTGCTGCTTGTGTCCAGTGTCTCCTGAGCCCACACAGGCCTGGCTTTGGTGTCCAAGCTGGGACAGTGAACAGTGAACAGTGAGAAAGGAGGTGCTGGGAGCCTTCAGCCCAGCAGGTGAGCAGGAGGCAGGGTCTGCTGAGCACCCAGCTTTGCCCCAGCACCAGCACAAGAAGGCTGGCAGCCCAGCAAAGGCTCTCCTGGGGATGCCCACAGCCAAGTAGGCAATGAGATTCTCCAAGTGGACTTAAAAAGGCATTGCTCAGCAGGTCTGACCTCTGCAGGTAAGGCATGAAGCTGGCACAGACAACAGCTGCATTTGCAGCTCCAGCTGACAGCTTTCTGGAGCGAGTTTAAAACAAAAGTGAGACAAACTTGAGGGCTGCTCTCTGCACAGCCATCAAGTGACCAATGCACAGGAGACACAAGAAGGAGCACATTGTAACATGCCCCAACTCAGGGCCCCTGTTCCCAGGGTCACACTTTCCTGCACCATCACAGAGCTCTGCAAAGGAAGAGGTGTTAGCAGGGGACAAACCTGCAAGCCAAACATCCAGGATGCTCATAAAAGAAGATATGTACAGCTAGATGATTTCTCAGTGCCACAGGCAGCTGGCAGCCAGGCACCAGTGGTGTGCCCCAGGGATCAGTGCTGGGACCCAGCCTGTTCAATATCTTTATTGATGATCTGGATGAGGGCATCGAGTCCATCAGCAGTAAATTTGCAGCTGACACCAAGCTGGGGGCAGGAGTTGATCTGCTGGAGGGTAGAGAGGCTCTGCAGAGGGACCTGGACAGGCTGGGCAGATGGGCAGAGGCCAAGGGCAGGAGATTGAACACATCCAAGTGCCAGGTTCTGCACATTGGCCACAGCAACCCCATGCAGAGCTACAGGCTGGGGTCAGAGTGGCTGAGAGCAGCCAGGCAGAGAGGGACCTGGGGTGCTGGTTGACAGCCACCTAAACATGAGCCTGCAGTGCGCCCAGGCAGCCAAGAGGGCCAATGGCATCCTGGCCTGCATCAGGAACAGTGTGGCCAGCAGGAGCAGGGAGGTCATTGTGCCCCTGTACACTGCACTGGTTAGGCCACACCTTGAGTCCTGTGTCCAGTTCTGGGACCCTCAGTTTAGGAAGGAGGTTGACTTGCTGGAAGGTGTCCAGAGAAGGGCAACAAGGCTGGGGAGGGGTATGGAGCACAGCCCTGTGAGGAGAGGCTGAGGGAGCTGGGGTTGCTTAGCCTGGAGAAGAGGAGGCTCAGGGGAGACCTTCTTGCTCTCTACAACTCCCTGAAGGGAGGTTGGAGCCAGGTGGGGGTTGGTCTCTTCTCCCAGGCAAGCAGCACCAGAACAAGAGGCCACAGTCTCAGGCTGTGCCAGGGGAGGTTTAGGCTGGAGGTGAGAAGAAAGTTCTTCCCAGAGAGAGTTGTTGGCCATTGGGATGTGCTGCCCAGGGAGGTGGTGGAGTCGCCATCCCTGGAGGTGTTCAAGAGGGGATTGGATGTGGCACTTGGTGCCATGGTCTAGTCATGAGGTCTGTGGAGACAGGTTGGACTTGATGATCCTTGGGGTCTCTTCCAACCTTGGTGATACCGTGACACTGTGTTGACATGTTGCTCTGAATCCAAGTGTTAAAGGAGCTCCTCAGATCCCTGTCCACATCTGTTAACCTGCATCCTCCAAGGCAGCTTCTCTAACACTTCTTGCTAATTGCTGACAACACATCAGCTGCACTTTACAAGGGAAAGCATAAAGCTGCAGCCAGGACTGACAGCAGCATTTAGTGCAAACTTCCCCCAGAGAGTGGAGAACCTCCCCTGTGGGGACAGGCTGAGAGAGCTGGGGCTGTTCAGCCTGGAGGAGAGAAGGTTGCAGGGAGACCTTAGAACAACCTTCCAGCACCTGGGGGCTACAAGAAAGCTGGGAATCACAGAATTGTCAGGGCTGGAAGGGACCTCAAGGCTCAGCCAGTTCCAACCCCCCTGCCATGGCCAGGGACACCTCACACTACAGCAGGTTGCTCACAGCCACATCCAGCCTGGCTGCAAACACCTCCAGGCAGGAGGCTTCCACCACCTCCCTGGGCAACCTGTGCCAGGCTCTCACCACCCTCATGGGGAACAACTTCTTCCTCACATCCAATCTCAATCTCCCCACTTCTGGTTTTGTTCCATTCCCCCCAGTCCTATCTCTTGCTCATTCAGCCTGTCTGCTGGCCCACACTGAGAGCCTGGCTCAGACAGCACTAGCAAAGCCCTCTTGGCTGTGCCTTCCTTGAAAGAAGCTCACTGTGCATCATGGAAAACAGAAAATGGAGCCCAGCAAAGCACTTCATGGTCAGGACCTGGGACAACAAAAGTAAGGCTCTAAAAATCAGGCTTGGCAAAAAGGCATGGCAGATAAGATCATGAGGAAAGGACAGGAATCTATGAACTCAAAACCTTTCCTGGGGAAATGGAAAGTTTCATAAGAGCAGATTTTAACATCACCAGAGTGATCCAAGGGACAGGGGAAAAAAATGTCCCCTGGAGCCCTTCAGATGTTGGCCAAAACTGCCAGAAACCTGGGTTCCTTCCCAGGCAGGTCTGGCAGCAGCAGCCACCAGCAAAAGGAGCTCAGGACAGATGGCAGCTGGAAATCCCCTGGCTCCTGAAGCTGCTGGCACTGCTGCCTCCAACCCTTCTTCAGCCACCAGACCCAGGAGGATGCAGGTGCATCCTGAACCTCACCAACCCCTTGCCAGCTGGGAAGGTCAGTGGTGGTTCAAGAGGAGCTGCACAGCATCCACCATAGCCACTCACTGAGGTCTTCATCTGGGGCTCAGATATGCCTCTGCTCTCAGGGGGTTCTTGGCATGTCTGTCTTGGTGTTGCTTTCCTGTGCTTTCTGCCTTCTGATGCCTCCCCAGCCATCATCAAGACCAAGGGCAAGGTCCTGCAGCTGGGTTGGGGCAATCCCAAGCACTGATATAGGCTGGGCAGGGACTGGCTGGAAAGCAGCCCTGAGGAGAGAGACTTGGGGGTGCTGGGGGAGGAGAAGCTCAACAGGAGCCAGCAGTCAGCACTTGCAGCCCAGAGAGCCAAGCAGAGCCTGGGCTGCAGCAAGAGAAGTGTGGCCAGCAGGGCCAGGGAGGGGATTCTGCCCCTCTGCTCCACTCTGCTGAGACCACAGCTGGAGCTCTGGGGCCAGTTCTGGAGCCCCTAGGACAGGAAGGATCTGGAGGTGCTGGAAGGTGTCCAGAGAAGGGCCACGAGGATGAGCAGAGGGCTGGAGCTGCTCTGCTATGGAGACAGATCCCCCCCTCTGCTCTGCCCTGCTGAGACCTCACCTGGAATATTGCTTCCAGTTCTGGGCTCCCCAGTTCAAGAGGGACATGGATCTGCTGGAGAGAGTCCAAGGGAGAGCCAGCAGGATGCTGCAGGGACTGCCCTGTCTGGATGTGTTCCTGTGTGACCTGTGCTGGATTCTATGGTGCTGCTCTGGCAGGGGGGTTGGACTCGATGATCTGTGCAGGTCCCTTCCAAGCCCTACCATCCTGTGAGCCTGTGAATGACACTTAAAGAATGGGCACAAGGCCTCTGCTGTCTGGGAGTGGTAACTCTGGGGATTGTGTGGTTTCTTGCTCTGGTTTGCATGAGCTATCAGCTAAGTCCAGCTCCCAGTTCTGCCATAACTGTGGGAAATATTGCTAGGAAGAGATGTGTTTAGTATTTTTTAAAGCCAGCTGGTCTCCAACTCCTTGTGAGGTGCATCTAGGACTAGCTGCTCCACTGGGGGACTGGGAGAGCACCCATCCTCGTCCAGCCACAACCAGTTCCCCTTTAGCAGTCAGCTTCCTCACCCCCGCTCCGTGACCGCTGTGCTCCTCCACACGGTGCTTCCCTGGCTCACAGGGCACTGCAGAGCCTTTCCTGGGTGAAGACACATTTGTTCCCTGCCTCCCCCAGGCCTGGAGGGAGCCTCTCTGTCCTTGAGCAGCAGTGGCTGCAGCCAGAGGGGCAGCACTGTGATGCCAGCCATGCAGCTGGAATGAAGCCCTACGCACCCACTGCTGTGCCACCGAGGGCTGCCTCAGCTTCATCAGAGCTCATCCTCATCAAAGGGCAAAGGGGTAAGGGACAAGGGGCAGTGGATATAAACTGCAGCACAGGAGGTTCCAGCTCAACATGAGGAGGAACTTCCTCACTGTGAGGGTCACAGAGCCCTGCAGCAGGCTGCCCAGAGAGGTTGTGGAGTCTCCTTCTCTGGAGCCTTTTAAGCCCTGTCTGGATGTGTTCCTGTGTGACCTGTGCTGGGTTCTGTGGTCCTGCTCTGGCGCAGGGGGGATGGACTGGAAGATCTCCAGAGGTCCCTTCCAACCCCTAACATTCCAGCAGTGTGCTCAGCTGGCCAAGAAGGCCAATGGCATCCTGGCCTGCATCAGGAACAGTGTGGCCAGCAGGAGCAGGGAGGTCATTCTGCCCTGTGCTCAGCACTGGTTAGGCCACACCTTGAGTCCTGTGTCCAGTTCTGGGACCCTCAGTTTAAGAAGGACATTGAGACACTTGAAGGTGTCCAGAGAAGGGCAACAAAGCTGGGGAGGGGTCTGGAGCACAGCCCTGTGAGGAGAGGCTGAGGGAGCTGGGGTTGCTTAGCCTGCAGAAGAGGAGGCTCAGGGGAGACCTTCTTGCTCTCTACAACTCCCTGAAGGGAGGTTGGAGCCAGGTGGGGGTTGGTCTCTTCTCCCAGGCAAGCAGCACCAGAACAAGAGGACACAGTCTCAAGCTGTGCCAGGGGAGGTTTAGGCTGATGTTAGGAGGAAGTTCTTCCCAGCAAGAGAGATTGGCCATTGGAATGTGCTGCCCAGGGAGGTGGTGGAGTCCCCATCCCTGGAGGTGCTTAAGAAGAGCCTGGATGAGGCCCTTGGTGCCATGGTTTAGTTGATCAGATGGTGCTGGGTGATAGGTTGGACTCGATGATCTCTGAGGTCTTTTCCAGCCTGGTTAATTCTGTGACTCTGTAGATCCCCTTGAAGAGGCCCAGCAGCAGCTGGGAGTGTGGGCACAGCCTGGAGAGCAGCGCCGATGAGCTGCCAAGCCTCCCAAACGGGGATGAAGGACACGTTCCCAAGAGCTGCCCCTCTGTGGCATCTGCTCTGTAAACCCAGATAACAATCTTGTTCCTGCTTTGCAAGTTTATCTTTACCAAAGGGTTGAAAAATAGGCACAATGACAGTTTAATTAATGCATGCCATTAATCCTGGAGATAATCAGCCCCCTGATAAGCCTCTGATCTTGTGAAACAAGAAGGGGTGGGTGGGGTGGGAGAATTAGAAAGCACTGAAACATCTTTTGCTGTCTGTGAACCCTGTAATGAGATGGTGCATGCTGGGAGGGGGAGCCATGCAAAGGACCAGGGCCAGAGGACATAGTCTCAGCACATTTCACCACTGGACTGCTCGTGTGGTGTTGTTCTTGGCAGGAGGGTTGCAACTGGAGTCGAAGGCCATCAACGCTGGCTGCCAGAGCTCTCCTCCTGCTACCAGCACATGAAGTTGTGGATGTAAAGAGGAGCTTTAACCTCTCTACCATTTCAATAGGTTCATAGAGTGGTTTGAGGTAGAATCATAGAATCATAGAATCATAGAATCAATAAGGTTGGAAAAGACCTCAAAGATCATCAAGTCCAACCTGTCACCCAAGACCTCATGGCTACTAAACCATGGCTCCAAGTGCCACATCCAATCCCCTCCTGAACACCTCCAGAGGTGGTGACTCCACCACCTCCCTGGGCAGCACATTCCAATGGCCAATCTCTATGTGAAGAACTTTCTCCTCACCTCCAGCCTAAACCTCCCCTGGCACAGCTTGAGACTGTGTCCTCTTCTTCTGCTGGGAGAAGAGACCAACCCCCACCGGGCTACAACCTCCCTGCAGGCAGTTGGAGAGAGCAAGAAGGTCTCCCCTGAGCCTCCTCTTCTCCAGGCTAAGCAACCCCAGCTCCCTCAGCCTCTCCTCACAGTGCTGTGCTCGAGGCCTCTCCCCAGCCTCGCTGCTGGAATGAAAGGGATCATAAAGATCATCCAGTTCCAACCCCCTGCCATGGGCAGGGACACCTCCCACCAGCTCAGGTTGCTCAAGGCCTTATCCAGTCTGGCCTTGAACACCTCCAGAAGAGAATATCCCCATCCTCTCTGGGCAACCTGTGCCAGTGTCTCACCACCCTCACTGTAAAGAATTTCTTCCTCATCTCCAGTCTAAATCTGCCCTCCTCAAGCTTCAACCAATTCCCTCCCATCCTAGCACTACAGCCCTTGTAAAGAGTGCTGGAGCATGTCCAGAGAAGGGCCACAGGGATGAGCAGAGGGCTGGAGCTGCTCTGCTATGAGGACAGACTGAGGGAGTTGGGGTTGTGCAGGCTGGAGAGGAGAAGGCTCCAAGGAGACCTCATTGTGGCCTTGCAGTATCTGCAGGGGGCTCCAAGAAAGCTGGGGAGGGACTTTTGAGGGTGTCAGGGAGTGATAGGACTGGGGGGAATGGAACAAAACCAGAAATGGGTAGATTGAGATTGGATGTTAGGAAGAAGTTGTTCCCATGAGGGTGGTGAGAGCCTGGCACAGGTTGCCCAGGGAGGTGGTGGAAGCCTCCTGCCTGGAGGTGTTTGCAGCCAGGCTGGAGGTGGCTGTGAGCAACCTGCTGTAGTGTGAGGTGTCCCTGGGGGGTTGGAACTGGCTGAGCCTTGAGGTCCCTTCCAGCCCTGACACTTCTGTGATTCCCAGCTTTCTTGTAGCCCCCAGGTGCTGGAAGGTTGTTCTAAGGTCTCCCTACAACCTTCTCTCCTCCAGGCTGAACAGCCCCAGCTCTCTCAGCCTGTCCCCACAGGGGAGGTTCTCCACTCTCTGGGGGAAGTTTGCACTAAATGCTGCTGTCAGTCCTGGCTGCAGCTTTATGCTTTCCCTTGTAAAGTGCAGCTGATGTGTTGTCAGCAATTAGCAAGAAGTGTTAGAGAAGCTGCCTTGGAGGATGCAGGCTAACAGATGTGGACAGGGATCTGAGGAGCTCCTTTAACACTTGGATTCAGAGCAACATGTCATGTACCAGGGCAGAATGTCCTGGTATCTGCTGCTCCTCTGGAGACCTGGGAACCAGCTGTGGCTGCTGAGGAGCATGGTGGGAAGGAACAATAATAAGTATTGCTTCCCTTCCTCTCCAGAGACCCAAAGAAAACTTAATTTGTCCTCTGCAAAGCAGACTGGGGCCAGAAGTCTGCCGTGGAGGGAGGGATAAAGCTGGGTGAGAGCTTTTGTCTGGCTCCCAAAAGAGACTGAACAGATGGAGGAGCCAGAGCAGGACTGGGTTAAATAAACCCCTGGAGGGCTGGGGTTGAAGGCATGCAGGAGGAGGGTGAAGAAAATGAGAACATTAGTGGCAGAGCTGGAAATGTTTGGCTTGTTATGTTTGGGGGTTTTGCCTTTTTCTTTTCTTTCTCTCTTCTTTTTTTCCTTCCTTGGAGGCTAGAAGCAATGCACAGTGCCAGGAGAACTAAGCAGCATGTGGTGCCCCAGCCACAGGCTCAGGTCATGCCCATGCAAGCGTGAACATGACACCTTGGGGAGCAGGGGACGTTGGGCAAGTGAGGTGAGGAAGGGCTTGCAAGGGGACTGAGGCAGTCAGGGCACTGGGAGCTCTGGCTGTGCTCTCCCACAGTTAAGGGATTGGCTGTCTGGGGATTATTGCAGCAGCAAGGGTGAATGTGCTCAATCCCTAGTGACATGCTCTCCCAGGACAGGGGAAATGTGCTCAGCCCCTGGAGATGCTCTCCCAGGACAGGGCAAATGTGCTCAGCTCCTAGAGATGCTCCCCAGGACAGGGGAAATGTGCTCAGCCCCTGGAGATGCTCTCCCAGGACAGGGGAAATGTGCTCAGCCCCTGGAGATGCTCTCCCAGGACAGGGGAAATGTGCTCAGCTCCTAGAGATGCTCCCCAGGACAGGGCAAATGTGCTCAGCTCCTAGAGATGCTCCCCAGGACAGGGGAAATGTGCTCAGCCCCTGGAGATGCTCTCCCAGGACAGGGGAAATGTGCTCAGCCCCTGGAGATGCTCTCCCAGGACAGGGGAAATGTGCTCAGCTCCTAGAGATGCTCCCCAGGACAGGGGAAATGTGCTCAGTCCCTGGAGATGCTCTCCCAGGACAGGGGAATTGTGCTCAGCCCCTGGAGATGCTCTCCCAGGACAGGGGAATTGTGCTCAGCCCCTGGAGATGCTCTCCCAGGACAGGGGAATTGTGCTCAGCCCCTGGAGATGCTCTCCCAGGACAGGGGAATTGTGCTCAGCCCCTGGAGATGCTCTCCCAGGACAGGGGAAATGTGCTCAGCCCCTGGAGATGCTCTCCCAGGACAGGGGAATTGTGCTCAGCCCCTGGAGATGCTCTCCCAGGACAGGGGAATTGTGCTCAGCCCCTGGAGATGCTCTCCCAGGACAGGGAAAATGTGCTCAGCCCCTGGAGATGCTCTCCCAGGACAGGGGAAATGTGCCCAGCCCCTAGAGATGCTCTCCCAGGACAGGGGAAATGTGCCCAGCCCCTAGAGATGCACCCCAGGACAGGGGAAATGTGCTCAGCCCCTGGAGATGCTGGGCCAGAACAGCTACCAGAGAGAGTGCACCCCAGGGCTGTTTGAGTTCAGACCTTTCCTACCACACATGAACAGCATCTAGAGGAGCAACACCTTCAAAGGGTTGAATCCCAGTATAACTTGATCAGAAGTCTTCCAGACTGAAGATGTGGTCAAGATCTCAAGAAGGGGAAACTTTTTTGTTTGTCCTAGAACCTCTGCTATAGAATCACAGAATTGTCAGCGTAGGAAGGGAGCTCAAGGCTCAGCCAGTTCCAAGCCCCCTGCCATGGGCAGGGACACCTCACACTGCAGCAGCTTGCTCACAGCCACATCCAGCCCGGCTGCAAACACCTCCAGGCAGGAGGCTGCCACCACCTCCCTGGGCAACCTGTGCCAGGCTCTCACCACCCTCATGGGCAACAACTTCTTCCTCACATCCAGTCTGAATCTCCCCATTTCTAGTTTTGTTCCATTCCCCCCAGTCCTTTCACTCCCTGACACCCTCACAAGTCCCTCCCCAGCTTTCTTGGCGCCCATCTTAAGAGTCAGCTTTCTTATAGGCCCCTTAAGCTTAAGCTCTCACCCCCTATCTATCAGTGTAAGGGCTGCTGGGCAAAGGGCACAGTGGCTTAACCCATGAGACACAACACTTTGAGGCAATGCCTCTGCAGGCTGAAGAAAGGGCTCAGGTCCTGCTCCTGACCCAGCCACAAAGACATCTCAATCAAGTTTTTCTGACCCTTCCCTTAGGAAGGCAATTGTTCAAAATAGGAGCTGCCTGGGGGTGAAACTAGCAAACAGAGAGACAGCTCAGGGAGGCAAAGCACGGTGGGTCCTCAGCACGTTTTGCCTGCCTTCAGGCCAAGCCCTCTTGCTAGGCACCAGCACAAAGCCTGCTGAACTTTGGCTCCTGTATTTCCAACCCCATCTGCTGGTCCCAGGCCCGGGGCACGCTGACGTAGCTGCCTGTCAGACTTTCCAAATCTGAGGGCTTTGCATTCCCATCATTAAATAAATACATTCCAGCAGTCAGCCCCACAGCAAGCAGCAGAGCTCCAGCAGCTGGGCTGAGAGCTCCAACCATTGGGCTGAGTGGCTGGGGCCTGAGAGCAAAGCTTTTGCTGGCAGATTTCTAGGAAAACCTATTATAATGCAATGCTATTTTCCCCCTCCTTCCATCCCCCACCCCCCCCCCAAAAAAAGAGCTCTTTTCTTTCGAGCTCAGTGCTGCATGCAAAAGCTATTAACCAAGCCCTGCATAAACAAACACACTCTTTTCCATATGACCTTTTTCTGCAGTGTTCTCCAAAGGATATTGTCCCTGCAGTCTAACGTGCTGGTTTGGCAGCTTTTATTTATAGCTTAAAAGAAAAGGCTCCCCCCAGACTCTCCCCAGAAATGTCCTTCTATAGGCATGCTGACAGGGGAATGGCTTTCCTTCTCTGGGTGTCATCCTGGACTCAAAGCAGAGAACCATAGAATGGCTCAGGATGGAAGGGACCTCACAGATCATCTACTCCAACCTCCCCTGCCATGGGCAGGGACACCTCTCAGCTAGACTCAGCTGCTCAAAGCATCATCCACCAAGGTAGGAAGCATCCACAACCACTCTGAGCAACCTATTCCAGAGTCTTACTACCCTCAAACTGAAGAACTTCTTCCTAAGCTCTAGTCTAACCCTGCTCTCCTTCAGTTTAAAGTCATTCCCCCTTGTCCTGTCTCTAGACACCCTTAGGGAAAGTCCCTCTGCAGCCTTCCTCTAGGATCCATTCAAGTGTTGGAAGGCAGCTCTAAGGTCCTCTCAGAGTCTTCTCTTCCCCAGGCTGAACACCCCCAGCTCCCTCAGCCTGCCCACACAGCAGAGGTGCTCTGACCTTGGATCATGCTTGTGTCCTCCTCTGGACTCGCTCCAACAGCTCTCTGTCCTTCCTTGCAGGGGACACTGGAAGTGGACACAGTATTCGAGGTGGGATTTCACCAGATACATTTGACTGAAGCTCAAAGTGCCTCCATCAGCCACTGCATCATGAACTAGCCAGGTGTATCACTCTGGCCCAGGAGGTATTGTGAATACAATATGAAAAAGCAAGGGTCAAGCACAACAGATAACCAAGCAGCAATGGTTTGCTCCCATGCAAAAGGAGAGTCAAACACAAGGGATAACCAAGCAGCAACAGTTTGCTGCCATGCAAAAGGAGGACTAAACACAAGAGATAACCAAGCAGCAATGGTTTGCTGCCATGCAAAAGGAGAGTCAAACATAAGAGATAACCAAGCAGCAATGGTTTGCTGCCATGCAAAAGGAGAGTTAAACACAAGGGATAACCAAGCAGCAATGGTTTGCTCCCATGCAAAAGGAGAGTTAAACACAAGGGATAACCAAGCAGCAATGGTTTGCTCCCATGCAAAAGGAGAGTCAAACACAAGGGATAACCAAGCAGCAATGGTTTGCTCCCATGCAAAAGGAGAGTCAAACACAAGGGATAACCAAACAGCAATGGTTTGCTCCCATGCAAAAGGAGAGTTAAACACAAGGGATAACCAAGCAGCAATGGTTTGCTCCCATGCAAAAGGAGAGTTAAACACAAGAGATAACCAAGCAGCAATGGTTTGCTGCCATGCAAAAGGAGAGTCAAACACAAGAGATAACCAAGCAGCAATGGTTTGTTCCCATGCAAAAGCAAGGACTAAACACAAGAGATAACCAAGCAGCAATGGTTTGTTCCCATGCAAAAGGAGAGTTAAACACAAGAGATAACCAAGCAGCAATGGTTTGCTCCCATGCAAAAGGAGAGTCAAACACAAGAGATAACCAAGCAGCAATGGTTTGCTCCCATGCAAAAGGAGAGTTAAACACAAGAGATAACCAAGCAGCAATGGTTTGCTGCCATGCAAAAGGAGAGTCAAACATAAGAGATAACCAAGCAGCAATGGTTTGCTGCCATGCAAAAGGAGAGTCAAACACAAGAGATAACCAAGCAGCAATGGTTTGCTCCCATGCAAAAGGAGGACTAAACACAGAGATAACCAAGCAGCAATGGTTTGTTCCCATGCAAAAGGAGGACTAAACACAAGAGATAACCAAGCAGCAATGGTTTGCTCCCATGCAAAAGGAGAGTCAAACACAAGAGAACCAAGCAGCAATGGTTTGCTGCCATGCAAAAGGAGAGTTAAACACAAGAGATAACCAAGCAGCAATGGTTTGCTGCCATGCAAAAGGAGAGTCAAACATAAGAGATAACCAAGCAGCAATGGTTTGCTGCCATGCAAAAGGAGAGTTAAACACAAGAGATAACCAAGCAGCAATGGTTTGCTCCCATGCAAAAGGAGAGTTAAACACAAGAGATAACCAAGCAGCAATGGTTTGCTCCCATGCAAAAGGAGAGTCAAACACAAGAGATAACCAAGCAGCAATGGTTTGTTCCCATGCAAAAGGAGAGTCAAACACAAGAGATAACCAAGCAGCAATGGTTTGCTGCCATGCAAAAGGAGAGTCAAACATAAGAGATAACCAAGCAGCAATGGTTTGCTGCCATGCAAAAGGAGAGTCAAACACAAGAGATAACCAAGCAGCAATGGTTTGCTCCCATGCAAAAGGAGAGTCAAACACAAGGGATAACCAAGCAGCAATGGTTTGCTCCCATGCAAAAGGAGGACTAAACACAAGAGATAACCAAGCAGCAATGGTTTGTTCCCATGCAAAAGCAAGGACTAAATACAAGAGATAACCAAGCAGCAATGGTTTGTTCCCATGCAAAAGCAAGGACTAAACACAAGAGATAACCAAGCAGCAATGGTTTGCTCCCATGCAAAAGGAGGACTAAACACAAGAGATAACCAAGCAGCAATGGTTTGTTCCCATGCAAAAGCAAGGACTAAATACAAGAGATAACCAAGCAGCAATGGTTTGTTCCCATGCAAAAGCAAGGACTAAACACAAGAGATAACCAAGCAGCAATGGTTTGTTCCCATGCAAAAGGAGAGTTAAACACAAGAGATAACCAAGCAGCAATGGTTTGTTCCCATGCAAAAGCAAGGACTAAATACAAGAGATAACCAAGCAGCAATGGTTTGTTCCCATGCAAAAGCAAGGACTAAACACAAGAGATAACCAAGCAGCAATGGTTTGTTCCCATGCAAAAGCAAGGACTAAACACAAGAGATAACCAAGCAGCAATGGTTTGCTCCCATGCAAAAGGAGGACTAAACACAACAGATAACCAAGCAGCAAGTGTTTGCTCCCATGCACTCTCTCTCTTGTTTCTAATAACATCAGCAGACACTGAAACCTTTAATGAACATCTTTATTCTGATCTAATGTGCAGCAGGCAAGAACAACATTTGCAGCAGTATGCTAAACCATCACATGACCTGAGGCCCCAGGACTCTGTGTGTGCTTTGTTTAAGTTAGAAGCTGTAAGGAAAGGCCATGGGGCTTCACAAACTGGGTGTACTCTGGGGACAGCAAAACTGAACACCTGAAATGCCAGCCTGAGAGTGAGCATGGCTAGCATGAATTCATCAGCATCAGGTGAGCTGGTATGAGACAGCTTACAGATTGCAATAAATTTAGGAGCTCCTTTGCTGAGAGCTGGAGAGGCTGCTGCAGCTCCATGGGACATCCTCAAGCAGAGCACAGGACTTTATCCCTCCTTGTGCTGTTCAGTAACTTACTGAGATGTGGAAGAGCCAAAGATGTGCAGTGAGATAAGATGCAGTCCTCTGGAAAGTTCCCATTTCAGCTGCCAAACCAGGAAGGCTGATCCCATGGACTGATCCTTGCAGGAGCTCAGCATTTGGTGCTGTCATGACTGAACACTTCAGCCAAAGCTGGTGTTCTGCTCAAAGGCTGCTGCTTGCATTTGTTGTTTCATGACTGAACAGTGTTACCTACAAAGGTGAGGATCAGCCCCTGGGAGCTTGCTTTTGCATCCTTGTATCCTCAGTTTGTGACAGTCCACTGCTGGGCTTTGGGAGCTCCCCAGCTCACTCCTTCCCAGCACAAAGGGTGTTTTTGTCTGTTGCTGGAGCAGTCACTAAGCCAACCTGTTCAGTTCAGACCTATCCTTGGCATCTTTCTGATGGCTTTTATTCTTGTCTTTCTCTTTGTGTTTCATGTGCCAAAACACACCTCCTACAATGGCACCTGGGAAACAGAGAGCACTCATCAGGAAAGGGAAGGAAAAGCTTCCTGCAAAGGTATTTTAGCAAAGGTTCTGACACCCACACTGTAATATCTACACCTCTTTACCTCTTGAACAGAAACAAACCCTTTAGGGAATGACTTATGCAGTGTTAGACTGGAGTGTTCAGGCACCTGAGGCACTGGTGGGCAAGGCTTCAGGGCTCAGGAGACTGCTCCCAGAGGTATCACAGTATCACTAAGGTTGGAAGAGACCTCAGAGATCATCAAGTCCAACCTGTCACCACAGACCTCATGACTAGACCATGGCACCAAGTGCCACATCCAATCCCCTCTTGAACACCTCCAGGGATGGTGACACCACCACCTCCCTGGGCAGCACATCCCAATGGCCAATCTCTCTTGCTGAAAAGAACTTTCTCCTCACCGCCAGTCTAAACCTCCCCTGGCACAGCTTGAGACTGTGTCCCCTTGTTCTGGTGCTGGTTGCCTGGGAGAAGAGACCAACCCCCACCTGGCTACAACCACCTTTCAGGTAGTTGTAGAAGGCAATGAGGTCTCCCCTGAGCCTCCTCTTCTCCAGGCTAAGCAACCCCAGCTCCCTCAGCCTCTCCTCACAGGGCTGTGCTCCAGACCCCTCCCCAGCTTTGTTGCCCTTCTCTGGACACCTTCCAGCAGCTCAACATCTTTCCTAAACTGAGGGACCCAGAACTGGACACAGGACTCAAGGTGTGGCCTAACCAGTGCTGAGCACAGGGCACAATGACCTTCCTGCTCCTGCTGGCCACACTATTCCTAATACAGGCCAGGATGCCATTGGCCCTCTTGGCCACCTGGGCACACTGCTGGCTCATGTTTAGGCAGCTGTCAATCAGCACCCCCAGGTCCCTCTCTGTTTGGCAGCTCTCAGCCACTCTGACCCCAGCCTGTAGCTGTGCCAGGGGTTGCTGTGGCCAAAGTGCAGCTCCTGGCACTTGGACTTGTTGAATGCCATCCTGTTGGCCTCTGCCCATCTGTCCAGTCAGTTGAGGTCCCTCTGCAGAGCTTTTCTACCCTCTAACATATCAACATCTGCTCCCAGCTTGGTGTCATCTGCAAACTTGCTGATGATTGACTCAATCCCCTCATCCAGATCATCAATGAAGATGTTAAAGAGGATGGGGCCCAGCACTGATCCCTGGGGGACACCACTGGTGCCTGGCTGCCAGCTGGCTGTGGCACCATTCACCACCACTCTCTGGGCTCAGCCTCCAGCCAGTTCCCAACCCAGCACAGAGCTGCTGTCCAAGCCAGGGGCTGAGAGCTTGGCCAGCAGTTTGCTGTGGGGGATGGTGTCAAAGGCCTTGCTGAAGTCCAGGCAGACTACATCCACAGCCTGCCCCACATCCACCAGACAGTCACCTGGGCATAGAAGGAGATCAGGTTGGTCAGGCAGGAGCTGCCCTTCCTAAATCCATGTTGGCTGGGCCTGAGCCCTTGGCCATCCTTCAGGTGCAGTTATTGCCCCCAGGATAATCTGTTCCATCACTTTCCCTGGCTGATGCCAGGATGCCATTGGCCCTCAAGACAGAAACATAACAAATCCTTGCTCAAAAGAAAGGAGCCTTAGGGGCACAATTCCCTGGGGTCTATCAGCTATTCCTAGCAGATACCAAGGAGCTGCTGAAGAACAGCAAAGCTGAGACCACTGACAGCCAAACTGTTCTGTAAGGGACCAAAGTAAGGCATTGTGTGATAGTTAACAATGGAAGAAGCTTGAACAGCCATGGTGAAGATGCTGCTGGAGGAGTTCCCCTGTTCATGGAAGCTCTGAACATGCCTTCTTCCATGTGAAGTTCTTTTGCAGCTGTGTGTTGATGGAGAAGCACAGGCCAAACAAAGCTATCCCTGTGATCCAGAGCTTGCAGGTCAGAAGCAACCATGAGCTCTTCCCTCTTTACCCCCAGCAGGTGAATCGGTGTCACAAATGCATCGGCACCCTCGTGCCTGGCTTTGCATCAAGCAAGAAACTGTGACTTACCAATGATGAGCAGGACTGCCAGAAGGATCCCAACTGCCTGCCCAACAGTTGGCCAGGAGTGCTCTCGTTCTACTTCAATAAAACAGGACATTTCACTTGAGCACTTGCAGATGTTGACTGCAAAACCAGATGCCAGGAGGTTAATCAGAGGCTTCCCAGCCCTGCTGCCCGAGTGCTCGTAGATTTGTAGATTCATGGAATGGTTTGGGCTGGAAAGGACCTCGAAGTTCATCCAGTTCCAACCCCCCTGCCATGGGCAGGGTCACCTCCCACCAGTCCAGGTTGCTCAAGGCCTCATCCAACCCACCCTGGAACACCTCCAGGGAAGGGACAGCCACAACCTCCCTGGGCAACCTGTGCCAGTGTCTCCCCACCCTCACCCTAAGGCATTTCTTTCTAATCTCCAGTCTCAATCTGCCCTCCCCAAGCTTCAATCCACTCTCTTTCATCCTATCACTCCCAGCCCTTGTCAAAAGTCCCACCCCAGCTCTCCTATAGCCTCCTTCAGGTACTGGAAGGCTGCTCTAAGATCTCCCTGGAGCCTTCTTTTCACCAGGCTGAACAGCCGCAGCTCCCTCAGCCTGTGCCCACAGGGGAGGTTCTCCAACCCTGTAATCATTGCCGTGGCCTCCTCTACACCTGCTCCAGCAGCTCATAACTGTAGCTCTTGTCTTGAAACTAAGAGTCATGTGCAATGTATACCTGGCAGATTCACTTCTCCTTGCAGAGGTGGCTTTCCATTGTCATTAACTGTGACTGGGACATAGTAGACCTTCTCCTCAAAGCCAGTGTGCTTCGGGGAGAGGTAAGCATGAGTAGCTGTAAGAAGGAAATGGAACATTGATGTCAGCACGAGAAAGGGATTGAGCTCAACACTCACACCAGCTGCAGGAGCTGGGCTTTGAGGCTGCTTTGCACAGGATGGCAGCTTCTGGTTCCCCCCATGTCTTTCCAGGTCTCAGTGGTCTGCAGACATCAAGTCAAAAGGGACCACTGACACTCCTAGTCTGGCCTTTAGCAGTCAGGGAGTTTCCTTCCTGCTTTCTACAGCAGGCCAGACTTGATCTGGGGGAGTGCAGCTTCACATATAAACCAAGACCTTATAGCAACCATAATCAACTTAAATTATCCCCCAGAAGCCTTAGCAGGACAGGCCATCCTTCTAGAGCACTTACAGAGTCACATCTAAGAGTCTTTAAAACCCTTGGCCAAGTAAAGCTATCACAGCTGTGGAGATCAGCCC
The DNA here is from genome assembly GCF_014839835.1 of Dryobates pubescens. Taxonomy (NCBI): domain Eukaryota; kingdom Metazoa; phylum Chordata; class Aves; order Piciformes; family Picidae; genus Dryobates; species Dryobates pubescens. Next base: position 27,774,221 of record NC_071625.1, on the reverse strand, counting down.
AAAGGTTTGGCAATGGCAGTACCTTGTCTGTGTGTCCAGCAGATCCAGGGAGGTTCTCCTCCCCCTACACTCTGCCCTGCTGAGACTTCACCTGGAATACTGCATCCAGTTCTGGGCTCCCCAGATCAAGAGGGACAGGGATCTGCTGGAGAGAGTCCAAGGGAGGGCTGCCAGGATGCTGAAGGGACTGCAGCACTGCCTGAGGAGAGGCTGAGAGCCCTGGGGCTGTTTAGTCTGGAGAGGAGAAGACTGAGAGGGGATCTGATCAATGTCTATCAATAGCTGGGGGGTGGGGGTCAGAAAGGAAGGAACAGGGCCAGGTTCTGCTCAGTTGCACTCTGGGACAGGACAAAGGGCAATGGATGGAAACTCCAGCACAGGAGGTTCCACCTCAACATCAGGAGGAACTTCCTCACTGTGAGGGTGAGAGAACCCTGGAGCAGGCTGCCCAGAGAGGTTGTGGAGTCTCCTCTGGAGCCTTTCCAGCCCTGTCTGCATGTGTTCATGTGCCACCTCTGCTGGATTCTGTGGCCCTGCTCTGGCAGGGGGGTTGGACCTGATGATTTTTTAAGGTCCCTTCCAAATGCATCCAGGTGGGCCTTGAATGTCTCCAGAGAGGGAGACTCCACAGCCCCCCTGGGCAGCCTGCTCCAGGGCTCTGGCACCCTCACAGGGAAAAATTCTTCTTCCTGTTTCCATGGCACTTCCTCTGCCTCAGCTTCCACCAGTGCCCCTTGTGCTGTCCTTGGGCATCACCCAGCAGAGCCTGGCTCCAGCCTCTGGGCACTCACCCTGCACATCTTTATCAGCAGGAATGAGGTCACCTCTCAGTCTCCTCCTCTCCAAGCTACCCTCAGCTCCCTCAGGCTCTCCTCATAAGGAAGATCTTCCACTCCCTTAATATTTTTATGCCTCTGTGCTGCACTCTTTCAAGCAGCTCTCTGAGGTCCTTCTTGACCAGAACTGGACACAATATTCCAGATGTGGCCTCACCAGGGTGGAGTAGAGGGGTAGGAGAACCTCTCTGGACCTACTAACCACAGCTCTTCTAATCCATCCCAGGATGCCCTTGGCCTTCTTGGCCTCAAGGGCACATTGCTGGCTCATGGTCCAAGGTTGGTACAACAGCAGAAATGAAAAGTAATTCAGTATTTGTATTTCTCAGAGTACTTAGAGCCTCCCATAGAATTATAAGAACAGCTTCAGCAACTTACCATTGACTTTGGAGAGTTCCCAGTTACTCCTTGTATGCAAATCATCAGCCAGAGTAAAGGTGAATGTTGAATACCACCACAGTTCATCAGCATCAACAGCTTTGATCAAAGCCCTCTCTCCTCCACTGAGAGGGTAGCAGAAGAAAGGAGGATTATCTGTATCCAACCCTGGGGGGTTGTCATTGACATCTTTTAAGTGTAGCACCAGGACTGCCCTGGATTTCTGAGCTGCATTATCTGTGGAGTTCAACAGAATGCAAAGTTACATCACACCTGGTGCTTACAGGCTGGGTGGCTGTGTTTGTAGCTGCAGGGTAGGAACACCACCAGGCAGGCAGTGGGAGGTGGTGGTCTGTCTGCAGCTTGCAGGCTGCTGAGGCAAGGGCTCAGGAGGTCTGGAAGGGTCTGGAAGGGCTACTGGTAGCTGCCACCTCTTGCAAGTGAAAGGAGGCAGACAGACCACACCTGGCAGTGGTCACATCCAAGGTGACCAGTGCTCTCTGGAGTGCTCTGGTATACTTAATATTCCTTAAGTTTCCCATTCCTCTTCTTTCTATAGCAAATGCAGGTCAATAACCTGCCTTGGGGCCAAGAGAAGGGGCCCAAGGGCTTTCAGAGCTCTGTCACTCCTCCAACCTGCTCCTGCAGGAGCAGCCCCACTCTGTCTCTTTAGAACAGGATAGACTTAACCAGGGTGGAAAAGACCTTTGAGATCATCAAGTCCAACCTATCACCCAACACCATCTCATCAACTAAACCATGGCACCAAGTGCCTCATCCAGGCTCTTCCTAAACACCTCCAGGGATGGGGACTCCACCACCTCCCTGGGCAGCACATCCCAATGGCCAATCTCTCTTTATGGTAAGAATTTCTTCCTAACATCCAGCCTGAACCACAGCATCACAGAATCACCAAGGTTGGAAGAGACCTCAAAGATCATCAAGTCCAACCTGTCACCACAGACCTCATGACTGAACCATGGCACCAAGTGCCACATCCAATCCCCTCTTGAACACCTCCAGGGATGGGGACTCCACCACCTCCCTGGGCAGCACATTCCAATGGTGAACAACTCAGTGAAGAACTTTCTCCTCACCTCCAGCCTAAAACCTCCCCTGGCACAGCTTGAGACTGTGTCCTCTTGTTCTGGTGCTGGTTGACTGGGAGAAGAGACCCACCCCTTCCTGGCTACAACTTCCCTTCAGGTACTTGTAGAGAGCAAGAAGGTCTCCCCTGAGCCTCCTCTTCTCCAGGCTAAGCAACCCCAGCTCCCTCAGCCTCTCCTCACAGGGCTGTGCTCCAGACCCCTCCCCAGCCTTGTTGCCCTTCTCTGGACACCTTCCAGCAACTCAACCTCTTCAGTGCTCCAGCAAACACTCCTTTTTCCTGCCATATGGAAATTACCTTTTGACCTATTTCCCCCTAAACTGCAGCCAGCATTATTGTTCAGCTGTGTTTAACAAGGGAAGTCCAGATTTATACCTCATCAATCAGCTATAGTCTGGAGTTTTTCACCCCCAGATGGCCTATTGGGAAGATTCCAAGAGCTGGAATAATGCATTTGAGATGAGCTGGTGTAGAGGGCTGCAGATATGTTTTCAGGAAGCCCAAACATACCTGCAAGGAAGATTAACATTTTTCTAGCTATAGAGGAAGACAGTGGCAGAAAACTTTGATGCTGGAAACACTGAAGAAATCCTAAGCTTCTCCAGAGGACCTGTGGCAGGTGACTCCATGAAAGCTGTTTCAACCTGCACTGTCTACAGCATCAGGGCCTCTCTTAAGCAGGTTAAATGCTTAAGAAATATATACTGCTGAGGTTCCATCACATGTTCCTCTACTTTTTGTGGGAAGTCCTTCAAGATCAGACTGGATGTGGCTCTGTGCAGCCTTCATCTAGTTGGAGGTGTCCCAATTGACTAGAGGGGTGTCCTGAAGAGTCAAAGGAGAGGCTGAGGGAGCTGGGGTTGCTTAGCCTGGAGAAGAGGAGGCTCAGGGGAGACCTCATTGCTGTCTACAGCTACCTGAAGGGAGGTTGTAGCCAGGTGAGGGTTGGTCTCTTCTCCCAGGCAACCAGCACCACAAGCTGGACATCCTGTTAAGCCATCCTGTCTAGGTTGTGCTTTTGCTAGCAAATGGTGACCAGATGATCTTTGAGGTCCCTTCCAACCTGTTATTCTATAATGGAAATACAGGAGGCTTGGCTGCATGGTTTAGTTGATTGGGTGGTGTTGGATGATAGGTTGGACATGATGGTCTTGAAGGTCTCTTCCAACCTGCTTTATTCTATTCTATTCTAACAAGAGGACACAGTCTCAAGCTGTGCCAAGGGAAGTTTAGGCTCAAGGTGAAGAGAAAGTTCTTCACTGAGAGAGTTGTTACCCATTGGGATGTGCTGCCCAGGGAGGTGGTGGAGTCCCCATCCCTGGAGGTGTTCAAGAGGGGATTGGATGTGGCACTTGGTGCCATGGTCTAGCCATGAGGTCTGTGGTGACAGGTTGGACTTGATGATCCTTGAGGTCTCTTCCAACCTTGGTGATACTGTGACACTGTGAAAAGCCCCAGACAAGCCCTAGCCCAGCCAATAGGCTAAGCAGCTGTGGAAGTGCTAACCTGGACAGTTCCTGGGGTCCAGATGGTCAAGGTAAATGTATAGCAGGTGTGATTAACCCTGTGAGCACCTGTGAGTGTGCAAACCTGGACCCTTCCTGGGCTCCAGATAAACAGGGAGCACTGTGCTTAGCTGTGTGACACAGCTGTGAACTGTGTGTGCCCCTGGCCACGTCTGGATATGCCTCATCCAGCGATCAGGGTTCTGTGTTACCAAAGGGCATTAATTGTCTTGGGACAGTATTTGAACCAGCCCAGAAGTCAGGCAGCTTGCCTTGTCCTCACCCAGACAGCAGCAAGAGCCAAATGCTGCCAGAGTAGCAGCTGGAGAACCTGCTCTAGCAGACCAACAGCTTCACTCAGGCCTTGCACCTGGGCCAAGGCAGAAGGGGGAAAAGCTCCAAGGGAACAGAATGCCAGAAGAGGCTGCAGCCCAGGAAGGGAGCACACAAGAGAGAGGCATCCTAGCCCTCTCTGAGCCAAGGGCAAGCTCCAGAGTGGGAACTGGGCATGAGGTCCTTAGCCCTCTCTGAGCCAAGGGCAAGCTCCAGAGTGGGAACTGGGCATGAGGTCCTCAGCCCTCTCTGAGCCAAGGGCAAGCTCCAGAGTGGGAACTGGGCATGAGGTCCTTAGCCCTCTCTGAGCCAAGGGCAAGCTCCAGAGTGGGAACTGGGCATGAGGTCCTTAGCCCTCTCTGAGCCAAGGGCAAGCTCCAGAGTGGGAACTGGGCATGAGGTCCTTAGCCCTCTCTGAGCCAAGGGCAAGCTCCAGACTGTGAACTGGGCATGAGGTCCTTAGCCCTCTCTGAGCCAAGGGCAAGCTCCAGGCTGGGAACTGGACATGACAAGAGAGTGGTCCTGAGCCCTCTCTGAGCCCTCTCTGTGTTCAAATCACAGCCACAGCATCTGGGAAGACACCAGACAGGGGAGCAAGTCATGAGTCCCCAGCTAATCTGCCATGCCATCCCCTTTGTGGGAAACCACAGATCACAGCACCTGTACTTCCCATTTGAATTGCTGCATTGGGAAGGTTAGCTCTGTGCTTGAACCATGTAAGTGTCTCTGCATGTGCAGTGTAATCCCCACAAGCCAACAACTGACCCTGTGGATACATCTTGTAAATGAGTTGCAGTGGTGTTTGAAGATTCCACTGCCCAAGGTATGGATTACATATCAAACACACATTTGAATTACAGGGGGGGTGGGGGTGGACCAAATGACTTTTGAGGGTCTCTTCCAAGCCAATGCAAGCTGTGAATCTGTGAAGCCTCCCAAAGCAGTAAGGGCAAGGGGTTCCTCTGTGTGTTACAGGGGGTTGCTCCATCACTTACTCATCTCTGCTGCCACAACATCCACTGTGTATATTTCTTGTTGCTCTCGATCCAAAGCAGCAGCAGTGTGTACCTGCCCAGTGGCTGGGTCAATGCTCAGCCACCTCCTCACATCACCTTCTAAGGAGTATCTTTGGGAAGAAATAGGGAAAACAGAAAATAAAGTCATGTACACTGTTCCAGACCAAGGGGGGGAAAAAGAGAGAAACTGCTGCTAGGGCAAACACTTCCTTGTGGATTTGAGGCAAGCAGCCTGGTTATGATTCTACTCAAAGAGAGTCCCAACACTACAGCCAACCAAGAGAGACAGAGTGAGGAAGGGGAGCCAGGATCATTGAGGAGAAGAGTGACAGCAGAACTGTGGGACACCCCCACTCCTCCAGCCTGCACACTGCAACTCCACCTTCCTCCTCACTGAGAAACCTGGGATGCTCCTGAGCTTTTGCTCCCAAAGTGTGCTCTGTCCCAACCCCGTGTCCCTCTCTCCCATCACATCTCCCACACCATGCTTTTGATGGGGGCACAAGCCAAGGGCTGGGGGACAGAGGCCAATGCCATCCTGGCTTGCATTAGGAATAGTGTGGCCAGCAGGAGCAGGGAAGTCATTGTGCCCTGTGCTCAGCACTGGTTAGGCCACACCTTGAGTCCTGTGTCCAGTTCTGGGCCCCTCAGTTTAAGAAGGACATTGAGACACTTGAAGGTGTCCAGAGAAGGGCAACAAGGCTGGGGAGGGGTCTGGAGCACAGCCCTGTGAGGAGAGGCTGAGGGAGCTGGGGTTGTTTAGCCTGGAGAAGAGGAGGCTCAGGGGAGACCTCATTGCTCTCTACAACTACCTGAAAGGCAGTTGTAGCCAGGTAGGGGTTGGTCTCTTCTGCCAGGCAACCAGCACCAGAACAAGAGGACACAGTCTCAAGCTGTGCCAGGGGATGTTTAGACTCGAGGTGAGGAGAAAGTTCTTCCCAGAGAGAGTTGTTGGCCATTGGGATGTGCTGCCCAGGGAGGTGGTGGAGTCCCCATCCCTGGAGGTGTTCAAGGGGAGATTGGATGTGGCACTTGGTGCCATGGTCTAGTTGTGAGGTCTGTGGTGACAGGTTGGACTTGATGATCTTTGAGGTCTCTTCCAGCCTTGGTGACACTGTGAGACTGTGACAGAGGGAGCATTGCAGCCAGGCAGCCCTTTTTGGATCAGCACAGGGCCCCAAGGTTTGGTTTGAACTGTAGTGGTTCTCTCCTGCCAGTCTGGAGCAGCCTGTAACACAGAGTGCTTTCCACTTCACCACTTCATTATCTTTCCATATGATTATTTTTAACCCCCCCACAAAGGTCTCTGGCTGTTCACTCATGGAAATGCAGCAATGAGCATATGAACCACTTCAAGCACAGGCAGCTGCCTGAGCAGATCTGACCTGACCTGACCTTTTCATTCAACAGCTTTGTCCTTTCAGTACCCACTCTTTGAAACCCAGCACCTGGGTATCTTGTACATCTTTTTATGCTGGTTTGGGTTGGTTTTTATTATTTCATGTCCTTTGACCTGTTCTTTTGAGCAGAAATGTGATTTCTATATACATATGAATTCTGGTCATCATCCCCTAGAGCTTCTGGACTCTGTGGCTCACTTGCAAACCAGTTTGACAGAAGGCCAGAAATGCTAAGTTCCCAAAAGTCAGGGGAAAGTGGAATGCCAGATGAGAAACCTCTGGGACTAAACATCCATGGGAGGCCTAACAGCTGTATTCCACAACTCCATTAAGTACTTGATGTTTTGCTGAATTGCAGTTAAATCTCAAGGGTGGTTGGCTTTTGGGTTGGTCTCTTCAGGATCCCAGCTGAGCATTGTGCAGCCAGAGCCACAAATACATGTGCCTCTGCTGTGTAAGGCAGGTTTCCATCATGCCACACAGCACTGTGCATGGATCCATGGGCTGGTAGAGGCTCAAGATGACTTGATCAGAGCACAAGGGGCTGGGCCACCAAATGAGCCTGTCTGAGGTTTTGCATCTCACTCACAAGCGTGGGAGCTGCCTTTGCACAGAGCTTTTCACCCACAGTGGAAGCTATTGGCTTTGGTAGTTGGAAAATGACATTAATGAGCTGTCAGTTACAGACTTGAGCTTCACTACAGGTTTGTGTTTTTGGGGAGAAAAAGCCATGGGCAGCTCCCTGTGGGACATGAAGAGCAGCTCCTGTCCTGCTGGTTCCTAGGGCTACACAGAACATCCTTCATTTGTTAAAAGCATTATGGAAACCTTGCTCTGCCTCTTTCCTGGAGTCATATTTTGACCTCCTTCCTTTTTACTTCCGTGATTCAGAGGCCCCACTGGATGATGTTTGTCACAGCACAGAGATTAAGCTAGTCAGAAAAAGCATAGCCCAGCAGCATGCTGCAGGAGGGTCACCATCCACCACCCCACCACACAGGATCCCAGGACCCCGGGATAGAATAGAATAGAATAGAATAGAATAGAATAGAATAGAATAGAATAGAATAGAATAGAATAGAATAGAATAAACCAGGTTGGAAGAGACCTTTGAGATCATCAAGTCCAACCTATCACCCAACACTATCTAATCAACTAAACCATGGCACCAAGGGCCTCATCCAGGCTCTTCTTAAGCACCTCCAGGGATGGTGACTCCACCACCTCCCTGGGCAGCACATCCCAATGGCCAATCTCTCTTGCTGGGAAGAACTTCTTCCTAACATCCAGCCTGAACCTCCCCTGGCACAGCTTGAGACTGTGTCCTCTTGTTCTGGTGCTGCTTGCCTGGGAGAAGAGACCAACCCCCTCCTGGCTACAACCTCCCTTCAGGGAGTTGTAGAGAGCAAGAAGGTCTCCCCTGAGCCTCCTCTTCTCCAGGCTAAGCAACCCCAGCTCCCTCAGCCTCTCCTCACAGGGCTGTGCTCCAGACCCCTCCCCAGCTTTGTTGCCCTTCTCTGGACACCTTCAAGTCTCTCAATGTCCTTCTTAAACTGAGGGGCCCAGAACTGGACACAGGACTCAAGGTGTGGCCTAACCAGTGCAGAGCACAGGGCAGAATGACCTCCCTGCTCCTGCTGGCCACACTGTTCCTGATGCAGGCCTGGATGCCATTGGCCTTCTCGGCCACCTGGGCACACTGCTGGAATGTTAGGGTTTGGAAGGAACCTCTGGAGATCATTCTGTCCCAGCCCCCTGTGCCAGAGCAGGACCATTGAACCCAGCACAGGTGGCACAGGAACACATCCAGACAGGGCTGGAAAGGCTCCAGAGAGGGAGACTCCACAGTCTCTCAGGGCAGCCTGCTCCAGTGCTCTGTGACCCTCACAGTGAGGCAGTTCCTCCTCATGTTGAGCTGGAACCTCCTGTGCTGCAGTTTATACCCTCAGCCCCTTGTCCCTTACCCTGTGCCTTCACCTTCTACCCCTTGTAACAAATCGCGGTCAATCCTCGATGGGTTTTTACCGTACAGAATCCCCCTCAGGATCAGAGGCCTCCACTGTCACGACCAGAGTGTTGACAGGAATGTCTTCAGACACTTCTTCTTTGTACACAGGCTTGTGGAAAACAGGTGGCTCGTCCACATCTGTCACAAAGACTTTAAAGGTGGCAAGGGAGCTGGAGTTGTACTGCACGCCCGACACGAGGGGCTCGGGGTTTGTGGCGTTGATCACCAGGTCATAGGCTGGAGCTGCTTCAAAATCAAGAGCCTGGAAAACATGGGCAGGGGGAAATGGTGCTGTAAGCCAGGGTGCCTACCAACCTGGAGTACTGCATGCAGGTCTGGAGCCCTCAACACAGGAAGGGCATGGACCTAAGGGAGAGGGTCCAGAGGAGGCCATGAAAGTGATCAGGGGGTTGGAGCAGCTCTGCTACAAGGACAGGCTGAGGGAGCTGGGGGTGCTCAGCATGGAGAAGGGAAGGCTCCTGAGAGACCTAATAGCAGCCTGCCAGTACCTGCAGGGGGCTACAAGAATCACAGAATCACCAAGGTTGGAAGAGACCTCAAAGATCATCGAGTCCAACCTGTCACCACAGACCTCATGACTAGACCATGGCACCAAGTGCCACATCCAATCCCCTCTTGAACACCTCCAGGGATGGGGACTCCACCACCTCCCTGGGCAGCACATCCCAATGGCTAACAACTCTCTCTGGGAAGAACTTTCTCCTCACCTCCAGCCTAAACTTCCCCTGGGGCAGCTTGAGACTGTGTCCTCTTGTTCTGGTTGCTTGCCTGGGAGAAGAGACCAACCCCCACCTGGCTACAACCTCCCTTTAGGTAGTTGTAGAGAGCAATGAGGTCTCCCCTGAGCCTCCTCTTCTCCAGGCTAAGCAACCCCAGCTCCCTCAGCCTCTCCTCACAGGGCTGTGCTCAAGGCCTCTCCCCAGCCTCGCTGCCCTTCTCTGGACACCTTCAAGTGTCTCAATGTCCTTCTTACACTGAGAGGCCCAGAGAGACTGTTTGCAAAGGCCTGCAGGGTCAGGACAAGGGGCAGTGGCTTCAAACTAGAAAAGAACAGATTTAGATTCTATGTTAGGAACAAGTTCTTTACCATGAGGGTAGTAGAGCACTGTAAAAGACTGCCCAGGGATGTGGTTGAGGCCCCATCCCTGGAGATATTCAAGGTGAGGCTGGACAGGACTCTGAGCAACCTGATCTAGTTGAGGATGTCCCTGCTTATGCAGAGTGGGGTTGCACTAGATGACCTTTGGAGGTCCCTTCCAGCCCAGCCCATTCTAAGATTCTATGACTCTATGATTCTTTATTAGCAGGGGGAGCTCCCACAGGACACCACAAAGTCTCCCTCTTCTCAAGCAGATATAGATGCTGGGTGCAGACAAAACAAGGGAGAGCTGTCATCTGCAAGGACACTGGGAGCAGCCCTTTTAAATGAAACCATATGCCCACACAGAGGATTCCTCAGCATCTGCATTTCCTCATGTTGTTGCCACCTAAGTTTGATGACTATATCCTGTTTACAACAGTGGTATTTATAGATCTATCCAAGTCCCAGGTGGCCTTCAGCTGGCAAAAGTCATGTGAGGGTTGCTACAACATGGAGGTTCTCACAATTGCCTCCTTGGGAAAAAGTAACTCTGAGGTTAAGCCTGAAGAGGTTCATAGGATGATTTAGGTTGGAAATGACCTTAAACATCATCCAGTTCCAAGCTCCCTGCATTGGCAAGGACACCTTCTCCTAGACCAGATTGTTCAAGGCCTCATCCATGGTTAGGTTGGGCTTGCTCCACTACCAGCCAGTGTCCTCTCCTGCAAACCATACACTCATAGAATTGTCAGGGTTGGAAGGGGCCTCAAGGCTCAGCCAGTTCCAACCCCCCTGCCATGGCCAGGGACACCTCACACTACAGCAGGTTGCTCACAGCCACATCCAGCCTGGCTGCAAACACCTCCAGGCAGGAGGCTTTCACCACCTCCCTGGGCAACCTGTGCCAGGCTCTCACCACCCTCATGGGGAACAACTTCTTCCTCACATCCAATCTCAATCTACCCATTTCTAGTTTTGCTCCATCCCCCCAATCCTATCAGAGAATCATAGAATCAGTCAGGGTTGGAAGGGACCACAAGGATCATCTAGTTCCAACCCCCTGCCATGGGCAGGGACACCCCACACTAGATCAGCCTGGCCACAGCCTCATCCAGCCTGGGCTTAAACACCTCCAGGGACAGGGCCTCAACCACCTCCCTGGACAACCCATTCCAGGGCTTCACCACTCTCACAGTGAAGAACTTCTTCCTCACCTCCAACCTGAATCTCCCCACCTCCAGCTTCATTCCATTCCCTCTAGTCCTATCACTCCCTGAGATCCTGAGCAGTCCCTCCCCAGCCTTCTTGGAGCCCCCTTCAGATACTGGAAGGCCACAATGAGGTCACCTCAGAGCCTTCTCTTCTCCAGACTGAACAGCCCCAATGTTTTCAGTGACACCCTCGAAAGTCCCTCCTCAGCCTTCTTGTAGCCCCCTTCAGATGCTGGAAGGCCACAATTAGGTCTCCTCAGAGCCTTCTCTTCTCCAGCCTGCACAGCCCCAACTCCCTCAGTCTGTCTCCATAGCAGAGCAGCTCCAGCCCTCTGCTCATCCTTGTGGCCCTTCTCTGGACACCTTCCAGCACCTCCAGATCCTTCCTGTCCCAGGGGCTCCAGAACTGGCCCCAGAGCTCCAGCTGTGGTCTCAGCAGAGTGGATCAGAGGGGGACAATCCCCTCCCTGGCCCTGCTGGCCACACTTCTCTTGCTGCAGCCCAGGCTCTGCTTGGCTCTCTGGGATGCAAGTGCTGACTGCTGGCTCCTGTTGAGCTTGTCCTCCACCATCACATCCATGGCCTTTTCTTCAGGACAGTTCCTGTTCATGGCAAATCTAGGGCTGTATATATGAAAGGGAGGACTATAAACCCATCTGCTCACCTTGTTAACCTTCAGGAACCCTCGGTTTGTTTCAGAATCTGTCTCTATGATGAAGGTATTGTTAGGATCTCCCTCCTTCACTTGGTAAATGATGTAGGAGCTCCCTGTGCCAGGCTCATCTCCATCTGTGGCTTGAATTTCTAATAGTACAGTTCCTACTGGGAGATTTTCAGCAACAGTCACACTGTCATACTGAGGAGAGAGAGATTGTTGGAACAGGACACACAGAGCAACACCTGCAGATAAAAATCTGAGCACTGCAACAAGTTTGTGACCCACAAGCATGGAGGTGTTTTAACCCAGAGCAGCTCCTTGAGGGAGGGAAGCTGTGAGTGCATTTCACTGCAGAGGTGTAACCAGGTCAGAGAGGTGCACAAGAGCAGTTGTGAAGTGCCTTGCAACAGTCCAGGTGAGTTACTTCACTGCCCAGGGGCACCCAGAGCTGCAAGATGGGCAGTAGAATCTCTGCAAAGTTGCTATGTCCCCTTTTGTTTTTAGCCATCTGTTTAAAGGGGATGGGTTCTCTGTCAGTGGACAAGCTGCTAGTACAGCAGGAGTCCCACACCTTTAGCTCCTCTGGTGGAACCACACCACAAGCACTGCTCACAGCAGTAGGGCTGCTTTGAGCACTGCAGACACAGCTCCTCTGCACCCAGTGAGCACTCTAGACACTGAATGCCACATCATCAATTGCTCTGTGCACCACAGGCCATGGCCACACCAGCAGCCTAGCTCCATCTACTCTATATGATGTGTGCCCTGACCTAGAGTGTCATCTTGAGACCAAGTCCAGGTCTGAGGCTTTGAGGTAAGAAGGTCACCAGCCTGCTATGGAGGCACCTAGACTGCTCCTGTGATTGTCAGCAGAGAGCTGGGCAGTGCAGCCAGCAAAACCCAGAGTCCAGCACAGCTTCCCAGAGTGGGCACCTACACCTGATGGAGTAGGAGACAGCTCTCCTAAGCCCACCATCTACATTGCCTACAAGTATGGTGGGAGCTTAGACACGTAGAGGTAGACACTCTACCTACTAGAGCATCTGCAGGGAGGCTTGGGCTAGCTGGCAGGCCTGCAGGTCTCTCTCTCAGATGCCAGCACCCTCACAAGGGGAAGAGGCAAGAGCCTGATACCTGTTCCACAGCCAAAGGCCAGCAGACAGACATTTGGACATGAGTCACTGGTCATTGTTTCTGGTTAAGGCAAACAGCCCTTGACTTCCATTCACCTTCTGGCCTTTCTGGATACCTCAATAACGTGTTTGGAAGGGAACCTGGGAGATATTGGCTCTTTCTTTTTTTCTTCTCTATTTACCTGCTTCAATTCATTTTAAAGTCTTTCCTTCCCCCTTTCCCTCCAGAACCTACATTCCTTTAACAGAATCATTCCTTTCTGTAGACAGAGCTCTCCACTGAGCAAATGACTTAATGTTTCAGAATTAACTATGAGTCAGTCCCACTGTTCACTATCTAGGCAGAGCTTATAGGCAGGCTTTGCAGCAAGGCCTTGCCTTCATTTTCACTAGTGGCTTGTTCTGGTTCTCATTATGCAAATGGTTTCCTTCCCACTGGCATTCTATGGAGATGGAATGTATGCTCACACATTTGTCAGACAGCAAACCCAGGGCTAAAAATACTCACATCTGATCTTTCAAAGATGGGAATCTGGTCATTGATGTCAATGACATGTACTTGCACATCACAGACTGTTTGGAATGCTGCATGGAAAGAGAACAAACGTCATGGCAATCCTCCTGCTGAAAATAGCTTCCCTCCAAAAGGGCTCACTGTCAGCAAAAGTGAATGCTGCCAGTTGCCCAGGCCAAGCAAAGCTCTGCTGCTGGAAGAAGCACTTGAACTCCAACATCTCTTTGTCAGTGAAAACTTCATTCACTCTGGGGCCAAGTAGCCTGTGGTCAGGGATGTAAGGACAAGGTGAGGAGAAAGTTCTTCACTGAGAGAGTCGTTCACCCTTGGAATGTGCTGCCCAGGGAGGTGGTGGAGTCCCCATCCCTGGAGGTGTTCAGGAGGAGATTGGATGTGGCACTTGAAGCTATGGTTTAGTAGTCACGAGGTGTTGGGTGGCAGGTTGGACTTCATGATCTCTGAGGTCTTTTCCAACCTTATTGATTCTATGATTCTATATTTTGTACATCTTCTTTGCATTCCATTGTAGCCTGCAGTTTTGCTTGTACATACAGCTTCATTTGCTTCCAGCTGAGCTGCTCTGGCAATTTAATGCTGGGGGGAATTTTCAACCCACCACATCCCTGTATCTCAAGATCAAGGCAGTACCACACCAGAGCAAGCCTGACCTCAGTGCTGCTGCCTGGCCAGTGAATCCTCCAGGTCTCCTCTCATCCCTTGGACTCAGAGCACAGGGGGTGGCAATGTGAACAGAATGAACAGAGTTATTCCAATGCATAACAGCAGGTTTTACTTACCTGTATCTGACACCAGCACCTTCAAAGTGTAGTTGGATGCCATGCCCCTGTTTAAGGACTGGCTGGTTAACTGCAAAACCCCAGTGTCTTGCTGAATGATGAACAGCTGGCCTGTAGGAATAGCAGGAACCTGACTTTGGATGCTGAATAGCAGACGAGAGTTCAGGGTGTCCTCCTGGTCCATGTCCGTGGCAAACACAGTGCCAATACTGCTGCCTGTGGCAGAGGAGACACCAGTCAGTCAGAAAATGCAATGGCCCTGTCCCTCCACAGAGGTGCATGCTGGCAACAGTCACCACACAACCCAGAGTAGAGCTGGTTGGAAGAGACCTCCAAGATAGAATAGAATAGAATAGAACAAACCAGGTTGGAAGAGACCTTCAAGATCATCGTGTCCAACCTATCATCCAACACCACCTAATCAACTAACCCATGGCACCAAGCATCCTGTCAAGCCTCGCCCTGAACAGCCCCAGCGACAGCGACCCCACCACCTCCTCAGGCAGCACATTACAGTGGGCAATCACTCTCTCTGGGTAAAACTTCCTCCTAACCTCCAGCCTAAACCTCCCCTGGTGCAGCCTGAGACTGTGTCCTCTTGTTCTGGCACTGGTTGCCTGGGAGAAGAGACCAACCCCTGCCTCACTACAACCCCCCTTCAGGTAGTTGTAGAGAGCAATAAGGTCACCCCTGAGTCTCCTCCTCTCCAGGCTAAGCAACCCCAGCTCCCTCAGCCTCTCCTCACAGGGCTGTGCTCCAAGCCCCTCACCAACCTTGTCACCCTTCTCTGGACTCATTCCAGCAAGTCAGCCTCCTTCCTAAACTGAGGGGCCCAGAACTGGACACAGGACTCAAGGTGTGGCCTAACCAGTGCAGTGTACAGGGCACAATGACTTCCCTGCTCCTGCTGGCCACACTGTTCCTGATGCAGGCCAGGATGCCATTGGCCCTCTTGGCCACCTGGGCACACTGCAGGCTCTTGTTCAGCCTACCATCAACCAGCACCCCCAGGTCCCTTTCCACCTGGCTGCTCTCAGCCACTCTGACCCCAGCCTGTAGCTCTGCATGGGGTTGCTGTGGCCAATGTGCAGAACCTGGCACTTGGATGTGTTCAATCTCCTGCCCTTGGACTCTGCCCATCTGTCCAGCCTGTCGAGGTCCCTCTGCAGAGCCTCTCTACCCTCCAGCAGATCAACTCCTGCCCCCACCTTGGTGTCGTCAGCAAATTCACTGATGACAGACTCAATGCCCTCATCCAGATCATCAGTGAAGATGTTAAAGAGGATGGGGCCCAGCACTGATCCCTGGGGCACACCACTGGTGCCTGGCTGCCAGCTGGCTGTGGCACCATTCACCACCACTCTCTGGGCTCAGCCTCCAGCCAGTTCCTAACCCAATGCAGTGTGCTCCCATCCAAGCCATGGGCTGACAGCTTGGCCAGGAGTCTGCCATGGGGGACGGTGTCAAAGGCCTTGCTGAGGTCCAGACAGACTCCATCCACAGCCTGCCCCACATCCACCAGGCAGTCACCTGGGCATAGAAGGAGATCAGGTTGGTCAGGCAGGACCTGCCCTTCCTAAACCCATGCTGGCTGGGCCTGATCCCTTGGCCATCCTGTAAGTGCTGTGTGACTGCACTCAAGATGACTGTTCCATAATAAGATGACCTGTTCCATAATAAGATAAGCCAATCCAACCTTCCACCCACCCCAGAACGGTCAACACCAAACCATGTGCCTAAGCACCAGGTCTACAGGCTGCTTGAACACCCCCAGGGATGGTGACTCCAGCACTGCCCTGGGCAAACCATTCCAAAGGTTGAGAGCATTTTCAGGGAAGAAATATTGCCTAATATCCAGCCTGAACCTCCTCTGGTACAGCTTGGAACCATTTCCCCTAGGCCTGCCTCTTGTCATCAAGGAGAAGAGGCTGCCCCCTCCTCGCTCCAACCTCCCTTCAGGGAGCTGTAGAGAGCAATAGCAATGCAAATAAAAAATGCAGCTGTGTGGAGAACACTGCAATGGACTCAATCATTTGACTCCTGGGTGTTTCTCCTTTAGCATCCCAAACAGCTGGTTTGGGCTTGGGGCAGTCAGGAGGTCTGTGCTTAATCATGAGGTCTGTGGTGACAGGTTGGACTTGATGATCTTTGAGGTCTCTTCCAGCCTTGGTGGTGATTCTGTGATTCAGTCCAGAGTGGCTGGGCTACATGTTTTGATCACAAACAGCCTTGAACCAAACATCTGATCCAGTACCTGAAGGGAACCTAGGAGAGGGCTGCTGAGGGACTGTTTGCAAAGGCCTGCAGTGATAGGATGAGGGGCAATGGTTTGAACTTAGAGAAGAGCAAATTTAGATGGATGTTAGGAACAAGTTCTTTATCATGAGGGTGGTGGAACACTGGAACAGGTTGCCCATGGAGGTGGTTGAGGACCCATCCCTGGAGATATTCAAGGTGAGGCTGGACAGGGCTCTGAGCAACCTGATCTAGTTGAGGATGTCCGGGCTGACTGCAGAGGGGTTGGACTGGATGAGCTTTGGAGGTCCCTTCCAACCCAAACCTTTCTATGATTCTATGTGAAGTCCTGGGGGCAGGTTTCAGTGCATTGAAGCCAAAGACACTATGCTGGGGGAACATCTGGATGAGGAGCAATGGGTTCATGCCACTTTTAGAGCAGCATTTCTTGCATTAGGAATGAAAGGGCTGCTTTTCTTTACACACTCTAAGCAGTTGTCCAGAACTGTGGTTGGGGGGAAAATGCAGTTTTTCTATTTCAAAAGGAGCAGCATATATTTAAGTAGGGGTCTTGAACAACCTTCTCAGGTTATGGAAATCCCTTCCATGTCAATGATCCTTGAGGTCTCTTCCAACCTTAGTGATACTGTGATACTGTAATTACTGAAGCAAAACCAACAGGGCTGATTGCACAGGAGAACATTTCTCTGGGACAGCTACCTTTTACCCTTTGGTATCAGAGTTTCCAGCTTTATTTGCACCCAGAAGGAAACAAAAACAGGACTAGAATGATGTGTCAGGAAGGAAGTGGCAGCCTCTGCTCCCTTGTGCCCTGGGGTAGGACAAGAGGCAATGGATGGAAACTACAGCACAGGAAGTTCCACTTCAACATGAGGAAGAACTTCTTCACTGTGAGGGTCACAGAGCACTGGAGCAGGCTGCCCAGAGAGGTTGTGGAGTCTCCTGCTCTGGAGCCTTTTCAGCCCTGTCTGGATGTGTTCCTGTGTGACCTGTGCTGGATTGTATGGTCCTGCTCTGGCAGGGGGGGTTGGACTTGATGATCTTTGGAGGTCCCTTCCAACCCCTAGCATCCTGGGATCCTGTGATGCTGTGTGAAGGAGTGGAAGATGTTTTCTTACCTGCACCTTCATTTTCTTGAACTTCCAGCACAGTGAGGGCCTGCTGGCACACAGGGGGGTTGTCATTAATGTCCTCCACAATAACATGAATCTGCAGGGGCTTGTCCACCAGTTCCCCCTCTTTATCTTTTGTGACCACAAAGAAAGTATACTGCAAGGAGAACACTGAGGTTTAGATGTGCTGAATGGCTGCTGTGACAATGTTTGGTGTTTAGATGCTTACCTATGGGACCATTCCATGCAAATGAAATACTCTCTCATATGTTTGCTCAGTATTTTCATTCTCTTTGATTCAGAGCTCTTCCATCATCCCTCAGGGCCTGAGGTCTGAGTTGGCAAAAGCATTTAAAAGCCCTGAATATTTATACTGCACTGCAAACTGCCTCTCACAAAACCTCAAGAAATCCAGGCATATCACTTTTTTGGCACTGCAAATTCATCTGTCAACATACAGAGATGGGATTCCTCCATCCTACCTGATCTCTGGCCTATTCTGTGCCCAAAGTTCAGAATTACAGAGTTAACCAGGTTGGAAAAGACCTTCAGGACCACCAAGTCCAACCTATCACCCAACACCATCTAATCAACTAAACCATGGCACCAAGTGCACATCCAATCCCTTTTTTAACACCTCCAGGGATGGTGACTCCACCACCTCCCTGGGCAGCACATCCCAATGGCAAATTACTCTTTCTGGGAAGAACTTTCTCCTCACCTCCAGCCTAAACTTCCCCTGGCACAGCTTGAGACTGTGTCCTCTTGTTCTGGTGCTGATTGCCTGGGAGAAGAGACCAACCCCCACCTGGCTACAGCCTCCCTTCAGGTAGTTGTAGAGAGCAAGAAGGTCTCCCCTGAGCCTCTTCTTCTCCAGGAAGCAAAAGGGGACAGAAGATTTGAGTACAGTGTCCAGTTCAATTTAAGAAGGACATTGAGGCACTTGAAGGTGTCCAGAGAAGGGCAACAAAGCTGGGGAGGGGTCTGGAGCACAGCCCTGAAGGGAGGCTGAGGGAGCTGGGGTTGCTTAGCCTGGAGAAGAGGAGGCTCAGGGGAGACCTTCTTGCTCTCTCCAACTCCCTGAAGGGAGGTTGCAGCCAGGTGGGGGTTGGTCTCTTTTCCCAGGCAAGCAGCACCAGGAGGACACAGTCTCAAGCTGTGCCAGGGGAGGTTTAGGCTGGAGGTGAGGAGAAAGTTCTTCCCAGAAAGAGTAATTTGCCATTGGGATGTGCTGCCCAGGGAGGTGGTGGAGTCCCCATCCCTGGAGGTGTTAAAAAAGGGATTGGATGTGCACTTGGTGCCATGGTTTAGTTAGTCATGAGACGTTGGGTGACAGGTTGGACTTGATGATCTCTGAGGTCTTTTCCAACCCTATTGATTCACTCATTCTGTGATTTTCTGTCTAAAAGACCCCCTAGTAAGCAATTTCAGTGAACTTCACAGTTGCAACTGCAAGTTCAACTCAGCTCCTGCTGTGAAGTGATCCCTGAGGCCCTTGTAATCTGGACTAGCCCTGAGACATCAAAATTTCCTGCCCTTCACAAGTGCCACTGCCTAACTCTTGCTCTTTCCTCAATCCTGCCATGGTTAGCCTGTGTTGTATGTTGCCCATAGACTGTGGGCAGTGACTGGAGCTGCCAGCCCCGTGGGAGGTGTTGTAGGGTTCCAAGCTGAAGGCTGTTTCCAGTGCAGTAGATGAATGTGCTTTCATACCTATTAAAGCCATTCCCAAACACAAATGACAAGAAACAAACCTTTTCCTTCTTTCCCTCCCCCTGCCCCCCACTTCTATCCTTTCTAGTTGGCTTTCCCACATTTATTCCCACACCAGTAACCAGCTTCCTGCTATGGGGAGGTTTTAGGTGGTTTGTTGTGGGGGTTTATTCCCCCCAGTCAGTGAGGTTCTATGTGTTTACTTACAGCATCCTTTTCTTCCCTGTCCAGTGGTTCAGTCACATAAATGACCCCATCCTGGTCGATGGAGAACGGCAGCCTGGGCAACTTTTCCTTTTCAAACACGTCAAAAGTGACATCTGGTTCATTTGAGTGCACCTGAATAGAACAGAATAGAACAAACCAGGTTGGAAGAGACCTTCAAGATCATCGTGTCCAACCTATCATCCAACACCACCTAATCAACTAACCCATGGCACCAAGCATCCTGTCAAGCCTCACCCTGAACACCCCCAGCGACGGCAACCCCACCACCTCCTCAGGCAGCCCATTCCAGTGGGCAATCACTCTCTCTGTGTAAAACTTCCTCCTAACCTCCAGCCTAAACCTCCCCTGATGCAGCCTGAGACTGTGTCCTCTTGTTCTGGTGCTGGTTGCCTGGGAGAAGAGACCAGACTCTGCCTGACTACAACCTCCCTTCAGGTAGTTGTAGAGAGCAATAAGGTCACCCCTGAGTCTCCTCCTCTCCAGGCTAAGCAACCCCAGCTCCCTCATCTCTCCTCGTAGGGCTTATGCCCCAAGCCCCTCACCAACCTTGTTGCCCTTCTCTGGACACGCTCCAGCAAATCAAAATCCTTCCTAAACTGAGGGGCCCAGAACTGGACACAGGACTCAAGGTGTGGCCTAACCAGTGCAGTGTACAGGGGCAGAATGACCTCCCTGCTCCTGCTGGCCACACGGTTCCTGATGCAGGCCAGGATGCCATTGGCCCTGTTGGCTGCCTGGGCACACTGCAGGCTCATGTTCAGCCTACCATCAACCAGCACCCCCAGCTCCCTTTCCACCTGGCTGCTCTCCAGCCACTCTGACCCCAGCCTGTAGCTCTGCATGGGGTTGCCATGGCCAAAGTGCAGCCCCTGGCACTTGGATGTGTTCAGTCTCCTGCCCTTGGCCTCTGCCCATCTGTCCAGCCTGTCGAGGTCCCTCTGCAGAGCCTCTCTACCCTCCAGCAGATCAACTCCTGCCCCCAGCTTGGTGTCGTCAGCAAATTTACTGCTGATGGACTCAATGCCCTCATCCAGATCATCAGTGAAGATGTTAAAGAGCATGGGGCCCAGCACTGATCCCTGGGGCACACCACTGGTGCCTGGCTGCCAGCTGGATGTGGCACCATTCACCACCACTCTCTGGGCTCAGCCTCCAGCCAGTTCCTAACCCATCGCAGTGTGCTCCCATCCAGGCCAGGGGCTGACAGCTTGGCCAGGAGTTTGCTGTGGGGATGGTGTCAAAGGCCTGAAAACACAGAAATAAATCAGGAGGGTGGACTGACATTTAACAGGGATCCTTTCTGGACCAGAAACAGAAAAGGCTGCATTCCTGAGAGCTTCATAAACCAGAAAGTCAGCAGTTTGGCAAGCTCTTGGGGTGAGCTGCAGAAAACCAGTCTGATAATCTGCCTCTTCTCTTTGAAGAGCTGTGATGAAGCCATTTCACCTCAGTTTGTCCAGCTGTCCAGGTGGGCTACAGCACATCTCTTTTATGGATAGGTTTAGAGATGTGGAGCTGAATGGTAATACACAAGAAGAAAGCACTGTAGGTGTGCTTGAATGTCTTGACACTAATTGGTTCCATCTCCTTACACTCTCTTCTTGCCTGTGGCTTTGGTTTATCTAATTCTGAGCTATGGAGCAAGAAAGCAAGCACCCAGCACCCATCTGCACTTGTGTGAGCACCCATCAAAGTCTGTGGTCTGGGATCTCTAGTGGCATGCTTCAGATTTAAAATGCAATGGATTCATTAGAAGACTGCTAATTAGTGAAGGGGTCCATACTACTAATAATAGTAGTCCATACTACTTATAGTGTGGCCAGCAGGAGCAGGGAGGTCATTCTGCCCTATACTCAGCACTGGTTAGGCCACACCTTGAGTCCTGTGTCCAGTTCTGGGCCCCTCAGTTTAAGAAGGACATTGAGACACTTGAAGGTGTCCAGAGAAGGGCAACAAAGCTGGGGAGGGGTCTGGAGCACAGCCCTGTGAGGAGAGGCTGAGGGAGCTGGGGTTGCTTAGCCTGGAGAAGAGGAGGCTCAGGGGAGACCTTCTTGCTCTCTCCAACTCCCTGAAGGGAGGTTGTAGCCAGGTGGGGGTTGGTCTCTTCTCCCAGGCAACCAGCACCAGAAAAAGAGGACACAGTCTCAAGCTGTGCCAGGGGAGGTTCAGGCTGGATGTTAGGAAGAAATTCTCCCCAGAAAGAGAGATTGGCCACTGGGATGTGCTGCCCAGGGAGGTGGTGGAGTCACCATCTCTGGAAGTGTTTAGGAAGAGCCTGGATGAGGCACTTGGTGCCATGGTTTAGCTGATGAGATGGTGTTGGGTGATAGGTTGGACTTGATGATCTCAAAGGTCTTTCCCAACCAGGTTCATCCTGTGATACAGTTCATGTTTTGTACTGCCTAGCAGCAGCTGCATTTGATTTTCCCCTAGGCAGAGTCAACATGGCATGTGAAACTAATCTCCAGAATGGGAGCTCCATCCCATGTTAGTTTTCCTTCCTTGGCACTGCTCAGTTACTCTTGCACACTGGATCCAAGGAATCCTGCCATGTCCAAGGGATGACAGCTGTGGGAATGTCAGTGCCAAGGCATTTCTCTAAGTCCAACATTACTGAAAGGCTGCTGGGCTGCTAGTTAATATTTATTGATGGATGTATCGCCACCGGCCTGCAGTCACCACCAAACCATCTTGCATTTGCACTGGGAAAAGAGGAATATCTGGGGAATGCAGCATGCTGAAGCAGGGCTTCTCAGTCCTTCTGGGGTCCTTTTGATATAGCAGGTGTGCTGCATCAGAAAAAACAGTGCCAAAACTGGTCACAGCAGCTGAGCCTGAGGGTGGGGGACTGCCCGCAACAGGGTTGCGTTGGAGCTGGTCCCCTGCCAAGCTCTCCTGCAGATGGAAGAAGCTAACCTCAAAACAACCTTCAACAGGTTAACCAACCCTTGGTTTGCCCAAAGCTTGGAAGGGCTGAATGTTAGAGCAATGCTGGAAGTGCTCTAAGAAACACATTGGGAAAGGAGAGTGTCACCTCCACAGAGGCATCCAACTGCCATACGTCTGTCTGCAAGTTCCCTTCAGGTGTCTCAGGAGCTTTGTCTCTCATACTGTGCCAAATAGCCTTGTAAAGCACAGTTTTTTTCCTCCTCCAGCCTGTAACAGGATTCTCCAAACATTTCCTTTGTCTATGGGTTATTCTCACACACAGGCAGTGCTAGCACCCTCTCCAAGCTGAAGGGCAAAGTCTAGTCATACTGTTTGAATCATAGAATTGCCAGGGTTGGAAGGGACCTCAAGGCTCAGCCAGTTCCAACCCCCTGCCATGGGCAGAGACACCTCACACTACAGCAGGTTGCTCACAGCCACAGCCAGCCTGGCTGCAAACACCTCCAGGCAGGAGGCTTCCACCTGGCACATGCTGTGCCAGTGTCTCACCACCCTCATGGGCAACAACTTCTTCCTAACATCCAATCTGAATCTACCCATTTCTAGTTTTGCTCCATCCCCCCCAGTCCTATCACTCCCTGACACCCTCAGAAGTCCTTCCCCAGCTTTCTCGGAGCCCCCTTCAGATACTGGAAGGCCACAAGAAGGTCTCCTCAGAGCCTTCTCCTCTCCAGACTGAACAGCCCCAACTCTCTCAGTTTGTCCTCATAGCAGAGATGCTCCAGTCCTGGTGACTCAGTCACCTTCAAACCATTAACAAGTTAATGAGACCTGCACTAAGAATCATTTCCAAAGGATAGCTATATGAAAAGACAACTGGGAGGGTCTCAAGTCCTTCTGGAGATGTTTGCTATTGAATGCAGTGGGGACAGCCTCACAGTTAGCTGGGAGAAAATGACACTGTGGTACCAAAGAGAAGCACAAAGGGCCCTACCTGGCTGATGTTGACAGGGTGGACTTGGGTTGAGTTTTCTAGGATGTGGATGGTGGGAGGAGCTTTCCACAGGCTCTCCTTCACTGTGATGATCACATCAGTGCTGCTGGTGAAAGCATTTGTTGTCATCCCAGCCATGTCCTTCGCAGTGACGACGAGTGTGAAGGTGTCCTGCTTCTGAGGATCTAAGTAATAAGAGCCTAGAGGGAGAGAAAAGAGCCAAGTGGAAGGAAGCAGGGACTGTGGAGATGGTTCAGCTGCCCATTGACTCCTACATGCACTATGTTCCTCCATCTGCTCAGTATCAAATCTCAGCAAGCGGTTCCCTCTGGCTTCTCTGAAGGATGCAGCACAGCATCGTGTGGATGGGATCATGCAAGACCTCTGTGCTGTGGTCTCCTCTTGTGCAGACACCTCACTGAAGGGCCATCACTTCACTGAGGCTCTTGTTCAGCCCAGCAGTGGAGATAGAGTGGCTCAAATCATCACTGTTCAGCTGGGATTGTGTGAGCAGCTGAGCTTTCTCTGCCTTTTTTATGTTATTACTTCGAGGTTTCAAGCAAGGGAATGAATCCCAAGAGAGGACTCATCATAGTCCTGAGGGCCAGAGGATCTGCCTCTCTTCTTCCTAGATACTAACTTAGTTCTGCTAACTTCCCTTGAATCTGGTGGGGCACAAACAAGCTTCCCCCACACCAGGGCCTTGCTGGAGTATGTTCAGAGAATCACAGAGTCAGTCACAGAATCACAGAATGTTAGGGGCTGGAAGGGACCTCAAAAGCTCATCCAGCCCAACCCCCTGCCAGAGCAGGATCACCCAGGGCAGATCACACAGGAACACAGCCAGGTAGGTTTTGAATATCTCCAGAGAAGGAGACTCCACAGCCACCCTGGGCAGCTTGCTCCAGTGTTCTGTCACCCTCACAGGGAAATAATTCCTCCTCCTGTTTCGATGGAACTTCTTATGCCTCAGCTTGCACCCATTGTCCCTTGTCCTGTCAATGGTGGAAGTTGAAGCATAGGAAGTTCCATGGAATCACAGAACTGTCAGGGTTGGAAGGGACATCAAGGACATCTCACAGTACATCACGTTGCTCACAGCCACATCCAGCCTGGCCTTACAGACATCCAGGGATGAGGCTTTTACCACCTCCCTGGGCAACCTGTGTCAGTCTCTCACCACCCTCATGGGGAACAACTTCTTCCTAACATCCAATCTCAATCTACCCATTTCTAGTTTTGTTCCATCCCTCCCAGTCCTGTCATTCCCTGACACCCTCAAAAGTCCCTCCCCAGCTTTCTTGGAGCCCCCTTCAGATACTGGAAGGCCACAATTAGGTGCTCAGAGCCTTCTCTTCTCCAGACTGAACAGCCCCAACTCTCTCAGCTCCAGCCCTCTGCTCATCCTCATGGCCCTTCTCTGGACACCTTCCAACACCTCCAGATCCTTCCTGCAACAGAGGCTCCAGAACTGGACACAGTGCTCCAGCTGTGGTCTCACCAGAGAGGAGCAGAGGGGAAGAATCACCTCCCTCCACCTGCTGGCTATGTTTCTAATTCAATCCCCCTACCATGGGCAGGGACACTCCCCACTTGATCAGGTTGCCCACAGCCACATTCAGCCTCCCAGAGTAGGTTTATTCAGAACTGAACATCAGAGCTGTGTGGTTGTTTTGCTCCTACGAGCACCCAGGAGCTCAGGCTTGCTTTTAGACAAACAGGACTCTTTTTACATACCTGTCCTGCTAGGTGAGATTGCTCCAGTGACACTGTCAATCTGGAAAAGCATTTCTGGATAAGGGTTGGGAAAGTGGTGGAGAATGCTGTAGGTCAGCTGCGCGTGGGGAGTTGTAGGATCGTCACGGTCAGTGGCGTGGACGTACATGAAAGGCTTGCCTGTTGGGGTTAGAGAAGCAACAGTGGTAAGAGGAGAAACACACAGAGCATGTGAGCAGAGCCCTCAAACCAAGAAGATAGCCTATGGCAAACTGCTGCTGTTTCATTATTTCTTTACTCTGCTCTTTTGAGATCCCATCTCGAATCCTGCCTCCAGTTCTGGTGTCCCCGGCAGCAGAAGGACACAGAGCTGTTGAAGCGAGTCCAGGGGAGGGCCACAAGGATGATCCAAGGGCTGGAGCACCTCTGCTGTGAGGATAGGCTGAGGGAGCTGGGGGTGCTCAGCCTGGAGAAGAGAACATCCTGCACCTTCAGTCTCCTCTACTTCAAGCTCCAAGCCCCAGCTCCCTCAGCCTGTCCTCAGCAGGGAGATGTTCCGCTCCCTCCAGCAGCTTTGTGGCTCTGTGCGGGAGTCTCTCAGGCAGATCCCTGAGGTCCTTCTTGAACTGAGAGGCCCAGAACCGGACACAATATTCCAGATGCGGCCTCAGCAGGGCAGAGCAGAAGGGGAGGAGAACCTCCTTGCCTTTGCATTGTGCTACAGCTGCTTGGATCCTTGCTTTTGTACAATCCTGTGGGAACAAAAACTGACCTTTACTTCAGGTTGTTGAAGTGCTGCACCCACTTCATCTCTGGAGTTCAGGAACCTACCCAGCTAGATTAACTGTATTTTGTATATATTTATATTTTAGATATGCAATTACAGTTCAAAATGTTATATATGTGTGTGTTTGTCTATATTTATATAAAATATATCTTTATCTAAATAGATAGAAACATATTATATGCATAGTTGTTTCTAGAGTTAATATATACTTTGATTTATATATATGTGTATGTATTTATATTGTATGTATATAAAAGATATATTCATATAAATGTATAAATATATTGTATATTCATTTATATAGTTAATATAATTATGTCTTTGTATGTTAGAATAGAATAGAATAGAATAGAATAGAATAGAATAGGATAGGATAGGATAGGATAGGATAGGATAGGATAGGATAGGATCAGGTTGGAAGAAACCTTTGAGATCATCGAGTCCAACCTATCATCCAACACCATCTAATCAACTAAGCAATGCAAGCCAGCACCCCATCAAGTCTCCTCCTGAACACCTCCAGGGATGGTGACTCCACCTCCCTGGGCAGCCCATTCCAATGGGCAATCACTCTCTCTGTGTAGAATTTATTCCTAATCTCCAGCCTAAACCTCCCCTGGCACAGCTTGAGACTGTGTCCTCTTGTTCTGGTGCTGGTTGCCTGGGAGAAGAGACCAACCCCCACCTGGCTACAACCTCCCTTCAGGAAGTTGGAGAGAGCAAGAAGGTCTCCCCTGAGCCTCCTCTTCTCCAGGCTAAGCAACCCCAGCTCCCTCAGCCTCTCCTCACAGGGCTGTGCTCCAGACCCCTCCCCAGCTTTGTTGCCCTTCTCTGGACACCTTCCAGCAACTCAACCTCCTTCCTCAACTGAGGGGCCCAGAAGTGGACACAGGGCTCAAGGTGTGGCCTAACACATATGTGTGTGTTTATTTATATAAGAGTTACATAAAATATATCTTTATAAAAATATATAAATATGTGTATATTATTGATAGAATCAGTAAGATTGGAAAGACCTCAAAGGTCATCAAGTCCAGCCTGTCACCCAACACCTCCTGACTAAACCATGGCACCAAGTGCCACATCCAATCCCCTCTTGAACACCTCCAGGGATGGGGACTCCACCACCTCCCTGGGCAGCACATTCCAATGGTGAACAACTCTCTCAGGGAAGAACTTTCTCCTCACCTCCAGCCTAAACTTCTCCCAGTGCAGCTTGAGACTGTGTCCTCGTGTGCTGGTGCTGGTTTATACAGTTAATCTATAATTATCTTTATATCTTTCATATGTGTGTGTGTTTATTTATATTCTATATACACATAAATATATACAAATAGCACTAGAGAAATATTTCATAGTTATAGAGTCAATGGATACAATTATATTTTTCTGCTATTTGTGGGTGTTTCTTTATATTATATTTCTATATAAATACATATTGATATAAATAGATTATATGTATGCTTCTTTAATTTGTTAATAGATTTAATTATATTATATATTAGATCTGTTATATATGTGTGTCTATTTATATATATATATAAATATCCATTGATATAAATGTACTATATTTGAAGAAGTTCTTCCCCATGAGAGTGGTGAAGCCCTGGAATGGGTTGTCCAGGGAGGTGGTTCAGGCCCTGTCCCTGGAGGTATCACAGTATCACAGTGTCACAGTATAACCAAGGTTGGAAGAGACCCCAAGGATCATCAAGTCCAACCTGTCCCAACAGACCTCACAACTAGACCATGGCACCAAGTGCCACATCCAATCTCCCCTTGAACACCTCCAGGGATGGTGACTCCACCACCTCCCTGGGCAGCACATCCCAATGACGAATGACTCGCTCAGTGAAGAACTTTTTCCTCACCTTGAGTCTAAACCTCCCCTGGCACAGCTTGAGTCTGTGTCCCCTTGTTCTGGTGCTGGGTGCCTGGGAGAAGAGACCAACCCCCTCCTGTTTACAACCGCCTTTCAGGTAGTTGTAGAGGGCAATGAGGTCTCCCCTGAGCCTCCTCTTCTCCAGGCTAAGCAACCCCAGCTCCCTCAGCCTCTCCTCACAGGGCTGTGCTCAAGGCCTCTCCCCAGCCTTGTTGCCCTTCTCTGGACACCTTCAAGTGTCTCAATGTCCTTCTTAAACTGAGGGCCCCAGAACTGGACACAGGACTCAAGGTGTGGCCTAACCAATGCAGAGTACAGGGCACAATGACTTCCCTGCTCCTGCTGGCCACACTATTCCTAACGCAGGTCAGGATGCCATTGGCCCTCTTGGCCACCTGGGCACACTGCTGGCTCATGTTTAGGCAGCTGTCAATCAGCACCCCCAGGTCCCTCTCTGTTTGGCAGCTCTCAGCCACTCTGACCCCAGCCTGTAGCTCTGCATGGGGTTGCTGTGGCCAAAGTGCAGCCCCTGGCACTTGGACTTGTTGAATGCCATCCTGTTGGACTCTGCCCATCTGTCCAGTCGGTCGAGGTCCCTCTGCAGAGCCTTTCTGCCCTCTAACTGACCAACATCTGCTCCCAACTTGGTGTCATCTGCAAACTTGCTGATGACTGACTCAACCCCCTCATCCAGATCATCAATGAAGATGTTAAAGAGGATGGGGCCCAGCACTGATCCCTGGGGCACACCACTGGTGCCTGGCTGCCAGCCGGATGTGGCACCATTCACCACCACTCTCTGGGCTCGGCCCTCCAGCCAGTTCCTAACCCAGGCTTTAAGCCCAGGCTGGATGAGGCTTTGGCCAGCCTGATCTAGTGTAGGGTGTCCCTGCCCACGGCAGGGGGGTTGGAACTGGATGATCCTCGCAGTCCCTTCCAGCCCTGACTGATGCTATGATTCTATATCTGTGTGGGTATGTATTTATGTCTGTCTACAATACCCTGACATCTATTAACTGCACTCTTCAGTGATGGTGCTGAATACCTGGCCGGGAGTTCTGCCTCACCACTCCCGTGTACTGCGGCTGGTCAAATACGGGTGGGTTGTCATTGATATCCAACACATGGATTGTAACAGCACATGGGCCTTCCACCACGCTTCCCTCTTCATCCAGACTTTCCACCTTGATTTGGGAAAAACAAACAGAAACCACCAAACATCAAAATCCAGAGAAGCATCACGGTACCACAGTGCGTGAGAGGCTGGAAGGGAACTCAGCATTGAGTCCAAGCCCCCTGCCAGAGCAGCATCACCCAGGGCAGTCTGCACAGGAATGCACCCAGGTGGGTTTGGAAAGTCTCCAGAGAAGTAGACTCCACAACCTCTCTGGGCAGCCTGCCCCAGGGCTCTGCCACCCTCAC
The DNA here is from genome assembly GCF_014839835.1 of Dryobates pubescens. Classification (NCBI taxonomy): domain Eukaryota; kingdom Metazoa; phylum Chordata; class Aves; order Piciformes; family Picidae; genus Dryobates; species Dryobates pubescens. The sequence goes on along the minus strand of NC_071625.1, from coordinate 27,745,223 downwards.
ACCAAAGAGGTTTCTCCTTATGTTGAGCTGAAACCTTCTCTGTTCAAGCTTGAACCCAGACTTCCTTGTCTTATTATTGCACACCACCCAAAAGAGCTTGGTCCCCTCCACTTGACCCCCACCCCTCACATATTGATAGACATTGATCAGATCCCTCTCAGCCTTCTCTTCTCCACACTAAACAGCCCCAGGGCTCTCAGTCTCTCTCCACAGGGGAGATGCTCAAGTCCCCTACTCATCCTCATGACTCTCCCTTGGACTCTCTCCAGCAGGTCTCTGTCTCTCTTGAACTGGAGAGCCCAAAACTGGACACAGGATTGCAGCTGTGGCCTCACCAGGGCAGAGTAGAAGCAGAGAGCAACCTCCCTAGCCCTGCTGGCTACACTTTTCTTGATGCAAACTAAAAGACATAAACGAACATCAGGCTATCAAACACCAGCTCATTCCTGCTGTGATGCAAACATGGCGAGAGCCAACTCTCAGTGGCTCCATCTAGAAGGACAAATCTATGCTGGTTACTCACCAGGAGTAATTTGGCACACAATGAAATGCTAACACCACCAAACAGCCTACTCCTGCCTGCTCCTGGTGACAACTTTTCAGAAGGCAATTTCTCCCTTCCAGTCTCAGCTGACTGCTTGTATTCTCACACAGCTTGGGCCTCATGCTTCCCTTTACATAGAAATAGACACCTTCTCTGGGACAAGGGGAAAACCCAGCAGAGAATCATAGAATCAATAAGGTTGGAAAAGACCTCAAAGACCATCAAGTCCAACCTGGCACCCTACACCTCATGACTACTAAACCAAGGCTCCAAGTGCCACATCCAATCCCCTCTTGAACACCTCCAGGGATGGTGTCTCCACCACCTCCCTGGGCAGCACATCCCAATGGCCAGTCTGTCTCTGTGTAGAACTCCTTCCTAACCTCCAGCCTCAACCTCTGCTGGTGCAGCTTGAGACTGTGTCCTCTTGTTCTGGGGCTGCTTGCCTGGGAGAAGAGACCAACCCCCACCTGGCTACAACCTCCCTGCAAGGAGTTGGAGAGAGCAAGAAGGCCTCCCCTGAGCCTCCTCTTCTCCAGGCTAAGCAACCCCAGCTCCCTCAGCCTCTCCTCACAGGGCTGTGCTCCAGACCCCTCCCCAGCTTTGTTGCCCTTCTCTGGACACCTTCCAGCATCTCAACATCTTTCCTAAACTGAGGAGTCCAGAACTGGACACAGGACTCAAGGTGTGGCCTAACCAGTGCTGAGCACAGGGCACAATGACCTCCCTGCTCCTGCTGGCCACACTGTTCCTGATGCAGACCAGGATGCCATTGGCCTTCTTATCTACCTGGGCACACTGCTGGCTCATGTTCAGCTGCTGTCACCCAGTACCCCCAGGTTCCTTTCTGCCTGGCTGCTCTCCAGCCACTCTAACCCCAGCCTGTAGCACTGCATGGGTTGGCCTTTGACACCGTCCCCCACAGCAAACTCCTGGCCAAGCTGTCAGCCCCTGGCTTGGACAGCAGCTCTCTGAGCTGGGTTAGGAACTGGCTGGAGGCTGAGCCCAGAGAGTGGTGGGGAATGGTGCCACAGCCAGCTGGCAGCCAAGGCACCAGTGGTGTCCCCCAGGGATCAGTGCTGGGCCCCATCCTGTTCAATATCTTCATTGATGATCTGGAGGAGGGCATTGACTCCATCATCAGCAAGTTTGCAGCTGACACCAAGCTGGGGGCAGGAGTTGTTCTGTTAGAGGGTAGGAGAGCTCTGCAGAGGGACCTTGCCAGGCTGGACAGATGGGCAGAGTCCAACAGGATGGCATTCAACAAGTCCAAGTGCCAGGTGCTGCCACAACATTAAACAGAGGATTCAAATGTGCTGTTGTAAATCTCAACCAGAAAAATGAGCTGCAGGGAACTTAATTTGTGGTTCTGACTACATTTTTGTTCCAAACAATCTGACTCCTTATTTTTCAGCCTTCATTGGCTTTAAAGCACCAGGTTTATATTATGCCTGTCAAACATTATTCTGTTTGCATGATTGAATCCTAATTATTTATGCCTAACCAAGAATCATTTTTCAGTTCTGCCATCACTTCTTCTTGTCTGCAAAGGATTCTCATGCTTAGGGTGAATAACTTCTAGGGCTAGAAACTTCTCCTCTCCAATTCCAATCCAGGAGTGTTTCAAAGCTGAGAACATGGCAGCTCCTTCTCAGCTGCCAGTGCCTCAGAAAAAGGCAACACCATTTTTCACACAGAAGAACAGCACATAGAATCACAGAACTGTCAGGGTTGGAAGGGACCTCAAGGCTCAGCCAGTTCCAACCCCCCCTGCCATGGCCAGGGACACCTCACACTACAGCAGCTTGCTCACAGCCACATCCAGCCTGGCTGCAAACACCTCCAGGCAGGAGGCTTCCACCACCTCCCTGGGCAACCTGTGCCAGGCTCTCACCACCCTCATGGGCAACAACTTCTTCCTAACATCCAATCTCAATCTACCCATTTCTAGTTTTGCTCCATTCCCCCCAGTCCTATCACTCCCTGACACCCTCAAAAGTCCCTCCCCAGCTTTCCTGTAGCCCCCTGCACATACTGCAAGGCCACATTTAGGTGTCCTTGGAGCCTTCTCCAGACTGAACTGCCCCAACTCCTTCAGTCTGTCCTCATAGCAGAGGAGGTGCAGCCCTCTGCTCATCCTCATGGCCCTTCTCTGGACAGATTCCAGCCTGGCTTTGAAAACTTCCAGGGACTGGGCTTCCACCACCTTCCTGGGCAACCTTTTCCATGGCCATACCAGGGCCAAAAGATTGCCTACCTGCTGTCCCACTCCCAGCAGTGCTTGGCATGAGATCCTTATGAAAGGAGTGTAACAGCAGGATGAGCACAGCATGCTCTCCCCTCTGATAGCCCTCCAACATCTGCCAAGAAGCTTTCTGTTGCTGTCTAACAGAGGTTAGATCTGTCTCTCTGCCTCTAAGTGCCATGTACTTGCAGTGTTTGGCACTAAATGGATTAGAATCTTCCTAAACAGATTACAGTAGCTTGTTTTCCCATTCCAGCCATGGAAATCACCCTATCAGTCTTCAGTGGATCTCGTTCAGGAGCTGGATTTCACTTGCAGTCAAGTGTCCTCCTCAGAGAAGGAAAATTAAAAGGTTGCTGGTGGTAATTCTTGTTTTGTCAACACAACCTTCCTGTGCTGAAGGAGAATTTCCCATGTGTGAAGTCTTTCACCCCTGTAAAACCACCTGTCTTCCAGAAAGGCTTGGTGTTAAAAAGGAAAGAGCTGTCTGTACACACAGGCCAAAGAAAAAGGATCTGACATTTCAACAGGTTTCATTCATTTGGTTTTACAGAGGGAAGGGGAAGAGAAGGGAGGGGAGGGGAGGGGAGAAGAGGTTCAGAGAGGAGAGGAGAGGAGAGGTTCAGAGAGGAGAGGAGAGGAGAGGTTCAGAGAGGTTCAGAGAGGAGAGGAGAGGTTCAGAGAGGAGAGGAGAGGTTCAGAGAGGAGAGGTTCAGAGAGGAGAGGTTCAGAGAGGAGAGGTTCAGAGAGGTTCAGAGAGGAGAGGTTCAGAGAGGTTCAGAGAGGAGAGGAGAGGTTCAGAGAGGAGAGGAGAGGTTCAGAGAGGAGAGGTTCAGAGAGGAGAGGAGAGGTTCAGAGAGGAGAGGAGAGGTTCAGAGAGGAGAGGTTCAGAGAGGAGAGGAGAGGTTCAGAGAGGAGAGGAGAGGTTCAGAGAGGTTCAGAGAGGAGAGGAGAGGAGAGGTTCAGAGAGGAGAGGAGAGGAGAGGAGAGATTCAGAGAGGAGAGGAGAGGAGAGGAGAGGTTCAGAGAGGAGAGGAGAGGTTCGGAGAGGAGAGGAGAGGAGAGGTTCGGAGAGGAGAGGTTCGGAGAGGTTCGGAGAGGTTCGGAGAGGTTCGGAGAGGAGAGGTTCGGAGAGGAGAGGTTCGGAGAGGAGAGGTTCGGAGAGGTTCGGAGAGGAGAGGAGAGGAGAGGTTCGGAGAGGTTCGGAGAGGAGAGGTTCGGAGAGGAGAGGTTCGGAGAGGAGAGGAGAGGAGAGGAGAGGAGAGGAGAGGAGAGGAGAGGAGAGGAGAGGAGAGGAGAGGAGAGGAGAGGTTCGGAGAGGAGAGGTTCAGAGAGGAGAGGTTCAGAGAGGTTCAGAGAGGTTCAGAGAGGAGAGGTTCAGAGAGGTTCAGAGAGGAGAGGAGAGGTTCAGAGAGGAGAGGTTCAGAGAGGAGAGGTTCAGAGAGGAGAGGTTCAGAGAGGAGAGGAGAGGTTCAGAGAGGAGAGGAGAGGTTCAGAGAGGAGAGGTTCAGAGAGGAGAGGAGAGGAGAGGTTCAGAGAGGTTCAGAGAGGAGAGGAGAGGTTCAGAGAGGAGAGGAGAGGTTCAGAGAGGAGAGGAGAGGTTCAGAGAGGAGAGGTTCAGAGAGGAGAGGTTCAGAGAGGAGAGGAGAGGTTCAGAGAGGAGAGGAGAGGTTCAGAGAGGAGAGGAGAGGTTCAGAGAGGAGAGGTTCAGAGAGGAGAGGTTCGGAGAGGTTCAGAGAGGTTCAGAGAGGAGAGGAGAGGTTCAGAGAGGAGAGGAGAGGTTCAGAGAGGAGAGGAGAGGAGAGGTTCAGAGAGGAGAGGAGAGGAGAGGTTCAGAGAGGAGAGGAGAGGTTCGGAGAGGAGAGGTTCGGAGAGGTTCGGAGAGGAGAGGTTCGGAGAGGAGAGGTTCGGAGAGGAGAGGTTCGGAGAGGAGAGGTTCGGAGAGGAGAGGAGAGGTTCGGAGAGGAGAGGAGAGGAGAGGAGAGGTTCGGAGAGGAGAGGAGAGGTTCGGAGAGGAGAGGAGAGGAGAGGTTCGGAGAGGAGAGGAGAGGAGAGGTTCGGAGAGGAGAGGAGAGGTTCGGAGAGGAGAGGTTCGGAGAGGAGAGGAGAGGAGAGGAGAGGAGAGGAGAGGAGAGGAGAGGAGAGGAGAGGAGAGGAGACCCAAACTGAATATTAATAACTCTACCTTGCATTTTTGTCATTCATTTTTTTTACCTGCAGCCTGTGCTCTGTTTTGTTCTCCCAGTCCAGAGACCCATTGAGATACAGGATTCCTTTCCTTGGTGCCAGTTCAATTATTCCATCTGTTTCACCAGTCACTCTAAAACTCACAGCAGGTGGCTTGGATGTGAACTAAAATGAGGCAAAAATCAGTGACAGAACCATGGCTTTTGTAATATTTTCACAATAATTGAAACAATTTCATGGCTTTGATAACTATTAAAATCTATTGGAAGTTCCTGCTGGGTTGAGGGAATGATATTCCAAGAGTTTGCTCAAACAAATCTGCTCTTTGCTGCTCTTCAGCAGAGGAGTTTTCCACCTTATCTCCTGGATGCTGCAGGAAATCCCAGCTGCTGCTTCCTTTCCAAAGCAAACCCCTGGTCAGGACAGGGCTCAGTCTGAGCAAGGGAATGCAGAAACATCATAGAGTCATAGAATCAATGAGGTTGGAAAAGACCTCAGAGATCATCAGGTCCAACCTACTACCTAATGCCTAACACCTCCTGACAACTAAACCATGGCTCCAAGTGCCACATCCAATCCCCTCTTGAACGCCTCCAGGGACAGGGACTCCACCACCTCCCTGGGCAGCACATTCCAATGGCCAATTACTCTTTCTGGGAAGAGCTTTCTCCTCACCTCCAGCCTAAACCTCCCCTGGTGCAGCTTGAGACTTTGTCCTCTTGTTCTGGTGCTGGTTGCCTGGGAGAAGAGACCAACCCCCCCACCAGCTACAGGCAGTAGTTGTAGAGAGCAAGAAGGTCTCCCCTGAGCCTCCTCTTCTCCAGGCTAAGCAGCCCCAGCCCCCATTTCCCTGGGAGCTGGAGCTATCCTTCAGTGGTTATGGCTTTGGGAAGCAAGCCCCAGAGCTGACTGAAAATGATGACCTCTGGGAACCCATTCTCTGGGAATGTGAATTTTCTTAATACCTGTCTGAGGACAAGCTCTTGAAAAACGTGGTTGTGAGCAGAGGCTGTCTCCTGCTCTTTGCATATAGCCTCTTGAATTGCCAGATAGAGGAAGTCAGAGTTAATTTCACATCCTCTCAGCTCTTTGTTTTTCCCACCAGCAGAGATGACAACACTTCCCAGCAGCTCAGTGTCTGCCAGCTGTGGACTTCTTGACCCGAGTGGATGCCAAGGGGCGTTTGATTACCTGGTAAATGAAGCGCACTCCTCCTCCTTCTGGAACAGAGAAATTCATGTCCTGCAGAGGCCCAGTTACATGCAAGTCCCCCACATCCTGGCACACAGCCTGGGAGAGAGAAAGAAAAGGATGGAGGGAAGCAGCTGAGGGATGTCTCCTGTCACCACGCACAAACAGCCGCTCTCCATCACCCAGCCTCTTGCAAGTGTTCTGCTGTGGTACCAGGGAGGAGAGGTTTGAACAGCTCTGGATTCTTTAGTGCACATCCACTTTAAGAAGCAGTTAGGGAGGGTTCTTTAGTGCACATCCACTTTCACAAGCAGTTATCTGTTAATTAATTTGAAAGCAAACCCTTGGGCCCTGCCCTTTTCTAACCACTACATAATTAAGAGGTTTGAGCTCGCTTCCAGGGGCAAACAGGAGCACCAAAAAGCTGAGAGCAAGAGCAAGGTCCTAAAAGCTTTTCTGAATCAGCTCTGTGTTCCCAGCAGGATCAGCCACATCCCATCCAGGAGCTGCACAGCCCTGTGACCACAAATGTGTCAGGAGACCCTACCCCACAGCTGGGGAGGAATTGGAGCTGCACCCCTTGTAATATCCTCAGTAAATCCAGGCTGGATGAGGCCTGGGGCATTCAAGCCTAGTAGAGAGGCATCCATGTGTTGGAGCAGATGAGCTCTGAGGTCCCTTCCAGCCCAAGCCATTCTATGATTTGGCTGCACAGATAAAACTCCTTTTCTTCTGGAGTAAACCAAATGATGTTGCTGGGGTTTTTTTTGCCTTACAGCTTTGGGGTGCCACTGTCACCCTGCTGATCACCCTGTGGAGCAGGGCTCTGGGAGTGCATGTTCTCTGCTGCATGACTTTTCCCCTGGATTTGGTCCTAGTGCTGCTGGGGCAGCTACGTGGCCTCTCACAGAAAAGCACAGTCTACATATGAGCAAGGGAAGCCTTCACTCTGCCTAGGACAAAGCCATGGCCAAGTGGAGTGCAGTCTGCCCTAAAGCACTGCTGTGGATGTGTGGGTGGGTGAGCTACAAGTGGGGTTTGAATAATGCCAGATCCTGCATAATGGATGTTGCCCTCATCACCTCTGAGGGCTTGTGGCTCCTTTCCCAAACAGGAAAACTACAACATTGTGAGAACTGGAAGAGGAGGGGGTGGGATGCTAGAGAACATTACTGACAGCAGAAAAAACAACAACCAAAGGGCCTTACAATGGGTACACATTCACAGGTTCACAGATTGCATTGGGTTGGAAGGGAGCCTCAAAGGGCATCCTGTCCAACCCCCCTGCACTCAGCAGGGACACCTCCAGCTACAGCAGGCTGCACAGGGCCACATCCAGTCTGAGCTTGAATGTCTGTAGGGATGAGGCCTCAACCACATCCCTGGGCAGCCTGTTCCAGTGTTTCACCACTCTCACTGTGCAGAACTTCCTTCTGGTGTCCAACCTAAATCTGCCCTGCTCCAGTTTCAAACCATTGCCCCTCGTCCTGTAATTCCAAGCCCTTCCCACATACAAGGAAAATGTATTTTACATCTACCTGTCCCTATTTTTGTTGACTGCTGGGCTCCTCCAGGGACAAGGTAGAATAGAATAGAATAGAATAGAATAGAATAGAATAGAATAGAATAGAATAGAATAGAATAGAATAGAATAAACCAGACCTTTGAGATCATCAAGTCTAACCTATCACCCAACACCATCTAATCAACTAAACCCAGTGCCTCATCCAGTCTCTTCCTAAACACCTCCAGGGACAGTGATTCCACCCCCTCCCTGGGCAGCACATTCCCATGGCCAATCTCTCTGGCTGGGAAGAATTTCTTTGTAACATCCAGCCTAAACCTCTCCTGGCACAGCTTGAGACTGTGACCTCCTGTTCTGCCACAGGTTGCCTGGGAGAAGAGAGCAACCCCCACCTGGCTACAACCTCCTCTCAGGTAGTTGTAGAGAGCAAGAAGGTCTCCCCTGAGCCTCCTCTTCTCCAGGCTAAACAACCCCAGCTCCCTCAGCCTCTCCTCACAGGGCTGTGCTCCAGACCCCTCCCCAGCTTTGTTGCCCTTCTCTGGACACCTTCCAGGTATCAGCACCCTGGATCTGACCTGCTCCACCTGTCCCTGTGCCACACTGTTGGGCACAAGCTGGCTGCTGGAGGGTTGTTCCCAGGGCCATTTTGTGGATGGGACCTGCTTGGTCATGTTCTTTTCCGTGGAGGAACAAAGGCTGCCATTATAAAACCCAAGGGGTCCAAAGTGCAGGCTGTGAAGCAAGGAAGAGATATCTCTCCCTGTTGATTAAAATGACTTTATATGGCCCATAAATATTTCCAAACGTATGTCTACAGCATGAATCACTGCTCAGGGGCCTGAAGGGGAACTAGGGCTTCTCTCCTTGGCCCATATCTGGCAGGCATCCCTTTTGAAGATAGCTGCAGTGCCTGCAGACTGGCTTCACGGGGAGTTGGCACAGCCAGAGGCAGCAGCTTCTGAAACGGGAAGGGAAGAGCAGGTTCTCGCTGCTGCACCTCACTCCCACCCCCCAGGGTCCCCATAGTCTGAGGCACATTTCATTGATGTGTATTTTACTCTGCTTTTAGCCTGTTCTGTTAGCTTCAGTTGTAAAGCAGAAGTCATGACTGCAACCTTTGCAGACATCCATGAACCAGAGGATCAGGGAATATGAGAATCAGGGAATCAGGGAACCAGAGAATCAGGGAATCAGGGAATATGAGAATCAGGGAATCAGGGAATATGAGAATCAGGGAACCAGGGAATCAGAGAAACAGGGAATATGAGAATCAGGGAACCAGGGAATCAGGGAATCAGGGAATATGAGAATCAGGGAACCAGGGAATCAGAGAAACAGGGAATATGGGAATCAGGGAACCAGGGAATCAGGGAATCAGGGAATATGAGAATCAGGGAATCAGAGATTCAGGGAATATGAGAATCAGGGAACCAGGGAATCAGGGAATCAGAGAAACAGGGAATATGGGAATCAGGAAATCAGGGAATATGAGAATCAGGGAATTAGGGAATATGAGATTCAGGGAATCAGGGATTCAGAGATTCAGGGAACCAGGGAATCAGGGAACCAGAGAATCAGGGAATAAGGGAATATGAGAATCAGGGAATCAGGGAATATGAGAATCAGGGAATCAGGGAATATGAGAATCAGGGAATCCAAGAATCAGAGAATCAGGGAATCAGAAAATAAGAGAATCAGAGAATCAAGGAATCAGAGATTCAGGGAATGAGGGAATTAGAGAATCACAGAATCAGGGAATCACAAAATGGTCTGGGTGGGAAGGGACCTCCAAAGGTCATCCAGGCCAAACCCCATTGAACTGAAGAGTTGAGGCCAATAAATAGCATAATTAATACATTTCACTTCCAGCAAATGCTCTGAAAAGGGATTCACAGAGGTGGGATGAGGAGGAGAAAGGATCAATATGCACGGTTTAAACTCTGTGCCATTATAAGCCTTGGAGCACGTTTGATATGTCAGCAGCACGTGTCTGGATTATAGCTCAGAAGAGGATACAGATGTCCTCACTCTGTGCTGATCTGGGGCAGGTTTTTAAACCTTTTCCAGCATTAAACCCACTTTGGGGGGTGGGAAGCAGTAGACAAGGAGGAAACACAAAAGGTAGCACAGGTAAATTGGTGTCTTTCAGGCTTTTTCTATGGTTTTTTTTTTTCCCTGATGACTGACATGTTGTCTTAACTTTTGGCCATGGGGGCCACACACATGTCAGGGCCACACTCCCACACCCCGAGTTAGAGCTGCTCTGCTGACACAAGCTGCCAGCCCGACCTGCAGGCTGGGATGCCCTGGGGGTTAGAGCTCAGAGGCTCGCAGGCAACCTTTGCTGTTTGCTCCCAGATAAAAAAAGGAAAAGCTGGAACTCACCAAGTGAATGACAAGCAGAAACTGAAGTCCACACAGCTTAAACATACTGCAGTATGCTTTGCTCCAGCTCCTGAAAAGAAGAGGTGAGAGCCACTTTAACCCCACAGAGCTGGCTCAGGCTTTTGGAGGGTAAAGGCTACGACTAATCTTCCCTGAGGCTGAAGGAAGGACCAGGGAGGCTCTGCCCATGGAAGGAGAGACTCCTAGCTAGCTGGGAATGTCATGCCCATCAGGTCTGTCCCAAGTGGTGCAGAAGGTGCCCCACAGAGCGAGAGCCTCAAGCAGCTGTCAGAGATTGAGAGTGGCACCAAGCATCAAGCCACACAACCTCGCTGTTGCAACAGCTCTGTGTCATGCAAGCCCCTTTTTCATTTCTGCTTTGCTGAAGGCAGCCCCACGTTCACAGGAAACACTAGAACCACAAGCAGATGAAAGGCTTGCAGGGGCCATCGTCAGGCCTCTGGTTACAAAACCCCCACAACTGCTTGGTGTGGCTTGCAGAGGAAGCTGGAGGTGCCACAGAATGGTAGAATGGTAGGGGCTGGACAGGACCTCTGGAGACTATCGAGTTCAACCCCTCCCTGCCAGAGCAGAGTCACCCAGGGCAGGTCACACAGGAACACATCCAAGCAGGTTTGGACAGTCTCCAGAGCAGGAGACTCCACAACCTCTCTGGGTAATCTGTTCCCAGTCTCCATCACCCTAACAACAAAGAAGCTTTTCCTCATGTTGAGGTGGAACCTCCCATGTTCCAGTCTGTATCCATTGCCCCTCATCCTACCACCACTGAAACGAGCCTGGCCCTTTCTTGACACCCACCCTTCAGGTAGTTGTAAACATGGCTAAGATCCCCTCTTACTCTTCAACAGACTAAACAGCACCCCTTAGACACCATGGTCAATGGAAACAAAGTTTTGAGGTCTAAGGAATCATGGAATGGCTTAGGTTGGAAGGGATCTCGGAGATTATCTGCTCCATTTCTCCTGCCATGGGCAGGGACACCTCTCAGCCAGACTTGGCTACCCAAGCCCTCATCCAACCTGACCTTAAACACCTCCAGGGAGGAGGCATCCACAGCCTCCCTGAGCAGCCTATTCCAGAGTCTCACTACCCTCAGACTGAAAAACATCTTCCTAAGCTCCAGTCTAACCCTGCTCTGCCTCAGCTTCAAACCATTCCCCCTTGTCCTGTCTCTCGACACCCTTATGAAAAGTCCCTCTGCAGCCTTATGTAGGATCCCTTCAGCTATTGGTGGCTCCTTTCAGGTGCCTGCTTTGGATTTGAAATGGCTGAGCAGACACTATCATGCCTTATGTTACATCCTCCTGGAATCTAAGTGAGTACCTCAGAATTAAATCCTGCTTTCTCACCACCTCTGTATTTGAACAAAAAGAATGAGGCTGCTCCTGGAGAGAGGTGAACCTGGGGTACAGTGCTATCCTCTTCAGTAGTGCTTTGTGTAGCTCATAGAATCATAGAATCAATAAGGTTGGAAAAGACCTCAAAGACGATCACCAAGTCCAACCTGTTACCTAACACCTCATGACTAACTAAACCATGGCACCAAGTGCCACATCCAGTCCCTTTTTGAACACCTCCAGGGATGGTGACTCCACCACCTCCCTGGGCAGCACATTCCAATGGCCAATTACTCTTCCTGGGAACTTTCTCCTCACCTCCAGCCTAAACTTCTCCTGGCACAGCTTGAGACTGTGTCCTCTTGTTCTGGTGCTTCTTGCCTGGGAGAAGAGACCAACCCCCTCTTTGCTACAACCTCCCTTCAGGGAGTTGTAGACAGCAATGAGGTCTCCCCTGAGCCTCCTCTTCTTCAGGCTAAGCAACCCCAGCTCCCTCAGCCTCTCCTCATAGGGCTGTGCTCCAGACCCCTCCCCAGCCTTGTTGCCCTTCTCTGGACACCTTCAAGTGTCTCAATGTCCTTCTTAAATTGAGGGGCCCAGAACTGGACACAGGACTCAAGGCACTCATATCTACAAGTACCCTTCAGCCAGCACATCACTGTCCCATGTGGGCCCAAAGAGAAGACGGTGCAGAGGCACAGCTCCCACCAGATGCCTTCCTATTTGGGCTTCCCATCATACCTCTTTTCTTTCCCTTTTCTTTTACCTCTTTTCTTTCCTCAGTGGCTGACCCAATCCAGGACCTGTGAATACAGAAGCTGCTGCCCACACTGCTGCTCTGTCCAGCACTCAGTCTAGGGCATGCCACAGGACTTTGTCTTGCAAATCCCATTCTGAGCAGGGTCTTTGTGTGTGTGCAGCTATGGCCTTTCCCTGGGCTGTAGCTAGCTGCAAGGGTATTGGTAGAAATAAAATGGCACACAGAAACATTCAGGTTGGACAAGACCCTCAGGATCACCAAGTCCAACCATTAACCCTACTCTACAAAGTTCACCCCTAAACTGTATCCTCAACCACCACATCCAAATGACCTTTAAACACATCCAGGGTTGGTGACTCAACCACCTCCCTGCGCAGCCTATGCTAGTGCCTGAAACCCTTTGGAACCAGGAGTGAGCATGAAAATCATTACATTTTCTAGGACATAAAGGCTGAAGGTGATCCCCCTGTAGCTGCCTGGCAATGATTCCTGCTGAGCAGGTCCCTCTCACTTCCCTGCTTCCAGACAGATGGGAGAAAGGGCCTGGCACAGGCAGGTCAAAGGTAGAGAAAGCACTGTGAACTTCCTGGGAAGACACTTTGAGCCAAGTCTATTGCTGATATTTCAGTTAGATAGTCAAAAGAAAATAATTTGATTCCAGTCTCTCTTCAACAGCCTCTTCACTTCCCTCCTCCTGGCCTCTTCTGAATACATCAGCCAGTTGCAGCTGCTCTTTACGGCATGGTAGGCACTCCAAAAACAACTAATTCCTTGTTAATTTGGAGTGGCAGGTGGGACAGAGGACTGTCCCCAAGGGGGAAGTTTAGTGTGTGCCCAGCAGCTGCCTGCATGCTTTGGGCTCCCCAGCCCAAGAAAGACAGAGAACTGCTGGAGAGAATCCAAGGGAGAACCATGAGGATGATTAGGAGACTTGAGAGAGACTGAGAGCCCTGGGGCTGTTTAGTCTGGAGAAGAGAAGGCTGAGAGGGGATCTGATCAATGTCTATCAATAGATGAGGGGTGGGTGTCAAGTGGAGGGGGCCAAGCTCTTTTGGGTGGTGCACAGCAATAAGCCAAGGAACAATGGACACAAACTTGAACATAGAAGGGGTCAGTTCAACGTGAGGAGAAACTTCTTTACAGTGAGGGTGGCAGAGCCCTGGAGCAGGCTGCCCAGAGAGGTTGTGCAGTCTCCTCTGGAGACTTTCCAACCCCACCTGGATGCCTTCCTGTGCAGACTACCCTAAGTGATCCTGCTTGGGCAGCAGGGTTGATGACCTCTTGAGGTCCCTTCCAACCTCTAATACACTGTGATATTGTGATCTGCCCCTCCGGGGGAGGCACGGCCCCTTGACCAGCCAGCAGTGGGGGGACAGCAGGGAGCTAAAAATCCTGAGGAAAAAGGCTGTGGGGTGGTCTGGGGATGCCAAAGAGAGAGAGTAAGACCTACTCTGCTGAGGAGAAAGATTGAGGAAGAGACACATCCAGCCCTGGCAGGGGGGACAGAAGATGGTGGGAAACGCACTCCTCACGAGGCTCTGTGACCGTGCTGGGGCTCAGCCAGGATTCTCTGTCCACTTCTGGTTATGAAACACAGCAGTGGAAACAGAGCCATCTTGTAGGCTCCAGGTTTACAAGGCAGCAGCCTTTTGCTCTTCCTTTCTTGTTGAATGCAAACATCAGTGCCTAAGGTCCCGCCACTGGTGGTGCGGGTGGCAAGGCCAGGGCGAGTGGCTCGATCGAGCCCTTGAACGTTCCCGTTTGGGCTGGAAGCTACCAGCAGGCACCACACTGCCAAGGAACCAACCCCCCAACATACACTCCTCTGTCACCCAGAATGGAATTGCTTGTATCTATAAATTCACACAAAAGTGTTCAATAACAGGGCAGCTCCAGGATTAGAATAGGATCGGCTTAACTAAAAGCAGCCTGAGGTCTGGCTGAGGACTGAAGCCATATTTTCCCCCTCCATTTCTTTGTTTCATCTCAGTGCTGTATCCATAATAATCCCTTTTGGTTCCCCTGCCTGAGCAGAAACCTCTAGGAAAACCATCCCAAATATCCCAGCATCTTGGAACAATAAACATTCAGAGAACAAAGAATACTCCCAGAGATTAAAATCAGTAACAATCACCAGCAGTTTGTTCCCCTCCTCCCCCCCTGAAAAGCAAAAAGAGATTGATTTTCTGTAAAGTTATTTCAGATGTTCAAAATTCAGGGAGGAGAAAGCAGAGGAAATTGATGCAAAGCAAACACAAACCAGACAAAGCCTGAGCACAGCAGCCATCCATTTTAAAGGACAACTGAGGTGTCCAGAAACACTGCCAGAAGAAGTCTCCAGCAAGGCTCTGGCTTCAGCTTTTCCAATCTTTCCGTGACATGGGAGTTAGATCAGCCCTTACCTGTGACATGAAAAGCTTGTTTGGCTCTCCAGACACCTCTTGCTTTCAGCTGTGGGAATCTCCTTTACACAGGTTGGCAGTGTCTGGCTGTGCTCCTCCACACAGTTTATAGTTCCTCAGACTCGCCCTAGAGGTTCAGGCTCAAACATTAACAGCATGGAGAACTATTGATTCTTAATGACTGGGTGTGGTATGAAACAGCAGCCAGGTGAGGAAGCAATGTTGCTCCAAGATCCTTTACAACCCTCGATATTTCTGTGTGCTTTGGGCTTTTCTTGCTGAATCCCTCCTTTTTTTTCAGTGAGGCTGTGAGAAATGAAGAAGCAGGCCATGGGCTGCAGCTGCAGGAGGGAAGTTACTGAAATCCAACAAGGATGAGTGTAGAGTTTTGCATCTAGGAAAGAACAACCCCACGAACCAGTGTGGGTTGGGGACTGACCTGTGGGAAGAGCACCTCTGGGGTAAAGGAGCTGGGAGTCCTGGTGGGCAGAAGGATGCCCATGAACCAGCAATGTGCCCTTGTGGCCAAGAAGGCTTTGCAATGGCATCCTAGGGTGTATTAGAAGGGCTGTGGTCAGTAGGTCCAGAGAGAGGTGCTCCTGCCCCTCTACTTTGCCCTGATGAGGCTGCCTCTGGAATATTGTGTCCACTTCTGGGCTCCTCAGTTCAAAAGGGACCTCAGGGAACTGCTTGAGAGAGGCCAGCACAGAGCCACAAAGCTGCTGCAGGCAGTGGAACATCTCCCTGCTGAGGACAGGCTGAGGGAGCTGGGGCTTGGAGCAGAGGATCCTGAGGAGTGCCCTCATTGCTGGTGATAAAGATGTGCAGGGCAGTGTGGGAAGGACAGAGCCAGGGGTGCCCAGTGACAGGACAAAGGGCAGGGGCAAGGTGGAGCAGAGGAGGTTCCATAAGGAACAGAAGGGAAGACTTTTTCCCTGTGAGGGTGCTGGAACCCTGGAGCAGGCTGCCCGGAGAGGTTGTGGAGCCTCCTTCTCTGGAGACATTCAAACCCCACCTGGTGATCCTGCTCTGGCAGGGGGGTTGGACTGGACGATCTCTGGAGGTCCCTGCCAACCCCTAACACTCTGTGATCCTGTGACCCTTTCTGTAGGAGAGCAGGTGGAGAGGAGAAGGCATGGGCCTTGGGGGGAGGATGATGTTTGCTACTTGCTACAGGAAATGTTGCTTTTCCTCCAGGTTCTAACTTCTGCTTTCAATTTCCTCGCTGCATGAGACTGCTCTCCAATGTTGCTGAATTATTTGTGCAGCACATGAAATGCTTTCTAACTTATGCATCCAAAGATTACAGCTGGAAGGTGACAGCTCTGGGAAAGGTCAGCTTTCTCTTTCAGCTTCAGATCATCACACTTTTCCCTCAAGATCACTGTTTGTTTCTCCAGGGGAGAAAACAATAAATAAATAAGGTCTCCACTGGGCATTTTCAGGATGATTCCAAACACAACTGTGCTCCATCTGCTCAGGCACTCAGAGTTACCCAGCCTTTCTCAAAGCTGCCTGCTAGCAGTGAGTTATCCTTAGAGCCCAGCTCAACCACCACAGTTTCCATTAAACCATTAGAACTCATTGTTAATGATTTCAAAGTCAATATAAACAAGGGGGGAGGCAGTTGAACCTCCTTGGAAATATGTTGGCTCTCCGTGCCTCAGATGCAGATTAACTGCACCAGATCTGAATGAGCAGGGCTTTCAGCAAGAAGTAGAAATATAACAATAGCATTGAAGTATAGAATATGGAAATAACATAAACACAGGAAATCATTCAGGCTGCCACCACAAAGTCACACAGATCAATCCCTGGTAGCATTTGCAGCCCTCTTTTACGTGGCAAGTGCAGAACAACTCAAGCCCCCACGTCGTGTGGCTCCCAAGGCAGGGTCAGGGCCACAATAAACAAGTTAGGAGTTTGTCTTTCAGGTGTTAGTGCCTCTAAGTCCAGTTATTAGGAAGTGTGTTGTGGTGCTTGGAATGCATATTGAAGGTACCTAAAATGCTTCCTTGAAGGCCTATATCCTACAGGGATGATTAGGGGATGTGATGGCTTCATTTGCTGCTGACTGAGTTGGCCTGGAAAAGTTGATGCTGGGGGGAAGCTTCAACCCACCACATGGGGCTGGAGCACTGCCTTATGAAGAGAGGCTGAGGGACCTGGGGCTTGTTAGTCTGGAGAAGAGAAGACTGAGAGGGGATTTAATAAAGGTTTATCAATATCTGAGGGCTGGGGGACAAAAGGGAGGGGACAGGCTCTGCTCACTTGCACCCTGGGACAGGACAAGGAGATGCAGCCCAGGAGGTTCCACCTCAACACAAGGGGGAACTTCTTTACTGGAAGGTTCACAGAGCCCTGGAGCAGGCTGCCCAGAGAGGTTGTGGAATCTCCTTCTCTGGAGCCTTTCAAGGCCTGTCTGGATGCCTTCCTGTGTGACCTAAGTATGGTCCTACTCTGGCAGGGGGGTTGGACTCAATGATCTCTTTGGGTCCCTTCCAACCCCTGACACTCTGTGAGCCTGTGAGAAGTCTGGAAACAAAACCTGCAAGTTCTAAACCATGAGCTTTAGTGAAATGAAGAAAGGCTGATGAGGCTGCAAGGCTCAGAGAACTGAATGAGGACTAATCTCGGTGCTTCTTCAAGTGACAGATGCAAAAACTACTTGTAGGGAGAGACAAACTTAAAACAGAAGCACTCCAGACTTAACTGGTTGAGTATCCTCTCCAAGAAGTAGTTAGGAATGGTCCTGTGATCCTGTGTCTTTTAAAGTCACTGGAGGGCTTGAGCCTGCTCACCCCCCAAGCTCTTCCTCTGGGTGAGACGTTTTCCCAGCGCAGAGCAACTGCTTCCAGCCTGTTACCACACAGGGGAAAGAGGGGAAAAAAACCACCACCTCCCATGTCAAACACATTACAAAGTCCAGAAGCACTTGAGGCTTTACAACAGTCATAACATGGTGCAGCAGATAAAATCACAAGCATAAGCTCTGCAGTGAGACTGGTTCCTCGAGCCAGCTGCTGCCCTGAGTCAAGCGGAGGAGAAGGCGGCAAGCCTCCCGGTGTTTGCTGTGTGAATCATGGGCCAAGGAGTCAGTTTTTCCAGAAACAGCTTTTCTCAGCTCATTAGTCACATCCTCTTCACTCTTTTCCACTTTATCAACTTTGTCATTTCCCCACCCCCACTCCTTTTCTTTTTTTTCCTTCTCCCTCTTTTATTTTTCACTTTCACTCCCTGTTTCCCTTCCCCCTGAAGTGTCTCCACATACTTCTTCCACTTCCCAAACTCACAGGACCTGCGTGACCTCAGCTTCTTTCCCTTTCTGCTTGTTTGCAACCTATTTGGCTATTAGCATTGCCAGCAGGTGGAGGGAGGTGATTCTGCCCCTCTGCTCCTCTCTGCTGAGACCACAGCTGGATCTCTGGGGCCAGTTCTGGAGCCCCTAGGACAGGAAGGATCTGGAGGTGCTGGAAGGTGTCCAGAGAAGGGCCATGAGGATGAGCAGAGGGCTGGAGCTGCTCTGCTATGAGAACAGGCTTGGGGCTGTTCAGTCTGGAGAAGAGAAGGCTCCAAGGAGACATAATTTTGGCCTTGCAGTATCTGAAGGGGGCTACAAGGAAGCTGGGGAGGGACTTTTGAGGGTGTCAGGGAGGAATAGGACTGGGGGGAATGGAGCAAAACTAGCAATGGGTAGATTGAGCTTGGACGTTAGGAAGAAGTTGTTGCCCATGAGGGTGGTGAGAGCCTGGCACAGGTTGCCCAGGGAGGTGGTGGAAGCCTCCTGCCTGGAGGTGTTTGCAGCCAGGCTGGATGTGGCTGTAAGCAACCTGCTGTAGTGTGAGGTGTTCCTGCCCATGGCAGGGGGGTTGGAACTGGCTGAGCCTTGAGGTCCCTTCCAGCCCTGACAGTTCTATGATTCTATGTCTCTCCTGGATGCCTCAGAGCATGACAATTTCACAAAGCCTGCAATATGTTTGAAAATGTGCTAGCACCAGTGGAGGAAAAAGAAGTACAGACAAGCAATGCTTGCAAGAAACTCAGCTTCCAAGAAACTCAGCTTGCTGGTCACCTCATTCCTTTACTCCTCCTGAGGCAGAGTCAGGCACACCTGCAATCTCCCTGGTTGTAAACCATGCAAGGAGTGGCCACTCCTAGTCTCCAGAAGCAATCTGCTGTACCCTCAGATGTCTGCTTACTCACATTATTGTCCTCTGGACACTACTCCGTCGCTTTCCACCTCAGCTAATGAGCTGCTCCCTCAGCTTCTCCCAGGTGACTCTTCCCAGTGCTGCTGGGGACAGGCTCCTACAATAGGTAGGAGCTCCTCCTACCAGTGCAGCTCTTACCAATGCACTTAGAATGTATTTTCCTGTTATCTCTCCCTCCTTCCTTCCTTCCTTCCTCCCTCCCTCCCTTCCTTCCTTCCTTCCTTCCTTCCTTCCTTCCTTCCTTCCTTCCTTCCTTCCTTCCTTCCTTCCTTCCTTCCTTCCTTCCTTCCTTCCCTCCTTCCTTCCTCCCTTCCTTCCTTCCTTCCTTCCTCCCTCCCTCCCTTCCTTCCTTCCTTCCAGCTGTCATTTGCTGGCAAGCATGGGACCTGTCTTTCTCCAGGGAAGCTCACAGACCATTTCCACCCTACTGAGGGGCATGCTTCTTCCCCACTGTTGCTGCTTTACGTCTCCAGCATTTGTGTTTAGCTTCATTTGGAGGAGCCTGTGTCTGACATATTGATGCTCTTCTCCTAGCCACTGCTGTGTCTCTCAGCCTAGCCACCTCCTCCAGCAGCCCTTCACCCCCATGGTACCTCATTCTTGCCTTGCACTGATGTCGATGCTGCCTTAGAGTTCAATAAATCCCTGCCAGGGCTTGGGCAGAGCTACCCCAAGCTGGCTTAATTTGTAGGCACATGTAGCCATCCTCAAAGCAGGAGGCAGCTAACTCAGCAGCACACCTGGCTCTGGTGAAGCAGCTCCACTCTTGTACCAAAAGGGGAATCTCCTTGAAGACCCCACTCAGCCTCACCCCTGCAGAAGTTGCCCTGCACATGCAGAGCTCTCTTGGTTCCATGGTTTAGTTGATTAGGTGGTGTTGGATGATAGGTTGGACACGATGATCTCAAAGGTCTCTTCCAACCTGGTTTATTCTATTCTATTCTATTCTATTCTATTCTATTCTATTCTATTCTATTCTATTCTATTCCATTCCATTCCATTCCATTCCATTCCATTCTATTCTATTCTCTCAGCCACGGTCCCCAGGCACAGATGTGTGACCTCTCCCACTGCACACAAGCAATACCACCTTGCCTCCTTCATCCCTGACAGAAAAGGCCTATTGAGAAGCTCCTTATTTGCTGCCATAAGGTCCTGGACCCTCTTAGGTGCTGAGCTAATGCTGTCAAACTATTAAACTTGCCCAGGTCAAGATGAGATAGATTTTAGTTTCCCTTTTACTCCTTGCAAGCAATGACATAAATGGAACCAAATGGCTCTTATGGAATAAACAAAGCCTACTCCAGAGTAATCACTTGTGTTTACACTCTTGACTGCAAGGCCTCCAAAGGAGACTAGAGCTTGCCCTCTGTGCTGAGGCACAGGGAAATTCACTTTCTTTCAGCATGCAGGTTTCTTCTACCTAGTTTTTGGTGTGGCATGTACACTGAAATTATGAACTACATAGCTCAAAATCATTTTGTTTCCTTATTCATGCAGAATGTTAGTGGCTGGAAGGGACCTCCACAGATGATCCAGTCCAGCTGGGGGGGATTTTCAACCCACCATACCAAGATCTTCTGATTCCCACAGCAAGGTGAGCCACAAACATTTCCCCCTCTGGAAAACAGAGTTGTCACTAGCAGCTTGTCCCTCAGCAGCCCTGCAGCAGGTGCCTCCCACCAGGGATGCAGAAGTTCTGCCACAGTCTTTACAACTACCTGAAGGGAGGTTGTAGACAGGCAGGGGCTGGTCTCTTCTCCCAGGCAACCAGCACCAGAACAAGAGGACACAGTCTCAGGCTGTGCCAGGGGAAGTTCAGACTGGATGTTAGGAAGAAATTCTACACAGAGAGAGTGATTGCCCATTGGAATGGGCTGCCTGGGGAGGTGGTGGAGTCACCATCATTGGAGGTGTTCAGGAGGAGACTTGATGGGGTGCTTGGTGCCATGGGTTAGTTGATTAGATGGTGTTGGATGATAGGTTGGATGTGATGTGATGATCTTGAAGGTCTTTTCCAACCTGGTTAATTCTATTCTATTCTATTCTATTCTATTCTATTCTATTCTATTCCATTCCATTCCATTCCATTCCATTCCATTCCATTCCATTCCATTCCATTCCATTCCATTCTATTTATGGTACTTTCTAGCAAATCTTGCCTTTCAGAGTCAAGAATTTAAAGCCTTTTGTGGATCTGAAGCACTCTGGTTGCTCCTCTCTTCTTTTTAAACAGAAGTGCTCAATCACCATGCTGATGAAATACTGCAGATCACAGAATCACAGCATCTTAGGGGCTCAAAGGGACCTCGAGAGATCACCCAGTCCAACCCCCCCTGCCAGAGCAGGATCACCCAGGGCAGGTCACACAGGAACACATCCAGGTGGGTTTGGAATACCTCCAGAGAGGGAA
This sequence comes from Dryobates pubescens, assembly GCF_014839835.1. Classification (NCBI taxonomy): domain Eukaryota; kingdom Metazoa; phylum Chordata; class Aves; order Piciformes; family Picidae; genus Dryobates; species Dryobates pubescens. The sequence continues at coordinate 27,724,002 of NC_071625.1, read as the reverse complement.
ACTCCACAACCCCCCTGGGCAGCCTGCTCCAGGGCTCTGTCACCCTCACAGGGAAAAAACTCTTCCTCATGTTCACATGGAACTTCCTCTGCCTCAGCTTCCACCACTGCCCCTTGTGCTGTCCTTGGGCATCACCCAGCAGAGCCTGGCTCCAGCCTCTGGGCACTCACCCTGCACATCTTTATCACAAGTAATGAGGTCACCTCTCAGTCTCCTCCTCTCCAAGCCACAGAGCCCTCAGCTTCCTCAGGCTTTCCTCATGGGGAAGATCTTCCACTCCCTTAATCATCTTTGTGGCTCTGTGCTGGACTCTCTTTAGTAGCTCCCTGCCCTTCTTGAACTGAGGAGCCCAGAGCTGGACACAATATTCCAGATGTGGCCTCACCAGGGCAGAGCAGAAGTGGAGGAGAACCTCTCTGGAACTACTGACCACATCCCTTCTAATCCATCCCTTGGCCTTCTTGGCCACAAGACCACATTGCTGGCTCATGGTCAACCTTCCATCCACCAGGACCCCCAGGTCCATTCCCCCTTCACTGCTCTCCAGATTGTTTACCTCTTTCTTTCATCAATCCATACATATAAAGACACATCCACTACTTACACAGCTCAAAATGTGTAACACTGGTATCATAACCAAATAGGAAGCCCAAGTCTTTCCTCAGCCCTGGTCTGTTTAGAAAGCATGTAAACACTGGGACATGAAAGGTCATCAGTCTGGCAAGCTGGGACTGGATTTTGTTTGTTCACACATGTATGTAAATACAGATGGCCTTAGGACCTGTGAAGCAGATGGTCTCAGAGCACTCTATCATCTGGATGTACATGCCCACCTGTAGGACATTGAAACAGGCATAATAAACCAAATCAGTCTCCAGGGCTTTGCTCATCACAGATATTCTGCTGCCTGGCCTGTTACATACAGCAGCCACTGGATCAAAATCAGAAATAAGCCCAGGAGCAAAGCCCAGATGCCAAGGCTTTTCCCCTTCTAACAGAACCAGGACTCAGGTGCTCCTCATTTCCTTTCTCTGCTCCTCAGACATCATGGCCAGGCAATCCCCATGGACCTTGGGCAGGGGGAGGGAAGAGGCTCTGGGTGCCAGGTGTAGGGACAAGCATTTTCATCCAAGCTTGGACAGGAACTCACATCCAGCCCTGGGTTAACCTTTCCTGCTCCCCAGTGCTGTGCAGCTGACTGCTCCACCTCCTCACCCTCTGGGTTGGCCCTTCTGAGTTGTTTCACTATCACTATTAGCTGGGTCAGGGATAAGAACTTAAAAGCTTTGGGGTTGGAATTTACTCCAACTGCTTGAGACAAAAAAAAAGCCCAGCAGTGTTCACTTTTTTCTCTTATATCTGTTCCTCAACTTTGCTAAACATTGCTGAGCAACCTGCTGTAGTGTGAGGTGTCCCTGCCCATGGCAGGGGGACTGGACCTGGATGATCCTTGAAGGTCCCTTCCACCCCTAACAATTCTATGATTACTATTGCACTGTGCATATGGTGCATGTGCATAGATTAAACATGTGCATGGTGACTGACCTACAGATTAATGCCAATATGAGATTCACTGCACCATACACACAGATATGGGCAATCCCTTGTCCTACAGCTCAGCTGGGAGGCTGCAAAATTGGGTGTTGAATGAAAACATCTTTCAAAAACCATTAAGAATACATAGAATAAACCAGGTTGGAAGAGACCTTCAAGATCACACATCAACCAATCCAACACCACCTAAATAACTAACCCATGGCACCAAGCACCCCATCAAGTCTCCTCCTGAACACCTCCAGTGATGGTGACTCCACCACCTCCCCAGGCAGCCCATTCCAATGGGCAATCATTCTCTCTGTGTAGAACTTTTTCCTAACATCCAACCTGAACCTCCCCTGACACAGCCTGAGACTGTGTCCTCTTGTTCTGGTGCTGGCTGCACCTCCCCTGGCACAGCTTGAGACTGTGCCCTCTTGTTCTGGTGCTGGTTGCCTGGGAGAAGAGACCAACCCCCTCCTGGCTACAACCTCCCGTCAGGGAGTTGGAGAGAGCAATGAGGTCTCCCCTGAGCCTCCTCTTCTGCAGGCTAAGCAACCCCAGCTCCCTCAGCCTCTCCTCACAGGGCTGTGCTCCAGACCCCTCCCCAGCCTTGTTGCCTTTCTCTGGACACCTTCAAGTCTTTCAATGTCCTTCTTAAACTGAGGGGCCCAGAACTGGACACAGGACTCAAGGTGTGGCCTAACCAGTGCTGAGCACAGGGCAGAATGACTTCCCTGCTCCTGCTGGCCACACTATTCCCAATGCAGGCCAGGATGCCATTGGCCCTCTTGGCCACCTGGGCACACTGCTGGCTCATGTTTAGGCAGCTGTCAATCAGCACCCCCAGGTCCCTTTCTGCCTGGCTTTTCTCCAGCCACTCTGACCCCAGCCTGTAGCTCTGCATGGGGTTGCTGTGGCCAAAGTGCAGCCCCTGGCACTTGAACTTGTTGAATGCCATCCTGTTGGACTCTGCCCATCTGTCCAGTCGGTCGAGGTCCCTCTGCAGTGCCCTTCGACCCTCTAACTGACCAACCTCTGCTCCCAGCTTGGTGTCAGCTGCAAATTTGCTGATGATTGACTCAACCCCCTCATCCAGATCATCAATGAAGATGTTAAAGAGGATGGGGCCCAGCACTGATCCCTGGGGGATGCCACTAGTGCCTGGCTGCCAGCTGGCTGTGGCACCATTCACCACCACTCTGGGCTCAGCCTCCAGCCAGTTCCTAACCCAGCTCAGAGTGCTGCTGTCCAAGCCAGGGGCTGACAGGTTGGCCAGGAGTTTGCTGTGGGGGATGGTGTCAAAGGCCTTGCTGAAGTCCAGGCAGACTCCATCCACAGCCTGCCCCACATCCACCAGGCAGTCACCTGGGCATAGAAGGAGATCAGGTTGGAGAGGCAGGAGCTGCCCTTCCTAAATCCATGTTGGCTGGACCTGAGCCCTTGGCCATCCTTCAGGTGCAGTTATTGCCCCCAGGATAATCTGCTCCCTCACTTTCCCTGGCACTGAGGTCAGGCTGCCAGGCCTGGAGTTTCCAGGTTCCTCCATCCATCCCTTCTTGTGGATGGGGACCACACTGGCCAGTTTCCAGTCACCTGGGACCGCATCATAGGCCTGGATCAGTGCTGAGCCTACCCTTCATCTATTGCAAGGCAGTTACATGCACCAGAGGCCAAGCCAGTCACACAACACAAAACACACCCAAAATCTCATTTATTTCAGTTACCTACTTTGGTGATTAAGAGCCAGTCACATGGAGGAGCTATTAGAGGTGAAGGCCTCTGTTCTGCAAGGGAGGGCTGGGCACATTCTGTGTGGCAGCCACCTACAGTGAAGGTTATTTAAAGTACTAATTCCTGTGCTCAGAATAGAAAATGCCAAAAATACAGCAGAGTTTTCTCTTCTGCCAGCAGTGCATGAGCAGCTTGCCTTGGCACCACACACAGGAGCTAGGACCTCAAGGCTCTATTTCTGTGACCCTGTGGTATTGGTTCTTCATCAGTGGATGAACTTCACGCTCACTTCTGCATTTCCAAAGCTTGCAGTGAACCCATTTTAGCTCCTTCCCTGCCTCATTTGTGACTTATATGGAAATGTCTTCCTGACCTTACACCTCTGCTTGCCTGACTTTAATGGGAGTTCATCACTCAATCTCCTCCCTCATCTCCTGCTTTAAAGTCTCAAACCTGTGTCTGCCTCATTACCTCTCGAGTTAAAAGGGCACTCACTAGGATGAATTCATCAATCCAGAGCTACTTCTGCCTTTTGCATCTCAGGGTCAGTGCAGCCTATGCATCAGCAGCTGCCTGTCACCTTCTGGTTCTGTAAATGTGGTTAACATTTCTGTTACTGCTTTAAATACTTAATGCATGCAGACAAGAAAGTGGCCTCTGAATCATAGAATCAGAATTGTCAGGGCTGGAAGGGACCTCAAGGTTCAGCCAGTTCCAACCCCCCTGCCATGGCCAGGGACACCTCACACTACAGCAGGTTGCTCACAGCCACATCCAGCCTGGCTGCAAACACCTCCAGGCAGGAGGCTGCCACCACCTCCCTGGGCAACCTGTGCCAGTCTCTCACCACCCTTCTTCCTAACATCCGGTCTGACTCTACCCATTTCTAGTTTTGTTCCCTTCCCCCTAGTCCTATCACTCCCTGGCACTCTCAAAAGTCCCTCCCCAGCTTTCTTGTAGCTCCCTGGAATGCCACATTTAGATCTCCTTGGAACCTTCTCTTCTCCAGACTGAACAGCCCCAACTCAGTCTGTCTCCATAGCAGAGCAGCTCCAGCCCTCTGCTCATCCTCATGGCCCTTCTCTGGACACCTTCCAGCACCTCCAAATCCTTCCTGTAATAGAGGCTCCAGAACTGGACACAGTGTTCCAGGTGGGGTCTGAAGCACTCTGGTTGTTCCTCTCTTCTTTGTAAATAGAAGTGCTCAATCACCATGCTGATGAAATACTGCAGATCACAGAATCACAGTATCTTAGTGGCTCAAAGGGACCTTGAGAGATCACCCAGTCCAACCCCCCACCCCTGCCAGAGCAGGATCACCCAGGGCAGGTCACACAGGAACACATCCAGAGAGGGAGACTCCACAACCCCCCTGGGCAGCCTGCTCCAGGGCTCTGGCACCCTCACAGGGAAAAAATTCCTCCTCCTGTTTCCATGGCACTTCCTCTGCCTCAGCTTCCACCAGTGCCCCTTGTGCTGTCCTTGGGCATCACCCAGCAGAGCCTGGCTCCAGCCTCTGGGCACTCACCCTGCACATCTTTATCACAAGCAAGGAGGTCACCTCTCAGTCTCCTCCTCTCCAAGCTACAGAGCCCTCAGCTCCCTCAGGCTCTGCTCATGAGAAAGGTGTCCCAACTCTGGTTGTTCCTCTCTTCTTTGTAAATAGCAGAGCTCAATCAGCATGCTGTTGAAACACTGCAGGTCATAGAATCACAGAATGCCAGAATGTTAGGGACTGGAAGGGACCTCCAAAGGTCTTCCAGTCAAATCCCCTGCAGTCAGCAGGGACATCCTCCACTAGCTCAGGTTGCCCAGAGCCCTGTTGAGCCTCACCTTGAATATCTCCAGGGATGGGGCCTCAACTACCTCCCTGGGCAGCCTGTTCCAGTGTTCCACCACCCTCATGGTGCAGAACTTGTTGCTAACATCCGATCTAAATCTGCTCTTCTCTCATTTCCAACCATCTCCCCTTGTCCTATCACTGCAGGCCTTTGCAAACAGTCCCCCTGCAGCCTTCTTGAAGCCCTCATCAGGCACTGCTCTTATGTCTCCCCAGAGCCTTCTCTTCTCCAGGCTGAACAAGCAGCCTGGCTGGTGTCTAATCTGAAGCCAAGGAAAGGCTCAGGAATAAAATCAAAGTATCATTCTTGACCCTTGAGGTTGCTGTGAGCTCAGGGGGGCCTCTATGGCATGGAATTACTTTCCCAGAGCAAATGTCAGTCAGCAGGTGGATCTCCACAGGATTTCATGGACTGCACCCATTTGCAATGGGTTGTGGTAATCTGAACCACAAGTTGGGAGCAGATGTTGGTCAGTTAGGGGGCAGAAGGGCTCTGCAGAGGGACCTCGACCGACTGGACAGATGGGCAGAGGCCAACAGGATGGCATTCAACAAGTCCAAGTGCCAGGTGCTGCACTTTGGCCACAGCAACCCCATGCAGAGCTACAGGCTGGGGGCAGAGTGGCTGACAGCTGATTGACAGCCACCTAAACATGAGCCAGCAGTGTGCCCAGGTGGCCAAGAAGGCCAATGGCATCCTGGCCTGCATCAGGAACAGTGTGGCCAGAAGGAGCAGGGAAGTCATTGTGCCCTGTGCTCAGCACTGGTTAGGCCACACCTTGAGTCCTGTGTCCAGTTCTGGGACCCTCAGTTTGGAAGGAGATTGACTTGCTGGAGCATGTCCAGAGAAGGGCAACAAAGCTGGGGAGGGGTCTGGAGCACAGCCCTGTGAGGAGAGGCTGAGGGAGCTGGGGTTGCTTAGCCTGGAGAAGAGGAGGCTCAGGGGTGACCTCATTGCCCTCTACAACTTCCTGAAGGGAGGTTGTAGCCAGGTGGGGGTTGGTCTCTTCTCCCAGGCAACCAGCACCAGAAGAAGAGGACACAGTCTCAAGCTGTGCCAGGGGAGGTTTAGACTCGAGCTGAGGAGAAAGTTCTTCACAGAGAGAGTCATTCGCCATTGGGATGTGCTGCCCAGGGAGGTGGTGGAGTCCCCATCCCTGGAGGTGTTCAAGAGGGGATTGGATGTGGCACTTGGTGCCATGGTCTAGTCATGAGGTCTGTGGTGACAGGTTGGACTCAATGATCCTCGAGGTCTCTTCCAACCTTGGTGATTCTGTGACACTGTGATACTGCTAGGGAAGAGGCTTGCCTGCACAGCCTAAGTGGAATATTGCTTGCACAGACATTTTCTTTTCCTCCATCCAACCTGCCTCCAGCCTTAAGCAGGGCACAGAGAAGCCTGTGCCGAGTCTCAATGCAATCTATCTTGTTTCAGTGAGTGCTGAAGCGCAGAGCACTTCCAGGCCTCACCCACAGGAGATAAGAGCACACCTTGAGGAAACCCTCAGATGGACCAGATGAACCCATGACATGTTTCCTTTTTGTGGGGAGAGTGACACAGCTTCTTACTCACAAATGAAACTACAGATACTTTTATGGCACTTAGTCCTTGCCTGGTTCAACAGAAAGGGCACTGGCTTGTCCTCACAACACCACTAGTGAGTGACATCAGCTGCTCTGCTTGAGCAAACATCTGCAAGCACTAGCTGCAGACATTCCTCTTTGTGCTCATTGTGTGATGCAATCCCAGACACTGGCAGGGGTGACAGAGCTGCCCTTCACCAGCTTGTCATCTCTACTCTGGCTTCCACATAAGATTTGTATCTGCAGGAAGACCTTGATGCAATAATGCTTATGAAGACGAGTGCTGTTGCACTCAGAATCAGAGGATCAGAGGGTGTTAGGGGTTGGAAGGGACCTTCAAAGACCATCCAGTCCAACCCCCCTGCCAGAGCAGGACCATAGAATCCAGAACAGATCCCACAGGAACACATCCAGGTGGGTTTTGAATGTCTCCAGAGAAAGAGACTCCACAACCTCTCTGGGCAGCCTGTTCCAGTGCTCTGTGACCCTCACAGTGAAGAAGTTCCTCCTCATCCTCATAATATGGTTTGGGTTGGAAGGGAGCTCCAAAGGTCATCCAGTCCAACCCCTCTGGAGTCAGACATCCTTGACTAGATCAGGTTGCCCAGAGCCCTGTTGAGCCTGACCTTGAACATCTCCAGGGATGGGACATCAACTGCCTCCCTGAGCAACCTGTCCCAGTGTCCTACCACTACCGAATTTGTTCCTAACATCCAATCTAAATCTGCTCTTCTCTCATTTCAAACCATTGCCCCTGGGTGTTCCAGCCCCTCAGTCATCTTTGTGGCTTTCCTCTGGACCTGCTCCATCAGGTCCTCCCTGTGTTGAGGTTTCCAGAGCTGTATCCTGTAGCCAAACAGAGGTACTTTGTGTACCTTGGACTCGATGGTCTCTGAGGTCTTTTCCAACCTGGTTGATTCTGCAGTTCTGTGATACTTGGGTCCATAATTAGGACAAAAGCTGTGCAGTACAGCCTGGCTGTGTTCAAAGCAATGCTTGAAAGGGATGCTCAATGGCTTTAAATGCAGCACAATTTACATGAAGGGCCTCATAAAGCAAAGTGTGTGGGCAAAAAGCTGGCAGGTGTCTGGTCACCACTGGCTGTGGGCTGAAAACAGCAACAGCAGCCAGAAATGCTGACACTTATGGGACATAACCAAAAAGGGCACTGAAAGCAGGAAAGGAAAGTATGCTTTAGCACTCTCTAAACCCTAAGATCTCTAATACTGCATGCTGCAGCCTCTGCCCTTCAGGTAAGAGAGCTTTAGAGAAGGAACAGAGAAGGGCAAGGAAAGGTTAAGTGGTGGGAGCCTTAGGGGCAGCACCTAAAGGTTTGTGACCTTTCGGTGTGGAGAGCCTGGGAGGGAAGTGTCTGAGAGCTGCAGCTTCACAAAGCTAGTGCAGAAAGTGAGTGAAAAGCTGCTGCTCATGAGGTCCTGTAGGTGACAGCCCTAAACAGCAGCTCCTCTTGTGGCTCTGCCTCCCCCTCTTAGAGACAGCACAGGACTGGAAGCCCTACCAGTCCCAAGCAGTAGGGCTCTTCTTGTCTCTGGATCCTTAGATTCCTTTTTGGTACTGCTCCAGGGGTGACCTGAAATCCACAAGCCAAGGAATGTCAGATTGCTGTGCCAATGGATCAGAGGATGGATTGCATGGATATAGTACTCATCTGGAATCTAAGGGGGGGGCATATTTATTCCATCACCTCCCTAACCTGCAGGCTTGTTTACTGCAAGCCCTTTCCATAGCTCCTCTCTCAGCATCCTGAGGGGCACCTGGGAGCCCAACATGCTCCTACCAAGCTGCTTTTGCATTTATTGAGGGGTTGTGTCAATAGAGCTGTGCTGGGCAGCTCCTTTCCTAAGGCTGCATCAGCTGGGCACAACATCTCAGCCACACAGCACAGGTGCCAGGGATGCTTCTCCAGTGCAAGTCCATGTGACCAAGTATTTGACACATATTCTGGTGGGTCTGGGTGGATCCCAGGGACAACTGCTGCCAAAAATCCTACCATGGGTGCTAAGGGACCATCCCAGCCCCAGGGGCTTGCTTCTGAATGGAACATGACAGAATAGAATAGAATAGAATAGAATAGAATAGAATAGAATAGAATAGAATAGAATTAACCAGGTTGGAAAAGACCTTTGAGATCATTGAGTCCAATCTATCCCCCAACACCATTTGATCAACTTAACCATGGCACCAAGTGCCTCATCCAGGCTCTTCCTAAACACCTCCAGGGAAGGGGACTCCACCACCTCCCTGGGCAGCACATCCCAATGGCCAATCTCTCTTTCAGCCTAAACCTCCCCTGGCACAGCTTGAAGCTGTGTCCTCTTGTTCTGGTGCTGGTAGCCTGAGAGAAGAGACCAACCCCCACCTGGCTACAACCTCCCTTCAGGGAGTTGTAAACAGCAAGAAGGTCTCCCCTGAGCCTCCTCTTCTCCAGGCTAAGCAACCCCAGCTCCCTCAGCCTCTCCTCACAGGGCTGTGCTCCAGACCCCTCCCCAGCTTTCTTGCCCTTCTCTGGACACCTTCAAGTGTCTCAATGTCCTTCTTAAACTGAGGAGCCCAGAACTGGACACAGGACTCAAGGTGTGGCCTAACCAGTGCTGAGCACAGGGCACAATGACCTCCCTGCTCCTGCTGGCCACACTGTTCCTGATGCAGGCCAGGATGCCATTGGCCTTCTTGGCCACCTGGGCACACTGCAGGCTCATGTTCAGCTGCTGTCAACCACTACTCCCAGATCCCTTTCTGCCTGGCTTTTCTCCAGCCACTCTGACCCCAGCCTGTAGCACTGCATGGGGTTGCTGTGGCCAAGGTGTAGAACCCAGCACTTGGATGTGTTCACTCTCTTGCCCTTGGACTCTGCCCATCTGTCCAGCCTGGCAAGGTCCCTCTGCAGAGCTCTCCAACCCTCTATCAGATCAACTTCTGCCCCCAGCTTGGTGTCAGCTGCAAATTTACTGATAATGGACTCAATCTCCTCGTCCAGATCATCAATGAAGATGTTAAAGAGCATGGGGCCCAGCACTGATCCCTGGGGCACACCACTGGTGCCTGGCTGCCAGCTGGCTGTGGCACCATTCACCACCACTCTCTGGGCTCAGCCTCCAGCCAGTTCCTAACCCAGCTCAGAGTGCTGCTGTCCCAGCCAGGGGCTGACAGCTTGGCCAGGAGTTTGCTGTGGGGAACGGTGTCAAAGGCCTTGCTGAAGTCCAGGTGGACTCCATCCACAGCCTGCCCCACATCCACCAGGCATGGGGATCAAGGGGTGGGGGGTTGGAGGGAAGGAAGAAAATCTCCAGGCACAGAAGATTGGAAACACAGCTAAAAGGCAACTAAAATGATATTATGGTGGCAAAGATTGAAAATAATCTATTAGGCATCACTCAGTGATTCAGCAGTATTTGGAGAGGAAATATGACCTGAGCAGCTTTAGGGCAGAGCTGTGAACTGCAGAATCACACACAGGTGAAAGCCACAGCTAGACACAGACCTAGCCTCCTGGTCAGGCAAAAATGGTTGAGGTCTGATGTTCTGAGCTCAGTGGGATTCAAGGATGTCAGTGATACCCACACGGTGTGAGGGGAGAGTGGGTGCAAACCTCAGCAGAGCTGGAGCTGCTGGTTGTAGAGTCAACAATGCACAGAAATCATCTGCTTCCTCCCTCTGCTCCAGCCCTCTGCAGATCACATCATCATCATCACCATCACCACAACTGCTGCTGTCAGGAGCCCTTTCACCCATTTATAGCTGAACTCCAAACAGCTCCAAACAGATAACTCTGGTCCCTCATTTTGAAAGCCCTCCAGTCAAAACCAGGCTCACACATGAGGTAAACCTCACAGAGCATCCATCAATGTTATTGAACTTGACTACATTTTATCAATAACCCTGCCCCATCCAAAAGCACTTCCCATCCTGCAGACCCACATGGGACCATGACAAGGAAGCATTCCTTAGCAGCACAGGTTTTGTCCCAAAGCATAAAGTAAACCTTTTGTCTTCTTCTTCTTGGCCCAGGTGAACCTCATGAGGTTCAACAAGAGCAAGTGCAGGGTTCTGCACCTGGGCTGGAACTATCCTCACTGTCAATAGAGACTGGGGGTGAGGAGATAGAAAGCAGCCCTGAGGAAAAGGACTTGGGGATGCTGATGGATGAGAAGCTGGACAGGAGCAGGCAGTGTGAGCTTGCAGCACAGAAGGCAAATCACAGCCTGGGCTGCATCCAAAGCAGCACTGCCAGCAGAGCCAGAGAGGGGATTCTGACACTTGGCTCTGGTGAGACCTCACCTGCAGTACTGTGTGCAGGTCTGGAGCCCTCAATAGAGGAAGGACTTGGAGGTGATGGAGCAGGTCCAGAGGAGGCCACAAAAATGATCAGGGGGTTGGAGCAGCTCTGCTACAAGGACAGGCTGAGGGAGCTGGGGGTGTTCAGCCTGGAGAAGAGGAGGCTCTGGGGAGACCTAATAGCAGCCTGCCAGGACCTGAAGGAGGCTACATGAAGGCTGCAGAAAGACTGCTTGAAAAGGCCTGCAGGGACAGGACAGGGACAGTGGCTTCAAACTAGAGAAGAGCAGACTTAGATTAGATGTTAGGAACACATTCTTTATGTGAGGGTGGTGGAACACTGGAACAGGCTGCCCAGGGAGGTGGTTGAGGTCCCATCCCTGGAGATATTCAAGGTGAGGCCCAAGAGGGCTCTGAGCAACCTGATCTAGTTGGGGATGTCCCTGCTGACTGCAGGGGGGATTGGACTAGATGTCCTTAGGATGTCCCTTCCAACCCAGAGCATTCTGTGAGTCTGTGATTCTGTGAGTAAATGTGTCATGATTAAATTAACTAAAGCTGGCCAGCCCTGAAGTCCTCGTGCTGGTCTGATCTGTCTGCCTAAAGAGAGCTGTTTATAACAGCTGTTATACTATAATTGGTACTTTTCTGTGTTCTTAGACTATTACTTTTCTTGATTATTTTTTTCCCTCCTGTATTTGTTTTACTCTATTATCTTTGGACTGTGTGAGTTTGGCCATTTTGGCCTTGGTGTGCTCGGTGCTGTGACTCACGTATTCCACTGCCACTGCCAGGTCCCCGGCACCAGCACTGTAATTACCACATCAGGGGGGCTGGCACTGCAGACCTGACTTCATAAACAGGCAGAGCAGTGATTAGGGTTGCTGATTGATCCATCCCACGGTTTGGGACGCTCCCATCTGAGATGAGCAGAGAGATTGTGGCTATTAAGGGTCTGAAATGTCAGCATTCCAGATTAAATTAGCAGTCATTAGTCCCTCCAGGTACTCCAGCTGTTATATATAGCAACCTTCTCTGGAGTTGAGAAGCTGATGATGATCAGCTAACACTGTGGCTCAGCTTCACCTCCCAAGGTGCACAAGCCCTGTGAGGAGAGGCTGAGGGAGCTGGGGTTGCTTAGCCTGGAGAAGAGGAGGCTCAGGGGAGACCTTCTTGCTCTCTCCAACTCCCTGAAGGGAGGTTGTAGCCAGGTGGGGGTTGGTCTCTTCTCCCAGGCACCCAGCCTGGGAGAAGAGGACACAGTCTCAAGCTCCACCAAGGGAAGTTTAGGCTGGAGGTGAGGAGAAAGTTCCTCCCAGAAAGAGTAATTTGCCATTGGAATGTGCTGCCCAGGGAGGTGGTGGAGTCACCATGGCGGTGTTCAGAATGGGATTGGACGTGGCACTTGGAGCCATGGTTTAGTTAGTCATGAGGTGTTGGGTGACAGGTTGGACTTGATGATCTCTGAGGTCTTTTCCAACCTCATTGATTCTATGATGCTAAGGTAGAGAAGAAAGCTCCAGCCCTTCCTCTGCACCCAGCTTTGCCACACATGGCAGAGACTAAGGGCTGCCCAGGGAGGTGGTGGAGCCACTATCACTGGAAGTGTTTAAGAAGAGCCTGGATGAGGCACTTGGTGCCATGGTTTAGTTGATTAGATGGTGTTGGGTGATAGGTTGGACTCAATGATCTCCAAGCTCTTTTCCAACCTATGTGATTCTGTAAGTCTCTTCTGGGTGAGGCATTTCAGGAGCACAGCTCAGGCTTTGCAGCCCTAGGTGGGCATTCAGTCCACAGGACCAAGCAGACCACAAGGTCCAAAGCAAGAAAAGCCCTGAAATGTGCAGAGTGTGGATCCTCAGCACCAGGTCTCTCACTCCACATCCAGAGGTTGGATAGTAACAGGCCCCAACAGTATTTGAGCAAACTGGAAGGAGACAAGTGAGGGCATGAAAATTTACACGCTAGCTCCAAATTCCCATGATAACCTGTGTGCATCAAGTGATGCTGCCAACATGAACTCTGCTGGATGGTCAGCATGGGTGTTTTATACTTCTTCAAAACCTTCTGGGTTTAGATCTGTTTGGTCCAGAGCTTGACAGCTACAGAGCTGACTAAGCAAACGGGAGGGCTGTGTTCAGCTACACTTTCAGTTCATGAAACCTGGCCTCAAAATTCATTTAATTTGTGCCAGTTTCTTTCCCCTCCAGAGTGAGAAAAAGGTTCTGAGAGCTCAGAAATTCTGATACCTGATATTGGAGTGAGTATCATCCTAGGCTGCTCTGGACCAGCCCCGAGCTGCACGCTGAAAACTGGAAGGCATTCATTCAACATCTTGCTTGTTCAAACCCTTGTTTTCTGTTCCTGCCAGCAGTTTATTCTAGATCAGGAATTTCCTTCCAGGGAGATCTGATGACTAAACATTTGCTGAGTTGCCCTGCAACACGATGTTTAACCCCTAAAGAAGTGGTTAAAGCCACCCCCTCAGCAGAGGCTCAACAAGCTCCCTCTTTTCCAGAGCATTTGGTGCATGGAAACTGTGCAGCCCATGACAGGAAACCCAGCGCTCACCTTATTGCTGTGGCATCCTGTCATCTTCATAACCAAGGGAGATGGGCTTCCAGGCTGGAGATCTGGCTTTCCTGAGCCATCTGTGGCCAAGATGCAATGACTCCACCTCTACCCTGAGCTCTGCAGCGTGCCCACAAAAGAACACCAGCAGAGCCAGGAGTAAAATGACACAATTATGGTCAACAGGAGCTGAGGATTAGGACACACCATGCATTCTGTTCCTGAATGTAGCATTTCACTCCTCCAAAACTGGGGTCAGAGTACTCACAGCCATTCCTAAGGTGTTGTCTAACTCATGGCCAAACACCCTTTTAGCAAGTGATTGCCTTTTATCTCTGTCACCACAGCCCCATTCTCACACGAGGGACACCCTGCACATAGCTCCGGGGTCGTGGGTAGTTGTTGCTTTGTGATCCTAGGTTGCCCTGTGGTCAGGGATGTAAGGACAAGGTGAGGAGAAAGTTCTTCACTGAGAGAGTCGTTCACCCTTGGAATGTGCTGCCCAGGGAGGTGGTGGAGTCCCCATCCCTGGAGGTGTTCAAGAGGGGATTGGATGTGGCACTTGGTGCCATGGCTTAATCATGAGGTCTGTGGTGCCAGGTTGGACTCGATGATCTTTGAGGTCTCTTCCAACCTTGGTGATACTGTGATACATGGAACTGCTGGAGTGGGTCCAGAGGAGGCCATAAAGATGATCAGAGGGTGGAGACCCCTCTCTATGGGGACAGGCTGAGAGATTAGGGGTTGTCCAACCTGGAGAAGAGGGAGACCTTAGAGAAGCATTCCAGTGCCTGAAGGGGGCTACAAGAAAGCCAGAAAGGGACTTTTTACAAGGGCTGTGGTGACAGGACAAGGGACAATGGGTTGAAGCTTGAGGAGGGCAGATTCAGACTGGAGCTTAGGAAGAAATTCTTTAGAGTGAGGGTGGTGAGACAGTGGCACAGACTGCCCAGGGAGGCTGTGGATGTCCCTTCCCTGGAGGTGTTCAAGGCCAGGTTGGATGTGGCCTTGAGCAAGCTGAGGTAGTGGAAGGTGTCCCTGCCCATGACAGGGATGTTGGAAGTGGATGATCTTTAGGGTCCCTCCCAGCCCACACCCTTCTCTGCCTCTAGGACTTTATGTTACAGAGCAATCTTGCCCAGCATGCAAACTATTTCCTCAACTCGAAAACAAGCAACAAATCCTTAGGGCTTTCCCAGTTAGGCTTGAAGGCAGTCACAGGTTTTATTAATTGTATTACAATGGCTGGAAGTAAAAACTTGCATATCTGAAAAACAACAACAACAAAAAAAGAGCTCTCAGGTAGAAAACAGTAATAAAATTAACATTGTTCTTTTAAGAACCTTGGTAATAAATACATTTCCCCCTCCCCATTTAAATGCTTGTTGGTTATTTTGCACAACAATAAATACAGCAGAGCTCTGGCACAGAGAAAGGCCAAGGCTGGCTACAAGGAGTCCATGTGGTTCCTTGGAGAAAAAGCTCAGGTGCTTTATAAAGGTTTGGCAGCCTGCACTTGATCAACTTGGCTCCAACTTGCACGTCCATTTTCGCCTCACTGTGATTTGTCACCAGTCCCACACCAGGAAAAGGGGAGGAAAATTGGATGGCTTATAGGATTTTTCCTCTCAGAGCTGTGTAAACTCAGGAAACCAAAGCTTTGAGCTGGTTGGGTGCCTACCCTACACAAATGCAGAGTTATTTTTTCAGCTCTGGGTGCTCAAGCCTGAGCATCCAGCTGGCAAAGGCCTAACCTCCACTCACTTCAGCAACCTTTCACACAGGTTTGGGGCTGCTTGTCCTAAAAAAAAGGAATTATCATAACAGGAAGCAAGATCAAAGGTGAACTTCCCAAGTCATGATTGGTTTGGGGATCTTGCACTATTAGGCTCTTGCACCACGGTCTGATCACAACAAGAAACAAGATCAAAGGTGGACTTCCCAAGTCATGACTGGTTTGGGGTCCTTGCACTATGAGGTTCTTGCACCATGGTCTGATCACAACAAGAAGCAAGAGCAAAGGTGGACTTCCCAAGTCATGACTGGTTTGTGGTTCTTGCACTATGAGGTTCTTGCACCATGGTCTGATCATAAGAAGAAGCAAGAGCAAAGATAGACATCCCAAATCATGACTGGTTTGTGGTTCTTGTACCATGGTCTGATCACAACAAGAAGCAAGAGCAAAGATGGACTTCCCAAGTCATGACTGGTTTGGGGTTCTTGCACTATGAGGTTCTTGCACTATGGTCTGATCACAACAAGAAGCAAGAGCAAAGATGGACTTCCCAAGTCATGACTGGTTTGGGGTTCTTGTACCATGGTCTGATCACAACAAGAAGCAAGAGCAAAGATGGACTTCCCAAGTCATGACTGGTTTGGGGTTCTTGCACTATTAGGTTCTTGCACCATGGTCTGATCACAACAAGAAACAAGATCAAAGATGGACTTCCCAAGTCATGACTGGTTTGGGGTTCTTGCACTATTAGGTTCTTGCACCATGGTCTGATCACAACAAGAAGCAAGAGCAAAGATGGACTTCCCAAGTCATGACTGGTTTGGGGTTCTTGCACTATTAGGTTCTTGCACCATGGTCTGATCACAACAAGAAACAAGATCAAAGATGGACTTCCCAAGTCATGACTGGTTTGGGGTCCTTGCACCATGGTCTGAAGGTGAGAGGGGGAATAAAGGAAAGGTATACTCCAGAACACTTCCCACCATAGCTTTGGGTCATTCTGGTCCTGTACATTGGAAACTACCAACAAATAGAAAAGTAATAAAATACAAGAAATAAGGAGAGAGATTTCCAAGCACTGTGCTGTTCTTAATGCCAGCACTTCCCATCACAATCACAGCTGTGACCCTAAGTCACTTGGATAGCCCAATCTAATATAGATTGATGATTGATTGTCCCACCACACCGTTAGGCAACGTCCACGGCGCGCCACGAGCCCCGGCGGGGTGCGGCGTCCCTTAAAGCACAGATAAGTCATGGCAAGACTTGGACTTGAGTTTGAAGGCCATGTTCTTGTTGTTCTTGGCCACAATCTTGCCCCAGAACCTCCTGGCTTTCTTGGGGATGCTCTCTCTCCGCTTCTGGTAGGCCAGGCGCTTCTCGTTCTTCTCCTTGCTGTCCCGGCGCAGCCGCAGCTGCCGCACGATGCCCTCGAACAGCTCCCGCACGTTGTGCTGCACGGCCGCCGACGTCTCGATGAACTTGCAGTCGAACACCACGGCGCAGGCCCGGCCCTCTGCAAGATGGCAAGGCGGGGGGGTGAGCAGGAGGCATGAGCAGGGGTGCATTGGGTTTGGCTGAGGTGGAGTTCAGAGGACCATAGGGGACCTTTGAAGGTCATCCAGTCCAACCCCCCTGCCAGAGCAGGAGCATAGAACCCAGCACAGGTCACACAGGAACACATCCAGAGAGGCTTTGAAAGGCTCCAGAGAAGGAGACTCCACAACCTCTCTGGGCAGCCTGCTCCAGTGCTCTGTAACCCTCACAGTGAAGAAGTTCC
The DNA here is from genome assembly GCF_014839835.1 of Dryobates pubescens. Taxonomy (NCBI): domain Eukaryota; kingdom Metazoa; phylum Chordata; class Aves; order Piciformes; family Picidae; genus Dryobates; species Dryobates pubescens. The sequence goes on along the minus strand of NC_071625.1, from coordinate 27,706,926 downwards.
TCCTCATGCTGAGGTGGAACCTCCTGTGCTGGAGTTTCTATCCATTGTCCCTTGTCCTATCCCAGGGTGCAGCTGAGCAGAGCCTGTGCCCTCCCTCTCAACACTCAGCCCTCAGATAGTTATAGACATTTATTAAATCCACTGTCAGTCTTCTCCTCTCCAGACTAAAAAGCCCCAGGGCTCTCAGCCTCTCCTTATCAGTGCTCTAGTCCCTTAATCATCCTGGTTGCTCTCCCTTGGACTCTCTCCAGCAGACCCCTGTCTCTCTTGAACTGGGGAGCCCAGAACTGGATGCAATATTCCAGGTCTCACCAGGGCAGTATAGAAGAAGAGAAGAGCTTCCTTCCATCTGCTGGACACGTTCCTCTTAATGCATCTCAGGATTAATTCTCCTCACAGCACCCTTCTAGTGCTGTGTTTTGCAGCAGTAGTTGATAGCAGTGTTTTGTCTGTTGACTAAGTATCCAGGCTGTGTCTTTTCAGCATTTCCCTGCCCCAAGACTACACTGAGGGGTGGGCAAGATCTTTGGAGGGGACACAGCTGACCCAGCCTAGCCAAAGGCTATTCCATGCCATATGAGGTCAGTTCAGATACAAGAATGAATCATAGAATTGTCAGGGTTGGAAGGGACCTCAAGGCTGAGCCAGTTCCAACCCCCCTGCCATGGCCAGGGACACCTCACACTACAGCAGGCTGCTCACAGCCACATCCAGCCTGGCTGCAAACGCCTCCAGGCAGGAGGCTTCCACCACCTCCCTGGGCAACCTGTGCCAGGCTCTCACCACCCTCATGGGGAACAACTTCTTCCTAACATCCAGTCTCAATCTACCCATTCCTAGTTTTGTTCCATTAAAGTGAAGCAAGTGAAAGAATGAAGTGGGGGAATTGGTCCATGGCATCTGTCCTCCTAAGGAATCACCAAGCTTAGAGAGCCCCAAGACCAACCACATCCTGCTGGTGGGCAGTAGAGACTAACATCTCTCTCTCTCTGCTTTTGCTTCCACAGGGTCAATTGCCTTTGCTTATTGCTGTTAGTAAATTGCTTCTATCTTATTAAAGGCTTCTGTTATGCTTTTCCCCTCTCTCCTGTCCATTTAAGAAGGGGAGTGATAGAGCAGCTGTGATGGGCATCTGGCCCCTAGGCCAGGGCCAAACCGGCACAAGGGGGTAGGCAGAGCAGCCAGGGGGCTGCCACGTCTTGTAGAGCTGGAGCCACCCAAGGGATTCCTCAAGCCTAATATAGAAAAGGAGTAAATCTTTAATCAGCCAGGGCTGCCTGCTGAGCCCATGATTCATCTGCTCTGTCAGCAAGGGGAGGGTGAATCCCCTCTGGGAAAAGCTCAGTCCTCACCATCAGCAGTGAAGGGTGAAGGGTGCTGGGTGGGGCTGGCTGACTTGCACCAAGTCACCAAGAGCTGAGGTCAGCCATGACTCAAAACCACTTGGTGAGGTGGGCAGGCTCCCTCAAGTCACATTGAAAGGTGATGACAGTGTGTCCAGCAGACCCAGGGAGGTTCTCCTCCCCCTCTATTCTGCCCTGCTGAGACCTCACCTGGGATATTGCATCCAGCTCTGGGCTCCCCAGCTCAGGAGGGACAGGGATCTGCTGGAGAGAGTCCAAGGGAGGGCTGCAAGGATGCTGAAGGGACTGGAGGACTGCCTGGGGAGGAGAGGCTGAGAGCCCTGGGGCTGTTTAGTCTGGAGAGGAAGACACTGAGAGGGGATCTGATCAATGTCTATCAATAGCTGAGGGGTGGGGGTCAAGAGGGAGGGCACAGGCTCTGCTCAGTTGTACCCTGGGATAGGACAAGGGGCAATGGATAGAAACAACAGCACAGGAGGTTCCACCTCAACATGAGGAGGAACTTCTTCCCTGTGAGGGTCACAGAGCACTGGAGCAGGCTGCCCAGAAAGGGTATGGAGTCTCCTTCTCTGGAGCCTTTCCAGCCCCATCTGGATGCGTTCCTATGCGACCTGTGCAGGATTCTATGCTCCTGCTCTGGCAGTGGGGGGTGGACTCAATGATGTCCAGAGGTCCTTTCCAAGCCCTAACATCCTGTGAGCCTGTGACAGCACCCTCCACACACACAGGCACAGCACAGGAGGCAGGGTCCAGTCCTCCTCCATGGGCCATGGGTGTAAAGCAAGGTCTTGAAGCAGCTTGGATGTAAACAGGCACATGTACAAACCCTTAAAGAAAGGCAAAGCTATGCCTATGGCTTAAGAGGCACATCTGAAATCATACTTCTTACCCTTAGTCACAGGAGCCTAAGCTAAGCCTGCCAGCAGTTTGACTCAAGCCAATAACTTCTGGCCTGCTGTGAATTCATCAGCAGGATGACTAAAGTGACCTGAATGAGCCTGCCATCCCTCCAACAGACTTTTCAAATGGGGGAGAGGGGCATCTGAAGGCAAATAGACATCCCTGGGGATGCCATCCTGATGATCTACTTTGATTCCAACTCTTCACTTGGGGCAACTATGACAGGCCAGAGGAACTAAAGGGAAAAAACAAACAATCTGGCCTAGTGGGAAATAGGAGAATGGATCAGCTACAGAGAGGAGAAAATGCTGAGCAGAGGAAGCTGTGTTTCTGATGGGTCTAGATGAGATAATCTAATGCTCTGCTGGGTGTTATTTTGTGGCCCCTAAGCCTCAGAGAAGACTCTCCAAGAAGAGGTTTTACTGACTGCAGACCTTGAAAGCCAGCAGAAGCTTGCCCAGGAGGTCTCTCTCTATCTGTTGGACTTAGTGGTTACTGATTTGTGTGCAGCAGAGGAAGGGCTGTTCCAGCACCCCAAAGCAAGGCAGCAAGGAGACCTCCCCTGAAAGGCTGCATGGTCCCTGCCCAGGCTAGCAGAACAAAGGGTGAGAGGGAGTTTCCACACATCAGGGAGGACAGAGAACTGGTTATAAACCAGAGATAATCTCTTACAGCAGAATGAAGGGAGCTAAACTTGCTTGGCATAAACATGTATTGGAAACCCAAAGGGCTTCCAGCTACCAGAGAAATCACCTACTGCTGTAGTCTCACACTGGCAGCTGGAAGGGAAGACATTCAGCTGCTTTTATGATGGTAGCTAATAACTCTAAGAAAGGGATTATCTGGCTTATAGCTCTATTGGCAAGGGAGTGTTAAGGAGCTGGCAGACCCCTCCCAGTCCCCTGCATTCTGTCTCAGTCCTCTGTTGTTCTGTTGCTCTTTTATTGCCCAGTCCTGCTCCCAGCAAGCTTCCTGAGCCAGAGCTCTGCATTTCTTATACCTGGAAGGGACCTACAGGAAGGCTGGGGAGGGATTGTTTTCAGAAGGCCCTGTGATGATAGGATGAGAGGCAATGTTTGAAACTGGAGCAGGGCAGATTTAGGTTGGACACCAGGAGGAAGTTCTGCACAGTGAGAGTGGTGAAACACTGGAACAGGCTGCCCAGGGATGTGGTTGAGGCTCCATCCCTGGAGACATTCAAGCTCAGACTGGATGTGGCCCTGTGCAGCCTGCTCTAGCTGGAGCTGTACCTGCTGAGCACAGGGGGGTTGGCCAAGATGCCTTTTGAGGGTCCCTCCCAGCACAATGCAGTCTCTGATTGTCTTTCAAAAGCTATGAATGTCTGTCTTTGTCTTATCTATGAATGTCTTTCAAAGCAGAGAACTCTTCACCTTTCCATGAGCTTTATCCCCACCCTTTTCCTCACCTGCCACCGAGACTTCCCGGCACCTGACGAGGTCGCTCTTGTTGCCGACCAGAATGATGGGGATGTCTTCCTTCTGGCGTGCCCTGCGCAGCTGGATTCTGAGCTCAGAGGCCTTCTCAAAGCTTGCTCTGTCTGTGATGGAGTAAACAATCAGGTAGGCATCTCCCACTTGCATGCAGTGGTCTCGAATCCATTCCCCCTCACGCTGTTGGAGAGAAACGGTCAGGCATTGTCAGGCTCGGCGCAGGTTCCCCTTGGGAAGTACAACACTAGGGGAACCCAAATGCATTCCTGCTGCAGCTGTAATGGGTACAGCTTGAATCAGAGCTGTACTGAAAGCAATTCCAATGCAGTGATGCTATGACTGCTTCACCACAAAGGAGGGTGAAGCTTGCCCCACATCATTCACTGCACAGGCTTCAGACTGGAATGACAGAGGTCTGGAAAACTGCTGGCATGTTTTGTTTTATTCTTATAAAAACCAAACCAAGAAGGCTTGAGCCCCCCAGGCTCACCCTGCAGAGCCCTTAGGCATGCTTGGCTTGGTGGTAAAGCTTTCCTCTGATGCTGAAGCACGGAAAGCACCCACTTGGCTTTCCAAAATACATCTAAGTTTCGATAGGAAGAATCCCTCAGGTGCACTTTTGCTTTGGTGTCTGACCAAACCAAATGAAAGTACCTTGTTGTCCCACATGTCGAGCAGGATAATGCTTGCACCTTCCCCATCCACCAGCAGGGTCCTTTCATATGTGTCTTCTGGAAAGCAAGGAAGAAAGGTTGGTGAAATATTGCCCTGGGCAGCCTCATCTACTGGGAGGTGTCCCTGCTGACTGCAGGGGGCTCAGGCAAGACAACCTTTAGGGGTCCCTTCCAACCCCATGCAATCTATGAACGTGGCATGAGGCACACTGCAGAAGCCACAGTAGCTGAATAGGGATCTTCTGTTCAGAGTTAACATTACTGAGCCTAGGTTCATGCTGGCTCACATTCAGTTCTTTCCTCATGTCCATCAGCACTGAACCTGCCCTCTCCTCATTACTGGTTGCCTTACTTTCCATGATGCATGAAGGAGGCTGAAAGATCAGGAAACAAATCCTTCATTGTTTTGGCTGGTGTTCTCTTTATCACATGTGGAAGAGAAGGAAGAGGGGGAAACAAAACACACAACCAAACACACACCCAACCAACCAGTCTGGAGAAGAGGAGGCTCAGGGGAGACCTTCTTGCTCTCTACAAGGGAAGTTGTAGCCAGGTGGGGGTTAGTCTCTTCTCCCAGGCAACCAGCACCAGAACAAGAGGACACAGTCTCAAGCTGTGCCAGGGGAGGTGTAGGCTGGATGTTAGGAAGAAGTTCTTCCCAGATTGGCCATTGGGATGTGCTGCCCAGGGAGGTGGTGGAGTCACCATCCCTAGAGGTGTTTAAGAGGAGGCTGGATGGGCTACTTAGTGCCATGGTTTAGTTGATTAGATGGTGTTGAGTGATAGGTTGGACTCAATGATCTCAAAGGTTTTTTTCCAACCTGGTTAATTCTATTCTATTCCACACAACCAACAAAACAAAAAACCCCTAGCAGCAGTGGAAGAAATCAGCAAAGGCTGAACATTTGCCCCATGGGAGCAGCAGAGTCCAGCGAGGCTGAGTAATGGAAAATATTTGCTTTCGCTTTAGCGGGGACAGTTCACGGGTGAGCAGTCACTGCTGCTGCCAGCAGCCCAGCCATCAGCCTGCTGAGCAGCCAGGCCAGACAAGAGCTGCTGAGTTTGAGGCAGTCTGGGGCTCTGCTGTGTCCTAGTTCTCTCCCATTTGGTGCTTTCGCACTTTACCTTTGATGTCAAAAAGCAGAGGAATCAAACCGCAGGAGTTGGCTTGTTTTGTACTGAGGCCACCGAGAAACCCATCGTCACACCCAGATTGTGAACACCCTGAGACAGAGTGCTGCTCACATCTGAGCTGGCTGTGCCCCCTTAGCATTTCAGTCAACCCTTGCTGGGAATTCTCACCCTGGACCTGGTTCAGACACTTAGCATCCTTTTTTTTACGTAGAATCAACAAGGCTGGAAAAGACCTCAGAGATCACCAAGTCCAACCTATCACCAAACATCATCTAATCAACCAAACCATGGCACTAAGTACCCCATCCAGTCTCCTCTTAAACACCTCTAGGGATGGGGACTCCACCACCTCCCTGGGCAGCACATTCCAGTGGCCAGTTACTCTTTCAGGGAACAACTTTCTCCTCACCTCCAGCCCAAACTTCCCCTGGTGCATCTTGGACTGTGTCCTCTTGTTCTGGTGCTGGGTGCCTGGGAGAAGAGACCAACCCCCACCTGGCTACAACCTCCCTTGAGGGAGTTGGAGAGAGCAAGGAGGTCTCCCCTGAGTCTCCTCTTCTCCAGGCTAAGCAACCCCAGCTCCCTCAGCCAAACCTGGGGACATTTGGATCAATGACAAAGGGTTTGGACCCATCCCTAGTCTTGCATGGCTGGTCAGTGAAAAATGCCAGCCTTAGGGCTTCTGATTCAAAGATTGGTTTAGGTTGGAAGGGACCTTGAAGACCATCTAGTTCCAATCCCCTGCCATGAGCAGAGAGCCCCTCCACTAGACCAGGTTGCCCAACACCTGGTCTACAACCCTACCACCTCTCTCCCTGCAGTGTTCAGTGGATCTGTCCCACCCACCCTTTAAGGTAGAGCTGGGTCTTAACCATTGCCCCATAAAACCTCTGCTAGGCATTGATGGAGTGAACTTTCCCCTAAATTGCAATCAGAGCCTTTCCTTGGAGCCAGGAATCCACATCCATGTGAAAGAATGAGCCCAAAATAGTCCACATTCAAAATAAAACCAGAAGGAGCCCAGGCTCAAAACAACTTCAAATGGTGAGGTTTAAAAGACAGAGCTAACCCATAGGACAGGCTCTCCTTGCAGACCCAACAGCACAAGCCCTGTGCTCATCATCTAGATCTTACAGGCAGTAGCAAAGCCTGTCCAAAAAAGCAGCTGTGTTCCCTCTGTGATTTGGCTACCCTGAAGCCATCCTGTCATGCAATAACGTTTCCAGTTTGCAAAGCTAAACTTTGGAGAACAGCTTCTTCAAGTGGCCAAGCATGTGTGGGAACAAGCTCCACAAACAGCAGAGGACAGCATCCAGAGGGCTCCTCCTCTGAAAAGGGACTTTCCACAAGGGTGTCTGGAGACAGGACAAGGGGGAATGGTTTGAAGCTGAGGGAGAGCAGGGTGAGACTGGAGCTGAGGAAGGAGTTCTTCAGTATGAGGGTGGTGAGACTCTGGGATAGGTGGCCCAGGGAGGTTGTGGCTGCCTCCTCCCTGGAGGTGTTTAAGGCAAGATTGGATGAGGCCTTTAGCAGCCAAGTCGAGTTGAGAGGTGTCCCTGCCTGTGGCAGGGGGGGTTGGAGTAGATGATCTCTGAGGTCCCTTCCAAGCTGAGCCATTCTGTAATTCCCCACTCAGTTACAAATATGCCATCACGCTCCTTGAGAATACCATGCCCAAAGGCTGATACTGAGCACTGCTCTGCACCTTGGTCAACCCCAAGGAACCTCCATGGGTTATAAATCCCACAGAAAGTGAGCACTTAGTTAATCTGCTGCTCATTTCCAAGCTGACACGAAACACAAGGAGGAATAACAGCAGCAAGTTTTCCAATACCTCAGCAGAACTGAAGATCTGCTGCTGCTTTGTTCCAAGCAATATCCCTGGGAGAGCCAAGGAAAGAAAAGGAGAAAGCTGTCTGGCAGGGGCTTGCAAAGCAACTCAGCTGCACTTTCTGACTGCTTGCCCAAGGATCCTGCTCTAGTTCCCTCATGCAGCACCAGTATCACAGTGTCACAGGTTAACTAAGGTTGGGAGAGACCCCAAGGATCATCAAGTCCAACCTGTCACCACAGACCTCATGACTAGACCATGGCACCAAGTGCCACATCCAATCCCCTCTTGAACACCTCCAGGGATGGGGACTCCAGCACCTCCCTGGGCAGCACATCCCAATGGTGAACGACTCTCTCGGTGAAGAACTTTCTCCTCACCTCAAGTCTAAACCTCCCCTGGCACAGCTTGAGACTCTGTCCTCTTGTTCTGGTGCTGGTTGCCTGGGAGAAGAGACTAACCCCCACCAGGCTACAACTTCCCTTGTAGAGAGCAAGAAGGTCTCCCCTGAGCCTCCTCTTCTCCAGACTGGTAGTTGTAGAGGGCAATGAGGTCACCCCTGATCCTTCTCTGCTCCAGGCTAAGCAACCCCAGCTCCCTCAGCCTCTCCTCACAGGGCTCTGCTCAAGGCCTCTCCCCATCTTTGTTGCCCTTCTCTGGACACCTTCAAGTGTCTCAATGTCCTTCTTAAACTGAGGGGCCCAGAACTGGACACAGGACTCAAGGTGTGGCCTAACCAATGCAGAGCACAGGGCACAATGACCTCCCTGCTCCTGCTGGCCACACTAGTCCTAATACAGGCCAGGATGCCATTGGCCCTCTTGGCCACCTGGGCACACTGCTGGCTCATGTTTAGGAAAACTTTCATCAGATACTCAGCCTGAGGAGCTGGTGGGACTCTGGGAAAAGCTCACAGTGGAAGCTGCAGGCAAAGGACACCTGAGGAACAAACTCAGAGTGACTTCATCATGTGGAACTTCAGATGCCTCAAAGGCACAAGTGTCTGTGCTTCCAGTCTGTGACAGCAGGCAAGGAAAATATGGGTCCAAGCTTCCTGATGCTGGGCTGCACTGAATCCTGGAGAAGGCCTCTCCTAACCAGAGAGTTAAAGACATCAAAAGCTGGCTTCACATGCTCCAATGAAAGCGATAAGAGAAGCCCAGAAACACTCTGTGCTGACACTGACATCATTGCAGCGAGGGAGGAGAGGCAGGAGAGGGAAGGGTTGTGGGAGAGAGGAGGGAATTCCTGCACACTGATGATCAAAAGCAGCCAGCAAGGTGTGCATGCCCCAGAGGTGACAGCATCTGTGTCCTTACAGACACAAGAGCTTCCTGATGTAGTGCAACCTCCCCTGTGCCAGGAGAGGTTCAGGCTGGATGTTAGGAAGAAATTCTTCCCAGCAAGAGAGATTGGCCACTGGAATGTGCTGCCCAGGGAGGTGGTGGAGTCACCATCCCTGGAGGTGTTTAGGAAGAGCCTGGATGAGGCACTTGGTGCCATTGTTTAGTTGATTAGATGGTGCTGGTAGGTTGGACTCAATCTTGAACATCTTTTCCAACCAGGTTAATTCTGTATTCTGTGTTCTACAGCCCTTCCACAGCAATATCTTGCAGCTCAAGAACTGGTGCCACACCTTCACCTTCTGCCTGATCTGATCTCTGGGATTAAAGAACACTTTGCAGTCCTAAAGAAAGCAGAGGAGGAGAGCAAAGGGGAAGCAGCAAAGAAAACCCTGCACTTTGTGTCTGATTTTAACCCCTGTTTCAGCAACAGGAAGGTCCCTGCACTGCTGAAGGACCTTGATCTGGTTTTCCCTTGGAAGAATCCATGCTGTGCAAAGCAACATGAAGTGAGGAGGAGACATATTTCACCCAAACTCCTAAAAGTCTATGCTGAGACAACAGAATGGCTGAGATGACTTCTGATGGCAGCTGTTTTGGAGGTGACTGAAGGACTCAGCAGCACCTTTTCTACTTTTCTTTCCATCCTATTTCAAAGCAGTTCATTCTTGTATGAGAACCTTCAGCTGCTTTCCCTCCCCTACAGAATGCTGGAGTCAGCCATGAGGACCTTCATTTGTTTTGTCTCCCCCCACCCCAGAGTGCTGGAGCCAGACTCATGGGAGCCACTGGTGACTCCAGTGTGGGACTAGCCTGAAGAGCTGAAGCAGCCTCTTGGGTAGCATCAGCACAGCCAGGAATGAGGCAGCTTCCAACAGGTATTTTGGGGTTAAAAAACCATGGGAATCTGAAATTGTTCTCTTTCAGATGCTCCCAATCATTGATGGCAAGCACCTTACTCATCTGATATTTGCATTCCTGTTTCTCCTAACAGAGATCATAGAATGGTTTAGCTTGGAAGGGACACCTTGGAGATCACCTACTCAAACCTCCCCAGGGAGGGCAGACATACAAACTGAACCAGTCTGGGCTTATCAGACCCATACTATACTGGGCAGCATCAAGAGAAGTGTGGCCAGCAGGGCCAGGGAGGGGATTCTGCCCCTCTACACCTCTCTGCTGAGACCACAGCTGGAGCACTGTGTCCAGTTCTGGAGCCCCTAGGACAGGAAGGATCTGGAAGTGCTGGAAGGTGTCCACAGAAGGGCCACGAGGATGAGCAGAGGGCTGGAGCTGCTCTGCTATGGAGACAGACTGAGAGCTGGGGCTGTTCAGTCTGGAGAAGAGAAAGCTCTGAGGAGACCTCATTGTGGCCTTCCAGGATCTGCAGGGGGATACAAGAAAGCTGGGGAGGGACTTCTGAGGGTGTCAGGGAGTGATAGGACTGGGGGGGATGGAGCAAAACTAGAAATGGGAGATTGAGATTGGATGTTAGGAAGAAGTTGTTCCCCATGAGGGGTGGTGAGAGCCTGGCACAGGTTGCCCAGGGAGGTGGTGGCAGCCTCCTGCCTGGAGGTGTTTGCAGCCAGGCTGGCTGTGGCTGTGAGCAACCTGCTGCAGTGTGAGGTGTCCCTGGCCATGGCAGGGGGGTTGGAACTGGCTGATCCTTGAGGTCCCTTCCAACAATTCCATGGATTTCCATTACATATCCTCTGCGATGCTCTGGGCCAGTTGCTTCTGGCAGAGCTGATCTGCAAGCAGACACAGACACTCCACAGGAGACAAGGACCTACCTCCCAGCACCTCGCAGTCGCTGTCGATGCTGTCGTGCACCCCCGCAAAGATGTTGGCCAGCGAGGACTTGCCCACGCCCTGCTCCCCGATCAGCACCACCCGGTAGCAGCTGCTGCCAGACTCCGAGGAGATGACCGAGTCAGAAGACTCAGAGGACCAGCTCTTCCTGTAGACCTCATCAGGACTGATGGTGTACCTTTTCTGGGGGTTGTACTCGCTGGAGTCCTTCTGGAGCAGCAGGTTCTTCCCGTCAGCAGGGATGCTCCATCGCTGCTGCTGCTGCTGCTGCAGGCTGCTGTGGGTGCGGCGCATGGTGACGTTGAGGGTCATTGTGCTTCAGCCTGCTTGGAAGGGGGCAAATGAGCTTACATTTAGAATAGAATAGACCAGACCAGATTGGAAGAGACCCTCAAGATCATCATGTCCAACCTATCAACCAATCCAACACCACCTAAACAACTAAACCACAGCACCAAGCACCCCATCAAGTCTCCTCCTGAGCACCTCCAGTGATGGTGACTCCACCACCTCCCCAGGCAGCCCATTCCAATGGGCAATCACTCTCTCTATGAAGAATTTCTTCCTAACCTCCAGCCTAAACCTCCCCTGGTGCAGCCTGAGAAATGCAGGGACACATTGTGGTGGTTTCAGGCTATGCCTAGCAAATTCTCCACAGGTCTTGAGCAGAAAGTGGTAGGGCAACAAGGCTGGGGAGGGGTCTGGAGTACAGCCCTGGGAGGAGAGGCTGAGGGAGCTGGGATTGCTTAGCCTGGAGAAGAGGAGGCTCAGGGGAGACCTTCTTGCTCTGTACAACTCCCTGAAGGGAGGTTGTAGGCAGGAGGGGGTTGGTCTCTTCTCCCAGGCAACCCAAACCAGAACAAGAGGACATATCTCAAGCTGTGCCAGGGGAGGTTTAGGGTCAAGGTGAGGAGAAAGTTCTTCCCAGCAAGAGAGATTGGCCATTGGGATGTGCTGCCCAGGGAGGTGGTGGAGTCACCATCCCCGGAGGTGTTCAAGAGGGGATTGGATGTGGCACTTGGAGCCATGGTTTAGTTGTCAGGAGGTGTTGGGTGACAGGTTGGACTTGATGATCTCTGAGGTTCTAGTATGTAACTAAATCCCCATTGGGTGTAACAAGGACAATAATGATGAGTTCTAAACATCAGGGAGATCACAGACAGAAAGCATAGATCTGTAAGCTCACTGGTTACTGCTTCCTCACCCTGGCTGGTGCTTCTGCTGGCTCTTTGCTGACCTTGGCTGCATTGCTTTGTTTTGGCTAAGGCTAACAAACCATCCTCTGCTCTTTCTCCTGTCCCTCTGTGTCCAGGGGGATAGAGGGAAGGGGAAGCTATTAGCACCCCTGGTTTCTGGCCAGGGGGGTTCTTGTGCTGTTGATAAATTGCAAAGACCTGCAAATATTGTAAATCCTGTAGATTTTGTACACAGTCATTGCATTGCACTGGAGATTGTAGTTTTGCTTGTACATACAGCTTCATTTGCTTCCAGCTGAGCTGGGCTGGCAATTTAACCTTGGGGGGGAATGTTCAACCCACCACAACTCTCTTATTTGCTTCAAGACAGCACATCCTGACTGTGGTGGGAGGAAGTCTCCCCCAGCATGAACTTTTAAGCCAGACCCACTCAGTGGAAGTGAGATGTGAAGAATTGTTATGATACAGCTTCTCTTGTCCCAGGCAGGCATTTAGCCCATGAATTTGGTTAGAACTACCTTCTGTTTTCCTTTGTGCCCCCAACAGTGATTCATTTCTATTTTCTACTTTCCTGCTCAATATTTGCAGCTAAAGTTTTAAAGGCATAGCTTAAGACTACCACACTGACCTTCTGAGGTGACTGGCATACAACAAACAGGTAAATGATAGCTTCTGCACTCTTTTGTGGTTGCTGATACACAAGGAAAGATATCCAGTTAGGGAACCAGGGGGATGATGCCACCCTCACATGCTAAGCCCTCTCACCAGAGAAGGGCCACGAGGGTGAGCAGAGGGCTGGAGCTGCTCTGCTATGGAGACAGACTGAGGGAGTTGGGGTTGTGCAGGCTGGAGAAAAGAGAAGGCTCCCAGGAGACCTCATTGTGGCCTTCCAGTGTCTGAAGGGGGCTACAGGAAAGCTGGGGAGGGACTTTGGAGGGTGTCAGGGAGGGATAGGACTGGGGGGGATGGAGCAAAACTAGAAATGGGGAGATTGAGATTGGATGTTAGGAAGAAGTTGTTCCCCATGAGGGTGGTGAGAGCCTGGCACAGGTTGCCCAGGGAGGTGGTGGAAGCCTCCTGCCTGGAGGTGTTTGCAGCCAGGCTGGATGTGGCTGTGAGCAACCTGCTGTAGTGTGAGGTGTCCCTGGCCATGGCAGGGGGGTTGGAACTGGCTGAGCCTTGAGGTCCTTTCCAGCCCTGACAATTCTATGATTCTTTAACCTTTACAAGCTCACAGCTGTGCTAGGTAAAGCCCAGCCATGAGGAGAGCATTGCTGTGCCTCAGTAGAAGGCAGGGGCAACGCTCACCCGAGCTGTCCTATAGAGGAGCTGCATCACTGCTGTACCTACTGACACTGCTGCCCATCCTCTGTGCCGAACTGGTGGTGAACAGCAGTGCCAGCCCCAGTGTCTCAGCTGGGAGCTGAATCACAGAATCAGAGAGTTATCTCAGTTGGAAAGATGTCTAAGATCCTCAAGTCCAGCTGTCAGACTAAGATCACCATGGCCATTAAACCATGTCCCCAGGTGCCAGGGCCACTCCAGGGACAACAATTCCACCTCCTCCCTGAGCAGCCTGTTCCAACCCCTGACCCCTCCTTCAGGAAATAATTTTTTCCCACTATCCAACCTAAACCTCTCCTGGCACAACTTCAGGCCATTTCCTCTCATTCTGTCTCCTAATGCTAGAGGGGAGACCAACCTCCACCTCACCCCAACCTCCTTTCAGAGAGCTGGAGAGAGCAACGAGGTCTCCCCTCAGCCTCCTCTTCTCCAGACTAAACCACCCCAGTCCCCTCAGCTGCTCCTCACCAGGTTTCTCTAGACCCTTCACCAGCTTTGTGGCCCTTCTCTGGGCATGCTCCAGCAACTCAGTGTCTCCCTTGCAGTGAGGAGCAACAACTCCTTCACCCATTTTTTCCTGTTAGAAGTGTGTTCAAACTGAGCTTTGTGCTGAGGAAGCCACAGTTTGACAGCTACAGAGTACTTCTGTGCATGCCAGCTCTAGCTTGCTCACTGAGAACAGCAGGAAATGACTAACAACCAGCAGTGGGAGTCTAACATTGTCCTTCCCCAGCCTCTGTGCACAAGGACTGGGGACATACCTGGTAGGAAGAACTGGTGAAGTGAAAAGGACTAAAGGTTGTGCACTCCAGTGACAGCATTTGCAAGCTAAGTGGATGCTTTTGCTTTGCTGCCACTCCTGCAAGTTAAAACCTGGGAAGCCTGTCAAGCCATGAATCCTGGGCTGGAAGTTGTGGCAGAGTGAGGGTGACAGAGGAGCTAACTGCTCAGAAAGCAGTGGAAGAACATTTTCATGGGACTTGTACGAGGCAGGCTGGTTTAGAAGCTTCAAGTCATTGTGCAGAGGGCTGGATCACAGAATCAGCCAGGTTGGAAGAGACCTCCAAGATCATCAAGTCCAACCAACTAAACCATGGCACTAAGTGCCTCATCCAGTCTCTTCTTGAACACCTCCAGGGATGTCAACCCCACCACCTCCCCGGGCAGCACGTTCTAATGGCCAGTCCCTCTTGCTGGGAAGAACTTCTTCCTAAGATTAAGCTTAAACTTGCCCCTGGCACAGCTTGAGACTGTGTCATAATATCAGTCAGGGTTGGAAGTGACCACAAGGATCATCTAGTTCCAACCCCCCTGCCATGGGCAGGGACACCCCACACTAGATCAGCCTGGCCACAGCCTCATCCAGCCTGGCCTTAAACACCTCCAGGGATGGGGCCTCAACCACCTCCCTGGACAACCCATTCCAGGGCTTCACCACTCTCATGGGGAAGAACTTCCTCCTCACCTCCAGCCTGAATCTCCCCACCTCCAGTTTCATTCCATTCCCCCCAGTCCTATCACTACATGTGTCCTCTTGTTCTGGTGCTGCTTGCCTGGGAGAAGAGACCAACCCCCACCTGGCTACAGCCCCCCTTCAGGATTCATTTAGTCAGATAGATCCTAATGCTTTGAGCTATTTAAAACACTTCCAGGGATGGGGATTCAACCTTGGTGAGCCTGGTCTGGTGTCTGAGAACACTTGCAGTGACAAAGTTTCTTCTAGTATCCAACCCAAACCTCCCCTGGTGCACCTTGAGGCCGTTTCCTCTTGTCTTATCACTTTGCTACTGGGGAGGAGAGACCCAAGCTTTTGGGAAGGCAGTCAGGCACCACTCACTGCACCCTTAGACCACCCTGATAGGGCAAAAGAGCCATGCAAGCAAGTCTTGCTGTGTTGGGGTGGATTTGGGTCCTGTCTGTGGCTGGGTTAGCAAAGAATGACCGCTTCACACAGTGCTCAAGGGCAGGACACACTCAAGCCCAGCAGCTTTTCTGGGGAGGTGCAGGTTCCAGCCACTACAGGAGGCTGGAGCTGGGAGAAACGGCTCAGAAATACACACAGCTATTAAATCAACAACTTCATTGTCTGCCCAATCAGCAGGAGAGGTTCACTCTTCTTACCCAAGCATGGCTCTTGATCACATTTTCCCCAGCAACCTCTGTTTTGCCTTGCTTGGAGGCAGGAGTCAGTGATGTCATTCCCACAGACCACCAGCTACCATTTTTAGGAAAGCTCCTTTGGAGCATTCCAGCTCCTAAGGTGACAGCCAGTGAGACATTCTGCTTTGTGCCCCATGTCTGATGTTTCTCAGCTCCCTCCTCCATAGTCACCAGTAGGACAATTGCCTGTAAAATGCACCCAGCCCCTCTCAAACCTGAGCAAGTCCAGCAAAGCATCAGAGCATCTACAAACCACTGCTCCTCCCCACAAAACTGCCTGAAATCCTCTGGCAGTGAATGCACAGCAGGTCCTAGGGCAGACATACAGAGCAAGAGCACGCTAGCTGCAGTGTTTCCTGTGATGCACAGCACCTGAGGGCAGAAAGAGATCATCCACACAGCTCTAGCCACAGTAACTTGGCCAGCAAGAAACGCACTGAAGCTGGAAATCAAGCACCACACACAAGGCTGCATCAGAAGCAAGAGGAAACCTTCACCTGCCAGAAGCAAGGTGGAACATTTACTGCAGGGGCATTTCAACATGCCTTTCTTGCCTTGCAGTGTAGTAGTCTAGATGAGAAAAGCCAGCTCTGGTTCAGTCCAGCAAGGGAGCCTAAACTCACAAGCTGCAATAAACAGTCACTCACCAAACCATCACAAAGATCAACACTCCAAGGCTTCCCTCAGAATGAGTTCCCATCCTTCACCAAACAAAGCCAAATGAGTCCCTGACACACACCACGCTCCAAGTTGAGGCTGGGATTGATACCCCACAGCTGCATTTAGCACCACCAGTAAAAGCCTGAGTGAGAAGCAGGGCTGCCTTACTTCTGCCAGGCGCCTCCAGGCAGTCAGGTCCTCTGCCGGCGCTGCCCTGGGGCTCGCTGCGGAGCTGCTCTGCCGAAGTAAATCCTCCTCTCGCTTTGGGGCTGCCTCTTTAATTCCCTCAGCAAACCTGGTTTATATTAAGCCCATCTGATCAGAGACAGGGCTTTTCCGTGACGTGGTTGGCCTTTCCATACAACAGCCAGCCCCCAGCTGGGAGGAAGCAGACATGCAGAAGAGAAAAGGGAGGAGGGAGGGGGGGGGAACCAAAACAAAACCCAAACCCAACTTGCAAACAATCTCAGAAGACTTACTCAAAGTCATATGATTGCCTTCACATTGCCAGGAAAATAAACACAGTTGATCCTTGCATGATGAAAACAGGGATGGGGGGGTGGGGGGGAAAGGAATGATACAGGCCCCTTTGCCTCACTCAGATGTGATCAGAATTAATGGTGTTTAAGAAGAGCAAAAAAAGACCTAAGTTTCATCAATGCATCAAATGCTGTGCACAATGAAGATACATACACCTAGCCTCCTGCTAGACAAAACTGATCTATGGAAGGAAAGAGCTGAAGGTTGTTTTGTTACTGTCTTGAAAGTAGGAATATTATTCTGGGAGGGGGTGGTGGTTTGGGTGGGGGAAGAAAAACCAAGCTCTGATATAGACCAAATCCTGGGCTTCCCTGCCAGCCTTCAAGTGACTGCACCCAGTTTACTGCAGGGCACGATCAGCTCTTGCTGAGCACCCCTTTGCCACCCCATCCAGCTACAGATTCAGTCTTGCTCCAGCTGGATGGTGGCAAAGATGCATCTGACAGCTCTGAGTCTGCACAAAGGCACAGCAGCCCTCTGCTGATGCTGTCCACACAAAGGGTGAAAAGATAATTCATAGGTTGAATCAGGTTGGAAGGGAGCCTCAAAGGGCATCTTCTCCAACCCCCTGCACTCAGCAGGGACACCTCCAGATAGAGCAGGCTGCACAGGGACACATCCAGTCTGAGCTTGAATGTCTCCAGGGACAGGGCCTCAACCACATCCCTGGGCAGCCTGTTCCAGTATTTCACCACTCTCACTGTGCAGAACTTCCTCCTGATGCCCAGCCTAACTCTGCCCTGCTCCAGTTTCAAACCATTGCCTCTCATCCTATCCCCACAGGCCCTTCTGAACAGTCCCTCCCCAGCCTGCCTGTTGGTCCCCTTCAGATACTGAAAAGCAGCTCTAAGGTCTCCCCAGAGCCTTCTCCTCTCCAGGCTGAACAGCTCCAGTTCTTTCAGCCTGTCTCCACAGCAGAGGTGCTCCAGCCCTCTGCTCATCACTGCACATGCCACATGGGGTCTGTTATAAACTCCTAGCTCCCTGGCAGGAGAAATTTTGCCAGAAAGCAAAAAAGAAATCAGGTGTGCTGCTGGGTGACAACCTCTGCCAGAGGATGCAAAGCACTTCCTAGCAAAGGAGGAGTAACAAACGCTCTCAGAGCTGCTCTCTGGGGATATCACAACTTGGAGCTCAGCAGGTCACAACTTGGTGAGCAAGTGCAGAACAAAAACAGCCAAAGGATCCTTGTGATGAGGCAGCATTAGGCCCACAACAAGAGCTCCATCAGCTTATTTACACCAGCCCACGGCCACAGCTTCCCTGCTTCACATCCAGTGACCAGGGAAGGACTTTAATGCTGAGTGAAGGATAAAATCCTCTGGAACTGAGTGATGTGAGAGTCATAGAATCATAGAATCAATGAGGTTGGAAGAGACCTCAGAGATCATCAAGTCCAAGCTGTCACCCAGCACCTCCTGATAACTAAACCATGGCTCCAAGTGCCACATCCAATCCCCTCTTGAACACCTCCAGGGATGGGGACTCCACCACCTCCCCGGGCAGCACATTCCAAGGGCCAATCTCTCTTGCTGAGAAGAACTTTCTCCTCACCTTGACTCTAAACTTCCCCTGGCACAGCTTGAGACTGTGTCCTCTTGTTCTGGTTCTGGGTGCCTGGCAGAAGAGACCAACCCCCACCTGGCTACAACGTCCCTTCAGGGAGTTGGAAAGAGCAAGAAGGTCTCCCCTGAGCCTCCTCTTCTCCAGGCTAAGCAACCCCAGCCCCCTCAGCCTCTCCTCACAGGGCTGCGCTCCAGACCCCTCCCCAGCTTTGTTGCCCTTCTCTGGACACCTTCCAGCATCTCAACATCTTTCCTAACCTGAGGGGCCCAGAACTGGACACAGGACTCAAGGTGTGGCCTAACCAGTGCTGAGCATAGGGCACAATGACTTCCCTGCTCCTGCTGGCCACACTGTTCCTGATGCAGGCCAGGATGCCATTGGCCTTCTTGGCCAGCTGGGCACACTGCAGGCTCATGTTCAGCTGCTGTCAACCTGTACCCCCCAGGTCCCTTTCTGTTTGGCAGCTCTCAGCCACTCTGCCCCCAGCCTGTAGCACTGCTTGGGGTTGTTGTGGCCAAAGTGCAGCCCCTGGCACTTGGACTTGTTGAATGCCATCCTGTTGGACTCTGCCCATCTGCCCAGCCTGGCAAGGTCCCTCTGCAGAGCTCTCCTACCCTCTAACAGATCAACTCCTGCCCCCAGCTCGGTGTCATCTGCAAATTTACTGCTGATGGACTCAATCCCCTCATCCAGATCATCAACAATTTTTGTTGAATGAGGTAGGGAAGGGAAGGATTATGTGCCTGAGGAGAATGCAGAGGCTATTAAGTGGGGGACAGGGCAGAGAAAGACACTCAGCAATTAAGGAACAATAACTTTTGTTTATTTTTAGGGAAACCTGCCCCACTTGTCAGCACCCCCCTGCTCCCTTCAGAGGGCCAGATCTGGTAGATTCCCTACCCAGCAATTCCTTGCAGAGAGCACTCCATTTGTTCCACCATCATCTTCTTTGGTTTTTCCCTCCCACATCACAGCAGCATATTTGGAATTCTTTGAGCACCAAAAGCAGCAGATGATCCTTTGGTGGTGGAGCACAAGGAGGGGCAAGAAGCACTGAGCTGTACTCCTTGTGCCCAAGACAGCAGTAAAGGCCAGTGTTAGAGGTGCCCAGGAATAGAATTGCCTTTAATTAGCTACCTCATTAGGGAACTCCCCTCATTAGTCTATTACTGGCAGCTAAGCTGGATTCTGCTGTACCAAAAGGAGGGTGTGCTCCATATCTGTGCACTGCAGAGCCTCAGTGACACTGGTGGGTGTCCAACACTAATGCCTTAAGCTGGCACAGTTGAACACTCAGCAAGCAGCCAGAGGGAATAATGCAGATCAGTTCATAATCAAAGACAAGCTGCCTTGAAGGTAGGAGAGCTCTGCAGAGGGAGCTTGCCAGGCTGGACAGATGGGCAGAGTCCAAGGGCAGGAGACTGAACACATCTAAGTGCCAGGTTCTGCACATTGGCCACAGCAACCCCATGCTACAGGCTGGGGTCAGGGTGGCTGGAGAGCAGCCAGGTGGAAAGGGAACTGGGGGTAGTGGGCTCCTCAGGTTAGGAAAGATGTTGAGATGCTGGGACATGTCCAGAGAAGACCTTATTACTGTCTGCAACTCGCTGAAGGGAGGTTGTAGCCAGGTGGGGGTTGGTCTCTTCTCTCAGGCAGCCAGCACCAGAACAAGAGGACACAGTCTCAAGCTGCTCAGGGGAGGTTTAGGCTGGTTGTTAGGAAGAAGTTCTTCCCAGCAAGAGAGATTGGCCATTGGAATGTGCTGCCCAGGGAGGTGGTGGAGTCACCATCCCTGGAGGTGTTTAGGAAGAGCCTGGCTGAGGCACTTGGTGCCATGGTTTAGTTGATGAGATGATGCTGGGTGATAGGTTGGACTTGATGATCTCTGAGGTCTTTTCCAGCCTGGCTAATTGTTTTGTTTTGTGTTGTATTCTATTGTATTTTATTCTATTCCATTCCATTCCATTCCATTCTATTCCATACACCTATGTCCACGCACAAGGTGCTGGGTGAGCTCCCACAAGCACCACTTGTGTGTCTTTTGCTTTCTCTCTATTGTTTTAATACAATATCTTCATTTAGAGAGCAGGCAGGAAACACAGGGGATGGGCATGAATAAAAAGAGCCAACCTGGTTAATCCTTTCCTTTCCTTTCCTTTCCTTTCCTTTCCTTTCCTTTCCTTTCCTTTCCTTTCCTTTCCTTTCCTTTCCTTTCCTTTCCTTTCCTTTCCTTTCCTTTCCTTTCCTTTCCTTTCCTTTCCTTTCCTTTCCTTTCCTTTCCTTTCCTTTCCTTTCCTTTCCTTTCCTTTCCTTTCCTTTCCTTTCCTTTCCTTTCCTTTCCTTTCCTTTCCTTTCCTTTCCTTTCTTTTCCTTTCCTTTCCTTTCCTTTCCTTTCCTTTCCTTTCCTTTCCTTTCCTTTCCTTTCCTTTCCTTTCCTTTCCTTTCCTTTCCTTTCCTTTCCTTTCCTTTCCTTTCCTTTCCTTTCCTTTCCCCTTTCCTTTCCCCTTTCCTTTCCCCTTTCCTTTCCTTTCCTTTCCCCTTTCCTTTCCTTTCCTTTCCTTTCCTTTCCCCTTTCCTTTCCTTTCCTTTCCTTTCCTTTCCTTTCCCCTTTCCTTTCCTTTCCTTTCCTTTCCTTTCCTTTCCTTTCCTTTCCTTTCCTTTCCTTTCCTTTCCTTTCCTTTCCTTTCCTTTCCTTTCCTTTCCTTTCCTTTCCTTTCCCTTTCCCTTTCCCTTTCCCTTTCCCTTTCCCTTTCCCTTTCCCTTTCCCTTTCCCTTTCCCTTTCCCTTTCCTTTCTGTTATATTCTGTTCTATTCTGTTCCACTCTATTCTATTCTATTCCATTCCATTCCATTCTATTCTGTTCCATTCTATTCTGTTCCATTCTATTCTATTCTATTCC
The DNA here is from genome assembly GCF_014839835.1 of Dryobates pubescens. Classification (NCBI taxonomy): domain Eukaryota; kingdom Metazoa; phylum Chordata; class Aves; order Piciformes; family Picidae; genus Dryobates; species Dryobates pubescens. Next base: position 27,686,051 of record NC_071625.1, on the reverse strand, counting down.
ATTCCATTCCATTCTATTCCATTCCATGCCATTCCATTCCAGTCCAGTCCATTTCATTCCATTCCATTCCATTCTATTCTATTCTATTCTATCCTTTCACTCCAGTTACCTGAAAAGAAAACCAAAGCAACTATCAGCTGAGAGGGGTGGGGGAAGAAATGACAGAGCAAGTGGCCCCCCCAAAAATGGCTTGCTTCAGTCAGCTTTACTTAGAGCAAGGCCTGCTGAAACCCCTCCCTTGCACTGCACGCCGCTAACAAACTCTGCTGATAATTGCCCAGGGAACAGGATTAAGTCTTGTATGGCAGAAACAGATCTGCTTTTGAAGGGGAGTCAGGGCAAATCTTTCAAAAACATTCAAATCATGATATTCCAATGCTAGTAGGATGGGAGCTGGCCTTAAGTGCTCCTCAAAAGCTGAGCTGAACAAAGCCCTTCGGACAGACGGCACCAGCACAGCGCAGCAGGTGCGGCTGGGACCACAGGCCCCAGTGCAAGCAGGTTTGGCAGCCAGGGCTCTCCGCTGCAGCTGCAGGGTTCCCAGATTCCAGTGACTTGCATTTCTGGCACTGAGGCCTGGGGGGGATGGCATGAGAATCACACAGACTCACACAACCACCAGGGTTGGAAGAGACCTCAAAGAGCATCGAGTCCAACCTGTCACCACAGACCCCATGATTAAACCACGGCACCAAGTGCCACGTCCAATCCCCTCTTGAACACCTCCAGGGATGGGGACAGGAGAGGAAGCTTCTCCATCAGCAAACCATAGGCTAGAAACTTCAGCAGAATAAGCTGGGCTTCTGAGCTTCGGAACCGTTGAAGGGAGATCCATAAGGAGCTCCTTTGCTCCAAATTAGAGATGAGCAGATTTATGCTGGATGTTAGGAACAAGTTCTTTACACTGGGGGTGCTTTAGCACTGGAACAGGCTGCCCAGGGAGGTAGTTGAGACCTCTCCCCTGGACATATTCAAGGTGAGGCTTGACAGGGCTCCTGGTGACCTGATCTAGTTGAGGGTGTCCCTGCTGACTGCAGGGGGGTTGGACTAAATGACCTCTGGGGGTGCCTTCCAACCCATATGATTCTATGAGGTTTCTTCTTCACCTCTTGCATCAATTGCAGCCAACAATAATCACAAACACTCAGCAGTACCAACACAAAAATACAAAGGAAGCCTTCAAAAACCTGCCAGAGCAGGAACAGGCTGCCCAGGGAGGCTGTGGATGCTCCCTCACTGGAGATCATAGAACCACAGAATCACAGAGCTGTCAGGGCTGGAAGGGACCTCAAGGCTCAGCCAGTTCCAACCCCACTGCCATGCCCAGGGACACCTCACACTGCAGCAGGTTGCTCACAGCCACATCCAGCCTGGCTGCAAACACCTCCAGGCAGGAGGCTTCCACCACCTCCCTGGGCAGCCTGTGCCAGTCTCTCACCACCATCATGGGGAACAACTTCTTCCTAACATCCAAGCTCAATCTACCCATTTCTAGTTTTGCTCCATTCCCCCCAGTCCTATCACTCCCTGACACCCTCAAAAGTCCCTCCCCAGCTTTCTTGGATTCCCCTGCAGATCCTGGAAGGCCACAATGAGGTCTCCTTGGAGCCTTCTCTCCAGACTGCACAACCCCAACTCCTTCAGTCTGTCCTCACAGCAGAGCAGCTCCAGCCCTCTGCTCATCCTCATGGCCCTTCTCTGGACACCTTCCAGCACCTCCAGATCCTCCCTGTGCTAGGGGCTCCAGAACTGGACACAGTGCTCCAGGTGGGAATTTCACCCCATTAAAAGTTGGTTTGGGCTCAGTGTCTGGGTGGAGGAATCTCACCACTGTGGCAGGACTGACATGGAGTCCTGGGCAGGGTGAGAGAGCTCTGGAAGGGTGGGCAAGGCTGTGTGCCCTCAGGTCCCCAGCACTGCTTGGCACACTCCTTGAGGAAAGGTAGTGGCACATAGTTGAGGTTTGGCCAAGGCAGAGCTGAGTCTGGCTGAGCCAGTTCCAGCCGAGGTCACGCCGGGGCTGTCAGTGCAGCAGGAGCAAGGTGCTGTGCAAAACCACACAGCACAGTGCCTGAACCAGTGCTGCTCCTCCTAAGGAGGCTCCAGCTGGAGTATGGCATCTGGGCATCATATCCCTCCCCAGCTCTGTGCACAAAGAACCAGCAGTAACCAACCCACAGCTAAATATGGTCTGCTTGAAGGCAGCCAGTGGCTCTTGCCTTCCCCCGCTGACAGCATGGGGGCCCTCCAGCACCCCTGGGCTGTCCGCTCCCTGCTCCAGCACCCAGTAACGTGGTGCCTCATGAGGCTGCCTGGTGATTCATTGCCTTGTTTGGATTGTCTGGCTCCCAGGCTCGTGTTTATCAGCAAGAGGCACACTGCCTGCAGCGTCAGGCTGCAAGCAGGTTGGAGCCATGGGCAATGCCTTTGAGAGAGATGCTCCAGACAGGCAGGACGAATGAATGGCTATTTAACTGAGCAATGGGCACTCCACTCTGACTTACACAGCTTCACTCCTCTGTCCTCCCACTTCGGCAAGGTGGAAGGGCTGAAAGTGAATGTATCAAGTGAAGATAGGCTGGTTATTGTCCTCTTGGAGAGCTGCTGGTTCATCTCTGTTGTGCTGTGCACCATGCCCTGCAGGCAGGGATCACTTCACCACATTGCAGCTGCATGTCTGGGACCCCAGGGGGAAGCAGACAGGGTTACCCTGGCAGCTCCAGGGTGATTGACACATTACACTGGGTAGGAAGGGACCATCAAAGGGCATCTTGCCCAACCCCCCTGCACTCAGCAGGGACACCTCCAGCTACAGCAGGCTGCACAGGGCCACATCCAGTCTGACCTTGAATGTCTCCAGGGACAGGGCCTCAACCACATCCCTGGGCAGCCTTTCCAGTGTTTCACCACTCTCACTGTGCAGAACTTCCTCCTGATGGCCAACCTAACTCTGCCCTGCCCCAGTTTCAAACCATTGCCTCTCATCCTATCCCCACAGGCCCTTCCAAAGCTGTGCTCAGTAGTGCAGGGTGTGAATAAATGCACAAGCAACCTGACTTCAGACCTGGTGCAAGCAGAACATGTGCCATGCTCAGCAGGAATGGCAGCAGCAGTCTTTACCCAGTGGGTGCTGGGTAGGAGCTACTACTACTGACCAAGCACCACCTGCTGTTTCTTCCCAGCCTCTGACATATGGTGGCCTGGCTTGTGGAGTTTTCTGCCCTGTTTCTGCAGGCCAGTGTGTGCCATCACTGTGCACCAGCACAGGCATGCCCTGCTCCCTCCACACAGCCTTCTGCAGAGGAGATCACAGGCAGCACATCCTTCAGAGAAGGTAGTCAGTAACATGCCAAGAGACACCACACTCTCAACTTCAGCCTGACTACACAAAGCCAGTTCCTCAGCACTGATGGCTCTTGCATTCTTGTTAGAGCCAGAAAAGGTTGGTTCAGCTCCAGCAGGCTCCTCTCAAGCCCTCTGGCAGGGGGACACAATTGTGGATGTAGTCTGCCTGGACCTCAGTAAGGCCTTTGACACCATCCCCCACAGCAAACTCCTGGCCAGGCTGTCAGCCCCTGGCTTGGACAGCAGCACTCTGAGCTGGGTTAGGAACTGGCTGGAGGCTGAGCCCAGAGAGTGGTGGTGAATGGTGCCACAGCCAGCTGGCAGCCAGGCACCAGAGGTGTGCCCCAGGGATCAGTGCTGGGCCCCATCCTGTTCAGTATCTTTATTGATGATCTGGATGAGGGCATTGAGTCCATCAGCAGTAAACGTCCAGATGACACCAAGCTGGGGGCAGGAGTTGATCTGTTAGAGGATAGGAGAGCTCTGCAGAGGGACCTCGACAGGCTGGGCAGATGGGCAGAGTCCAACAGGATGGCATTCAACAAGTCCAAGTGCCAGGTGCTGCACTTTGGCCACAACAACCCCATGCAGAGCTACAGGCTGGGGTCAGAGTGGCTGGAGAGCAGCCAGGCAGAAAGGGACCTGGGGGTGCTGGTTGACAGCAGCTGAACATGAGCCAGCAGTGTGCCCAGGTGGCCAAGAAGGCCAATGGCATCCTGGCCTGCATCAGGAACAGTGTGGCCAGCAGGAGCAGGGAAGTCATTGTGCCCTGTGCTCAGCACTGGTTAGGCCACAGCTTGAGTCCTGTGTCCAGGTCTGGGCTCCTCAGTTTAGGAAAGATGTTGAGCTGCTGGAAGGTGTCCAGAGAAGGGCAACAAGGCTGGGGAGGGGTCTGGAGCACAGCCCTGTGAGGAGAGGCTGAGGGAGCTGGGGTTGCTTAGCCTGCAGAAGAGGAGGCTCAGGGGAGACCTTCTTGCTCTCTGCAACTCTCTGAAGGGAGGTTGTAGCCAGGTGGGGGTTGGTCTCTTCTCCCAGGCAACCAGCAACCAGAACAAGAGGACACAGTCTCAAGGATTTGGAAGTGCTGGAAGGTGTCCAGAGAAGGGTCACAAGGATGAGCAGAGGGCTGGGGCTGCTCTGCTATGGAGACAGACTGAGAGAGTTGGGGTTGTTCAGTCTGGAGAAGAGAAGGTTCCAAGGAAACCTAAATGTGGCCTTCCAGGGAGCTACAAGAAAGCTGGAGAGGGTGTCAGGGAGTGATAGGACTGGGGGGAATGGAGCAAAACTAGAAATGGGGAGATTGAGATTGGATGTCAGGAAGAAGTTGTTCCCCATGAGGGTGGTGAGAGCCTGGCACAGGCTGCACAGGGAGGTGGTAGAAGCCTCCTGCCTGGAGGTGTTTGCAGCCAGGCTGGATGTGGCTGTGAGCAAGCTGCTGTAGTGTGAGGTGTCCCTGCCCATGGCAGGGGGGTTGGAACTGGCTGAGCCTTGAGGTCCCTTCCAGCCCTGACAATTTGATGATTCTGTGATTAAGAAGGGAGGGTTTGTTCTCATGCAGCCAAGGACCCTGAGCATGCTACTCATTCAGAGACTTGGCTAGAAAAGGGAATGGCCATCAGTTGCTCAAGTACATTTCTCCCAGAGCCACAGAATGTTAGGGGTTGGAAGGGATATCTAATGATTCACCCCCCCATGCCAGAGCAAGGTCACCCAGGGCGGGGCACACAGGAACACATCCAGGTGGGTTTGGAATGTCTCCAGAGAAGGAGACTCCACAACCTCTCTGGGCAGCCTGCTCCAGGGTCCCAGCACCCTCACAAGGAAAAAGTTTTCTCTTCTGTTCCTGTGGCACCTCCTCTGCTTCAGCTTGCCCCCAGTGCCCCTTGTCCTCTCCTTGGACATCCCTGAGCAAAGCCTGGCTCCATCCCTCTGACACTGCCCTGCACATCTTTATCACCAGCAGTGAGGTCACCCCTCCAGATCCTCTGCTCCAACCCCAGCTTCCTCAGCCTGGCCTCACAGGGAGATGTTCCACTGCCTTCAGCAGCTTGGTGGCTTTGTGCTGGACTCTCTTAAGCAGTTGCCTGAGGTCCTTCTAGAACTGAGGAGCCCAGAAGTGGACACAATATTCCAGATGCAGCCTCAGCAGGGCAGAGTAAAGGAGGAGGAGAACCTCTCTGGATCTACTAACCAAAGCCCTTCTAATACATCTCAGGCATCCATTGAAAAGGCAGCACTTGGCCACAAGGGCACATTGGTGGCTCATGGGCATCCTTCTGCCCTCCAGGACTCCCAGGTTCTTTTCCCTAGTGCTGCTCTTCAACAGATCAGCCCCCAGACTCTATTTGCCCATTGGGGTGATCTCTCTACACTTGTCCTTGTTGGATTTCATTCCATTTCTCCCCACCCAACTCTCCAGCCTTCCAGGTGAGCCTCTCCAAAGCTGGCTACCCGACATGCTGTTTGCCTTTGGAGCACAAAGTGAGAGAAGCTGGTAGGGAACAGCTTTGATCTCTCGTGCCAGTGTGGGCAGCTATAGCCTTGGCTTCCACAAAACCTCTGTCTCGCTGGACATCCAGTCAAAGGCCAGGCTGGCAGATTGGGAAGCCCAAGGAACAGCAACTAACTCAAAGTCACAGGCTGAAGGAGCACCAAAGAAAAGCAGCTAACTCAAGGTCCCAGGCTGAAGGAGCATCACTGTAGCCTGATAACTAGGGTGATAACTCACCCTAACAAACAAATCCCGACGGCTGATGCTCCTGGAATGCGAGCGCTGTGTCGCTGGGAAGCTGGAGCCGAGCGAGAGAGCCACTGCCACGCTCTCCCCCACACACCCCTCACCCCCTCTGATGGATTTTAAACAATCCTGTCAAACTGTCCAGTAACACCCAGTGTACCACACACCCCAGCTGAGATGATAAAACATGGCATGGTGAGCAGAGGGGGACCTGAGGGGGAACAATATGGACACGTCCCGCTGCAAAAGGCACAGGAAATATTTTGATCTCCTAGCTACAAGCCCACTCCTGTTTGACTCCTGACCCAAGGCTGTGCTGCCAGCAGTTACATCACCACTCCTGGGCAGCGCAGCACTACCTCCAGAAGCTCTTTGCCTTGTTAGCAGGGTATTCACAAGGGCAGCTTTGGCCCAGAGAGTCGCTGGAGAGAACCAGGCTCCTTCAGAAGGGATGGCAGAGCGGCCAAGGTAGGCTTCAGTGCTGGATTGCCTCCTGCACTCCCCCCCACTCACAGCTTAAGGACAGCATGAAGCTGGAGACTATTCACAGCCAGACTCAGTGTGGCCCTGGTTTGAAGCTGGAAACTGATGAAGCTGTTGCTCCATTGTCACCAGATTGCCATCCAATGCCAGGAAAGGTTCTGCTGCTGGGCCCTGGCTTGGTCTAGAAGCAGTGGAAGCAGAAATGAGAGCTCTTTAACAAACAAACCAAAACCAAAACCCACAGACAAACAAACACACACAAAATCCCAAACACACCAAAAAACCCCACCAAAAAAGCCCCCAACAAACCCAAAGCCCTGGGGAGGGACTTCTCAGGCTCTCAGGCAGTGATAGGACTGGGGGGAATGGAATGAAGCTGGAGGTGGGGAGAGTCAGGCTGGAGGTGAGGAGGAAGTTCTTCCCCATGAGAGTGGTGAAGCCCTGGAATGGGTTGTCCAGGGAGGTGGTTGAGGCCCCATGCCTGGAGGTGTTTAAGGCCAGGCTGGATGAGGCTGTGGCCAGGCTGATCCAGTGTGGGGTGTCCCTGCCCATGGCAGTGGGGTTGGAACCAGATGATCCTCGTGGTCCCTTCCCACCCTGACTGATACTGTGATACCATGACAGTGACAAATACAGCCGTGACTAAAGCCTGGCAGCCACAGCAGCTCTCTACTTCTTTGTGGCAAAGCAAAAACAGAATAACCCCAAGCTCAGAGGCGAGAAGGCAAGGCAGAGCGCCTCACAGAGCCCAGTGCAATGCTCTGGCTCCAACATTAATTGCCAGCTTCATTAGAGCTACACAAATCACCTGGCAGTCAGCTTTGTGTTTAGCTGAAGCCTGCGTCACTGCCTCAGTTACTGCCTTTCCATGATGCGCTCGCAGAGGGCACACTTCCCTGCCAGGGGAGCAGCAACTTCCCAGAAGCCACCTGGCTAAAGGCACAAACTGTGCTTGCTGCAGCTGGGGGGAAACCCATTTATCACATCCCAGCCCAGAGGGAGAAACTCCCCAGCAGGTTGACCAAACCCTCCTGCTTGCTGTCTCCTGGCCAGCCGCGGCGCAGGGAAGAAGCTGCCAAGCTCCAAACACTCACGGGTGCCACGGGAGCTTGCTCCTGCATGGCTCAGGCAAGCCAGGCACTGCAGCTGCCACCCTAGATGGGGAACAGGCAGGGGATCATAGAGGCATCAAATCACAGTCACAGAATGATAGAATCACAGAATCACAGAGACACAGAATCAGAATCATAGAGCCACAGAGTCAGAGAATGGTAGAATCACAGGATCACAGAGACATAGAATGATAGAGACACAGAATGATAGAGACATAGAATGATAGAGGCATAGAATGATAGAGACATAGAATGATAGAGGCATAGAATGATAGAATCACAGAATGATAGAGACATAGAATGATAGATTCACAGAATCATAGAGACATAGAATGATAGAGGCATAGAATGATAGAATCACAGAATGATAGAGACATAGAATGATAGAATCACAGAATCACAGAGACATAGAATGATAGAGACATAGAATGATAGAATCACAGAATCATAGAGACATAGAATGATAGAGACAGAATGATAGAATCACAGAATCACAGAGACATAGAATGATAGAGACATAGAATGATAGAATCACAGAATGATAGAGACATAGAATGATAGAATCACAGAATCATAGAGACATAGAATGATAGAATCACAGAATCATAGAGACATAGAATGATAGAGGCATAGAATGATAGAATCACAGAATGATAGAGACATAGAATGACAGAATCACAGAATGATAGACATAGAATGATAGAATCACAGAATCATAGAGACATAGAATGATAGAATCACAGAATCATAGAGACATAGAATGATAGAGGCATAGAATGATAGAATCACAGAATGATAGAGACATAGAATGACAGAATCACAGAATGATAGACATAGAATGATAGAATCACAGAATCATAGAGACATAGAATGATAGATTCACAGAATCATAGAATCAGAATCACAGAGTCACAGAGTCAGAGTCACAGAATCACAGAATCATAGATTCAGAGTCACAGAATCAGAGTCACAGAGTCATAGAGTCACAGAATGTTAGGGGTTGGCAAGGACCTCCAGAGATCACCCAGCCCAACCCCCCCCTGCCAGAGCAGGATCACCTAGGGCAGGCCAGACAGGAATGCATCCAGGTGGGGTTTGAAAGGCTCTAGAGAGGGAGACTCCACAACCTCCCTGGGCAGCCTGCTCCAGGGCAGCCTCACAGTGAAGAAGTTTCTCCTCATGCTGAGGTGGAACTTCCTGTGTCCTAGCTTATAGCCATTATTCCTTGTCCTATTACTGTGTGCCACTGACAGGAGCCTGCCCCCTTCCCCTTGACAGCCACCCCTCAGATATTCATAGGCATTCCTAAGATCCCCTCTCAGCCTTCTCTTCTCCAAACTAAAAAGGCCCAGGGCTCTCAGTCTTTTCTTCATAGGAAAGGAACCAGCCCAGAAAACCTGGGGAGTCATCATCATATTTTCACACATCAAAGCCAAAGTCATCATCATATTTTCACACATCACAGCCCATGTAGCTGTAAGTGACAGGCAGCATTAGAAAGCTTTGCCCCAGCTTGCACCTACCACAAGCCTGAAACCTCTTATCAATAAAAATAGGCACCACTAATGCTGGCTGTTACCCAGGGGCTGAACTGGGTTATGTTATGTTGCAGTTTAATTGGGGATAGCCCAAGGTATAAATAGGTTGTGGTTATGTTTAGCTGGGTACAAGGATTAGAGACCAGCTTAATACAGAAGCAGATCCCCAACAGACCACTCAGGAAATAGAAAGAGATTAACTTGGGCATAAGAATAGAGCCCAGACAGGACAACGACGACGAGCCAGTGCCCAGCAGGGCTCCCTAATTAGAGAGGTTGATCAAGAACAGGGATCTGATGCTTCTGATGTGTAAGCCATTTCCTGTGCTAAGACAAGGGAATCCCTTAATCTTAGGAGTCAGGTAAATACTCTGAGGGAAGCACACTGCACCCCAAGCAGCGTGGCCAGCAGATGGAGAGAGGTGGCTCTGCCCCTCTGCTCTACCCTGTTAAAACCACACCTGGAGTACTGTGTCCAGCTCTGGTGCCCTCAGCACAAGCTGTGGTGGGCTAAAAATTCCTCTCCCCACCCCTCCCCCAACCCCCCCCAACATGCAATTTGCCAGCCCAGGCCAGCTGGAAGGAAATGAAGCTATATTTACAAGCAGAACTACAATCCACAACGAAATGCAATGAATATGGACAAAATACACAGGATTTGCAGCATCTGACAGTTGATAAACAGCACAAGAACCTTCCTGGCCAAAAGCCAGAGCGGCCAAGTAGAGAGGGGCCTGGGGGTAGTGGTCAATGGTAGGCTGAACATGAGCCTGCAGTGTGCCCAGGCAGCTAAGAGGGCCAATGGCATCCTGGCCTGCATCAGGAACAGTGTGGCCAGCAGGAGCAGGGAGGTCATTGTGCCCTGTACACTGCACTGGTTAGGCCACACCTTGAGTCCTGTGTCCAGTTCTGGGCCCCTCAGTTTAGGAAGGAGGTTGACTTGCTGGAAGGAGTCCAGAGAAGGGCAACAAAGCTGGGGAGGGGTTTGGAGCACAGCTCTGTGAGGAGAGGCTGAGGGAGCTGGGGTTGCTTAGCCTGGAGAAGAGGAAGCTCAGGGGTGACCTTATTGCTCTCTACAACTACCTGAAGGGAGGTTGTAGACAGGCAGATGTTGGTCTCTTCTCCCAGGCAGCCAGCACCAGAACAAGAGGACACAGTCTCAGGCTGCACCAGGGGAGGTTTAGGCTGGAGGTTAGGAGGAAGTTCTACACAGAGAGAGTGATTGCACATTGGAATGGGCTGCCCAGGGTGGTGGTGGAGTCACCATCACTGAAGGTGTTCAGGAGGAGACTTGATGGGGTGCTTGGTGCCATGGGTTAGTTGATTAGGTGGTGTTGCACTGGTTGATGGGTTGGACTTGATGATCTTGAAGGTCTCTTCCAACATGGTTTATTCTGTTCTAAAAAGCAGGGGAGCTAATACCTTCTCCCTCCCTGCCCCCCTCCTTCCCTCCCTGTACACAAAGGGCCAAGTGAAAGAGCAGAGGAACAGTAGAACTTAGCCAAAAGAGTGCAGCCAAGGGCAAGCAGGAGCCAGGAGAAGCACAAAGTGAGCATCTCCCAGAGGGAAGAAGCCAAAAGTCAGACAGGAAGTGATTCTTATGGCAGACATCTCTCCAGTGGGGATCGTTTAGAACTATCATGGTTTCCCTTTTTACCCCCAGAGGTGACTGATTTACATTCTCCCACCTTCTGTTCAAGATCTGGGGGAAATTTTAAAGGTACAGCCTAAAACTACCACACAAGGACCTGGACCTGATGGAGCAGATCCAGAGCAGGACCATGAACATGATCAGGGAGCTGGAAGACCTCTGCTATGAGGACAGGCTGAGGGAGCTGGGGGTGTTCAGCCTGGAGCAGAGAAAGCTCCAGGAACACCTAATAGCAGCCTGCCAGTAACTGAACAGGGCATACAAGAAGGATACAGAGGGACCTGTAGTGATAAGATAGAATAGAATAGAATGGAATGGAATGGAATGGAATGGAATGGAATGGAATGGAATGGAATGGAATAGAATAGAATAGAATAGAATAGAATAGAATAGAATAGAATAGAATAGAATAGAATAGAATAGAATGGAATGGAATGGAATGGAATGGAATGGAATGGAATGGAATGGAATGGAATGGAATGGAATAAAAGAGAATAGAATAGAATGGAATAGAATAGATGAGGGGCAATGGTTTGAAATCCGAGAAGGGGAGATTCAGACTGGATGTTAGCAACAAGTTCTTTATCATGAGGGTGCTGGAACACTGGAGCAGGTTGCCCAGGGAGGTGGTTGAGGCCCCATCCCTGGAGGTGAGGCTCAACAGGGCTCTGGGCAACCTCATCTAGTGGAGGATGTCCCTGCTGACTGCAGGGAGGTTGGACTGGATGAGCTTTGGAGCTCCCTTCTAACCCAAACCATTCTAGAATTTCTTCACTGTGAGGGTCCCAGAGCCCTGGAGCAGGCTGCCCAGAGAGGTTGTGGAGTCTCCTTCTCTGGAGCCTTTCCAGCCCTGTCTGGATGTGTTCCTGTGTGACCTGTGCTGGATTCTATGGCCCTGCTCTGGCAGGGGGCTTGGACTTGGTGATCTTCAGAGGTCCCTTCCAACCCCTAGCATCCTGTGAGCCTGTGACTCATGATTTACAATTCTGTGATTCTAAGGTCAAATCATGACTTACTCTGAGGGCCTAGGGCAGGCTCAGCAGGCAGTGAGGCCCAGGTCCTGCCTGCCACCAGCACGGTGCTCTCCCCTGAGCTGCAGCGCCTGGCTCTCGGGGCTCCAGCTGTGCAGCTGGATGCAGACATCTGGAGCAGATCTCCACACCATTCATCTTGGGCTTTAAAGCAGTAAAATGATACAGGCACAGCGCTGGGCTTGTGAGCCACGCTGGAAAAAGCACTTAGATTATGAAAGGAAATCATCCCTGATGTGGAAAATATTACTCAAATAATCCTCTGCTCCTAACTATTTAAAGGGGGACTTGAGAGGGAGAGTTAGAGGGCTGGAGACTGCAAGCACAGGCAACAACATCCTCGTGGTTTGAGACACACACAGACACACAGAGGCAGAGGCAGGGAGCGAGCTCCCCCCTGCCAAGCACTGCACAAGCACACATCGAAACTACAGCCCCGGTGGCAGGCAGCTGCCAGCCTCCCGATTCAACCAGAGGCATGGAAAACAGAGGGAAACAAAGGGAGAGCGTCGGGCAGCAGGAAAGGCAGCGGCCAGAGCGAATCAGCATCACAATAGACATCAGGAGCTTGCAGAAGGAGCGAAGATTGCTTTAATGTAGACTTTCACAGAGAAGGAAGTGGCTCTGTGGTCTGCAGAAACCTTCTAGGCACGAAGGCTGGGGTCAGAGTGGCTGGAGAGCTGCCAGGCAGAGAGGGACCTGGGGGTACAGGTTGGCAGCAGCTGAACATGAGCCAGCAGTGTGCCCAGGTGGCCAAGAAAGCCAATGGCATCCTGGCCTGCATCAGGAACAGCGTGGCCAGCAGGAGCAGGGAGGTCATTGTGCCCTGTGCTCAGCACTGGTTAGGCCACACCTTGAGTCCTGTGTCCAGTTCTGGGCTCCTCAGGTTAGGAAGGATGTTGAGATGATGGAAGGTGTCCAGAGAAGGGCAACAAAGCTGGGGAGGGGTCTGGAGCACAGCCCTGTGAGGAGAGGCTGAGGGAGCTGGGGTTGCTTAGCCTGGAGAAGAGGAGGCTCAGGGGAGACCTCATTGCTGTCTACAACTCCCTGAAGGGAGGTTGTAGCCAGGATGGAGTTGGTCTCTTCTCCCAGGCAACCAGCACCAGAACAAGAGGACACAGTCTCAAGCTGTGCCAGGGGAGGTTTAGGCTGGAGGTGAGGAGAAAGTTCTTCACAGAGAGAGTTGTTGGCCATTGGGATGTGCTGCCCAGGGAGGTGGTGGAGTCCCCATCCCTGGAGATGTTCAAGAGGGGATTGGATGTGGCACTTGGAGCCATGGTTTAGTTGTTAGGAGGTATCACAGTATCACAGTATTACCAAGGTTGGAAGAGCCCTTAAAGATCATCAAGTCCAACCTGTCACCACAGACCTCATGACTAGACCATGGCACGATGGGCAGGGTGGCCAAGTGCTCAGGACAAGGCATCAATATTCATTCCCTTCTCTCTGGAAGGACATTCCACACAGATGGCTCGTGTGTCCAAACACCTAGGGGATGAGGTTCCTAGGCTGCATCAAAAGCAGCAGATCAAGAGAGGTGATTCTGCCACTCTGCTCTGGTAAGACCTCACCTGCAGTACTGCATCCAGCTCCGGTGTCTTCAGCACCAGAAGGATGTGGACCTGATGGAGCAGGCCTAGAGAGGGACCACAGAAATGATCAGGAAGCTGTAACACCTCTGCTATGAGGGCAGGCTGAGGGAGCTGGGGGTGTTCAGCCTGGAGAAGAGAAGGCTCTGGAGGAGACCTAACAGCAGCATGCCAGCACCTGAAGGGGGCTAAATTAGTCTGCAGAGGGACTGCTTGCAAAGGTCTGCAGTGATAGGATGAGGGACAACAGGTGGAAATGGGAGCAGATTTAGATTGGATGTTAGGAACAAATTCTGCACCCTGAGGGTGGTGTAACACTGAAACAGATTGCCCAGGGAGGTGGTTGAAGCCCCATCCCTGGAGATCAGGCTCAACAGGGCGCTGGGCAACTTGATCTAGTTGAAGGATGTCCCTGCTCTCTGCAGGGGGATTGGACTAGATGACCTTTGGAGGTCCATTCCAACCCAAACCATTCCATGATTCTGTGATCTCAGAGTCCAGAAGGGACATGGGGAGGGGGAGCAAAGACAGTGCCCTGAGGAACACATGGGAGGAAAGCCTTCTTGTTGGCCATCACTGACAGCTTTCTCTATTCCACCCTGCTCGCTCCAAGAGCTCTTCTGACACACCGGGAATGCTGGCGGAGCAGGAGTGACACGCTCACTCTGATCTCCTTAGGCACTCTGTATGGGTTTGATTTATCTCAGCCTCTTCATGGAAACAGTTGATGTGAGCCAGGGAACAGGAAAAAAGAGATGGCTCCCACCTTCCTGGCTGATCATGATCCAGCAATGTGCTCTTGTGGCCAAGAAGGCCATCGGGGTAGATTAGAAGAGCTGTGGTTAGTAGGTCAGGAGAGGTTCTCCTCCCACTCTGCTCCACCCTGGTGAGGCCACATCTGGAATATTGTGTCCAGTTCTGGGCCCCTCAGTTCAGGAAGGACTTCAGGGAACTGCTTGAGAGAGTCCAGCATAGATCCATAAAAATATTAAGGGAGTGGAACATCTTCCTTATGAGGAGAGCCTGAGGGAGCTGAGGGCTCTGTAGCTTGGAGAGGAGGAGCCTGAATCATAGAATCAATAAGGTTGGAAAATACCTCAAAGATCATCAGGTCCAAGCTGTCACCCAACACCTCCTGACAACTAAACCATGGCTCCAAGTGCCACATCCAATCCCCTCTTGAACACCTCCAGGGATGGTGACTCCACCACCTCCCTGGGCAGCACATTCCAATGGCCAATCTCTCTTGCTGGGAAGAACTTTCTCCTCACCTCAAGTCTATACTTCCCCTGGCACAGCTTGAGACTGAGTCCTATTGTTCTGGTGCTGGTTGCCTGGGAGAAGAGACCAACCCCCACCTGGCTCCAACCTCCCTTCAGGGAGTTGTAGAGAGCAAGAAGGTCTCCCCTGAGCCTCCTCTTCTCCAGGCTAAGCAACCCCAGCTCCCTCAGCCTCTCCTTGTAGGGCTTGTGCTCAAGGCCTCTCCCCAGCCTCGTTGCTGAGGGTGACCTCATTGCTGTTGATAAAGATGTGCAGGGCGAGTGCCCAGAGGCTGGAGCCAGGCTCTGCTGGGTGATGCCCAAGGACACACAAGGGGCACTGGGTGGAAGCTGAGGCAGAGGAAGTTCCATGTGAACATGAGGAAGAGTTTTTTCCCTGTGAGGGTGACAGAGCCCTGGAGCAGGCTGCCCAGGGGGGTTGTGGAGTCTCCTTCTCTGGAGCCTTTCAAGCCCTGTCTGGATGTGTTCCTGTGTGACCTGCAGAGGATTCTCTGGTCCTGCTCTGGCAGGGGGCTTAGACTTGATGATCTCTGGAGGTCCCTTCCGACCCCTAACATCCTGTGACAGCACCCTCCCACCACACAGGCACAGCACAGGAGGCAGGGTCCAGTCCTCCTCCATGGGCCATGGGTGTAAAGCAAGGTCTTGGGACAGAAGCAGCTTGGATCTGAATAGGCACATGTACAAACCCTTAAAGAAAGGCAAAGCTATGCCTATGGCTTAAGAGGCACATCTGAAATCATACTTCTTATCCTTAGTCACAGGAGCCTAAGCTAAGCCTGCCAGCAGTTTGACTCAAGCCAATATCCTGTGACCCTGGGACTTCATCTGAGACCCCTGGGGTTAAACAGTAAGCATAAGTCCCAGAGCCACCTAAAAACTCCTGAGTTAACTCTTTAGAAAGGCAAGGAAGAGCAAAGGAGCAGGGAGGAGGTTTCAGGGAGAGCATCATGCAGGAGCAGAGCAGTGGTCTAAGAGAGCCCAGGGATGCAATGCCATGTCTGTCTCTGTGTGCAGGAACTTGAGCAATGCCCAGAGCAGCTCTGGATGCTCTACTAAATGCTTGTTTTTCCTCTTCTCCTTCCTTGTCATAAATTTGATTCTTGAGTGATTTCTGGCCCTATGAAAAAGAAAAGAAAGGAATTCCAAGCCACCCTGAAACTAAAGGTTGTAGCCAGGTGGGGGTTGGCCTCTTCTCCCAGGCAACCAGAACAGGAGCACACAGTCTCAAGCTGCACCAGGGGAGGTTTAGGCTGGAAGTGAGGAGAAAGTTCTTCCCAGCAAGAGGAATTGGCCACTGGAATGTGCTGCCCAGGGAGGTGGTGGAGTCCCCATCACTGGAGGGGCCATGGTGTAGTTGTCAGGAGGTGTTGGGTGACAGGTTGGACTTGATGGTCTCTGAGGTCTTTTCCAACCTTGTGGATGCTATGATTCTGAAAGAGCAAGAGCCCTCAGCAGCAGTGGAGTCTCTGAAAGGAGCTACAGAAAGCCTAAGGGTAACAAATGATAACTTCCAGCTGCTGCTGCTCCTGGATGCTGAGCAGAGCTGTCACGAGCTCCAGAGGCTCTTGGGAAGGGGGAGGGAGATGTCAGGATTGTAGAACTCCTTCTTATTAATCACTCCATAGAAAGTTTCCAGTGGAAATATTTTGGCACATCTGCACTTGGGAAAAAAAAGGGGGGGGAAAGTCTATAAAACCCTTGCATGAAACACATCTCTGCTTTTCAAACTTCTCTTTCTTTCTGCCCTTCCCAAAGAGCTCAACATTGGGCAGGGAGCTACCCCCAGGGCAGTTCTGCTGCTTCAGAGATCAGCAAGCAGTGGAAGTGTGAGAGCTGCCACATCAACCCACACCCACGGCCAGCCTGGATGCTGCTTCATCAGCTCCCTTCCAAGGTGACTACCTGGCCATGCACTTTGGCAGTGAGCACTTGCAGCCCAGAGAGCCAAGCAGAGCCTGGGCTGCAGTAAGAGAAGTGTGGCCAGCAGGGCCAGGGAGGGGATTCTGCCCCTCTGCTCCACTCTGCTGAGAACACAGCTGCAGCTCTGGGGCCAGTTCTGGAGCCCCTAGGACAGGAAGGATCTGGAGGTGCTGGAAGGTGTCCAGAGAAGGGCCATGAGGATGAGCAGAGGGCTGGAGCTGCTCTGCTATGGAGACAGACTGAGAGAGTTGGGGTTGTTCAGTCTGGAGAAGAGAAGGCTCTGAGGTGACTTCATTGTGGCCTTGCAGTATCTGCAGGGGGCTCCAAGAAAGCTGGGGAGGGACTTCTGAGGGTGTCAGGGAGTGATAGGACTGGGGGGAATGGAGCAAAACTGGAAATGGGGAGACTGAGATTGGATGTTAGGAAGAAGTTCTTCCTCTTGAGGAAGCCTCCTGCCTGGAGGTGTTTGCAGCCAGGCTGGCTGTGGCTGTGAGCAACCTGCTGCAGTGTGAGGTGTCCCTGCCCATGGCAGGGGTACAAAACTGGCTGATCCCTGAGGTCCCTTCCAACCCTGACAATTCCCTGACTCTCTATGATTCTCAGTTCTGCACCCCCCAAAGCATTTGCCTGCTGCTCTTATCACAGTGATGGGAGAGAGCTCAGGAGCATTTCCATTGATGCCATCAGCAGGTGGTCAGTTTTGACAAGAAGCTGCTCCCTGTCACCTGCACTTTCTCTGCAAGCCAGAGGCTCAGCCATGCTCCTGAGATGAGGAAGCTGCAGAGCTGAATTGCTCCAGGATGAGCTCCCCTGTGGATGGAGAGTGCCAAAGGCTGCTTCACCTTCTGGGTCACCCTTCTTTTGAGTGCTGAAAGAGGCAAAGGCAACAGAAACACTTCTGGGCTCCACACAGGGATCAGATGTGATCTTGTGGCTCCAGGCTCCCCCTGCACTGCAGCAGAAGAGCTCAAGTGCTTGGCTTTGGATCCAACCTTCTGCCTTCCTGACACCTGCTGCAAGAGCAGGACAGGCTGCTGAGCTTGCACTCCCTGAACTGTTCAGGCCCCAAGCAACACTGGTGGGGGGCTCAGGATCCCATCCTCACACAGCACTTAGCAGGGACTGATCCTGAGGAGCATTAGCCTCAGGGGATGCAGAATCAGGGCACACATCCCTGGGTCAGGGTGCATCAAACAGAGGTCTGCCAACCTAAACACTTCTATGGTTCTATGAAAACAGGACCCCTGGGGCCAGCTGTGTTGAAGTTTGTCACTCAGTGTCACCAAGCTGTGGGGAATCAAACACCTTGCCTGCCTTCCACCTACAAAAGAGCTGAGGAAGTACCTGGCTTCAGCTGAGGGCAAACCAAGCATCTTGGTTCGGATAGTAACTGCCGGGGAAGGGAATCTCAGAGCCAACCAGCAGCAAGCTAAAAGCTTTTAAAGGCTGCCCTCTGTGAGTGAGCTTAGTCAGGACTGCCTTGGGCTTCTTCTCCTTGGTGTCAAGCAACAGGACTAGAGGGAATGGTTCCAAGCTACTCCAGGGGAGGTTCAGGAAATATTTCTTCACTGGAAGGATTCTCAACCATTGGCATGGTCTGCCCAGGGCAGTGCTGAAGTCACCATCCCTGGGGGCGTTCAGGCAGCCTGTAGACCTGGTGCTTAGGGACATTGACCTGAACTGGGTCAAAGGTTGGACTGGATGATCTTTGAGGTCACTTCCAACCAGATGTTTCCTGTGATTCTGTGATACTGCAGTGTGGGGCTTGGGCACACATCATCATCTAATGGAAAAGACTGCTCCAAACCCTGTTAGGTTCCCGTTCTCCTCATGGCATCACTGTTTTGCCTGCTGAGTTACTGTTACCTTTGGCAGGGCAGGGCAGGGGAGAGAAGAGGAGAGAAGAGGAGAGGAGAGGAGAGGAGAGAAGAGAAGAGAAGAGAAGAGAAGAGAAGAGAAGAGAAGAGAAGAGAAGAGAAGAGAAGAGAAGAGAAGAGAAGAGAAGAGAAGAGAAGAGAAGAGAAGAGAAGAGAAGAGAAGAGAAGAGAAGAGAAGAGAAGAGAAGAGAAGAGAATTAACCAGCTTGGAAAAGACCTTTGAGATCATCAAGTCCAACCTATCACCCAACACCATCTGATCAGCTCAACCATGGCACCAAGTGCCTCATCCAGGCTCTTCCTAAACACTTCCAGGGATGGTGACTCCACCACCTCCCTGGGCAGCACATTCCCATGGCCAATCTCTCTGTGAAGAATTTCTTCCTAACCTCCAGGCTAAACCTCCCCTGGCACAGCTTAAGACTGTGTCCTCTTGTTCTGGGGCTGGCTGCCTGGGAGAAGAGACATGAAATTATTTCATGTCTTCTATGCAGCTCAGTTAAGTTGGTTTTTGCTCCCCAGTGGGGCTGGTTTTGGAAGGGGCAGAGCCTCTTCTCATCTACTTTCCCATCTAACAAGTCTAAGACATATTGATGGGAAGATGTCAGAAAGTGATCATATGAGCAGCTCACCCCAGCACAATAAAGGAGCTCCAGCCCCTGGTAGCATCTTCTGCTCCTGAAAGGCACAAGTCAAATCTCTTCCTTGGGTATTTGGGAAGTTTAGCACACAGCTTCAAAGCCAAACTAAAAACCTTTCAGCTCATTGGCTCAGTGTCCAGATGGAGAGGGGTGACAAGGGGGGCCCCTCAAGGGTCTGTAGTGGGACCAGTGCTCTTCAATATCTTCATCAACAATGAAGGGATAGGACAAGGGGCAATGGTTTGAAACTGGAGCAGGGGAGGTTTAGGTTGGACATTAGGAGGAAGTTCTGCACAATGAGAGTGGTGAAATACTGGAACAGGCTGCCCAGGGATGTGGTTGAGGCCCTATCATAGAATCACAGAACTGTCAGGGTTGGAAGGGACCTCAAGGCTCAGCCAGTTCCAACTCCCCTGCCATGGCCAGGGACACCTCACACTGCAGCAGATTGCTCACAGCCACATCCAGCCTGGCTGCAAACACCTCCAGGCAGGAGGCTTCCACCATCTCCCTGGGCAACCTGTGCCAGGCTCTCACCACCCTCATGGGGAACAACTTCTTCCTAACATCCAATCTCAATCTACCCATTTCTAGTTTTGCTCCATTCCCCCCAGTCCTATCACTCCCTGACACCCTCAAAAGTCCCTCCCCAACTTTCTTGGAGCCCCCTGCAGATACTGCAAGGCCACAATGAGGTCTCCTCAGAGCTTTCTCTCCTGCAGACTGAACAGCTCCAACTCTCTCAGGCTGTCTCCATAGCAGAGCAGCTCCAGCCCTCTGCTCATCCTTGTGGCCCTTCTCTGGACACCTTCCAGCACCTCCAGATCCTTCCTGTCCTAGGGGCTCCAGAACTGGCCCCAGAGCTCCAGCTGTGGTCTCAGCAGAGTGGAGCAGAGGGGCAGAATCACCTCTCTGGAGACATTCAAGCTCAGACTGGATGTGGCCCTGTGCAGCCTGCTCCGGTTGGAGGTGTCCCTGCTAACTGCAGGGGGGGTTGGACAAGATGCCCTTTGAGGGTCCCTTGCAACCCAATGCCAGCTGTGTGTGCATCAGTGTGTGAGTACCAACCTCTTTTCCCCATCCAGTGGAAGAAGCTCTCTTGCACTTGCAGGGCCTTGGCTGTTTCTGTGCTGCTGCTGCCCACACCAACGTGGGCAGGGGAGCAGCGCAGGGCAGGCCAAGCCCCTTGTGAGCTTCAGAGTTTAGATTTTCCTGTCTGGGCAGCATTTTGTGGTGACTAATGTTTGCCACAACTGGCTTAGAGTGTGTTTCTGTGTGTAAAGCCCTCAGCCCACCAGGAGGCTGTCACAACCCCCAGCTTTGGGACTCTCTCTCCTCTATCAGCAGTGAGAGCAAACAGAAGGCTCAGCCATCCTGATTAATTAATCCCCACGCAGCACCTCCTAGCAACCAAGGGGTTGTTTTGCTAACACTTCTGGCTGGGGCTTGCAAGAGCATAACTTAACCACAGGGGAATGCACTATCTCATTCTCATGAGCTCAGAAGTCTTTAAAGGCAACATTACCTACCTCAGAGCTTGCTCTGAGATGCCACCAGTGGCTGGAGAGACAGCAGGACCAACAGGCAGGCCAGTCACGGGAAGAGAAGGAGGTCTGGTGCTAAAAGATGTGATTACAATTAGCACATCTCTTCTCTTCCCCTGAAAGGCTGATGAAGGCACCCAGCCAGACCTAGGCTCCAAGTGTGTCCACTGCATCCAGTACCATGGAATGGCAGTGACAAAACTGATGCCATTCTGGAAGGCACCTGAACCACTGACCTTGTGTCACTGAGCTTGCAGGGTGCCAAGGGCTGCTCAGAGGGCTGGAGCACCTCTGCTATGAGGACAGACTGAGGGAGTTGAGGTTGTTGAGTCTGGAGAAGAGAAGGCTCCCAGGAGACCTCATTGTGGCCTTCCAGTATCTGAAGGGGGCTACAAGAAAGCTGGGGAGAGACTTTTGAGGCTGCCAGGGAGTGACAGGACTGGGGGGGATGGATCCAAGCCAGAGGAGGGGAGATTTAGATTAGACATTAGGAAGAAGTTGTTCCCCAGGAGGGTGGTGAGAGCCTGGCCCAGGTTGCCCAGGGAGGTGGTGGAAGCCTCCTGCCTGGAGGTGTTTGCAGCCAGGCTGGATGTGGCTGTGAGCAACCTGCTGTAGTGTGAGGTGTCTCTGGCCATGGAAGGGGTTTGGAACTGGCTGATCCTTGAGGTCCCTTACAACCCTGACAGTTGGATGATTCTATGCCCATCCAGGCTGCAGGGAATTTCACAGTGTTCATGGCTTTTTGACACTCTGCCACAAACCATCTGTGCAAAAGCAGTCCCCACATTACAGTCACTGGAGCCTCCAGCACTGAAGCTGCCCCAGATCTGCTGGTGAGTGAGATGTGGTGCCCCATGCTGACACTGCTCTCAGCAGCACCACACCAAATCCCTCAGCACTGACAGGCTTCACAGTATCACACAGTCACAGCACATGAGAGGTTGGAAGGGATCTCCAGAGATCATCCAGTCCAACCCCCCTGCCAGAGCAGCATCACCCAGGGTGGTCTGCACAGGAAGGCATCCAGGTGGGGTTTGAATATGTCCAGAGAAGGAGACTCCACAACCTCCCTGGGCAGCCTGCTCCAGGGCTCTGCCACCCTCACACCAAAGAAGTTTCTCCTCATACTGTGGTGAAATCTTCTGTGTTCAAGCTGGAACCTGTTGTTCCTTGGCTTATTACTGCACACCACCCTGAAGAGCTTGGCCCCCTCCACTTGACCCCCACCCCTCACATATTGATAGACATTGACCAGATCCCTCTCAGCCTTCTCTTCTCCAGACTAAACAGCCCCAGGGCTCTCAGTCTCTCTTCACAGGGGAGATGCTCAAGTCCCCCGAGCATCCTCCTGGCTCTCCCTTGGACTCTCTCCAGCAGGTCTCTGTCTCTCTTGAACTGGGAGAGCCCAGAACTGGACACAGGATTGCAGCTGTGGTCTCAGCAGGGCAGAGGAGAGGGGGATCAGAACCTCCCTAGCCCTGCTGGCCACACTTTCCTTGCTGCACCCCGGGATGCCCTTGGCCCTCTTGGCCACAAGGACACTTTACTGCCCAGGCAGAACTTGCTGCCCACCAGCACTCCAAGCTCCTTCTCCATGGAGCTGCTTTCCAGCAGGATTTTCAAGGTGTTCCTCCAGCATGTCTGTAACCTTCTAGTTTTGAGGTGCAACTCTTGCTAGGAAATCTCTGCTCAGCAAATCCACCCTGAGGTGTGAGGAGAAGAGAAGCTGGCTCTAACCTTTACTCTTGAGACAACCCAAGAGACTCTGCAGTCAATGCAGTTGGTGTCAGAATCAGAGAATGCTGGGGGCTGGATGGATCTCTGGAGATCACCCACTCCAACCCCTTTGCAAAGAAGAAATACTTAGCACAGGTGGCACAGGAACACATCCAGGCAAGTTTTGAAGATCTCCAGAGAAGGAGACTCCACAACCTCTCTGGGCAGCCTGCTCCAGGGCTCACAGTAAAAAAAGTTTACTCTCATGCTGAGTTGGAATTTCCTGAGGTTGAGTTTACTCCATTGCCCCTCATTCTGTCACTGGGTATCACTGAGAAGAGCCTGGATCCATCCTCCTGGCAGCCACCCTTCAGGTATTTGTAGACATTGATCAGGTCCCCTCTCAGCCTTCTCTTCCTCATCTAAACAGCCCCAGGGCTCTCAGCCTCTTCTCATAAGAGATGGTCCCTTAACCATCCTCATAGCTCTCTGTTGAACTCTCTCCAGCAGTTTGTCCCTCTTGAAGTGGGGAGGCCAGAACTGGACAGAACATTCCAGATGTGATCTAACTAGGGCTGAGCAGAGTGGGAGGAGAACCTCCCTTGACCCTCGGTGCACACTCTCCTTAATGCACCCCAGGATGCCAATGGCCTTCTTGGCCACCAGGCCACATTGATGTGCCATGGAGAATTCACTATCAACCAGGACCCCAAGGTCCTTCTCTGAGGAGCTGCTCTCCAGCAGGTCAGCCCTGGTCCATGGTGTTGATCCTCCCCAGGTGCAGGACACTTCACTTATCCTTGCTGAACTCTCAGCTCCTGGAATTTGCTTCCTGGCCTATCCCTGTGTCCACAGTGCAGTCATGGGGTCTGCATCTTCTTCTAAGATGACCATGTGTGCATCTTCTTCTAAGGTGACCATGTGGAGAGAAAGGGCTCCCACTGCAGACATCCTGCAGGTCTCAGGGAAAGGCTGTGATGGCTCCAGACCCCCACAGCTTCTGCCAGGACATGGCAGGTGTTTCAGGTGGAGCTGGCATGCCCTGGCACAGAGCACAGCAGCACCTCATGTCTGGGAGCTACCTCTGCTGAGCATTCCATACAGATCATCTAATGAGCAGCCGAAGCTCCTACTGAGCTCAAAACACAGCCAAGGTTGTGGTCCAGCAGCCATCACCTTCCACAGGGGAGGGAAGTGGTGAAGCCAGGGTGTGCCTCCAGCCTAGCCACCAGCTGAGTGGCTCACAGGACAGCAGGTCTCAGCAGATGACTGCACTGAGGGTTGAAGCATCCCCTGTGATTGCCCCCACACATCCCATACTGCCCACAGGAGCAATGTGCTGAGAGGAGCAGGGAGCAACCAGGTCCCACTTGTAGACTCCTTGCAGGGAGTCTTGAGGCCAGCTTCAGAGCTCAGATGTAGAAGGGCTTAGTTCATTCCATCTGGCAGCACAACCACTCTCAGCCACCCCAAAGCAGGACCTGCTGCTGACAACTTCTGGGAGCAGCCAGGAGCTGGGCATTGCATAATTACTTTTCAACTTGTCATTAAACCTGGCTGTGCAGCAGCCCCATTGGCAGAGGGTGCTTGAAAGCTGAACTTGCTCAGCACAGCCTCGCAGCAGTCACAGCTCCAGGCAGCTCAGTAGGTTCTCAGAGCAGAGCAGAGCAGCAAGTCACTTTGGTTAATAAAATCATAGAATTGTCAGGGTTGGAAGGGACCTCAAGGCTCAGCCAGTTCCAACCCCCCTGCCATGGCCAGGGACACCTCACACTGCAGCAGATTGCTCACAGCCACATCCAGCCTGGCTGCAAACACCTCCAGGCAGGAGGCTGCCACCACCTCCCTGGGCAGCCTGTGCCAGGCTCTCACCACCCTCATGGGGAACAACTTCTTCCTAACATCCAATCTCAGTCTCCCCATTTCTAGTTTTGCTCCATCCCCCCCAGTCCTATCACTCCCTGACACCCTCAAAAGTCCCTCCCCAGCTTTCTTGGAGCCCCCTGAAGATACTGCAAGGCCACAATTAGGTCTCCTTGGAGCCTTCTCCTCTCCAGACTGAACAACCCCAACTCCCTCAGTCTGTCTCCATAGCAGAGCAGCTCCAAGCCCTCTGCTCACCCTCATGGCCCTTCTCTGGACACCTTCCAGCACCTCCAGATCCTTCCTGTGTTAGGGGCTCCAGAACTGGACCCAGAGCTCCAGCTGTGGTCTCAGCAGAGTGGAGCAGAGGGGCAGAATCCCCTCCCTGGCCCTGCTGGCCACACTTCTCTTGCTGCAGCCCAGGCTCTGCTTGGCTCTCTGGGCTGCAAGTGCACACTGCTGGCTCCTGTTGAGCTTCTCCTCCCCCAGCACCCCCAAGGCCTTTTCTTCAGGGCTGCTCTCAAGCCAGTCCCTGCCCAGCTTGGGATTGCCCTGACCCAGCTGCAGGACCTTGCCCTTGGTCTTGTTGAACCTCCTGAGGTTGTCCTGGGCCCAGCTCTGCAGCCTGTCCAGGTCCCTCTGGATGGATCCTTCCCTCCAGCTGTCAGCTGCACCACACAGCTTGGTGCTGTCAGCAGACCTGCTGAGGGGGCACTCAATTGCACTGATGACCAATCTCTAACAGAGGGTTTCTGATTCCTGGAAGCTATCTGCAGAATGAAAAGGCAGCAGCAGCCCCACTGACAGGTGACTGTTGGTGACACAAAGGTTTGTTTCCTCACTTTCTGCCCGACCTTTCCCTGTGGCCTCTCTCAGAGGTTCTTGGAAATGCACTCCACCACTCTGGAACCAACCCAGGCAGGCTTGGCTTGGCTGCTATAACAGATATGCCAGTGGGATGTATCCTACTCCCATGGTGAGCTTCTGGAGTGGCAGTGGAAGCTGAAGAGAGAAACCAAGCAAGACAGAGTATTTTGAGATACCTTCTTTAGCAGGTCCTCCCTCCAGGCCTTCAACTCTGCTCTGTCTGCAGCTGAGTGCTCCTAAGCTGTGATGGCTCTCAGGGAAAGCAGCTGGAGAACGCCAGGCTTGCTGGAACTGGCTCTGAGCATGTTGATGGCTTGGAAAAACAAAGGTCCAAACTGGAAGCATTGTTCCTCTCTTACTCATTTCTTACCCAAGGATTTCAGGAGAAGTGTAGCCTGAGAGAAAATTCTGTGTGTGGTCTCAAGATTTTATTGCCTCCTTGTAATGCAGGAGGAATTAATTCTGCCCCATGAGACTCTGGCCCTCCCAAACGAAGCACCAAGGTCCTGGATCCTGATAGAATGATGCCAAAGCAGCCAAGTTTGGTAGTGGATGGTCCTGACCACCACTGAGGGCACACATGGAGGTTATAATCCCATGACACCCACAAGTCCATGGGACTGGACGGGATCCATCCTAGGGTGCTGAGAGAGCTGGCAGATGAGCTGCCAAGCCACTCTCCATCATTTTCCTCCAGTCCTGGCTCACTGGAGAGGTCCCAGGTGACTGAAACTGGCCAATGTGGTCCCCATCCACAAGAAGGGACGGATGGAGGAACCTGGAAACTACAGGCCTGGCAGCCTGACCTCAGTGCCAGGGAAAGTGATGGAGCAGATTATCCTGGCAGCAATAACTGCACCTGAAGGATGGCCAAGGGCTCAGGCCCAGCCAGCATGGATTTAGGAAGGGCAGGTCCTGCCTGACCAACCTGATCTCCTTCCATGCCCAGGTGACTGTCTGGTGGATGTGGGGCAGGCTGTGGATGTGGTCTGCCTGGACTTCAGCAAGGCCTTTGACACTGTCCCCCACAGCAAACTGCTAAGCTGTCAGCCCCTGGCTTGGACAGCAGCACTCTGAGCTGGGTTAGGAACTGGCTGGAGGCTGAGCCCAGAGAGTGGTGGTGAATGGTGCCACAGCCAGCTGGCAGCCAGGCACCAGTGGTGTGCCCCAGGGATCTGTGCTGGGCCCCATCCTCTTTAACATCTTCATTGATGATCTGGATGAGGGCATTGAGTCAGTCATCAGCAAGTTTGCAGATGACACCAAGTTGGGAGCAGATGTTGGTCAGTTAGAGGGCAGAAAGGCTCTGCAGAGGGACCTCGACTGACTGGACAGATGGGCAGAGTCCAACAGGATGGCATTCAACAAGTCCAAGTGCCAGGTGCTGCACTTTGGCCACAGCAACCCCAGGCAGAGCTACAGGCTGGGGTCAGAGTGGCTGAGAGCAGCCAGGCAGAGAGGGACCTGGGGGTGATGATCGACAGCTGCCTAAACATGAGCCAGCAGTGTGCCCAGGTGGCCAAGAGGGTCAATGGCATCCTGGCCTGCATTAGGAATAGTGTGGCCAGCAGGAGCAGGGAGGTCATTGTGCCCTGTGCTCTGCATTAGTTAGGCCACACCTTGAGTCCTGTGTCCAGTTCTGGGCCCCTCAATTTAGAAAGGACATTGAGAGACTTGAAGGTGTCCAGAGAAGGGCAACAAAGCTGGGGAGAGGCCTTGAGCACAGCCCTGTGAGGAGAGGCTGAGGGAGCTGGGGTTGCTTAGCCTGGAGAAGAGGAGGCTCAGGGGAGACCTTATTGCTCTCTACAACTATCTCAAGGGAGGTTGTAGCCAGGATGGAGTTGGTCTCTTCTCCCAAGCAACCAGCACCAGAACAAGGGGACACAGTCTCAAGCTGTGCCAGGGGAAGTTTAGGCTGGAGGTGAGGAGAAAGTTCTTCACTGAGCGAGTCGTTCGCCCTTGGAGTGTGCTGCCCAGGGAGGTGGTGGAGTCACCATCCCTGGAGGTGTTCAAGAGGGGATTGGATGTGGCACTTGGTGCCATGGTCTAGTTGTGAGGTCTGTTGGGACAGGTTGGACTCGATGATCCTTGGGGTCTCTTCCAACCTTGGTTATACTGTGACACTGTGATACTGTGATAATGGGTGGTGATGGAGCAACCTCTTCAAACTGTTACCAGGCAGTGTAACTGAGAGAAGCCCTCAGGCTGCCTTAAATCACTGAGAAGATGCTTCTGCCTCCTGCTGGCCCTGGGATGAACAGAGCAGTTCTCTGCAGTCATTTCAGCTTTCCCTTCTGGCTCACAAGCAAGCCTTGGAGAAGGCTGCCAGCACCAGCCAGAGCTGCAGACACAGAGGTGCTCTGAAACCCAGCACCATGGCAGCAAGCCTCCCAAGGCCACCTGCTCAGAGACCATAGCCCTGAGTTAGGTGCACAGGCGTGCTCTGCCGTGCCTGCACAGAGGTGGGCACCTCACCTGGGGTCCACAGATGCCTGCAGCATCAGGAGAAAGGCTCAAGGGCACTCCCAGCCTTTTAATCCTGGTAGCAACCCTTCAGAAACAAAACACTGGCCTGAGATTAGCCTCTGAGAGTTCAGTGCTTTGGGTAAGTGTTTGCTGCTCAGATATTTCACAGCTCCACCTGCAGCTGCAGAGAGGCCTTAGGACTCCTGAGTTTTAGGTGCCTGTAGCAGCACTAGGACAGCACTTAGGTACTCAGAGCCCTTTGCTGCCATAAGCCATGGAGCCTGCACTCTGTTCCTTGGGCTGTCAGACACCCACAGCTGGTTCTGGATGCACTGTGAGTAGCAAATTGTGGTCTTTCATATCATCTACAAACCTGCATGGCTTCCCCTTCCTTTGCTGGAAGGTACCTCACTGACCAGTCCCTCACCAGGCAGTGATCAGGACCTTCCTCACCAGTCCCTCACCAGTCAGTGATCAGAACCTCCCTGACCAGTCCCTCACCAGTCAGTGATCAGAACCTCCCTGACCAGTCCCTCACCAGTCAGTGATCAGAACCTCCCTGACCAGTCCCTCACCAGTCAGTGATCAGAACCTCCCTGACCAGTCCCTCACCAGGCAGTGATCAGAACCTCCCTGGACCAGTCCCTCACCAGGGCAGTGATCAGGACCTCCCTGACCAGTCCCTCCCTGACCAGTCCCTCCCTGACCAGTCCCTCACCAGGCAGTGACCAGTCCCTCCCTGACCAGTCCCTCCCTGACCAGTCCCTCACCAGGCAGTGATCAGGACCTCCCTGACCAGTCCCTCACCAGGCAGTGATCAGGACCTTGCAGACCATCACCTCCCTGCCTTCCCCACAGCACTCGAGCGGTGATGCTACCTTGCCTCAGTCTGGAAGCAGCACCCAGGTTCGCGTAAGGTCTCTTGCAGCAAAGTCACCTCCCAAGACACAGGCACTGCCGATGCATGACAGCCATGACCTCTGGGGGCTCCCCTGGCCCCCCGCGCTTACCTCCTCGCTCCCCCAGAAAGGGCTCTGCCGCCTCCAGCACCCCAGGCGGAGGCGCTGGAGCAGCGAGCCCGGCGCGGCTGTCCTGCGAGCAGCTGCTGCCACCCGCAGGTCACAGAATCACTGAGCTGTCAGGGCTGGAAGGGACCTCAAGGCTCAGCCAGCTCCAAACCCCTTCCATGGGTAGGGACACCTCACACTACAGCAGGTTGCTCACAGCCACATCCAGCCTGGCTGCAAACACCTCCAGGCAGGAGGCTTCCACCACCTCCCTGGGCAACCTGTGCCAGGCTCTCACCACCCTCATGGGCAACAACTTCTTCCTAACATCCAATCTCAATCTCCCCATTTCTAGTTTTGCTCCATCCCCCCCAGTCCTATCACTCTCTGGCACCCTCAAAAGTCCCTCCCCAGCTTTCTTGGAGCCCCCTGCAGATACTGCAAGGCCACAATTAGGTCACCTCGGAGCCTTCTCCTCTCCAGCCTGCACAACCCCAACTCTCTCAGTCTGTCTCCACAGCAGAGCAGCTCCAGCCCTCTGCTCATCCTCGTGGCCCTTCTCTGGACACCTTCCAGCACCTCCAGATCCTTCCTGTCCTAGGGGCTCCAGAACTGGACACAGAGCTCCAGCTGTGGTCTCAGCAGAGTGGAGCAGAGGGGCAGAATCCCCTCCCTGGCCCTGCTGGCTATGCCGCAGGTCACCCTGCAGGCATCCCCCTGCTGCCGGTGCTGGCTGCCGGCTGCCGGGGAGGTGAAGAGCAAAGCACAGCCGAGCCGCAGGGTGGTGAGGGATGGCGCGGCCGCGGCGCTGCCCGAGGGCGAGCTCGGAGCTGGAGCCGCCAGCGCTGGAAGCGAGAGCGGCAGAAGCGGTCCCGACACAGCTTGTCACTGCAGCGGCACCCGGGCCGCTCCGAGGGCGCCGTGGCCAGCAGGTGGAGAGAGCTGATTCGGCGCTGCTCTGCTCAGACCTCACCCGCAGTGCTGCGTCCAGCTCTGGGGCCTCCAACACAGGAGAGACACGGACCTGATGGAGGGGTTCCAGAGAAGGGCCACCAAGACGCTCAGAGGGCTGCAGCACCTCTGCTGTGGAGACAGGCTGAAAGAATTGGAGCTGTTCAGCCTGGAGAGGAGAAGGCTCTGGGGAGACCTTAGAGCTGCTTTTCAGTATCTGAAGGGGACCTACAGGCAGGCTGGGGAGGGACTGTTTAGGAGGGTCTATGGGGATAGGATGAGAGGCAATGGTTTGAAACTGGAGCAGGGCAGAGTTAGGCTGGGCGTCAGGAGGAAGTTCTGCACAGTGAGAGTGGTGAAATACTGGAACAGGCTGCCCAGGGATGTGGTTGAGGCCCTGTCCCTGGAGATCAGCCTGGATGTGTCCCTGTGTAGCCTGCTGTAGCTGGAGGAGTCCCTGCTGACCCCAGTGCAATCTGTGAACCTGTGGATCACAAACCTGAGCTTCAGGTGCAGGACAGTGGCTGTGGTGCAGACCCACAGCCAGGGAGCAGCCAATGCTTCCTCTCTGCTGCATGGTGCCTCAGCTCCCTGCTGCTCAACCCCCCCTTGAATCTGGCACACCTGGGCCACCAGCCAGGCAGCTGCAGCAGGCCTGCAGGAACATGTAGCCCAAAACAGACTGGGACCACCCTGGGATTGTCTTTACCTGCAAGGACTGGAACTGCAAGAGAGAAACTGGAAACAGCTAAAGGAGGTGGCCTCAAGTCGCCTTAATTCCCCACTTCCAACCCCCAGGTAAATCCCCAGGTGGCTTTGGATGCTCCCCCCCCTCACCCACCTCCTCCCCAGCAGTCACAGCAGGCTGGCAGCCAGACCACAGCTGTGGCCCAGGCTGGAGAAGCATTGTGGCAATTGAGCTCCTGTGCTTTCCAGCAACTGCTCTGCATTTGTACCACTGTGCACAGCCTGCAGCAGCTGGCACCAGCTGAGGGCCATCCTTAGTGACAGCCTAGGTAGCAACAGGGGGGGGGAAAGCAGCGCTGCTGCAGGGCAGGGGGCTTCAGGACAAGGTGCTGCAGGGCAAGGGGCTTCAGGAGATGCTGAGGGGCAGGGGGCTTCAGGAGGAGGTGCTGTGGGGCAGGGGGCTTCAGGGCAGAGGGCTTCAGGACAAGGTGCTGTGGGGCAGGGGGCTGAGGGACAAGGTGCTGAGGGGCAGGGGGCTTCAGGGCAAGGTGCTGCGGGGCAGGGGCTGTGCTGAAGGCAGGCAGTGACTCTCCTCCCTTCCGGGGGCTGCTGCAGCAGGAGGGATGAGCTCAACAGAGCAAACCTCACTTCTCCCAGCCCTTTGTAACCCAGGGGGTCGGCCTTTACTGCCTCACCAGCTAAAAACCGATTGGAAGGTGGGCAAAGGCTTTGTTCCTATTGCTTTCCTGCTCCACCTGTGATCCTTTGGCTGCTGAGATGCTCCAGGGATTCTCTTAGGGAGAAGCCGATCAGTTAATTGCCTGGAGGCTGCTCTCATTGGCAGGGGAAACTAAACAAGCTGCGTCCTGGGGGTGGATTTTATGCCCTCTGAACGATGGGGACTATGGCTGGTGATCAGGGCTTTTCTTGGAAGCTTCTTTCAGCGGTGGTTTGCATGCTGAAGTGGGGAGCAGGCAGCAAGCCTTTTTCCAGACAACTTCTGTTCACGTGTGGAGTGTTAGGACCAGCAACTCTATCATCTCCAGCATGTTCTTCCCTCCTGCTGTTTGGTTTGTTGTACTCTAAGGACCATCATAGCTGCAGGGGGAAGAAAAGCTCCAGCGAGGTAACTCTTGGGCTGGGTTCAACTTTCAAAGTTAAGGTTTCAGAGCTTGCAAAGCTTTAGCAGCTCCTTGAAGAGCTTTTCAGGGCCATTAAAGCTTGCAACACCTTTGGGAGGGGAGTTAGCAGCTTACCATTGCTTTGGAGTTGTAGAGCTAGGCACAATAACAGGCAGAGACTCAGCAGACAAAGAGTAGAGTCATGGCTGAAAGCAGGTTGAGGACAGCCAGTGCTACAATGGCAAGTGGTTCTAAGGCTCGGGCAACCCTCTCCAGCTCATCTGCATGCCACAGGCTCCTCGGGTAATGCTGGTTTCTGGGAGCTGCCAACACACAGTCAGTGAAAGACCTGGTGGCAGGAAGCTTCTCTCCACAGACCAAGATTTCTCAGCTCTTTAATCACATTGCATTTTAGAATCTGATTGTTGCTGAGCAGGTCCTGTTGTTCCACACCCACCACAGGCTTTTGATACCAAAGAGCTTTTGAAGATACTCAATCATTGTTAGTCAGCAAAGGACTTCTAGGGAGGTCATTCTGCCCTGTACTCAGCACTGGTTAGGTCACACCTTGAGTCCTGTGTCCAGTTCTGGGCTCCTCAGTTCAAGAGAGTTGTTGAGGTGCTGGAAGGTGTCCAGAGAAGGGCAACAAAGCTGGGGAGGGGTCTGGAGCACAGCCCTGTGAGGAGAGGCTGAGGGAGCTGGGGTTGCTTAGCCTGGAGAAGAGGAGACTCAGGGGAGACCTTCTTGCTCTCTCCAACTCCCTGAAGGGAGGTTGCAGCCAGTTGGGGGTTGGTCTCTTCTCCCAGGCAGCCAGCCCCAGAACAAGAGGACACAGTCTCAAGCTGTGCCAGGGGAGGTTTAGGCTGGATGTTAGGAGGAAGTTCTTCCCAGCAAGAGAGATTGGCCATTGGAATGTGCTACCCAGGGAGGTGGTGGAGTCACCATCCCTGGAGGTGTTTAGGAAGAGCCTGGATGAGGCACTTGGTGCTATGGTTTAGTTGATTAGATGGTGTTGGGTGATAGGTTGGACTCGATCTCAAAGGTCTTTTCCAACCTGGTTAATTCTACTCTACTCTACTCTAATCTGTACTTTCTCCATGCTCCTGTCATGTTTGGGTTTGTGTTTGTTTAGTTCTATTTATATCCAATCAGAATTTTTCCCTCTGCAGCTCACATCTGTCACTTCTCATCCTTTTGCTGTGCACCTCTGACCAACAGACCCCAAATCAGGGCTCTGGCCTCCCCTTTATGCAGCAAAGGGTTGCATGCAGTTTGGTTTTCACACCACTGCTAGCAGGTGAGGAGAGTTACTACCTGCTCTGGTGAGGTGGAGCAGCGAGGGGAAGGACAGGAACTGGAAGTTATGAAAGGAAACGAATGGAGAAATGATGAATAAATGACTGGATGAAGAAATGAATGATGAAAGAAATGAAGAAATAAATGAATGAATGAAGAAATGAGTAAAGGAATGAAGACATTAATAAAGGAATGAAAAAATGAATAAGGAAATGAAAGAAATGAAGGAAGAAAGAAATGAAGGAAGAAAGAAATGAAGGAAGAAATGAAGGAAAGAAGAAAGAAATGAAGGAAGAAAGAAATGAAGGAAGGAAGGAAGAAAGAAAAGAAGGAAGGAAGGAAGAAAGAAATGAAGGAAGGAAGGAAGGAAGAGATGAAGGAAGAAATGAAGAAAGGAAGAGATGAAGGAAGGAAGAAATGAAGGAAAGAAGAAAGAAATGAAGGAAGAAAGAAATGAAGGAAGGAAGGAAGAAAGGAAGGAAGGAAGAACTGGATAAAGGAATGAAGAAATGAATGAAAAAAGAATGAAGAAAAGGAGAAATTAATTAATAAAGAAATGAATTAATCAATGAAGAAATGAATGAATCAATGAAGAAAGAAATGAAGAATTTAATAAAGAAATGAAGAAATAAAGAAATAAATGAAGAAATAAATGAAGAAATGACTAAATGAATAAAGAAATGAAGAAATGAATGAAGAATTTAATAACAAAATTAATGAAGAAATGAACGAAGGAAGGAAGGAAGAAATGAATGAATCATGAAATTAATAAAGGCAAGAATTAAGCAAGGAAGAAATGAACAAAGAAATGAAGAAAAGGATAAAGAAATGAATGAAGAAATGAAGAAATTAATGAAGAAATAAATGAATGAAGAAATTACTAAAAGAAGGAAGGAAGGAAAAAATGAATGAATCATGAAATTAATAAAGGAAAGAATGAAGCAAGGAAGAAATGAACAAATAAAGAAATGAAGAAATGCATAAAGAAATGAATGAAGAAATGAAGAAAGAAACAAATAATTTAATGAAGAAATGAAGAAAGACATTAAGAATTTAATAAAGAAATGAATCAAGAAATAAAGAAATGACTAAATGAATAAAGAAATGAAGAAATGAATGAAGAATAAATGAATGAAGACATGAACAAAGGAAGGAAGATATTAATGAATCATGAAATGAATAAAGGAAAGAATGAAGGAAGAAATGAACAAATAAAGAAATTAAGAAAAGGATAAAGAAATGAATGAAGAAATTAATGAATAATGAAATGATGAAGGAAAGAATGAAGCAAGGAAGAAATGAACAAATAAAGAAGTGAATGATGAAATGAAGAAAGAAACAAAGAATTTAATGAAGAAATGATTGAAGAAATGAATGAAGAAATGAAGAAATGAATGAAGAAATGAAGAAATGGATAAAGAAATGAAGAAATGGATGAAGAAATAAATGAATGAAGAAATGAATGAAGAATTTAAGAAATGAAGAAATGAATGAAGAATAAATGAATGAAGAAATAAAGGAAGGAAGGAAGGAAGAAATGAATGAATAATGAAATTACTAAGGGAAAGAATGAAGCAATGAAGAAATGAACACATAAAGAAATGAAGAAATGAAGAATTTAATAAAGAAATGGAGAAATAAAGGAATGAATGAAGGAGTGAAGGAATGTATGAAGAAATGAATGAATAAAGAAATGAATGAAGAAATGAATGAGGCAATGAAGGAATGCACAAATAAAGAAATGGCTAGAGAAATGAACTGCCAATGACATCCATGAGTTTGGGGTGCCCCCATTAGGCTAAAGGGTTCCAGGTTTTCGTTGAGGTAGGAAGCACAAACTCTGTTCCCATCAGGGCATCCCAACTCCTTGCCAGATCATCGTCCATCCTCTTGGCTGGATGAAGCGAGGCAACACAAAATGTGTTGATGAAAGCCTCCATTGTGCTGCACATCTACAGGGCCTTTAAATGTCTACAAGGCATCCTTCCCCCCCAAATGGGCTCTGTAGCACACAATCAGGGAATCAGCCAGCTTGGAAAAGACCTCAGAGACCATCAAGTTGGTGCTGCAGGTTTTCAAACGCTTCCACGTTTCCAGTGCTTCACAAGCAGAGGCTGAAAGCTTGGAGATGCCAGCTGAGAGGAAGCAATCCCTTCACCAGGGACTTCATTTGCCAAGAAATAAAAGGTGAGACTTGGGAATCACAGGGTCCATGAGGAGGAGAACACCCTCCTTCCTTTCACCAAACTTGAGGGTTCTTTCATAGCTGTATTGAGTTCCAGCCCTGATTTCTGCACCTTGTCATCTCCACCTGCCTCGCTCACTCAGCAGGCCCTGGTGTTCTTTGGCTTCTCCACCTGACTATATCCCATCTTAGCCTTTGTCTGCCCAGTCTCAGAGCTCCCTCTTATCTGGCCATCTCCTTGCTGCCCTAGGTCCCCTCCCTCTTCTCTCTCTGTGCCTGTCCTGATCTCACTGCTTTCCTTATCCTGTAACACCCTGGGGTAGGTTTTTCTGCTCTGACCTAGTTCTTTTTCCTCCTTGAGGCAGATGGGATGTTGGTAGGCTGATTTAGCATGCAGATGAGACAGCTCCTTGCTGTCAGCTGCTGCATTTGTGCCCTGCCCAGCAGAGAGCAACTGGAAGAAGCAAGACTTACAGGAGGAACCCCTTGGAACGACCCAAGGCAGGCTGCATTTAGTGGGGCCTGACCACAGGTAAAAGCGACGAGGGAATGCAGCTTGCTCAGCCTGCTGAAACCTAGCAGCTCAGAGTCTTGCACAAGCCTGGTGTGGAAGAAAGCAGGAGGCATTTTAGCTGCTCAGAAGCAAGCAGTTGTCACCACACACATTCCTAGTGCCTGTTCTGCCAAATATTTATAAACTGGTGCAGAGCCCAACAGGAAGAGCCAAAACCAAGCTAATACTGAAGTCATCCTTTTCCCTCCCATCTCTTCTCACCTCTATTTTAAGTCCTAATCCACAACATGAAGGCAAGCAGGCAATTCAGCAGAAGGGTTTCCAGCTCTGTAATAAGGACACAACAGTTTTCTCCTACACACAGTCTTAGGAATGGATCATCCATTTCTGCTGGGGCTTTTGACCCATCACGTACAGAAAGCAACCTGGCAGCAGGAAACTGATAAGGGAGAAATTAAACCCAAACAGGGCAAGTTTCACAGTGAAAAAACACCCAAAGGAAAGAATGAGGAAAGCTGTGCAGGGGGAAGTTCTGTCCAGCTTTGGTGTTAGAAGTACTGCCAACACCTTCTACATCTGTACAGACAGGCTGAGAGAGTTGGGGCTGTTCAGTCTGGAGAAGAGAAGGCTCCGAGGACACCTTCTTGTGGCCTTCCAGTATCTGAAGGGGGCTACAGGAAAGCTGGGGAGGGACTTTTGAGGGTGTCAGGGAGTGACAGGACTGGGGGGAATGGAGCAAAACTAGAAATGGGTAGCTTGAGATTGGCTGTTAGGAAGAAGTTGTTCCCCATGAGGGTGGTGAGAGACTGGCACAGGTTGCCCAGGGAGGTGGTGGAAGCCTCCTGCCTGGAGGTGTTTGCAGCCAGGCTGGATGTGGCTGTGAGCAACCTGCTGTAGTGTGAGGTGTCCCTGGCCATGGCAGGGGGGTTGGAACTGGCTGATCCTTGAGGTCCCTTCCAACCCTGACAATTCTCTGATTCTAACTTCCATATATCAAACATGCCACTAGCATGAGCAACTCACTGAAGTTCATCTACTTAATGATTTGGGCACCTAATCCAGATCCCAAGTTTGCAAGGCTTTGGCTAAGCCTGGGCTCCTGCACAGAGCTGTGTTGGTAAGTGAGGCAGTACAGACCCATGTGTGTCCAAAGCAGCTACAGGACAGAAAGAGCACTGTACCAAAGGCAGCAGCTACCAGCTGGAGGGAGGACTTTTCAGGCTGTATTTCTATTGCTGAGCAAATTCCAACCCTCCTTGAAAAGTTCTCACTGTTACACAATTCACACTCCAGAAAACTGAAGCCAAGGCAGTCCTAATGAAGATAGAAAACACCCCAAAGCCCCTAGCTTGCAGGGGCACAGGCTTTTGTCACACTGCCTGACATCTTGCCTGTTTGGGAGGAAATTCATTGGTGGAGAATGAAGAGCATCTGTTGTCAAGTGGCTGTATAGCAAACACAGGAGCACAGGAAGGACTCAGGTTGACATCAAGGCTGAGAAGAGGCTGAAAGCAGCAGCAGGTGCTGATGCTTCTAGACAGACAAATTTCCTTCTCATTAGCTGAGATTTCCACATGTTCTTCCCCTTTGCTCTGGTGAGACCTCACCTCCAATCCTGCACCCAATCCTGGTGTCCCCAGCAGAAGAAGGACACAGAGCTGTTGGAGTGAGTCCAGAGGAGGCCACAAAGATGATCCAAGGGCTGGAGCACCTCTGCTGGGAGGAGGCTGAGGGAGCTGGAGGTGTTCAGCCTGGAGAAGAGAAGACTCTGGGGGGACTTTAGAGCTGCCTTCCAATAGCTGAAGGCTGGAGAGGCACCTTTCATTATGGGTGTCTAGCAACAGGACTAGGGGGGATGGTTTTAGCTGAGGGAGAGCAGGGTTAGACTGGATCTTGGGAAGAAATTTTTCAGTCTGAGGGTGGTGAGACAATGGAGCAGGTTGCCCAGGGAGTTTTGGGATGTCCCCTCCCTGTAGGTGTTCAAGGCCAGGTTGGATGAGGCCCTGAGCAGCCAGGTCTAGTTGAGAGGCATCCCAGCCCATGATCTCTGAGACCCCTTCCATCCTAAGCCATTCTATGATTGTATGGTGATGGAAAGCCAGCTGAAAGGTAGCAGCAAGCAACACACCCAGCCAGGAAATTGCTAGCAGAATTCCTGCAAGCTGGTGTGCTCTTCAGTATTAGTTCCC
The DNA here is from genome assembly GCF_014839835.1 of Dryobates pubescens. Lineage (NCBI taxonomy): Eukaryota > Metazoa > Chordata > Aves > Piciformes > Picidae > Dryobates > Dryobates pubescens. The sequence goes on along the minus strand of NC_071625.1, from coordinate 27,648,438 downwards.
TAGGCCCTGACTTGCAGTGCTTGTGCAAACAGGTGCTGCCCCTCACCAGTGGAACACTGTGGCAGGCAAGCCCTGCAAGTACCTGAAGCCTATAAAAGCAGCCTTGCTTTTGTACCAAGCCACAGCACACAAGGCCTGGTTAGAAGCAGCTTTTCAACCCAGCTGATTCTTCAGTTACCCTATAAAGCCAAGAGTGGTTTCCCTCATTGTTCTGTATAGCCTTCCCAGCTCTTCTAGCCACAAACACATCATTTCTTTAAGCCACACATAAACAACCCTGATTTACATCAATGGAAAGCACATGAAAGAGCTACTGTCCTTCTGTGTGCCACTAGCCTGCAAGGGCTGGAGTCTCTCACTGCAAATTCCTGGGGCTAACCCCAAGCAGCTGTCAAAGCTTGTTCCATGTCTGGCCCTTGAAGAAACCCCTGAGAGCTTATTCCATTACAGAATCACTCAGCCACCATTGGATACCTTTTCTGAGCCAGCTGATGAGTGAAAGAACTTCACTGTATCTGAGAAGGACAGGTCCTAAACTGGACTTGATGTCAGCCTCCTCTCAGAGTGCAAGCTGGATCAGCTGCCACACACCCTTGTCTGCCACCCAAAGCCTCTTCTGCAGCTCCTCATCTGACAGTGAGTGGAGATCCAATTCAGATTGCTATTCACAGGCTGCATTGGTTTGGAAGGGAGCCTCAAAGGGCATGCTGGCCAACCCCCCTGCACTCAGCAGGGACTCCTCCAACTAGAGCAGGCTGCACAGGGCCACATCCAGTCTGACCTTGAATGTCTCCAGGGACAGGGCCTCAACCACATCCCTGGGCAGCCTGTTCCAGTATTTCACCACTCTCACTGTGCAGAACTTCCTCCTGATGGCCAACCTGAATCTGCCCTGCTCCAGTTTCAATCCATTGCCTCTCATCCTATCCCCACAGGCCCTTCTGAACAGTCCCTCCCAGCCCTCCTGTAGGTCTCTTTCAGATATTGAAATGCAGCTCTAAGGTCTGCCTGGAGCCTTCCATCCTCTAGGCTGAACAGCCCCAATTCTCCCAGCCTCTCTTCATAGCAGAGGTTCTCCAGCCCTCTGATCATCTTGGTGGCCTCCTCTGGACCCACTGTCTGGTCCATGTCTCTCTTGTGTTGGAGGCCCCAGAGCTGGATACAGCACTGCAGGTGAGGTCTCAGCAGAGCAGAGCAGAGCAGGGGGGCAAAATCACCTCCCTGGGCCTGCTGGCCACACAGCTTTTGATGCAGCCCAGGTTATGATTTGCCTTCTGGGCTGCAAGTGCTTATTGCTGGGTCACATCCAGGTGCCAAATGATCCAGGGTCACCATTCCAACCAAAGAAATGTGAGCCAGGATGGGTAAAAGCTGAATCAACAAAAGCAGTCCCATGAAACCAGTTACAACTCCCCCTCCTGCAATAGTCATAAAATGATCACCTGCCACCCCTTCAGGGCTGGTCTCAGCTGAGAACATGCAGCCTGTTCCTCTCTTTGGCAGACAGGATGCCAGGCACCAGAAGGGACAGAATTTGTCCCAGATCTACTCCTCCCAGCTAAGAGCTGGCAAGCAATGCAACACTGATTGCTGGATCTGAAGGCTGGGTGACAACACTCCCTGCCCAGTGTGACTCAGAGCCCTGCAGCAGCCATTCCCTAACAGCACCCTCAGCAAGTCTGTGGTGACACCAAGCTGTGTGGTCCTGTGGAGGGAAGGGATCCACCCAGAGGAACTTGGGACAGGCTGCAGAGCTGGGCCCAAGTCAACCTCATGAAATTCCACAAGGCCAAGTCCTACAGCTGGGTCAGGGGAATCCCAAGCACAAATCCAGGCTGGGTGAGGAGTGGCTCAAGAGCAGTGTGGAGGAGAAGGCCTTGGGGGTGTCAGTTGGTGCCAAACTCCCCAGGAGCCAGCAGTGGTCCCTGGCAGCCCAGCAGGCAGCTGTGTGCTGAGCTGCAGCCAGAGCAGGGAGAGCAGCAGCACAGGGAGGGGATTCTGCCCCTCTGCTCTGCTGAGGTCCCACCTGCAGCACTGCCTCCAGTTCTGGTGCCCCCAGCATAAGAGGGACCTGGAGCTGCTGAATGGGGTCCAGAGGAGGCCACTGAGATGATCAGAGGGCTGCAGAACCTCCCCTGCCCTCAAAGAAGAAGAAAAATACAGCCAGAAAAAAAATGCACCATGACAACTATGCAACAAGTGGCCTTAAAAGGGGGTTAGCTAAATGAGGTGAGTTTGTACTCTGTGTCTGAGAAATAAAGGCTTTTATTTTCCCAAGTAAAAGCAGCAGGGAGAATTTCAGAACATTCTGACACTGTATCAAGCTGTGCTCCCAGAAGCTGAGACCTCAGGGGCTGCTGCTCTGTGTTTCACTAAACTGTCCACTCCAGGGAACAAACTTGCACCTGGTTGTACAGCCACAGCCAGGCAGATGTCACTTTGCCTTGCCCAACCAAAACACCACCCAGAGGCGTGCTACCAGCACAGACATGTCCACAGCACTGCCTCAGGTGGCTGAGGAGCTGCCAGCACTGCTGGCAAGAAATCATTCTGTTCATAATGCACAGCCAAAGTAGACAGAGACAGCAGTGTGAATCAAAAGCAGCTCGCTGATGGTGATCCCACAGGCACAGGAGACTGGAAAGCAAAGGCAGCTTTAACAACCTGTGCTATAATTACAGCAGGTGTGATCAGCTTACTCATTACTGTCACTTTGGATGATCACCCGGTAGAAATGCCCCAAAACCTCAGGAGGAACACACAAGCTTGGCCAAAAGAACAACAGGGAGCTGCACATCAGTCGTTTCCAACCCCTGAGAGGAGGAGGATGCAAGACCCTGAAGGTTAACAGGAGAGAGAAGGTGAATTGGTTACATTCTGGAAAATGAAAGAAACATTGCCTTTTATCCTTTCAAGGAAAGGGTCATCAAGAGCCTGATGGTGCCCAGAGAAGTGTTTCCATTGCATCAGCTGTGACATGGAGAGAGCTTTCTTTGAGTTAGCCTTCGTTTGGTTTTGGCCAAGCTGGCAGCTTCTAGATACAGAAGGCTCTTCTGAGGAAGAATCTGGGGGAAGGGAAAAAAATGATGCAGGAGATTAATCAGAGAGGAATAAGGCAGAAAATCTCACTCTGAATCAATAAAACTTGGTGGGGAGAACTGTGAGACTCCATGTGGCAGCCTGCTCTAGTTGGAGATGTCCCTGCTGACTGCAGGGGGATTGGACAAGATGCCCTGTGATACAACCTGGGAAGCTGTAAATGTCTGCAGCTTGGCTTTCCAGCTCTCAGGGGTACCCCAGCATTTCCCCATTCATTGTTTTAATCACCCTACAGCAGCTTCAGTTGATAACTGCCAAATGTGATGGAGTCACCATCACTGGAGGTGGTTAGGAGGAGACTGGATGAGGTGCTTGGTGCCATGGTTTAGTTGATCAGATGGTGTTGGGTGATAGGTTGGACTTGATGATCTCATAGGCTTTTTCCAACCTGGTTAATTCTATTCTATTCTATTCTATTCCATTCCATTCCATTCTATTTTGTTCTACTCCTATTCCATTCTATTCCATTCCATTCCAATCTATTCTACTCTATTTTGTTCTACTTCTATTCTATTCTATTCCATTCCATTCCAATCTATTCTACTCTATTTTGTTCTACTCCTATTCTATTCTATTCTATTCTATTCTATTCTATTCTATTCTATTCTATTCTATTCTACTCCTATTCTATTCTACTCTATTCTAAATAAAGAGTTATATTCAGAGATCTAGAACAGAACTTCACCTGCTATAGCTGTCCTCAGATAAACAGCTTTGCAACTAGTCCTTGCTCATTGCTGCCCTTGAATATCTAGAAAGGAAACACCACTCAGCACCATGGGGTCTCAAGCTGTGCCAGGGGAAGTTTAGGCTGGAGGTGAGGAGAAAGTTCTTCCCAGAAAGAGAGATTGGCCATGGGAATGTGCTGCCCAGGGAGGTGGTGGAGTCACCATCCCTGGAGGTGTTCAAAAAAGGCTTGGAGGTGGCACTTGGAGCCATGGTTTAGTTGTCAGGAGGTGTTGGGTGATAGGTAATAGGTTGGACTTGATGATCTCTGAGGTCTTTTCCAACCTTATTGATTCTATGATTACTTGAGCTGGCCAAAGCTGACTCAAGGAATTAAGAGGCAGGACACATGAATTATTTGTTCCTGCAAAGGAACAAACCTTTTCTCCTTTTCATCTTGTGGAGTGCTCCTATGGATTAGCAAGAGCAGCCAACATCTGGAAGATCTGGTGAGAGCCTGGCACAGGTTGCCCAGGGAGGTGGTGGAAGCCTCCTGCCTGGAGGTTTTTGCAGCCAGGCTGGAGGTGGCTGTGAGCAACCTGCTGTAGTGTGAGGTGTCCCTGGCCATGGCAGGGGGGTTGGAACTGGCTGATCCTTGAGGTCCCTTCCAACCCTGACAATTCTATGGTTCTATGATCTCATACTGAACCTCATCACTTCAATCCAATGCTACTGAGCAGCAGAGTTTTCTCCAGTAACAGCCTAATCAGACTGACTGGCCAGAGACAATGAAAAAGAAACTCACTTTGAAACTCACTCCTTCCCATGCAGTCACACTCAAGCAAGTCATGGGTAACACAGCTGGAGTCTTCATGAAGAGTAAAGAGGTTCCTAAGCTCCTCCACAGAAAAATGGATGTGTTCAGATGTCTTGGAGAGGTCCACAACTGCCCCAGAAAGGTCTTGTTTGCTTATCTGTCTTTGATAAATCTTTTCTTCTATTGAGCCTGTATTGAAAAACAAAATCAAATAGACCCCAGTTATTCAAGCAAAAGCAAAGCAGGATTGAAATGAGGGAAGATTTAGACTGGATGTTAGGAAGAAGTTCTTTCCCATGGATGAGGCACTTGGTGCCATGGTTTAGTTGATGAGATGGTGTTGGCTGATAGGTTGGACTTGATGATCTCAAAGGTCTCTTCCAACCTGGTTAATTCTATTCTATTCTATTCTATTCTATTCTATTCTATTCTATTCTATTCTATTCTATTCTATTCTATTCTATTCTATTCTATTCTATTCCATTCCATTCCATTCCATTCCATTCCATTCCATTCTTCCCATAAAGAGAGATTGGCCATTGGGATGTGCTGCCCAGGGAGGTGGTGGAGTCCCCATCCTTGGAGGTGTTTAGGAAGAGCCTGGATGAGACACTTGGTGCCATGGTTTAGTTGATGAGATGGTGTTGGCTGATAGGTTGGACTTGATGATCTCAAAGGTCTCTTCCAACCTGGTTAATTCTATTCTATTCTATTCTATTCTATTCTATTCTATTCTATTCTATTCTTCTATTCTATTCCATTCCATTCCATTCCATTCCATTCCATTCCATTCCATTCCATTCCATTCCATTCCATTCCATTCCATTCCATCAAGAGAGATTGGCCATTGGGATGTGCTGCCCAGGGAGGTGGTGGAGTCCCCATCCCTGGAGGTGTTTAGGAAGAGCCTGGATGAGACACTTGGTGCCATGGTTGAGTTGATCAGATGGTGTTGGGTGATAGGTTGGACTTGATGATCTCAAAGGTCTCTTCCAACCTGGTCAATTCAATTCAATTCAATTCAATTCAATTCAATTCAACTCAACTCAACTCAACTCAATTCTATTCCATTAAGAGCAGCTTTAGAGTGGATGTTTGGAACAAGTGCTTACCATGAAGGTGGTGGAACACTGGAACAGGCTGCCCAGGGAGGTGGTTGAGGCCCTTCCCTGGAGATATTCAAGGTGAGGCTCAACAGGGCTCTGGGCAACCTGATCTAGTTGGGGATGTCCCTGCTGAGTGCAGGGAGGGTGGGCTGGATGAGCTTTGGAGGTCCCTTCCAACCCAGCCCATTCTATGATTCTAAACTAATCAATGTGTTGCCTCTGTTTTAGCTGAATTCAGAACAAATGACACAGAAATTACTGCAGGACTAATTGTTTTTAGGAATTTCCCCCAAATCCCCTTTCTTTTATGGAGCAAATGTCAATACTTGTCTCCTCTGGGGTAGGTTTGAGCAGCATCTCTGACCTGTGGTCAGCAGCCTGTAGATGTGCACAGTATGTTTCTGGCCATCTCTCCACACTCTAGCCATTGCCTGCAGAAAGCAAAAGAAGATGAAAAGCAAGAGCAGCCTACAACACAATGGGAGCTCAGCCTCCACTCATCACTGCCACTTCTGTGCTCCTCATTCCAAAAGGTCAGCATCAGAGACTCACAGAATGGCTCAGCTTGGAAGGGACCTCACAGATCATCTACTCTGAGCCCTCTGCCATAGGCAGGGACCCCTCTCAGCTAGACTTGGCTGCTCTAGACCTCATCCAACATGGCCTTGAACACCTCCAGGGTGTAGGTAGCCACAGCCTTCCTGGGCAGCCTATTCCAGAGTCTCACCACCCTTAGGCTGAAAAATTTCTTCCTCAGCTCCAGTCTCACCCTGCTCTCCCTCAGCTTCAAACCATTCCCCCTTGTCCTGTCTCTCCACACCCTTATGGAGAGACCGTCTGCAGCCTTCCTGTAGGATCCAGGGGATCTTAGAGCTGCCTTCCAGCACCTGAAGGGATCCTACAGGAAGGCTGTAGGATCTAGACACCTTTTCATAGAGCACAAGGAGCAAGTTTTTTATGCTGAGGGAGAGCAGGGTTAGACTGGATCTTAGGAAGAAGTTCTTCAGAAGGAGGGTGGTGAGAGCCTGGAATAGGCTGCCCAGGGAGCCTGTTGCTGCCTCCTCCCTAGGGGTATTTAAGGCCAGGTTAGATGAGGCCCTGAGCAGCTGAGTTTAGTTGAGAGGTGTCCCTGCCCGTGGCAGGGGGGTTGGAGTGGATGATCTCTGAGGCCCCTTCCATCCTGAACCATTCTGTGACTCTTTGACACAGCCCTGGCCCTGTACTTTTTGTGCTGTCATTGCTGGTTGGTTCTTTTTTTGCATCCTTGCCACGTGATTCTCCCATTCTCTTCATTCTGATCAGGAGCTCTCCCTTTGCCTCAGCCACAGCAAACTGACAGCAACATTTGGCTATGCAGTGTAAGGGTGGTTTTTTCCCTTTTCTTTTTAGAAACACAGCCACTTTCCAGTTCTGAAAAAGAGGTCAGGAGACAAAGGAGAGAGATGACTCACTGCTCCAAACATACCACAATTTAATCTCCTCATTTTTTGACTGCAAGAGGGCTTCTAATGATTCCTACATATATATAATCTGACAGAGAAGCATTTCTTCTTTTCACCTTTGGAATTTTCTTCCAGCATTGTACTTGTCCAAACACAGGTAGCAATGACAGTTGGACAGCAGTAAGTCAGCCAAGCATCTCAATATCAGTCCAAAAAACCCTTTGGGCAATCCCAGGCACTGATATAGGCTGGGCAGGGACTGGCTTGAGAGAAGCCCTGAAGAAAAGGCCTTGGGGGTGCTGGGGGAGGAGAAGCTCAACAGGAGCCAGCAGTCAGCACTCCCAGCCCAGAGAGCCAAGCAGAGCCTGGGCTGCAGCAAGAGAAGTGTGGCCAGCAGGGCCAAGGAGGGGATTCTGCCCCTCTGCTCCACTCTGCTGAGACCACAGCTGGAGCTCTGGGGCCAGCTCTGGAGCCCCTAACACAGGAAGGATCTGGAGGGGCTGGAAGGTGTCCAGAGAAGGGCCATGAGGATGAGCAGAGGGCTGGAGCTGCTCTGCTATGGAGACAGACTGAGGGAGTTGGGGTTGTGCAGGCTGGAGAAGAGAAGGCTCTGAGGAGACCTAATTGTGGCCTTCCAGTGTCTGAAGGGGGCTACAGGAAAGCTGGGGAGGGACTTTTGAGGGTGTCAGGGAGTGATAGGACTGGGGGAATGGAACAAAACTAGAAATGGGGAGACTGAGATTGGATGTTAGGAAGAAGTTGTTCCCCATGAGGGTGGTGAGAGCCTGGCACAGGTTGCCCAGGGAGGTGGTGGAAGCCTCCTGCCTGGAGGTGTTTGCAGCCAGGCTGGATGTGGCTGTGAGCAACCTGCTGCAGTGTGAGGTGTCCCTGGCCATGGCAGGGGGGTTGGAACTGGCTGAGCCTTGAGGTCCCTTCCAGCCCTGACACTTCTGTGATGCCCATCCCAGCCCCCACAGTCCCAGCTGTGTTCTCAGACCTGAATGTCTGTCGCTGGATTCCAGTCGATATCATACAGGACCAAATGAGAAGCTCCAACCAGATTCAGCCCTACTCCACCAGCCTTTGAGCTCAGCAGAAAGATAAAAGCTGGACTGAATTTGCTATTGAAAGCATCAACAATCTGTTGTCTCTGGGAGACAGGAGTGTGGCCATCAAGCCTGGTGTAAGAGTATCCATAACGTCGGCATGTCTCCTGTAATATGTTTAATGTCTGAGTGTAATTGGACACCAGGACAACCCTGCAGAGAGGGAAACAAAGTTAGGTCAGCATCTCAGGCCTTGGTAAAATTGAAGTCCAGTAACAAGTTAGTGAAGATATCTAAGAAGATTAAATCACAAGTCAAGCAAAAAAACTGCACATCAACCTGAGGTTGCAAATACTTCTTAAGATATAACACACACACACACACACACACCCAGCTTAAGAAGGACATTGAGACATTTGAAGGTGTCCAGAGAAGGGCAACAAAGCTGGGGAGGAGTCTGGAGCACAGCCCTGTGAGGAGAGGCTGAGGGAGCTGGGGTTGCTTAGCCTGCAGAAGAGGAGGCTCAGGGGGACCTCATTGCTCTCCACAACTCCCTGAAGGGAGGTTGTAGCCAGGAGGGGGGTTGGTCTCTTCTCCCAGGCAACCAGCACCAGAACAAGAGGACACAGTCTCAAGCTGCACCAGGGGAGGTTTAGGCTGGATGTTAGGAAGTTCTTCCCAGCAAGAGAGACTGGCCATTGGGATGTGCTGCCCAGGGAGGTGGAGTTCACCATCCCTAGAGGTGTTCAAGAGGGGATTGGATGTGGCACTTGGAGCCATGGTTTAGTTGCCAGGAGGTGTTGGGTGACAGCTTGGACCTGATGATCTCTGAGGTCTTTTCCAACCTTATTGATTCTATGATTGCAAAACATTCCTTATCTCTTATTAAATTGAATTAGGTTTGGGTGCTTCCTGTCAAGCATTCAGGTCTTAAAGAAGGAATGCTTTCCATTGCAAGAGAATCTGGGTTGATGCAGATTGCAGGGATCCAGAAGGACAAAGATTTTCTGTAAACCCTTCTATTTATACACAGGAGCTGTGGTTAAGGCAGCATTTGCAGTGTGTTGCAGTAGCTAATGAATAATATCTGTACAGCTCTGCTTCACAGAATCACAGAGTGCCAGGGGTTCAGCACATCCTCCAGCCCACCCCCCCTGCCAGAGCAAGGTCACCCAGGGCAGGTCACACAGGAACACATCCAGGTGGGTCTTGAATGTCTCCAGAGCAGGAGACTCCACAACCTCTCTGGACAGCCTGCTCCAGGGCTCTGCCACCCTCACAGGGAAAAAGTTTTCCCTTCTGTTCCTGTGGCACCTCCTCTGCTCCAGCTTGCCCCCAGTGCCCCTTGTCCTGTCCTTGGACATCCCTGAGCAGAGCCTGGCTCCATCCCTCTGGCACTGCCCTGCACATTTTTATCACCAGCAATGATTTCACCCCTCAGGCCCTCTGCTCCCTCAGCCTGTCCTCACAGGGAGATGTTCCACTGCCTGCAGCAGCTTTGTGGCTCTGTGCTGGACTTTCTCAAGCAGTTCCCTGAGGTCCCTCTTGAACTGAGGAGCCCAGAACTGGACACAGTATTCCAGATGCAGCCTCAGCAGAGCAGAGTAGAGGAGAACCTCTCTCAACCTACTCACCACAGCCCTTCTAATGCAGCTGAGGATGCTGCCCTTGGCCAGCTGAGATGATCAGCATGGAAGTCACAACAGGAGTTAAACCCAAGTCAAGCAGAGCAATTGGGCTTGACCTATTTGGACAGTCCTTCCTCTGCTGCAAGAAAGGAGAGGTGTTCTGCTCCAGGGAGGAACAAAATCACCCTGGGCCTTGGTGCCTGTGATTTGACTAGAGTGCTTTAGCAGCTTCCAAGTGAAGGCAACACAGGACATGCAGAGCTTCACCTCAGCCAAAGGGAGGAGGACAAACACTCAGCTCCTGACTGTGTAAGCACTGCCATCAGTACTGGGCCCAGTTCTATTCAACATCTTTATTGATGACTTGGGGGAGGGGCTGGAGCCTACCATTAGCAAATTCACAGAGGACACCAAGCTGGGGGCAGTGTGGATGTGCTGGAAGGGAGAAGGCTGTCAGAGAGACCTGGACAGGCTGGGCCAGGGGCTGAGGTTTAGCAAGGCCAAGGGCAGGCTCCTGCACTTTGGCCACATTCACCCCATGCAGCACTACAGACTGGAGGTGAGTGGCTGGAGAGCACCTGGCAGAGAGAGACCTGGCAGTGCTGGGGGACAGCAGCTGAACAGGAGCCGGCAGTGTGCCCAGGGGCACGAAAGGCCCATGGCATCCTGGCCTGGATCAGGAGCAGTGTGGCCAGCAGGAGCAGGGATGGAATTCTGCCCTGTGCTGGGCACTGGTGAGGCCTCACCTCCAGCAGTGTGCAGCTCTGGGCCCTCCCTGCAAGAGAGATCTTGAGGTGCTGGAGCAGGTCCAGAGGAGAGCAACCACACTGGGGAGGGGGCTGGAGGGGAAGGCTGATGAGGAGAGGCTGAGGCAGCTGGGGGTGTTCAGCCTGGAGAAGAGGAGACTCAGGGGGGACCTTATCACTCTCCACAACTACTTGAAGGGAAGCTGTAGTCTGGTGGGGGTCAGACTCTGCTCCCAGGCAACTTGTGACAGGATGAGAGGGCATGGCCTGGAGCTGTGCCAGGGGAGGTTTAGGTTGGATGTTAGGAAGCACTTCCTCAGGGAAAGGGGAATTAGACACTGGAATAGACTGCCCAGGGAGGTGGGGGAGCTGCTGTCCCTGGAGGTGTTTAGGGACAGACTGGATGTGGCACTTGGTGCCATGGTCTGGTTGGGGTGGTGGTGCTGGGTCATAGGCTGGCCTGGATGATCTCAGAGGTCCATTCCAGCCTCCACAATTCTGAGATTCTGTGATCCTGCAATCAAAACAATACCCAGAAGGTCACACCCCTTACTCCCCTTTACCTTTCTTTCACACTTGCCTCTCAGAAGGGCTCAGCTCTTGGATTGCTGCTAGCAGCCTCAGCAGCACCTGCAGTTTTCCTGAATCACTTTCAGAGAAAGTCTCTGCAGTGTAGTCTTGTGGAAAGACATCTATCACACCTTCATAGAGGCTGGACTCATCCTGTTCACCAGACACAGGATCACAGCTTTTTTCCTGTGGAACACAGAAAGACTCCAGTTCCACATCCCCTCTAACATTTCCTGAGGGGGTTGAAACTTTGCTATATTTTTATTACAAAGACATAAACTGGCAACTGAATTCCCACCTGCAGCACTGCCTCCAGTTCTGGTGCCCCCAGCACAAGAGGGACCTGGAGCTGCTGGAGCAGGTCCAGAGGAGGCCACTGAGATGATCAGAGGGCTGGAGAACCTCCCCTATGGGGACAGGCTGAGAGTTGGGGCTGTTCAGCCTGGAGAAGAGAAGGCTCTGGAGAGACCTTAGAGCAGCCTCCCAGTACCTGAAGGGGGCCACAAGAAAGCCAGGAAGGGACTTTTGACAAGGGCTGTAGTGATAGGATGAGAGGGAATGGATTGAAGCTTGAGGAGGGCAGGTTTAGACTGGAGATCAGGAAGAAATTCTTTACAGTGAGGTGGTGAGACACTGGAAGAGGATGCTCAGGGAGGTTGGCAGATGCCCTGTTCCTGGAGGTGTTCCAGGACAGGCTGGATGAGGCCTTGAGCAACCTGGGCTGGTGGGAGGTGTCCCTGCCCAGGGCAGGGGGTTGGAACTGGATGACTTTGAAGGTGCCTTCTAACCTCCATCATTCTGTGATTCTGTGAACTGATCTATTTTAGGAAGGTGTTGCCATTAAGATTTAGTTCTGCGACTGGAAATGAAGCAAACCTAGCAAGGGAAACCCAAGAAAGCAGAAGGAATACAGCCAATATTTTGCTGTAATTTGGAAATCACTGTTTCCCAGGGAGGAAAAAGCCAAACTACTCAAACACCAAAGCCCACAATGGCAACACAGGAGGCAAAGAGGGCCAATGGCATCCTGGCCTGTATCAGGAACAGTGTGGCCAGCAGGAGCAGGGAGGTCATTCTGCCCTGTACTGGTTAGGCCACACCTTGAGTCCTGTGTCCAGTTCTGGGCCCCTCAGGTTAGGAAAGATGTTGAGATGCTGGAAGGTGTCCAGAGAAGGGCAACAAAGCTGGGGAGGGGTCTGGAGCACAGCCCTGTGAGGAGAGGCTGAGGGAGCTGGGGTTGCTTAGCCTGGAGAAGAGGAGGCTCAGGGGAGACCTTCTTGCTCTCTCCAACTCCCTGAAGGGAGGTTGTAGCCAGGTGGGGGTTGGGCTCTTCTCCCAGGCACCCAGCACCAGAACAAGAGGACACAGTCTCAAGCTGTGCCAGGGGAGGTTTAGACTCGAGGTGAGGAGAAAGTTCTTCACTGAGCGAGTCGTTCGCCATTGGAATGTGCTGCCCAGGGAGGTGGTGGAGTCACCATCCCTGGAGGTGTTCAAGAGGGGATTGGACGTGGCACTTGGTGCCATGGTTTAGTTGTCAGGAGGTGTGGGGTAATAGGTTGGACTTGATGATCAGGTGTTCAGGAGGAGACTTAACGGGGTGTTTGGTGCCATGGGTTAGTTGATTGGGTGATGATAGGTTGGACTTGATGATCTTGAAGGTCTCTTCCAACCTGGTTAATTCTATTCTATTCTAGTCTAGTCTAGTCTAGTCTAGTCTAGTCTAGACTAGTCTAGTCTACTTCTATTCTAGTCTAGTCTAGTCTACTTCTATTCTATTCTATTCTAGTCTAGACTAGTCTAGTCTACTTCTGTTCTAGTCTAGTCTAGTCTAGTCTTGTCTACTTCTATTCTAGTCTAGTCTAGTCTAGTCTAGTCTAGTCTAGACTAGTCTAGTCTACTTCTATTCTAGTCTAGTCTAGTCTACTTCTATTCTATTCTATTCTAGTCTAGACTAGTCTAGTCTACTTCTGTTCTAGTCTAGTCTAGTCTAGTCTTGTCTACTTCTATTCTAGTCTAGTCTAGTCTAGTCTAGTCTAGTCTAGACTAGTCTAGTCTACTTCTATTCTAGTCTAGTCTAGTCTACTTCTATTCTATTCTATTCTAGTCTAGACTAGTCTAGTCTACTTCTGTTCTAGTCTAGTCTAGTCTAGTCTTGTCTACTTCTATTCTAGTCTAGTCTAGTCTACTTCTAGTCTAGTCTAGTCTACTTCTATTCTATTCTAGTCTATTCTAGTCTAGTCTACTTCTATTCTAGTCTAGTCTAGTCTACTTCTATTCTATTCTTTCTATTCTATTCTATTCTATTCTATTCCATTCCATTCCATTCCATTCCATTCCATTCCATTCCATTCCATTCCAGTCTATTCTATCAGCTGACTTGCAGAAGTCCTTTTCAGACGCACAGTTCCTACAGCCTCACCACAGATTTGGATAAAGGCAAGGCAGTGTTACCTGGCAGTGCTGCAAGCTGCAGGGAGATCTGTGCTATGGACATTCCTGGAAAGCCATGGAGTATGTTTTCCAGGAAAGATTTCCATTTCCACCCACCTTACTTGGGCTGTGACTGGTGACCACAGAAGTTCCCAAGTCCTATCAACATTATTTCCCTTAGAGGAATTTCTACAGAAATAATGATACAGTGTGACAGGATCTCAGGAGAAAGAGAAATGGAGACAAGGGATCCATGCTGAGGGACCTGGACAGGCTGCAGAGCTGGGCCCAGGACAACAAGACCAAGGACAAGGTCCTGCAGCTGGGTCAGGGCAATCTCAAGGACTGATATAGGCTGGGCAGGGACTGGCTTGAGAGCAGCCCTGAAGAAAAGGCCTTGGGGGTGCTGGAGGAGGAGAAGCTCAACAGGAGCCAGCAGGGAGCACTTGCAGCCCAGAGAGCCAAGCAGAGCCTGGGCTGCAGCAAGAGAAGTGTGGCCAGCAGGGCCAGGGAGGGGATTCTGCCCCTCTGCTCTGCTCTGATGAGACCACAGCTGGAGCTCTGTGTCCAGTTCTGGAGTCCCTAGGACAAGAAGGATCTGGAGGTGCTGGAAGGTGTCCAGAGAAGGGCCATGAGGATGAGCAGAGGGCTGGAGCTGCTCTGCTGTCAGGACAGACTGAGGGAGTTGGGGCTGTGCAGTCTGGAGAGGAGAAGGCTCCGAGGTGACCTAATTGTGGCCTTGCAGTATCTGCAGGGGGCTCCAAGAAAGCTGGGGAGGGACTTTTGAGGGTGTCAGGGAGTGATAGGACTGGGGGGAATGGAGCAAAATCAGAAATGGGGAGATTGAGATTGGATGTTAGGAGGGTGGTGAGAGCCTGGCACAGGTTGCCCAGGGAGGTGGTGGAAGCCTCCTGCCTGGAGGTGTTTGCAGCCAGGCTGGATGTGGCTGTGAGCAACCTGCTGTAGTGTGAGGTGTCCCTGGCCATGGCAGGGGGGTTGGAACTGGCTGAGCCTTGAGGTCCCTTCCAACCCTGACAATTCTGTGATTCTATGATCTAAAGCACCACTGACATCTTGAGCCTGCAGCTCTCAGTGTCACTGAGCCTAAGACAATAAAATGTTTATCTAGACAAAGAGTTGTCAGAGGAACCAGCAGGCAGAGTACAGAAAATCACCTCCAGCTAAGAATGTTCTTTGTAAAATTCACATTTGGATGTGTTTTACAAACATTCAGAGGCAAGAGTAAGAGGGAAAATACAGGAAAAGCAAGAGTCTGCAGCACTTCTGCTATGAGGATAGGCTGAGGGAGCTGGGGGTGTTCAGCCTGGGGAAGAGAAAACTCCAGGGGCACCTTAGATCTGCCTTCCAAAATCTGAAGGATCCTTCAGGAAGGGTGGAGAAGGACTCTTCAAAAGGGTGTCTAGAGACAGGACAAGGGGGAATGGTTTGAAGCTGAGGGAGAGCAGGGTGAGACTGGAGCTGAGGAACAAATTCTTCAGTACAAGGGTGTTGAGACTCTGGAATGGGCTGCCCAGGGAGGCTGTGGCTATCTGCACCCTGGAAGTGTTCAAGGCCACATTGGATGAGGTCTAGAGCAGCCAAGTCCAGCTGAGAGGGGTCCCTGCCTATGGCAGAGGGCTCAGAGTAGATGATCTGTGAGGTCCCTTCCAAGCTGAGCCATTCTGTGAGTCTCTGAAAATGCACAGCCCTGTGAGGGGAGGCTGAGGGAGCTGGGGCTGTTTAGCCTGGAGAAGAGGAGGCTCAGGGGAGACCTTCTTGCTCTCTCCAACTCCCTGAAGGGAGGTTGTAGCCAGGAAGGGGTTGGTCTCTTCTCCCAGGCAACCAGCACCAGAACAAGAGGACACAGTCTCAAGCTGCACCAGGGGACGTTTAGGCTGGAGGTGAAGAGAAAGTTCTTCACTGAGAGAGTTGCTAGCCATTGGAATGTGCTACCTGGGGAGGTGGTGGAGTCCCCATCCCTGGAGGTGTTCAAGAGGGGATTGGATGTAGCACTTGGTGCCATGGTCTAGTCACGAGGTCTGTGGAGACAGGTTGGACTTGATGATCTTTGAGCTCTCTTCCAACCTTGGTGATACTGTGATGCTGTGTAAGTGGGGAGACAAGCTCCCTAGGCACATTCAGCCCTGCTAACATTTCTGTCTTTGACAGCAATCTCCCAAAGCAAGCTGCATGTGAGAAAAACCTCTTTAAGCAACACATACCTCGAGCATCCCACAGCTCTAGTGCCCCTTGCCTGATGGGAGGACTCATTACAGGCACCCACCCCTGGGCCAGCAGTTACCTTCAGAGCTTTAAACAGAAGACATGGATGATTGCAGAGCTTTTTCAGAGCTCCTATACAGACCAGGTGAGGGCTGTTTTCCAGCCTGCCTTGCAGGCAGGACCTGATCACTCTGGAGCTAAGCAGTTTTCGATACAACTGCAGCTGCAGTGCTGTAGGTAGGCAGAAGATGATGCTCTCCTTTTTGGGGGGCAGGAACTGGTTGATAACCTCCTGTGTTCTCCTCAGAATAAAGAGTCCAGTGAGGCGTGTGAGCTCTGCTGCTCTTTTTTCTCCTAGCTCCTTCTCCTCCTAGAAGAACAAGAACCCCCCCCCCAAAACAATTAAACATTGCTATAACCTTGCATCTCACCCACAGTCATTTTCTGTATGACTTTAATTAGATAGGTAAAGAACATTTGAAACAGAGGATGTGGCTATCTGGAGGGGCCTTCCAACCCAAACCTTTCTATGAGTCTGTGACTCTGTGATTCTGTGATGCTTTGATTCTGTGATTGTATGATTGTATGATTCTATTATTCTGTGAGTCCATGGTTCTGTGACTCTGTGAGTCTGTGACTCAGTGATTCTGTGCCAATGAGGCTGGGGAGGGGTCTGGAGCACAACCCTGTGAGGAGAAGCTGAGGGAGCTGGGGTTGCTCAGCCTGGAGGAGGCTCAGGGGAGACCTTGCTGTCTACAACTCCCTGAATGGAGGTTGTAGCCAGGTGGGGGTTGGGCTCTTCTCCCAGGCACCCAGCACCAGAACAAGAGGACACAGTCTCAAGCTGTGCCAGGGAAAGTTTAGGCTGGAGGTGAGGAGAAAGTTCTTCCCAGCAAGAGAGATTGGCCATGGGAATGTGCTGCCCAGGGAGGTGGTGGAGTCACCATCCCTGGAGGGGTTCAGGAGGGGATTGGATGTGGCACTTGGTGCCATGGTCTAGTCATGAGGTCTGTGGTGACAGGTTGGACCTGATGATCTTTGAGGTCTCTTCCAACCTTGGTGATACTGTGACACTGTGTTCCTGCCTCCGTTCTGATGTCCCCAGCATAAGGACACAGAGCTGCTGGAGTGAGTGCAGAGAAGGCCACAAAGATGATCCAAGGGCTGGAGCAGCTCTGCTGTGAGGCTGAGGGAGCTGGGGGTGTTCAGCCTGGAGAAGAGAAGACTCTGGGGGGACCTTAGAGCTGCCTTCCAGTACCTGAGGGGATCCTACAGGAAGGCTGCAGAGGGATTTTTCCTGAGGGTGTCTAGAGACAAGACAAGGAGGAATGGTTTGAAGCTGAGGCAGAGCAGGGTGAGACTGGAGCTGAGGAAGAAATTTTTCAGTCTGAGGGTGGTGAGACTCTGGAGTAGGTTGCCCAGGGAGGCTGTGGATGTCCCCTCCCTGGAGGTGTTTAAGGCCAGGCTAGGTGAGGCCTTGGGCAACCAAGCCTAGTTGAGAGGCATCCCTGCCCATGGCAGGCTGTTGTAGTAGATGATCTCTGAGGTCCCTTCCAACCTGGGTCATTCTAGGACTCTGTGGAAATGCCCTGATCTCAGCATGCTTCTATTCCTGCAGCTCCTCCTGGAGCTGTATTTCATTCCACAGAATGCAAACTTCACAGAGCTCCCTCTGAACTCTCTCCCATCACTAACTGTATCTTTAAAAACTGACCTACCTCTGTTGCTGAAGGTTCTCTGGACTTGACAATTGGCTCCTCATATACCTTTCTGTAGGTGGATAGAGAACCAAGTATTCCTGGATTCACAAATTCTATTAATGCATAAAATTCTTGCAGGTCATTTTGGATTGGAGTACCTGGAAGGAGACAACAGAAAACCATTATAGATGTCCAAGTTTGCTGAGCCACTTGGATCCCCACAAGTCCATGGGACCGGATGGGATCCATCCTAGGGTGCTGAGAGAGCTGGCAGATGAGCTGGCCAAGCCACTCTCCATCATTTGTCAGCAGTCCTGGCTCACTGGAGAGGTCCCAGAAGACTGGAAGCTGGCCAGTGTGATGCCTACCCACAAGAAAGGCTGGAAGGAGCAGCCAGGGATTTGCAGACCTGTCAGCCTGACCTCAGTGCCAGGCAAGATCCTGGAACAGTCATCTTGAGTGCAGTCACACAGCACTTACAGAATGGCCAAGGGCTCAGGCCCAGCCAGCATGGATTTAGGAAGGACAGGTCCTGCCTGACCAGCCTGATCTCCTTCTATGCCCAGGTGACTGCCTGGTGGATGTGGGGCAGGCTGTGAATGGATCTGCTGGAGGGTAGAGAGGCTCTGCAGAGGGACCTCGACAGGCTGGGCAGAGGGGCAGAGGCCAAGGGCAGGAGATTGAACACATCCAAGTGCCAGGTTCTGCACATTGGCCACAGCAACCCCATGCAGAGCTACAGGCTGGGGGCAGAGTGGCTGAGAGCAGCCAGGCAGAGAGGGACCTGGGGGTGCTGGTTGATGGTAGGCTGAACATGAGCCTGCAGTGTGCCCAGGTGGCCAAGAAGGCCAAGGGCATCCTGGCCTGCATCAGGAACAGTGTGGCCAGCAGGAGCAGGGAGGTCATTCTGCCCCTGTACACTGCACTGGTTAGGCCACACCTTGAGTCCTGTGTCCAGTTCTGGGCCCCTCAGGTTAGGAAAGATGTTGAGCTGCTGGAAGGTGTCCAGAGAAGGGCAACAAAGCTGGGGAGGGGTCTGGAGCACAGCCCTGTGAGGAGAGGCTGAGGGAGCTGGGGTTGCTTAGCCTGGAGAGGAGGAGGCTCAGGGGAGACCTTCTTGCTCTCTCCAACTCCCTGAAGGGAGGTTGTAGCCAGGTGGGGGTTGGTCTCTTCTCCCAGGCAGCCAGCACCAGAACAAGAGGACACAGTCTCAAGCTGTGCCAGGGGAGGTTTAGTCTGGATGTTCTTCCCAGAAAGAGAGATTGGCCATTGGAATGTGCTGCCCAGGGAGGTGATGGAGTCACCATCCCTGGAGGTATTTAGGAAGAGCCTGGATGAGGCACTTGGTACCATGTTTTAGTTGATCAGATGGTGTTGGGTGATAGGTTGGACTTGATGATCTCAAAGGTCTTTTCCAACCTGGTTTATTTTAAAAAAAGGAAAAAAAATATTCTGTTTCAATATAAATTCACAGAATGTTAGTGGGTGGAAGTGATCTCAAAAGCTCATCCAGTCCAACCCCCCTGCCAGAGCTTGGTCACCTAGGGCAGATCACACAGGAACACATCCAGGCAGGTTTTGAATATCTCCAGAGAGGGAGACTCCACAACCCCCCTGGGCAGCCTGTCCCAGGGCTCTGTCACCCTCACAGGAAAAAAATTCTTCCTCCTGTTTCCATGGCACTTCCTGTGCCTCAGCTTCCACCAGTGTCCCTTGTGCTGTCCTTGGGCATCACCCAGCAGAGCCTGGCTCCAGCCTCTGGGCACTCACCCTGCACATCTTTATCAACAGCAATGAGGTCACCCTCAGGCTCCTCTGCTCCAAGCTACAGAGCCCTCAGCTCCCTCAGGCTCTCATAAGGAAGCTCTTCCACTCTCCTATTATTTTTGTGGCTCTGTGCTGGACTCTTCAAGCAGTTCCCTGAGGTCCTTCCTGAACTGAGGGGCTCAGAACTGGACACAATATTCCAGATGTGGCCTCACCAGGGCAGAGCAGAGGGGGAGGAGAACCTCTCTTGACCTACTAACCCCAGCCCTTCTAATCCACCCCAGGATGCCCTTGGCCTTCTTGGCCACCAGAGCACATTGCTGGCTCCATGGTCATCCCTCCATCCACCAGGACCCCCAGGTCCTTTTCCCCTTCACTGCTCTCCAGCAGCTCAGTCCCCAACCTGTCCTGCTCCATGGGGCTGTTCTTTCCTAGGTGCAAGACTCTACACTTGAGTGACTAGAGAACAGGACTTCAGTTGAAATGTTGCCTTCCCTCTGCCTGTCCCTGAAGTCAGACACATTTTGCACTCATTGCAAATGAAAGCTATTTTTCCAAGCCCCTAGATCAGTGCACTTAATGCCCACTGCCACCTGTGACCTATGGCTCCTGCCACATTCACAGTCTCCTTCTCCTTGTGGTGGTTTAAGCCTTAACTGGGAGTTAAGAGCTGGGAGTTAAGATGGGGGCAAGGCTGAGAATCTCTCCCCCTCTCCCAACAGTGAGGGGAAAAAAAAGGCAAGGAGCAAATCCACCAAGCAATAATTTGGAGTCAGCCTGGAAGTAGAGAGGTAAAGAGTTTTCTTTAAATAACACACATATAACAGTAACAGGTAAGGTTCACAAGGGCAAGGAACAAGGATGGATGGGAAAGGGACAAAGAGGAAGAATAAAAAACCAGTCTCTCTCTGAAGAGGCACAGAGGCAGCAGGGAGAAGGGTCAGGCCCGACCTGAGGCAGAGGAGCAGGAAGGCAGCTGCTGTAGCTCTCATGCAGGAGAGGCAGGAGCCAAAAGGAGAGCTGATGGCTGCAATGCCCTGCTTTTTATACCCTAGCTGGGCAGGCAGGGGGGAGTGGAACAGACTCAGCTTCCTGGGGGGGTGAAATGCCCTGCAGGGAGGGCAAAGCACCCACAAGCCCTCCCCCCTGCTTTGGTTCTGTTTTCAGAATGGGGGTTACCCCACCACACTACTTCAGCCCACACCAGCAGGGGAATATTCCAAGCAGCCCCTGGTCCTCACCAGTGAGGAGAATTCTCCTCTCACAGGACAGAGCAGTGAGGGCTGTGGTGGTCTTAATGGAGCTGTTTTTCAGGCGATGGCCTTCATCACAGATGAGGAGGCTGAACTCCACAGCCTGCACCTGGTCCAAGCATCTCAGCAGCATCTCATAGCTGATGATCAGAACAGAATAGAGTGGGGAGCTGAGGAATTCTTCTACTTTATGGTCCTGCAAGTGGAAAGGAAAACAGATCAGACAGCTACTTCTTTTGAGATGCAGAGATTCATCAAATGCTTTAGGTTGGGAGGGACCTTGAGGATCACCTAGCTCCAGCCCCCCCACCATGGGCAAGGACACTGATCCCCTGCACGTTGGCTGGGCACATGGGCAGAGTGCAAGGGCAGGAGAGTGAACACATCCAAGTGCTGGGTTCTACACATTGGCCACAGCAACCCCAGGCAGTGCTACAGGCTGGGGGTAAAGTGGCTGGAGAGCAGCCAGGCAGAGAGGGACCTGGGGGTACTGGTCAATGGTAGGCTGAACATGAGCCAGCAGTGTGCCCAGGGGGCCAAGAAGGCCAATGGCATCCTGGCCTGCATCAGGAACAGTATGGCCAGCAGGAGCAGGGAAGTCATTGTGCCCTGTGCACAGCACTGCTTAGGCCACACCTTGAGTCCTGTGTCCAGCTCTGGGCCCCTCAGTTTAGGAAAGATGTTGAGCTGCTGGAAGGTGTCCAGAGAAGGGCAACAAAGCTGGGGAGGGGTCTGGAGCACAGCCCTGTGAGGAGAGGCTGAGGGAGCTGGGGTTGCTTAGCCTGGAGAAGAGGAGGCTCAGGGGAGACCTTCTTGCTCTCTACAGCTACCTGAAGGGAGGTTGTGGGCAGGTGGCGGTCGGTCTCTTCTCCCAGGCAACCAGCACCAGAACAAGAGGACACAGTCTCAAGCTGTGCCAGGGGAGGTTTAGGCTGGATGTTAGGAAGAAATTCTTCCCAGCAAGAGAGATTGGCCATTGGAATGTGCTGCCCAGGGAGGTGGTGGAGTCCCCATCCCTGGAGGTGTTTAGGAAGAGCCTGGATGAAGCACTTGGTGCCATGGTTTAGTTGATTAGATGGTGTTGGGTGAGAGGTTGCACTTGATGATCTCAAAGCTCTTTT
Organism: Dryobates pubescens; assembly: GCF_014839835.1. Lineage (NCBI taxonomy): Eukaryota > Metazoa > Chordata > Aves > Piciformes > Picidae > Dryobates > Dryobates pubescens. The sequence continues at coordinate 27,626,824 of NC_071625.1, read as the reverse complement.
CCAACCTGGTTAATTCTATTCTATTCTATTCTATTCTATTCTATTCTATTCTATTCTATTCTATTCTATTCTATTCCATTTCTTAATGCTGTTCACTGCCTAAGTAGGCTGTGAGCCTGGCTGACAAGCTGAAAGAGCTCTTTAAGTGTCAAAGCAAATCAAGCTAGAGCCTCAGAAGGTATTTTTATTTCCAACCAAGGTCAGTTACCAAACCCAGACAACTCAGTGTGGAGCCAGATGGTGTAATACACTGTAAAAGCAGCACCACTTAATTATCACACCCTTTAGAGCCTCCTAGCAGGTGACTCCAATGAATCTATGGGCAGAAGCTGGTACATTAATCTCACAAAGTACCTTGTGGCAGATCAATCCCCACATGCTGCTCATGAAGAGGCTCAGCACAGGTTCAGGGGAAGCAAGGAGTCATGAGGAGCCGGTAAGAAGGGCATGGACCATTTTCTCCAGGTGTTTGGACAGGACCCAAGCATTTTGGTGTTTCCAGGAGTGTGGTTATCTGCCTGTGTTCCAGCCAGTATTTTTGCCCAGGTGGCCAAGAAGGCCAATGGCATCCTGGCCTGCATCAGGAACAGTGTGGCCAGCAGGAGCAGGGAGGTCATTGTGCCCTGTGCTCAGCACTGGTTAGGCCACACCTAGAGTCCTGTGTCCAGTTCTGGGCCCCTCAGTTTAAGAAGGACATTAAGACACTTGAAGGTGTCCAGAGAAGGGCAACAAGGCTGGGGAGGGGTCTGGAGCACAGCCCTGTGAGGAGAGGCTGAGGGAGCTGGGGTTGCTTAGCCTGGAGAAGAGGAGGCTCAGGAGAGACCTTCTTGCTCTCTCCAACTCCCTAAAGGGAGGTTCTAGCCAGGTGGGGGTTGGTCTCTTCTCCCAGGCACCCAGCACCAGAACAAGAGGGCACAGTCTCAAGCTGTGCCAGGGGAAGTTCAGGCTGGATGATAGGAAGAAATTCTCCACAGAGAGAGTGATTTGCCATTGGAATGTGCTGCCCAGGGAGGTGGTGGAGTCACCATCCTTGGAGATCTTCAAGAAAAGCCTGGATGAGGCACTTGGTGCCATGGTTTAGTTGATTAGATGGTGTTGGGTGATAGGTTGGACTTGATGATCTTGAAGGTCTTTTCCAACCTGGTTAATTCTATTCAATTCAAGTCAAGTCAAGTCAAGTCTATCCTATCCTATCCTATCCTATCCTATCCTATCCTATCCTATCCTATCCTATCCTATCCTACTCTATTCTATTCTATTCTATCCTATTCTATCCTATCCTATTCTATTCTATTCTCTATTCTATTCCATTGCCATTTTCATAAGAGGGGCAGAAAATTTCCCAGCACAGGGAGAGTCACAGAGAGCAGCCCTGTAGGCAACCCTCAAGAGCTGTGCCTCACCAGCACTCTGGTTCCACATTGCAGCCCTGAAGGCAGAGGCATTACCTCCCTGACCTTCTCTGGGGGTGGCAAAACCATCAGAAGATGCCCAGGGTTTGGAAATCATTTTCTCTTCCTACACTTGCCAGGCATGAGGCGAAACTCCAAGGGAAGTGGTGGGGGGCCCTGGGGGGTACTGCATCCAACATCCCTCCCCTGGTAAATCATCAACTCCCTGGGACTGTTTGAAGCCTTTAAAACACAAAGCAGGAGAGTTCTGGCATATGGCAAGCCCTGTGCAGCCAAGCATAAAGTATGCCCTGCTGTATATAACAGCAGAGGTGGAGGATGAACCAAAATCCTACACTACAGTCAGGAGCTAGTTTCAAGGCATTATTTCATCTTCCTAACTGGCTGCAGGTTTTGTGTGCATTACAGCCTCCATTTTCACAATTAGCCCAAATGACCTGACAGGTTTAAGGGAGTTGCCCAGAGCCACATATGGAGCAATTGCCAATCAGTATTAAGAGCTCCAGAATGTCCCAGAGCTACTGCTGGAGCAGCCCCTTCTCTGCACTCATCCAAACCCAGTGTAGGTGGTGAAGTGTCAATTAAAAGCATGCTGAATCAGGAAGCCATGCTCAGCAGGACCTACTCTGCTCTCCTGAGACCCCCAACAGCACTGCCTCCAGTTCTGGTACCCCCAGCATAAAGGGGACATGGAGCTGATGGAGCAGGTCCCGAGGAGGCCATGAAGATGATCAGAGGGATGGAGAACCCTCCCTGAGGCTGAGAGAGTTGGGGCTGTTCAGCCTGGAGAAGACAAGACTCTGGGAAGAAGTTAGAGAAGTTTCCCAGTACCTGAAGAGGGCTACAGGAGAGCTGGAAAGGGACCTCTGACAAGAGCCTGTAGGGATAGGATGAGAAGGAATGGACTGAAGCTTGAGGAAGGCAGATTGAGACTGGAGATCAGGAAGAAATTCTTTCCAGTGAGGGTGTTGAGACACTGGAACAGGTTGCCCAGGCAGGTTGTGGATGTCCCCTCCCTGGAGGTGCTCAAAGCCAGGTTGGATGAGGGCTTGAGCAACCAGGGCAGGAGGGTTGGAACTGGATGATCTTTAAGGTCCTTTCCAACCCCACCCACTCTATGAATCTATTAATTACTTAATCCTCCAGATACTTTGATTTTAACCCCAGTAGACATCTCACTTTGCAAACACATGTAGGAGAGATTCCTTCAAACACATCTTGGATGTTGATAACATGCCTTAAGGAGACCTAAGTGCAACATCTGTGGGGACAGCTTCATTTTACAAGCCATGTTCTCTACATGACAATTGCCTTGCAACAGAAATATAACTGTAAACAACACAAGAGAGAGATGGACCTGCTGGAGTGGGTCCAGAGGAGGCCACCAAGGTGATCAGAGGGCTGCAGCACCTCTGCTATGGAGACAGGCTGAAAGAATTGGAGCTGTTCAGCCTGGAGAGGAGAAGGCTCTGGGGAGACCTTAGAGCTGCATTTCAGCATCTGAAAGGGACCTACAGGAGGGCTGGGGAGGGACTGTTCAGAAGGGCCTGTGGGGATAGGACAAGGGGCAATGGTTTGAAACTGGAGCAGGGCAGAGTTAGGTTGGCCATCAGGAGGAAGTTCTGCACAGTGAGAGTGGTGAAATACTGGAACAGGCTGCCCAGGGATGTGGTTGAGGCTCCATCCCTGGAGACATTCAAGCTCAGACTGGATGTGTCCCTGTGCAGCCTGCTGTAGCTGGAGGTGTCCCTGCTGAGTGCAGGGGGGTTGGGCAAGATGCCCTTTGAGGCTCCCTTCCAACCTGATGCAATCTGTGAATGCATTTTACAAGCAGATCCTCTCCTGGCTTTTTGAGGAGTGTGTTACTGACAGGTTAGGATCAGCTGGTGAAGCCTCAGCATGAAAGTGAGGAAAACATGCCTCACACATCTTCAGAAGTCTGTCAGTTCTTTGAGTGTATTCCTCATAGGCAAGGAGAGGGGAAAAAAAAACCTCTGAGACAAGCTCTTCCTTTCAAGTCCTACTGCAGAAATAGCAGTATGGTAATTGCTGTTTTTCTGGAGAAGTAGGCTGCAAATGATTTTGAACTCCCTCATTATACCCCAGGCAGGTCCTCCCGTGTCTTCCTTTTGCATGACAATGTATTCCTTGCTAGTTGGGAACACCATCTTAACAGCTGCTGAGTGTCCTCCACCCAGAAGGCTCTAATGGAATGAGTAAGAACCTTTACATTCTTTAAATGCAGAGAAGAGGAAAGCTGCTGTCAGTGTGGGTCAGAGGAACTGTCAAGCAAGCTCAGGTTTTCTCCTCCCCACATTGCTCATAAAACCTGCCACTAAGTGTTCAACTATTTCCAGCTACCTCTTCAGGTGTAAATGTTGCCAGGTTCTATTTTGCCACGCTCTGTTCTGCCTGGTGTTCAGTTCTGTTGGAAATTCTCAGCAAGCTGATGATGATGCCAAACTGGGAGGGGTGGCTGACACCCCCTCTCAGGCTGTGCTGCCACCCACTGAGATCTGGACAGGCTGAGAGCTGGGCAAAGGGGAACCTCATGAAGTGCAGTAAGGGCAAATGCATCTGGGGAGACACAACAGCAGGCATCAGTACAGACCAGGAGCTGTCCTGCTGGAAAGCAGCTCTGTGGAGAAAGACCTTGGAGTCCTAGTGGACAGCAAGTTCTGCACGGGACAGCAATGTGCCCTTGTGGCCAAGAGGGCCAAGGGCGTCCTGAGGTGCAGCAAACAAAGTGTGGCCAGCAGGGCTAGGGAGGTTCTCCTGCCCCTCTACTCTGCCCTGCTGAGACCACACCTGGAATACTGTGTCCAGTTCTGGGCTCCTCAGTTCAAGAGAGACAGGAATCTGCTGGAAAGAGTTCAACAGAGAGCTCTGAGGATGACTGGGGGACTTGAATATCTCTGCTATGAGGAAAGACTGAGAGCCCTGGGGCTGTCCAGTCTGGAGAAGAGAAGGCTGAGAAAGGATCTGGTCAATGTCTATCAATATCTGAGGGGTGGGGGTCAGGATGAAGTGATGGTCTCTTTTTGGTGGTGCCCTGTGATAAGCCAAGGAGCAACAGGTACAAGCTGGAGCACAGGAGGTTCCACCTCAACATGAGGAGAAACTTCTTTATGGTGAGGGTGATGGAGCCCTGGAGCAGGCTGCCCAGAGAGGTTGTGGAGTCTCCTTCTCTGGAGACTTCCAAGACCCACTTGGATGAGTTCCTGTGCGACCTGCCCTGGGTGATCCTGCTCTGGCAGGGGGGTAGGACTGGATGAGCTTTTGAGGTCCCTTCCACCCCCTAACATTCTGTGACTGTGTGAGTCCATGTTTCTTATTCTAACCTACACTTCATTACAGTCCCTGCCAGGACAGTTTGCTTCATTTCCACATCTAGAAACAAGTCAGTAAGAAAAGCAAACAATGCAAGGAGCACCTCTTACTCAGGCAGCCATGTGGATTGTCCTCAGTGGAGGATGAGGAGGATTTTCAAAGTCATTTCAAGGGTTTGACAAGACAAAGTGGAATTCAAAGGATTATTGTTGCAATGCTCTGTGCACTCTGTGAAAGAAGTGTAAAAGCAGTGTGGAAACTTCCACCTCAGCTGAAGTATTCATCCAGACCACGAGGAGAATGCAAGAAACTCAAAGCAGATTTGGTTGATGTGGGAACTGAGTCATCTTTAGCATGAAGTGTTATTTGTTTCTTCCCTTGACTTGTATGGAACTATTGGATGGCAAACTAACTCTGGAAAATAAACATCTGTATCTTTGTGGTAAGCACCAATGCAGACAGTGTAAGGTCTCCACCTCCTCCCACTAGCACAATTCAGATAGGGAGGAGCAAGAAAGAAGTGTAGGTATGGCAGGTTGCTAAGGGAAGCCAGTATGCCAAACAAGCACTTTGGCCACAGCAACCCCAGGCAGAGCTACAGGCTGTGGGCAGAGTGGCTGAGAGCTGCCAGGCAGAGAGAGACCTGGGGGTGCTGATTGACAGCTGCCTAAACATGAGCCAGCAGTGTGCCCAGCTGGCCAAGAAGGCCAATGGCATCCTGGCCTGCATCAGGAATAGTGTGGCCAGCAGGAGCAGGGAGGTCATTGTGCCCCTCTACTCTGCACTGGTTAGGCCACACCTTGAGTCCTGTGTCCAGTTCTGGGCTCCTCAGTTTAAGAAGGACATTGAGAGACTTGAAGGTGTCCAGAGAAGGGCAACAAAGCTGGGGAGGGGTCTGGAGCACAGCCCTGGGAGGAGAGGCTGAGGGAGCTGGGGTTGCTTAGCCTGGAGAAGAGAAGGCTCAGGGGAGACCTTCTTGCTCTCTACAACTACCTGAAGGGAGGCTGTAGCCAGGTGGGGGTTGGTCTCTTCTCCCAGGCACCCAGCACCAGAACAAGAGGACACCGTCTCAAGCTGTGCCAGGGAAGGTTTAGGCTGGATGTTAGGAAGCAATTCTTCCTAGAGAGAGAGGTTGGCCATTGGAATGTGCTGACTGTGGAGTCACCATCACTGGAGGTGTTTAGGAAGAGCCTGGATGAGGCACTTGGTGCCATGGTTTAGTTGATTAGATGGTGTTGGATGATAGGTTGGAACTGATGATCTCAAAGCTCTTTTCCAACCTGGTTAATTCTGTATTTAAGTCTCCTGTTCACAGCTTCAGGAATGCCTGTTCCAAGGGGACCCAACCCTCTGAGTGAGATATTGAGCCATGCTTAATGGGAACAGTAACATGGCAAGAAAGCCTCACTGGGTGCCCAGAGCAAGATGTGCTTTCAGAGAAAGCCCTCAGTCAGTGATGCTACAGCCTCACTCCTGAACTCCCTCACCTCTCATTTTGCCAGGTGTCTTCCTGCCTGACATGGTCAATGAAGGCCACTGAAGCACAGAGTCTGTGCTTGAACCTTTAGTCTTTGCAGGAAGAGAGTCTTGTGACTCAAAGACAAAGGCAGGACTCTAAACTCATACTAAGGAGGTTAAAAGATGTGATGTGTCCTGAGCACATGGGAGGCATCAGGGCCCTTCAGGACCTTGGGAGTGTCATTATCAAAGGAAAAGTTCTGCTATAGGAGGAGCAGGGATCAGCATCATCTCTCTTCTTTATTAAGGTTTATTATTACAATAACAATAATCAGTGGTTGTCTGCATTGTTCTAGAGACAAGAGACAGTCACATTTCTAACAAGACAAGAGACAGTCACAGCATCACAGTATCACTAAGGCTGGAAGAGACCTCGAGGATCATCGAGTCCAACCTGTCTCCACAGACCTCATGACTAGACCATGGCACCAAGTGCCACATCCAATCCCCTCTTGAACACCTCCAGGGATGAGGACTCCACCACCTCCCTGGGCAGCACATCCCAATGTCAAACAACTCTCTCCATGAAGAACTTTCTCCTCACCTCCAGCCTAAACCTCCCCTGGCACAGCTTGAGACTGTGTCCTCTTGTTCTGGTGCTGGTTGCCTGGGAGAAGAGACCAACTCCATCCTGGCCACAACCACCTTTCAGGTAGTTGTAGAGAGCAATGAGGTCTCCCCTGAGCCTCCTCTTCTCCAGGCTAAGCAACCCCAGCTCCCTCAGCCTCTCCTCACAGGGCTGTGCTCCAGACCCCTCCCCAGCCTTGTTGCCCTTCTCTGGACACCTTCAAGTGTCTCAGTGTCCTTCTTAAACTGAGGGGCCCAGAACTGGACACAGGACTCAAGGTGTGGCCTAACCAGTGCAGAGTACAGGGCACAATGACTTCCCTGCTCCTGCTGGCCACACTATTCCTGATGCAGGCCAGGATGCCATTGGCCCTCTTGGCCACCTGGGCACACTGCTGGCTCATGTTTAGGCAGCTGTCAATCAGCACCCCCAGGTCCCTTTCTGCCTGGCTGCTCTCAGCCACTCTGACCCCAGCCTGTAGCTCTGCATGGGGTTGCTGTGGCCAAAGTGCAGCCCCTGGCACTTGGACTTGTTGAATGCCATCCTGTTGGACTCTGCCCATCTGTCCAGTCGGTCAAGGTCCCTCTGCAGAGCCCTTCAACCCTCTAACAGATCAACATCTGCTCCCAACTTGGTGTCATCTGCAAACTTGCTGATGACTGACTCAACCCCCTCATCCAGATCATCAATGAGGATGTTAAAGAGGATGGGGCCCAGCACTGATCCCTGGGGGACACCACTGGTGCCTGGCTGCCAGCTGGCTGTGGCACCATTCACCACCACTCTCTGGGCTCAGCCTCCAGCCAGTTCCTAACCCAGCACAGAAGTTCCTAACCCAGCACACTTTCTAACAAGACAAGAGACAGTCACACTTTCTAGCACTGAGACTCTAGGCTTGGCAACTCATAAGACTTTAAACCACCCCTAGAGAAACTTAATTGCTGACAGTTGCAGTAAAGGGAATCATCTTCTGCAGTAACCTAAACCAGATGAAACAGAGGGAGAAGTTGAGAACAAAAGTGACTACCAGAGACAGAGAGCACAAGTCAGTGAAGGGAGATGCTCTGGTTCCTAAAGCAGGCAGGCTGTGCACTTTGATAGACAACAGAAAGCTCTGCCTTAAACCAAAGAGGCAACACAGAGGAGCATGTCAACTTCCCCAGCTTCAAAGATGAAGCCTCAGGAAAAGTAAAACTTTTGGGGAAATTCAGGCTGGAGGTGAGGAGGAAGTTCTTCCCCATGAGAGTGGTGAAGCCCTGGAATGGGTTGTCCAGGGAGGTGGTTGAGGCCCTGTCCCTGGAGGTGTTTAAGGCCAGGCTGGATGAGGCTCTGGCCAGGCTGATCTAGTGTGGGGTGTCCCTGCCCATGGCAGGGGGGTTGGAACCACATGATCCTTGTGGTCCCTTCCAACCCTGACTGATTCTATACTATGATACTACTATACTATAAGGCAGACACATGCTACACAGGCAGGTGAGCTTGAGTTCTGACCTGGTTACTGGCAGCTCCATGCCCATATGAGCAATTACTTGAAGGAAAAACAAAGGGCTACACAGACATGTTAAGAGAGAATTACAAGGCTTTGTCTCTGGTTGAAAGAGATGAAGAAGAAAATCACAAGTCACAGAATCACAGAACCACCAAGGTTGGAAGAGACCCCAAAGATCATCAAGTCCAACCTGTCACCACAGACCCCATGACTAAACCATGGCACCAAGTGCCACATCCAGTCCCCTCTTGAGCACCTCCAGGGATGGGGACTCCACCACCTCCCTGGGCAGTCCTCTATTGTGAGCCAAAAAAACAACCCCAAAACCAAAACCAATGACTTAATCCCTGTTTGGCAATACATCTTACCTGATCAACTGTGAAGACTTTGATCCTTTCACTTCCCAACCACTTCTGAAATTCCTTTCTCCAGTTCTTCACCAGGCTCCCAGGGGTGACAATTAGAGCTCTCTTGAGCACAGGTCTGCAGCCGTAGGGCCCCTGGCGCAGCAGGGTCCAGACCAGAGCGATGCACTGCAAGGTTTTGCCTAAGCCCATTTCATCAGCAAGAATGGCTCCAAATCTGCCACTCACTCTGCAAGAGAGAGTTTTAGGTGGGGGGGACAATTGGAAAGACAAATTACAGTGTCACAGTATCACCAAGGCTGGAAGAGACCTCAAAGATCATCAGGTCCAACCTGTCACCACAGACCTCACAACTAGACCATGGCACCAAGTGCCACATCCAATCCCCTCTTGAACACCTCCAGGGATGGGGACTCCACCACCTCCCTGGGCAGCACATTCCAATGGCTAACAACTCTCTCAGTGAAGAACTTTCTCCTCACCTCCAGCCTAAACCTCCCCTGGCACAGCTTGAGACTGTGTCCCCTTGTTCTGGGGCTGGGTGCCTGGGAGAAGAGACCAACTCCATCCTGGCTACACCCTCCCTTGAGATAGTTGTAGAGAGCAAGAAGGTCTCCCCTGAGCCTCCTCTTCTCCAGGCTAAACAACCCCAGCTCCCTCAGCCTCTCCTCACAGGGCTCTGCTCAAGGCCTCTCCCCAGCCTTGTTGCCCTTCTCTGGACACCTTCAAGTGTCTCAATGTCCTTCTTAAACTGAGGGGCCCAGAACTGGACACAGGACTCAAGGTGTGGCCTAACCAGTGCAGAGTACAGGGCACAATGACCTCCCTGCTCCTGCTGGCCACACTGTTCCTGATGCAGGCCAGGATGCCATTGGCCCTCTTGGCCACCTGGGCACACTGCTGGCTCATGTTTAGGCAGCTGTCAATCATCACCCCCAGGTCCCTCTCTGTTTGGCAGCTCTCAGCCTCTCTGACCCCAGCCTGTAGCTCTGCATGGGGTTGCTGTGGCCAAAGTGCAGCCCCTGACTCTTGGACTTGTTGAATGCCATCCTGTTGGCCTCTGCCCATCTGTGCAGTCGGTCGAGGTCCCTCTGCAGAGCCCTTAGACCCTCTAACTGACCAACATCTGCTCCCAACTTGGTGTCATCTGCAAACTTGCTGATGACTGACTCAATGCCCTCATCCAGATCATCAATAAAGAACAGGATGAGGCCCAGCACTGATCCCTGGGGCACACCACTGGTGCCTGGCTGCCAGCTGGATGTGGCACCATTCACCACCACTCTCTGGGCTCAGCCTCCAGCCAGTTCCTAACCCAGCTCAGAGTGCTGCTGCCCAAGCCAGGGGCTGACAGCTTGGCCAGCAGTTTGCTGTGGGAGGTCACAGCTGGCTTAGGGAATTGCTTCCTCTGGTTGATTACTGAAGTGTAAAGAACCTATTCATGCTTATTATGCTCTACTCACTCAGTTAGACCAGAAGACCTTAGAGGAAGAACTTGATCTGGAAAACTTGATCTCTAGTCCTCTAAAAATAAAGAATTCTTCTGCCAGAATTCAAAACATTGTCTGACATGTTGTTATTAATTTCTGTGCACCTTAAGAAAGCTATTGGGAAAGCACTTTCAGAAAGGGTCCTGCATATTTTTCAACAGCTCCTTCATGATGGCATTCAACAAGTCCAAGTGCCAGGTGCTGCCCTTTGGTCACACCCACCCCATGCAGTGCTACAGGCTGGGGGCAGAGTGGCTGAGAGCTGCCAAACAGAGAGGGACCTGGGGGTGCTGATTGACAGCAGCTGAACATGAGCCTGCAGGGTGCCCAGGGGGCCAAGAAGGCCAATGGCATCCTGGCCTGCATCAGGAATATTCTGGCCTGCATCAGGAATACCATGGCCAGCAGGAGCAGGGAAGTCATTGTGCCCTGTGCTCAGCACTGGTTAGGCCACACCTTGAGTCCTCTGTCCAGTTCTGGGCTCCTCAGATGTTGAGACACTTGAACCTGTCCAGAGAAGGGCAATGAGGCTGGGGAGGGGTCGGGAGCACAGCCCTGTGAGGAGAGGCTGAGGGAGCTGGGGTTGCTTAGCCTGGAGAAGAGGAGGCTCAGGGGAGACCTTCTTGCTCTCTACAGCTCCCTGAAGGGAGGTTGTAGCCAGGTGGGAGTTGGTCTCTTCTCTCAAGCAAGCAGCACCAGACACAGTCTCAAGAGGACACAGTCTCAAGCTGTGCCAGGGGAAGTTTAGGCTGGAGGTTAGGAAGAAATTCTTCCCAGCAAGAGAGATTGGCCATTGGAAAGTGCTGCCCAGGGAGGTGGTGGAGTCACCATCCCTGGAGGTGTCCAAGAAAGGCTTGGACGTGGCACTTGGTGCCATGGTTTAGTAGTCATGAGGTGTTGGCTGACAGGTTGGACTGGATGATCTCTGAGGTCTTTTCCAACCTGGTTGATTCTATGATTCTATGACTGAAGTTGTTGAATAGAACTGGGCCCAGCACTGATCCCTGGGGGACACCACCAGTCACTGGACAGCAACTGGATGCCACACCATGACCCAGTGCCAGGTCACCCAGCCAGTTTCTAACCCAGCAAAGGGTGCACATGTCGAAGCCATGGGCTGCCAGCTTTTCCAGGAGGATGCTGTGGGAGGCTGGGTCAAAGGCTTTGTGACCACATCCACAGACTGCATCTGTGTTTACATGACCTGGTGTTTGCAGGAGAACTGAGAGGCCTTTTGGTGCACTGGCTTCTCATCACATCTGGCAAGGTCCCAGGAAGCATGGTGCTACATCCAGGGCAGAAAACAGCCTTTCCTCCTGGGAAATCACTAAGTAATGGAACAGTTCCTCAAATCTCCCCATTCAAATTGTCTCATTTTGGACAGAAAACATGGCAGGCACTGAAAGTCTGGAGAAGAGAAGACTGAGAGGGGATTTAAGCAATGTCTATAAATATCTGAGGGCTGGGGGTCAGGAGGGAGGGAAGAGGCTCTGCTCACTTGCTCCCTGGGATAGGACAAGGAGCAGTGGATGGAAACTCCAGCACAGGAGGTTCCACCTCAACATGAGGAGGAACTTCTTCACTGTGAGGGTCACAGAGCCCTGGAGCAGGCTGCCCAGAGAGGTTGTGGAGTCTTCTTCTCTGGAGACTTTCAAGCCCCATCTGGATGTGTTCCTGTGTGACCTGCCCTGGATTCTATGCTCCTGCTCTGGCAGGGGGGTTGGAGGGATGACCCTGGGAGGTCCCTTCCAACCCCTGACATCCTATGATCCTAAGACAACAGGATAATAAATGATTCTCTTACCTCATTCCCATCACACATTCATAGAGAAAGAGAATTCCTTCCCTCTGGTGAGGTCGGAGGTTATTTGCGATGTAAGGATCCACAACCACATCCACCACAGGCAGCCCAGCCTTGTTGAACATCCACTGATGGCTGGCACTTGGTTTGGGCATCACCAGGGAATCTGGAAGTTCAAAACATAGGCAGGTATGGTACAAACCCACCACTTCTGGTCTGTTATCCACAGGTGTTGTTTCTCCAACTCAGCTACAGACAACAAGTCAAAGCAGTGTGGCTAGCAGGTTGAGAGAGGAGAGTCTGCCACTCTGCTCTGCTCTGCTGAGACCTCACCTGCAGTACTGTGTCCAGCTCTGGGGCCCCCAATGCAAGAGAGACATGGACCTGACAGACATGATCCAGAGCAGGCCACCAAGATGATCAGAGGGCTGGAAAACCTCTGCTGTGGAGACAGGCAGAAAGAATTGGAGCTGCTCAGCCTGGAGAATGGAATGCTCCAGGGAGACCTTGGAGCTACATTTCACTATCTGAAGGGGACCTACAGGAGGGCTGGGGAGGGACTGTTCAGAAGGGCCTGTGGGGATAGGATGAGAGGCAATGGTTTGAAACTGGAGCAGGACAGATTTAGGTTGGCCATCAGGAGGAAGTTCTGCGCAGTGAGAGTGGTGAAATACTGGAACAGGCTGCCCAGGGATGTGGTTGAGGCCCCATCCCTGGAGACATTCAAGCTCAGACTGGATGTGGCCCTGTGCAGCCTGCTCTAGTTGGAGGTGTCCCTGTTGAGTGCAGGGGGGTTGGACAGGATGCCCTTTGAGGCTCCCTTCCAGCCCAATGCAACCTGTGAAGCTAATGACTGCTAGAAATGCTGTTTAATATATTGACCATTCTCAGACAGAAAATGCATTTACCACCAGCATATCAGGTTGCCCAGGGAGGTACTGGAGGCTCCATTCCCAGAGATATTCAAGGTCTGGCTCAGCAAGGCTCTGGGCAACCTGATCTAGTGGAAAATGTCCCTGCTGAGTGCAGAGGGGTTGGAATGGATGACCTTTGGTGGTCCCTTCCAGCCTAAAACCATTCTATGATTCCATGAATCAAGCTTAACCTCTCTATTACTGACCCCCCACTGTAATTACTGTGCTGCTATATGATGTCAGTGCTTCATTCCCCCAGGGGGAAGCTGGAACTCATCTGGAACTTACAGAATGTGTCAAACTGTTTCCCTGATCAATAAACTCACTTTTCTTGGCAGAACTCTCAGAAGCCACTGTAACTTGTTTCTGCAGCCTTGTGTAGCTATGCCAAACTTCATGCAGTGCAGAGTATTTCATAGAATCATAGAATCAATAAGGCTGGAAAAGACCTCAGAGATCATCAAGTCCGACCTATCAACCAGCACCTCCTGACAACTAAACCATGGCTCCAAGTGCCAAAACCCCTGACTTGAAACAGCAGCAGGGTATGTCAGAAGTTGTTCAGCAACACACTGGGGAATGTGAATGTTTTGGTGGCACACCCAATGGCTTTTTAAGAGCCAGAGGGTGCTTCAAGAAACTTAAGAGCCTGACTCTCACTTGAAGCGCTGGGATCGTGGCGAGGTTTGCAGCTTTGAGGACCTTTGAGGATATTCTCTTTAGTGCTGGCTTGACAGACAGCTTTGAATGGTTTACAGAATGATTTCAGATTGGCTTGAGAGAGAGCAGCTGGGACTGTGTCATGAGTCCCTATTCCAGCTTGGAAACATCTGCCACTGCTGAAGTCATCTGCTGAAATCACACCCATCACTTCGATTTCTTTTCCTCCAACCATCAGTGTTTGGCCTTCTTCGAGACTCTCCAGCTCCTTAGATTTATAGCCTGAACCTAAAATGAGAGCAAAAGATTCATCAGATAGGACAACACAGCAAAGACTACTTCCTTAACACCAGTAGAATAGAATAGAATAGAATAGAATAGAATAGAATAGAATAGAATAGAATAGAATAGAATAGAATAGAATAGAATGGAATGGAGTGGAGTGGAGTGGAGTGGAGTGGAGTGGAGTGGAGTGGAATGGAATGGAATGGAATGGAATGGAATGGAATGGAATGGAATGGAATGGAATGGAATGGAATTAACCAGGTTGGAAAAGACCTCAGAGATCATCAAGTCCAACCTATCACCCAACACCATCTAATCAACCAAATCATGGCACCAAGTGCCTCATCCAGGCTCTTCTTCAACACTTCCAGGGACAGTGACTCCACCACCTCCCTGGGCAGCACATTCCAATGGCCAATCTCTCTTTCTGGGAGGAATTTCTCCCTCACCTCCAGCCTAAACCTCCCCTGGCACAGCTTGAGTCTGTGTCCTCTTGTCCTGGTGCTGGGTGCCTGGGAAAAGAGACCAACCCCCACCTGGCTACAACCTCCCTTCAGGGAGTTGTAGAGAGCAAGAAGGTCTCCCCTGAGCCTCCTCTTCTCCAGGCTGAGCAACCCCAGCTCCCTCAGCCTCTCCTCACAGGGCTGTGCTCCAGACCCCTCCCCAGCTTTGTTGCCCTTCTCTGGACACCTTCCAGCAACTCAACATCTTTCCTAAACTGAGGAGCCCAGAACTGGACACAGGACTCGAGCTGTGGCCTAACCAGTGCTGAGCACAGGGCACAATGACCTCCCTGCTCCTGCTGGCCACACTGTTGCTGATGCAGGCCAGGATACCATCTGCAGGAAGGAAAACCAAAACTGTGAGCAGGTATTTGCTGATCTTTTGAGGCATTTGGTGATTTTCTTTTGAGGTCCCTTCCAACCTCTACCATCCTGTGTGATGTGATTCTCAAGCATCTCAATTGCTGCACATGTAGACCCATCTCCCTGCTTACCAGAGATTGACATCTGAGTGCTAGCAACCAGAATCAGATGGTAAAATATGTGAGCAAATATGCACTCATCCTAATCCCCAATCAATTCCACTGAATGTCAAACACCCATTTGAAGGAATTTAACATAACCCAGACCCATTTCATCAAATACAGCAGCTTGCTTTAGCTTTAAACTTGCTCAAAACTAGTGATGACCATTCTAGACCATTTCCTTCCTTTCATGGCCCAACAAGAGCACCCCCAGATCTCCTTAGATCAATAGCAAGAGAATCTTGGGGTGTTCTTGTTGAGACATCTTGTTCCCTCCCCCTCTAATCTGCCCTGGTGAGGCCACATCTGGAATATTGTGTCCAGTTCTGGGAACCTCAGGTCAAGAAGGACCTCAGGGAACTGCTTGAGAGAGCCCAGCACAGAGCCACAAAAACAATTGAGTGGAACATCTTCCTGATGAGGAGAGACTGAAGGAGCTGAGGGCTCTGTAGCTTGGAGAGGAGGAGGCTAAGGGGTGACCTCATTCCTGTTGCTAAAGCTGTGCAGGGTGAGTGCCCAGAGGCTGGAGCCAGGCTCTGCTGGGTGATGCCCAAGGACAGCACAAGGGGCAGTGGTGGAAGCTGAGGCAGAGGAAGTGCCATGGAAACAGGAGGAAGAATTTTTTCTCTGTGAGGGTGACAGAGCCCTGGAGCAGGCTGCCCAGGGGGGCTGTGGAGTCTCCCTCTCTGGAGATATTCTCTGAGACATTCAAAACCTGCCTGGATGTGTTCCTGTGTGATCTGCTCTAGGTGCTCCTGCTCTGGCAGGGGGGTTGGCCTGGATGAGCTTTTGAGGTCCCTTCCAGCCCCTAACATTCACAGCATCACAGTACATGAGAGGTTGGAAGGGACCTCCAGAGATCAGCCAGTCCAACCCCTCTGCCAGGGCAGCATCACCCAGGGTAGTCTGCACAGGAAGGCATCCAGGGGGGAGAAGGAGACTCCACAACCTCTCTGGGCAGCCTGCTCCAGGGCTCTGCCACCCTCACACCAAAGAAGGTTCTCCTCATGTTGATTTGAATCCTTCTCTGTTCAAGTTTGTGTCCATTGTTCCTTGGCTTATTACTGCACACCACCCTGAAGAGCTTGGCCCCCTCCACTTGACCCCCACCCCTCACATATTGATAGACATTGATCAGATCCCTCCCAGCCTTCTCTTCTCCAGACCAAACAGCCCCAGGGCTCTCAGTGTCTGTTCACAGGGGAGATGCTCAAGTCCCCTAAGCATCCTCCTGGCTCTCCCTTGGACTCTCTGACAGCTTCTGTGACTCTGCAACATCGTTCTAAATTAGCCTGTTACAATTAAGGATTCATATGCACCTGAGATCTTGACTTCTACCCGTGCTCTGATGATTGCCAGGATCTATCAATCAGCTGAAGAGTTTGCTCCTTCAAAAACCTACCAGGGAAGTGATGCATTCTCTTGTACTGTCCCCTTAGGGACTCAGCCTGAGCAGCTACCATTAGCCTCATTAGAACAGACAGCTACAGCTGCTGCTTTCTGTTAAGCTACAGATGTAGGACAGAACGGTGGCTCCTTCTTCTGACCAGCATTCTAGGGCTTGAAGCTCCCACAGAAGACACAGCTGACATGTATTATGTATTTGCTGAACCCAGCAAGGTCAAAGCCACATCTCCACCTCAGAATTGGACTCAGGCATGTGTTGAACTTCACAGTATCACAGAATCACTAAGGTTGGAAGAGAGCTCAAAGATCATCGAGTCCAACCTGTCACCACAAACCTCATGACTAAACCATGGCTCCAAGTGCCACATCCAATCCCCTCTTGAACACCTCCAGGGATGGGGACTCCACCACCTCCCTGGGCAGCACATCCCAATGACGAATGACTCTCTCTGTGAAGAACTTTCTCCTCACCTCCAGCCTAAATCTCCCCTGGCACAGCTTGAGACTGTGTCCTCTTGTTCTGCTGCTGGTTGCTTGAGAGAAGAGACCAACTCCCTCCTGGCTACAACCTCCCTTCAGGGAGTTGTAGAGAGCAAGAAGGTCTCCCCTGAGCCTCCTCTTCTCCAGACTAAGCAACCCCAGCTCCCTCAGCCTCTCCTCACAGGGCTGTGCTCAAGGCCTCTCCCCAGCCTTGTTGCCCTTCTCTGGACACCTTCAAGTGTCTCAATGTCCTTCTTAAACTGAGGGGCCCAGAACTGGACACAGGACTCCAGGTGTGGCCTAACCAGTGCTGAGCACAGGGCAGAATGACTTCCCTGCTCCTGCTGGCCAGACTATTCCTAATGCAGGCCAGGATGCCTTTGGCCTTCTTGGCCCCCTGGGCACACAGCTGGCTCATGTTTAGGTAGCTGTCAATCAGCACCCCCAGATTTGTGGCACTTTGTGGCACTTTGAATTCACAGACTTGGATCCTTAGGTGGGTGCAAAAGCTTGACTGTAGAGCAGCAGTTAAAGCACTCACCTGTGAGAGAGGCAAAGCTTTACACATACCTATCTCACAAACAACCTATAAAGAGTGCTGCAAAGCTCAGGTCTCCCACTTTCAGCAATGTTGGGTGGGGAATGTCTTGGATTTGAATTCCTTTAAGAGAAAAAACTGTGTTGAGGTGTTTCACAGACTAGGCAAATGCTGGAAGAACAGCCTGGCCAATAGCAGAAGGGAGGTATTTTTCTTCCCCTTCCTCTAAATGTCTTCAAAAAGCACCCAGTGAACCTTGCTGGGTCCTGAAAGAACACTGCTTGCTTTCAGGAAGGAGCTGGAGATGCCAGAACACAAGAAATGCACATGGCCCTCCTAAGGGAGGTGCCTGGAGAGGGCATTTCAGACCTTTCCTTTGCTCTGCATTTTGGTTTGCTGTCATTACCTCTGCACAGCTTCAGGCTGAGCATACTGAACACAGCTGCATTCCAGTCTGCAGAGTCCAGGTCTAAGCCAGGACAAGCTTTAAGGACAGAGAGGAACTTAAGAAAGGCAACCCTACAAAGTTCAGGAAGGGATGCAGCTGCCAGAAATAACTGTCTCTGTAACACAGAGCAGATTACAAGAGAGCACCTCCTGAATTCTTTGTAATATACTCTTAAGGAATTAGGAGATTTGCAGGGGAGAAATGCACAGAAGCACAGAATGGCTTAGGCTGGAAGGGACCTCAGAGATCATCTGCTCCAACCTCCACATCACAGGCAGGGATGCCTCTTGACTGGACTCAGCTGCTCAAGACCTCATCCAACGTGGCCTTAAACACCTCAAGGCAGGAGGCAGCCACAACCTGTCTGAGAAACCTATTGCAGAGTCTCACCACCCTCACACTGAAGAACTTCTTCCTCAGCTCCAGTCTCACCCTGCTCTTCCTCAGCTTCAAACCATTCCCCCTTGTCCTGTCTCAGACACCCTCAGGAAAAGTCCCTCTGCAGCCTTCCTCCAGGGTCCCTTCAGCTATTGGAAGGCAGCTCTAAGGCTGAACACCCCCAGCTCCCTCAGCCTGTCCTCACAGCAGAGCTGCTCCAGCCCTTGGATCATCTTTGTGGCTTCCTCTGGACTCACTCCAGCAGTTCTGTGTCCTTCTTCTGCTGGGGACACCAGAACTGGACACAGTACTTGAGGTGGGTCTCAGCAGAGGAGAGTAAAAGGGCAGAATGCCTTCTCTTGCCCTGATGGCCACAAAGCAGAATGTTCTCTTGCCTCAAAACCAAGCAACAGCCTGTGAGCTACTAGGTTCCCCTTCTCCTTCTTAGATCCAGCCCTGGTGTGCCTACAGAAAAAAACAATACAGTCCTCCTCTGCCCTTTTCTTCCTATACAAAACTAAGAATGCTGGTTGCTCCTTCACACTCACTGTAAGCTTCCTAGCATCCAACACCACTCTGGAGGTAAGCACCACCCCCTGGGCCTTTCCTTCCCTAGGGCTGGTAGGGTAATTGCCAGGAATTTAAAACTCACGTCACTAAAACTGGCACTGAGAGGAACTGAGCTTGGGCACTGGTTAGGCCACACCTTGAGTCCTGTGCCCAGTTCTGGGCTTCTCAATTTAAGAAGGACACTGAGATACTTGAAGGTGTCCAGAGAAGGGCAACAAGGCTGGGGAGGGGTCTGGAGCACAGCCCTGTGAGGAGAGGCTGAGGGAGCTGGGGTTGCTTAGCCTGGAGAAGAGGAGGCTCAGGGGAGACCTTCTTGCTCTCTGCAACTCCCTGAAGGGAGGCTGTAGCCAGATGGGGGTTGGTCTCTTCTTCCAGGCAACCAGCATCAGAACAAGAGGACACAGTCTCAAGCTGTGCCAGGGGAGGTTTAGGCTGGAGGGGAGGAGAAAGTTCTTCCCAGAAAGAGTAATTGGCCATTGGGATGTGCTGCCCAGGGAGGTGGTGGAGTCCCCATCCCTGGAGGTGTTCAAGAGGGGATTGGATGTGGCACTTGGTGCCATGGTCTAGTCATGAGGTCTGTGGTGACAGGTTGGACTTGATGATCTCTGAGGTCTCTTCCAACCTTGTGATACTGTGATACATTGCTTTGCTATCAATAAATTCAAATGAACTTCCCAGCCACAGGCTTCATTTGCAAATCATAACTGCCTGGGCCCCAGAAGGCTCACAGTACCCTGCTTTTAACAATAAAGCAGACAAATCATCTCACCAGCCCCAAATTTAATCAAATCACATTTTGTGGCAAACATTTTGTCCAAGCCTCCTGCCTCACAACAATCTCTTTGGCTCAGTTAGCAAAGTTAATTCCTGTTTTGCTTTCAGGGGGGAAAAAAAAATTAATGCTTCAAGTTGACTGCAGCCTGCAGTTTGCAAAGCTTATTTTTAACTCTGATAAGAGCCCAAACTGTGCCTTACAGCAGCAGCTGCTGCTAGAACTGCAAGACTAAAAATTGCCTCCACAGCTGACTTTGGCTGGGCTGCAAAATGTTGCTGCTTGCTTGTCTTTCCAACAAAGACAAGAGTTATAGCTGTTTGCCTGGCTGACAAGCCCAGATCCAACCTCTGAAGTTCCCAGGCTGCTGGTTGGATTACCTGCAGGAAGCTTACCTCTGTGTTTTCTCCTAATTCTAACACAATGCTCTACACATTGGCCACAGCAGCCCCATGCAGTGCTGCAGGCTGGGGGCAGAGTGGCTGGAGAGCAGCCAGGCAGAGAGGTACCTGGGGGTGCTGGTTGATGGTAGGCTGAACATGAGCCAGCAGTGTACCCAGGGGGCCAAGAAGGCCAATGGCATCCTGGCCTGCATCAGGAACAGTGTGGCCAGCAGGAGCAGGGAAGTCATTGTGCCCTGTGCTCAGCACTGGTTAGGCCACACCTTGAGTCCTGTGTCCAGCTCTGGGCTTCTCAGGTTAGGAAAGATGTTGAGCTGCTGGAAGGTGTCCAGAGAAGGGCAACAAAGCTGGGGAGGGGTCTGGAGCACAGCCCTGTGAGGAGAGGCTGAGGGAGCTGGGGTTGCTTAGCCTGGAGAAGAGGAGGCTCAGGGGAGAGCTTCTTGCTCTCTCCAACTCCCTGAAGGGAGGTTGTAGCCAGGTGGGGGTTGGTCTCTTTTCCCAGGCAACCAGCACCAGAACAAGAGGACACACTCTCAAGCTGTGCCAGGGGAGGTTTAGGCTGGAGATGAGGAAGAAATTCTTCCCAGCAAGAGAGATTGGCCATTGGAATGTGCTGCCCAGGGAGGTGGTGGAGTCCCCTTCCCTGGAGGTGTTTTGGAAGAGCCTGGATGAGGCACTTGGTGCCATGGTTTAGTTGATTAGATGGTGTTGGATGATAGGTTGGACTTGATGATCTCAAAGGTCTCTTCCAACCTGGTTAATTCAATTCTATTCTATGCTATGCTATTCTATGCTAAGCTATGCTATGCTAAGCTATGCTATGCTATTCTATGCTAAGCTATGCTATGCTATGCTATGCTATGCTATGCTATGCTATGCTACCTTTTCCAATGCAATCAAAACCCTCACTTGGCATCTCTGCTGAGGTAGTTCAGCCATTCATTTCCAGATCCTCTCCTGGAACTAGCATTTGGTGTTGCTATGAATAATGGTATTAAGCCTGCCCCAGCCTCCCCCAAGCATCTGCCTTAGATGTAAGAAATACAAAGCTTGCTGTCTGTCTCCTTCTTCCCCAAGCCCTGCTGGTTTATTTCTTCATCCTTCAGTCTGCCATTGGTATGTGAAACTCTGAATGCCCTCAAGAGCTGTGTCTCTGGGGCTCAATACACAGACATTTCAAGCTGGTTGCTCACATACAGAAGCATTCACTTACAGAAGTCATTCAATTAGAGCAGAGAAGAATTGGATTGGATGTTAGGAACAAGTTCTTTACCACAAGGGTGGTGGAACACTGGAAGAGGTTGCCCAGGGAGGTAGTTGAGGCCCCATCCCTGGAGGTATTCAAGGTCAGGCTCAACCTGATCTAGTTGAGGCTGCCCCTGCAGACTGCAGGGGGGTTGGGCTGGATGACCTTTGGAGGTCCCTTCCAACCCAAACCATTCTATGATTCCATGCAAATCTGCAGTACCTCTTCCAATGTCTTTGCCTTCCATGTCTTTCAGGATTACTGACTTTCCTTTTGCAATGAGAACAGCATCACCTTCCCACTTCTTGTGCTTCTTCTTTGATGCCTTACACCACACAACACTGAAATATTTCACAGGGCAGCCAGGTTCCCCCTGGGCTGCTTCTTCCTTTGCTGCCCCTGATGTGGGCAAGCACAGCACATCTAGAAAAGAAATAAAACAAGAAGATCCCAGGTTATCTTGGTGAAGGACACAGCCATTTGCATTGCAAAGAATCACAGACACTCTCTGCATTCATCTCACACAAAGTGCTGCATTTCCTTTCCTGGGCTGCTCATGGTAAGTTTGGGCTGAGACAAAACAGCACTGGCAACCAGCACCACAACAAGAGGACACAGTCTCAGGCTGCACCAGGGGAGGTTTAGCCTGGATGTTAGGAAGGAATTCTTCCCAGCAAGAGAGATTGGCCATTGGAATGTGCTGCCCAGGGAGGTGGTGGAGTCACCATCCCTGGAGGTGTTTTGGAAGAGCCTGGATGAGGCACTTGGTGCCATGGTTTAGTTGGTTAGATGGTGTTGGGTGACAGGTTGGACTTGATGATCTCAAAGGTCTCTTCCAACCTGGTTAATTCTATTCTATTTCATTCTATTCTATTCTATTCTATTCTA
Organism: Dryobates pubescens; assembly: GCF_014839835.1. NCBI lineage: Eukaryota > Metazoa > Chordata > Aves > Piciformes > Picidae > Dryobates > Dryobates pubescens. The sequence continues at coordinate 27,604,837 of NC_071625.1, read as the reverse complement.
TTCTATTCTATTCTATTCTATTCTATTCTGACTCATCATGGGGTCAGAGTGGCTGAGAGCTGCCAAACAGAAAGGGACCTGGGGGTGCTGATTGACAGCTGCCTAAACATGAACCAGCAGAGTGCCCAGGTGGCCAAGAAGGCCAATGGCATCCTGGCCTGCATCAGGAACAGTGTGGCCAGCAGGAACAGGGAAGTCATTGTGCTCCTGTACTCAGCACTGGTTAGGCCACACCTCGAGTCCTGTGTCCAGTTCTGGGCCCCTCAGTTTAGGAAGGACATTGAGAGACTTGAAGGTGTCCAGAGAAGGGCAAGGAGGCTGGGGAGGGGTCTGGAGCACAGCCCTCTGAGGAGAGGCTGAGGGAGCTGGGGTTGCTTAGCCTGGAGAAGAGGAGGCTCAGGGGAGACCTTCTTGCTGTCTACAACTACCTGAAGGGAGGTTGTAGCAAAAAGGGAGTTGGTCTCTTCTCTTAAGCAACCAGCACCAGAACAAGAAGACACAGTCTCAAGCTGTGCCAGGGGAGGTTTAGGCTGGAGGTGAGGAGAAAGTTCTTCACTGAGTGAGTTGTTCGTCATTGGAATGTGCTGCCCAGGGAGGTGGTGGAGTCCCCATCCCTGGAGGTGTTCAAGAGGGGATTGGATATGGCACCTAGTGCCATGGTTTAGTAGTCAGGAGGTGCTGGGTGACAGGTTGGACTTGATGATCTCTGTGGCCTTTTCCAACCTTGGTGATACTGTGATCCTGTGATCATGAACTAGGAACCATTTCACTTGTGGCAGGAAGAGTGCACTTCACACCTACTGGGTACCCTAGTGACAGAACTCCTGATTTGACACACCAGACAATGAGGATGGGAAAAGAATATAAGGAAAGACTGGGGAGAAAGAAAAAAATTAAAGAAATGAGCATGGGAATCAGAGAATCACAGAATCAGTTTGGTTGGAAGAGACCTTCAAGGGCATCTAGTTCTGCCTTTGTGCCAGCACTGAATGGTCAACACTAAACCATGTCCCTAAGCACAGTCCACAGGCTGCTTAAACACCTCCAGGGATGGTGACTCCAGCACTGCCCTGGGCAGAGCATGCCAATGCTTGAGAGCCTTTCCAATGAAGAAGCATTTCCTAATATCCAGCCTGCACCTCCCCTGGTGCAGCTTGGAACCGTTTCCTCTGGTCCTGTCACTTGTCACCAAGGAGAAGAGGCTGCCCCCTCCTCGCTCCAGCCTCCCTCCAGGTACCTGAGAGAGACAAGAAGCAAATGAAATCCCTCCTGGTGAGAGGGTGGTGGCAACATTCTGCCAGCAAGGACAGGAAGCCAGAACTTGGGAAAGGGAGCAGAGGATCTGGAGTAACCATATCTGGAGCTGAAGTGATTAGTATTAAGTGGCAGGATCACCAGAATTCTAACAAGAACAAAGATGATTTCAACCCTTGCTGCTCACTGACCATAGACAAAGAATGTTAGGGTTGGAAGGGACCTTGAAAGCTCATCCAGTCCAACCCCCCTGCCAGAGCAGGCTCACCCAGGGCATGTCACACAGGAACACATCCAGGAAGGTGCTGAATGTCTCCAGAGCAGGAGACTCCACAACCTCTCTGGGCAGCCTGCTCCAGGCCTCTGCCACCCTCACAGGGAAAAAGTTTTTCCTCATGTTTTCTGGAACCTCCTCTGCTCCAGCTTGCCCCCAGTGCCCCTTGTCCTGTCACTGCACATCCCTGAGCAGAGCCTGGCTCTGTCCTCCCCACACTGCCCTGCACATCACCAGCAATGAGGTCACCCCTCAGGCTCCTCTGTTCCTCTGCTCCAAGCTCCAAGCCCCAGCTCCCTCAGCCTGTCCTCGCAGGGAGATGTTCCACTGCCTTCAGCAGCCTTGTGGCTCTGTGCTGGACTCTCTCAAGCAGTTCCCTGAGGTCCTTCTTGACCTGAGGGGCTCAGAACTGGGCACAGTATTCCAGATTCGAGGTTTGCTGAGAGCCTGGACGGTGAACTGCAATTCAATTCTGAGCTCTGCTGTTAATCAGTTCGGACTGAATATAATAAGTAACAGGATCTGTGTGTGCACCACAGTGTGAGCAAGATCAGGCAGTCATGGCCACTGATTGCTGTCCCAAACAGCAAATCACCCAGCCTGGGTTTTGTGACCCATGGCTGAACTGTACCAAGGGGCACGTCCCTCCTCCGGGCACCACGGGCTCGGCAGCGCTTGGGACATGCTGAACAAGGCTTGGAAAAGCTTCAGCAAACAACAGTCAGAAAAAGCAAGCTTTCTCTCTCTGCTTGAGAAAGCAAGGCCTTAAAACCACAGCCTAGCTGATAGGAGGAGAGGTTTCAGCAGCCTGAGGAAGGTGATGATTTACAGGAAGCGGGCCGGGATCCAAGAGAGGGGATGGGAGCCGGCCGATGGCAAACGCGTTTAACCGGTTTCTGCCAGAGCAGGAGCCAGAGCAAACACATTGATTAAGTGTGCTGGGTGACTCCCAGGGCAGCAGGAAAGCAGCTGCCTGATCAAACACTCCAGAAGGTAACTCAAAGGTGCCCTTTCAGTAGGCACCGCAGCGGAGCTTGCAGCGCTGTAAATAGCTGCTCCCAGAGCAGCGTGGCGTGCTCCGGTGCGCAGGGCAGCAGGCACCGGCCTGAGCTGTGCCTCCACGGATGGCTCAAGGCAATGCAAGTGCAGGCTGCTGACAAAGCCCACAAGCTCCCCTCTCCTTCCCTCTCCCCCTCTGCTTCTCAAGGCAAACACATCCTGGGCTGCAGCAAGAGAAGTGTGGCCAGCAGGGCCAGGGAGGGGATTCTGCCCCTCTGCTCCACTCTGCTGAGACCACAGATGCAGCTCTGGGGCCAGTTCTGGAGCCCCTAGGACAGGAAGGATCTGGAGGTGCTGGAAGGTCTCCAGAGAAGGGCCACGAGGATGAGCAGAGGGCTGGAGCTGCTCTGCTATGAGGACAGACTGAAGGAGTTGGGACTGTTCAGTCTGCAGGAGAGAAGGCTCTGAGGAGACCTAATTGTGGCCTTCCAGGATCTGCAGGGGGCTACAGGAAAGCTGGGGAGGGACTTTTGAGGGTATCAGGGAGTGACAGGACTGGGGGGGGTGGAGCACAACTAGAAATGGGGAGATTGAGCTTGGATGTTAGGAAGAAGTTGTTCCCCATGAGGGTGGTGAGAGACTGGCACAGGTTGCCCAGGGAGGTGGTGGAAGCCTCCTGCCTGGAGGTGTTTGCAGCCAGGCTGGATGTGGCTGTGAGCAACCTGCTGTAGTGTGAGGTGTCCCTGGCCATGGCAGGGGGGTTGGAAATGGCTGAGCCTTGAGGTCCCTTCCAACCCTGACAATTCTATGATTCAATGATTCTCCTCCACTGCAGCTCAGTGAATCCCCTCAGCAGCCAAGAGTCAGTCCAGGGGTGGGATCAGTGTGATTTGGAATAGGGACACCACGGGGCTGGCCCTCCTTTTTTCTGCGGCAGCTACTGTTAGGTTGGGATGATTTGGGGATCATCAGACCTGTCAAGTTACCCAACATCTCTGTACCTGAACTTCCACATTGTAAGCAAGCAAGGAATGTCAGGGAGTTGTCCCTCAAGCACTCTTCTTGCACAGCCCCAGTGCAGAAGTCACAGAATTGTCAGGGAGGGAAGGGGAAGGGGAAGGGGAAGGGGAAGGGGAAGGGGAAGGGGAAGGGGAAGGGGAAGGGGAAAGGGAAGGGGAAGGGGAAGGGGAAGGGGAAGGGGAAGGGGAAGGGGAAGGGGAAGGGGAAGGGGAAGGGGAAGGGGAAGGGGAAGGGGAAGGGGAAGGGGAAGGGGAAGGGGAAGGGGAAGGGGAAGGGGAAGGGGAATGTTGTCACTGTCCTTGGACATGGACCCACTGACAGCCACCCTTTGGGTGTGGCCATCAAGCCAGTTCATTACCCACTGAATGGTCCATCCATGGAACCCATCCTGCTCCAGCTTGGAGCCCAGGATGTGGTGTGGGACACTGTTGAAGGTTTGCTCAGGTCCAGGTAAATGACCTCAGGTGCTCAGCTGCCATCTGTAATGTTGTGACCTTGTCACAGAAGGCCAGCAGAAGTTGCAATGTAAAAGGCAGCTCTGATTCAAGTTGCAGCCCATGGCACTAAGGCATAAGGGTGGCAAGAGCAAAGAAGTGTCTGCACTGAGATAAACAAAAAGAGACAGAAAGAAAGTATGTGTGCTTTGGATGAATCCCAGGGGCCACTCAGTGGCAGGGCTGTGCTGCAGCCTCTGAAGGCACTCTCCACATGTGCCATGCATCTGCTCCACAGAGCCCACACCAGCTCTGAGCTCTGAGCAGAGGAGGCAATCAAACAGGCCCTGAATCAAATCAACTCACAGCATTCAGAGCACAGATGTTCACACAGTAGTTCCACATCCTGTTCCACAGGAAGGAGCTGTATGTTAAACACTCCCAAGGCATCCCAGGGCTATTTAAAGAAGGCCAATGGCATCCTGGCCTGCATCAGGAACAGTGTGGCCAGCAGGAGCAGGGAAGTCATTGTGCCCTGTGCTCAGCACTGCTTAGGCCACACCTTGAGTCCTGTGTCCAGTTCTGGGCTCCTCAGTTTAGGAAAGATGTTGAGGTGCTGGAAGGTGTCCAGAGAAGGGCAACAAAGCTGGGGAGGGGTCTGGAGCACAGCCCTGTGAGGAGAGGCTGAGGGAGCTGGGGTTGCTTAGCCTGGAGAAGAGGAGGCTCAGGGGTGACCTTGTTGCTGTCTACAACTCCCTGAAGGGAGGTTGTAGCCAGGTGGGGGTTGGTCTCTTCTCCCAGGCAACCACCACCAGAACAAGAGGACACAGTCTCAAGCTGCACCAGGGGAAGTTTAGGCTGGAGGTGAGGAGGAAATCCTTCCCAGCAAGAGAGATTGGCCATTGGAATGTGCTGCCCAGGGAGGTGGTGGAGTCACCGTCCCTGGAGGTGTTCAAGAGGGGATTGGATGTGGCACTTGGTGCCATGGTCTAGTCAAGAGGTCTGTGGTGACAGGCTGGACTTGATGATCTCTGAGGTCTCTTCCAACCTTGGTGATTCTGTGATGCAGTGAAGGCTGAGAGGGAGATGGCATTGTCCTGCACTTGCAGAGCAATGGCAGTCTGAGGATACACTCAGTTCCAAGCTAATGTGTAAGTGTGCACTGCTGTGCCCTGGAGGTGCAAAAACATGTAGTACTACTTCTCACAGCACTTTCAGGAGACTCTGCCCAGCTCTGGGGCACCCCACACATGAGACCTGCTGGAGGGAGTCCAGAGGGGGCCATCAAGACGAACAGAGGCCTGCAGCACCTCTTCCTTGAAGGCAGGCTGAAAGAATCAGGGCTGTTCAGCCTGGAGAGGAGAAGGATCTGAGGAGACCTCAGAGCTACATTTCAATATCTGAAGGGGACCTACAGGGCTCTTCAGAAGGGCCTGTGGGGATAGGATGAGGGGCAATGGTTTAACACTGGAGCAGGGCAGATTCAGGAGGAAGTTCTGCACAGTGAGAGTGGTGAAACACTGGAACAGGCTGCCCAGGGATGTGGTTGAGGCCCTGTACCTGAAGACATTCAAGATCAGACTGGATGTGGCCCTGTGCAGCCTGCTGTAGCTGGAGGTGTCCCAGCTGCCTGCAGGGGGGTTGGCCAAGATGCCCTTTGAGGGTCACTTCCAACCCAATACAATCTGTGAGTGCAACCTGCAAGAATTGAGCCTACTTGCCCTAAAAGCAGAGGAACCAATGGCAGCTGGGATTAGAGTAGAGTAGGATAGGATAGGATAGGATAGGATAGGATAGGATAGGATAGGATAGGATAGGATAGGATAGAATAGAATAGAATAGAGCAGGTTGGAAAAGACTTTGGGATCATCAAGTCCAACCTATCATCCAACACCATCTGATCAACTAACACATGGCACCAAGCACCCCATCAAGTCTCTTCCTAAACACCTCCAGTGATGGGGACTCCACCACCTCCCTGGGCACCACATTCCAATGGCCAATCTCTCTTGCTGGGAAGAATGTCTTCCTCACCTCCAGCCTAAACCTTCCCTGGCACAGCTTGAGACTGTGTCCTCTTGTTCTGGGGCTGCTTGCCTGGGAGAAGAGACCAACCCCCACCTGGCTACAACCTCCCTTCAGGGAGTTGAAGAGAGCAAGAAGGTCTCCCCTGAGCCTCCTCTTCTCCAGGCTAAGCAACCCCAGCTCCCTCAGCCTCTCCTCATAGGGCTGTGCTCCATTACATCTCAGTCAATTGATTCCAACCCTCTTTCAAACACCCAAAGGTGTAACACATCTCCCTCACGTCAGCACCCTTACCAAACTCAGCCTGACTCATGTTTCAAGCAGGAATGTTTGACAAACACATCCTTGTTTTACATCCACAGTTAGTTTTAAACACAGATGCAGATGACCAAACATGTTTCAGTCTCTGCAAACATCTGTGTCAGTCACTTTGCAAAGCTTTCAGCTGGAACCCCAATCAAACTGGCTTCCAGACTGGGATGTGCAGGGCTCTAGGGATCTCCATCAGCAGATCTTCCTTCACAGAGCTGGTAGCTTCACCAGGCCTTCATCAGTCCATGCAGTATCTTAGAATCATAGAATCAATAAGGTTGGAAAAGACCTCAGAGATCATCAAGTCCAACCTGTCACCCAACACCTCCTGACTAACTAAACCATGGCACCAAGTGCCACATCCAATCCCCTCTTGAACACCTCCAGGGATGGGGACTCCACCACCTCCCTGGGCAGCACATCCCAATGGCCAATCTCTCTTGCTGGGAAGAACTTTCTCCTCACCTCCAGCCTAAACTTCCCCTGGTGCAGCTTGAGACTGTGTCCTCTTGTTCTGGTGCTGGCTGCCTGGGAGAAGAGACCAACCCCCACCTGGCTACAACCACTCTTCCACACCATTTTAAGCACACATACTCACACACACCCCCCAAGTCCATAAAAGCCCTCAGTGGAAGCAAACCCACTGCTTTTGAGAAGCAATTCACAGAGTGACACAGTTCTAGTTGCAGTGAACTACTCCTCCTTGTAGAAGCTCTCACAACTCAGTACTCTGGAGAAGGATCTGGGGAGAAGATAGAGCTGCTTCTGTCCTGTGGCTGGGGTGAAACTTTTCCATTCCTGAAAGCTCTTGGAAATAAAATGCAGTTTGCACATTCTCTGCAGCTTAATTTCCTGAGGATTAGGCAGTGGACATGCTCTAACTGAGGCTGAGAATAGCTTTCTCTGTAGTCACAGCTTTTACAGCTTGGACCAAAGCTGGGTCTCTTCCAAGCACGCCAGCGAGGAATTCCCCCTGGTCCCTCTCCTGTGGAGACATCACCTCCCTTCCTGACACCTACCAGGGAAAGATGACAGAGGGGACAAGGACCAGCTGCAAGAAAGAGCAGTTTGGGAGAAGCCTGAAAAAGAAAGACCACTGCTGGAAAGGGAGGTTGATGTTAAACTGGTAGGACACTGACAAGTGGGTGAAGGAGCGTGAGCCAGAGCACAGCAGGGACAGGCTGAAAACCAAGCAGGGAGGGAAGAGAGCAGGAAGACAAGAGATTATTGCAGGAGAAGAGGTGGAGAAAATAACCAAGGCAGACTAGGACTGGAGTCCAGTGTGAGGCAAGAAGATCAAAGCTGGGATTTTTCTGAGCAGGACCTGGGGCAAGAAAAACTTACTGCCCCTCACCTCTGTGCCTCAGCATTCAAGGTTCACTAAAACCCTGCTTCACTGGAAACCACCAGAGCTGGGAGGAAGAAATGGCAAGGAGCTGATGAGGCAGTGGCATAGACAATCAAGTCAAAAGAGGGAAAGAAACCACCTAGGCACAACACCTAGGGCCAACAGCTGGTGAGCCCAGAAGGACACTCAAAGCAAGCCAAGCTCCTGGCAAGCAGGGCCCACTCCTTCAGTTCAAGCCTTTCCCTAACTCAAATTTGAAGACTGCCAACATAGCCTTGAAGAGAGCCAGCATAAAACTGCTGTGATTGTTACATGGTGCACAGAGCTGTACAGAAGGAAATTCAGCAGCTGCTCTCCATGTGGGGAGGGCTGGGGGAATAGACTAGACTAGACTAGAATTAAACAGGTTGGAAAAGACCTCAGAGATCATCAGGTCCAACCTGTCACCCAACACCTCATAACTAACTAAACCATGGCACCAAGTGTCACATCCAGGCTCTTCCTAAACACCTCCAGGGATGGGGACTCCACCACCTCCCTGGGCAGCACATCCCAATGGCCAATCTCTCCTGCTGGGAAGAATTTCTTCCTCACCTCCAGCCTAAACCTCCCCTGGCACAGCTTGAGACTGTGGCCTCTTGTTCTGGTGCTGGGTGCCTGGGAGAAGAGACCAACCCCCACCTGGCTACAACCTCCCTTCAGGGAGTTGGAGACAGCAATGAGGTCTCCCCTGAGCCTCCTCTTCTCCAGGCTAAGCAACCCCAGCTCCCTCAGCCTCTCCTCACAGGGCTGTGCTCCAGACCCCTCCCCAGCTTTGTTGCCCTTCTCTGGACACCTTCCAGCACCTCAACAATTCTCTTGAACTGAGGGGCCCAGAACTGGACACAGGACTCAAGGTGTGGCCTAAACAATGCAGTGTACAGGGGCAGAATGACCTCCCTGCTCCTGCTGGCCACACTGTTCCTGATGCAGGCCAGGATGCCATTGGCCTTCTTGGCCACCTGGGCACACTGCAGGCTCATGTTCAGCCTACCATCAACCAGCACCCCCAGGTCCCTCTCTGCCTGGCTGCTCTCAGCCACTCTGACCCCAGCCTGTAGCTCTGCATGGGGCTGTTGTGGCTAAAAAAGGATGCTACAGGAGGAGAGCCAGGGGAGATTTAGGTGCCACATAAAAGGCAGAGGCAAATCTCAAAGGTCCTTTCCAACCTGGTTAATTCTATTCTATTCTATTCTATTCTATTCTATTCTATTCTATTCTATTCTATTCTATTCTATTCTATTCTATCCTATCCTATCCTATTCCATTCCATTCCATTTAAGCTTTTGAACTGGATCCATTTGACTTCCCATACCCTGTGAGAAAAACCTAAATCCATTCTGAAGTGAGGAATGGTGGAGGACCAAGACCTGGGCAAGGAATTTGTAGTGGCCCTTTTGAATTTCAAATTCCCATGGAGGCAAAGCAGGAGCTAAAGCATGGGTCATCATAGTGGCTTTCCCCCCCAGGCCCCTTTGTCATTTTCTCCTCTTCAGCCCCCCAGAGTGTTCAGTCTTTCAGTTTCTTTGCTGTCAGCAAACATGCAAAACACTGCATGCCACTATACCAACAGCCTGCACTGAATTCAGTGACCTCCTGAAGCAGTTGGGACCACTTGGTGGTCCCAAAGGGGGAAAAGTTTCAACCTTGCCTGTCTTACACAGATGAAAACCTCCAATGACATGGGATCATCTGTTTAGAGATGGGAATTTGCTTTAAAAGCCAAAAGATTAACATCTAGCACTCCATGATACAAAACCATGCCACAGCTGGGCAGGCTGGAGGAGAATCTCAGCAGGTTCAATAAGGCAAAGTGCAAGGTCCTGCCCCTAGGTTGGGGCAATCACAGATATCCATCCAGGCTGGGGGATGATGAAATGGAGAGCAGAAAAGGACTTGGGAGTGCTGGTGAGTGAGAGGCTGGACATGAGCCAGCAATGGGCACCTGCAGCCCAGAAGGCAAATCACATCCTGGGCTGCATCTGAGGCAGTGTGGCCAGCAAACAGGAAGAGGTGATTCTGCCACTCTGCTCTGCTGAGGCCTGAACTGCAGTGCTGTGGCCAGCTCTGGGGCCCCCAAAACAAGACAGACATGGACCTACTGGAGCAAGTCCAGATGAGGGCCACCATGATGATCACAGGGCTGGATGAACGAACTGGAACTGTTTGGCCTGGAGTAGAGAAGGCTCCAGGAGGACCTTAGAGCTGCATTTCAGTATCTGGAGGGGACCTGCAGGCAGGCAGGGGAGGGACTGTTCAGAAGGGCCTGTGAGGATAGGGTGAGGGACAATGGTTTGAAACTGGAGCAGGGCAGACTTAGGTTGGCCTTCAGGAGGAAGTTCTGCACAGTGAGAGTGGTGAAATACTGGACCAGGCTGCCCAGGGATGTGGGTGAGGCCCCATCCATGTCTGTGAAATAAAGCAAAGTTTGGAGACATCACAAAGCAGCCTGCTCCAGTGACCTCACCTGCCCCATTGTGTGCAGGCATTCATGATAAAGCCTTCAGAGAAAACTTGTTGCACTGCATTGCTGCAGGACCTGCTGCTCACTGAATTAGCCTGGTGCTCACTCAGTGCAGAGAGCTGAACTGCTTGGAAGTGGCAGGTGGAAAAAAGGCTGCTGCTGCTCCTGCTCACAAGGTCCCTCAGCTGCAAGCAGTGTGTGATGAAGGAAGCCAAAACTGCAAGGGTAGAAATCAACTCCTGTGATTAGATAACCTGAATAATGCCTTAGAGGCCTGGATTTTTACTTCCTTGTCATCTAGAGTTCCTCTATGGTGCAAGGACACTCATAGAACCATACCGTATCAGAGTCAGGGAATGGTTTGGGTTGGAAGGGAAGTTCTGCACAGTGAGAGTGGTGAAATACTGGACCAGGCTGCCCAGGGATCACAGTATCACAAAGGTTGGAAGAGACCTCAAAGATCATCGAGTCCAAGCTGTCACCACAGACCTCATGATTAAGCCATGGCACCAAGTGCCACATCCAACCCAGTGTTCAAGAGGGGATTGGATGTGGCACTTGGTGCCATGGTCTAGTCATGAGGTCTGTGGTGACAGGTTGGACTCGATGATCCTTGGGGTCTCTTCCAACCTTAGTGACACTGTGATACTGTGATCCCCTCTTGAACACCTCCAGGGATGGTGACTCCACCACCTCCCTGGGCAGCACATTCCAATGGTGAACGACTCGCTCAGTGAAGAACTTTCTCCTCACCTCCAGCCTAAACTTTCCCTGGCACAGCTTGAGACTGTGTCCTCTTGTTCTGGTGCTGGTTGCCTGGGAGAAGAGACCAACCCCCACTTGGCTACAACCACCTTTCAGGTAGTTGTAGAGGGCAATGAGGTCTCCCCTGAGCCTCCTCTTCTCCAGGCTAAGCAACCCCAGCTCCCTCAGCCTCTCCTCACAGGGCTGTGCTCCAGACCCCTCCCCAGCTTTGTTGCCCTTCTCTGGACACCTTCCAGCATCTCAACATCTTTCCTAACCTGAGGAGCCCAGAACTGGACACAGGGCTCAAGGTGTGGCCTAACCAGTGCTGAGCACAGGGCACAATGACCTCCCTGCTCCTGCTGACCACATTGTTCCTGATGCAGGCCAGGATGCCATTGGCCCTCTTGGCCACCTGGGCACACTGCAGGCTCATGTTTAGGTGGCTGTCAATCAGCACCCCCAGGTCCCTCTCTGTTTGGGAGCTCTCCAGCCACTCTGCCCCCAGCCTGTAGCACTGCATGGGGTTGCATGTGGTTGAGGCCCCATCCCTGGAGACATTCAAGATGAGATGTGCAGCCTGCTCTAGATGCCCTTCCCACCCAATGCAATCTGTGAATCTGTGAGCAACAGAGATGGTAGAGGTACTTCATTTGAACTAGTGGGAAGAACCCTCTCACCACTACCTCTCAAGGGTATCAGCTGGAGGGAAGGCAAGATGCAGAGCACAGACTTTCAAAGTCACAGCTCCATGGTAGGAAACCGTTCTTCCTGAACCCTCTCAACTGTCTCACAATCCAACAGACTCCAGCTCCCACTGTAGGAATTTAATGAACTAAGCTGAAAGCTTCTGCCAAGTCCACAGCCAGAGATGTGCAAGGCATATTATCAAAGGCAAAAGCATCATCAGTGAGGATTCCAAAAGGCTGCAGGTGTCAGAATAGAACACACACAGAATCCAGAATTAACCAGGCTGGAAAAGACCTCAGAGATCATCCAGTCCAACCTATCACCCAACACCATCTAACCAACTAAACCATGGCACCAAGTGCCTCATCCAGGCTCTTCCTAAACACCTCCAGGGATGGTGACTCCACCACCTCCCTGGGCAGCACATTCCAATGGCCAATCTCTCTCTCTATGGGAAGAATTTCTTCCTCACATCCAGCCTGAACCTCCCCTGGCACACTGCTTGGACTTGATGATCTCTGAGGTCTTTCCCAACCTGGTTAATTCTATTCTATTACATTCTATTCTATTCTGTTTAGAGCAGCTTTAGACTGGATGCTAGGAGCAAGTTCTTTACCATGAGGGAACAGATTGCCCAGGGAGGTGGTTGAGGCCCCATCCCTGGAGATATTCAAGGTGAGGCTGGACACAGGGCTCTGGGCAACCTGAGCTAGTGGGGGATGTCCCTGCTGAGTGCAGGGGGGGTTGGACTGCATGAGCTTGGGAGGTCCCTTCCAACCCAGCCCATTCTATGATTCTATGACATTTGAAAACACATCAATCCTCACATGGAACATTACAAATACACAGTTTGCCACTCCCTTGAGCACTTGCTGTTATTTCTGCTACTTCCTATTAAAATTAAAGCTGCATCCTTGTGTTGTACAACAGCCCTGTTCCTAAAATGCAGAGATCTCTGTGTGTGTGTGTGTGTCCCCCTCAAAAAAAAGCCATCAGGCAGAAAGGGATTTGTTCAGCTGACTTTTCCTCTGTGTTAACATCTGCTTTGCTACATCTTGGAGAGGAAAAACCAGTTTGGAAGGTTCTCTCTGTGTTTGTTAATGGCCAGCTTTGACTTCCCTGGTTTCTAACAGGCAGGCCTTCAAGGGAAAACAATCAATGAAACCTCTGCCCACTGCCACAAGCACGAAATGCAAGGCATTGCTCTGCTGAATCATTTATGCAGGGCTGCTTAAAGCTGGTGGCATTAGCCTGGAAAGAGGCACACAAAGGATGAGTCACAGCTTGGAGACTTTTCCTTGTGTTATCCAGCAGTGATTAGCTGCAGAGTGGCTGAAGAAATATTTGGGAGGAGTAATCTTTCCCAATCAAGTGACATAACTTTGAGGTACATAAATGTAATCCACTCAGCAGTCCAAGCAGGGAAGTAATATTTATGGCCTGGGCACAGAAACCTAGAGCTCCAGATCTAATTCTTACTAGGAAACCAGAAATGCAACAAGGAAGATGAAGGAGGAGGGGAGAGGAGGAATTCATGGAATCATAGAATCAACCAGGTTGGAAAAGACCTCAGAGATCATAGTATCACAGTATCATTTAGGGTTGGAAGGGACCACAAGGATCATCTAGTTCCAAGCCCCCTGCCATGGGCAGGGACACCCCACACTAGATCAGCCTGCACAGAGCCTCATCCAGCCTGGCCTTAAACGCCTACAGGGACAGTGCCCCAGCCACCTCCCTGGACAACCCATCCCAGGGCTTCACCACTCTCATGGGGAAGAACTTCCTCCTCACCTCCAGCCTGAATCTCCCCACCTCCAGCTTCATTCCATTCCCCCTAGTCCTATCACTACGTGATCATCAAGTCCAACCTATCACCCAGCCCTAACTAATCAACTAGACCATGGCACCAAGTGCCTCATCCAGGCTTTTCTTGAAGATCTCCAAGGATGCTGACTCCACCACCTCCCTGGGCAGCACATTCCAATGGCCAATCACTCCCTCTGGGAAGAATTTATTCCTAATATCCAGCCTGAACCTCCCCTGGCACAGCTTGAGACTGTGTCCTCTTGTTCTGGTGCTGGTTGCCTGGGAAAAGAGACCAACCCCCACCTGGCTACAACCGTCCTTCAGGGAGTTCTAGACAGCAAGAAGGTCTCCCCTGAGCCTCCTCTTCTCCAGGCTAAGCAACCCCAGCTCCCTCAGCCTCTCCTCACAGGGCTGTGCTCCAGACCCCTCCCCAGCTTTGTTGCCCTTCTCTGGACACCTTCCAGCATCTCAACATCTTTCCTAAACTGAGGAGCCCAGAACTGGACACAGGACTCAAGGTGTGGCCTAACCAGTGCTGAGCACAGGGCACAATGACTTCCCTGCTCCTGCTGGCCACACTGTTCCTGATACAGGCCAGGATGCCATTGGCCTTCTTGGCCACCTGGGCACACTGCTGGCTCATGTTCAGCTGCTGTCAACCAGCACCCCCAGGTCCCTTTCTGCCTGGCTGCTCTCCAGCCACTCTACCCCCAGCCTGTAGCACTGCATGGGGGTGCTGTGACAAATTCATTCTTGTGGAGGTAAGTGATGCTTAACTGTGCTGCCTTTGCTGGTTCTGGGTGCAGGAAAACTGAGGGTAGGTTTAGACTGGGTCTTAGGAGAAAGCTGTTCAGTTGAAGGTGCTGGGACTCTAGGAGAGCTTGCCCAGATTCACTGTGGCTGCCTCCTCCCTGGGGATGTTCAAGGCCAGGCTGGAGGAAGCCTTGAGCAGGTGAATCTAGTTGAGAGGTGTCCCTGCCTATGGCAGGGAGCTTGGAGTAGCTGATCTCCGAGGTCCCTTCCAACCTAAGCCATTCTAGGATTCCATGATTACAACTTAATTGGCACAGAAATTGCAGTGCAAATGAGTAAGATGATTCCATGCAGGGAGTCAGAAATTCAAGAGGCCTTCAACAGAGCCTGCTTTGGGTGAACCCTCCTCCCTCAGCCTAACCTTGCAGCAGAGGTGCTCCAGCCCTCTTTTGACTCTAAGCCTGAACATAAATCCATTAGATATTGGGAATTAAATCACTCCTGGACCCTGCTTATTCCAGTTCCCTTAGTAGGAGGACATGAACATATGGTAGAAATTTGTCCTGGCCTGAACTGACTCTGCTTGTACCACATACACTGTGAATGTGCAGACAGAGAATGGCACTGCCAGATGTACTGAAGGGAGTAAGGATGGGGGTGAAGGAGGAAAGAGCTTCCTGCCAGCCCTTTCATACACACTAAAGAGAGCTCATTCACTGGGACAGTAAAAATGCAGAGCACTTCAAGGTCCAGAAGGATCAGCCACAGCTGTGGGGCATGGCCCCACACTAGGGACCAGGCACTGAGAAGTCTGACTCCAACAGCTAACCTGATCCCATAAAGCAGATGTGGAGGGAGGAATGGAGAGCTACCAGCATGGAGAGCTGTACCATACAGCCAGCACCATACTGCCCTGCCTGAGCAACAGTATCACTGAAGGAAGAAACATTGCTGTAGTGAAAGGAAGCCAAGGCCATGTCACTGGCCAAGAAACAAGCAAGCTCCATGGGGACTCAAGAGATGTCTCCCTGCCTCACCCCAAGCTTTCCAAAACCCAAAAGAAACACAACCAAGAACAAAGCAAAAGAGAAGCATGGGAGCTCTCTGAACTAGAGGTGCTGCCTGCAGGTCAGAATCACAGAAACATTCAGGTTGCAAAAGACCCTCAAGGTCACCAAGTCCAACCCAGAACCCTACTCTCCAAGGTTCACCCCTAAACCACATCCCCAAGCACCACATCCAAACCACCTTTAAACACATCCAGGCTTGGG
The DNA here is from genome assembly GCF_014839835.1 of Dryobates pubescens. Lineage (NCBI taxonomy): Eukaryota > Metazoa > Chordata > Aves > Piciformes > Picidae > Dryobates > Dryobates pubescens. The sequence goes on along the minus strand of NC_071625.1, from coordinate 27,589,401 downwards.
GACTCCACCACCTCCCTGGGCAGCACATTCCAATGCCTGACCACTCTTGCTGGGGAAATATTCTCCCTACTGTCCAGTCTAAACCTGCCTAGTTGTAGCTTGAGGCCATTCCCTTTTGTTCTAGCACTAATTACCTGTGGGAAGAGACCAGCAGCAGCCTCTCTACAACATCCTTTCAGGTAGTTGTAGACAGCCATAAGGTCTCCCCTCAGCCTCCTCTTTTCCAAACTCACCAGTCCCAGCTCCATCAGTTGCTCTCCATAAGATTTAGCTAGGAAGGCAAGGCCACACACATGAAAAAGAAGAATGAAACACAGAAGAACAAAACAGGGAAAACCAATTGTAGGCAGACAATTTTGACCAGGCTGCTGTATTTCATTTCTTGTCTTGTTTGCATCCTTCCCCTTCGAGGGGGCCAAGAAGGCCAAGGGCATCCTGGCCTGCATCAGGAACAGTGTGGCCAGCAGGAGCAGGGAGGTCATTGTGCCCTGTGCCCAGCACTGGTCACACCACACCTTGAGTCCTGTGTCCAGTTCTGGGCTCCTCAGGTTAGGAAAGATGCTGAGTTGCTGGAAGGTGTCCAGAGAAGGGCAACAAAGCTGGGGAGGGGTCTGGAGCACAGCCCTGTGAGGAGAGGCTGAGGGAGCTGGGGTTGCTTAGCCTGCAGAAGAGGAGGCTCAGGGGAGACCTTCTTCCTCTCTCCAACTCCCTGAAGGGAGGTTATAGCCAGGTGGGGGTTGGTCTCTTCTCCCAGGCAGCCAGCACCAGAACAAGAGGACACAGTCTCAAGCTGTGCCAGAGGAGGTTTAGGTTGGAAGTGAGGAGAAAGTTCTTCCCAGCAAGAGAGATTGGCCACTGGAATGTGCTGCCCAGGGAGGTGGTGGAGTCCCCATCCCTGGAGGTGTTCAAGAAGTGACTGGATGTGGCACTTGGAGCCATGGTTTAGTTGTCAGGAAGCGTTGGGTGACAGGCTGGTCTTGATGACCTCTGAGGTCTTTTCCAACCTTATTGATTCTATGGTTCTATGATTCCCATATTGAAAACACAAGGGAGACTTTGCTCTGCCCAGAGTCCTGCTTTGGCATCTACTTTGCCTGCCACTTTGGAAAGGATTGCAACCTTCCAAAGGCTAGCAATTCCCCTCCTTCCCGTCCCCAACACAAAAATATCATGCCAGAAGAAACCCTTGGGTCACCATCAGGGGAGAATTCAACAGCAACTACTCTTAAGTCTCCAGAGCATGATGGTGGCCAGCAGAAAACGAGCTCCAGCTCAAACCCTGTGCAAAACAATTGAGCCATATGGGAATTATTTTCTGAGCTACTCAGAATTTGTTCATTTGCAAAATATGTAAGGACAGAGGCAAAAAAACTAGAAATGAATTCCTTAGCACTGGAAAGAAGAATTCTGAGTTACAACTGAAAGGATAAGACCCCAATTGCAAGACAAGTGCAGAGAACTCAGTGCTGTTGGCCACTTCTGAGAAGCAGAACAAATAAAACCCTTATTTATTTGTTTATTAAAGCAAATAGTTTGCCTTTTAAGCTCAGGGATGTTGAGTTTCTCACTGAAGTGCTTCCAGCTACACACAAAAGCAGATCAATGTCCTTGAAACAAAAAATACAGCAGAAAGCCAAGGAGTGTGCAGACACAGAGGACAGCTACTCAGGCATCAGTGCTTTCAGCACACACAAACACTCCCAACAGAGCAAACACAGGACTGGAAGAGGAGAGGTGTTGTGGAACTCCATCTTGATCACAGGCTCACAGGATGCTAAGAGTTGCAAAGGACCTCCAGAGATCATCAAGTCCAACCCCCCTGCCAGAGCAGGAGCATAGAATCCAGTACAGGTCACACAGGAACACATCCAGACAGGGCTGGAAAGGCTCCAGAGAAGGAGACTCCACAACCTCTCTGGGCAGCCTGCTCCAGGGCTCTGGGACCATCACAGTAAAGACATTCTTTCTCATATTGAGGTGGAACCTCCTGCGCTGCAGCTTACAACCATTGCCCCTTGTCCTATCCCCGGGCACAGTGAGCAGAGGCTGTCCCTGTCCCTTCCTTCCTGACCCCCAGCCCTCAGATATTGATAGACATTGATCAGATCCCCTCTCAGTCTTCTCTCCAGACTAAACAGCCCCAGGGCTCTCAGCCCCTCCTCATCAGGCAGTGCTGCAGTCCCTTCAGCATCCTTACAGCTGTCCATTGGACTCTCTCCAGCAGATCCCTGTCCCTCTTGAACTGGGGAGCCCAGAACTGGATGCAATATTCCAGGTGAGGTCTCAGCAGGGCAGAGTAGAGGGGGAGGAGAACCTCCCTGGCTCTGCTGGACACACTCCTTTGAATGCAGCCCAGGATCCCTTTGGCCTTCTTGGCCCCCAGGGCACATTGCTGTCCCATGCAGAACTTGTCCACCAGCACTCCCAGGTCCTTCTCCAGGTGAGGACACCTGCTTTCACTGTTTGGACACTTTCTCAGTTTGCAGACAAAAACCTTGCTTCCCCTACTCTTCCCACTCCCCACTGTTAGTTATCCAACAGGCACCTAGCATAACATTTTAACCACTATTCTCTAAGCTCCACTGCACACCCAAACTTCCACGCTTCCAGCCTTCAGTTTGCAGTAAGCATTGATCCTTGTGGCTACAAAGGTGACCTGATTGACTCAGAGGGCTGCAAGGAGGTGCAAGGCTCACCTGATTCACCAGGGCTCTGGGCAATCTGATCTAGTGGAGGACATCCCTGATCACTGCAAGTGCTTTGGACTAGAGGACCTTTGGAAGTCCCTTCTAAGCCAAACCATTCTGTGATTCACTCTGCTGGTGCAGACTAGTGGCCCCCACTCCCACACTGAGGTTCTGTGGGAATGGAGAAAGAGCAAACCTGGGAAAAGTGTGATGGCAGGAGTGACAGTTACAAGGAGCCACAGGGAGAAATATTCTCCTTCCCATTGTTGTTGCTCCTTCTGATGCTGGGGCCCTCTGAGATGGGAGGCACAGGAGGAATTGTATCTCCTTTGTTCTCTCTTTTTCCCTTGATGCTGTGCATCGTTTCCTTTTGTGTGCTAAAGGTTAGAGGAAGGAGAAAGTACTCCTGCAGTGAACAAGGAGACAGAGGTCCAAGGCAGCTGTGGATCCATTCATAACAGGCAGGAGACTAAGAAGCACTAAAAACAAAGTAAAATTAATCACAGGATATATTTGGTTGGAAGAGACCTTGAAGATTATCCAGCCCAACCTTCAACCCAGCACTGAAGGGTCAACACTAAACCACGTCCCTAAGCTCCAGCCCTGCTCACTGCTTAAACAGCTCCAGGGATGGTAACTCCAGCACTGCTCTGGGCTGACCATTCCAGTGGTTGAGAAGAAGTATTTCCTAATATCCAGCCTAAACCTCCACTGATGCAGCTTGAAACCATTTCCTCTGGTCCTGTCACTTGTCACCCAGGAGAAGAGGCTGCCCCCTCCTCGCTCCAACCCCCCTTCAGGGAGTTGTAGAGAGCAATGAGGTCTCCCCCCAGCCACCTCTTCTCCAGACTGACCAACTGTGGTGGTTTAGGCTGGGTGCTGGCCCAGATGCCACTGTGCAGGCCACACCTGGGAGGTCCCAAGGGGTGGGCCCAGCCCAGGGGGTGGTCACAGGGACCAGGTATTCCATTCCTATAATGCCCTGCTCCCCTATAAAAAGGCCATGCGGGGTCTTCACTTCCTCTTTCGTCCCCTGCTGCTGCCTAGGTAACATGGCGTGAGCTGCCTCCCTTGGGCCTGCTCAGGCCTAAGGCTGGGTTGGGGGGGGGGGGGGGAGAAAGAGCCCTGGGGGGGTTTGGGTGTACCCCCAGGTGGGGATGGGATGTTCTTGGGTATGTTCTGGGATCTCTCTCTTTGTCATGGTGCTTGTGGGTCTCTGTAAAACTTTCATTGTTGTTTGTTATTGTTTTCCTATTTAAACTTTCCATCACTTTTTGCAATCCGTTTGTCTGAGTCGTTATTTCTGCCTGTGGTGGGGAGGGGGCCTGCCCCAACCCATTACACCAACCAACCCCAGCTGCCTCAGGTACTCCTCATAGGCCATGTGCTCCAGGCCCTTCACCAGCCTCATGGCCCTTCTGTGGACATGCTCCAGAGTATATCCTTCCTATAATGAGAGGCCCAGAACTGAACACAACACTGGAGGTGTGGTCTCACCTGGGCCGTTTCCCTCCCAGGTGTTTTTCTTCCGCTTAGGAACGATGTTTGTAACCGCTGCTACCAGGACAGAACAGAGAAATCCACTTCTTTTTTTCATTTGGGACTTTTTATTTGAAACTCATTGAAAGACCAGAACAACAGCTTTTATAAAAGGTAACAAAGGATCTTCTGTTGCTTTCAAGTCACGTGTTACTTACAGACAGAAACGATTTCATTCTCAGTAGCTTGTCGCGGTATCGCTCAAAGGCACCTGCCAACAGTGTTGGTTGCACATGCACTGCAGCAATGATGCATGCAAAAGAGGAAATGGGGCACTGCTGTGGTTTGATCACCAGTGTCATTACCCTACCTGTATGTATGAGGATGGCCACTGTACACACAAATGACACAGGCATGCAGCCGCAGAAACCAAGCGTCGCGCTCATCGCCTCTAGTTTGACAACACCCTAGGGAAACGCTCCTCCAGGGGAAACAATCCCAAGTGGTAACTTCTGTTAAAAAGAGCTACATTTAGCCAACTGTCTACTGAACATTTAAAAAAATAGAACAATCCAGTCGGGTTTTTTTGTTCTCCAAGCAGCAAACAACAATTCACCATCTTAAGATTGAGCAACTTGTAAAGAGTAAGACATTGAAACGCAGCCTCCGCGCTCCTCTTCCTCGTACTTACTAAGCTTAGCTTCATTAAGACACCCAGGGACAGGTGGAAAATAATGCATATGATGATCAAATTTTTTCCATTTCCATTAGCTCATCACAAATGTTTTAAAAGTTGGGATTTTTAGCCACCCATGGACTTAAAAGAGACAGGATCTGACCACAGCTCAGGCCGGAAGAGCTGGCGGGCTCAAACCCATACGACGTTGTTTGACTAAGGTACTCAAACAGCAGACATGGAAAACAGGCTTTCATCTCTCCAGCCCAGATTTTTTGATCCATCCCTATTCACATCAGGAACAATTTTGCTAGGGCAAGAGCATTTATTATTAAGTGTTTCACAGAACATGACAGAAGTAATAAAACATTTAGATATTGCTGTATTCTGGCAGATCCCGGCGTAGTCGTATCGCCTTCAGCTTCTCTACTTTAATTTTTGTTCTCAACAGTTCTTCTTCCAGTTGCTGCTTTCTTTTCAAGCCATCCCTTTTCTCCTGGACATACAGACCAATTTTTCTTTGATTTTCTAGTATGATTTGATGCTCCTCTTTCAGCATTTGCAGCATCTGCGGGTCGTAACCATACATCGGTCTAAAGCGTTCCCCAAGCTCAAGCCTAAAGAACTCATCTCTTCTGGGTACAGGAGAGGGAGACATCATGACTCTCATGTCAACTGAAGACACTGATGTGGAAGGAGACCTTTCCATAATATGCACCAATTGGTGTTCCTCCTCTTGTTCCAAGTTCTCGTTTTGCTGGGAGTCTATAAGCAAAGAAGGAGGAGGTTTGACATCCTCTTCTGACTGCAGCTCCATCATGACTGCGGCGGGGTGGTGATCCAGCATTGCCGGTGGTGAGCTGGTGCCAGCAATAGTTTCTTTATCGATATTAGCACTAGAACACACAAAACCACATTTAAATAATCCATTCCAAACTGTTCTTTAAAGGTGCAGCTGGGAGTAACCAGAGCTTCATTTGAAATGCTACTCTGCTATCTCTGCCTAGGACTCTGCTTCGTTACACGCACACCGCCTCTACCCCTCCTTCCTTACGCCACGTGTACACGGCCTTGCCTGGTGCAAATTACACTACCAGGAAGACTGGATGCTTATACAAAAGAGAACCACCCTGGTAGGCCCTTCTGCTGACCCTGGAGAAGCAAGAAGGGCTACTAGTGACAAAGAGAATAAAAGCAAAGCAGTTGCAAGCCATGGAAGTGGTAAAGGAAATCATCTATATAATATCCGATGTTACTTTTAGAGGGCATTCATTTGGACTGGAGTGTGGCAGAAACATTTCCATCTCCCAAACTTATTCACCTCCTCCTGTTCTAATGTTCCCTGAGTCATGCACCCAAGTATCTGGTTTGGGTGGGTTTTTTGTAATGCAAAACAATCACTCAATAACATTCCATTAAAAGCCTTGGGAGAAGAAACCACAGCCCAAATGCTGACCCTGCCACCAGCAGATTAGGGCATCAAGCTAATCTTTCCTCCTTCTCTTTGAATTGGTGATCTCATTTTTCTGAAGCTTCAAGCCACAGAAATGTTTCCATGAAGCACACAGCCCTATAGTTCTGTGCATTTCCAAAGTACAACGCCCACTTGATTCATCTGCCTTTGTGTAAAGCCCTGAGTCAGCAGCACCTCCAATCACCATTTGACATTACATCGCCTTTGATGAGAACACTGGCTCCGGCTTTTCCTGCCACTTCTCTGCCATTGGTCCTGCTTGAAACCCTACACGTCTGCACATCACTCCTTTATCCAGGTAAGGCTTTTTTTTTAAGCCAGATCAGCTGCTGTGTCTACTTCACAGTACAGATCTGCAAAGACTCATTTCAGCATGACTGGCAAGGCAGTGTGGTGTAACACGGGAACAGGAGTGTATTGACTTGGTACTGATACCAATGACACTGCAGCAACCTAAACCATTCTATGAATCATGGCCACGACTGTCTCAGAGACTGTCACTGGTGGCTGCAGATACAGGACATTCCCCAACCCTTGAGGAACTGAGCTGCTGCCAGCAGCTAAAGGCAGCAAGTGGATCCATATCCATGTTTGAGACAACACTCACATGGGGATGCAACCCTGGAGGACCTGAGTTGCTGTCCATTAAATTAGAGGGGTGATGGGAAGTGTAAACTACACTTTTTAAACTCCATGGGAGTGCTGCAATTGACAAACACCATCTAGGTATCAAAACACTGTCCTGGTTAGCAGGAGATGTGGGCTGGCAAGAGATGTGGGTTCAGGCTCCCAGAAGCAAAGGAGAAAATTAATTTGTACATCCTACTTCTCATGTAGATGCACTGACTCCCTCATCAAAAGGTGGCATGATCGCTTCTGCATCTCACACAAGCTCCAAAACTCTTGGTGGAAGAGAAATCAGCAGCCATGGTTGCAATTTTCAAAGGAGCCTGGTTTGGCCTGGCATCCCTTAGCATGGGAGCCTGGTTTGGCCTGGCATCCCTTAGCATGGGAGCCTGGTTTGGCCTGGCATCCCTTAGCATGGGAGCCTGGTTTGGCCTGGCATCCCTTAGCATGGGAGCCTGGTTTGGCCTGGCATCCCTTAGCATGGGAGCCTGGTTTGGCCTGGCATCCCTTAGCATGGGAGCCTGGTTTGGCCTGGCACCCCTTAGCATGGGAGCCTGGTTTGGCCTGGCATCCCTTAGCATGGGAGCCTGGTTTGGCCTGGCATCCCTTAGCATGGGAGCCTGGTTTGGCCTGGCATCCCTTAGCATGGGAGCCTGGTTTGGCCTGGCATCCCTTAGCATGGGAGCCTGGTTTGGCCTGGCATCCCTTAGCATGGGAGCCTGGTTTGGCCTGGCATCCCTTAGCATGGGAGCCTGGTTTAGCCTGGCATCCCTTAGCATGGGAGCCTGGTTTGGCCTGGCATCCCTTAGCATGGGAGCCTGGTTTGGCCTGGCATCCCTTAGCATGGGAGCCTGGTTTGGCCTGGCATCCCTTAGCATGGGAGCCTGGTTTGGCCTGGCATCCCTTAGCATGGGAGCCTGGTTTAGCCTGGCATCCCTTAGCATGGGAGCCTGGTTTAGCCTGGCATCCCTTAGCGTGGAAGTGCGTTTTCTAGAATGAAAGCTTCTCAACACTCAATGGCAGAAAAGTTCAGGAGGGCCAGAGCAATGTATTTTCCAATAATTAACCCTGTCAGCCACCCAAACTACCTCAACTGAAGATTTTAAACCAAATTTCTACAAGTTCACCTGAGGCAGGTGTTGCAAATAGGCCTTTCCTTCATTCCCCGAAGAAAATGCAGGGATAATCTTAATTCTATTTGCTGTTACTTGAGCTGCCTATAGTGTATCAGTTATATCACCTTACTCCCTCCTCCTCATGAGACAAAGCTTCACCTCTTCCTCTATACCCCTCTCTCACATTCCTCTCACTCCTCACACGGAGCACCGGCAGTATTGTCCTGCGCACACATTTGCACTTGTTTTCCCCAGTGCTGACTGTAATTCTGGGTTTCCCCCTCTCCACAACCGCAGCTTCTAGTACAGCTTCCCTCCTCCTCGTTTGCTGGCTCCTGGCCAGCTTCTAGCCTGAGAAAAGTGGAAACAACCAGCTGGAGAAGCAGGTCACTCTGACAAAAGGAAACAGAGAGACACCAGAGAAAGAGTGAGAGAGGTTAAAGAGAAGAAAGGTAAGATTTAATCTAACGTAGACTAGAGCCTCCAGACGGTGAAAAATCCATCTCTTGAAGCAATCTAGACAGAACTAGCAAATTACCAAATCTTCAGGTAACTCTGATGACGCTTTTTCCTTTTTACTGTTTTATTTTTCTTTCCTTGTAAGAGTCATTCTCTGAAGAGGAAAACAATTAGGAGGCAAAGAGAGAAAGAAGCAATTGAGAAACAAAAGAGCCGCCTGTATGGTGGTTACTAACGTCGCTCCTGACAACTTCACTGAAAGAAAGACAAACAACAGTTACCACAACTGGGGGGATGGTGTTTATAACCCTGAAGGCACCCGTGATTCACCAGGTTTTGTTTGATCACAGCAAGCTAGAAATTGCTTAAAGGTGCGATTAAGAATGTGGATCCATCAGAAACTGTAGTTCCCCTCCTACGAAACCTAAACCAGATCCTGGCGAGTTCAAACCCAAAGCCGTGGGTTTGGGAAACTGAGGTAAACTGCAACTCAGTTAAAATGAGAGCCATCAAATAATCATCTGTTTGGGGCGAGGGGGAGGGAGGGATAATTCATCTTTTACATTCTATTCTTCTCCTTCAGTGCACAGTTATTGGCTGTTATTGATAGATGTATTGACTGTTCCCACGACCAACCATTTTGGATAAGCGATAATCGAAGTCAATGCTCCCAGACTCGGGAGGGACTGCAAAAAAAGAGTAGTGCTTCAATTACAGGAGACAAACTATGGACATCATTAGCTCTTAATCACTGACAAAAAAGGGTCAGTGCTTTTTCTAAGCCAATCCACAACCCGAAGTTCTCACACCACCATTTGGTTTTGTTGGGGTTTTTTGGTTGGTTTTGGGTGGGTTTTTTGTAACTCCTCACAAAAGTTGGTAGTCAAGACACTGCAACCTTTATGAGAGCAATTAAAAGCCTCGGTTTGTTCCAGAGAATTCTTTGGAATGGTTCCTTCCAGGGGCATTCACCAGGAGCAGCAGCAGCAGCAGAGCCCCAGTTGCTTCAGACTTCTTTAAGCAGAGGACCCACAACGGCTTATTTTTAGAGGGTCTGGCATGCTGGGATTTAGACAATTGGTACCATTCAGTTCAACCAGTGGCACCACGAATCCAGTTTGGCGTGTGTGCACATGCCAGCTTTCCTGACAGCCTTATGCTGCTGCACCAACTAGCAGCACATCTCATTAAAATACCCAAAGTTTCCTTCCCATTAATCTGCTGGAGAAAATAAGGGAAAAAAAACCACCACCAAAAACCCAGAGCTTTCATAAGGTTGCTGGGGAGTTACTTGACTTCTCCCCCCAACCCCCCTTCTCCCTAGCCTAGTTTTTGTATCTGGAGGAACCAAAACCTGACCCTGGCATTTTTTGATCCCTCAAGGACCAATACAGAACCAGCAGAGTGTTGCAAGTCAGATATGAGGGGCATTAGCCAGCTGTGGGAGAAAGCCTGCACGCTGCCTGCCTGTATTATGTCTGGCTCAAATCTAGACAGTGTGTCTCACTTTAGTGAGCAGTAAAGGGGAGGGGAAAAAAAAAAACCTACAAAAAACAAAACTTCTGGTGCTGTACCTCTCCATTCCTGCCTGCATTTAGACTGCCCACCGCACAAACTACTTGGGAGTTCAGACTGCAATTAGCTTTGCTCCAGTTTCAGGAAGCCACCGTCCATGCAAGGAAAAGTATCAGTTAAAAACAAACATTTGCACTCACAAAGGCACTGTGCTGTGCAGGACTCTTTTTTTCCCCCCTCCCTTTATATTTTTTAAAGGCTTTGGAGCAGTTCAAATGCCACATGAAAACATCTGAGTAAAAGCAGAGGGGAGGGGAAAAAAAAAAAGGTGTGTGGGTAAGGTTTCTCAGCTCTGTCAGCTAACTTTATTAAAAACCCTCTCCAAACTAGTACTAGTTCCATATGTTGCAAAATGACTGCAGTATTACCTTAAATGGAGGAGAATAGCCATCACTTTGCCAGGGTTTGAATAATCTGCCTATTAAAAGGTAGGGGAGGGGTAGAGGTTGGGGCTACTCTTTCTCCCTGGTTCCGTCTTAACCCTCACTTTCCAGAGTACGACAAAGACTCTGAGGCAGGCTTTGAAAAGAGAGAGCTGGGGAATAAAAAGAGAAAAGAAAAGGAAAGGAAAGGAGGGGGGAGAAAAAAAAAAAAAAAGAGAGGAATGAATGCAGTGCTAAGTCACCACAAAGCTTCCTGTAAAACAAAAGCAGCATTATTTTGTCACTGCTCCCCACTTGGTGATTCTTCCCTGCCAAACGTTTCCTGGAGGAGGCTGAACGCAAGCAAAGCATTACGGGGTAGGTAGGAGGCGCCATCATTCGCAGTCAGTAACAGAATAAAAAGGAATTGTCTCACCTTGGAACACTGCTCCTGTCCCTTAAACACACATTGGAAATCTGTGGAATCATCTCCACAACTTTCTTGGTTGGCTCGGAAATGCTGCTTTTACAGTCTGAGTGAGTCTCCTTTTGCTGCAACAGCTCCTGCTTGGCATATTCTTTGAGCCTCTTGTAGAGGGTGCGCAGGCCCTGCGCCGTGCGAGGAGGGCGATCTACTCCGATGGCATTGTAGTTATCAGCTATGATGTCCCAGCACTTGTTTTTTTCCACTATTACGGAGTGCTTATTGGTGTGCTCCTCCAGAATTTTAACGTAGGGCTTCACCAGTTTTAGCAAATCGAGCTTTTCAGACAAGGTGAAATTAGAAGATCTGGCCTTCCCCACCATTGTTAGCTTTGAATTGAGCAGCCGCTCCTGGAGCCACCATGCAGTCCCTAGCTCCGCTCAGCTCTTTTTCACAAACAGAAAAAGATCAGGCTTAACTAGGCTAGTCTCATTTAGGCCCACGCCTACAAGGGAGGGTTTATTAAAATTCCTTCAGCTTAAGCTGACGCAGGTTCAGGAAATCTGCTTAAGCCAAGCCTGACCTACATAAGGCTTCAGACTGAAGAAGACGAGAAGAAACAAGCAAAAATACACTTTTGTATGAAGAGCCCGGGCACACGCGGGATTTAAAGGCATAAAGGTTTAACGATTAGCACGTTACCCAGCTAAAAATTACCTAATTTAGCCTGAGTAACAAGCTCTGACACATCTCCCTCGCTCTCTCGCACTGGAACCGCGCTGGGGGTGATTTTTACACCGTAACGCCGTCCCCCGACCAAAGCCGCGGCGGCTTTGTGCAGCGCGGCCGAGCGTTTCGGGGCGCGGGAGGCGGGCGGCGGAGCGGCGCGGCGCGGCGCGGGCGGCGTGTGTAGCGAGCTCCCCGAGAGAGCCCCCGGCCGCCGCCGCCGCCGCGCTCCCGCCGCCATTTGCATAATGCTGGTCCTGCTGTCAATCAGGGCCGCCGGCTCCTCCAGCCGGCGAGGTTACGCTCAGGCTTCGCCGCAAAGCTCGGCTTCTCCTGCACTCGGCCGCCCGCTCCCGCCACCGGGGGCTTCTTAAAGAGGCCGCTTCACTCGGCGGCCCAGCCTGCCGGGCGAGCCGGAGAGACGGCAAGGAGCCGCCGTGCCGGCCCTCCACCGGCGTTTCCCGGTGCCTTCGGGCCGCGGCTGTGCCCTGCGGCACCACCCAGGCCCTTCGCCGCCCCTGTCCGCGCCCTTAGGCCCGCCGGAGCGGGACAGGGGCACGGCCAGAGCCAGCAGCAGTAAAGGCTACAGGCAGCCGAGAGAGATTGAGCGAGCGCGCTGCAGCGCCCGGATACAGGGATTTGCATTGTACCCACCAGCAAACAACCCCCTTTGAATCATCATGCTGCCAGGCGTGCTTGCGGGCTAAAAATCTGGGGTGCTTCGGCGGCTTTTTATTGTTGTGGGTTTTTTTACTAACGAGGTGCATGCTCTGGGGGTCCATTTCTACTGTTCGCTCCAAAGCGGCGCCTTAAGCCAAGACTTCCCATAGCAAGGCTGTTAAATTCCGGTGGTCTAAACCAAACCCAACACATCGGGAGAAAGGACAAGCTGCAGCTCTAAGGAAAAGGGACCTGGAAGAGGAAAAAGCAAACCCCCAAGTTTCACTCCTAAGGAGTGGAGGGGAAACAAACAGCAGTGGGGAGGGTAGTGGCAGCAGCTCCGCAAGCTCAACGTGTTCAGCCTTGAAAAGGAGCAGCCTCGAAGGGGGATGGGGGGGTGAAGGAAAGAGAAATCTAATTATAGTTTGAGATCTCTCCGGGCTATAAAGATCTAGGTATAAACTTGTTTGCTCTAAGGGGAAGGGAAAAAAAAAAACAACCCAAAAAAAAAATCCCCCAAAGCAACCTCAAAGCAGACACAAGCCGTATTCAAAACAAGAATGCAAACTAAACAAAGGGAGACTTTTAACTGCTACAAATCAATTAGCGTTTAGCATAACGAGCACGTTGGGAAGCGGTTGGGAGACTTGGCTGGGCCCTGCCACCTCCCGAAAGTGCGAGCAGTCCACTTCGTCGCGATTCCTTTCGAGCCAAGTTTAAATAAAGCATTTTATAGGCTGAAGTCCATTTGAGAAAGGAAATACTCATGTGGTTAGGGAGCCCTGTGTACGAACCAGCGCCTTTAAATGCCTAATCCTCGTTCCCCCACACTTTGCACTTTACCAATGTTAAGAGCAGTAAGCTGCTGGCTATCTTCTGGGGTTGGGTTGATTTTCTTTTCCTTTTTTTGTTAATATAATTTCTGCACTTGGTTTTGGGTTGTTTGGGGGTTTTTTTCACTAATTGGAAAACCAAGAACTGAGTATGCCTCAGTCTGGACTCTGGCAGAAGAATGACACTTAAGGAATCACAGGTGAGCCTAGGCCGTGCCCTCTGCTGTTAAAGCTCTTGCAGAGCCCCCAGTCTCTTTAGTGACCAAAAGAAAGAAGGCAGTGTTAGATTGTGGGATTAAAGGCTCCTCCCCACACACCACCAGAGTCAGGCAGGAGACCTCCAATAACCCAACTGAAGGAAACTGAGCCCTCAGCCCAGCTGCTCCCAGGGCTGTCTGAAATACAGCAGCCCAGCAGAGAGATCCAGATGGAATGAGGTTCTCTCTACATCACCTTACAGACTGAAGGAGGGGGTTACTGCCCACTGGGTAGGGGACTCATGCCAGCATGAGTATTTGGGATTGCTGAAGGCATAGTACTGGATATTTTGAGGAAGAACCATAGACAGGAAAAGGGAGGAAGGACAGTGGGTTGGGGCAAAACACACGTAGGAAAATACTGGGGGGAAGAAAGGATAAAGGGGGCCAGGTGCATGCAAACAGATGCTGCTCATTATGGTGGTCTAGCTGTGCCCTGTACCTATTCACCACAGTTCATCCATACCTTCTTGTTAAACTACATTTGTAACTCACTCTCTGGGTGCAGGGATTCTCTACTCTGTGTGCATGACTCTTATGTGGAAGCGTAAGCGCCAGCAACCGGAGTTGTACCACAGGTCACGGGGGCCTGCGAACACAAACTGGAGCCCATGCCTGTGTCAGTGTGTGCTGGCTGGCAAACAGCAAGTCAGACTAGTCAGCAAGTAGGCTTGGGAGCCAAGAATTGGAGCAACTGTCAGTCTGGACCAGATGCTGGAGAAACCAAAAGCTACTGGACAAACCCGGGGAACTGGCCACTGGTAAGGTCATAAATGCACACCAGCTGCCAGAGTGCCCCAGTGCAGGCTTGTGAGGCAACTGGGAGACCAGGGGCTTCAGGGAGCAGCTCCCAAGCAGAGTAAGAGCGTAGCAAGAGTCTGAGCCCTGCTGGGGGATCCATGGTGTCCATGTGTATTTCCCACAACAGGCTTTCATCCCAGTCAGCCAGTGCATGGAAAGGGTGAGGCCACCCATGCCGCTTGTGTTTGCAGCAGTGCTGCATGTTCTGCATGGCTGGCCCTGCCTCTATGAAGTGGCTACACCTGCCCGGGGGCCTCTTGGGAATACATCCTGTGGTCCTGGCCACGAGAAGCTGCAGCAGTCTCCTCTACACTGGGCTACCAGACGTAGCACCTCCTGCTCCAGGCCTACCTAAACTTGTGTTATTCTAGCATCTCATTGCTTAATGTTGCTAGAGAGAGCAAGTTTCCACACTCGTGTAATTACAGCAGAATACCACTACAAAGAGTCCTTTAGAGCAAGTGCCTAAAGGAATCAGTCTGAATTGCATATTGTTCTGCAGCAGCATAACATAACCCTTGTGAAAACGAAGCTGGCTGCCAACAAAGATGGGGTTTTTTTCCTTCCCCCCTTTTAAAATAGCTCTGCTCCTCTGCCTAAGGCCATGGCAGTGCTTGGGTGAGAAATCACAGAAGGTGAGAAGCATGGATATGGATATTAATGTTAGATGTAGTGTCTCTGAGCTAAAACAATAGATGTAGTTCCAAGACAATTATAAAAGAAGTGTTGCCACGGCCCACCTTTCATCCTGCACCTTCCACCAACACTAACATTAATGCAGCACAGAGCACAGCCAGCTCAGGGAGATGATCCAGCTATGGACTAATCCATTTCTTTTCTTTTGTTTCTATTTGGTTTGGTTTTTTTTTTTTTTGTGGCAAGCATAGAATTTAATCATAGAGTGCCAGGTTGGAAGGAACCCCAAGGATCATCTGGTCCAACCTTCCTAGGTGGAGGTAGAGGTGAAATGTGATGGCCCAGCACCCTCTCAGGCTGAGTTCTAAAGCAATTATGAACATATAGGAAGTCAACATAAATTAAGGACATGGCCAAAACAGGAGTATCTGCCTGCCCCCAGCCCTGTCATGTTCCTGCCCCTTCACTGTACCAATAGGTGCACTCACAAACACTCTGAGCAAGTCAACTGATTTGTCTCCAAATCAATCATTTCTTCCTTAGCTGAATTAGCTTTGGTCACCTAATCCAGTATCAAAGTATCAGTCAGGGTTAGAAGGGACCACAAGGATCATCTAGTTCCAAGCCCCCTGCCATGGGCAGGGACACCCCACACTAGATCAGCCTGCCCAGAGCCTCATCCAGCCTGGCCTTAAACACCTCCAGGGATGGGGCCTCAACCACCTCCCTGGACAACCCATTCCAGGGCTTCACCACTCTCATGGGGAAGAACTTCCTCCTCACCTCCAGCCTGAATCTCCCCACCTCCAGCTTCATGCCATTCCCCCCAGTCCTATCACTGCCTGAGATCCTGAGCAGTCCCTCCCCAGCCTTCTTGGAGCCCCCTTCAGATCCTGGAAGGCCACAATGAGGTCACCTGGGAGCCTTCTCTTCTCCAGACTGAACAGCCCCAACTCCTTCAGTCTGTCCTCACAGGAGAGGTGCTCCAGCCCTCTGCTCATCCTCCTGGCCCTTCTCTGGACACCTTCCAGCACCTCTAGATCCCTCTTGGAATAGGGGCTCCAGAACTGGAGGCAGTAGTCCAGGTGGGGTCTCACCAGAGCTGAGCAGAGGGGGAGAATCCCCTCCCTGGCCCTGCTGGCCACACTTCTCTTGCTGCAGCCCAGGCTCTGCTTGGCTTTCTGGGCTGCAAGTGCACACTGAGAGCTCCTGGTGAGCTTCTCCTCCCCCAGCACCCCCAAGTCTCTCTCCTCAGGGCTGCTTTCCAGCCAGTCCCTGCCCAGCCTGGATTTGTGCCTGGGGTTGCAGGACCCTGCCCTTGGTCTTGTTGAACCTCCTGAGGTTGGCTTGTGCCCACCTCTCCAGCCTGTCCAGGTCCCTCTGGATGGATCCCTTCCCTCCAGCCTGTCTGCTGCACCACACAGCTTGGTGTCAATATGCCATGGATAAATAACTTGCACAGCAGAAGTAGACTGAAAAAGCTTCTTCAGATTCTTATCTAGAGCATTTCAGGAATATGGTTTGCAGTGCACCCTACAAAATCTTTTGCTAGCATAACTGAGGGGAGAGCAAGCCACAGGGGGCAGGAAGGAAATTCTGGTCACTGCTGAAGAGAATAGCCAGCCATGCACCCCTCCTATCATTACCTTCTGCACCTCTTGTTTTAATACCAGGTACAGTTTACAGCTTATTGTCCCTTCATATTTTCAAGGTGGAATTCACTAACCTCTCATGAAAAGTCTCAGTTTCATTTTTTTGTTGTTCTTGCTGTAAATTTGCTTCATTCTTCCCTTAAAAGCACACAAACAGATGCTTCCCAATTTAAATGTTAATATTAAAGCCTCAGTTTCCAAATGTTTGTATTTGGACATCCATATCAAGTGGGAGCTCTGAGAGTAAATCAGAGTATTTCTCTAAGGAAAGGAAGATCAGCCTGGTTACTCAAATACCAAGCACCAGCCCTCTGCTAAGCTTGCAGAGCTTCACCAGCTGGGAAGACAGACTGAAGACTACAGGTAACAGGTTCAGGTTTTTGCTGTGGAAAAGTCTAGAAATAAAACCTTGAAAATAATACAATTTGTGTATTGTGGAGAGCTATGAATCATAGAATCATGGACTTGTACAATGGCCCTCAGATATCATCCACTCCAACCTCCCTGCCACAGGCAGGGACACCTCTCTACCACACTTGGCTGCTCAAGGCCTCATCCAACCTGAACTTGAACACCCCCAGGGAGGAGGCAGCCACCACCTCCCTGGGCAACCTGTTCCAGCACATCCACACACCCATACTGAAGAACTTCTTCCTAAGATCCAGCCTAAACCTACTCTCCCTCAGCTTCAAACCATTCCTCCTTGTCCTGTCTCTAGACACCCTCAGGTGAAGTCCCTCTGCAGCCTTCCTCTAGGATCCCTTCAGCTATTGGAAGGCAGCTCTGAGGTTCTCCTGGTGTCTTCTCCAGGCTGACCACCCCCAGCTCCCTCAGCCTATCCTCACAGCAGAGCTGCTCCAGCCTTTGGATCATCTTTGTGGCTCTCCTCTGGACTCACTCCAGCAGCTCTGTGTCCTTATGCTGGGGACACAAGAACTGGAGGTAGTATTCAAGGTGGGGTCTCAGCAGAATAGAGTCAAGGGGCAGAGTCCCCTCTCTTGCCCTGCTGCCCACACTCCTCCTGATGAATCAGAGCTATTACATAGTCAAGGATTAAAGTAGCCAAATGACTCCAAATTGCTGAAAACACTCAATGGGCCCAAATTTGGAAGTGACAGATTTGTATCATGGCAAGTAACTGTGCCAAGTGACACATGTACATTTTGGCACATTATGAGACAGAGCACCCTGTCAAGGAGATTAGGGACTGAATTAAGGGAGAGGAAGGATCCTTTGTCACACAGACCTGAGGAAGAGTCTCTCCATGTCAGACATGTGAAAAATAATTAGGGGTGGGGGAGGGAGGGAATAAATCACTGCAAGGTACATGATTCAAAGACAAAAAGCATCTGAGAGAATCAAGCATGTTTGAAGAATGTATCTTGAGAGATGTAGTTTGGTTCAGGCAGCTATGAATGTTGAAGGGAACACCACCCAGCTTAAGTGATACAGCCTGTGACCTTCTAATGCAAATCAACAGATAAAGGATTCCTAACTTCTGTGAAGTGGGCTGCAGAATAAATCTGAAGGAAGTCTGTTCATATTTAATAATGTGCAAGAAAGCCAGCTCTGCAGAGACCTGAATCACAGTGTCACAGTATCACCAAGGTTGGAAGAGACCTCAAAGATCATCAAGCCCCACCTGTCACCACAGACCTCATGATTAAATCATGGCACCAAGTGCCATGTCCAGTCCCCTCTTGAACACCTCCAGGGATGGTGACTCCACCACCTCCCTGGGCAGCACATTCCCATGGCGAATGACTTGCTCAGTGAAGAACTTTCTCCTCACCTCCAGCCTAAACTTCCCCTGGCACAGCTTGAGACTGTGTCCTCTTGTTCTGCTGCTGGTTGCTTGAGAGAAGAGACCAACTCCCTCCTGGCTACAACCACCCTTCAAGGAGTTGTAGACAGCAAGAAGGTCTCCCCTGAGCCTCCTCTTCTCCAGGCTAAGCAACCCCAGCTCCCTCAGCCTCTCCTCACAGGGCTGTGCTCAAGGCCTCTCCCCAGCTTTGTTGCCCTTCTCTGGACACCTTCCAGCATCTCAACATCTTTCCTAAACTGAGGGGCCCAGAACTGGACACAGGACTCAAGGTGTGGCCTAACCAATGCAGAGAGCAGGGCACAATGACTTCCCTGCTCCTGCTGGCCACACTATTCCTGATGCAGGCCAGGATGCCATTGGCCTTCTTGGCCACCTGGGCACACTGCTGGCTCATGTTTAGACGGCTGTCAATCAGCACCCCCAGGTCCCTCTCTGTTTGGCAGCTCTCAGCCACTCTGACCCCAGCCTGTAGCACTGCATGGGGTTGTTGTGGCCAAAGTGCATCACCTGCCACTTGGATTTGTTGAAAGCCATCCTGTTGGACTCTGCCCATCTGTCCAGTCGGTCGAGGTCCCTCTGCAGAGCCCTTTGGCCCTCTAACTGACCAACATCTGCTCCCAACTTGGTGTCATCTGCAAACTTGCTGATGACTGACTCAATCCCCTCATCCAGATCATCAGTGAAGATGTTAAAGAGGATGGGGCCCAGTACTGATCCCTGGGGGACACCACTGGTGCCTGGCTGCCAGCTGGCTGTGGCACCATTCACCACCACTCTCTGGGCTCGGCTCTCCAGCCAGTTCCTAACCCAACACCAGCATTTCCAAGCACCTAGGAGCCTGAAAAATCTTAAGAGGGCGATTGCAGATGTGAATCAAAGGTGCAGGGAAACTCTGAGTCTCCTGTGCTTCTGAGAAACTGTGAGAAGATCCAGCAGCTCGGATGGGCTGTGGCACACACCACTGAATATACTGGGCTACACTGTCAGCAGAAACATTTGGCAAGTACTGAGACAGTTGCTCACTCTTGCAAATGAATCCAGCAGCTGCATAAGTTGACTTGAGCATCTATAGGTGGTAAGGGCTGCAAAAGTTCCATTAGGTCATCATACAGCCCTCTGTACTGCCACAACAGCAAGAGAGTGCCAGGTCATTTGATCTGCCTGTCTTAAGAGCCTGCTGCAGCAAAGGGTGGGTGAGAAAGTTTTCCATTCCAAAGGCTTCTCACAGGGACAGTTGTTTCGTGGGTTGTTGCCAAAACTAAGGGTTGCAGGCATGAAGCAGAGGGTTCATAGATTCATAGAATGGTTTGGGTTGGAAAAAGAGCTTAAAGATCCTCTAGTTTCACAGGACACCTTCCATTTGAACAGGTTGCTCAAGGCCTCATCCAACCTGCCCTTGAACATCTCCAGGGAGGGGACAGCGTTGAAGAGGACAAAGTCTTGTGAGCCAGAAGTTGCAATCAATGAGCCAGGAATAATAGTACCATAGAATTGTTAGGGTTGGAAGGAACCCCAAGGATCAGGCAGTTCCAACCCCCCTGCCATGGCCAGGGACACCTCACACTACAGCAGCTTGCTCACAGCCACATCCAGCCTGGCTGCAAACACCTCCAAGCAGGAGGCTTCCACCACCTCCCTGGGCAACCTGTGCCAGGCTCTCACCACCCTCATGGGGAACAACTCCTTCCTAACATCCCATCTCAATCTACCCACATCTAGTTTTGTTCCATTCCCCACAGTCTTATCCCTCCCTGACACCCTCAAAAGTCCCTCCCCAGCTTTCTTGGAGCCCCCTTCAGATACTGCAAGGCCACAGTGAGGTCTCCTCAGAGCATTCTCCAGACTGAAGAGCCCCAACTCTCTCAGCCTGTTGTGTTTCAAATAGCTTTCTCATATCACTTGATTTCTTTTCTTGTCTTTAACAACACTTTGACCATCACTTTTGCACTTCCTTGCTTTTACCCCTGCTGTACCTGGACCTCTCAGTCCACTTCTTCCCTTTCTCCTGCACAATTATGTCCGAGCATTTCTAAACCTCTGTCCTGCAGCGGGTGTGGGGAGAGCAAGGGGAAGCTTTATCTCTTTTTGTCTGCATCTATTTCTGTGATCACTCTCCAGCACATATTAACTGCGAACATCTAATAGTTCTTGCAGCTGCTGGAAGAAGAAGGGTGTGTACATCTCATGACAAGCAGGGAAAACAGAGACATTAACAGAGTAGTCATTACTTTTACACCACTCTCCTGAAACTAGCCTGAATTACACATGGCCTGCTCCAGGGCTCTTAGCTAAAATTCCAAGCATAAAAGCCAGCTACACTTCCATGCCCTCAGCTGATGTAAGGCATTCCATCAATGTATAGCCCACCAAAATAAGGAATACTCAAGTTAGACAAAGAAAATATCTCCCCCATGCCAAGTAATTAATCTTCATCTCAGTCTGACAGTCCTGGGCACACACATACTCAGACCCATAACCATGCTTCAAACTAAATCTGGCTTAAAGGACTCTGAGTTATAATACTGAGGGACTTCACAGCACCAGGAATTAGCTCTTCAATTGATAAGTCATGTCCTTAAAGACAATAAAAGCTAAATACACCATTCTTCACAAAAGCAGGAGTGCATCCAGTTGTATCTTCTCTGATCCTCTCTTCCAACAAGCTTTTGCAGAGAATCAATAAAGTTGGAAAAGACCTCAGAGATCATCAAGTCCAACCTATCACCCAATACCTCCTGACTACTAAACCATGGCACCAAGTGCCACATCCAATCCCCTCTTGAACACCTCCAGGGATGGGGACTCCACCACCTCCCTGGGCAGCACATTCCAGTGACGAACGACTCTCTCGGTGAAGAACTTTCTCCTCATCTCCAGCCTAAACATCCCTTGGCACAGCTTGAGACTGTGTCCTCTTGTTCTGGTGCTGGTTGCCTGGGAGAAGAGACCAACCCCCAGCTGGCCTCAGCCTCCCTTCAGGTAGTTGTAGATGGCAGTAAGGTCTCCCCTGAGCCTCCTCTTCTCCAGGCTAAGCAACCCCAGCTCCCTCAGCCTCTCCTGACCCCTCCCCAGCCTTGTTGCCCTTCTCTGGACACCTTCAAGTGTCTCAGTGTCCTTCTTAAATTGAGGGGCCCAGAACTGGACACAGGACTCAAGGCTAATGACTGATCAGAAGCAGCCAAGAAATACAGAGAGACTTGAAAGTGTGATTTCTTCTCAGGAAGTTTTGCTTAAATTCTTAAATCCCCATGAACAAGACTGCCTCTGGAAAAAGAAATGGTGTAAGAGAAGCCAAGGTTCTGCACTTCTCCCATCTTTTCTTAGAGAGAGAGTATGCTTTTAAATACTAACCTCAAAATACTTCCCCCACCACTCTTCCCTGCAGCTGACATTAAAGCAGCTCTCTCTCCATTGGTCTAATTTGGCTCAGAGTGGCTATTTTTAGGACAGTGAGATAGCCATCTTATCACTACCTTGTTGATTTTGGGAAAGTCATATTGTGACACAGCTTCTGTTCCATGGGAAAACTCAAGGCCCAAAGCCAAAAGCGGGGACTGAACTCTAGTTATGCTGGCATGGCAACAAAGTGGATCCAAACAATAAGTACAGCCACAGAAAGGTTTGGCAACTATCTGTGAAGGGATCCAGGCCAACTCTGTGCTAATACTTACAACAGATGAAAAAAAGTCTTCTGGTTCCCTTCAATAAGGCATTTCTTGCCCTTCCACCTGAGAGCTACATTCTCTCCACTTTTTAGCCTGGAGAAGAGGAGGCTCAGGGGAGACCAGTCATCAGCCTTGAGTCCTGTGTCCAGTTGTGGGCTTCTCAATTTAAGAAGGACATTGAGACTCTTGAGTGTGTCCAGAGAAGGGCAACAAAGCTGGGGAGGGGTCTGGAGCACAGCCCTGTGAGGAGAGGCTGAGGGAGCTGGGGTTGCTTAGCCTGGAGAAGAGGAGGCTCAGGGGAGACCTTACTGCCATCTATAACTCCCTGAAGGGAGGCTGAGGCCAGCTGGGGGTTGGTCTCTTCTCCCAGGTGCCCAGCACCAGAACAAGAGGACACAGTCTCAAGCTGTGCCAAGGGATGTTTAGGCTGGAGGTGAGGAGAAAGTTCTTCCCAGAGAGAGAGAGAGATTGGCCATTGGAATGTGCTGCCCAGGGAGGTGGTGGAGTCACCATCCCTGGAGGTGTTCAGAAAGGGATTAGATGTGGCACTTGGTGCCATGGTTTAGTTGATTGGATAGTGTTGGGTGACAGGTTGGACTTGATGATCTCTGAGGTCTTTTCCAACCTTATTGATTCTATGATTCATATCCACTGGAGACAGTAGAGCTGGGAGAAGGAAAAAGAAATACCCCAGCACACACTGAATGAGGACTTCCCAAAGAGTGGAAGAGAAAAACATCCAAGACATTTCCATGGCCATGTGTTTCTCTCTCTTGCCCATCTTCATCCCTTAACACACACATGAGCTGATAATAAATGTTGAGAATCAGGAAGAAACTTCCCTCAGAATGAATTGGGAGACTGAAAGAATTATTACTGCCACAAGTGAGTCCTTGAAAGTAGTCTCTGTACAGAGCTAAGCTCCTCACTTTTAAAAGTTCCAGTATTAGGTTTTCAGTACAACCAAAGCAAGGTGCAAAGAATACATGAAAAACACTCAGAAACATCTGTGGAGAGATAGGGTGAACAAAGTAACCCTTCTGTGATAGACTCTTACTACAACCTCTCTTCACCATAGGCTCAAAGATAGTACTTGAGAATGGCTTCTGACAAAGTTCTTCTTGGAAGACACCTTCACAGATGTTAGTGATGGATGAAAGGAAAAAGTGCTCCTGAACTGAAAACCAAACAGGAGGTGAGCTGGAGCAGACTCAGACTGCATACCCAGCTTTCCTGGCTCACCTGCATGAGGTTCAGACAATGAGGTCACAGAACAAGAAGAATGTTGTATCTAGGTGTACAGGTGAAACAGCTGATCATTTCCACACACAGAATGGCTCAGGGTGGAAGGGACCTTAGAGATCATCTAACCCCAACCTCCCTGCCATAGCAAGGAACACCTCTCAGCTACACCTGGTGGCCCAAGTCCTCGTCCAGTCTGGTCTTAAACACCTCCATGAAGGCATCCACAAACTCTCTGGGCAACCTCTTCCAGCAACTCACCACCCTCATACTGAAAAGCTTCTTCCTAAGATCCAGTCTAACCATACTCTCCCTCAGCTTCAGACCATTCCCTCTTGTTCTGTCTCTAGACACCCTTAGGAAAAGATCCTCTCCAGCTTTCCTGCCTTCAAGTATTGGAAGGCAGCTCTTCTCCAAGATGAACAACCCCAGCTCCCTCATAGCAGAGGTGCTCCAGCATCTTGGTGGCCCTCCTCTGGACTTGCTCCAACAGCTTTGTCCTTCTTAAGATGGGGACACCACGCTATAGTAAGCCCAAAGTATACACCAAAGTATATGTAGTAAGACCAAAGGAAAAAACAGAGCAGCATTCTCCTAGATTAAAAACTACCATCAGAAAGCAAGCTGCAGATAATAAACATGAATTAAATTCAGTAGGGATATCTGTCACACAAGTAAAGACTAAAAATGCTAAGCTGAAGGAGGCAATGTTGCAGGTAAACCCCTCAGTTCTGGCCAATCCCACTTGCTAGCAACACTGAGGAAATAACTAAGTACAGTTGAGAGATTTGCCTGTCCAGTGTTTCTTCAGAATCACAGAATCAGCCAGGTTGGAAGAGACCTCCAAGATCATCAAGTCCAACCTATCACCCAGCACCATCTAATCAGCCAGACCATGGCACCAAGTGCCTCATCCAAGCTCTTCTTAAACACCTCCAGGGATGGTGACTCCACCACCTCCCTGGGCAGCACATCCCAATGGCCAGTCTCTCTGGGAAGAATTTCTTCCTTCTCACCTCCAGCCTAAACTTCCCCTGGCACAGCTTGAGACTGTGTCCTCTTGTGCTGGTGCTGGGTGCCTGGGAAAAGAGACCAACCCCCCTGGCTACAACCTCCCTTCAGGGAGTTGGAGAGAACAAGAAGGTCTCCCCTGAGTCTCCTCTTCTCCAGGCTAAGCAACCCCAGCTCCCTCAGCCTCTCCTCACAGGGCTGTGCTCCAGACCCCTCCCCAGCCTTGTTGCCCTTCTCTGGACACCTTCCAGCAGCTCAACATCTTTCTTGAACTGAGGAGCCCAGAACTCCAGGTGTGGCCTAACCAGTGCTGAGTACAGGGGTTTGCCCCTAGCTTTCTTTTAGGTCCCTTTAAGTACTGAAGGGCCACCACAAGGTCTCCCTGGAGCCTTCTCTTCTCCAGGCTGAACAACTCCAATGCACTCAGAGCCCAGACTCACAGATTCAATTTGGTTTGGTTTTTGATGTTCCTTTGTTGTTGCTTATAGGCCCTCAGAATTCCAGGAGGCCAAGCAGAAACCAAGCAGTTCTAAGAGCTGCCACAGTACCCTGCCAAAGATGTTTTTTGTTTTCAATTACTGTTCCATGGTTTAAGCATGGTAAAAGTCACTTCCATTTTGAAGGAGCATGCAGCCTTATCTGACAGAATTCTCTGGAGGCATGTGGGGGGAAAAAGCACTAAAGACAAAATCAGATCTTTTACCCCCCACACACACATCCTTTGGCAGTGTCAACAAGTGCTGTATTCTGCATGCAAAACAGAGGTACCAAAGAGAGTGCCCCATGCTCTTTGCTCTGAAAGAACAAGCAAACACTGCTTCATAGAGCAGGAGTAAAGTTCACTTTCCTACATGTAGAGAGATGTATTGACAGGAAAACATCATTTTCCACTATTCACAACTCATGATCATGGTCAGTAAGCTGCCTGTTGAGTATCTTACACACTGTCTTAGAAATCACAACACACAGATAGGGTTTCACTACACAACAGTTCACAGAATGCTGGGGGTGTAGGATGGGACCTCAAAAGATTCCAACCACCCTGCAAAGCAGCACACTCAGGCAGAACACTCAAGAATGCATCCAGGTGGGTTTTGAATGTTTCCAGAGAAGGAGACTCCACAACCTCTCTGTGCAGTCTGCTCCAGGGCTCCAGCACCCCACAGTAATGAAGTT
The DNA here is from genome assembly GCF_014839835.1 of Dryobates pubescens. NCBI lineage: Eukaryota > Metazoa > Chordata > Aves > Piciformes > Picidae > Dryobates > Dryobates pubescens. The sequence continues at coordinate 27,564,039 of NC_071625.1, read as the reverse complement.
TCACCTCATGCTGAGATGAAATTTCCTTGTGGCTGAGTTTATGCTCATTGCCCCTTGACCTGTCACTGTGTATCTCTGAAAAGAGCCTGGATCCATCCTCCTGGCAGCCACCCTTCAGGTAGCTGTAGACATTCATCAGGTCCCCTCTCAGCCTACTCTTCTCCAGACTAAGCAGCCCCAGGGCTCCCAGCCTTTCCTCTTAAGAGAGATGCTCCAGTCCCTTAACCATCCTCATAGCTCTCTTTGGAACTCTCTCCAGCAGTTCCCTGTCCCTCTTGAAGTGGGGAGCCCAGAACTGGACACAATATTCCAGATGTGGTCTAACTAGGGCTGAGTAAAGGGGGAGGAGAACCTCCTTTGACCTGCTGGCCACACTCTTAAGGCACTCAAGTATACTATTGGCCTTCTTAGCCACCAGAGCACAGTGGCCACAATCTTACTAAAACAGCTTTAGAACTAACCTCATCTGATAAAATTACTGAGTCCCTTACACTTGGCTTTTATAAGTGAGATTTTTAGGGGGATGGGGGGAAGAGTTTCTTTTCAAAAGCAGCCTAGAACAGCAAGTCTGTTTCCAGACAGATCTGCTCTAACTTTGAGGTTGATGTTACCTAATCAAATCCTTACTTGTCTCCTCCAGGAAATGGACACCATGTGTCAGGGAAGGCCTTTTGAAAGCATGCAGAGGCTTTTCAGGGCTGGGTTTCAGGCAGATTAGCTCTGTGAACAGTGCAGTTGTCCAGTGGGCCACAGGTGTTGCACAAGAATCTCAATGGAAACTGGGGTATTTGTTTACATCTTACACTGTGGGACTGGAAACTCAAACACAGCAGCTTTGGGCACCACATAAAGCTAACAGTTGCAGTCTACATGAACTGTGTTAGTTTGGTTTACTGCCTGCCTAGCAGACACACAGACTTTTTCAATCTTTCAATTATTTCTGTGCTCCTTTAACAGAAAAGTGTTTGCAGAGACTGGCAGTCAGATGTAATGCCATCCCAATCTTAACCACAGAATGGTTCAGGTTGGAAGGGACCTCAGAGATCATCTACTCCAACCACTGCCATGGACAGGGACACCTCTCAGCTAGACTCAACTGCTCAAGGCCTCATCCAGTCTGGCTTTGAACACTTCCAGGGAAGAGGCATCCACAACCTCCCTGGGCAGCCTGCTCCAGAGTCTCACCACCCTCACATGAAGAACTTCTTCCCAAGATCCAGTCTCACCCTGCTCTCCCTCTGTTTCAATCCATTCCCCCTTGTCCTGTCTCTAGATTCCCTCATGAAAAGTCTCTCTGCAGCCTTCCTGGAGGATCCCTTCAGCTACTGGAAGGCAGCTCTAAGGTCCCCATGGAGTCTTCTCTTCCCCAGGCTGAACACCCCCAGCTCCCTCAGCCTATCCTCACAGCAGAGCTACTCCAGCCCTTGGATCCTTTGTGGCCTCCTCTGACTCATTCCAGCAGCTCTGTGTCCTCCTTCTGCTGGGGGCACCAGAACTGGAGGCAGGATTGGAGGTGAGGTCTCACAAGAACAGAGTCAAGGGGCAGGATCCCCTCTCTTGTCCTGCTGATTCAGGCTTTCACAACTGGTTTCCATTACTTCTGAACTGCATACCAAAACCAGCTTTGACAAAACAATTTCATTTCACACTACAAAGGAAGTTCTGGTTTACATCATCTACATAATTGCTACATCAGCACTAATGAGTAGCAGACAAAAGTGATGTGAAGGGTAGAGACTATCTTGGAAAACCTAAGTTCTTAAGAAATTACTTCAGTTTAAGGTGGCCTCCATTCAGGAGAATATTCACAGTACAATGGTTGCATCACCACTGATCCTGATGACACCCTCAGGGAGGAGGCATCCACAGTCTCCTTGGGCAACCTATTCCTATTAGTCTGGATAAACTATAGTACTCTTATGGAAGGTGGCAAGAAGGCCAAGGGCATCCTGGCCTGCATCAGGAACAGTGTGGCCAGCAGGAGCAGGGAAGTCATTCTGCCCCTGTGCTCAGCACTGGTTAGGCCACACCTTGAGTCCTGTGTCCAGTTCTGGGCCCCTCAGTTTAGGAAAGATGCTGAGATGCTGGAAGGTGTCCAGAGAAGGGCAACAAAGCTGGGGAGAGGTCTGGAGCACAGCCCTGTGAGGAGAGGCTGAGGGAGCTGGGGTTGCTTAGCCTGGAGAAGAGGAGGCTCAGGGGAGACCTTCTTGCTCTCTACAACTCCCTGAAGGGAGGTTGTAGCCAGGTGGGGGTTGGTCTCTTCTCCCAGGCAGGCAAGCAGCACCAGAACAAGAGGACACAGTCTTAAGCTGTGCCAGGGGAGGTTTAGGCTGGAGGTTAGGAAGAAATTCTTCCCAGAAAGTGAGATTGCTCACTGGAATGTGCTGCCCAGGGAGGTGGTAGAGTCACCATCACTGGAGGTGTTTAGGAGGAGACTGGATGGGGTGCTTGGTGCCATGGTTTAGTTGATCAGATGGTGCTGGGTGATAGGTTGGACTCAAGGTCTCTTCCAACCTGGTAAATATTATTCTATTCTAAGACACAACTAACTGGCTTTTAAACCATCAACTCTTCCTTTCCTCTGGAAAAAAAACCCCAACAAACCCCCACCATTCATTTTTGTTTCTTTCACTCTTAAGCCAGCAGAACACCAAAGAATGGCAGCACTGCATGACTCAGAGTAACATTTCACCAAAGTTTAGTATGTAGCATATAATTCATAAGCATCACAATTCCTCTATGAAACATGGCAGTAAACAGAGCATCTTACCAGCTTTGGGTGTATGTAGTGTCTTCATTTCCACCTTGCTGTTCTTGTTAATGCTGAAACATGGTTTTGTAGTCCTGACTTTCTCAGTTGACTCCACAGACTGTGTAAAATTTGCACTGTGTTTCTGGTCACACAGGTTAGAAAGCAATGAAGCACTTCCCTCTGTCTCATCTGTCTGCAAAAGAGAAGTATGTTCACAATAGCATTTCCTTCAGGCAACTGAAGGGAAATGAAGAAAAGAGCAACAAGAAGGGAGCTGAGAGACTGAGACAGAATACAGAATTAACCAGGTTGGAAAAGACCTCAGAGATCATCCAGTCCAACCTGTCACCCAACACCATCTAATTAACTGAACTATGGCACCAACTGCCTCATCCAGGCTCTTCCTACACACCTCCAGGGATGGTGACTCCACCACCTCCCTGGGCAGCACATCCCAATGGCCAATCTCTCTTGCTGGGAAGAACTTTCTCCTCACTTCCAGGCTAAACCTCCCCTGGCACAGCTTGAGACTGTGTCCTCTTGTTCTGGTGCTGGTTGCCTGGAAGAAGAGACCAACCCCACCTGGCTACAGCCTCCCTTCAGGGAGTTGCAGAGAACAAGGTCTCCCCTGAGCCTCCTCTTCTCCAGGCTAAGCAACCCCAGCTCCCACAGCCTTTCCTCACAGGGCTGTGCTCCAGACCCCTCCCCAGCTTTGTTGCCCTTCTCTGGACACCTTCCAGCATCTCAACAACTTTCCTAACCTGAGGAGCCCAGAACTGGACACAGGACTCAAGGTGTGGCCTAACCAGTGCTGATCTTGATTCTCAAACCACCTGCCTGAATTTATACAGCCTACAGAAGCATGCACCCCAGTGCTCACAACAAAAAGCACACACCACCAAACAGCACTTGTGCAAGTGATTTGTGAATTTAATGGAAGCCTGCTGCAGATAAAGATCAGGACAAACTGTGTTGCTTTTTTTCTGGCTGGTATTAAAGGTTTCAGGGAAATTCCTTGCAGCAGGGCTGTAACTGGATGTACTGACATTTCATTACTAAGTGTCTTGGCTTTTTAACTGCTTTTGCCAAAGCATTTCAAAGAGTTGCATCCAACCAAGCCCATGCCAGGATGCAATCCCTGCCTCAGCTACCCTGAGTGTTGCAGCTGGGCTCAATGCTGATTACTTGCACTTATCTGAAAAACCTTTTTTCTGCACCCACTTCCTAGAGTGAGAGGAACCTACCTCAGAAGCAACATCAAATGTAGTGAGAGCAAGAGTATCAAAATATATTCTCAATAGATTAGCTAAGCATATCACAGGATGTTAGGGCTTGGAAGGTACATCCAGAGATCCTCCAGCCCAACCCCCCTGCCACAGCAAGGTCACCCAGGGCAGGGCACACAGGAACACATCCAGGTGGGTTTGGAATGTCTCCAGAGCAGGAGACTCCACAACCTCTCTGGGCAGCCTGCTCCAGGGCTCTGCCACCCTCACAGGGAAAAAGTTTTTCCTTCCATTCCCATGGAGCCTCCTCTGCTCCAGCTTGCCCCCAGTGCCCTTTGTCCTATCATGGACATCCCTGAGCAGAGCCTGGATGCATCCTCCCAACACTGCCCTGCACATCTTTATCAACAGGAATGAGGTCACCCCTCAGGCTCCTCTGCTCCCAGCTCCAAGCCCCAGCTCCCTCAGCCTGTCCTCAGCAGGGAGATGTTCCACTGCCTTCAGCAGCTTTGTGGCTCTGTGCTGAGCTCTTTTAAGCAGTTGTATTCCAGATGTGGCCTCATCAGGGCAGAGTAGAGGGGGAACAGAACCTCTCTGGACCTATTCAGCACAGCCCTTCTAATACACCCCAAGCTGCCATTTGCCTTCTTGGCCAGAAGGGCACATTGCTGGTTCATGGGCATCCTTCTTCTCCAGCAGGACCCCCAGGTCCCTTTCCTCTGGGCTGTTCTCCAGCAGGTTAACCCCCAACCTATACTGGTCCATAGGGTTATTCTCTCCCAGATGTGTCCAGTTCTGGGCCCTTCAGTTTTAGAAGGACATTGAGACTCTTGAATGTGTCCAGAGAAGGGCAACAAGGCTGGGGAGGGGTCTGGAGCTCAGCCCTGTGAGGAGAGGCTGAGGGAGCTGGGGTTGCTTAGCCTGGAGAAGAGGAGGCTCAGGGGAGACTTTCTTGCCCCCTCCAACTCCCTGAAGGATGGTTGTAGCCAGCTGGGGGTTGGTCTCTTCTCCCAGGCACCCAGCATCAGAACAAGAGGACACAGTCTCAAGCTGTGCCAGGGGATGTTTAGGCTGGAGGTGAGGAGAAAGTTCTTCCCAGAGAGAGTAATTGGCCATTGGAATGTGCTGCCCAGGGAGGTGGTGAAGTCACCATCCCTGGAGGTGTTCAGGAGGAGATTGGATGTGGCACTTGGTGCCATGGTTTAGTAGTCATGAGGTGTTGAGTGACAGGTTGGACTTGATGAGCTCTGAGGTCTCTTCCAACCTTATTGATTCTATGTTTGTAAGACTCCACTTGTCCACGTTGTGTGAGCTCAGAGGCTATGTTTGAGTTACAGTACTGTAGGAACAAATATGCTTTTTAGTGCACTGTCCAGTTTACCTCTTTGAGTTTGATTCCTTGGTCCATCTCCTTAGATTCATTCTTGAGATGAACTGTGGCAGCTTTTCCTGGTGGAACAAACCTAGGCTTTTTGGCTGCATTTCCTACCACTTGACTTGGAGCTGCTGATCTTCTCATATTTAGTTGCAATGCTCTAGAGGGTGGAGGGGGAGAAAAAGGAAGGAAGCAGATAAAGACAACTGCAGTCAGAGTGGGCTTTAAATAGAGAAACATATCTGTAGATAACAACACAAACACTATCTTCAAATAATATGCAGCAGAAACCATTTTCAGTTACAGTCTTAAATCTCAAGCATAACACAACTTAAAAGCAGCATCTCTGCAGTCTCTTATTTAAGTACCAAGGAGGAGACACCACAGCAAAGCCTGCAGCTGGGCACCACCTTTTTCAGTTGAAAAGCCAATAATGAGGGAGAGGAGGTTTAGTTCTTCAGTATGAGGCTGGGGAGACTCTGAAAGAGGTTGCCCAGAGGGTTGTGGATGCTCCTTGCCTGGAAGTGTTTTAAGGCCAGGTTGGATGAGGCCTTGGGCAACCAAGTCTAGTTGAGAGGTGACCTTGCCCATGGCAGGGTGGTTGGAGAAGATGATCTCCGAGATCCCTTCCAACCCAAACCATTTAACGCATCTGAGTGCCAGGTTCTACACATTGGCCACAACCCCATACAGCTACAGGCTGGGGTCAGAGTGGCTGGAGAGCAGCCAGGCAGAAAGGGACCTGGGGGGACTGGCTGGCAGCAGCTGAACACGAGCCAGCAGTGTCCCCAGCTGGCCAAGAAGGCCAATGGCATCCTGGCCTGCATCAGGAACAGTGTGGCCAGCAGGAGCAGGGAGGTCATTGTGCCCTGTGCTCAGCACTGCTGAGGCCACACCTTGAGTCCTGTGTCCAGTTCTGGGCTCCTCAGTTTAGGAAAGATGTTCAGATGCTGGAACACATCCAGAGAAGGGCAATAAAGCTGGGGAGGGGTCTGGAGCACAGCCCTGTGAGGAGAGGCTGAGGGAGCTGGGGTTGCTTAGCCTGGAGAAGAGGAGGCTCAGGGGAGACCTTCTTGCTCTCTACAACTCCCTGAAGGGAGGTTGTAGCCAGGTGGGGCTTAGTCTCTTTTCCCAGGCACCCAGAACAAGAGGACACAGTCTCAAGCTGTGCCAGGAGAGGTTTAGGCTGGATGTGAGGAGGAAGAAATTCTTCCCAGCAAGAGAGATTGGCCATTGGGATGTGCTGCCCAGGGAGGTGGAGGGGTCACCATCCCTGGAGGTGTTCAGGAGGAGACTTGATAGGGTGCTTGGTGCCATGGTTTAGTTGATTAGGTGGTGTTGGATGATAGGTAGGACTTGATGATCTCAAAGGTCTCTTCTAACCTGGTTAATTCTATTCTCTATTCTATTTGATGATTCTGTGACTAGAAAACATGCTTACAGCCACTAGAGTTACAAGTTGTAATTTCAGTACTTCAAAGCAGTAGAAACACAGCAAGGAAAAAAGTTCCTACAGAATAATCCAGGATCTGGAATGATGAAGACAAGCACAGTGCAGCAATTTATGGCAGGTGCTTTAGTTCAGTTCTCCATACAGACATGGATTGTTTGTTTTAATTACCAACTATTAGGCAAAAATAAACCATAACCAGATGCAGACTCTAGCTTCTCTACTCCCTACCATCTTGAAAGCATGTTTGCAGCCTGTGTTTCAGCACTTTTGACACTACCCTGCACTCCAGTGGCTTATGAGGGCACAACAACCCAAGCTTTGCACAGAGGCAGTGAGGTAGCACTGTCAAAGTACTTTGCAACCACACAAGCACTAAGGTGACTACTGCTGTCCCCTTCATATCTGAACAGTTAGTACATATATGGTGCTGTTACTACATGGCAAAGCAATCCAAAGGGTTCTCACTTCCACTGTGGCTGTTACTGAGTACAAGGAAAGAGGTCTCTCTCTGTGCCAACAGTTACCTAGCTCAGGGTGTGCACTTGCAGCCCAGAAAGCCAAGCAGAGCCTGGGCTGCAGCAAGAGAAGTGTGGCCAGCAGGGCCTGGGAGGGGATTCTGCCCCTCTGCTCCACTCTGCTGAGACCACAGCTGGAGCTCTGGGGCCAGTTCTGGAGCCCCTAGCACAAGAAGGATCTGGAGGGGCTGGAAGGTGTCCAGAGAAGGGCCATGAGGATGAGCAGAGGGTTGGAGTTGCTCTGCTCTGGAGACAGCCTGAGGGAGTTGGGGTTGTTCAGTCTGGAGAAAGCTCCAAGGTGACCTTCTTGTGGCCTTCCAGGATCTGAAGGGGGCTCCAAGAAAGCTGGGGAGGGACTTTTGAGGGTGTCAGGGAGTGATAGGACTGGGGGGGATGGATCAAAACTAGAAATGGGTAGATTGAGATTGGATGTTAGGAAGAAGTTGTTGCCCATGAGGGTGGTGAGAGCCTGGCACAGGTTGCCCAGGGAGGTGGTGGAAGCCTCCTGCCTGGAGGTGTTTGCAGCCAGGCTGGATGTGGCTGTGAGCAACCTGCTGTAGTGTGAGGTGTCCCTGGCCATGGCAGGGGGGTTGGAACTGGCTGAGCCTTGAGGTCCCTTGCAGCCCTAACAATTCTGTGATTCTAAGCTAGGCCTACTTGACAACAGTGTTAGGATGTGATCTTTAGTTCAGCCTGTGCAATAAGGGAGTAGCTTGCTCATTACAACAGGAGTACCTGCAGTCTAAACAATTGGTGGTCACTCTGAAAGCTGCCAAGGTGTCAAGAACCCTCCAGAACAGTGGACTGCAATAGGCAGTGCTGACCACAACCAGCTTTAGGTGCTGAACAGGTTTTCTAATGTACACATGGGAAGCCAACTTAGAATACAACCACAACTCCACATGTGGACTATACCTAGCTGTATACACCACTGCAGTGCTGCACTGACACTGCCTGCTGCACCTCTAGAGCTTGCCACATCTCCCATGGGTCAGGGCATTTATCTGTGATTGAAGTGTTTTGGGTTCCAGATCCCCTTGGACTTTGCACTGTCATTTGGTCTTAAACCACAACAAAGAGACTCATTAAGGGGTTTGCAAATTAACACCAAACTTCATGGTAGGAGTCTATGCTAACTCAGTAACTTCATCCCCTACCTGCACCCATGTTTTTAAGAATCCAGTACTGCTGCCAGCAATACATCTTTCTCCCTCTGCCTTCAAAGTACAAGGTTTCTAACACAGAATGCAAATATAAATGGATATATAAAAGTTTACATTTTGTACCTTTACAGTACTAGACAGGAAAGGACATGCAAAAAGTTCAGACTGCACTGGGTTGGAAGGGAGCCTCAAAGGACATCTTGGCCAACCCCCCTGCACTCAGCAGGGACACCTTCAACTGGCTGCCCAGGGCCATATCCAGTCTGATCTTGAATGTCTCCAGGGACAGGGCCTCAACCACATCCCTGGGCAGCATGTTCCAGTATTTCACCACTCTCACTGTGCAGAACTTCCTCCTGATGCCCAATCTAACTCTGCCCTGCTCCAGTTTCAAACCATTGCCTCTCATCCTATCCCCACAGGCCCTTCTGAACAGTCCCTCCCCAGCCTGCCTGTAGGTCCCCTCCAGATACTGAAATGCAGCTCTAAGGTCTCCCCAGAGCCTTCTCCTCTCCAGGCTGAACAGTTCCAGTTCTTTCAGCCTGTCTCTATAGCAGAGGTTCTCCAGCCCTCTGATTATTTTTGTGGTCCTGGTTTGGACCCACTCCAGCAGGTCCATGTCTCTCTTATTTTGGGTGCCCAAATCTGGACACAGCACTGCAGGTGAGGACTCACCAGAACAGAGCAGCAGAATCACCTCTCCTGACTACACTGTCTTTGATGCCATTGGCCTTCTGGGCTGCAAGTGCCCATTGCTGGCTCATGTGCAGCTTCTCATCCATCAGAACCCTTAAGTACTATCCTGCAGGGCTCTTCATGGTTTCATCAGCCCCAAGCCTGTATGAATAGAATGGGAAAGGGGATAGAATGGGAAAGGGGATAGAATGGGAAAGGGGATAGAATGGGAAAGGGGATAGAATGGGAAAGGGGATAGAATGGGAAAGGGGATAGAATGGGAAAGGGGATAGAATGGGAAAGGGGATAGAATGGGAAAGGGGATAGAATGGGAAAGGGGATAGAATGGGAAAGGGGATAGAATGGGAAAGGGGATAGAATGGGAAAGGGGATAGAATGGGAAAGGGGATAGAATGGGAAAGGGGATAGAGGCTTGCCCCAACCTAGTTGCAGGACCTTGCAGTTTGCCTTATTGAACCTCATGAGATTCTCCTCATCCCACCTCTCCAGCCTGTCCAGGTCCCTCTGGATGGCATCCATTCCATCCTTCAGACTGACCAGCTGCACCACTCAGCTTGTTAGCAGCTGCACACATGGCTGAGGGTGGCTCAGTCTCACTATGGCCAATGCTAGATGCTGTGGATGGGATCTCAGCAGGGGTAGCAAGGGGAAGGAACAGCTCCAGACGACAACCAAATGACCTAACAAGCAAATGAGGCCTCTGCTGTGCAGGAGGCGCCATTCACAGCCCCCCTAGACGTGTAGCCCTGCCACCAGGTGCGGCTGAGGGAAGCAGCAGCTGGAGGAAGCGAGCAAAGCACAGCTCCTGCCTGGCATCAGCAGCCTGGCTTGGGCAAATGCAGTGCCCCATGACACCACGGCCTGAAACGCCTCAGCAGAGGGAGCACTTGGGTTTGCAAGCATTGCATTCAGCAGCATTTGTCTCCTTAAAGGCACCTTGAGATTCAGTAGGTACCCAGAAAGCATTCCAAAACGTTACACCTTCAACTGAAGGCCCTGTGCGGGAGGCCGTCACAGGCTGCTGCGTTACCCCCGGCACAAACGCGGGCTGCTCTCTTCAGCACTGGAAGAGACCTTCCCGGCGCAGATGTGGAGGCAACCACACAGACGAGACGCAGGTCCATAAAGCGGCGCCAGTCACATCGCTGCTCCCTGGCGCACCTGGCCTTAGCCGCCCGGCAAGGGCAGCGGAGAGATGGGGTGCAGGGGGTGTCTCCCTCAGCCCACATACAGGAGCTGGGAGGACCCAGCCGGTTCCGCCGCGCCGCGAAGAGAGGCCAGCGGCCCTTCCCCACGGCGACGCGCCACCAGCGCCGCCCGCTCCCTGGCCGTACCTGGGCCGCCGGCCCCGCCGTCGCCTCGACACTCAATTGTCCCGCCGCCGGTTCCCGTCAGCCCGCCGGACGCGCCGCGCATGCGCCGCCCTCCTCGGGCCGCGCTTGCCGCCCAGCGCGCAGACGTCGGGACCGCGCTGAGGTTGCTCGCGCGGCGCACGCCCGCTCCTATCCGCTGGGGAAACGCGGGGCGGCGCTCAGCGGCGGGAGCGGCCACACACGACATGGCGGAGGCGCAGCGCCCCCTGCGGCGTGCCGCGCGGCCGTCAAGCGAGAGCGGCCGCGAAAGTCGCCTCGGTTTTGCGACAGCGGGCGGCGGCGGGCGGGGCGAGCGGGGCCTGCGGCCGCTGTGGGGGTTGCCCGCCGGCCGGGGCGGGTGGCAGCGCGGAGCGGGGCCCTGCTGCGGGAAGCCTTGCGCGGGGACTTTGGCGTTTGGCAAGGGTCGTCCGGTGTCGGCAGGCCTGGCGCTTGCACCTTCAGCCCCCGTGCCGGGCTGCTGGCGGCTTCGCCATCCGCTCGAGCAGGTAACGGTCGGCGGCCTTGTGCGTCTGCTTAGGTGCGGTCGCTCCGCGGTCCAGCTGCTCCCAGCCCGCTTTTCCTTTGTTTTTTTCTTTCCCTTTCCATGACCGAGAGATCGTTGGCCATGCCTTAAAAAAACTCTACCCAGGCGTGGTCCAGAGGCCTTCCTCGAAGCTGTGCAAAGTTCCTCCCCTGCAGAGCCTCCGAGGAGAGCTCCTCAGCCCTTCGTCTTCCTTCCGTGCAGCAGATTCCAGCCCGCCCGAGCCTCGGAGGCGGTCTGCGAGGTGCACATCCTGTGCCACCGCCTTCCGAGCAGGGCTTGTGGTGCAGCAGGACGGCAAATGGCAGCCTTGGCTTAAAATAAGACATTTCCAAGTGGTTCTGGTTTCTTTGGTAGTTCCTGGCAGAGGCACAGCTTTTAAATTAATTCTGATCTCATAACTGCTGTTTCCAGAAGGTCCAGTAAGAAAAAACACTAATCCTTTTAAGGGATATGGTTGCAGCAGGTTTCAGTTGCTACTTTCCAGGAACACTGAATTCTCTTGTCGTCAGTCCTACAAACAAAACGGTAAGGCTTCAAAAAGCTTCGAGTCTGAGAGCCCTGGGGCTGTTTAGTCTGGAGAGAAGGCCGAGAGGAGAATCTTGTCGATGTCTGTGAATACCTGCGGGGTGGGTGTCAGCATGGTGTGGGTCTCTTTTCGGTTGTGCCCAGTGGTAGGACAAGGAACAACAGGTACAAGCCGCAGCACAGGAGGCTCCACCTCAACATGAGGAGGAACTTCTTCACTGTGAGGGTCACAGAGCCCTGGAACAGGCTGCCCAGAGAGGTTGTGGAGTCTCCTTCTCCAGAGACTTTCAAAACCTGTCTGAATGTCGTGTTCCTGTGTGACCTGCCCTGGAGGATCCTGCAGGGGGGATCCAACCCCTGGCATTCTGTGGTGCTGAGAAAATCAAATGGCAGCAGAGGATTCAGTTTTGTGATCTAGTGTCTGATGATTTCTGCCCCCCAGACCACTCATGTTGAATTCTAGCTGTTTCAAGTGGCTTGCTTTGGAAAACTTTGTTCTCGTGGGCAGTTTGGACAGCATCCATTCAGCTGCTGGCTGCTTAGACATAGGACTTGGTAACTTAGGAAACACTGCTGAGCCTTTTTCTTTCTAATGTTTCTCCCAGGCATAATAAAACAGTGAAAAGAGACTGAGGGAAGGAAGTATTACTTTTTTTTTTTACTGACCAGAAAACTGTTTTCTGAAGTATTGGAACAAGCCACATACATCTGTAGTAAAGTCTCCAAAGAGAGGTTTTCTTCAGTTTCTGTTTCTTTTGGAAAACCTCATCACTAGTGAAAACTCCTTCCACAAGTCTCAGTGGGGTTCCAGAACTAGGTTTGTATGTTGAAGGGGGAATGTGAAGCCTAAAACATTCTTCTAAGTGAGTCTTAACCAAATTCCACTGAGCTTTCCAGGACAGGATTTGGGTGAAGGCAGGCTGCCTGTTAATTGCTTTTCACAAAGCTTGCAAATCCATTTAAGGGCTACTCAGTTTTATCAGCTAGGCTATGTGGAAGAGAGTAGCTCCCCATGATCTCAGGGTTAGCTGCAGTTTCAGCTTCTTTATCTTCCCAAATACCAAGTGTTTCTCTAGGCATATGGAGATTTCATGCTGTTCCCTCTGCAAGGGAAGTCTGCAGTGAGAAGGGAATCTTAGCCTCTTTTTATCCTCTCTCTGTTTTTTTCCATACCAAGTGGTGTGCCATTCAGGTAGGCAAAATCTGCTAGCTCAGAGTGCCCCAGCTGTGGCCTGCCAGGGCACTGTTTGAAGGTTTCTAAGGCATGGCATAAAAGGCATGAAAATGGACAACAAATACTTCCATGTACATTTCTACCATGTTTCTGCTTTGGGTAGAACTCAAGTAAAGAGAAACTGTTGTGTTTCACAGTGGGTGCTGGAACTGAGAGAGTCGTTTGTCATTGGGATGTGCTGCCCAGGGAGGTGGTGGAGTCCCCATCCCTGGAGGTGCTCAAGAGGGGATTGGATGTGGCACTTGGAGCCATGGTCTAGTCATGAGGTCTGTGGTGACAGGTTGGACTTGATGATCTTTGAGGTCTCTTCCAACCTTGGTGATACTGTGAACTGTTCAGTAACCAGAGCTCAGAACCACAGAATGGTAAGGTTGGAAGGGACCTTCAGAGATCATCCAGTCCAACTCTCCTGCCAGAGGAGGTTACACAGGAGCACATCCAAGTGGGTTTAGAAAAGCCTCCAGAGGAGACTCCAGAGCCTCTCTGGGCAGCCTGTTCCAGGGCTCCAGCACCCTCACCATAAAGAAGTGTCCCTGGATGTTGAAGTGGAACCTCCTGTGCTCCAGCTTGTACCTGTTGTTCCTTGTCCTATCACTGAGCACCACCAAAAAGAGACCATCACCTTCATCCTGGCACCCACCCCTCAGGTATTGATAGACATTGATCAGCTCCCCTCTCAGCCTTTTCTTCTCCAGCCCCAGGGCTCTCAGTCCCTCTTCATAGGAGAGAGATTCAAGTCCTGCAATCATCCTCCTGGCTCTCCCTTAGACTCTCTCCAGCAGGTCTCTGTCTCTCTTGAACTGGGGAGCCCAAAACTGGACACAGTATTCCAGGTGTGGTCTCACCAGAGGTGAGTACAGGGAGAGGAGAACCCTGCTGTATGGCTCAACTGTCTTCCAAAGTCTGCTTTCACAGCTCAGAGAATCCTGATACAAAATGAGGATCCTGACATCCTCCCGTTCTCAATTAAACCTGAAGCTCCCCAAGGTACAGAAGGGCTTGCAGCCTCCCCTCTCAAGTTCTTCACTCCCATGAAGTTCTCCATAGCTCTAGAATTGCTTCCAGGCCTTTTTGTGGCTCTAGCCATAGAGACCCATTGCCTTGTTTCTCTGTTGTTCCCACAGGCTGAAGGTGTGTGGGGAGCATGGGTTATGACATCGACCGCTTCGTTGGCTACGTTAACGAAGGGCTGCTGTGTTCCATCTGCCGTGATGTCTTGGAAGACCCCCTGCAGGCTCCTTGTGAGCATGCCTTCTGTACTGCTTGCATCCATGGCTGGCTTGTTCATCACAGTAACTGCCCTGAAGACAGGCAGATGATTGATGTGTCTCTGCTGCGACCGCTCTACAGGTACACAGCGACCTTGCTGTATGTGGAGGTTACAGGAATGGAGAATCCATGGGATCACAGAACTGTCAGGGTTGGAAAGGACCGCAGGGATCAGCCAGTTCCAGCCCCCCTGCCATGGGCAGGGACACCTCACACTACAGCAGGTTGCTCACAGCCACATCCAGCCTGGCTGCAAACACCTCCAGGCAGGAGGCTTCCACCACCTCCCTGGGCAACCTGTGCCAGGCTCTCACCACCCTCCTGGGGAACAACTTCTTCCTAACATCCAAGCTCAATCTCCCCATTTCTAGTTTTGTTCCATTCCCCCCAGTCCTATCCCTCCCTGACACCCTCAAAAGTCCCTCTCCAGCTTTCTGGGAGCCCCCTTCAGATACTGGAAGGCCACAATTAGGTCCCCTCAGAGCCTTCCCTTCTCCAGACTGAACAACCCCAACTCTCTCAGGCTGTCTCCATAGCAGAGCAGCTCCAGCCCTCTGCTCATCCTCGTGGCCCTTCTCTGGACACCTTCCAGCACCTCCAGATCCTTCCTGTCCTAGGGGCTCCAGACCTGGACCCAGAGCTCCAGCTGTGGTCTCAGGAGAGTGGAGCAGAGGGGGAGAATCCCCTCCCTGGCCCTGCTGGCCACACTTCTCTTGCTGCAGCCCAGGCTCTGCTTGGCTCTCTGGGCTGCAAGTGCTGACTGCTGGCTCCTGTTGAGCTTCTCCTCCCCCAGAATCCCCAAGGCCTTTCCTTCAGGGCTGCTCTCCAGCCAGTCCCTGCCCAGCCTATATCAGTGCTTGGGACTGCCCTGACCCAGCTGCAGGACCTTGCCCTTGGTCTTGTTGAACCTCATGAGGGTGTCCTGGGCCCAGCTCTGCAGTATTTTTGTCACTAATGGGATTTAACAGTCTGGAAAGTTGAAGTGTAGAGCAGCCAGAAGCTTCTTAGAGTTTAACATCTGGACTGTTTTGTCTGTGCTCAGCTGTAGTCAGTTTGGCTTGGCATGTTGAGAATCACAGAAGTCAAGTGATGAATGAGTGTAGCCCCTACTGTGTGTCAGTGGTTAAAAATGCACTCCAGAATGAAGGTTTCTTTGGAGCAGGTCATTTGGGAGACTGAATTTGCCATTAATACTGCTTCTGTTTAAGCCTGTTATTTTCAGATATGGGCAGTTGCCACACAGTTGTTCACAGCTTGGTTCTTACTGTTTCAATAACCACAGTTAAAGGGTGGTGGTGGTTGATGATGATGATGATAATAATCACATTATGTTATTATTTTGCTATAATAAAGTGATTATTCAGAATTTTTCCTAACAGAGGTTAGGATTTTGCTTTCCTAATAATAAATGATGTTATTGTTGTAATATCATAAACTGGTTATTCACAGGTTTCCCTAACAGAGGTTAGAATTTGCTTTCTTAATGATTTATAATAATAGAATAGAATTAACCACGTTGGAAAAGACCTCCAAGATCCTCAAGTCCAACCTATCACCCAACACCTCCTGACAACTAAACCATGGCACCAAGTGCCTCATCCAGGCTCTTCTTAAACACCTCCAGGGATGGTGACTCCACCACCTCCCTGGGCAGCACATCCCAATGGCCAATCTCTCTTGCTGGGAAGAACTTTCTCCTCACCTCCAGCCTAAACCTCCCCTGGCACAGCTTGAGACTATGTCCTCTTGTTCTGGGGCTGGGTGCCTGGGAGAAGAGACCAACCCCCTCCTGGCTACAACCTCCCTTCAGAGAGTTGGAGAGAGCAATGAGGTCTCCCCTGAGCCTTCTCTTCTCCAGGCTAAGCAACCCCAGCTCCCTCAGCCTCTCCTCACAGGGCTGTGCTCCAGACCCCTCCCCAGCTTTGTTGCCCTTCTCTGGACACCTTCCAGCATCTCAACATCTTTCCTAAACTGAGGAGCCCAGAACTGGACACAGGACTCAAGGTGTGGCCTAACCAGTGCTGAGCACAGGGCACAATGACTTCCCTGCTCCTGCTGGCCACACTGTTCCTGATGCAGGCCAGGATGCCCTTGGCCTTCTTGGCCAGCTGGGCACACTGCAGGCTCATGTTCAGCTGCTGTCACCCAGTACCCCCAGGTCCCTCTCTGCCTGGCTGCTCTCAGCCACTCTGACCCCAGCCTGATGTTATTATTTTCATAACATAAACTGGTTATTCACCATTTTTCTTAACAGAGGTCAGAATTTTGCTTTCTTTTCCCACAAAGCTGCTGCAGGCAGTGGAACATCTACCTGCTGAGGACAGGCTGAGGGAGTTGGGGCTTGGAGCTTGGAGCAGAGGACCCTGAGGGGTGACCTCATTCATGTTGATAAAGATGTGCAGAGCAGTGTCAAGAGGACAGAGCCAGGCTCTGCTCAGGGATAGGACAATGGCAGCACAAGGGGCACTGGGGGCAAGCTGGAGCAGAGGAGCTTCTATAGGAAGAGAAGGGAATATTTTTTCCCTGTGAGGGTTCCAGATCCCTGGAGCAAGCTGCCCAGAGAGGTTGTGGAGTCTCCTCTGGAGACATTCAAAACCTTCCTGGATGTGTTCCTGTGTGACCTGCCCTGGGTGAGCCTGCTCCGGCAGGTGGGTTGGGCTGGATGAGCTTTCAAGGTTCCTTCCAAGGCCTAACATTGTGTGAAAAGTTGAAAGTAGCAATTCTTCAGTGAGGTTCCCAGATTTCAACATGGATGAATGAATGGTGTGGATCTGTTAGAGGGCAAATGTTGATCAGTTAGAGGGCCAAAGGGCTCTGCAGAGGGACCTCGACTGACTGGACAGATGGGCAGAGTCCAACAGGATGGCTTTCAACAAATCCAAGTGGCAGGTGCTGCACTTTGGCCACAACAACCCCATGCAGAGCTACAGGCTGGGGTCAGAGTGGCTGAGAGCTCCCAAACAGAGAGGGACCTGGGGGTGCTGATTGACAGCTGCCTAAACATGAGCCAGCAGTGTGCCCAGGTGGCCAAGAAGGCCAATGGCATCCTGGCCTGCATTAGGAATAGTGTGGCCAGCAGGAGCAGGGAAGTCATTGTGCCCTGTACTCTGCATTGGGTAGGCCACAGCTTGAGTCCTGTGTCCAGTTCTGGGCTCCTTAGTTTAGGAAAGATGTTGAAATGCTGGAAGGTGTCCAGAGAAGGGCAACAAAGCTGGGGAGGGGTCTGGAGCACAGCCCTGTGAGGAGAGGCTGAGGGAGCTGGGGTTGTTTAGCCTGGGGGAGGCTCAGGGGAGACCTTCTTGCTGTCTACAACTCCCTGAAGGGAGGTTGTAGCCAGGTGGGGGTTGGTCTCTTCTCCCAGGCAACCAGCACCAGAACAAGAAGACACAGTCTCAAGCTGTGCCAGGGGAGGTTTAGGCTGGAGGTGAGGAGAAAGTTCTTCACCGAGCGAGTCGTTGGCCATTGGAATGTGCTGCCCAGGGAGGTGGTGGAGTCCCCATCCCTGGAGGTGTTCAAGAGGGGATTGGATGTGGCACTTGGTGCCATGGTCTAGTCATGAGGTGTTGGGTGACAGGTTGGACTTGATGATCTCTGAGGTCTCTTCCAGCCTTGGTGATACTGTGACACTGTGAATGCATTGGGTTTTTGCAGGTACATGAAAAACGACTTGAACCGCCTGCAGCTGCATTGCAAGAACAGAGAGTATGGCTGTGAAATGGTTTGCTCTCTGGAGTCTATAGACAGGCATGAAAGGGAGTGTGAGTACAGCCAGATACCTTGCTCCAATGCTGGTGAGTAGCATGCCAAGAATTTGAATCCTTGATGTTCAGCAAGCTCCTGTTTGCCAGGGTGGCAATCCATGGCTGTTGTTGCCTAACACAAATCCCTGTCTGCAGCGCTGGGTTTGAAACAAAATGGGCTGCTGATTGATGGCAGCTTCCTACCCAAGAGCCAGCCAAATTCAATTCACATGCTGGGTTTCAAATGTATGAAAACACAGCAGTGTGTTTGTTTTCTTTCCTGTCAACTTAGGAGTTTGCCTTTCAGTTTTAACTGCTCGTTCTGATGTTTCACTCCATGCAGCGGCACCTCCAGAATGCTTATGAGGCCCAGTTTATTTATACAGCCTGCTGCATGGGGAATCAGAGAATGGGTTGGGTTGGAAGGGACCTCCAAAGGCCATCCAGTACAACCCCCCTGCAGTCAGCCTGGGACATCCTTTACTAGATCAGGTTGCTCAGAGCCCTGTCGAGCATGGAGCTCACCTATGGGCAAGGTTTGGGTAGATGTTTTCCAGCTGGCAGACCCAGAAGCCTGAAGCAAAGCCTGTGTTCCTTACCATCCTCTGGTCACTGGGGAGCAGATGCACTGCTAGCATGGCTGGAGGTCACCTACTGCTTGAGGAATGTCTCCCAGAACACAGGAGGCAGCACTGAGTCCTGCACAGCAGTTCTTTCACCCCCAGGTGGTAGAAAACAAGGCAGTGCTGCTCTCAGCATGTCTGGGGCAAACTGAGATACATGTTTGTTAAGTAGAGGCAGAAAATCAGAGAAGGCTTGGGTTGGAAGGGACTTCCAAGACTCATCCAGTCCAACCCCCCCTGCAGTCAGCAGGGACATCCTCAGCTAGATCAGGTTGTTCAGAGCCCTGTTGAGCCTCGCCTTGACTATCTCTGGAGATGGGGCCTCGAGCACCTCCCTGGGCAACCTGTCCCAGCACCTTCATGGTGCAGAACTTGTTCCTAACATCCAATCTCAATCTGCTCTCTTCTCATTTTGAAACCATTGCCACTCACCCTGTCACTGCAGGCCTTTACAGACAGTCCCCCTGCAGCCTTCCTGGCGTTGGAAGCCCCTTTGGGTACTGGAAGGCCGCTCTGGGGTCTGCTGTAATGAAATCGCTTGTCTCACTGCTCCTGCAGGTTGAGAGTTGCTTCACTCGGGATACTGCAGCTTGCTTGGAGTGTCTTTGTGGGGCATGAATGCAAACACTTCAGCTAGCTGCCGGGGCCTGGCTTCCCCGGCTGTTCCCTCTGCAGGCTGTACGGTGCAGATCGAGCGGCGCAACCTGGAGGGGCACCTGGCGGTGTGCGAGTACCGGAGCCGCGAGTGCCCCAACGGCTGCGGCTACACCGTCCTCGGCGCGGAGGACACGCAGCACAACTGCGTGGCAGAGCTGAGGACCGAGCTGGAGCTGCTCCGGTACACACCTTCTGTTGCTGGGCTGCGTGGGGCGGGCCGGGCCTCAGCCGGCTGCGGGAAGCACTCACACTGGGTTCCGGTGCACGGCAATGACTCCGTGCCCCTGGGCCGGAGGAGACTTCCCATTCTCACTGGCGTGATTCATTGGCTGCTAATCCTCTGCCCCCCAGGGATATTCCATGAGGAATGTATCCTTTCCTCTCTAAGCAAGCAGCCTTTCCCAAGTCTGTTGATCTGGGATTCAGAAGGGGAAATCCTCCATTTTCAGGATCTCTCACAGTATCACCAAGGTTGGAAAAGACCTCAAAGATCATCGAGTCCAGCCTGTCACCACAGACCTCATGGCTAGACCATGGCACCAAGTGCCACATCCAGTCCCCTCTTGAACACCTCCAGGGATGGTGACTCCACCACCTCCCTGGGCAGCACATTCCAATGGCCAATTATTCTCTGTGAAGCACTTCTTAGGTAACATTTAAAAGTGAAGCTCTAAGGCCCTCTGCCTGTAGTCAAAAAGAGAGGCTAGTGCAGTTACATGTAGGGCTATTTCTGTTCAGTCTAGCACTCCCTGGGTGCTACCTTTTAGATAGCTGATGTACAACCTCTTGTGACTGCTCCCTGAGCTGCATGCCTTTCTAGAAGTGCTCTAGAAGTAAGTTCCTCTTTTCAGGCAAAAGAACAAGCTAATGAGCTTTGCAAGCCAGGCTCTTCCCTGTAATGCCCAGATGTTCACAGAGCAGTAAGGCCCAAGCACTAAGAGTAACCTGAATGGAGGTGTCTGAGGAACAGTCATGCTTGGGAGCATTAAAGATCCAGTCTGCCACTTCAGATTATTTCTGCTGAGTTTTTTCCCAAGTTAGTGTAAATCCTCAGGTGCCATTGTGTGCAGCTGAACAAAGCTGTGAGCTGACCCAGATACAATGGCAAAATACCTCACTAAGAACACTGGACTGAAGCTGGCAATTTCATTTCTTTCCATTGGCATCTTATAAACCCAAAGTCAAATTGTATAATAATTGTAGGTAATTTACATATCTGCAGATCCAGAGGAGAGAAACCTCTAATTATTGTGACAGGCACAGACTGAAATGCCTCAAGCTCCACCAAACCAGGAAGGATTCTCCTGCCTTGTTGCTGAGCTCAGGCTCAAATCTGGTGTCAGTGCATCAAGACAGGAAGGATTCTCCTGCCTGCTTTCTGAACTCAGGCTCAAATCTGGTTTAGGTGCATCAAGACAGGAAGGATTCTCCTGCCTGCTTTCTGAGCTCAGGCTCAAATCTGGTTTAGGTGCATCAAGACAGGAAGGATTCTCCTGCCTGCTTTCTGAGCTCAGGCTCAAATCTGGGTTAAGTGCATCAAGACAGGAAGGATTCTCCTGCCTGCTTTCTGAGCTCAGGCTCAAATCTGGGTTAAGTGCATCAAGACAGGAAGGATTCTCCTGCCTGCTTTCTGAGCTCAGGCTCAAATCTGGTTTAGGTGCATCAAGACAGGAAGGATTCTCCTGCCTGCTTTCTGAGCTCAGGCTCAAATCTGGGTTAAGTGCATCAAGACAGGAAGGATTCTCCTGCCTGCTTTCTGAGCTCAGGCTCAAATCTGGTGTCAGTGCATCAAGACAGGAAGGATTCTCCTGCCTTGTTGCTGAGCTCAGGCTCAAATCTGGTGTCAGTGCATCAAGACAGGAAGGATTCTCCTGCCTTGTTGCTGAGCTCAGGCTCAAATCTGGTTTAGGTGCATCAAGACAGGAAGGATTCTCCTGCCTTGTTGCTGAGCTCAGGCTCAAATCTGGGTTAAGTGCATCAAGACAGGAAGGATTCTCCTGCCTGCTTTCTGAGCTCAGGCTCAAATCTGGTGTCAGTCCATCAAGACAAGAAGGATTCTCCTGCCTTGTTGCTGAGCTCAGGCTCAAATCTGGTGTCAGTGCATCAAGACAGGAAGGATTCTCCTGCCTGCTTTCTGAGCTCAGGCTCAAATCTGGTTTAGGTGCATCAAGACAGGAAGGATTCTCCTGCCTGCTTTCTGAGCTCAGGCTCAAATCTGGTTTAGGTGCATCAAGACAGGAAGGATTCTCCTGCCTTGTTGCTGAGCTCAGGCTCAAATCTGGTTTAGGTGCATCAAGACAGGAAGGATTCTCCTGCCTGCTTTCTGAGCTCAGGCTCAAATCTGGTTTAGGTGCATCAAGACAGGAAGGATTCTCCTGCCTTGTTGCTGAGCTCAGGCTCAAATCTGGTGTCAGTGCATCAAGACAGGAAGGATTCTCCTGCCTGCTTTCTGAGCTCAGCCTCAAATCTGGTGTCAGTGCATCAAGACAGGAAGGATTCTCCTGCCTTGTTGCTGAGCTCAGGGTCAAATCTGGGTTAAGTGCATCAAGACAGGAAGGATTCTCCTGCCTTGTTGCTGAGCTCAGCCTCAAATCTGGTTGAGGTGCATCAAGACAGGAAGGATTCTCCTGCCTTGTTGCTGAGCTCAGGCTCAAATCTGGGTTAAGTGCATCAAGACAGGAAGGATTCTCCTGCCTGCTTTCTGAGCTCAGGCTCAAATCTGGTGTCAGTGCATCAAGACAGGAAGGATTCTCCTGCCTGCTTTCTGAGCTCAGCCTCAAATCTGGTGTCAGTGCATCAAGACAGGAAGGATTCTCCTGCCTTGTTGCTGAGCTCAGGGTCAAATCTGGGTTAAGTGCATCAAGACAGGAAGGATTCTCCTGCCTGCTTTCTGAGCTCAGGCTCAAATCTGGTGTCAGTGCATCAAGACAGGAAGGATTCTCCTGCCTGCTTTCTGAGCTCAGGCTCAAATCTGGGTTAAGTGCATCAAGACAGGAAGGATTCTCCTGCCTTGTTGCTGAGCTCAGGCTCAAATCTGGTGTCAGTGCATCAAGACAGGAAGGATTCTCCTGCCTGCTTTCTGAGCTCAGGCTCAAATCTGGGTTAAGTGCATCAAGACAGGAAGGATTCTCCTGTCTGCTTTCTGAGCTCAGAAGGCACGTGTAGAGGGGTGTGCTGTAGAATACAGTGGGAAGCAGGTCAGGTTGTTTGCCTGCAAAAAGGCTTTGTGGTATTTGAAAATCTCCTTTCCCCCCACCCCTCCCTGTTCTAACAAGGATAAATAAACTTTCTAGGTCAGAAATGATCTGCAGAGTGGAAGAGGCAAAACATGAGATGGAGTCAAGGTTAGATTCACAGAGAAGACACATGGTCCAAAAAGAGAGTATTCTGCAAAATGAAATTGAGGAGCTAAAGGTAAATTTCATCATTGTGTTTTTCTTTCCCCCCCCCTCCCAGAGGTCCAGCTTCTGACTTTTCCCAGCAGGAGTCCCTTATTTTGCAGGTGTAGTCTCATAGAGATGAGAATTACCTGAAGCTTGGGAAGTGGGCAAGGTTGTTAGCACCTGGTTTTGACAGGCAAAGCAGCTCTGCTGAGAAGCAGGCTGGGTGCTGTACTTGAGTGGTTTGGCTGCTTCAGATTGACTTGGAGCTGGGTACCCCCTGTAGAAGCGCTGCACTGCTTGCTGCATGCATGATGTACCAGAAGTCACAGGCTCACAGGATGTTAGGGGTTGGAAGGGGCCTCAGGAGATCTTCCAGTCCATCCCCCCTGTGCCAGAGCAGGGCCATAGAATCCAGCACAGGTCACACAGGAGCACATGCAGACAGGGCTGGAAAGGCTCCAGAGAAGGAGACTCCACAACCTCTCTGGGCAGCCTGCTCCAGGGCTCTGTGACCCTCACAGTGAGGAAGTTCCTCCTCATGTTGAGGTGAAACCTCCTGTGCTGGAGTTTCCATCCATTGCTCCTTGTCCTGTCCCAGGGCACAAGTGAGCAGAGCCTTCCTTCCTGACCCCCAGCCCTCAGACATTTATAGACATTGATTAGATCCCCCCTCAATCTTCTCTCCAGACTAAAAAGCCCCAGGTCTCAGTGTCTACACACAGGGCATACATCACAACTCAGCTGTAACTGAATATCCAGCTCCTCTTGCAGTGCTGTCCACAGGGACTCAGTCCAGTGCTGGCAGAGAGCCCTGCTGCAGGCAGTGGCATTTGTGCTTCAGCTCTGATCAGAGGGTTGGAAGGTGGGGCTGCAAACTTCATCAAGTTACAAGCAAGGCTGTTACCTTTTCAGTCAGCCAGTCCTCATTGCATCACACAACAAGGATCTTTCAACACCAAAGTTATGAAAGTGCTTCATAATTTAAATGGTCTTCAGGGCTACTCTCAGGGCACTCTGCACCCAGCCTGTGTGCCTGGGGTTGGCCTTTGCATTAAAGGATTGCATTAAGACATTGAGGGCCTGGAGCATGTCCAGAGAAGAGCAGCAAGGCTGGTGAGGGGTTTGAAGGGCATCATATGAGGAGCAGCTGAGGGAGCTGGGGTTGTTTACTTTGGAATAGAGAAGGCTGAGGGAAAACCTTATTGCTCTCTACAACTACCTGAAAGGAGGCTGGAGTGAGGCTGGTGTTGGTCTCTTGTCCCAAGTAACCAGAGATAGAAGAAGAGAAGATGGGTTTAAGTTGTGCCAGGGGAGGTTTAGGTTGGACTTGAGTTAAAACTTTGTGACTGAGAGAGTGGTGAGGGCTTGGAACAGGCTGCCCAGGGAGGTGGTGTAGTCACCATCCCTGGAGGTGTTCAAGAAGGTTGTAGATACGGCACTTCAGGATATAGTTTAGTGGCCATGGCAGTTGGGATGGGCTTGAGGATGTTGGTTGGGTGCACAGTAATAAGCCAAGGAACAATGGATACAAACTCAAACACAGAAGGTTTCAGCTCAGCTTGAGGAGAAACTTCTTTGGTGTGAGGGTGGCAGAGCCCTGGAGCAGGCTGCCCAGAGGGATTGTGGAGCCTCCTTCTCTGGAGACTTTCCAAGCCCACCTGGATGCATTCTGTGCAGACTACCCTGGGTGATGCTGCTCTGGCAGGGGGGTTGGACTGCATGATCTCTGAAGGTCCCTTCCAACCTCTCATGTTCTGTGATTCTGTAACTCGAGGGGGTCGGTTGGGCTCAGTGGTGTCAGTTGGGCTCCAGGGCATTGAAGGCCTTTCCAGCCTCAGGGAGTCAAGCTGTGCTTTGGGCCAGTTGGGCTCCAGGGGGTCTGTTGGACTGCAGGGGGTCAGTTGGGCTTGAAGGGGTCTGTTGGACCCAGTGGTGTCAGTTGGGCTCCAGGGCATTGAAGGCCTTTCCAGCCTCAGGGAGTCAAGCTGTGCTTTGGGCCAGTTGGGCTCCAGGGGGTCTGTTGGGCTCAGGGTGTTGAAGGCCTTTCCAGCCTCAGGGGTGCTGCTGTGCTTTGGGTCTGTTGGGCTCCAGGGAGTCAGTTGGGCTCCAGGGGGTTGGTTTGGCTCAGGGTGTTGAAGGCCTCTCCAGCCTCAGGGTGCAGCTGTGCTTTGGGTCTGTTGGGCTGCAGGGGGTCAGCTGGGCTGCAGGGGGTCGGCTGGGCTCAGGGCACACTGAAGGCCTCTCCAGCCTCAGGGTGCAGCTGTGCTTTGGGTCAGCTGGGCTGCAGGAGCTCGGCTGGGCTGCAGGGGGTCAGTTGGGCTGCAGGGGGTCAGTTGGGCTGCAGGGGGTCAGTTGGGCTGCAGGGGCTCGGCTGGGCTGCAGGGGGTCAGTTGGGCTGCAGGGGGTCAGCTGGGCTGCAGGGGCTCGGCTGGGCTGCAGGGGGTCAGTTGGGCTGCAGGGGGTCAGCTGGGCTGCAGGGGGTCAGTTGGGCTGCAGGGGGTCAGCTGGGCTGCAGGGGCTCGGCTGGGCTGCAGGGGGTCAGTTGGGCTGCAGGGGGTCAGCTGGGCTGCAGGGGTTCGGCTGGGCTGCAGGGGGTCAGTTGGGCTGCAGGGGGTCAGCTGGGCTGCAGGGGGTCAGTTGGGCTGCAGGGGCTCGGCTGGGCTGCAGGGGGTCCGTTGGGCTGCAGGGGGTCAGCTGGGCTGCAGGGGGTCAGTTGGGCTGCAGGGGCTCGGCTGGGCTGCAGGGGGTCAGTTGGGCTGCAGGGGGTCAGCTGGGCTGCAGGGGCTCGGCTGGGCTGCAGGGGGTCAGTTGGGCTGCAGGGGGTCAGCTGGGCTGCAGGGGGTCAGTTGGGCTGCAGGGGGTCAGCTGGGCTGCAGGGGGTCGGCTGGGCTGCAGGGGGTCAGTTGGGCTGCAGGGGGTCAGCTGGGCTGCAGGGGGTCAGTTGGGCTGCAGGGGGTCAGCTGGGCTGCAGGGGCTCGGCTGGGCTGCAGGGGGTCAGTTGGGCTGCAGGGGGTCAGCTGGGCTGCAGGGGTTCGGCTGGGCTGCAGGGGGTCGGCTGGGCTGCAGGGGCTCGGCTGGGCTGCAGGGGGTCAGTTGGGCTGCAGGGGGTCAGCTGGGCTGCAGGGGGTCGGCTGGGCTGCAGGGGGTCAGTTGGGCTGCAGGGGGTCGGCTGGGCTGCAGGGGGTCAGTTGGGCTGCAGGGGGTCGGCTGGGCTGCAGGGGCTCGGCTGGGCTGCAGGGGCTCGGCTGGGCTGCAGGGGGTCAGCTGGGCTGCAGGGGGTCGGCTGGGCTGCAGGGGGTCGGCTGGGCTGCAGGGGGTCGGCTGGGCTGCAGGGGGTCGGTTGGGCTGCAGGGGGTCAGCTGGGCTGCAGGGGGTCAGCTGGGCTGCAGGGGGTCGGTTGGGCTGCAGGGGCTCGGCTGGGCTGCAGGGGGTCAGCTGGGCTGCAGGGGGTCGGTTGGGCTGCAGGGGGTCAGCTGGGCTGCAGGGGGTCAGCTGGGCTGCAGGGGGTCTGTTGGGCTGCAGGGGCTCGGCTGGGCTGCAGGGGGTCAGCTGGGCTGCAGGGGCTCGGCTGGGCTCAGGGCACACTGAAGGCCTCTCCAGCCTCAGGGCGCCGCCGTGCTTTGGGTCTGTTGGGCTGCAGGGGGTCAGCTGGGCTGCAGGGGGTCGGCTGGGCTGCAGGGGGTCATTTGGGCTGCAGGGGGTCAGTTGGGCTGCAGGGGGTCGGCTGGGCTGCAGGGGGTCGGCTGGGCTGCAGGGGGTCATTTGGGCTGCAGGGGGTCAGCTGGGCTGCAGGGGCTCGGCTGGGCTGCAGGGGCTCGGCTGGGCTCAGGGCACACTGAAGGCCTCTCCAGCCTCAGGGTGCAGCTGTGCTTTGGGTCAGCTGGGCTGCAGGGGGTCGGTTGGGCTGCAGGGGGTCATTTGGGCTGCAGGGGCTCGGCTGGGCTGCAGGGGGTCATTTGGGCTGCAGGGGCTCGGCTGGGCTGCAGGGGGTCATTTGGGCTGCAGGGGCTCGGCTGGGCTGCAGGGGCTCGGCTGGGCTGCAGGGGGTCGGCTGGGCTCAGGGCACACTGAAGGCCTCTCCAGCCTCAGGGTGCAGCTGTGCTTTGGGTCTGTTGGGCTGCAGGGGGTCGGCTGGGCTGCAGGGGGTCAGTTGGGCTGCAGGGGGTCGGCTGGGCTGCAGGGGGTCGGCTGGGCTGCAGGGGTCGGCTGGGCTGCAGGGGTCGGCTGGGCTGCAGGGGGTCGGCTGGGCTGCAGGGGGTCGGTTGGGCTGCAGGGGGTCAGTTGGGCTGCAGGGGGTCGGCTGGGCTGCAGGGGGTCGGCTGGGCTGCAGGGGTCGGCTGGGCTGCAGGGGTCGGCTGGGCTGCAGGGGGTCGGCTGGGCTGCAGGGGGTCAGTTGGGCTGCAGGGGGTCGGCTGGGCTGCAGGGGGTCGGCTGGGCTGCAGGGGTCGGCTGGGCTGCAGGGGTCGGCTGGGCTGCAGGGGTCGGCTGGGCTGCAGGGGGTCGGTTGGGCTGCAGGGGGTCGGTTGGGCTGCAGGGGGTCGGCTGGGCTGCAGGGGGTCGGCTGGGCTGCAGGGGCTCGGCTGGGCTCAGGGCACACTGAAGGCCTCTCCAGCCTCAGGGCGCCGCCGTGCTGGGTGTGTGCCCGCAGAGCCAGATGTCGCGGCTGATGTCGGACGTCCGCTCTCTGATGGCGGCAGAGAGGCAGCACCGGCAGGAGCTGGAGCAGGCGGAGCTGGAGAAGCGGGAGCTGCTGGAGCTGCTGCGGGCGCTGCAGCAGGACTGCCGAGGAGCTGCCCCCGAGG
The DNA here is from genome assembly GCF_014839835.1 of Dryobates pubescens. Classification (NCBI taxonomy): domain Eukaryota; kingdom Metazoa; phylum Chordata; class Aves; order Piciformes; family Picidae; genus Dryobates; species Dryobates pubescens. Next base: position 27,536,730 of record NC_071625.1, on the reverse strand, counting down.
GAAGCAGGAAGCTGGCGCACTTCCGCCCCCTGCCGCGGCTGGAGAGCGCCAAGCGGAAGCCTCGGGAGGTGACGGTCATCTGAGCAGGAGTAAGCTCGGGGAGCGCGCTGCGCCCATTTCTGACGCCGCCTGGCCGGCCTCTCTACTTGGGCAACTCCACATCATTCCCTTTCTGACGTACTTCCTGGGTTGGGGTGGGGGTTTGTTTTCCTTTCAGTCTAAATGTCCACCTTCCTTCCTTTCCTGGCATGGAAGCAAACAGGAGCATGTCCTCCTGGGGAGCACAGGGCACTGAAACCAGCAGCTGGCAAAGAACATTGCCAGCTCGTTTTGTTACCAAAAGGGGGCAGGAGGCTTCGGTTTGTTAGCTCTGCAGGGAATCATTTACAGCAGCCTGTCGAGCTAGAGCCTTTTAAAGACAGCAGATACTCCAAGGGTGCTTCCCTCCTGCTCCATCTTAGTCTGTTGGTTCATGCTTATAACTGAAGTGGGAAGAAAACGGTGAGCATCAGTAATAATAATTAAGTAATCATTTTAGGAAGTCACTGCTAGAATTAGTAAGTCAGTAATAGAAATGAATAGATTGTGTTCGTGCAGAGGCTGTTTCAAAGGTGGAAAGAAAGCACTTTCAGTTGTGTTGCTACAGCTCCAGAACGGCTTCAGGTGAGGCTGACTTCAGAGCTCTTCTAATTTCCTAGGCTGATACACACTTTAGAGACTAACAGCAAAGCCCAAGGCAACAGAGTCACCTAAAAAACCCTTTTGAGATAGATGTGAGGGCAACTTGGAGCTTGTGGGAGGGGATGCACATTTCATTCCAAGCTGTGAATCATAGGATCATAGAATTGTCAGGGTTGGAAGGGACCTCAAGGATCAGGCAGTTCCAACCCCCCTGCCATGGCCAGGGACACCTCACACTACAGCAGGTTGCTCACAGCCACATCCAGCCTGGCTGCAAACACCTCCAGGCAGGAGGCTTCCACCACCTCCCTGGGCAACCTGTGCCAGGCTCTCACCACCCTCATGGGGAACAACTTCTTCCTCACATCCAAGCTGAATCTCCCCATTTCTGGTTTTGTTCCGTTCCCCCCAGTCCTATCACTCCCTGACACCCTCAAAAGTCCCTCCCCAGTAACCCCCTTCAGATACTGGAGGCCACAATGAGGTCTCCTTGGAGCCTTCTCCTCTCCAGATTGAACAGCCCCAACTCTCTCAGTCTGTCTTCAGAGGAGCAGCTTTTACCTGTGAAGGAACACCTGTTCCTGCAGCTCCTTTAAGCCCCAGACCAGCCCTTTTGGCACTCAGTAGCTTTAAAGCACATCTCAATTCCTGGAGTGTCCTTCCTTCTCTTTTGGCAGGTTGCAGGCTGCTTGATCATCAATACCCACAGCTAGACAGGGGTCTGCACAGTCACTTGGACTTGATGGAGTGATAGTATGGGTTGGGTTGGAAGAGCCCTCCAAAGGTCATCTAGTCCAATCCCTCTGCAGTAGGCAGAGACTTCAGGCATCTTTATCAGTGCTCAAGTGTGCAGCTGTGGCAGAGCTGGGAATTTCTTAACAGACCCACAAATACTGGATGAAGAGAACTATCCCTGAGGACTGCAGGAGAAATCTGTGCAGCTGAAAGCCTTTCTGCTGAACCTCTCCTACAGCCTGTTCCCCTTGGTCTCAGTGCTATCTCTGAGCCATATTCTGCCCATTGCAGCTCCTCAGTGGAGTATCCAGGCAAGAGCCTTGGCCTGAATGTGTTAAATCAGTTTTGAACTTGGAGGTGCAGCGATCTGAGCAAGCTGATTTTGTAGTTGAGAAAGCAGAGCCATTCCTGTGCTTGCCTTGTCACCCAGAGCAATGCTTCCTGGCCCAACCCAAGAGAGGCAGCAACCTTCTGCAGCAGGGGCAGCACATGGGGGAAGACTCAAAGGCAGAGCTGCCTTCATTGCAGGCATTAATAAATCCTTCTAACTCTCTGAGTGCTTCAGGACCACTGAAGCAGCTGTGCACAGGTTCAGGTCTTGCTCCTTGGAAGAGTGACAGAAGTGATTCTTCTGTAACAGCTTGGGGTTCTGAAAGCAAGCATCCTTAAGGCAAGTTGTGTCCAGACTTTGCCTTGTATTTAAATCACAGCCACTGGTGGTCTTCAGGTCACTGCAGCAGTCTCACCAGCTCATGACATGGCACAGCTCTTGAGCAGCCAGATTTAACCATCTGAAACACTAACCCACAGCTCTTAACAGCAGGGTTTGTTTCCTTCTTCCAAGCACCCTATAATAAGAGCCTGTTATCTTCCTGTTTTATCTGCTCTTAGCTTTCCCATACTCATGGATTACACAGCTCTCAGCAGCAGCTGGCAGAAGCAGGGAATTTTTCTCCTCCTTTCAAGCAGCCTGTCACTCCTTTTGATAAAGACTAAGGATCCAGCTGTTGGACTAGACTTGGTGTAAGTGAAGGCCTTGGCTTGCTTCCCTGGAAGCAGAGTCTGCTTAGGCTCATGTGAGAGACACTGCTAGGAGGGCATGCTGGAGGCTGCAGCACTGAACTCCTGCTGTTGGCATTCTCTCACCTAAACCACACTGGAATCAGTTCCATTTCCTCCCAGGTGGAGCTGTAATTTGGCAAGAGCTTCATCCACAATAAGCAGTCACATCCTCCAATGTGCAGGTGGAAGGCAGCAGTGCTTTGATTGTGTTCTCAGGAGGCTGTTGGTGTCTGTGGTACTCCACTGCAGCACTCACACTCGTTTGGAAGCTCCTTGGCAGCACCAGATTGCATGGTACAGAATCACAGCATCACCCAGGTTGGAGAAGAGCTCAGAGATCATCAACTCCAACCTATCACCCAACACCTCCTGACTAACTAAACCATGGCTCCAAGTGCCTCATCCAGGCTCTTCTTAAACACCTCCAGTGATGGTGACTCCACCACCTCCCTGGGCAGCACATTCCAATGGCCAATCTCTCTTGCTGGGAAGAATTTCTTCCTCACCTCCAGCCTGAACCTCCCCTGGCGCAGCTTGAGACTGTGTCCTCTTGTTCTGGTGCTTGTTGCCTGGGAGCAGAGACCAACCCCCACCTGGCTACAACCTCCCTTCAGGGACTTGGAGAGAGCAAGAAGGTCTCCCCTGAGCCTCCTCTTCTCCAGGCTAAGCAACCCCAGCTCCCTCAGCCTCTCCTCCCAGGGCTGTGCTCCAGACCCCTCCCCAGCTTTGTTGCCCTTCTCTGGACACCTTCCAGCATCTCAACATCTTTCCTAACCTGAGGGGCCCAGAACTGGACACAGGACTCAAGGTGTGGCCTCAGCAGTGCTGAGCACAGGGCACAATGACTTTGCTGCTCCTGCTGGCCACACTGTTCCTGATGCAGGCCAGGATGCCGTTGGCCTTGTTGGCCACCTGGGCACACTGCAGGCTCATGTTCAGCCTACTATCGACCAGCACCCCCAGGTCCCTCTCTGCCTGGCTGCTCTCCAGCCACTCTGACCCCAGCCTGTAGCTCTGCATGGGGTTGCTGTGGCCACTGTGTAGGACCCAGCACTTGGGCTCTTGGACTCAGTCAGTGCTTCTCTGTGTGCTGTAACTGTGTGCTTCTGTGGGGTGGTTTTTAGTTGCATTATTTGCATTGCTGGATGTGTAAAGAAGAAAATGACTTCACAATTCCTGAGAACCCAGCTGGGCTGGATCATCTTCCCCACGCTGGAGGGCAGTAATGGTCACCCAGCCTTTCAAAAGCAAGTTATTAGCTCTTTGCTTTCTCCATGGTGAGAACTCTGCATTCATTTCAGGAACTCCAGCCACTTACTTAGGACTAAATTCCCTCCTGTATAAGAAATAGGGTTTAATTAATACTTGCTTAGCCCTTGGTCTGCTGTCTGTCCCCTAAGTGACCCACATGAAACTGGGTGAGCAAAGATGTCCTAGGTGCTAAGGAGGGACCTCCTGCTGTGCAGTCTGGGTAGCTTCTAGTCCCCAGCTCTGGAGAGTTTGACCTTCTCAGTGTGCAAATTCATAGAATGCTTTGGGTTGGAAGGGACCTTCAAGATCATCCAGTTCCAACCCCCTGCCCTGGGCAGGGACACCTCCCACCAGCCCAGGCTGCTCAAGGCCTCATCCAACCTGGCCTTGAACACCTCCAGGGAGGAGCATCCATCACCTCCCTGGGCAACCTGTGCCAGTGTCTCACCACCCTCACTGGAAAGAATTTCTTCCTAATCTCCAGTCTGAATCTGCCCTCCTCAAGCTTCAATCCATTCCCTCTCATCCTGGCACTACAAGCCCCTATCAAAAGTCCCTTCCCAGCCTTCTTGTAAGCCCCTTCCTGTAGGTGCTCTAAAGTGTTCATGGAGCCTTCTCCTCCTCAGGCTGAACAGCCCCAACTCTCTCAGCCTGTCTCCAGAGGGGAGGTTCTGCAGCCCTCTGATCATCTTTGTAGCCTCCTCTGGACCTGCTCCATCAGCTCCAGGTCCCTCCTGTGCTGGGGGCATCAAAACTGGAGGCAGTGCTGCAGGTGGGGTCTGAGCAGAGCAGAGGGGCAGAATCCCCTCCCTGTGCTGCTGCTCTCCCTGCTCTGGCTGCAGCTCAGCACACAGCTGCCTGCTGGGCTGCAAGGGACCATTGCTGGCTCCTGGGCAGTTTGTCACCAACTGACATCTCCAAGGCCTTCTCCTCCACACTGCTCTTGAGCCATTCCTTCCCCAGCCTGGATTTGTGGCAACACTTTGGCTGCTGGTATGACCCTGTCAGCTCAGGCTTCCTTTAGCAGCAAAGCACTTGCAGAGGTGTTTTTAATGAGCACACAGCAGCTAACAGCATCTGACCCCTCCAGGTACTTTGAGGTGAATCCCATTCCTCTGTGCTGGTGACTGTTCTGCACTGGAAGTTTTCCTCTGGTGCTGAACCACTCCCAGGGTGGTGTGTGCTGAAGTATGGGCCTCCTGTTACCTGGCTTACAATTAACTGGGCTGAAATTAAATAGCCTCTTATCTTCCTGTTTTATCTGCTCTTAGCTTTCCCATACTCATGGATTACACAGCTCTCAGCAGCAGCTGGCAGAAGCAGGGAATTTTTCTCCTCCTTTCAAGCAGCCTTTTGATAAAGACTCCTTTTGATAAAGACTAAGGATCCAGCTGTTGGACTAGACTTGGTGTAAGTGAAGGCCTTGGCTTGCTTCCCTGGAAGCAGAGTCTGCTTAGGCTCATGTGAGAGACACTGCTAGGAGGGCATGCTGGAGGCTCCAGCACTCAGTTCCTGCTGTTGGCATTCCCTCACCTAAACCACACTGGAATCAGTTCCACTTCCTCCCAGGTGGAGCTGTGCTGACAGCAAGGGGAGCTGTGACTCAAGTGGACCACTATAAGCATGCAAACAGTTGGGGTACTCTTAACTTGCAGCCAGGAGAGAGTGGAGATGTAGGAGCTGTGTGGGGATCACAGAATTTCAGGGGCTGGAAGGGACCTCCAAAGCTCACCCAGTCCAAACCCCTGCCAGAGCAGGAGCACCCAGGGCAGGTCACACAGGAACACATCCAGGTGGGGTTGGAAAGTCTCCAGCGAGGGAGACTCCACAACCCCCCTGGGCAGCCTGCTCCAGGGCTCTGGCACCCTCACAGGGAAATAATTCTTCCTCCTGTTTCCATGGCACTTCCTCTGCCTCAGCTTCCACCACTGCCCCTTGTGCTGTCCTTGGGCATCACCCAGCAGAGCCTGGCTCCAGCCTCTGGGCACTGCCCCTGCACATCTTCATGAGCATGAATGAGGTCACCCTCAGGCTCCTCCTCTCCAAGCTACAGAGCACTCAGCTCCCTCAGGCTCTCCTAAGGAAGATCTTCCACTCCCTTCATCATCTTTGTGGCTCTGCGCTGGACTCTCTCAAGCTGTTCCCTGAGGTCCTTCCTGAACTGAAGGGCCCAGAACTGGACACAAGATTGCAGATGTGGTCTCACCAGGGCAGAGCAGAGAGGGAGGAGAACCTCTCCTGACCTACTGACCACACTCCTAATATAACCCAGGATGGCATTGGCCTTCTTGGCCAGACCTGGGTGCTGTGTGGAGCTGTGTGGAGCAGGGAGAGGAAGGAGAAGTGCAGGCTGCCCTCTTTCCACAGCCCAAGAGCAACAAAGCAGCTGCACCAGCCTGTGCCAGCAGCTGGCTGAGCAGTGCAAACTGCTAGCTGGTGCCACTGGAGTTAACATGGCTTTAGAACTAGAGGGAGATGAGGCTGGGGGCACAAATGCAGTAGGTCTAAGCCTGGGAGAGTCACAGAAAGACTCAGAGCAAGCTGCCAAGTCTGGGAGACCAGAGGCCATAAGGAGGTGTTGAGCAAATCCTCATCCCCCATGAAACTGGGTGGGAAGGGATAACTCAGGGTGTATTTCAGTAATGAAAGTGCTAAGTTAGTCTCTGAAGGCAAATCAGCTGCTTCACTCTGCAGGAGCAAGAGGCCAGGTACACACACACAGCAGCTGGCTCCCTTGAACTGACTTCTGCCCTTGAGAGGTCAGGTTGAAGGCAAAGCCTCTGTGCCCTTCAGCAGCCAAGCTGCAGCCCCTGCTCTCCTCCCAGAGCAAACCATTGGTGGTGTCCTGCCCAGCAAGTGTTGCTGCTGGGCTTCCTTCCCTCAGAGCAGGCACAGTCGTGCTGGGAAGAGCTTCCAGCAGGCTCAGGGCACTTTCAGCAAGGGAGTGGAACTGAGGACCATGCATCTGAGCCAGGGGCAGGAGTGGCAAGGAAGAAGTCTGGGGGACTTCCTAACTCAGGTGGCAGGTTTCAGCTAGCACCAATGTGCTCCTGGAGCAGCAGGCTCACAGGAGGGCAATGAATGTAGCAGCACCCATCCTAGAGCTACTCACCAGCACAGAAAGGAGAGGAAGGGCAGGCAAGCCACATCCCCAGCAGAGTGAAGCCCTTTGGCCAAGAGTGGTTTGGTCTCTCTTGTTCTTAGGTGTTTTTAAGGATTTTAAATCACAGAATAGCTCAGGTTGGAAGGGACCTCAGAGATCCAACTCCTCAGAGACTGCAAGCCCCCTGCCACAGGCAGGGACACCTCTCAACCAGATTTGGTTGCCCATCCATCCCAGGTGGCAAAAATTCCTCCTGTAACTGTGTAGCCTTGCAACTTCCCCTTGCCAGCAGCTGCCCCCTGGGAGGCTTCTGGCATGGTGCTTTCCAACAGCCCTTTCCCTTAGCAGTGCTGCCAGGCAGGGAGCAGTACTGGCCTGGCCTTTCTCCTCCACTGCTTGCCAGGTGAAGCAGGGCAGGGCAGGGAGATCTCACCACACAGACAGATGCCTTTCCAAGGACCTACAACTCTATGCAACTTTCTCTTAACAAACCAACCTTGAACTTGTCTTCCAGCAGGGTGCTTCACTGCCAATTTTCTACCTTTGTATAACACTAGAAGGACAAAGACAGCACTTAGCAGATCTTAACCTGTGTAGCCTGGAAAAGCAGCAGTACCGGTTTGTACCACTTTGAAGTACACTTTGTATGAAAGGTCAACTAATAAAGGGTCTACACCAGAATTAATCAAGTGTGCTTCAGGTTTTTTCTTTGTGGTACAGAAGGCTGAGTGCCCTCTTGAGCAGATCAAGTAGCAAAGTGTAGCTGTGCTGGCTGCCAGGGAAGCCAAGCATGAGAATCATGGAATCAAGGATGGGAAAGTGCTCAGAGATCATCAAGTCCAACCTATCACCCAACACCTCCTGACTACTAAACCATGGCACCAAGTGCCTCATCCAATCCCCTCTTGAACACCTCCATGGGTGGGGACTCCACCATCTCCCTGGGCAGCACATCCCAATAGCAAATTACTCTTTCTGGGAAGAACTTTCTCCTCACCTCCAGTCTAAACCTCCCCTGGCACAGCTTGCGACTGTGTCCTCTTGTTCTGGTGCTGGTTGCTTAAGAGAAGAGACCAACCCCCACCTGGCTACAACCTCCCTTCAGGGAGTTGGAGACATGCAAGGTCTCCCCTGAGCCTCCTCTTCTCCAGGCTAAGCAACCCCAGCTCCCTCAGCCTCTCCTCACAGGGCTGTGCTCCAGACCCCTCCCCAGCTTTGTTGCCCTTCTCTGGACACCTTCCAGCAGCTCAACATCTTTCCTAACCTGAGGGGCCCAGAACTGGACACAGGACTCAAGGTGTGGCCTGAGCAGTGCTGAGCACAGGGCACAATGACCTCCCTGCTCCTGCTGGCCACACTGTTCCTGATGCAGGCCAGGATGCCATTGGCCCTCTTGTCTACCTGGGCACACTGCTGGCTCACGTTTAGGCAGCTGTCAACCAGCACCCCCAGGTCCCTCTCTGCCTGGCTGCTCTCAGCCACTCTGACCCCAGCCTGTAGCTCTGCATGGGGTTGTTGTGGCCCAAGTCCAGCACCTGGCACTTGTACTTGCTAAATGTTGGACTCTGCCCATCTGCCCAGCCTGTCCAGGTCCCTCTGCAGAGCCTCTCAACCCTCCAGCAGATCAACTCCTGCCCCCAGCTTGGTGTCATCTGCAGGTTTACTGCTGATGGACTCAATGCCCTCCTCCAGATCATCAATGAAGATGTTAAAGAGCATGGGGCCCAGCACTGATCCCTGGGGGACAGCACTAGTGCCTGGCTGCCAGCTGGCTGTGAGAGGGCTGAGTGCACTGGAGTGGGTCAGGCTGGTTTGCCACACAGGAGCACAGAGCAGTGACCAAGGCAGGGGTTCAGGCCGGGCTCTAGGATTGTGCTCCTGCCTCAGGGGAGTTTCTCAATGTGATGAGCAAAGGGCCTGCAAAGGCTGAGAACTCCTGCACCACCCAGATGTGACAGCTCCAGTCCTGCATGGACAGCAGGCAAGAGAACGGCTTGGGTTGGAAGGGACCTCCAAAGGTCATCCAGTTCCACCCCCCTGCAGTCAGCAGGGACATCCTCCACTAGATCAGGCTGTGATAGAATGGGAAGTACATCCTGATTGGTTTTGTCCATCTGATTAGTTTTGTTCATAAAACCTTGCTCTGTGTGTATGGGCATGCCTGGGCATGCCCACGGGGTGGGACCGGGGCTGTCATCTGAGGAGCGGCTGGGGGGGGGACTGCCGATCTTCGTCGCTGCGACCAGCGGGAGGCGGGGGAGACCTGGAAGAGACTGGGTGCACATGCGCAGAGTAGAGCCACGAAGTTTCGAGAAGGAGGGCGTCAATCAAAGGAGGAATTATAAAAGGGGACGGGAACTCGTGTTAAGCGCGGCAGTTGGCGGAGCGGAGACTCCCCTGTCGCCCAGCGCTGTGTTTGCTCCTGCCTTGTTACTTAATAAATTGCCAAAATTTTCTATTCGGTGATGTGTTGTGTTTAATAAAACTCTATAACAAATTTGGTGCCGTGACTCGGATGCAACTTAAGTGGTTGGGCTTGTGACCATTCCAAGGAGGCGCCCCACTTGATTTTTTTTAGTGGCCTTGGTGGTCCAATCTCACCCTGGTTGTACCGACGAACCTAAATTCAAGGTACAGGAGCAAAGGGAAGCCGGCAGACCCTATAAACTTTGTGCACAAAGGTCCGGACGAAGACGCGGGATGCGTGAGTAATTGCGGGAACCGTTCGGTCTGGGTCAGGGATCCTGGAGTTGCAGTGACTGTGTGTGAGTGTGAGAGGGGAACCGGCAGCTCGGATTCCCCAAGCGAGTGTGGACCCTCAGTAGTGCGGTTCTCATTGCTCGCGAGAGCGTGAGCCACGAAACAGGGGAAGCGACTGAACATCGATTGATTGAGGGGTACTCCAGAAGAGGGGACAAGGGAGAAGCAAGTCCTTAACCCTTATAGAACTTCCCCCGATTCCCGGGGACAGTCCGTTAGGATTCATGTTGGAAAATTGGGAACATTACCCAAATATTAAAAACAAGACGAAGGAAAAAATTATTCACTACTGTGCGGTTATTTGGGGAGGGAAAGAAATCTCCCCAAATGTTTTGTGGCCAATGTTTGGGTCATCGGAAGACTGGGTGAAGCTGAGACTTAATCTGTGGGTGAATGATAAAACTCAGGTAAATCAGGAGGTGAGAGATTAAACATAGAAAGGAGGAGGAGGAGTCATTAATTCTTCCTCCCCCAAATAATCCCCTCCAGCTTGGTTCTCCTTAAACCCCTTCCAAGCGCCTCTCCTGTGGGCCTCACCGCGGCCATCGCCGCTTTAAGAGCGTTCCGGCACCCGCCCCCTCCCCCTCAGACACCTTTAAGACGGGACGAGGAGAGTCAGCGCAGGCAGGCTAGGATAATGATAGCGGTGATTAAGGAGGCTGAAAAGGCTGGAGCTTCTTACAGGACGAGATCGGGTGGGGGACAAAGGCGGGGAAAAGGAAATGTCGGCAGAAAGGAGAGAAGTTTTTGTGTGTTATTACTGTGGGAAAAAAGGGCATTTTAAGAGGGAGTGCAGGAAAAGATTAAAGGATGAAAAAGAGTTTCAGGAAGATTAGAGGGGTCAGGGGCTCTATTTGCTGGGGACCCAGAGACATCAGGAGCCCTTGATAAAATTGAAGATTGGTCCCCAGCAACAGGAGGTTGAGTTCTTAGTGGACACTGGAGCTGAAAGATCAACTGTGCAAAAATTACCAAAAGGTTGTAGTTTATCTAAGGAAGTGGCTCAAGTAGTGGGAGCTAAGGGCGAACCCTTTACGGTCTCAGTAATAAAGGATGTGTTAATAGAGACAGACTCAAGGATAGGAGTAGGAAACTTTTTGCTAGTTCCAGAAGCGGATTTTAATCTGCTAGGTAGAGATTTAATTATTGAGTTAGGTATTAACATAGAGGTAGTGAATAAGGAAATAAAGATTAGACTTTGCCCCTTAAGGGTGGAGGATGAGGCGAGGATTAACCCAGAGGTCTGGTACACCCCTGCAATACCCCATTTCCCCTGAGGGAAAGGCAGGACTGCAACCGGAGATAGAGAGACTTTTGGACAAGGGTCTTTTAGAACCCTGTATGTCCCCTTTCAATACCCCCATCTTGCCTGTGAAGAAGGCGGATGGGTCATACAGATTAGTGCATGATTTAAGGGAAATCAATAAAAGAACCATTGCTCGTTTTCCAGTGGTAGCTAATCCATATACTTTGTTGAGTAGACTGGGTCCAGAAAAACAATATTATAGTGTCATAGACTTGAAAGATGCCTTTTGGGCATGTCCCCTAGATGAAAGAAGTAGGGATTATTTTGCCTTTGAATGGGAAGACCCTATCTCGCATCGAAGGCAGCAGTTGAGGTGGACGGTGCTTCCCCAGGGGTTTACAGAATCCCCAAATTTGTTTGGACAAGCTTTGGAGCAAATCTTACAGGAATACCAGACCAGGGAAGGGGTGGTTCTTGTCCAGTACGTAGATGATTTACTCCTTGCCGGTGACACGGAAGAAGAAGTCCGTGAGGAAAGTATTCAGTTATTGAATTTTTTTGAGTGTAAAGGGATTGAAGGTGTCAAAGGCCAAATTACAGTTTGTTGAGGAAGAGGTGAAGTATCTAGGGCATTATCTTAGAAAGGGGGAGAAGAAGATAGACCCCGAAAGGGTAAAAGGAATTTTAGAGATGCCAGCTCCCAGAAATAAAAGGCAGGTGAGGCAATTATTAGGGCTTGTTGGATACTGCCGACAATGGATTGCAAATTATAGTGCAAAGGTAAAGTTTCTGTATAACAAATTAAGTCAGGAAGGATTATTGAAATGGAGTAAAGAAGATGAAAACAGTTTGGATGAATTGAAGCAGGATTTGGTCAATGCACCGGTATTGAGCTTACTGGATACAAAGAGACCCTTTTACTTGTTTGTAAATATAGAAGACGGAACCGCGTATGGGGTACTAACCCAGGATTGGGCGGGGAGAAAGAAACCTGTGGGGTACCTATCTAAATTATTGGATCCAGTGAGTCGAGGATGGCCTACTTGTTTACAGGCCATAGTGGCATGTGCGTTACTTGTTGAAGAGGCTAATAAGATTACCTTGAATGGAGAGTTGAGAGTACTATCCCCTCACAATATCCGAGGGATATTGCGGCAAAAGGCGGAAAAATGGATTACGGACTCCCGTCTTCTAAAGTATGAGGGAGTATTGCTTGACTCCCCCAAATTATCTTTGGAGGTAACCGCCCTACAGAACCTAGCTCAATTCTTGTATGGGACACCCGGAGAAGGGAACCTAACACATGAGTGCTTGTCAGTTATAGAAGAACAGACAAAAATCCGCCCAGACTTGGAGGAGGAAGAATTAGGGGAAGGGGAAAAACTATTTGTTGATGGATCATCTCGAGTGGTGGATGGAAAGCGGGTGTCAGGATACGCTATAATTGAAGGGAAAGAGTTAACCGTGATAGAGTCAGGACCACTAAATAAGTCTTGGTCAGCACAGGCATGTGAATTGTATGCTGTGCTACGAGCATTACAGATGCTGTCCGATAAAGAGGGTACCATCTATACTGATTCCAAATATGCCTATGGGGTAGTGCATACATTTGGAAAGATTTGGGAGGAAAGAGAACTGATAAATTCACAAGGAAAGGGCTTAATACATCGGGAATTGATACAGGCAGTATTGAAGGCTCTGAGAGAACCTAAGAGAATTGCTGTAGTTCATGTAAGAGGGCATCAGAGAGGAATGGATCCTAAAAGCAGAGGAAATAACATAGCTGATCAGGAAGCAAAAAGAGCGGCTCTTCTAACTCTACACATACAGCAGGGAATAAAGTGTGGGGACTGTGGGAGAATTTATTTGAAGAAGCCTTGTTATATCCATAAGAGAGGAGACAGGATGTATGTTGTAGACTGTGTATGCAAGGATCCAGGATATGAGGATTGGCCCCCAGAGACAGAGGAACCTCCTCCATGGAAATTATACAGTTTTACCACACAAGAAAAAGAGAAGATGCATAAAATGGGTTTACGAGAGAACCTAAAAGGGGAATGGAAGCTTCTGGGTAGTGAGAGGGTAGTTTTACCCAAACCAGTTGCTATGGATATTATGAGGAAGATACACAGCAAAACTCCTGGGGGGTCACAGGCACTTGTTGATCAATTTACTATAAAATATATGTGCTTTGGGGCGGATGATTTGGCAAAACAAATAGTACGGGGCTGTATCACCTGTCTGAAGGTTAATAAGGCTGGCCTTAGACAACCCCTGAAGGGAGGGCGGCCAGCAGCAAAAAGAGGCATTTCCTACAGTAAAAGCCACTGCCCAGGCGGTCATAAAAATTCTTTTAGAACAAATCATTCCCCGGTATGGTGTGGTGGAATCTATTGATTCAGACAGAGGGCCGCATTTTGTGTCCAAAATCATTACGGAAACTATGGCTGCTTTGGGAATTCGATGGTATCACCATACCCCATGGCACCCACAGAGTTCGGGACGAGTAGAAACAATTGACAAAATTAATGATGGAAACCAAATTGTCATGGCTAAAGTGTCTGCCTCTGGCCCTGTTGAATATTAGAACACAGCCTAGAACTGATATGGGACTTTCCCCCTTTGAAATGCTGTATGGAATGCCCTATAATATTGAGAGACCTCTGGATCATCCAGTACTAAAAGAACAAGACTTAGGTATAGAGAACAATTGTGGAAGAAAGGGGCTTTGGCACAAAGGGCCCCATTGGACCTAAAACTGCACCGCATCCAACCAGGAGATTGGATATTGATTAAGACTTGGAAAGAAACTACCCTAGCTCCACGATGGGAGGGACCTTACCTTGTGCTGTTAACCACAGAGACCGCAGTTCGGACAGCGGAAAAGGGATGGACACATGCTAGCAGAATTAAAGGACCAGTGCGGGGACCAGACCAAAAGGAAGCCTTTGATTCAGGACCAGAGTGGCAAGTCACCCGAGGACCAGGGGACTTGCGGCTTACTATACATAAGAAAAAGAACTGACCTGAGTCAAATCTCATCTGTATTTGTTAAAACATTGAAATCTAATATTTTGTAAAGGGCAAAGGGTGAGATAACCAGAAAATCCCTCCATAATCCTCAAACCTCTGTAACAAATAACAGAGACAGTTATTCTGGGGACTCCTGAAGAATACTCTTGCTGCCGAGAAGATGACACCCCTCGTGGCTCGAGGCACCCGAGTCGACGAGCGAGGCAGAGGAGTAGAAAATAGTGGAGATCAAGAACCCCTAATAATCATTTAAAGCAGGACCATGGAGTGGATTTTTGATGTTGTAGACCCTTATAGTCCTTACAAGTGGTTTTGGTTATCAACTGTTTTATGACTAATACTGAATCAGATGTTAAACCCGACGGGATTTTATATGTGCCCTGGTTTGAGGGGTGCTGGTTATGTTACATATAATGGACAAAACCAATCAGGATGAAGACAGAGGGGGAATTGTGATAGAATGGGAAGTACATCCTGATTGGTTTTGTCCATCTGATTAGTTTTGTTCATAAAACCTTGCTCTGTGTGTATGGGCATGCCTGGGCATGCCCACGGGGTGGGACCGGGGCTGTCATCTGAGGAGCGGCTGGGGGGGGGACTGCCGATCTTCGTCGCTGCGACCAGCGGGAGGCGGGGGAGACCTGGAAGAGACTGGGTGCACATGCGCAGAGTAGAGCCACGAAGTTTCGAGAAGGAGGGCGTCAATCAAAGGAGGAATTATAAAAGGGGACGGGAACTCGTGTTAAGCGCGGCAGTTGGCGGAGCGGAGACTCCCCTGTCGCCCAGCGCTGTGTTTGCTCCTGCCTTGCTACTTAATAAATTGCCAAAATTTTCTATTCGGTGATGTGTTGTGTTTAATAAAACTCTATAACAAGGCTGCCCAGAGCCTTGTCCAGCCTCACCTTGACTGTCTCCAGGGACTGGGCCTGGGCAACCCCTTCCAGTGTTCCACCACCCTCATGGTGCAGAACTTGTTCCTAACATCCCATCTAAATCCCATCTCTCATTGTCCCTCAGCCTGTCACTGCAGGCCTTTGCAAACAGTCCCTCTGCAGCCTTCCTGGAGGATCCCTTCAGCTACTGGAAGGCAGCTATAAGGTCCCCCCCCAGAGTCTTCTCTTCTCCAGGCTGAACACCCCCAGCTCCCTCAGCCTGTCCTCTCAGCAGAGCTGCTCCAGCCCTTGGATCAGCTTTGTGGCCTCCTCTGGACTCACTCCAGCAGCTCTGTGTCCTTCTTGTGCTGGGGACAGCAGAACTGGAGGCAGGAAGTGCGGTCTCAGCAGAGCAGAGTCCAGGGGCAGAATCCCCTCTCCTGCCCTGCTGCCCACACTGCTCTGGCTGCAGCCCAGCACACAGCTGCCTGCTGGGCTGCAGGAGGGCACTGCTGGCTCCTGGGGAGCTGCTCAGCAAATTTCGTCTTGGGCAGAGTATAAAAGGCAAAACTTAATGCATTGAGGCTGTTATTTCCTCCTGGTAGGAGCCCAATTTCTAAGAGCACACCAACTAACTCCCAAGTTTTACCCAAGTTGCACTGGTCCAAGGAACCACTTTGAATGGAAGGGGATCACAGAAGTGAGTTGTTCAAAACCCAGAAAGCAACCAAGCATGGGAGAGGTCTGCTGCTTTTGAAGTGCATTTACAGAGCTTCCATACAGCAAACAAATGGAACCAACCCTTTATTTCCTCCCAGTGTGAGCTGTGTGACATGCCACAGCTTGTAAACTCTGCTGAATATTTACACCCTTAGCGATGCTTGACGCTCTGCACTTCAAATCCCCTGACAGAAACCAAACAGTTTGAGATCCCTGCTCATTCCCAGCACAGGAAGGTCTCTACAAACCCCAACAGCCTTACCCAGATGGGCCTAAAGGAGCCAGGCAGCTTCAGAAAACACTTCTGCAGTGCTCCTTAAAAACCCAGCATGGGTGCCTGTGAGAGCTCCTCCCACTTCAGCCACTACAATCCTCAGCACAATTCCATGTTGTTGTCTCAGCACTCGGGAAATCCCTTTGGCTCCCACTCCCAAGCCTTTTGTTGGTGTCCTCCTGAGCACGGCCACACCGTGAGCCATCGCTGCTCCCTGGCGCCGCAGCCAGGCAAAGAGCAGCTAACCGCTGCTCCTTTGTGTGAGGCAATGGCTTCTCAAGCAGCAGGGGCTGGCCCACCATCCCCACACCGAGCACACAGAGTGGAGGCCTTCATTTAGCCAGGCAGTGTAAAGCTTACCCCCAGAAAAGTCAGTTTAAGGTATTATCACACTTTAGAAACACTTGAACTGGGGTGTGGGTGAGTCCAGGCAGGAGCTGTCCCAAGGAAGCTTAGGTAAAACAAGGAACTTTGCATCTGGGCTTTGCTGAAGTGGCTGAAGACCCCTTCAGAGCATTTCTGCAAGGTCAAGAGAGCAAAGCAGAGGTGTGAATGGAGCTCAGCCCTCCTCTGTACAAGCCGAGTATGCCCTTGGAACAGTCCTCCCCTTCCCCACCCCAAAATGCAGTAAAAGGCTGCTAGGGGTTGGTTCATTCCATGGAATCCCACGGAGCCTGCAGAAGCTGCTTGCAGGCCCTGAGCATGAAAACACAAACCTCGAGTTGAGCCCAGTGCTTACATTTCTTGATGAATGCCACCTCCTGCAAGCCTTCCTTTGTGCACTGTCTCTCTGCCCACTTACAGAGCCAAGAACCCAAACCAGCTCTTCAAAGGGGAGGTTTGGCATTGCTGCCTGGTTGCTCAGTTTTATACACCTGGGTCTCTGCCTTCAGCTAAGTTAGCAGAGAGGCAGCAACAACCTCCAGGCTCCTGTGTGGCTGCCTCCAACTAAGTTAGCAGAGAGGCAGCAACAACCTCCAGGCTCTCTGTGTCTCTGCCTCCAACTAAGTTAGCAGAGAGGCAGCAACAACCTCCAGGCTCTCTGTGTCTCTGCCTCCAACTAAGTTAGCAGAGAGGCAGCAACAACCTCCAGGCTCCTGTGTGGCTGCCTTCAACTAAGTTAGCAGAGAGGCAGCAACAACCTCCAGGCTCCTGTGTCTCTGCCTCCAACTAAGTTAGCAGAGAGGCAGCAACAACCTCCAGGCTCCTGTGTGGCTGCCTCCAACTAAGTTAGCAGAGAGGCAGCAACAACCTCCAGGCTCCTGTGTGGCTGCCTCCAACTAAGTTAGCAGAGAGGCAGCAACAACCTCCAGGCTCCTGTGTGGCTGCCTCCAACTAAGTTAGCAGAGAGGCAGCAACAACCTCCAGGCTCCTGTGTGGCTGCCTCCAACTAAGTTAGCAGAGAGGCAGCAACAACCTCCAGGCTCCTGTGTGGCTGCCTTCAACTAAGTTAGCAGAGAGGCAGCAACAACCTCCAGGCTCCTGTGTGGCTGCCTTCAACTAAGCAGAGAGGCAGCAACAACCTCCAGGCTCTAAGGGTATGGGGATCTTGCCTTTTAACTTCAAAGCAGCCTCTTGTTTTGCAGTGAAGTACCTCTTGTGCTCCTGAGGCATGAGCTGGAGTGGTGCTGGCTGATTCTCCCTGAAGTCCAGGACATTTTCCTCTGCTTTGAAGAGGTGTGGGGTCTGACATTACACAGTTAAGCAGGTTGGGAAAGACCTTTGAGATCCTCGAGTCCAACCCAATCACATCACCAGAGCTGTACACCACCACCTACATTGATTACATCGGTTTTGTTCTTTCACAGATCAGTTCAAGTCAATCTTCTACTCCCCTGCTGTCAGATGGACCTCAGGCTGGCTAGGAACAAAGAAACAAACCACACCAGACAGGGCTAAGAGCTCTAAACCCGAGAGAAAACACTCAAGCTGCCTGACACAGACACAAGTTTGGTGGTGGTGGTGCAGTTTCCTCGCAGTACTAAGTCACACACAGCACACCTGTACCTTCCTTCTTTTGGCACAGTGCACAGTTTAGAAGGTCCTTCAGGTCTCAGCTCAAGAGAGGTTGCTTTCACTGAGTCTTTTCTCCTACTGAAGTCCACCAAGGAAAAAAAACCTTCAGACCTCCTGTTGAGAGGAACCAAAACCAGAGCCACCCAAAGCAGTGACAAGTGTAGACAAAAAGCCTTGGCTTTTATTGGCATTTCAAGTCTCGTAGCAGACAAAAAGACAGGAAAAAGACCCCCAAAAAAAAAAAAAAACCAAACCAAAAACTTTTCTTCAGACCCAAAAAAAAAACCAAAACACACCCCAAAAGCCACCAACAACTCTTGGTGTCCTCCAGATCCCAGGGACTCCCAGGTGGTCCTTTTAGTGCTGCTGCTTTGTCATCCTCGCAGAAGGCTGGGGGCTGGGGGGGGGTGTGGGGAGGGGGGGCAGCTGTTCCATGAGGGGTCAAGTTTTATCCTCCTCCTCCTCCTCACCGCGTGAAGGAGCGTACATGGCGACCTCTTCCACTGCCTCCACTAACAAACTTTCCTCTCGAGCCACCACTGCTACTACTATTAGCACTTGTCCAAGACGGTCCGATCCCTCCGCGGCCTCTGGAAGCACGATCGCGAGGACTCGGTCGGTAGCCTTAAAGCAAAGAGAATTAGACTCAGTGGGAAAAAACAAAGGGGGACAAAAAAAAAGAAGAGCCCTAGGGCGAAGCAGCTGCCGTGAGAAAACGCAGGGCAACACCGCCAAGGTGAGACGCGCACACCGCCTCCGGGCTCTCCTGCCAGCCGGCGCCGTCTCTCTCAGGCCAGCGTCCTCGCCCCGCTCGGCTCTAGGGCTAGCGTGCAGGCAGCGCGACGACAGCTGCCCGTCGCCAGGTCTGAACGCCAGAGTTAGCAGCAGTCCCGCCAGCACGCGTTCCACAGCTCAGCCACAAACGTTCTAGAGGGCAGCTGGGGTCTGGCACGGTCTCAGTGGCGGCTGTTCAGATATGCTTAAAACATTTGCTGAATTTCAGGGTGTCTGCGGCATCCTTGCACGGTTTCATTTGTAAAGCAAAAATGAAATTCAAGGAATTCTCTATAGTTCGATGCCCATAGGAATACCAAGTACCTGCTGAACTTAATGGTCTCAGTGGTGGCAGGGGACCCCTGTTAAAATTGCTTTGACCACCTCTACTGTCATTGTAGGTTCCCCTGGGCGTGCTCTGTGCGCTCCAGCTTGAGCCCCGAGCGCCTTCGCGGCGACTGTAATTTCCTGGAGGGGGAGAGAAAAAGCCACAGGCTGGTGAGCAGGCATGGCTTGGACTGACAGCATCCACACCGCGTCAGGCAGCGAGAGCAAGGCCCAGCGCCACGAGGTCACAGCAATCACAGACACACTCAGCTCGGAGAGGGCCCTCGGCACCGCCAGCTCCAACCGTTAACCCTGCGCCGTGAGCTTCAGCCCCAAACCACATCCCTGAGCACCACATCCCTACCACCTCCAAACACACCCAGGGCTGGGGACTCGACCACCAACCCTGCATGGGGTCACCACAGCTCCACCACACCACAGCTCCACCACACCAAAGCCCCCAGCGCCACAGCTCCACCACACCGAGGCCCCCAGCGCCACAGCTCCACCACACTGAGGCCCCCAGCACCACAGCTCCACCACACCGAAGCCCCCAGCACCACAGCTCCACCACACCACAGCTCCAGCACACCGAGGGCCCCAACAACACAGCTCCACCACACTGAGGCCCCCAGCACCACAGCTCCACCACACCACAGCTCCAGCACACCACAGCTCCAGCACACCACAGCTCCACCACACCGAGGCCCCCAGCGCCACAGCTCCACCACACCACAGCTCCACCACACCAAGGCCCCCAGCGCCACAGCTCCACCACACCAAGGCCCCCAGCACCACAGCTCCACCACACCGAGGCCCCCAGCGCCACAGCTCCACCACACCACAGCTCCACCACACCAAGGCCCCCAGCACCACAGCTCCACCACACCACAGCTCCACCACACCGAGGCCCCCAGCGCCACGGCTCCACCACACCAAGGCCCCCAGCGCCACAGCTCCACCACGCCACGGCTCTACCACACCAAGGCCCCCAGCGCCCTAGCCCCCAGCACCACGGCTCCACCACACCAAAACTCAAGCTTCCTTCCTGTGAGGGTGCCAGGGCCCTGGAGCAGGCTGCCCAGAGAGGTTGTGGAGTCTCCTTCTCCGGAGACTTCCAAAACCCACCTGGATGCATTCCTGTGTGGCCTACCCTAGGTGGTCCTGCTCTGCCAACGGGGGTTGGACTGGATGATCTCTCCAGGCCCCTTCCAACCCCTACCATCCTGTGATTTGCTGTTTCTGCTGTGCAAGGACTTGCCCTAATTATGGGATGGAAAGCAAAGGGATGCAAACTGGTCCACGTGTGAAAGACACTCATAGCTCAGATCTCCAGGCTCTCTGAAAATCAGCTCTTCTTGTCAGGATCTTCCATCCTTTCACTCAAAAAGCCGCCTTTGAACACAGAGATGCAGTGAGATGCTTGAACTCAGGAACCACATCACAAACGGGGCTGGGTTTTTCTGACTGGACCTCTGCAGCACTCCCAACAGTTGCTAAAGGCAAGCAGCTCCCTCCTCTTGGAAAGGAGGGGTTCAGAAGGCACCACAGGAGCTCGCGGCTCGCTTCAGGTCCACACCGCTCGACAGAACCTTTCCCAGCGCTAAAGAACTTATTCCAACAAGACTGCTCCAGGAACACCTCACACCAGGGATGATTATCTGCTGGGCCATGGGTTCAGCACCACTGGAGCACGTTTAGCACTCCTGTACTCCAGCCTGAACACAGGGAAGGACATACCTTTGGAAGCAGGCGGTGTAAAGAACCTGTTCTGACTGTGAAAAGCTCCTCGTCCTCCGCGGTTCCCTGAGAACCCACCCCGAGAAGAAATCTTCTGTGACACTTTAGGTGGCCTTTTGGCTGGTGAGATGCCATCAGGAGGAACCACTTCTTTGCTCTCTGCAGCAACAAAGTCATCCACGTGCATGGAGGGAGGCCTGCTGGTGTTCTGCTTCCGCTGGCGGAAGATATCGTGCGGGCGAATCCCTTGTCCAAAGCCTCCCCTGCCTCTTCCCCTCGGCGGTGGCACAACGTGGGCTCTCTTTGCAGGTTCTATGTACTCAGATTTTCCACTGTCAGGACAAACCACAATTTACCCAGTTAGTGCAGAAGGTAGTTGAGCTGAAGGTCAGGCTGGAACAATCCTCACTGTCAATAGAGACTGGGGGGTGAGGAAATAGAAAGCAGCCCTGAGGAAAAGGACTTGGGGATGCTGATGGGTGAGAAGCTGGACAGGAGCAGGCAGTGTGAGCTTGCAGCACAGAAGGCAAATCACAGCCTGGGCTGCATCCAAAGCAGCACTGCCAGCAGAGCCAGAGAGGGGATTCTGACACTTGGCTCTGCTCTGCTGAGACCTCACCTGCAGTACTGTGTGCAGGTCTGGAGCCCTCAATAGAGGAAGGACTTGCAGCTGATGGAGCTGGAGACCACAAAAATGATCAGGGGTTGGAGCAGCTCTGCTACAAGGACAGGCTGAGGGAGCTGGGGGTGCTCAGCCTGGAGAAGAGGAGGCTCTGGGGAGACCTAATAGCAGCCTGCCAGGACCTGAAGGGGGCTACAGGAAGGCTGCAGAGAGACTGTTTGCAAAGGCCTGCAGGGACAGGACCAGGGCCAATGGCTTTAAGCTGGAGAAAAGCAGATTTAGATTGGATGTTAGGAACAGGTTCTGCACCATGAGGGGGGTGGAACACTGAAGCAGGTTGCCCAGGGAGGTGGTGCAGCCTCCATCTCTGGAGATGTTCAAGGTGAGGCTGGAGAGGGCCCTGGCCAACCTGATCTAGCTGGGGATGTCCCTGCTGACTGCAGAGGGGGTTGGACTGGATGAGCTGTGGAGCTCCCTTCCAGCCCAGCCCATCCTGTGATTCTTCTATTGGAGATGCAATTGGAGAGGTATTTGACATGCTGAGAATATCCCAATGCACCCTGGGCACACCAATTGTTTACTCATCAAACTCATCCTACCTTGAAGTTATGAAGGTCTCATGCTTGTGCTTGCCAAGCTTGAAGCCCTTTGTGGTTTTTGTGCGGCCAGGAGATGATGGCTCTGACAAAAATGACCTCTCCAGTTCAGCTTGCAGGTCAAAGTCACTGCAGCCCTTCTCTGACAGCTCAATCAAGTCAACTTTCACCTGCAACAACAGAGCTGAGTTGTACCACAACAATCACCACTGGCACCTCTGAAGAGCACACTGTGCCAGGAAGGATGAGATGCTGCTGAGCTCCTTCTACTGCAAGGGAAAAAAGCTCCAACCTCTACCTTTTGCATGCAGCAGTGCAGCTCTACACAAACAGCAGCTGAGCTGCAGCACAGCTGCCTTGATGGTTCTGAATCTCAGCCAGCTTTCAAGGATGAACCCTTGGTCTGGCCACCAAAAGGCTCACAGTGAGGCCTTCTTTGGCTGAATAGAACAGAACACAATAGAGGGGAGAGAAGGAGGAGAGGAGGAGAGGAGGAGAGGAGGAGAGGAGGAGAGGAGGAGAGGAGGAGAGGAGGAGAGGAGGAGAGGAGGAGAGGAGGAGAGGAGGAGAGGAGGAGAGGAGGAGAGGAGGAGAGGAGGAGAGGAGGAGAGGAGGAGAGGAGGAGAGGAGGAGAGGAGGAGAGGAGGAGAGGAGGAGAGGAGGAGAGGAGGAGAGGAGGAGAGGAGGAGAGGAGGAGAGGAGGAGAGGAGGAGAAGGAATATAGAGAATGGAATGGAATGGAATATAGAGAATGGAATGGAATGGAATGGAATATAGAGAATGGAATGGAATGGAATGGAATATAGAGAATGGAATGGAATGGAATGGAATATAGAGAATGGAATGGAACAGAATGGAATGGAACAGAATGGAATGGAACAGAATGGAATAGAATGGAAGAGAAGCTGCACTCCTGGAAGTTTGCTGATCCTGCTTTTGTACAGGACTCAACAGGTTGGGGGTTGCTTAGGAAATCAAACCACATTTCTTTGTGTGTCAATTAAAAGAGTCCAACTGAAAAAGAAAGCAGGCAGTGAAACCACCAGAACCTGCTGATCTCCTCAGTGAGAGGTTAAGAGACTGCCAGGCAGTGCCAAAACCAGAAGTTCTTGTGCACTGTTCAAGATGGTAGCTGAAGCTCAGAGCACAAAATCAAGTTTCAAATGCTGGGGAAAATGTGTGTGCTGAGTGGCTCCATTTCCTCCTGCCATTTTTTCCCCACTTCTGTCACATCAGAGCAAGGATTTTGGGTTTTCTCACACAGTGTAGCTCCCAGGCTCTCTGGCTGTCACTGCAATGACAGCAGGCAAGCAAGGAGAAGGAACTAAAACACAGCCATTGCCTACATTTAACACAAGCTGCTGGAAAGCAGCAGGTTAGGACTGACACAACAACTCTTGCTCTCAAGGAGATGACTTCTGCACTACAGCACTGCAGAAGGTGACAATTTTGTGGCTCCTTCCAAATGAACCAGAAGCCATTTGATAACCTCTGACAAATGCCAGCCCCTGTATCTGGGTCAGTTGAAAAGGGTGAGCTCAGGAAAAGCAACTGTGTGGCCTGTTGATACTGCTAGCTGATGGTAACCCTCAGTTTTACATCCCCTTCAGTTGTGTTAATGAAGCCTTTTACCATGTCCAAATCAGTGTCTATTTCTTCAGCCTGAAAGGGGGAGAACCACAGGGACTTCAGCTGGTCATCCATCACATCTGCCAACACATAGGTGGTCCTGCAACACAACAATGCCAAATGCCCTCTGGTTATGACCTACACACAACTGCCAGCATGCACAACAGCACTGAGCCTGTGGGGAACACGGCTGCCTGACCTGGGACTGGGGAACAGTAGTGCCAGCAGGGCTGCTGAGACTTATTCAAGAGCAAAGTCCTACATCTGGGTCAGGCCAGTCCCAGGCACAAACCCAGGCTGGGTGCAGAGTGGGTTGAAAATAGCCCTGAAGAAACAGACCTGGGGGTGTTGGGTGCTGAGCAGCTCCCCAGGAGCCAGCAGTGCACTCATGCAGCCCAGCAGGCAGCTGTGTGCTGGGCTGCAGCCAGAGGAGGGTGGGCAGCAGGGCAAGATTCTGCCCCTTGACTCTGCTCTGCTGAGACCTCACTTCCAATCCTGCCTCCAGTTCTGGTGTCCCCAGCACAAGAAGGACACAGAGCTGCTGGAGTGAGTCCAGAGGAAGCCCCAAAAATGATCCAAGGGCTGGAGCAGCTCTGCTGTGAGGACAGGCTGAGGGAGCTGGGGGTGTTTAGCCTGGGGAAGAGAAGACTCTGGGGGGACCTTAGAGCTGCCTTCCAGTACCTGAAGGGATCCTGCAGGAAGGCTGCAGAGGGACTTTTCCTGAGGGTGTCTAGAGACAGGACAAGGGGGAATGGTTTGAAGCTGAGGGAGAGCAGGGTGAGACTGGAGCTGAGGAAGAAGTTCTTCAGTCTGAGGGTGGTGAGACTCTGGAGCAGGCTGCTCAGGGAGGCTGTGGATGTCCTCTCCCTGGGTGTGTTTAAGGCCAGACTGGACAAGGCCTTGGGCAACCAAGTGTAGTTGAGAGGTGTCCCTGTCTATAGTAGGGGGTTGGAGTAGAGGATCTGTGAGGTCCCTTCCAACCTGAGCCACTCCACCCTTCCATGACTTTGTCACGTGCTTATGCATAAATGCCTGCACATTCTCAAGTACACCACAAACAGTCTTCTCACACAAACCACCTCACCTGTTGTTAAACAAATTCTGCAGAGAGTCTGGTGGAGCCAGAACAGGCTCCACATCCAGGTCACTCAGTGGACAGGGGTCCCCTGCCGATTCCAACATCTGCCTCACGCCGACGATGTTGTCCAGCAGGGACTCCAGGCCATCATCTTCCTTAGAGCGGTCCTGAGGCAACACAGCACCACTCAGAACTCTCCCCTCTGCTTTACACTAACCAAAAGCCCCACCAAGACCCCTGAGCACACAGACAGCAGCAGAGAGCTCCATACAACCAACCACCCCCTGCCCAGAGGTGTGTTCCAGCCCTGCGTTCCCAGTGGATGCCATAAGCTCCCAAACGCAGCCCCAAGGAAGGCAGCAGCCCAGGCTGGAGTTAACAAGCTCTCTGCCAGAGCATTCCAGCATCCCCAGTGCCTGCTGTTTCTCCTCAGCACAGTGGTGGTTTCTCATCTTTTGCTGCAGATGTAGGTGGGCAAGGAAAAGAAAGGAGGCAGGACAGCACAGAGCAGGCATCTGTGACCAACAGGCTGTGCAGCAGCTGTTTATGGACTCAGTTCTAAGCTAGCAACCTACTGCACAGCTCCACCAGAGGAGGCCACAAAGATGACCCAAGGGCTGCAGCACCTTTGCTGTGAGGAGAGGCTGAGGGAGCTGGGGTTGCTGAGCCTGCAGAAGAGGAGGCTCAGGGGAGACCTTCTTGCTCTCTCCAACTTCCTGAAGGGAGATTATAGCCAGGTGGGAGTTGGTCTCTTCTCCCAGGCAAGCAGCACCAGAACAAGAGAACACAGTCTCAAGCTGTGCCAGGGGAAGTTTAGGCTGGAGGTTAGGAGAGGAGAAAGTTCTTCCCAGCAGGAGAGATTGGCCATTGGGATGTGCTGCCCAGGGAGGTGGTGGAGTCCCCATGCCTGGAGGTGTTCAAGAGGGGACTGGATGTGGCACCTGGAGCCATGGTTTAGTTGCCAGGAGGTGTTGGGTGACAGGTTGGACTTGATGATCTCTGAGGCCTTTTCCAACCTTATTGATTCTATGTAATGTTCTCAGCACAAGGAGATCCCAACCCTCCCTGAAACCTCTTGGCATTAGCACAATGCAAGCAATAAAGTCAGAAGCCATCCTGCTTTAGGCATCCTGCCAGGCAAGTGTGGGCATCAGTGTTGTACCAGACATGAGTATGAAAAGCTGGCAACAGCTGTTAGCAGTTCCACAGGGAAAGCTGCAGAACTGGGCACTCCTCTCATCTAGGAGCAACAGTCCCTGCAGCTTCAGAGCCAGGATCAGCTGAAGAGCACAACCTCAACTCGTTCAGGTTCCCTCACCGTCACGTGTTTCTCCAGGTCGAGCAGCAGGCTCTCTGGGGTTTCTTCTTTGTGCTGCAGTAGATGCTTCAGCTGTGCAGTAGTCAGACCCACAGTTCTGCCTGAGTGAGAGCCATCTGCTTCCATAAGGCCTCCATCATCTCCACAGCAAGAAGCCTGAAACAGTTGTGAGGTGGGAGATGAGGACACAGGAAATATTTGATTAACTTCTGGATTGCAAACCCCTTAGACCCCACACACACACAGGGAGTGCCAGGCAAGATCCTGGAACAGTCATCTTGAGTGCAGTCACACAGCACTTACAGGATGGCCAAGGGATCAGGCCCAGCCAGCATGGGTTGAGGAAGGGCAGGTCCTGCCTGACCAACCTGATCTCCTTCTACGATCAGGTGACTGCCTGGTGGATGTGGGGCAGGCTGTGGATGGAGTCTGCCTGGACCTCAGCAAGGTCTTTGACACCGTCCCCCATGGCAGACTCCTGGCCAAGCTGTCAGCCCCTGGCTTGGACAGCAGCTCTCTGAGCTGGGTTAGGAACTGGCTGGAGGCTGAGCCCAGAGAGTGGTGGTGAATGGTGCCACAGCCAGCTGGCAGCCAGGCACCAGTGGTGTGCCCCAGGGATCAGTGCTGGGCCCCATCCTCTTTAACATCTTTATTGATGATCTGGATGAGGGCATTGAGTCCATCAGCAGTAAATTTGCTGATGACACCAAGCTTGGGGCAGGAGTTGATCTGCTGGAGGGTAGAGAGGCTCTGCAGAGGGACCTCAACAGGCTGGACAGATGGGCAGAGTCCAAAGGCAGGAGATTGAACACATCCAAGTGCCAGGTTCTGCACATTGGCCACAGCAACCCCATGCAGAGCTACAGGCTGGGGTCAGAGTGCCTGGAGAGCAGCCAGGCAGAGAGGGACCTGGGGGTGCTGGTTGATGGTAGGCTGAACATGAGCCTGCAGTGTGCCCAGGCAGCCAGGAGGGCCAATGGCATCCTGGCCTGCATCAGGAACAGTGTGGCCAGCAGGAGCAGGGAGGTCATTCTGCCCCTGTACACTGCACTGGTTAGGCCACACCTTGAGTCCTGTGCCCAGTTCTGGGCCCCTCAGCTTAGGAAGGAGGTTGACTTGCTGGAGCGTGTCCAGAGAAGGGCAACAAGGTTGGTGAGGGGCTTGGAACACAGCCCTGTGAGGAGAGGCTGAGGGAGCTGGGGTTGCTTAGCCTGGAGAAGAGGAGACTCAGGGGTGACCTTATTGCTCTCTACAACTACCTGAAGGGAGGTTGTAGCCAGGTGGGGGTTGGTCTCTTCTCCCAGGCACCCAGCACCAGAACAAGAGGCCACAGTCTCAAGCTGTGCCAGGGGAGGTTTAGGTTGGATGTTAGGAAGAAGTTCTACACAGAGAGAGTGATTGCCCATTGGAATGTGCTGCCCAGGGAGGTGGTGGAGTCACCATCACTGGAGGTGTTCAGGAGGAGACTTGATGGGGTGCTTGGTGCCATGGGTTAGTTGTTTAGGTGGTGTTGGGATTGGTTGATGTGTTGGACACAATGATCTTCAAGGTCTCTTCCAACCTGGTCTATTCTATTCTATTCTGGAGCAAACCCAGCAACACAGCAGCTCTCCAGAGCAACACATACTATGCAAAACCATTTCATCAACTACACTTCAACAGGCAAGATCAGCTCCTGCATCAAGAGAAATGAAATCATTGCCTGGGTCAGCTGAGCTTTGCATCACAGAATTAGCAACTCCTTCAGGGCACAGTGCTGTTGGAGCAAGTCCAGAGGAAGCCACAAGGATGATCCAAGGGCTGGAGCAGCTCTGCTGTGACAACAGGATGAGGGAGCAGGTGGTCAGCCTGGAGAAGACTCTGGGGGTACCTTAGAGCTGCCTTCCAATAGCTGAAGCTGCCTTCCAATAGCTCCAGGAAGGCTGCAGAGGGGCTTTTCATTATGGGTGTCCAGCAGCAGGACAAGGGAGAATAGTTTTCAGCTGAGGAAGAGTAGGTTTAGACTGGATCTTAGGAAGAAGCTCTTCAGTCTGAGGGTGGTGAGACTCTGGAACAGGCTGGTCAGGAAGGCTGTGGATGTCTCCTCCCCAGAGGTGTTCAAGGTCAGGCTGGATGAGGCCTTGAGCAGCTGAGTCTAGTTGAGAGGTGTCCCTGCCCATGGCAGGGAGGTTGGGGCAGATGATCTGTGAGCTCCCTTCCAACCTAAGCCACTCTAAGATGATTCCTTCTATACTATGTATCAATACAGCACCTCCCTCACAGGATGCCCTGGATCCAAAGCATGCTCTGCACTTAGGAACAGAAGGTGAATCAACATGCTGCTCTTCCTACTGAAAACAAATCCTTTTGCTTACCAAATGTATTCTCTGCCCAGCTTGCCCAGATTGCATTCAAAACTAAGACTTGTGATGCAAAAGCCTCATGCAGCAATCTGGAGAGTCAACCACTGTCTGAAATAATGGCTCCTGAATCTGAGATCCACTGGAGAAAGTCCAGTGGAGAGCCATGAGGATGACTAGGGGACATGAACATCTCTCCTGTGAAGTGAGGCTGAGAGCCCTGGGGCTGTTGAGTCTGGAGAAGGGAAGGCTGAGAGGAGATCTGATCAATGCCTGTAAGTATCTGAGGGGTGGGGGTCAGGATGGAGGTGATGGTCTCTTTTTGGTGGTGCCTGGTGAGAGGACAAAGAGCAATGGGTATCAGCTGGAGCACAGGAGGTTCCACCTCAACATCAGGAGACACTTCTTTATGGTGAGGGTGCTGGAGCCTTGGAACAGGCTGCCCAGAAAGGCTGTGGAGTCTCCTCTGGAGGCTTTCAAAGCCCACCTGGATGTGCTCCTGTGTGACCTTGCCCCAGGTGATTCTGCTTGGGCAGAGGGGTTGGACTGAACGATGGCTTCCAACCCCTGGCACTCTGCCATTCTGTGACTGTGTCTGACAGTGCACATGTCAGAGGAATGCACCCAGTCTGATGCATGCTCACTTACCAGTGTCTCAGAGTTTAGAATCTGCCTCAGGAAGTCCAGGAAAGAGGAGGCCAGTTCACCTGTGTCTTTGCTAAAGCTGGTTATGACTCGCTTCAGCACAGTGTACAGAGCACTGCTGTGCTTCCTGAGAGAGCTGTTTCCATAAGCAAAAGAGAGAAAACACTTGATTAGGGCATGCACAGTCACCACTGCACTCTCTTCAAATAAACCTGAGACATCTTACAGTTCTCAGGTCCTGAATTCAAAGCTGGAGCTTCCTGGTTTGCTTTTCTCCCCTCGGCAGTGCTGCCTGCAAGTGTTTCAGGCTGCACACTGCTGCACTACAGCAGCACCTCTAACACCTTGCAACCTGCCAGCAATAGCACTCTGATCTTTGGTGGAAGAGAAGCCTTAATTGCCTGGAGCTCAGAACTGAATCCCCTCAAAACAGAGGGAATGGCAGATGGTTTTCTAGTGCCCCAGAGGAGAGCTTACTGCAGAGTGATTCAAAAGGAAGGCTGTGGCCACTACACCTCACTGATTCCCCAGCATGGGAGTAGGGAGCACACAAACTTTTCCCCATGTCTGGTTTGTTTCCTGAAAGGAAGCTCTCCTGTGTGCACCCTGCAGGAGCTCTTCAGTGGCAAAACCTCAAGTCAAAGCAGACCAGAGTCCTGAGTAAAAACCTGAAGCCCCAAAGAGAAATGGAAGCTCTGCTGCCTTATCCTCAACATTTCCCACTGGATGAGGGGGAAAAGATTTCACAGTGCAGAAGTCTGTGGCCAACTTGAAGCTCTAAGAGCCAGCTTCAACCAGCATACCTCTTCAAGTGATAGAAGCCATAGTCATGCTCCGTGAGGAACATCATGGTCCGGATGCACGTCAGCAGGCAGCTGTAACTGCTCTCAGAATTGGCCAAGGTTTCCAGCAGACAGTCACAAATCAAGGGCATCAGCTCTTTGCTTGGTAAGGAGTTTGAGAGCTGCTCCAGTTCAGACACAGAACCTTCAGATGAGCTTGGCAAGATGAGGGCAATGTCCTACAAAAAAACACCAGAATATGGAGAGTAAGAAAAAGCATTCTGCATGCTAGCAGGAGCCAAACAGCAATGCAGAAGCACTGGGCTCCTTCAGCACCCCTTCAGCACTCCCAGCTGAAAGCAGGAGCCAAACAGCAAGGCAAAAGCACTGGGCTCCTTCACCAGCCCCAGGTGAAAGCAGGAGCCAAACAGCAAGGCAGAAGCACTGGGCTCCTTCACCACCCCCAGCTGAAAGCAGGAGCCAAACAGCAAGGCAGAAGCACTGGGCTCCTTCACCAGCCCTTCAGCACCCCCAGCTGAAAGCAGAAACCAAACAGCAAGGCAGAAGCACTGGGCTCCTTCAGCACCCCCAGCTGAAAGCAGGAGCCAAACACCAAGGCAGAAGCACTAGGCTCCTTCACCAGCCCTTCACCACCCCCAGCTGAAAGCAGGAGCCAAACAGCAAGGCAGAAGCACTGGGCTCCTTCACCAGCCCTTCACCACCCCCAGCTGAAAGCAGGAGCCAAACAGCAAGGCAAAAGCACTGGGCTCCTTCAGCACCCCTTCAGCACCCCCAGCTGAAAGCAGGAGCCAAACAGCAAGGCAAAAGCACTGGGCTCCTTCACCACCCCTTCAGCACCCCCAGCTGAAAGCAGGAGCCAAACAGCAAGGCAAAAGCACTGGGCTCCTTCACCAGCCCTTCACCACCCCCAGCTGAAAGCAGGAGCCAAACAGCAAGGCAGAAGCACTGGGCTCCTTCACCACCCCTTCAGCACCCCCAGCTGAAAGCAGGAGCCAAACAGCAAGGCAGAAGCACTGGGCTCCTTCAGCACCCCTTCAGCACCCCCAGCTGAAAGCAGAAACCAAACACCAAGGCAGAAGCACTGGGCTCCTTCACCAGCCCCAGGTGAAAGCAGGAGCCAAACAGCAAGGCAGAAGCACTGGGCTCCTTCAGCACCCCCAGCTGAAAGCAGGAGCCAAACACCAAGGCAGAAGCACTGGGCTCCTTCAGCACCCCCAGCTGAAAGCAGGAGCCAAACAGCAAGGCAGAAGCACTGGGCTCCTTCACCAGCCCCAGGTGAAAGCAGGAGCCAAACACCAAGGCAGAAGCACTGGGCTCCTTCAGCACCCCCAGCTGAAAGCAGGAGCCAAACAGCAAGGCAGAAGCACTGGGCTCCTTCACCAGCCCCTCAGCAGCTAATTCTAGTTATTACAGGCCACTGAAGTACTCATCCAGTGTCCTTTTCCATTTGGTTCTGTTAAGGGTCACAGAATGTTAGGGGCTGGAAGGGACCTCCAAAGCTCATCCACTCCACCCCCCCTGCCAGAGCAGGTCACCCAGGGCAGGTCACACAGGAACACATCCAGGTGGGTCTTGAATGTCTCCAGAGCAGGAGACTCCACAACCTCTCTGGGCAGCCTGCTGCAGGGCTCTGCCACCCTCACAGGGAAAAAGCTCTTCCTCATGTTCCCCTGGAGCCTCCTCTGCTCCAGCTTGCCCTCAGTGCCCCTTGTCCTGTCCTTGGACATCCCTGAGCAGAGCCTGGCTCCATCCTCCCCACACTGCCCTGCACATCTTTATCACCAGCAATGAGGTCACCCTCAGGCTCTGCTCCCAGCTCCCTCAGCCTGTCCTCACAGGGAGATGTTCCACTGCCTGCAGCAGCTTTGTGGCTCTGTGCTGGCCTCTCTCAAGCAGTTCCATGAGGTCCTTCTTGAACTGAAGGGCCAAGGGCTGGACACAGATTTCCAAACTCCATCTAGCCCTACCCTCCTGCCAGAGCAGGGCCACCTAGAACAGGTTGCACAGGATGGCATCCAGGCTGGTTTAGAATGACTCCAGAGAGTCTGGGCAGCCTGCTCCAGGCTTCTATCACCCTCAAAGAAATTTACCATTATTGATTTTTAAAGGGGAAGTGCAAGAGCAGAGCCAGAACTAATAGCCAGTTATTGGACAACATGAACACAGCTTCTTGCCCAGACAGTCAAACTGTCCTTCAATCTCAAAACATTCACCATAACACAAGGAGCAGCTGAGGCCACTTGTTTTGTCCAGGCTGGAGAGGAGAACACTGAGCAGTGATCTCACTGTGGAGAGGGAGGTGCTGATCTCCTCTCTTCTCTGGTCAGCAGCAGCAGGACACAAGGAAACAGAACAGCTGCATCAGGGGAAGTTCAGGCTGAGGGTTAAGAAAAGGCTCTGCACTGAGAGGGTGATGGGTGGTTGGAACCTTGAGCAGGGAGCTGGTCAAGGCACCATGACTGCCAGAGCTCAAGGAACACTCTCAGTCAGATGGTTTAGCTTTAGGGAATCCTGTGAAGAGCAGGGAGTTGGGCTCAAGGATGCTGATGGGTCCCTTTCAACCTGAGATGTTCTGTGGTTCTTTGAAAATAAAGAGGCTGCAGACACCACCTGGGGAGTTCAAGACCTGCTGCCCCCTCCAGCCTTGACATAAACCAAGACTGACTTTCACAATGGATTGGCATGGGCAAAGAGCTCTTGTTTCTATGCAAATGGCTGCTTAGAATCTCTGCTGACCAACAGTGCCCAAAGGTCTTTTGTACAAAGAAACACAACTACTAAAGTATCTAGATGGGTTGAATATGGTAGGCTGAACATGAGCCAGCAGTGTGCCCAGGGGGCCAAGAGGGCCAATGGCATCCTGGCCTGCATCAGGAACAGTGTGGCCAGCAGGAGCAGGGAAGTCATTGTGCCCCTGTGCTCAGCACTGGTTAGGCCACACCTTGAGTCCTGTGTCCAGTTCTGAGCCCCTCAGTTTAAGAAGGAGGTTGAGATGCTGGAAGGTGTCCAGAGAAGGGCAACAAAGCTGGGGAGAGGTCTGGAGCACAGCCCTGTGAGGAGAGGCTGAGGGAGCTGGGGTTGCTTAGCCTGGAGAAGAGGAGGCTCAGGGGAGACCTCATTGCTCTCTCCAACTCCCTGGAGGGAGGTTGTAGCCAGGTGGGGGTTGGTCTCTTTTCCCAGGCAACCAGCACCAGAACAAGAGGACACAGTCTCAAGCTGCACCAGGGGCAGTTTAGGCTGGAGGTGAGGAGACAGCTCTTTCCAATGGCCAACAACTCTCTCTGGGATGTGCTGCCCAGGGAGGTGGTGGAGTCACCATCACTGGAGGCATCTAGGAAGAGCCTGGATGAGGCACTTGGTGCCTTGGTTTAGTTGATTAGATGGTGTTGGGTGATAGGTTGGACTCAATGATCTCAAAGGTCTTGTCCAACCTGGTTAATTCTATTCTATTCTATTCCATTCTATTCTATTCCATTCTACTGCAAACAATGAGATGCAAATCTGTGTATGCAGCCAATGAGAAACTACCAGAGGCAGCCTATGAATCAGTTGCCAGATAACATTTCTCACCTGGCTTTCTTTGTCAGTGGAGAAGGTTTCTGGTAGCAGCACAGCACAGAGAGCTTTGTGTTTGGAATGTATTTAAGAGGTCTCAGAGACACAAATTTGTTCACTGAGGCAAGGAGTGAACAGTGACAGATCAAGTTTTGCCAGAGGCCCAGAGGGAGCAATGGCAAGCCTCTGTCAGCTGAGGGGACAGCCAATCTTAGAGCCAGCCAGAGGCTGGCCTCTCATGAGCTACCAGATCAGGGCACATAGTGCAAAGGAGGTATCATAAAGTGAAAAGATCTACATTTAAGAGCACCCAGGCAGCAAGTCTGCCAAAGCAGCCAGCCACAGACAATTTATGTTCCTATGCTTTAACAGTGCTGATTTCATTTTTATTTCCTTTAGGGGAAAGAAAAAATAAGCAGGCACCTAAGAACTAACCTCATTTCATTTGTCTCCTACAACTGCCACAGAACAGCTGAGGTGGGAAGGCTGTGCTAGGCTTAGGCTAGGCCTTTGAAATCTTTCACAGATCTTGACCAGAAAGCAGTAAAATGTAAACTAACCACTACTGGGTGTGAAAGGGAAAACAGAGGTCATTCTAAACCATCCCTCTGAGAGGTATCTACCATCAGATTTAGCTCCCCAATATCACTTCTCTTCTCCCTTCTTTGCTGTGGGAGAGATACTGACTTGCTTCTGCTGGACCTCAGCTGCATTGTTTTGGCTAAGTCACAGTATCACTAAGGTTGGAAGAGACCCCAAGGATCATTGAGTCCAGCCTGTCACCACAGACCTCATGACTAGACCATGGCACCAAGTGCCACATCCAATCCCCTCTTGAACACCTCCAGGGATGGGGACTCCACCACCTCCCTGGGCAGCACATCCCAATGATGAACGACTCGCTCAGTGAAGAACTTTCTCCTCACCTCGAGTCTAAACCTCCCCTGGCACAGCTTGAGACTGTGTCCTCTTGTTCTGGTGCTGCTTGCCTGGGAGAAGAGACCAACCCCTTCCTGGCTACAACCACCTTTCAGGTAGTTGTAGAGGGCAATGAGGTCACCTCTGATCCTTCTCTTCTGCAGGCTAAGCAACCCCAGCTCCCTCAGCCTCTCCTCACAGGGCTGTGCTCCAGACCCCTCCCCAGCCTTGTTGCCCTTCTCTGGACACCTTCAAGTGTCTCAATGTCCTTCTTAAACTGAGGGGCCCAGAACTGGACACAGTACTCAAGTCTAACATCCCTCTGTTCCTTTCTCTTCTCCCTTTTGCTCAGGGGGGTCAGGAGCTAGCAGCCTCCCCTGGTCCTTGGCCAGGGGGTCCTTGTGCTGTTTGTTAACTGTAAATGTCTGCAGGTATTGTAAATGCTGGATGTTTTGTACCTATTCCTTGCACTCCATTGGAGATTGCAGTTTTGCCTGTAAATACAGCTTTCATCTGCTTCCAGCTGAGCTGGTCTAGCAAATTCAGTGTTGGGGGGGAAATTTTAACCCATCACAAAGAGGCCTGAGTGATCACTTACTCCAACCCCTCTGCCATGGGCAGGGACACCTCTCAACTGGACTCCGCTGCTCAAAGCCTCATCCAACCTGGCCCACAACGCCCCCAGAGAGGAGGCAGCCACAACTTGCCTGGGCAGCCCGTGCCAGAGTCCCAGCAATTAGCAACACACATTGCTCACTAAGCAGAGAAGCTACCTGGTCACAGAGGGACTGCAGAAGGGAAGTGACATATTCAGCACACTGCTGGTGAGTGACGTTGTCCCCAGCTGATCGCATCAAAGCCAAGAGCTCCTGGAAAACCTCTCCATACTTTTCATCTCCTTTAGCTGTTCCATTGACAAGATGCAGAATGGCCAGTTTGCAAGCCTTGTGTGAAGCCAGGGCATCCAGCAAAGCCAGCAGCCGAGTGGTCTGCCCGGTGTACTGCTTCTCTTTCTCTTCTGTACCGCTGAAAGGACATCAAAGCACTGTGAAAAAGCTGCTTGAAAGTGACCTGGGAAAACCAGGGAATAAACAACCATTCTGATGTCCTGTCACTGTCTCAAACCCCTCTGGGTTTGTGCATTCCACTTCCTCTAGCTTGCAAACACCTACACATTCTCCTGTTGGTATGCAAATGCCAGTACAGCAAACTCCACTGTTCTCTTTTCCTAGTTCATGCCAGAGAGGTCCTTCAGAAGCATCTCAGATGAGATAAGGCTCTGTAGGGATAGCCTGAAGAAAATATTCCCCAAATACTTGCCACAGAATCATATCAGAGAATGGTTCAGGTGGGAAGGGGCCTCACAGATCATCTATTCCAACCCCCCCACCGTGGGCAGGGACACCTCTCAGCTAGACTTGGTTGCCCAAGGCCTTGTCCAATCTGGCCTTAAACACCCCCCAGGGAGGAGGCAGCCAGAACCTCCCTGGGCAGACTCTTCCAGAGTCTCACCACCCTCACACTGAAGAACTTCTTCCTCAGCTCCAGTCTCACCCTGCTCTCCCTCAGCTTCAAACCATTCCCCCTTGGCCTGTCTCAAGACACCCTCAGGAGAAGTCCCTCTGCAGCCTTCCTGCAGGATCCCTTCAGCTATTGGAAGGCAGCTCTGAGGTCCCTCTCCAGGCTGAACACCCCCAGCTCCCTCAGCCTGCCCTCACAGCAGAGCTGCTCCAGCCCTTGGATCATTTTGGGGGCTTTCTCTGGCCTCACTCCAGCAGCTCTGTGTCCTTCTTCTGCTGGGGACACCAGAACTGGAGGCAGGATTGGAGGTGGGGTCTCAGCAGAGTAGAGTCAAGGGGCAGATTCCCCTTTCTTGCCCTGCTGCCCACACTGCTCTGGCTGCAGCCCAGCACACAGCTGCCTGCTGTGCTGCAGGAGGGCACTGCTGGCTCCTGGGGAGCTGCTCAGCACCCAACACCCCCAGATCTCTTTCATATGAATAGAATGTGAAGTTGCATACATCAAAACATGAAAGTATGGGCTGGCTCCCTGGCAGCACTAAGCACTGTCAGGACATAGCATCCAACACCGGCCTGCCTTCACTTCATCACGGAGCTGTAGCACTTCCCAAAGTACTTTCCTCCCTCTGAATCCACTGCACAGAGCAAGGTGGCTTTGACAGCCCAGTACAGAAATCTTTGCAAGAGCAAGCCAAGATACCTTTGCAGGTCTTCTACAATCAGATCCAGCACAGTCCTCATGATCAGCAGAGCCGTGGGGGAAGCCAGGTCACAGAGCTGGACACAGATACGTCTCAGCATGTGCTGGATGGGCTGGCAGGAGGAGCCGGAGAAGGAGCGCACGATCTCCTGGATCAGCTTGGCCTGGACGTGCAGGTGCATGCTCCACAGCTTCCTGGTGTTGAGGGCCACTGAAATGTCATGTGGTTCAATGACCTGCAGGAACAGGTGTTTCCTTTCAGCATGACTCTTATCACACAGTGTAAGCAAAGATGCAGAGATTCATACAATGGTTTTAGGGCCGGAAGGCACCTTAAGGATCACCCAGTTCCAACCCCCCCTGCCGTGGGCAGGGACACCTCCCACCAGCCCAGGCTGCTCAAGGCCTCATCCAGCCTGGCCTTAAACACCTCCAGAAGGGGCATCCACAACCTCCCTGGGCAACCTGTGCCAGTGTCTCACCACCCTCACTGTGAAGAATTTCTGCCTAATCTCCAGTCTGAATCTGCCCTCCTCAAGCTTCAATCCATTCCCTCTCATCCTGGCACTACAAGTCCTTGTAGAAGATTAAGCACCAATACTGTCCTCATCAACCACATGGAATTCATGCCAAAAGAAAGGAAAGCCTTAATAAACTGAGAGTTTGGCATCCAGGGTTATATTCAAAGTCCTCAGAGCCAATCATTTCAGCACCAGAATGGCAGCCTAAGTAATTTCCAAAGGGACAAAGGAGCAGCCTGTGAGTGCCAATTTAAAACCATCTCCAAGTAACAGCAATTGTGTTTCTGATGAAAAAGATGCAGCCTCAACAACTCCATACAGACACAAAACCTTCACAGAAACTTTCCTCCACCCTTTCACAGAATCACAGAACATTAGGGATTGGAAGGGACCTCCAAAGATCATCCAGTCCCTGCCAGAGCAGGATCACCCAGGGCAGGTCACACAGGAAAACATCCAGGCAGGAGACTCCACAACCTCTCTGGGCATCCTGCTCCAGGGCTCTGCCACCCTCACTGGGAAAAAGTTTTCCCTTCTGCTCCCCTGGAGCCTCCTCTGCTCCAGCTTGCCCCCAGTGCCCCTTGTCCTGTCACTGGGTGTCACTGAGCAGACCCTTCCCATCTTTATAAACATGAATGAGGTCACACCTCAGGCTCTTCTGCTCCAAGCTTAAGTTCCCAGTTATTCCCTCAGCCAGTGCTCAGCAGGGAGATGTTTCACTGCCTTCAGCATCTTTGTGGTTGTGGCTCAGCACTGGCCTCTTTCAGGCAGCTCCCTGAGGTGCTTCTTGAACTGAGAGGCCCAGAACTGGCCACAACATTCCAGATGTGGCTTCACCGGGGCAGACTACAAAGGTCCTACTAACCATAGCACTTCTAATACATGCCAGGTTGTCACTTGCCTTCTAGACTACAAGAGCCCATTGCTGGCTCATGGTCAGCAGGGTTGGGTTGGTTTTTTTCCCCCAGAACTACAAAACTGGTCTCAGGGTTATACAGAACTAATCTCAGCCCTACCTGAGTTGTCTGCATGGGCAGCGGAAGAGGCAGCAGCTCCGAAAGCAGTATCAGCCCAGAGAAAAAGCCTTCAGGAATTCTCACAATGGAAGACAGAACTTCCTTCAGCATTAAAGACCAGGTGTTGTTGGCCAAAGTTTCCTCAGAAATGGTCAGTTTTTCATTGACCCCCTGCGTGAAGGTCAGCAAGATATCGACGATGTCGTTCTGGATTTTCTGCTCGTCGCTGTCCAGGCGGCCCGAGAGAGGGATGGAGCACAGCAGCATGTGCAGGGACACCAGCGCCGAGGGCACACGCATGTCTTTGAACTCAAAAGAGCCACCCCTCAGGAGCTCTGTCAGCATGGTCTTCAGCAGGGTCAGTGTGCAGTGGGCCATGGAAATGGTGGTGACTCTGTGAAGCGTGGTGCCCATGTTGACGTGCAGGCGCCAAGGCTGAATGAGGACGCTGTTGAGCTTCTGCAAGACTCGGATGAAGGTGTCCATTCCCTCAGAAGAAAAGAGCTGAATGACTGCAAGGTTCCATTTCAGGTCTTTCTGTTGACCTGTATGGAAAAGAAATCACATTTGCTGGATGTTTCATTTCCCCTGGGCAGCCACAGTTACACTTCAAAGATGTTTAAGTGCAAGACTCAGAAGCCTACGATTCCTACGTTACCGTACCTTGCACCAGGGGGGGTGGACACGCAACGTGACACAGAACACGAAGGGCAGTAGGAAGACCAACTCCATCTGGTGTCATCAAACTGTCAATGTTCTTTTAGGTGAAAAAGAAGAAAAGAAAAGAAGCTGTGTTACAAGGAAGAACTTTGCTTGTGGATCACCAGCTTGGTATTCAAATGCTGTAGTGAGCTACTCTTAGTATTCCACAAAACTCACGTTCCACTATTCCGCTTTGGGAAAGCTGTCACATCCAAGATGCAAGAGGCCTTCAGCAACCTGGTCCAGTAGGAAGTGTCCCTGCCCACGGCAAGGAGTTGGAACTACATGATCCTTAAGGTCCCTTCCAACCCAAACCATAGCCCAGGTGGCTAGAAAAGGCCAATGGCATGCTGGCCTGTATCAGGAATGGTGTGGATAGTAGAAGCAGGAAGTCATTCTGCCCCTGTACTCTGCACTGGTTAGGCCACACCTTGAGTCCTGTGTCCAGTTCTGGGCCCCTCAGCTTAGGAAGGACATTGAGACACTTGAAGGTGTCCAGAGAAGGGCAACAGAGCTGGGGAGGAGTCTGGAGCACAGCCCTGTGAGGAGAGGCTGAGGGAGCTGGGGTTGCTTAGCCTGGAGAAGAGGAGGCTCAGAGGAGACCTTCTTGCTGTCTACAGCTCCCTGCAGGGAGGTTGTAGCCAGGAGGGGGTTGGTCTCTGCTCCCAGGCAACCAGCACCAGAACAAGAGGACACAGTCTCAAGCTGTGCCAGGGGAGGTTTAGGCTGGAGGTGAGGAGAAAGTTCTTCACTGAGAGAGTAATTGGCCATTAGGATGTGCTGCCCAGGGAGGTGGTGGAGTCCCCATCCCTGGAGGTGTTCAAGAGGGGATTGGATGTGGCACTTGGTGCCATGGTTTAGTAGTCATGAGGTGTTGGGTGACAGGCTGGACTTGATGATCTCTGAGGTCTTTTCCAACCTTGGTGATTCCACGATTCTGTGAATCTATGAGACAAGACCGAAGCAGGACGTGGAGGGGCAACATCTGAATTGTGGGTTTATGGGAAGCTAAAAGATTCTAATCATTGGCTCTCTGCACCATGCAATTACCACAGATTTGGGTTCAAGACACATAACTGAGTGCAGGAACTGGCCTAGATCACAAGCTTTAACAAAAACATTTCTTTTGGACAACAGTGTGTATTTTTTCATGTCACACATGAGGACACACCCAAGATAAACCAGCAAGGTCTAAGCTTAGAGAGCACAACTAAAACGTTAGCATCTGCCTATGCTTTTCCTCACCTGTTTGATGTATTCAATGAGATTTGGAATGCAGTTTATCTCAAACCGAAGGTTTTTCAAGGGTTCAAGCCACTTGCTGAGCTCTGTGGGGGAAAAAAAACACTTCAGAATTAATCAAGCAACTTGGCAGGCTGCTTGTGAATATCAAGCACATTTTAAAGCATACTTCACTTAGAATCATAGAATGCTCTGGGTTGGAAGGGACCTCCGAAGGGCATCCAGTCCAACCCCCCTCTGCAGTCAGCAGGGACATCCTCAACCAGATCAAGTTGCCCAGAGCCCTGTCCAGCCTCACCTTGAATATCTCCAGGGATGGGGCCTCAACTACCTCCCTGGGCAACCTGTTCCAGTGTTCCACCACCCTCATGGTGCAGAACTTGTTCATAACATACAATCTAAATCTGCCCTTCTCTAGTTTGAAACCATTGCCCCTTGTCCCATCACTGCATGCCTTTGGAAGCAGTCCCTCTGCAGTCCTCTTGGAGGCCCTTTCACATACTGGAGCCCCCTTCAAGTAACTTCCAATAGGTCCTACGGCCAAGTGTGAAATTCTTGAGGCACACACTGCTGGAAGGCCACAAAGATGATCCAAGGCCTGGAATACCTCTGCTATGAGGACAGGCTGTGGGAGCTGCAGGTTTTCACCCTAGAGAAGAGAAGACTCCAGGGGAACCTTAGAGCTGCCTTCCAATAGCTGAACCGAGCCTCCAGGAAGGCTGCAGAGGGACTTTTCCTGAGGGTGTCCAGAGGCAGGACAAGGAGAATGGTTTGAAGCTAAGGGAGAGCAGGGTTAGACTAGAGCTGAGGAAGAAGTTCTTCAGTACAAGGGTGATAAGACTCTGGAACAGGCTACCCAGGGAGGTTGTGGCTGCCTCCTCCTTGGGGGTGTTCAAAGCCAGCCTGGATAAGGCTTTGAGGCACCGAGTCTGGTTGGAAGGCTTCCCTGCCCATGGCAGTGAGGTTGGAGCAGAAGATCTCTGTGAGGTCCCTTCCCACCTAAGCCATTCTATGATTCTATAGGTAAATTGTTTTCCAAACAACATGAAGAATGTCCTACTTATCTCCCATTAGCAGAGACAAAACATTGCATGTGGTACCAGTGACTCAACTAACCAGACGAAGCTGGAAAGGGAATCTCATTAGACACATCATGCACACCAAATGATGGTGAAGCACCAAATTACCCACACAGAAAAGGTTTCTTCTGTACAGTCCCACAATTCAGCTGACAATGACACACCCTGTACCTTGCAATTTGGTGTTATTTTCATCTGCTTTACAAAGCTTCAGCAAGGGCGCCGAGTGCTGCTCCAGCATTTGGACATCACTGGAAGACTGAACCACCAGCAAAACCAGGATGCAGGCATAATTGTAAGCAACTGACTTCTTAGACTTGGAGTCTCTGAAACAACAAGAAGGATTTTCTTTAGAGCTCATCTAATGAAGTTGGATAGCTGTTAAGATTTCTCAGTCTTCAACCTCGAAAACAATCGACCTGCAGAACTTCTCTTGACCAAGGACTGCTCCACATCATCATCATCACCACAAACCCCCAAACTATCTCCTTCT
The DNA here is from genome assembly GCF_014839835.1 of Dryobates pubescens. Lineage (NCBI taxonomy): Eukaryota > Metazoa > Chordata > Aves > Piciformes > Picidae > Dryobates > Dryobates pubescens. Next base: position 27,495,360 of record NC_071625.1, on the reverse strand, counting down.
ATGCTTTCTGAAGAGTGAAAGCTTCTTTTCCACATTGACTTAACACCTATTTGAGCATCCACAATAGATGAGAGCAAATCAAACAGCACCCAAATCTTTTTCCTCAGCTCAACGCCTATCTCAGCAGCCACAAAGATGAGAGCAAATCAGGCAGCACCCAGATCCTCTTCCTCAGCTCAACACCTATCTCAGCAGCCACAAAGATGAGAGCAAATCAAATAGCACCCAAATCTTTTTCCTTAACTCAGTACCCACTTCAGCAGCCACAAAGATGAGAGCAAATCAGGCAGCACCCAGATCTTCTTCCTCAGCTCAACACCTATCTCAGCAGCCACAAAGATGAGAGCAAATCAGACAGCACCCAGATCCTCTTCCTCAGCTCAACACCTATCTCAGCAGCCACAAAGATGAGAGCAAATCAAATAGCACCCAAATCTTTTTCCTTAACTCAGTACCCACTTCAGCAGCCACAAAGATGAGAGCAAATCAGGCAGCACCCAGATCTTCTTCCTCAGCTCAACACCTATCTCAGCAGCCACAAAGATGAGAGCAAATCAGACAGCACCCAGATCCTCTTCCTCAGCTCAACACCTATCTCAGCAGCCACAAAGATGAGAGCAAATCAGACAGCACCCAGATCCTCTTCCTCAGCTCAATGCCCACTTCAGCATCCACAAAGATGAGAGCAAATCAGGCAGCACCCAGATCCTCTTCCTCAGCTCAACACCTATCTCAGCAGCCACAAAAGATGAGAGCAAAACAAACAGCACCCAAATCTTTTCCCATAACTCTGTTTCACAAACACTGTTTTAAAAGCACTGCTGCCTAAAGTAGCACAACTGCCTGGCCAAAGAAAATAAGCAGTGGTTTGAAATCTTGTTCTGTAAGAACTAAAAGAACTCAGAGATTCCCACTCCAGAGAAGCCTGCAGTGTCCAGTTTCCCCAGTCAAATCCTCTGCTTTTCTCACAGTAAAATTTGATGCTTGAATGAAAATTGCCTACTTGCTGATTTGTTTTTCATATAGAATAGAATAGAACATAGACATAGACCAGACCAGGTTGGAAGAGACCTTCAAGATCACTGTGTCCAACCTATCATCCAACACCACCCAATCAAATAAACCATGGCACCAAGCACCCCATCAAGTCTCCTCCTGAACACCTCCAGTGATGGTGACTCCACCACCTCCCTGGGCAGCCCATTCCAGTGGGCAATCACTCTCTCTGTGTAGAACTTCTTCCTAACCCCCAGCCTAAACCTCCCCTGGCACAGCTTGAGACTGTGTCCTCTTGTTCTGGTGCTGGCTGCCTGGGAGAAGAGACCAACTTCTGCCTGACTACAACCTCCCTTAAGGTAGTTGGAGAGAGCAAGATCACCCCTGAGCCTCCTCTTCTCCAGGCTAAGCAACCCCAGCTCCCTCAGCCTCTCCTCATAGGGCTTGTGTTCCAAACCTCTCACCAACTTTTCTGGACAGCCAACTTTCTGACCTGTATGACAGCACCTTTGTGGATGACCTAAGCAGATTCTGGGCACTAAATACTTGATTACAAATGCCAGGCCTGATTACCTATTACATTCTGATTACCTAATACATTCTGGTTACCTATTACATTGAAAAGTATCTAACCTACAGAAATCATTCAGGGTGATAGGTTGGACTCGATGATCTCGAAGGCCTTTTCCAACCTGGTTAATTCTACTCTGTTCTAGTCTATTCCACTTGAAAATTGTTTGGAAACAAAACCATCCTTACCTAAAAGGTAACAAATAAATAAATGACCTTTTAGACTGAACTGAATGATTTCTGCAAGTTAGGTACTTTTCAAAATGCAAAAACATAAAGGGGAGATAGAAAGGCATCAATTACCCTAAAGCTTCTTTGGAATAGTACTCCATTAAAGTAATAAGACACTGGAGATTCTTCTCCAGGCTGAACACATGAGCCACAGCAGATCTTCCCACGGGGTTAAAGGTAATCAGGTAAAGGTTGTGAAGTGTCCCCAGCAGATCTGAGTGGTCGGTCTCCTCGCTGGCCGTGCACCGCTGAAAGTGGCAGAACAACTCCGAAATGCACTGTAAGGTCTGCGTGGAATGCAGCAGCCACAGGGCAAAGGTATCCTCATTGGCCCCATCTGATTGGAGACCTTCCTCTTGATCTGGATCAGAAAACTGACAGAGTGCCCTGATCAGTAAGTTGGTTGCTTCGTACTCAGCAATGAAGAAGAGCAGCCCCTTCTGTGACTGCGCCAGGAAGCGCAGGATCTCTCGGACGGCCTGCAGCACGCCTGGGTGGGCACCTGTCACTGGCATAGACAGCAGCAGGGTGATGCATTCCAGGAAATGGTGACTGTGAAGGTACCTGAAGAAGAACACCAACAAAAGAACAGGGGAACGATCAGCAATCATCTGTCACCCTCTTAGCTTCAGTACGTCCCCGCCCTGCGGACTAGGAGGCTCCTCGCCTGCAGCACCCAGCACCTGGGCACACAGACACAGGCAGAACCATAGAATGGTCCAGGCTGGAAGGGACCTCCAAAGCTCATCCAGTCTGACCTCCCTGCAGTCAGCAGGGACATCCCCAACTTGATCAGGCTGCACAGGGCCTCATCAAACCTCACCTTGAATATCTCCAGGGAAGGGGCCACAACCACCTCCCTGGGCAGCCTGTTCCAGTGTTCCACTAACCTCACTGTAAAGAACTTGCTCCTAACATTCAATCTAAATCTGCTTTTCTCCACCTCAAAGCCACTGCCTCTTGTCCTGTCACTGTAAACCGACTCTCCCCATCCTTCTTGAAGCCTCCTTCAGGTACTGGCAGGCTGCTATTAGGTCTGCCCAGAGCCTCCTCTTCTCCAGGCTGAACGCCCCCAGCTCCCTCAGCCTATCCTCGTAGCAGAGCTGCTCCAACCCCCTGACCATTCTCGTGGCCCTCCTCTGGACCCTCTCCATCAGCTCCAAGTCCTATATTGAAGGTTCTAGACCTGTACACAGTACTCCAGGTGAGGTCTCACCAGAACAGAGCCAAGTGTCAGAATCACCTCTCTGGATCTGCTGGCAACACTGCATTGGATGCAGCCCAGGATGTGTTTGGTACCCCAAACTCTCTCCAAAACAAAGAGAAAACAGTCTAGCTCTGTAACAAATATGCACTTGTACAGCACCTGGGACAACTGGTCTGGAGCTATGGATGTGACTGAAGTGCCAGCACAGTACCAATACTAGCAAGCAGTCAACTTCTTGCTCCGTGCATGCTAGCTTGATTGAAAGCCACAAAGTAGCAGCAACATTAACCATCAAACCCTCTCAGTCCAGAATTCTCCAGTGAAGTACAGCTAGAAAGTGAAACAGCTAGAAAAGAGTGGGTCAGCAAGAGCTACATTCTAGAAAGTGAAGCTGGCAATTGCCATACCTGAAGAGCACAGGGTAAGGATCATCCCTTTCTGGCGGGCCCGTAATGCGTGCCATGGTGGGGAAGGATTTCACAGGTGGCTGAATCATTGTGTGAGGAGCAGTTTCCATCAAATGGAAGATTTCTTCCAGAAGACTGACAAGTTTTTCCATCTCTCCTTCACTTATATTGGAAGATTCCATAAGATGATCCATGTCCATAGGAGTCTCCACATCGTTCTCGTATTCCTGGTTGGTTCTTTCAAGCCCTACCATGTCCTGCTCCTGTTCTTGCTCCGTGTGATTAGGAAGAGAAGGAGTGCTCTCTGCTAGCTGATCAACCACCTTTTTAATGTCTGAAAGGATCTCATAGAAGTGGCACTTCTGAAAAATGGCAGAGCCAGCAGTAACTACCCTCACAGTCTGATCTAGCAGGATCAGTTCCAAGAGCTTCTGATAACCACTTTTTTCGTGCACGTCTGCACCCCCCCTTAGAAACACTTCCATTCCCTCAGTCATGCTAATAACACTATCCAGAGCTTTAAAAGCATTCAGTTTGAGGGAGGATGATACATGGTCTGCAAAGAGCAGTTCAAATAAGACATTGATAACTCCTGCCTGCAAGAGTGCTGTTACTCCTTGAGTCCCACACTCTGCTAAAGCCGACACCAGCTTCGTGCCGGCTTTGAGCTGTCGGACGTTCAAAGCAATTGGCTGTTTGAGAGCTACCTGAAGATTCAAAGCATGCAGGGTCCAGTCTACTAGCTGGGTAATATAGTCTTGCTTTGTGTCTTTCACCTGCAGGTAGCTCAATCCTTTGACTATTAAGCTGGGGACTTCTTCTAAAGCAGTCACCCACTTTGCACCTCTTTCCTCTCGATACAACTCCAGCAGTTCAGTTAACTTCACTGAGGCTTCCACTGCCCCGGAATTTTCTTTCTCTGGGTCCTGGTCCTTGATTTTAGCAACTTCATTTTCAAACACAGTCTTGTAGGGGCAGGTGAAGTACAAAAGAGGTCCAAGCTCCCTTTCAAAAGGTTCATATGTCACAGGAGGCACAGATGCCAGATCCTCAGGAGTATATTCAATATCAAAGCTCGGATACTTAAACGTTTCACGTTCCAGATCAGCAATTCCATCTTCATCGCTTGAAATCTGCTCATATCCATCATCCCCTAAGAAGAGAAAGATTCAGTTATGGAACAACAATCAAGTATGGATAAACCAGTTCAGAACTGCTGAGAATCTGCTCAAAATGAAAACACATGGCATCCCGGCCTGTATCAGGAACAGTGTGGCCAGCAGGAGCAGGGAGGTCATTGTGCCCTGTGCTCAGCACTGGTTAGGCCACACCTTGAGTCCTGTGTCCAGTTCTGAGCCCCTCAGCTTAGGAAAGATGTTGCTGGAAGGTGTCCAGAGAAGGGCAATGAGGCTGGGGAGGGGTCTGGAGCACAGCCCTGTGAGGAGAGGCTCAGGGAGCTGGGGTTGCTTAGCCTGGAGGAGAGGAGGCTCAGGGGTGACCTTATTGCTCTCTACAGCTCCCTGAAGGGAGGTTGTAGCCAGGTGGGGGTTGGTCTTTTCTCCCAGGCAACCAGCGCCAGAACAAGAGGACACAGTCTCAAGCTGCACCAAGGGAAGTTTAGGCTGGATGTTAGGAAGAACTTCTTCCCATAAAGAGAGATTGGCCATTGGAATGTGCTGCCCAGGGAGGTGGTTTAGTCCCCATCCCTGGAGGTGTTCAAGAGGGGATTGGATGTGGCACTTGGTGCCATGGTCTAGTCATGAGGTCTGTGGTGACAGGTTGGACTCGATGATCCTCGAGGTCTCTTCCAACCTTGGTGACACTGTGATACTGTGAACAAAACCGAGCCTGGACCTGCTTAGTGAGAATCTAGAATCACAGAATCATAGAATCATTTTGGTTGGAAAAGACCTTTAGGATCATTGACTCCAACCATTGTCTGCCATTTTCCAAGCTACAAGAATCACCTTCACTCTCAAGTACTTCCAGTGATCCTTTGGATATCATCTGGCAGAAAAAGGCTTAAGTGTATGAACAGCTCTATTTGGGTTTTAAGACAGAAGGAATTTCTTTCACCACTTCACAGGATTTCTGAACAAAATATAGGATTGAATGTTCATTCTCAGCTATAAAAGCTTCCACTGTTTATAGAAAGGAAGATTTATTATGAAGGAATAAATATTCCCCTGCAGAGTGCAGAGGGGGTTGAACTAGATGACCTTTGGAGGTCCCTTCCAAGCCAGACCACTTTGTGAAAATCCTGTTCTCAAGAGATGCCAGATGTGCTGCCCAGGGAGGTGGTGGAGTCCCCATCCCTGGAGGTGTTCAAGAGGGGATTGGATCTGGCACTTGGTGCCATGGTCTAGTCATGGGGTCTATGGTGACAGGTTGGACTTGATGATCTTTGAGGTCTCTTCCAACCTTGGTGATACTGTGATACTGTAACCACCAATAAGGCAGGCAATGGTGCAGTGACCAAGGGGTAAAGATCCAGCTCTCCCCACACCATGAGGGTACTGCCATCAGAATTTCATAACCCTGATTTTTTTTACTTACCTTCACCTTCTTCCTCCTCTTCAGCCTCTTCTTCATCTTCATCTTCTTCCTCTTCTTCCTCGTCCTCATCAGCAATACTGTCCACTGTATGCCCGTCATCATCATCGTCATCATCCTCATCCTCCTCAACATCCACATCATCATCATCATCTCCTTCCTCTGGCTGATCCTCCTCCACTTCTCCATCATCAGAGTACTGGCTTTCCTGATGAATGGATGTTCGGTCAGGAGAGATGGGCTCAAAGTAATCCTCCCTGTGGTCCACATCATCTTCTTTTTCCCCAACCACTGAAAGACAAAGGTGAAGAGGTAAGAACATTGCTCTGAAATCCAGTGCTCAACATGCTTCACAATTCAACATTCTGCATAGTGGAGATACAGAAAAGGCATCCTGAAGAATCTGTCTTTCCAATCCCTTGAGTAGAGTAGAACAGAGTAGAGTAGAACAGAGCAGAACTAACCAGGTTGGAAGAGACCTTTGAGATCATTGAGTCCAACCTATCACCCAACACCATCTAATCAACTAAACCATAGCACCGAGCACCCCATCCAGTCTCTTCCTAAACACTTCCACTGATGGTGACTCCACCACCTCCCTGGGCAGCCCATTCCAATGGCCAATTCTCCTTCTGTGAAGAACTTCCTCACCTCCAGCCTAAACCTCCCCTGGCACAGCTTGAGACTGTGTCTTCTTGTTCTAGTGCTGGGTGCCTGGGAGAAGAGACCAACCCCCACCTGGCTACAACCTCCCTTCAGGGAGTTGCAGACAGCAAGAAGGTCTCCTCTGAGCCTCCTCTTCTCCAGGCTAAGCAACCCCAGCTCCCTCAGCCTCTCCTCACAAGGCTGTGCTCAAGGCCTCTCCCCAGCCTTGTTGCCCTTCTCTGGACACATTCAAGTGTCTCAATGTCCTTCTTAAATTGAGGAGCCCAGAACTGGACACAGGACTCAAGGTGTGGCCTAACCAGTGCTGAGCACAGGGCACAATAACTTCCCTGCTCCTGCTGGCCACACTGTTCCTGATGCAGGCCATGATGCCACTGGCCTTCTTGGCCACCTGGGCACACTGCTGGCTCATGTTCAGCCTACTATCTACCACTACCCCCAGGTCCCTCTCTACCTGGCTGCTCTCAGCCACTCTGACCCCAGCCTGTAGCTCTGCATGGGGTTGCTGTGGCCAATGTGCAGAACCTGGCACTTGGATGTGTTCAATCTCCTGCCCTTGGACTCTGCCCATCTGTCCAGCCTGTTGAGGTCCCTCTGCAGAGCTCTCCTACCCTCTAACAGATCAACTCCTGCCCCCAGCTGGGTGTCATCTGCAAACTTACTGATGATGGCCTCAATGCCCTCATCCAGATCATCAAGATCCTAGATCCATTCCTCGAATGCATCTGCCCAGCAGAAGGGACAGCAGACAGGAAACCACAGACTGGGCAGGACCACAGAGTTCTGCAGTGATGTGAAGCAGATAAAACAGTCTGTTCTCATTCTACCTGACACTGGGATGGGTTCATCCTCATCATCATCAGGAGGAGGAGGGCCTGGAGGTGTCCTTGGTCCCCTAGGCTGTGGTCTTGGAGGACTGCCATTGAACTGGTCTTCTTTCTCTCCATCAGCTGCATTTATGGTGAAAATAAAAACTTGCATTTAATGGACTCAGAGGAACAGAAGGAAATGGTAGGTTTGCAGTGCTAATCTTGGTCAGGGAATCTGCAGTATGTGAGGCAGCTTCCTGAAGTAACTTGTGATGTAAACAAGAACTAGATCAATAAGCAAGCTTATCACCACTACTGATTTCTTCCTTGTTTTAAAGATAATACTGGGTTAAAATGAACATGGAAGTGGCATTCTTGGCTTTGACACCAGCAGTATTGTTCCTCTACAAATAACAGCCAACTCACTTCTTTTGGAAGAAGTTTCTATTATCATCAACTGGGGTTTATAGTTTACAACTCATTTTCTCACTGCACAGAGAACTCAAATTTTGCAAGCCAAGAGCTGCACCTTGACCAAGACATCTCTAAGTCTGAAATCTAAAACATAAGCTGAAGCAGGAACTTGCTCACTGATTCCATTCATGGCCATCCCACCACCACTGCAAAACAAACACTCTCATGTGCTTTGCATAGAAGGGGCAAAAGGAAAGTTCAAAGAATCATAGAATGGGTGAGATCATCTGCTCCAACCTCCCTGTCACAGGCAGGGACACCTCTCAACTAGACTCAGCTGCTCAAGGCCTCATCCAGCCTGGCTTTAAACACCTCCAGGGAGGAGACATCCACAATCAGTCTGGGCAGCCTATTCCAGAGTCTCAGCACCCTCAGACTGAAGAACTTCTTCCTAAGCTCCAGCCTAACCCTAGTCTCCTTCAGCTTCAAGCCATTCCCCCTTGTCCTGTCTCTAGACACCCTTAGGCAAAGGCTCTCTGCAGCCTTCCTGTAGGATCCCTTCAGCTATTGGAAGGCAGCTCTAAAGTCCCCCCACAGTCTTCTCTTCTCCAGGCTGAACACCCCCAGCTCCCTCAGCCTACCCTCACAGCAGAGGAGCTCCAGCCCATTGGATCACCATCGTGGCCCTCCTCTGGACTCGCTCCACCAGCTCTGCTCATCTCATGCTGGGGACACCAGAACTGGATGCAGCACTTGGGGTCTCAGAAGAGTAGAGGAAATTGAGGACGACTGTGAAATTCGGTCGTGATTTCCTAACAGCTTTGTGATTTGGTTGTGATAACCTCACCAGTTGGAGATTTCTGCCATCTAACTTTTAATGAATTCACAAATCAGACTGCATTTTGGCAATCCTGAATCACCTCATTAGCAACAGATGAAGCAGCTTCTACAAAAGCACTTGACAAGTACCTACTTGACATAATTCAATGCATCTAAAAGGAAATGCCCAACTAGAGGACAAAGGCATAAAGCCAGGGGAACAAAGGCACTGAAACCTAAAATGTGAAAGAACTGAGGGTTGTTTTTTTTCTGGATATCATGTGGATCTAAACCAAAACATTCAGAACAATCCCTGTCTCCTCACCAGACTCACCATGCTTTGGGTTTCTCTTCAAACCAGGCTGTTGCTGGGGGGGTGGGGGCGGAGGCGGGGGCGGAGGCGGCGACTCTCTCTCGTGACTTATTACTCTGTCCACCGAGCCATAGATTGCCAAAGTCAGGCAGTTGTACCACCCTCTCAGAACCAATCCATCTGTGTTGACCTGGTGATTTTGAAGAAGAAAGGAAAAATAAATCAATCATTTAATAAAAAAAACATAAGAAAAGGACAAGTTCAGAGAAGTGCTTTCAGCAGCAGGGGAAGCGGCGGGCTCTACAGCCAAGCCAGGAAGGAGAGCAGAGCCTCCAAGCCTCTCTTCGCTCCACATTTGCAACACTGAGACAACTTTAAACCTGTCAATCGTTACAACACCTCCCAGAAGGGCTTAGGGTGGAAGGGACCTCACAGATCATCTACTCCAATCACCCTAACATGGGCAGGGCCACCTCTCAACTAGACTCAATGGCCCAAGGCGTCGCCCTGCCTGGCCTTGAAACACCCCCAGGGAGGAGGCAGCCACAGCCTCCCTGGGAAGCCTGTTCCAGAGTCTCACCAGCCTCAGACTGAAGAGCTTCTTCCTAAGATCCACTCTAAATCTACTCTCCCTCAGCTTAAAACCATTCCCCCTTGTCCTGCTGCTTATGAAAAGTCCCTCTCCAGCCTTCCTGTAGAATCCCTTCAGTTATTAGAAGGCAACTCTAAGGTCCCCCTGAGACTCTCAAGTCTCTTTCTTCAGGGCTACTCTGAACCCACTCTGTACCCAGCCTGGATTTGTGCCTGAGGCTGGCCCAAGCCACCTGCAGGACCTTGCACTTTGACTTGCTGAATCTCATGCATTTGGCACTGGCCCACTTCTCAAGCCTGTCAAAATCTTTCTGGATGCCATCCCTTCCCTCAAGTGGGTCCATAGTATCATAGTATGAGTCAGGGTTGGAAGGGACCACAAGGATCATCTAGTTCCAACCCCCCTGCCATGGGCAGGGACACCCCACACTAGATCAGCCTGGCCACAGCCTCATCCAGCCTGGCCTTAAACACCTCCAGGGATGAGGCCCCAACCACCTCCCTGGACAACCCATCCCAGGGCTTCACCACTCTCATGGGGAAGAACTTCCTCCTCACCTCCAGCCTCAATCTCCCCACCTCCAGCTTCATTCCATTCCCCCCAGTCCTATCACTCCCTGAGATCCTGAGCAGTCCCTCCCCAGCCTTCTTGGAGCCCCCTTCAGATCCTGGAAGGCCACAATGAGGTCACCTCAGAGCCTTACATACATAGAATACATAGAATAAACCAGGTTGGAAGAGACCTTCAAGATCATCGCGTCCAACCCATCAACCAATCCAACTCCGCCCAAGCAACTAACCCATGGCACCAAGCACCCCGTCAAGTCTTCTCCTAAAAACCTCCAGTGATGGCGACTCCACCACCTCCCCAGGCAGCCCATTCCAATGGGCAATCACTCTTTCTGTATAGAACTTTTTTCTAACATCCAGCCTGTATCTCCCCTGGCGCAGCCTGAGACTGTGTCCTCTTGTTCTGGTACTGCTTGCCTGGGAGAAGAGACCAACATCCGTCTGTCTACAACCTCCCTTCAGGTAGTTGTAGAGAGTAATAAGGTCACCTTCTCTTCTCCAGACTGAACAGCCCCAACTCCTTCAGTCTGTCCTCACAGGAGAGGTGCTCCAGCCCTCTGCTCATTCTCCTGGCCCTGCTCTGGACACCTTCCAGCACCTCCAGATCCCTCTTGGAATAGGGGCTCCAGAACTGGAGGCAGTATTCCAGGTGGGGTCTCAGCAGAGCTGAGCAGAGGGGGAGAATCCCCTCCCTTGCCCTGCTGGCCACACTTCTCCTGATGCAGCCCAGGCTCTGAATGGCTTTCTGGGCTGCAAGTGCACACTGAGAGCTCCTGTTGAGCTTCTCCTCCTCCAGCACCCCCAAGTCTCTCTCCTCAGGACTGCTTTCCAGCCAGTCCCTGCCCAGCCTGGATTTGTGCCTGGCATTGCCTCCACCCAGCTGCAGGACCCTGCCCTTGGTCTTGTTGAACCTCCTGAGGTTGGCTTGTGCCCACCTCTCCAGCCTGTCCAGCTCCCTCTGGATGGATCCCTTCCCTCCAGCCTGTCTGCTGCACCACACAGCTTGGTGCCATCAGCAAACCTGCTGAGGCTGCACTCAATGCCACTGTCCATGGCACCCACAAAGATGTTGAACAAGCCTGGTGCCAGGACTGATCCCTGAGGGACTCTGCTTGTCCCTGGCCTCCCCTGGGACATGGACCCATGGACAGCCACTCTTTGGCCATCAAGCCAGTTCTGTATCCATCTAGTGGTCACCCATCAACCCCACGTGTCACCAGCCTGGAGAGCAGGCTGTGGTGCAGGACAGTGTCGAAGGCTTTGCTCAGGCCCAAGGAAAGGACATCAGCTGCTCACCCCTCCGTTGCTCACCCATCAAACCAAGCATTCAGTCCCTTGCAATATCTTGCCTACCACATTACTGTAGGCCACATAAACAGGGACCTGAATGAAATAAACCCAAACAGAACCAAAAATCTGGAGCTTAGCTGTGGCCTGCAATTTGTGCTCCTAAGTTTCAGATAGTTCTGCTGGCAATCTCCAAAGGAATTGTCAAGCAATCCCAACTCCTGCAGATCATGCCATTACAGATGCAGGCTCTAAAGCAATGAGTATGTTAACTAGAAGCAGGTTTTAGGAGCTCCTGCACAATGAATGCTTTACAGAGTGCTAATGCACCACATGCAACCACACTGAAACCTAAATGACAGACAGGGGGGGAAAGAGAAAGTGGCTTAAAAAAAATCTCACAGCATTACCTTTGCATTTGGTCTGAAAATAATGGAAGTGTTTTCATCATATTCAAGGCTGTTAAGTAAAATACACAAAGTTATTCACCCATTGCTAGAAAGCATGTTCACAGAAATCACAGGATGGCTTAGGTTGGAAGGGACCTCAGAGATCATCTAGTTCCAACTCCCACACCGGGGCAGGGACACCTCTCAACTAGACTCAGCTGCTCAAGGCCTCATCCAGTCTGGTCTTGAACACCCCCAGGGAGGAGGCATCCACAGCCTCCCTGGGCAGACTATCCCAGAGTCTCACCACCCTCATAGTTAAAAGCTTCTTCCTCAGCTTGTCTAACCCTGCTCTGCCTCAGCTTCAAACCTTCCCCCCTTGTCCTGTCTCTAGACACCCTTAGGGAAAAGTCCCTCTGCAGCCTTCCAGTAGGATCCCTTCAGGTGTTGGAAGGCAGCTGTAAGAGCTCCCAGAGTCTTCTCTTCTCCAGGCTGAACAAGCCCAGCTCCCTCAGCCTATCTTCAGCTGGAGCAGAGGTGCTCCAGCCCTTGGATCATCTTTGTGGCCTTCCCCTAGACTTGCTCCAACAGCTCTGCATCCCTCTTCCACTGGGGCCACCAGAACTGGACACTGTGGTACCAAGCTCATAAGCCAATAATAAACCACTGCAAACATAGAAGTTGTTAAAACCCAGAGTGTACCAAAATACTTTCATTAAAATACACAGATATTTTTCCTTCTTCTCCTTTTCAGCATGACCTTCTGTGCTCCTCCACAGCTGGGAGGAAGAGGGCAAGAACACAAACTAGCAAACACCAGCCTCAACCTGAATCTCACAGGTTTTCTGCACTCAGGAGGGAAAGGTAGACAATGAAATCAGACACTAAATCTTGACAGCACTTACCTGCCCAGCCTGTCAAAAACAGGGGCACTGGGTTTGCTGACATTGTTGAAAAACAAGTCCAGTTGAAATGTGTGTGGAGATGTCTCTCTGCAAACAGAGCAAAAGTAAGGATGAAGCCTGACAACCTCCTCAGCAGAGTAAGTAGGACTAACAAGGGGCAGAATCTTTTAAATGATACTGTTGAAGTAGTTCCCCAAATACTTCCCAGGCCAGCAGACATATAAATGCCTTTAACCCTTACACATAGGAGGTTCCACTGTGATATACTAGTTCAGGAATAAAGGAACAGGAAGGCACTCCTCACTCAGACACCTGGGATCTTTCATAGAGTCACTAAGGCTAGAACAAACCTTTAAGAGCCAGTCCAACCCTAAATCAGCTGCCATGACCACTAAACTAAACACCTCCAGCTCCCTCGCTGCTCCTCATATGACACACTCCAAACCCCTCTGCAGCCTCATTGCTCTTCCCTGGACACCCTCCATCACCTCAACGTCTTTTCTACCCTGTGGTGCCCACAGCTGAGTTCAGCACTCAAGCTGGGGCCTGCCCAGGGCTGAGTACAGGGGCACCATCATTGCCCTACTCTTGCTGGACACTGGTTTTGATCCAGTCCAGGATGCCCCTGGCTTTCTGGGCACACTGTTCAGCCGGCCACCCACTAGCACCCCCAGATCCTTTTCCAGCAAGCAGTTTCCAGCCACTCTTCCCCCAGCCTGTAGCATTGCTTGGGGTAGTTGTGACCAAAGTGCAAGACCCAGCACATGGCCTTGTCAAACTTACCCATAGGCCCTATTGTCAGGCAAGCTTGTGTGAGCTCTGACTCCTGGAGGGATGACCCGGACCTCATTGATGTAAACCACGCAGGGAAATCGAACCACATCGATGTTGGTGCTCTGCTACAAAACAGACAACAAAGCCAGCCTCAGGAGGGGAAAATGCAAGCAACACCATCCACTCATATTCTGGACTAGGAAAAGTAAGCCCACAATCCTAGTAACTACAAAATTCACCTAGGTGCAATGTTTATCATAGAATTGTCAGGGTTGGAAGGGACCTCAAGGCTCAGCCAGTTCCAACCCCCCTGCCATGGGCAGGGACACCTCACACTGCAGCAGGTTGCTCACAGCCACATCCAGCCTGGCTGCACACACCTCCAGGCAGGAGGCTTCCACCACCTCCCTGGGCAACCTGTGCCAGTGGATTTTTTCTCTTCTGACACTTCTCATATATTAACATTCTTTTTCCTAAGAAGCTTTTGTCTACATCATTAATGTACTCAGCACTGCTTAGGGCCACACCTTGAGTCCTGTGTCCAGTTCTGGGCTCCTCAGTTTAAGAAGGACATTGAGACACTTGAAGGTGTCCAGAGAAGGGCAACAAGGCTGGGGAGGGGTCTGGAGCACAGCCCTGTGAGAAGAGGCTGAAGGAGCTGGGGTTGCTTAGGCTGGAGAATAAGAGGCTCAGGGGAGACCTCATTGCTCTCTCCAGCTCCCTGAAGGGAGGTTGTAGCCAGGTGGGGGTTGGTCTCTTCTCCCAGGCAACCAGCACCAGAACAAGAGGACACAGTCTCAAGCTGTGCCAGGGGAGGTTTAGGCTGGAGGTGAGGAGAAAGTTCTTCACAGAGAGAGTAATTGGCCATTGGGGTGTGCTGGAGTCACCATCCCTGGAGGTGTTCAAAAAAGGATTGGATGTGTCACCTGGAGCCATGGTTTAGTTGTCAAGAGGTGCTGGGTATTAGGTAATAGGTTGGACTTGATGATCTCTGAGGTCTTTTCCAACCTGGTTGATTCTAATTCCCTTTATTTGCAAGCATCTTTTAAACACCCATGAGTTTTTCCTCTAACAGAAGGCCTGCTGGTAAGAGGAAAAGCCAGAACTGAAACTATGAGGAAAAATGGAGTATAGAGGTCCCTTTTCTTAAAGCATATCACATTTATAACTGAAGAAAAAGTGTTCTAATGTTAAATGCTAGCAGATGTCATACTCAAATGCAGTATTAGAAACACTAATGACAGCATGTCTGGCTCCATCTCTACAAAAATTCTGCATGGTGTTTACTTCCCCAATTTTGCAACAGCATCTGAAAACTTTTAAGTAACAGCTTCACAGATTGCACTGGGTGGGAAGGGAGCCTCAAAGGGCATCCTGTCCAACCCCCCTGCACTCAGCAAGGACTCCTCCAACTACAGCAGGTTGCCCAGGGCCACATCCAGTCTGAGCTTGAATGTCCCCAGGGATGGGACCTCAACCACATCCCTGGGCAGCCTGTTCCAGTACTTCACCACTTCCACTGTGCAGAACTTCCTCCTGAAGTCCAACCTAAATCTACCCTGCTCCAGTTTCAAACCATTGCCCCTAGTCCTATCACTCCAAACCCTTCTGAACAGTCCCTCCCCAGCCTTCCTGTAGCTCTCCTTCAGATGTTGAAATGTAGCTCTAAGGCCTCCCCAGAGCCTTCTCTTCTCTAAGCTGAACAGCCCAAATTCTCTCAGCCTGTCTTCACAGCAGAGGTGCTCCAGCCCTCTGAGCACCTCTGAGGCCTTCCTCTGGACCAGCTCCAGCAGGTCCATCTCTCTCTTGTGCTGGGGGCCCCAGAGCTGGACACAGCACTGCAGATGAAGTCTCACCAGAGCAGAGTGGCAGAATCACCTCACTGTTTCTGTAACACTAATGTTTAGCACACAGAAATAGCAAGTACAAAGGGATGTTATGCTTCTGCACTCCTAAAGGATGTCTGAGCAAACTGGGAAGTAATTATAAGGTCACAGTGACTTCCCATGTTGCAGTCACCAAATTCATGCTGAAATCTCACTAGATTTAATACATTCAGCCTTGGTATATTTGTACACCACCTCTATCATATATAGACACACACAGATCAGCTCTAGCTCCATCTGCAAGCTTCTGAAAGACTTTCTGCAACAGAAGCTCAGAATCTTGTTTCTCATGGAGCATTTCCAGTCAGCCAACTGGAGCAGCCAGCACTGCACTGGTAAAACCAAACAAACACCAAACAGAAAAAAAAAAGTCAATTATCCAAAAAAACCCCCTAACCAAGCACCACCAAAAAACAAATAGAGGGAAAAAAACTTCAGTGCCTGCCAACAAAGCTAAAAAATGAAAATTTAAGCCCAAATTGATCTGCAGTCACAAGTGAGGTAACTTCCATCACAATCAGAAAGCAAAGGAAACCTAAAAATGATGAGCACAAGGCACAAAGAGGCAGTAAGATTTTTAGACATTTAATAAGCACAGGAATAGTCACAGGTAGCTTTTATGAGCATTTTGAAGCCTGTGCTTTCAGGCACTCATCACAGTCACTCAGGAAGCAATCTAAGCACACATCCCTTAGCACCCAAATACAACATCTACATATGACAAGGCAGAACAAAAGGAATCCCCCTACAACACTGGAGAGCAACTTCATAAAGAAGAATGGAGCCTGAGAGGAGAGCTGGAGGAGCTCTTTGCTTTCTCTTTAAAAGTGGAAGGCTCAGATTTCAGGAGGAAGGGCTGATGCTGAGGAGTCTGCATCCCCAGCAGCCCTTTTCCCTCCCTGAACAGCACAGCGGGCTGGGCAACGAGCCCTGGGCAAACTTGCTGCATCACAAGCAGCCTCAAGGATGCTCAAGATCCAAACAGCCTTCAAGTGGAATATTCCCACGACCTCGCACTGCTAGAGCAAGCCTGAAATACTCATTTCGCTCACGACGCATACAGGCTGCATAAACCTGAGGTTATCTCACACACACACAAGCACCCCTGCTCCTCATTAGCCACAGAAAAGCGCTGGGTATTTCACCAGCGGCCGGGTATGATCCTCTCCGTGACTTCCTTAGGGACGTCTCGAGTCGGTTCTATCCTCTTTGTTCCCCGCTAGCCGCTCCTCCCACAGCCTCCTGCCAGCGGCACCCCGAGCTACCAGGGCAGCGACGGCCGAGGCGCGCCGCGGCCGGTGACGCTTCGGGGACAAGATGGGGAGGAGGCTGATATCTCCCTTTGGCAGGTATCTGTCCAAAAGCTGAATCTTCCTGTCCGGCAACCCCGCTCAGGCGAGGGCCACCGCCGGGGCCTACCCTAGCACCGCTCACCCCAGCGGCGCTTCGTGCCCCGCAGCCGCCGCTGCGCAGGAAGCCCTGACGCGGACACGAAGGCATCGGGAAGAGACAAGAATAAAAGAGCAGTGGTCCCAACACCCCCGCCGCGTTACCTCCGCACTCTGGTGCTTGAAGGTGTCTAAAAACAGCAGCTCGGTTGCGGTGTCCACCGCCATCTTGCCTCGGCCCACGGGGAAGCACTTCCGGGCGGCAGAGCAGCGCTTCCGGGGCGCCGCCGCGGCGGGGCGGGGCCTGGCGCCCTCAGCGCCGGCAGGGGAGCGGCAGGGGCAAGAGAGGCCGGGCAGGGGAGGCCGGGCAGCGGCAAGAGAGGCAGGGCAAGAGAGGCAGGGCAGGGGCAGCGGCAGGGGCAGCGGCGGCAGCGGCAGCAGCGGCAGCGTCAAGGGAGGCAGGGGCAAGGGAGGCAGCGGAGGCAGGGCAGGGGCAGGGGAGGCAGGGCAGGGGCAGGGGAGGCAGGGCAGCGGCAGCGGCAAGGGAGGCAAGGATCAGCGGCAGGGGCGGCAGGGCAGCAACAGGGGCAGCGGCGGCAGGGGCAGCGGCAAGGGAGGCAGCGGAGGCAGGGCAGCGGCAGGGGTAAGGGAGGCAGCGGCAGGGCCAAGGGAGGCAGGGCAGCGCGGGCGGGAGCAGGCTGGCAGCCGGGAGCGGTGGAGGGGCACCTGTGGCGCTGCCAGCTGTATTGGAGCAGAGCAAAGGCTCGGGGCCGGAGAGCGAGGAGGCCGGGCGGGCTTTGCCCTCAGCGATGGCTGCGCGCTGGGGGGAGCGGGGCCGCTGGGGCTGGGCGGTGGTGCCGCTGCACTCCGGAGGCGCAGCGCGGGGTCCCCATGCCCGTGAATCTGGCCGGGCGCCGCTGCAGCCTGCTCCGGCTTTGGTTCTGCCTGGTGTGGAAAGACTGAGCTCCGGCTCGACAGTGACTAATTTCAGTCCCGCATGAGCGATTAACTCTGCAGCCTTTCCGTATTTAAAACGAATCCTTTCCGGATATAGGAGCGCGCTGCTTCTCTCAAGTTCGTGTGAAAACCATTCCTCGCAATCTTTCTGCACCTCCTCATGTTCTGGTTCAGCATCCAGCATCCTTCTGCACCGGCAACCGAGTTCACAGGATCATAGGATGTTAGGGGGTGGAAGGGACCTCCGAAGGTCATCGAGTCCAACCCCGCTGCCAGAGCAGGAGCATAGAATCCAGCGCAGGTGGCACAGGAACACATCCAGATGCGTGCAGCTGTGCAAGGCATTAGAGACGCCGTGAAGCCAAAGCCAGCCCAGGGGCGGGAGAAGGATGTGGAACCGAGATCATGCAAGCAGTGTGTGCTTCCACAGGTTTTGTGGACAAGCTCTCCGTGCACGACAGCAAAACGGCACCGCCTGCTTTGAGAGGAAGCCTGGGAAAGGATCTGTAACATCTCTGAACTGCCGAGCAAAGCCCCAACCACCTATCTGCACTTCCCTTAACAGTAATAATTACACCTTGTTCTCTGTGTCTTGCTTCTGGAATAGCTTCTTAGTGAAATAAGCTGGTTTGAGTGCACACCAGGAACTGACAGGTCTTTTCTTCTCCCTTTGTCTTTCCTGTAGCTAAGTTTGCTGCTCTCAGCACTCCAAGGTTTCATTTGCACCCGGAGCTGCAGTCCTCTACTAGGTTGGACTTTAGAGGGAAACATTGCATCAGTTCAAACAAGGCTGTGGTTTAATGTATTCCTTTTCAGCAGTGAAACTAGTTCAGGAAGCTCCTCTCTCCGCACGCCACCTGTTGAAGAGCTGGGACACAACACGCAGTCCCACAACCAGTTTTACTGGCACACTTGATGAGGCATTCTGTCAGCCGGATTCGCTTCCGAATCCACTCAAAACACGCTGCAGCCTCCTCACACTCTTGCATCAGTCATTATTAAAACACTGCAAGTCCCTTCTGAGAAGCATTTCAGAAGCTGAGAATCAAGAGGCCTCCCTGGTTATGCTGCTCTCCCTCCTCCTCCAAGTTGGGACCCTCTCTCATCCTGATGAATAAAAGGCATCTAAAGCCCTGGAGTTAAATTCAAGTATTTCTTTATTGTAGATAAACCAGCTCTAGAGACACTTGCCATAGCTTATTTGGGTTATGTTTGTGGGGGTGTCTGGAAACTTCTATGCAGGTGTAGCTTTTCAGATCTACTCCAAATGTGGGCATCACCAGATGTTCTGTTGTGCCAGAGAAGCACACTCCCAGTCAGATGCGTCCTCTCCTGGGAGGCCTGGAGCAGTGCTGCAGCTAGATCAGCTACCACAGGGAGTTGCAGTTAACTGGCAGGGGAATTCCAGCCCTGTGTTTTTATCTGCAGTGACTCCCTCGCTGCTGATAGCAGCTATGGCTCTGGCTGTGGGAAGAATCAGCTCTGCAGGATTAAATTCAGATGGTTTTGAATGCAGTGTCATTGATTTCAGCCCATAGCTGGGCTTACAAGTCAGTGGCATTTCTCTGCTGCAAGATAGAACAGGAATAGAATAGAATAGCACAGGAATAGAATAGATTTAACCAGGTTGGAAAAGACCTTTGAGATCATCAAGTCCAACCTACCACCCAACACCATCTAATCAACTAAACTATGGCACCAAGCACCACATCCAGTCTCTTCTTAAACACCTCCAGTGATGGGGACTCCACCACCTCCCTGGGCAGCACATCCCAATGGCCAATCTCTCTTTCTGGGAAGAGCTTCTCCCTAACATCCAGCCTAAACCTCCCCTGGCACAGCTTGAGACTGTGTCCTCTTGTTCTGCTGCTGCTTGCCTGGGAGAAGAGACCAACCCCCACCTGGCTACAACCTCCCTTCAGGGACTTGGAGAGAGCAAGAAGGTCTCCCCTGAGCCTCCTCTTCTGCAGGCTAAGCAACCCCAGCTCCCTCAGCCTCTCCTCACAGGGCTGTGCTCCAGACCCCTCCCCAGCTTTGTTGCCCTTCTCTGGACACCTTCAAGTCTCTCAATGTCCTTCCTAAACTGAGGGGCCCAGAACTGGACACAGGACTCAAGGTGTGGCCTAAGCAGTGCTGAGCACAGGGCACAATGACTTCCTTACTCCTGCTGGCCATGCTGTTCCTGATACAGCTCTGCTGATTCTCCCAGTTGTAAACAGTTGATACTCTAAAGGAAAACAGGAGCACTGATGGGAAGGAGTGATACCAAAGGTCTGCACAGGAAGGGATAAGAGAGTTGCAGGTAGTACTGGAGTGAATTGAAGACCCTCCTATAAAGCAATAAATTAGGGTGGGACACAGAACACACAGGAAAAAACTTGGGAGAACTGAGATGTGCAAAGTCACCCTTTTGTTCAAAATAAACTGGGAGGAAGGGGGTCAGTGGGTGAGAGGAGGAAGCTTCAGAAATACAGGGGGAGCTAAATAAGGAGGCACACAGATCTCTTGCTGTGGTCAGGGGATGGTGTTAAGACCAGTTCCTTGGCATGAAGGAAGGTGTGAGCAGTTCCAGAACTGTGCTGGAATGGAAAGTGACACAGAGAACATGTTGGAAATCAGATACAAAAAGGACAGAGAAACAGTTATGACACCAAGTTGGGAGCAGATGTTGATCAGTTAGAGGGCAGAAGGGCTCTGCAGAGGGACCTCAACCGACTGGGCAGAGTCCAATATAATCCACATCCAGCTGGCGGCCAGTCACCAGTGGCATCCCCCAGGGATCAGTGCTGGGCCCCATCCTCTTTAACATCTTCATTGATGATCTGGATGAGGGGGTTGAGTCAGTCAGCAAATTTGCAGATGACATCAAGCTGGGAGCATCTGTTGATCAGTTAGAGGGCAGAAGGGCTCTGCAGAGGGACCTCGACCGACTGGACAGATGGGCAGAGTCCAACAGGATGGCATTCAACAAGTCCAAGTGCCAGGTGCTGCACTTTGGCCACAGCAACCCCAGGCAGAGCTACAGGCTGGGGTCAGAGTGGCTGAGAGCTCCCAAACAAAGAGGGACCTGGGGGTGCTGATTGACAGCAGCCTAAACATGAGCCAGCAGTGTGCCCAGGTGGCCAAGAAGGCCAATGGCATCCTGGCCTGCATTAGGAATAGTGTGGCCAGCAGGAGCAGGGAAGTCATTGTGCCCTGTACTCTGCATTGGTTAGGCCACACCTTGAGTCCTGAGTCCAGTTCTGGGCCCCTCAGTTTAGGAAGGACATTGAGACACTTGAAGGTGTCCAGAGAAGGGCAACAAAGCTGGGGAGGGGTCTGGAGCACAGCCCTGTGAGGAGAGGCTGAGGGAGCTGGGGTTGCTTAGCCTGGAGAAGAGGAGGCTCAGGGGAGACCTCATTGCTGTGTACAACTACCTGAAGGGAGGGTGTAGCCAGGTGGGGGTTGGTCTCTTCTGCCAGACAACCAGCAGCAGAACAAGTCACAGTCTCAAGACACAGTCTCAAGCTGCACCAGGGGAAGTTTAGGCTCAAGGTAAGGAGAAAGTTCTTCACTGAGAAAGTCGTTCGTCATTGGAATGTGCTGCCCAGGGAGGTGGTGGAGTCACTGTCCCTGGAGGTGTTCAAGAGGGGATTGGATGTGGCACTTGGTGCCATGGTTTAGTCATGAGGTCTGTGGTGACAGGTTGGACTTGATGATCTTTGAGGTCTCTTCCAACCTTGGTGATACTGTGAGACTGTGAGATTAGCAAAGGGCCTGGAAATTAAATGGATGGACAGCAGGCAGGAAACAGGAGGAGGATCAGAGGAGAGAAAGACAGCGACAAGGTGCTTGCAGAGGTTGTAGTGCCCTGGTACATTCCTGAAGTTAACAACACTGTTGTCATCTGGAAGGTGACACTACATGCAAAGGCTATGCTTAACCAGGCCCTGGGATAACGACAGGCCAGGAAGAAGCAACTGGAATGAGAGTACACTGACGCCAGGAGCCTGGGCAACACAACACAGGAACCTGAACAACTGGTGCATGCTGTCAGACTAGATACTGCAGGCATGAAAGGAGGAGGGTGGAATGGGAACTGAGGCTGGAAAACAGGCATTTTAGGGAATGTGTTACCCAAGAAAGAGAAAAATAGAAGGTAATGGCACTACAATAGCAATTAGCCCCAAGTGGCTCCCCAAAATAAAACATGGATTAACCAAGAGCTCAAAAGATGTAAAAGGAATTAGAAATAATTTGGGGGGTACAGCTTAACCTGTGAAAAGGGTTACCATAGGTAATGGCAGCCTGCTGCAGCAATACACTGGGGAGCCTGATGCTCCTAGCTGGAAAGAGGCAAGATAGGATGAGACAATCATGCACAAAAGGGAAGGAAAAAAGCAAAGTGTAATCTAGAACACAACGAATCACAAGTAAAGGAACAGGTATCCCTCCATAAATGATTCTCAAAGAGAAAGGCTGCATCTCAAAGGCCAAGCAGATGCTGGGAAGGAAATTAAGTTCCACTGAAAGATAACCAGCCAACCCAGCAAGCACTACCTATCTGGCATGCTCCAGTGTAAAGTCATTTCAGAAATGTACTTCAAGGCTTTCATGCTAAAGGTTGTTTATTTTCTTTTAAGAAGAAGAGGTTTCACTAAACTAAGACCTGAAAGGGAAACTGTGCACAGAAATTCTCTGTACCCACAAATTCCCTTGCTCCATGTTAGGCAAGGGTCACACAGCAAACTCCACGTGTGACCACCAACCCCACTCCTCAGATGCTGAGTGCAGATCAGCTGCAGCCCCTACTGAGGACACGTTCCCCAGTGAGCCGCAGCAGGTATGTTCTACTCCATGCACCAGAAAGTCTTGAGACAAATGCACAAAGAGAACCAGGCACCCTACCCCTCCCAGAAAAGGGGCACCATTAGCTCACATGTCCCTGACGCCAGGCTCACATGGCCAGTTTCAGCCACAGCTTTTAAAAGCCGGAGGCAAAAACTTGCCATCCCTAACATCACCACCCCCCACCCCCCATCCCCCCCGCCTGCAGTAACTGCTCTCAGTGGATGCCGTTTTCAAAATACTATTCCAAAAAGGGTGAGGATTTCTCCATCCACCCTCGGTCACACCAGGATTGTCTTAAGGGCACAAAAACGATCGAGCAGAAATTTGGTAGCAGTGTTGCAGCAGGGCAGGACAAGACATGGGCACCCCCCAGCGCTGCGTGGGCTACTCAGGGTCCGACAGGATCCCAGCGCTTGTGAAACACATCCCGTCCCTTCCTGCCACACCAGCAAATGTGAATATGCCTTAAAGAAAGACAAGGCGGGAAGCCTGCAGCAGCGATGAAGAAGAGCATCATGTGCACCATCACCTCAGGGAAAAAGCAGCGAAGCAGCACCACAGTGAAGCTGGAAATACACAACTGGGATCTTGGAGAACTCGCTGTGCTTCAGGGATTTCCTTGGGGAAGGCGAGCGTTACCTGTTTACTCTGCATTCAGTGACCTTTTCAGCTATTCGTCATGAAGAAATGGCATTTGGAGCAATATGCGTTTAAAACATAAATTCCCAGAAGAGAGGTTGTTGTCGAAAGGACCAGAATCGCCACAGCCGGTCGAGGAGGAAAGGCTGTGACAGCCGAACCGGTCAGCTGCTAGCACACGGCTGGACCGGCCGTGCAGCTGCCATCAGAACGACGGAGAAAAAGGCTCCGCCGTCCCGAGCCCACAGGCTGCCCCGGACAGGAGCTGCTCCCGGGTCCGCACACCGCCACGGTACCGCCTGGCACCGCACGGCCCGGTCCCTGCGGCTCCCGACAGCCGCGCTCGCCCCGCGCCGACGGCGCTGACCCGCCGGGGCGGCTGTAGGCGCCGTGGCCCTCTCCCTCTCCCCTTTCACCTGGGCGAACGCGGAGCCGACCTGCCCTTCCCGCCCGCCACATGTCCCGGCAGGAGTGAACGGCCGCCGCCCGGGCCCACTCCCTTCCGTCTACTCCGTCGGTGAGGCGGAATCCCACCGACAGCGGAAGACGCAGCCCGGCCGGGTTCGAGCTGCCGTCGGTGCACGTCAAGGCTTCTCAGAGGCCTCCAGCGTCCTCGGACAACTTGGCGGCCGCGACCGCTGCCCACCCCCCGCAGCCTCGGCCCGGCGCCGGGCGTCCCACCCGCAATCACGGCCCTCCGGCTCCGCCCGCCCCCGCCCCGGGGCTGCCACGTCCCTGCGCGGCGGGGCCGGGGCGAGGCAGGCGGCGCCAGGTGCGCGCTACCTGCACCACGTGGGGCGGGGGCTGGGCAGGTGCGGCCGCGCCCCGCGCAGAAAAGCCGCGGCCATTGCGCGCCTCCCAGGGCTGCGGCCGGCGAGCGAGCGGCTGCCGCCCGCCCTGCCGAACAGGGGACGGCTGTGAGCCTCCCCCGCGCCGGGAGGCCGCAGGTGGGGCTGGTGCGCTTTGGGTCTCGCTTGGAAGCTCCTCGGGCAGGGAAAGTTTCTGGCCTCTTTACTCTCCCCCACCTCCCGTTTCTTTCCCCCTTTTCTTCTCTTTTCCTTCTTTCCTTTTGCTAGGTTGGTTGGGGTTTTTGGTTTGGTTTTTGTTCCCCGTTTTTATCCTCTCCGCCGCCCCCGTGGCACCATGACGGCGTCTCCCGATTACCTGGTGATCCTCTTCGTGACCACGGCGGGCACTAATGGGGCCAGGCTGGGCTCGGATGAGCGAGAACTTCTCCAGCTTTTGTGGAAAGTGGTCGACCTGAGGAGCAAGGAGGTATTTTTCCCCCGAGCGGGTAACACCCCGATTTGCTGCTCCCTCCTGGCCCCTGCCGTGCTGGGTACCAGAGTGGTGGCCCTAGCGCCGGGCTGGTGGTGGGTTCTCCAGGCTGGAGCAGGCTCTGGTGGAGGGCAGGGGCTGGTGCTGCAGGTGAGGACGTCCAGCCTGGGAAGCTGACTTGCTTCCCCTCTGCTTTCTCTGGAGCTGGGGCACCTGCACGACGTGCTGGTCCGGCCTGACCACCCGGAGCTGACGACTGAGTGCCAGCAGATCACCCAGGTGGATGTGGAGAGCCTGGCACTGGCTCCACCGCTGGAGCAGGCACTGAGACAGGTGAAGCCCCATAATCAGTTGCTAGGTTCTGGTTTCTCATGGGAGCTCCCAAGTGGGGTAGAAGCAGTGTTGTTGTTCATTTTCCCTTCTACTATCACTCCTGGGGCAATGGAGCCTGGCACAGGGCCAGGTGTGGGCCAGGTAACTTGATCAGTGGTGGGCTTTGTGGGGATTTCTTCCTTGTCTTTTGCTCTTCCACCTTGGAAGAGACTAAACCCCAAGAGAGGAAGGTAGGGTCCAGCCATCCCTTTGACACTGATCTCCTGCTGTGCTGGCCCTGAGCCCTAAAAAGTCTTGCAAATGGTCAAATTTGGGTGCCTCTTGAAAAGGCTGGCTGGTGGCAGACCCCATTCAGGCTTATGGTGGCTCCTCTGTCCTGGATAAGAGAGGGTACTGAAGCCTCTAGATAAACAAGGTGGTGTGCGTGATTCTCACTGAGGGTAAGGCTGAAAGCATGCCTCCTGTCCAAAAGGCTCTTTTATCCTGGCACTCCCTTAGCTCTCTGCAGCCAGTTTTACCTCTCCTTGCAGTGCTTCTGCAAATGCTCCTGGGAAATGACTGGGGGCTTTTAATGAATTTGTTGCTTTTTAGCGTGGTGTGGTCTGTCTGTGCGGCCACATCCCCTTAGACGTGGGGGAAAGGGTGAATTTCCTCGTCAAGATAATTATCATGAAACCTATCAAGTGCTTAGACAATAAGAAACACAACTACAAAAAGAAACTCCAGCTCCCTGTTCCTGCTCCCTGGGAATAACTGATGAGACTGCCTAGTGCAGCCACTCTGATCTTTCACGTGTGTCTTTTGTTGTTCTTGCTTTCAGTTTAATCAGTCTGTGAGCAACGAGCTGAACATTGGTGTAGGTACTTCCTTCTGTTTCTGTACTGATGGGCAGCTGCACATTAGGCAGGTTCTGCACCCTGAAGCTTCCAAAAAGGTATGTAGCTGTGGATTAAGTTTGACCCTTGGTGTTCTTTACCTGGTTTCTGGCAAAACTGATCACCTTCTCTTTACTGTGAGGGTGCCTTCACACAGCCATAGCACAAATATTGCTCACATGTTCGTGTCCTTGCCAGCCTAAGAGCCTGTGTGGCAGGCATAGACTGTGTCCTGTGCTTCTGTAGCCCTCAGATGCCTTTTAAACTTGAATCAGAAGATTTTGTTGAGTGAAGTGTTTGAGAAAGGGGCAGTGCATTGAGAGAGTTCCAAAACTCTGTAGTGCCGGTACCACAACGGGTTAATGAGTGGGGATTTGGAAGTGTTGCCAAAGAGTTATCCATCTCCAGCATAAACCGTCTGTTGAAATTTTACAGTCACCTGTAGCTTCATCAGCTTGCAGCCTTTGCATGCAGTTGGTGCTCCAAGGGTGGTGCTTGCATTGGTGAGGAGCTGCATGGCAGTTTGAGGCAGGCTGTGAGTGATGACTAGTCCCACGGTCTAGAGCTTTCTGTAACTTCAGCGTTGCTAAATCACTGTGATGAGATCCAGCCTACTTCTCATTTGGTGATAGGGCTGCAGCAATAATGCTGAGTCTCTAGTCCTGAACTAACTTCTTCAGTGTTAATAGCATCTCGTTTTGTGGCTTGCTGTGAACGTGCATTGCTCTGATCTCGTTTTGTGGCTTGCTGTGAACGTGCATTGCTCTGGAGCCAAACTGCTCTGCTCCTCTCCTTGCAGCTGAGCTCTGGGACCATCAGCTTGCTGCTTCATCTTTGAAGGGGCACTGCTGCTGCAAGCCTGTTACAAAAGTGATGCTGGATGAGTTTGGTTGTAATGCTTGTTGGGGTCCTCAGTGTTTATACTTTTGATGGCTTAGAAGAGCATCAGTGAGCATGCTCCACAGGGAAGGGACAGTCCTTATGTGTAACTTGTCTGAGGGTTTAATGTGAGAAAATGTAGAAACTGGTTTTTAGCAGAATGTCTTCTCCCTTGCACTGGATATGTGTCCTAGAGAATTAATCCTTCTGTGCAGTTAAGTTGTGTGGATGAAAGAAGGGACAACCCCTACATTTACTGTTTGATGTTAGGGACAGCCATCCTTTTCCTGTGTCATTAAAGGGTCACTGATAGGAATAGAATCTTCAACCTGACCTTCTGATGCTGTTTTGTTAAGAATTATTCATTTGAAATCTGCTCTGTGCTGCTTACAGACTATGTAAATCAGAGGCTTATGAGACCTGTAATAGTTCTTGGAATGCCATATTCCTGAGATTGGGGTGGGGGAGGTCACTAGAAGCCAGATAGGCAGAAAGCCCTGGGCTCCTGAGAAGACATTTCTTTTTAAGATGCCCAGGCTGAACCCATCCAGCAGCTCACAGCGTTTGGAGAGAGTGAATTGGCATCAACTGAAATGTCAGTGGGGTACAAAACTTGATCTCTCATCAAGAAAGACAAACAGCCAGGCTCAACCTAGAGCAGGAAACCTTGGCAGGCACACCTGCATTTTCATAACTTTGTCTTTAAAGGGTATGGTTTGCCTAATGCACCTGTCCATATGCTAAGATAAGCTCTAATGTTCTCAAAGCAGAACTTGTTTCAGAGCCTAAGCTTTTTTTTTCCTTTGGGCTCCCTAAGTCTGTTTTCATGTGCCCTGTAATTCTGTTAGAATGCCAAGATGCTAACTAGTTGTCAAATGGCAGAAAGCCCTGGTCTGGAGAGGCATTGCAAACAACAGCCAAGTGGGATACTGAGTATTGTGTCTGTGGGGAAGCTCTGGGGTGAGTGGCTAACAGGCAAAAATGGGGATTTGTGTTGGTTTAAGCAGCTTACCCCAAGTCTCACCCACCAAAAAGACCTCAAAGCATGTGGAAGGGCAAAAAGGAGCTCTATAACCTGATCCTGGGTTCATACACTGCAGTTAAAGCAGTTACAGCACAGACTGCCAGTCTCTGCACCCTAGCTAACCTTCATCTGCACTCAGTTGAGAGTTTTGTTGTTGTGTTGGGGTTGGGGTGGGGTTTTTTTTGTCTTTAAGGGAACAGATATTTGAGATGTGACTCTCCTGAAAACTCAGCCTTGTCTACAACCCAGAATGTCTTCTGCTGCTCTTGCACAATTTGCTTGGCTCTACAAGCTGAACTGAGTGCCCTCTGGCTTTTTACACTTCCAACTGGAATCAAGAGTTGATGATAAATGTTGCAATAGCCTGCACCATTTGCTCTCCTTCCTATAGGTTGTGTTTGAGGCACTAGTCAGAATGGCTGATGTTGCTCTGGCAGTGGGGGGAGGGAGGGAAAGAAATCAAACCAACCCACACTTCGCCCTTCAAACCAGGG
Source organism: Dryobates pubescens (assembly GCF_014839835.1). Classification (NCBI taxonomy): domain Eukaryota; kingdom Metazoa; phylum Chordata; class Aves; order Piciformes; family Picidae; genus Dryobates; species Dryobates pubescens. Next base: position 27,467,276 of record NC_071625.1, on the reverse strand, counting down.
AGAGTGGTGCTTAAGCAGAAGCTTGTGAAAGTACAGCTGTGGCTGAGAAGGATCTGTGTGAGTTTCTCTGCAGCAAAGGCTGGTTGTTTCTTCCCCATGAGAAGGAAGTGCTTGGTGTCTAAAGATGAAGCAAATGAAGCTCTCCCTGGCTGACAGCAGTTACTTTGTCCCTCCGCAGAACATCCTGCTGCCCGAATGCTTCTACTCCTTTTTTGACTTGCGGAAAGAGTTCAAGAAGTGCTGCCCTGGCTCCCCTGAGGTTAGCAAACTCAATGTTGCAGCCATGACAGAATGTATCCTTTCCGATGGCGATGGTGCCTGCTGGCTGGGGCAGCTCTGGGCTGGATGTTAGAACAGAGACGAGCCTGTGAGTAATTGCTTGCTACACATACTTAAGGGTGGTATAACTTTAATGGGTGACTCAGAGCTGTGCTGAACTTTCTCACAAAGATAATGATAAAAAAAAACCCAACACATATGAGCATGCATATTCCCATGGGGCAAATCCTGTATTTCTTCTTCATTTCGGTGCATTTCCTTTGTGCCTTTAAGCTTTAGTGCGAGTGCCACACTTGTTTGCTTATAGAAACCCTTTTCGTTTGTTTGGGAGTTCTGTTGGTTTGTTTGGGTTGGCTGGTTGGGGTTGGGTTGGTTTGGGGTTTTTTTGCTAAGAGTGAGTGTTAGGAGACCTCTTAATTCTCTGGTGGGATGGTTATTCTTGATGTGAATTTGCAGTGGGGCTTTGATTCAGGAGTGAACCGAAGGCAGGGCTGCTGTTGGTACATGTGGAATTCAGTCTCATGGGAGCTGTACATGTTAGGCCTTGCAAGGTGAGGCTGGGCTGGCACTAAGATGCAGTCAGGAGCGTGCTGACACTTTCAGTGATGGCCACTTCTAAAATGACTTTCTGAGTAATTGTAAGTGGGGCTGTAACCTAGTCCTGTCTGGCTCTTTACTAGTCTTTGCTCAGTTTAACTTGCATGCCATGTACCATTACCAGAGCTGAAACTGGGGCTGTGACTAATCTGGCTGTGCCTTCCTCCCTGCTTCCCTCTTGCTGCAGCCTCCAGCCCTCATCCCAAACATACTCTTGGACACAGAAAGCACTTGGCCTGTTGAAGCAGTCATCACAAGAGCTAGCTAGCAAGAGGGATAAAGGACTCTGAGAATTGTTGGGTTGGGTTTTTGAATTGGTTGCTACTAAAAATAACTTTTCCCCTCCTGCCTGGCTTATTGTGTCCGTACAGTAGTTGCCATTAAGAGCTGGCATCTTTTTCTGACTCAAAACTCTGTGGCTTCTGAATTATTCTGGCCTTTCACTGCCGGGCTAATATTGCTTAGGCATTGTGCCTGTGTTAGGGAGAACAGAAAATGTAGGGATGTGTGGGTGGTGGTGTGTTTAATCACAAGGCTGACTACTGGAGGCTGGGTGCTCTGCTTCACTATCTGCAGAATGCCAAGTTAATCTTTCCTAGGGAAGGGACAGAAACCACTTCTTCCCCTACTGTGAAGCAAAGCCATGCACTTCCTGTAGGAGTGTGAATGTTTATGTAGAAAAGCAAAATAAAGGCTTATGTGGCATGGTCTAGAAGGTGGATGAGAGACCTCTTAAAGTTACAGTGAAAACACTGGCTAGGGAGAAGCTGAAGACAATGAGCTGTTTTGTTCTGGAGAGGTGCCTTTGCTTTCTCCTTGAGTGAATGCCTGGTGTACTCTTGCCACTGTGCAACAGCTGTATGACTGTAGCCACCTGGAGTGTCACTGCTCAGCTAAGGAACAGTGGCAGGCTGTTCTCTGCCTTCTGGGAGAGGAGAGCAGACCCACTCCTGCACTCCCCAAGTGTCAGGAAGCCCTTAAGCGCCAGCATCATCTGAGAGTGAGCTTGGCAGTTGCCAACAGTGTTTCACACAAGCTCCTAGAGACTTTCAGCCTAGCCAAATGCTCTCAGCTCAGGGCTGAATTCTGGATCTGATACACTTCTGAGGGTATAGAAACATAAATGACTGCCTTTTGTTTTCATATTCATCTTTGTGGTTTGTCTTGTTTTGTAACTGCCCTTGTTTGTAGACTTGTAGTATTTATGCAACATGGCTGGAATGGAGTCTCTGCCCTGTATTGCTGGAGTGTGTTGGGGATGGAGGATGCAGAGGCAAAAGGTAGAAAAAAATTGGCTGTGTTTTGTTTATAAAGATGATGATATTTTTTTCCTCCTCACCTGACTAAATTTGCCAGCTTAACTTCTTCTGTGTCAGAAGTTGTGTAAGTTAATTGCACTTGGAGAGTCTAGACATGCATGTAGAGCTGGGGATGGAAAAAAGTTGTTGAAGCAGGTGCTAAGTCTACAGACTAGTTCAAACAGCTTTTGTGCAGAGCTTTTTTTTTGCTTCATGTAAGCAGGACAGCTACTTTCCTCCTGAAGACAGTTATGCAGCAAAGAAAATGTCCAAATGAAAAGCAGCTTGGATACACTGGGCCAGGGGACACACAAACTTAACCACAAATGCAGCAGGTTGAAATGCAGCTGCAGATCAGTGCACAGAATCTGACCAGGCTCTTGTTGCTCCAGTAGAAAGTGCAGATCCTCAACCCCATCGTTAAAGGGGAGCCTTCCAAGGTTTGTGCCACCCAAAGCAGCAGGCTGGGTTTGTGGGCATTGAGTGGGGACTGAAGATTTTGGGTTAGCTGTAAGGTATTTACTAGAGGTGCAGAAGACCTGCATTTACAAACTGGTGGGAGCAGGAGTGGAATGATTTTTGGGGCACATCCCTTCAAGTACTTACTCCTGCATTTACCTGTGTGTAGGATGGCTGTGATTACTGAGGGGAAATGTGATTGAGTTCAATGACTGCACAGCAATGCTCAGCTGTCCCTTAAGTTGCTAAGAGTCTTCCAAAAGTTTCTCTTCTGATGAGTAACATTTGGTTAAACAACACATTACAGGCAAATGGAGAATGCCTCTATTGCTCCCAACACTCAGGGGGGAGAACTTCCTACTGGACAGTCACCCAGGACACAACACAATGGGCAGCTGGTGCTTTTCTGTGTTCCTTGCAGACAAGGCAAGCACGATCTTGACCAGAGAGATACTGAAGTGAGTAATTGGCTGAGTTATTCTTCCTTTAGAAAGTGGTTTTGGGGCTTAATCTTTCAGCAAACTACTTGAAACTGCAACAATCAAACTTCCAAATGCAAGAGCTCAGGGGAAAGCTTTACATTCCCATCCCCCCCAGGAAACTACAAATCTAATTATTTCTTTTAATTCAAGGTAAGAAAATATTTTTAATGCCCTGGAATTTAAGAGACTGAAGAAGAACTTGAGATTCATCTGAGTGCTGCTGCTGCCTAACTTTGTCTCAAGCCATTTTTCTTGTGTAGGAGACAGTCTTCTGGCAGACTTTCTGTAGTCAGTGTTGTATAAGAATAGTGAAGTTAGGAGAAGTTTCAAGTTACAAAATGCTTAGAGAAGTGAGCACATTCCAGCAGGGAAAGGAACTCTGATCTGTCAAAAATCTCTTCAGGAAGAACCATGTGTAAGGCTACCAAAGGAGCAGGGTTGTTCTTGCACCCTCCCATACTTGCTCCACTTCTTGATTTGCAAAGCTGGCTGAGCCAGTTTTCAGCTCCCTGAGTGCCTGCAGGGTGGAGTGAACAAAGCTTACATGACTGTTCCTATTTGGTCTGCAGAAGACTCATCCTTTGCCTCAAGATTGGGTGTGATGAAGCCATGAAATGGCAAATGGCTCTTGCTGCCTCCAGTGCACAGTTTGCTCCACTTACTTGTGAACTGGCTTTGTGATAACTCCTTCCTGGGACTCTGCTGGATGTTGTCAGTAGAAACACAGCTGTACTTCGGTGCTGGCTGCAATCTGGGTGCTGTAGTGCTGAAACTGAGGGTTGGTTTGGGTTTGGTTTAGACCTGTCCTGAATAATGATGTAGAGCAGAGATCTTGTAAGATCCCCAGCTGGGTCTTAGGAAGCTCTTCAGTATAAGGGTGGTGAGACACCCTGGTTGCTCAGGGAGGTTGTGGCTGTCTCCTCCCTAGGGGTATTCAAGGTCAGCTTGGATGAAGCCTTGAGCAGCTGAGTCTAGTTGAGAGGTGTCCCTGCCCATAGCAGTGTTGGAGTAGACAGTATCTGAGGTCCCTTCCAACCTAAGCTATGAGTTATAACCACTCTGCCCCTCCCTGACCCCATTTCCCCCCCAGTTTTGCACCTCTTTTTCTTTGTTTCTTAACTCTACTTAACTCTGGCAATTATAAGCCCATTACTGGGTATTACCTGAGAGTCTTGCATATTGCTATTTGTATTTCCTCTGCTGCTACCTTTATGCAAAGTAGGACTTCACGAGATGTAGTCTTCTACCTGAAGAGACTTAAACAGAGCAAAGGGAGAACAAAACCAAACCAGAAGAGTATCAGTGCAGAACACAATTGCAGTGCCAGTTCCCATCATGTCATCTCAGAGTTACCTTTAGTTGTTCAGGGTTTGTTTTGCCCTAGTTACAAAAGGAGTTGAGAGGCTGAGAAATGGAAGAGACCATGAAGAAGTCTTAGAGGACACTGGCAGGGGGTGAAGCTGGGGTGATGAAGGTGAGGAAACGATGCAGAAATTTCTTCCATGTTATGTAGGCAATGCTGAGGTTGCATGTGTGCCCCTCCACCCCCTTTGCTGACTTCCTGGGTGTTCTGGGAGGTGGTGCTGCAGCTGGACAGCAGGATCTTGCCTTGTTATTTGGGAGTGGGCTTTGGCCATTGCTTGAAAGCATGTGCATGCTATTGCATCCAGGAGCTTTAGGCAGCCAGGTCTGTTTTCTAACACTTCTTTGAATGTGAGCTTTGATTTCTCTGCTGCAATCAACCCTTTCCAGTTGCCCAGGAGAGGCAACCTTTAAATGTCACTGTCCTCAAATGTGTGGTCTCCCATCCCTTCAGAGAGTGAGGAGTGGGTTATAAAGTCTATTGCATCAACAGCTTTCCCACAAGTGTCCATTGTGTCCAGTGTCTCTGGTCATTGACTGCATAAAGAGTCCTGCCTTGCTCAGCAGAATTCAGGGTTTGACTTTTATTGGTAACTTGCTTGTAATATGTACAGAAAACTATCCATTTTCTTCTCTGATCTTAAAAGCCTCACTACTAGCTAATCAGAAGGGAAGGTGTGAAGGATTTCTCCTTCCTGCTAATGTTGTTTCCTTTCTTCCTCCTCTCCCACTGTTTATATTGATCTGGAGCTCCTTGGCACATCTGACTCCCTGCGTCTGCATGCTGATACCAACTTCAGCTGGCACTGGGGCATTGTTAGGATCTGTTTCTTCCCTTGGTCACTATTTGCAATGAAGATGTTTTCTGGAGGAATTGAATGTAGGGGGGGCTGTTTGATCCCTTGTGTGAGGAATTGAATGTAGGGGGGGCTGTTTGATCCCTTGTGTGAGGAATTGAATGTAGGGGGGCTGTTTGATCCCTTGTGTGAGAGCTTGCTTCAAATGCTCAGCCCCTTCACACTGCTGCATTCCCCTCTCTGCCAGCTCCTTTTGGTTTTTTTTCTGTGGGGATCTTTGGCCCTGCAAAAAAGGGTGAAATCTTGAAATGCCTCTTCAGTTTTGACAGCACAGCCTAACAGCCGAGCACATGTGTGTGCACATGTGTAGGCATGTCCCTGCTCTAATAACTCCTGACACTCCTGCCCCACTTGCCTTGTCTTTTTGACAGAGGAAAGCTAGCAGTTCCAAAATCTTCATTAATAAATGTGCAGGCAAGGCCAAGGTTCCAAAACCTGTCTTCAACATTTTCTGCTCCCCTGGATGGGCAGCAGAGGCTGCACAAGTGAAGCACAGAGCTGTTAGATGCTGCAAGGAGGTGGGTGCCAGGAAAAGGAAGAAAAGCAGCACTCCTCTGCTCTGCTGCATGAGGCGCCCAGAAACATCTGTGTGATGTGGATTAGGCTCTTGCTCTGCAAGGGACTCTGTGGATTAGATTCTTTTTCAATCCCCCTCCCCCAGGGAGTAGGGGAGGAGAGACAAGCTTGAGTATACAGCTTAGGAAGAGATACTGCAGTGAAAGAGTTCCTTGTCATAAATACTGATAGGCTCTAAAACTCTGCTTTGGGCTTGTTGCAGGCCTTTTTAGCTTGGATTAAGGAAACTACTTCAGGGTTTCACTGCTTTGCTCCAAAGAAGGTACTGGGAAGGAGGGTAATGGCAATAGCCAGCAAACTATTTAGTCAAGCAGTTGGAGGGGAGGAATCACTGGATAATCACTATGACAATTCACTCAAACTTCAAATGTTCTTGTAAGGCTAAGCACCATCCTCTTCCCTGCTCCAGTGCATGCTTAAAACCCATAGAGCCTCAAAGTCAAGTTAGCCTCCAAGTGTGTTATGTCTGCACAGCAGCTTTCCTTTTCCTTGCTGTAGGGTAGTTCAATAATTCAGTTGAAATTTTTCTCATCCATTCCAACCCCTGCCCTGCCAGAGCAGGATCACTCAGGGCAGGTCACACAGGAACACATCCAGGTGGGGTTTGAATATCTCTAGAGAGGAAGACTTCACAACCTCCCTGGGCAGCCTGTTCCAGGGCTCTGTCAGGGAAATAATTCTTCCTCTTGTTTCCATGGAACTTCCTATGCCTCAGCTTCCACCATTGCCCCTTGTGCTGGCATTGGGCATCACCCAGCAGAGCCTGGCTCCAGCTTCTTGGCATTCACCCTGCACATCTTCATAAACAGGAGTGACCTCACCCTTCAGGCTCCTCCTCTCCAAGCTGAAGAGCCCTCAGCTCCTTCAGGCTCTCCTCCTAAGGAAGATGCTCTACTCCCCTAATCACTTCTGTGGTGCTGCGCTGGACTCTTTGAAGTGGTTCCCTGAGGTCCTTCCTGAACTGAGGGGCCCAGAACTGGACACAATATTCCAGATGTGGCCTCACCAGGGCAGAGTAGAGGGGAAGGAGAACCTCTCTCATCCTAAATATGACAGGAGATAAGAGAGCTATCATAGTATACTCTGTTTGAATGTGTATTAGAAGCTGGGCTGTGCAAGAATCGGGCTGCCTGCGTGGAGGTGGGGCTTTTGCCTGGCCACTCCACAGCCTGTCTTTCCAGGACGGAGCACTTCTGCTCTCTGTTGGCAGGAGAGCTTATCCTTGCTGTTATCTTTCAGACAGAAGATGCTGTGTGGTGTGGGACTCTGTTTTCTCTCTTGGTTATCTTCAGTTGTGCACCACGACCAGGTTCTCCAAATGCTGCTGCGTAACAGCGCCGAGCTCAGGCTGGAAGTGCTCCCAGGCAAGGTTTAGCTGAGGTGCCTTGGGTGAATTCTAAGTGATGAGTAAGATGTTTATCCTGCATTGGGATTTGCTTGTTCAGAAAGCACATGATATATCCTTTTCTTTCTGAAGCTCCTAGATGATGGCTTGCTGCTCAATCTTCCCCTAGAGATGAAAGATGTTAATTACAGAGGACAGGCCTGCAGCCTCTTCCACTTGCAAAAGTGTCTCTGTCTATCAAGCATGCATAATCCATGAGTCTGTTAAATATGCATGTCCTTATTATGGGGTCCCCTGTCCTCAGACACTCTCTGGAGTGGCCTCCTTCTCCCGCAGGTGGCAGCAGTTAGAGGCCGAGGCAGAACAGCTGATGTATCCCAGCAGGAAAAGGGATTAAATCTCCCCCTGAGAAGTAACTTGTCAAGGATAACAGGAAAGCTTGCTGCTCTAGCAGGGAGCCAGTTAGAGATCTGTTTGGTGGTGATTGACTTAACTCCAACACAAAGATTTAAATCTTGACAAGAACAGTCCAGCATATTCCTATGGAGCCTCTCAAGTTGAAGACATGGGGAATATTATTTTAAGGCTAATATCTGCACCATACAGTAAGTGACTGTGAGGGATGAGCCTTCTCTGTTGCTTGTTTTCCCTCCTGCCCCTCCTGTGTGCTGAGGAAAAAGAGAGTAACTTGTGCTGTGTTTCATAGATCACCGCTTCTCAGATCCAGAAAGGGTGAACTACAAATTTGAAAGCGGGCCTTGGTAAGTACCTTCTCCTCCTTGCAAGATCTTAGTGGGGTGTGTGTGAAGCTTAGATAACTGGAACTTCCTTGTAGCCCTCATTTGAAGATAATTCTTGCCATTATTTCTCTTCCCATTACCGTGGAAATCGGTTAGATGCTTTAACTGGGAAAGGGAACAAAGCAATTTTCTTGCTGGGCTTCCAAGTGGCCTCTTAGCTGCTGGTAGTTCTGGGTTTGCCTGATGTGTGCTCAGAACTGGTGTGAAGTGTGCTGTGCTGTTAAAGAACACAAGCATTATTGCAGAAGGAACCCTGGTGCTGCAAGGTCCTGCATCTGAGTCAGGCCAGTCCCAGGCATAAATCCAGGCTGGGTGTGGAATGGGTTGAGAGCAGACCTGAAGAAAGACTTAGGGGAGGAGCCCAGGAGCCAGCAGTGCCCTCATGCAGCACAACAGGCAGCTGTGGCCAGCAGGGCAAGAGGGGATTCTGCACCTTGGCTCTGCTCTGAGACCTCACCTCCAGTCCTGCCTCCAGTTCTGGTGTCCCCAGCAGGAGGAGGACACAGAGCTGTTAGTCCAGAGGAAGCCACAAAGCTGATCTGAGGGCTGGAGTAGCTCTGCTGTGAGGACAGGCTGAGGGAGCTGGGGGTGTTCAGCTTGGAGAAGAGAAGACTCTGGGGGGGACCTTATTGCTGCCTTCCAATAGCTGAAGGGATCCTACAGGAAGGCTGCAGAGGGACTGTTCCTGAAGGTGTCTAGAGACAGGACAAGGGGGAATGGTTTGAAGCTGAGGGAGAGCAGGGTGAGACTGGAGCTGAGGAAGAAGTTCTTCAGTGTGAGGGTGGTGAGAGTCTGGAATAGGTTGGCCAGGGAGGCTGTGGCTGCCTCCTCCATGGGGGTGTTTAAGGCCAGATTGGATGAGGCCTCGAGCAGCTGAGTCTAGTTGAGGAGTCTCTCATGGCAGAGGGTTTGGAGTAGATGATCTGAGATCTCTTCCAACCTGAGTCATTCTGAGATTCCAGCTTTCAGACTTTTCCTGCAGTTTTCCACAGTTACTGAGTGCACATCTTGATCTTTGTACATGGAAGAAACCTATCCACAAAGATACTGTGCCCCAGTGAATTGCTTAGGCTATGATGGTTGTTTTCTTTCCCCAATGTGTTTTAAACATGAACCTTTGTCATCTTTTGACTGTTTTTGTCTGGGGTTTTTCGTTTGGTGGGTCATTTGGTTTAGTGCAGTTGTGCTTTTCTAACTATGAATACAGATTTTTCTCAGTGGTTTGCTGGTTATTCCCCCTCTAGGGTCACAAGAGATTGGTGTTAAATTGACCTTACTTATATTCTTATCTTGCATGAATACTTAACTCCCTCTTCCAGATTAAGCAACTGTCATAGTGGTAGATGAGGCTGGCACTTGTGAGCCAAGAGAAGCAAGCAGTAATGTTGTCAGGAAGCATCCAGTGGGATGAGCCCTGGGCTTATGTTTTAGCTTTGGTCTAAGCTTTTTCCCTTTCACTGACAAAATCCTGGGGTGGGATGGAAGATTCACAGCTTGTCTGTGATAGTGAAGAGCACAGAATTAGCAGGGGAGGGCCAACAAGTTTGGGGTAGGCAGCCACAGAAAGGCCACCTGAGTAATTAAAATGAGGGAGCAGCATGACCCTCCTGTAAGAAGTTATGCCTCAGCCCTTTTGTTACAAGGGGGTCCTCTACATTTCATCTGCTTAATTACACAGCCTCTTCTGTGCAAAAAAACCCTGTCCTGGTGATAGCCAGAAAGGCATCCTTGGGTAGCTGGGAGTGTTTTGTTGTACATGGCACTATTAACAAATAAGAAAACAAAAGAGACTGTGGTAATGACCAATTAAACTTGGCTTTCCGTGGCTGAGCTATTTCCATGCTAAGCAGCCAGTGTAGCCTGTAGCTATATTACTCCCTAGCACCACACTGATGGCCTGAACAAGCAATTTTAAGGCTAAACTCTTTGGACAGGAGTCCTCTTGTGTGCTTGTGCTGAGTGTGACCCTGAAACAGATCTGGTCTTGGCTTGTGACTGGTTCTTATTGTCACAGCACAAATAACAAGCACGAATCTGTTTCATCTAGCTGCTCTGCTTCATGCCAGCTACTTGAGATTAGAACAGCAAAGGCCTAATTTAATACCAGCAACCCTCTTCTGACAATGGGGAAGCATTAAACATTGGTGAGCAAGGAGCAAATTGGAACCATGATCTGAGAGATGAGAGCTGAAGCAGCAAATGGGAGCTGGGAAAGGGACATCTTGGCACGACAGGAATTCCCTCAGGAGAGATGTGCCAGTGGCTTTGGATGGTGGTGATGCTTAGCCCTCACTGCCTGGGCACCACTGTTCAACAGACACAGAACAGGAGCAGAAACCTCTCCCTGAAGTTTAGGTGACAAGAAAAGGAGGGTGGTGTGTGGTGATTGTTAGAAGCAGATCTCTCTGCACTGGAAGAATCAACTGCAGCAGCACAGGCTGGGAGGGGATCTGCTGGAGAGCAGCCCTGGGGAGAAGGACCTGGGAGTGCTGGTGGATGAGAAGTTCTGCATGGGACAGCAATGTGCCCTGGAGGCCAAGAAGGCCAAGGGGATCCTGGGCTGCATTCAGAGGAGTGTGTCCAGCAGAGCCAGGGAGGTTCTCCTCCCCCTCTACTCTGCCCTGCTGAGACCTCACCTGGAATACTGTATCCCGTTCTGGGAGGGACAGGGATTTGCTGGAGAGAGCCCAAGGGAGGGCTACAAGGATGCTGAAGGGACTGGAGCACTGCCTGGTGAGGAGAGGCTGAGAGCCCTGGGGCTGTTTAGTCTGGAGAGAAGACTGAGGGGGGAATAAATAAATGTTTACAACTATCTGAGGGCTGGGGGTCAGGCTCTGCTCAGTTGCTCCCTGTGACAGGACAAGGGGAAATGGATAGAAACTGCAGCACAGGAGGTTCCAGCTCAACATGAGGAGGAACTTCTTCACTGTGAGGGTCCCAGAGCCCTGGAGCAGGCTGCCCAGAGAGGTTGTGGAGTCTCCTTCTCTGCAGCCTTTCCAGCCCTGTCTGGATGTGTTCCTGTGTGACCTGTGCTGGATTCTATGGCCCTGCTCTGGCTGTGGGGTTGGAACTGGCCGATCCTTGAGGTCCCTTCCAACCCTGACAATTCTGTGGTTCTATATATACACATCTAAAACGTTTTGGGGCTTGTCTTCCCAAGCTGGGAAGTTGGGTTCCTTCCAACTCCTAACATGCTGTGGTTGCCCTCTCTCTGTGCCTGCAGCAGCAAGATGGAACTCGTGGATGACAACGCTGTTATCCGAGCAAGAGGGTTGCCGTGGCAGTCATCTGACCAGGACATAGCAAGATTCTTCAAAGGCCTAAATATTGCCAAGTTGGTAGCTAAGAATTTCCCTCTGCCCTTGCAGTGCTTCATCTGCACCAGTCACGGAGTTCTGTCTCTCTTGGTTTCAATCCTTGCAGGGGAGGTGCTGCGCTCTGTCTCAATGCCCAAGGCAGGAGGAATGGGGAGGCTCTGGTGAGGTTTGTAAGTGAAGAGCACAGAGATTTAGCGCTGCAGAGGCACAAGCACCACATGGGCAATCGATACATTGAGGTGGGTGGCACTACCTTTGGACCTATCCCCCTCAACAGGAGTGCCAAGAGCATGCCAGTCACTTGTGCTCTTTTCTTTCCTTAGGTCTACAAAGCAACAGGTGAAGACTTCCTTAAAATTGCAGGAGGTAATTTTTCAGGGGGGTGAGGTGGGAGAGGTGGTTCCATCAGCATCTCCAGCTTGTGGCTGTAAATTGCTCCTGCTGGATGTGGCCTTTCTTGTATGCCTTTGAACAAGTAGTTGTCTGGTGTGGTGATTGCTGTGTACTCTCCTAGCAGCAGTCCAAGATGTTCCATGATTTATCTGTCCTTTTTTTCCCCGTGTTCTTGCCATGTGCAAGCAACCTATCCCATAAGGATTTGCTCAGCCCCTGTGATCTTGCATATGAACTGAATTTGTTAGGTCAGCTTCTTAACTGAAGTGACCTAAATATTATTGATTGTTGAGAAACAAAGCTGGAGTCCTTTTGCAAAACAAAATGCCTGCTGTTGCTGTGGAGACCTGCACTTAAAAGCAAACAGATATCACAAGAGTAAATAACCAGGGATTTATGGCATTGATTTTCTGCAAATCATCTCTTTGCCTCAAACTAAAGGAAGAACCTGGGGGGGGGGGGGGGGAAATGCTTGTTTGCAGGGGAACACTGAAATACCTGCAGCCTTGAGTTGAAAGGCTGGATTCAAGGCTGCAGACTTGTCCTACAAACCCTCCCGTGCTCTCTGCCTGCCCTGGGTGACTGCGGGGACACAGAACTTGAGTTAAGATCCAATGAGCTTTTATGTATCCATGATGCAACCTTAAGGTTCTTGTTGGCTCTTGACAGGGATTTGTTCTGAGGTCTGTAAATGACAGACTGGATGTCTGAGGTTGAGGTTTTAGAGTGGGAGAGGCTATTAAACTGTCAGGTATCTAATTGATAGGGCTTGCTAATAGATATCCCACCCAAAATAACGACACTGCACACTGACACTGGGGGAAAATGGTGCCTGCTTGGCACAAACTTCTCTGCAGAATGATCTAGCTGAAAGTGAAAAGATAAGATGTGAGGGTGGTTAGCAGGTAGCTTTGGTTAGGGTAGTGTGGTAGGTCTGAGCATCAGTTGCCTCCTAGATATCCTGGGCTGCAACCAGAGGAGTGTGGCCAGTAGGGCAAGAGAGGGGGTTCTGCCCCTTTGCTCTGGTGAGACCCCACCTCGAATACTGCATCCAGTTCTGGTGTCCTCAGCATAAGAAGGGCACAGAGATGTTGGAGTGAGTCCTGAGAAGCACTTCTGCTATGAGGACAGGCTGAGGGAGCTGGGGGTGTTCAGCCTGGAGAAAAGACTCTGGGGGTGGGGGCTTAGAGTTGCCTTCCAATACCTGAAGGGATCCTAGAGGAAAGTTGGACAGGGATTTTCCATGAGGGTGTCTAGAGACAGGATGAGAGGGAATGGTTTGAAGCTGAGGGAGAGCAGGGTGAGTCTGGAGCTGAGGAAGAAGTTCCTCAGTACAAGGGTAGTGAGACTTGAATAGGTTTCTCAGATATGTTGTAGATGCCTCCTCCCTGCAGATGTTTAAGGCCAGATTGGATAAGGCCTTGGGCAATCAAATGTGGTTGAGAGGTGTCCTTTACCATGGCAGGGGCTTTGGAGTACATGATCTCTGAGGTCCTTTCCACCCTAAACCATTCTATGAAAGCAGAGGTGGCAGACTTTGATAGTTTTAGCAACACAGGATGGAATTTCTGAGCTGTTTCCACCATGCCCTTTCTACCTTTCTTTCCCAGCCATAGTGGTCTGGGTGCTTGGCTGCTATATGTTGTGGCTGCAGAGCATGGATTCATGTTAGAAAGGTTAGGTGCACAATAGAGCTTCAAGCTAGAAGTGGGTAGATCTAGTTTGGATGTTAGGCAGAAGCTCTTAACCATGAGGGTTGTGAGATACTGGAACAGGTTGCTGTTGCCTGGGAAGGTGGTGGAAGCCTCCTCTCTGGGTGTTTTTGCAGCCAGGCTGGATGTGGCTGTGAGCAACCTGCTGTAGTGTGAGGTGTCCCTGCCCATGGCAGGGGGGGTGGAATTGGATGATCCTTGAGGTCCTTTCCAACCTTAACATTTCTGTGATAGCTCAGGTACTACTCAGGCAAGAGATGGGCAGACTGCTTCCCTTGGGCTCTGAACATGGTGAGTGCTTTCTGGTGTCCCTCTAAGGACGAGTCTCTTCCAAATGATGCAGTGATATTAGGCTTCAAGGGGAAGTGCCCTCTACCGTATTTATACTTAATCAAATAAGGGAGATTGCAGTAGATGATCTGAGGTCCCTTTCAACCTAAGCCATTTTATGCCCTTTCCTGACTTTGGAAGCAAAATTTCTCCTGCCTGCTCCAGCTCTGTGGAGAGGTGGTAGCTATGCCAGACTTGTTCACAATTCAAGGCCAGGCTGGATGATGCCTTGAGCAGCTTGGTCTAACTGAAGGTGTCCTTGCCCGTGGCAGGGTTGGAATTAGATGGTCTTTTAAGGTCCCTTCCAACCCAAACTATTCTCTTAGTATGTGAATTTTTGTATGGCTGCCTAGACTCCAGAGCTTCTCTACTTCTTCTGTTGAAGGCACTTCCAACGAGGTGGCACAGTTCCTGTCGAAAGAAAACCAAGTGATCGTCAGGATGCGAGGCCTCCCTTTCAACGTAACCACAGAAGAGGTGCTGACATTCTTTGGCCAGCACTGCCCTGTCACAGGAGGAAAGGAAGGAATCCTCTTTGTCACATACCCTGACAGCAGGCCAACAGGGGATGCCTTTGTCTTGTTTGCTTGCGAGGAGTACGCACAAAACGCACTGAAGAAGCATAAAGAGTTGCTAGGGAAGAGGTACATCGAGCTCTTCAGGAGCACTGCAGCAGAAGTTCAGCAGGTGGGTGTGAGCCTTACAAACACTGGCTGCTTGCAATTCAAACTCCTGCACTGCCATACAGCTGTGGGAGCAAACACTGCTTGGTAGGGACTTAAAAGCCTCTTTTCTCTCTGAACTCTTACTGGAAACGCTGTCTGAATTTCCATGAGGCTTTGCTCGCCCTAAATGTAAGGCAAGGTGCAGGACAAAGGTCCAGGGTAGAGGAGGGCAGATTTAGACTGGACACTAGGAAGAAATTCTTTGCCATGAGGGTGGTGAGACACTGGAACAGGTTGCCCAGGGAGGTGGTGGAAGGTTTTTGCAGTCAGGCTGCATGTGGCTGTGAGCAAGCTGATGCAGTGAGGATCAGCCATGGGCAGGGACGTTGGAACTGGATGATCCTTGAGGTCCCTTCCAACCCTAACAATTCTATGATTCTATATACACATATAAAACATTTTGGGGCTTGTCTTCCAATAGCCTTGCAAAGAGCACTTAGAGCAGAAAACTTCTGGCTCCAGTGCTTTAGAGCGACTGAGTTTGTCCAAGTCCAACTGTGGCCTGTTCAGGAGGAGCAGCAGCAACAAATCTTGACCTGAAAGAGTTGTCTCCAGTCACTGGCACAGAAAAGCAGTGTTTTGCTGTGGCTGTTGTCTTCAGAACAACCTGAAGAGTTCAAAGTGCCTCTAAGGGCAGTCTTGACCATCTTCTGCCAGCAGTGGCTAAGCAGCACTTTGTGGCAGGACTTTGTGAAGCTGGGCCTGAAGAGTGCCCCTCTCCTGCATTAACACAGGCCATTAATTGCTGTCAGGATGTCAGGGAAAGGAAGTAGGGCAGAGAGGATTGTTTATGTATTTATCTAGAGACATACAGACAGAGCTTAAACTGAGGTCACTACCTTACAAAGATGATTCTAAAAGGCCTCATCTGTGAGGCAAATTATGGCCAACCAATAGCCAAGTCATTGTAAGCAAGGAATGGCACAGCTCTGTTCCCCCAGGTAGGTGGATTTTGGTGCCTGCCTGATGAGTGACTCTAATGAGGAGAGAGCATAACAGCACCACTCATTGTCATTGGTTTTCTCAAGTGCTCTCATGTTTCTTTGTGTAGCAAAACCACCTGATAGCTCTAGAAATGTAAATTAATCTTAACAGTGCTCAGAAAGCTAAAGGGGAATGCCTGAATAGTCAATCAACTCTTGACCAGGCAGGGTTTTACTGTTCAAGTTAGGAACTAGAAGCTTCAAAGTGCATCTGTTGCAGATATCATGACTCAAGAAACACCACCTGTGTTACTTGATGGACTACTACACCTCAAATTGGGGCTTGTATAGCAAAAAAATACCCTTCCAGTTCCCAGACTCTTTAAAATGCACTCTTGCAGCCCAGAAGGCAAATGACATCCTGGGCTGCATCAAAAACAGCTTGGCCAGCAGGTTGAGAGGTGATTCTGCAACTCTGCTCTGCTGAGACCTCACCTGCAGTGCTCTGTCCAGCTCTGGGCAGGAGAGATGGACCTGCTAGAGTGGGTCCAGAGAAGGGCCACCAAGATGCTGAGAGGGCTGCAGCACCTCTGTTGTGCAGACAGGCTGAGAGAATTGTGGCCATTCAGCTTGGAGAAGAGAAGGGTTTAGGGAGACCTTAGAGCTGTATTTCAGTATCTGAAGGGGACCTACAGGAAGGCTGGGGAGGGACTGTTAAAAAGGGCCTGTGGGGATAGGATGAGAGGCAATGGTTTGAAACTGAAGCAGGGAGGATTTAGGTTGGCCATCAGGAGGAAGTTCTGCACAGTGAGAGTGGTGAAAGACTGGAACAGGCTGCCCAGGGATGTGGTTGAGGCCCTGTCCCTGGAGACATTCAAGCTCAGACTGGATGTGTCCCTGTGCAGCCTGCTGTAGCTGGAGGTGTGCCTGCTGAGTGCAGGGGGGTTGGACAAGATGACCCTTTCAGGGTCCCTTCCAACCCAATGCAGTCTCTGCCTGCAAAGCACAAGTGCACAAGTGGGGTGCACAAGTGTCACCATGGTACTGTAGATGGTAGGATGCCTCAGGATACTTTCCCAATAACAATACTGTAGAAATACAGGCTTCAGAGCTCTTCTGAGAGTTGCACAGCACTTCAAGTAAGTTCTCCCAAACAAAATACTGGTTTTCAAGGGGGGGTGGGGGTGTGTATGCAAAACAGACACATATTAAAACATCTGAGCTCTAAGCACTGCTGTTGTGGTTTGGACCTGGAATCTAGCTCAGTTTTTCCTCTTCAGACACTGCCAAGGGTGCAAGCAGATGGCACTGATGTTGTGTTCAGTTCCTTTGATTTGAAGAACGAGCTAGGAGGCTTTCTGTAACTTCTCCTGTTGTGTTGGACAGGTGCTGAACAGGTACTCATCCACACCTCTCATCCCTCTCCCAACACCACCTCTTCTGCCAGTATTACCTCAACAATTTGTGCCTCCCAGCACCGTCAGAGACTGCATACGGCTGCGTGGGCTTCCCTACGCTGCCACCATAGAGGACATCCTGGAGTTCCTGGGGGAGTTTTCCACGGACATCCGCACCCACGGCGTCCACATGGTACTAAATCACCAGGTAGGTAGGCACCAGGTCTAGAGCTGCCTTGTGCCAACTGCCTGTACATCATAGAATGGCTTAGATTAGATGATCTCTGAAGTCTCTTGCGCTCCAACCTCCCTGCTGGGGGCGGGGATGCCTCTCAACTACACTCGGCTGCTCAAGGCCTTGTCCAGCCTGGGCTTGAGCAGCTCCAGGGAGGAGGCAGCCATAACCATTATGGGCAGCCTGTCCCAGAGTCTTACCACCCTCATACTGAAGAACTTCTTCCTAAAATCCAGTCTAACCCTGCTCTCCCTCAGCTTCAAACCATTCCCCCTTATCCTGCCTCTAGAATAGAGTTAACCAGGTTGGAAAAGACCTTCAAGATCATCAAGTCCAACCCATCACCCAACACCATCTAATCAACTAAACCTTGGCACCAAGTGCCTCATCCAGGCTCTTCTTAAACATCTTCAGTCCCTGCCCAGCCTTCCTATAGGATCCCTTCAGATATTGGAAGGCAGCTCTAAGGTCCCCCTGGAGTCTTTTCTCTAGGCTGAACAACCCCAGCTCCCTTAGCCTGCCCTATGTTTTGCATGCATGCAAACAGTCACAGCATCACAGAACACTAGGGGTTGGAAGGGACCTCAAAAGATTGAGTCTAACCCCACTGCCAGGGCAGGATCAACTGCCCCAGGGCAACTCCCACAGGAATGTGTCCAGGTGGGTTTTGAATGTCTCCAGAGAAGGAGCCTCATAACCTTTCTGGGCAGCCTGCTCCAGGGCTCTGCCACCCTCACAGTTCTGAGGATATCAGTAGGGAAGTTCTTACTTCTGAAAGCGTTGGTTACTGTGCTAGCTGCTGCATTTGCTGTAGAGTGGCTTCTGAGACCCATATGTCTAAAGCTAAACTAGTCTTTGAGGGCTTGGTGCTCCCATAACAGCAACTATGATCCTGCACTGTAGGAGGCTTGAACTGAAGAGCTGTGCTGAGCAGCATGCCCAATTCCTCTTGCACCAGGCAACAAGGATCTTCAGAGCACGAGCTTTGCTCTCAAAGGAGCAGTTTGTCCCTGCCCTGCTGAACAATGTGCTTCAGGTGTATCTGAGGGCACATGGCCATGGCCTTCTAGGGACAGGATTTCCTATGGCCTAAGTCAGCAGCTGAAGCTTTGGGTTTCCTGAACCCTGTGGCTGCTTCCCTTAGTCACAGCTAAGCACCAAGATTAACAGCTCACTGGCATGGAGAAACAGCCACATCTGTGCCTTTGTCTCCTGGAAGCAGTCTCTACCAGAACTTTAGACAAAGGATTGTGCATTGCCATCTCTTATCTGCACAGCCTTGTGACTTTAGGGAGGGCAGATTGGCAGCTCCCCTAACTCTGTGGAGGTGCCTTGAGTGGTTGCAGTGGTTGCACAGATTTAATCATTTTGGTGTTAACTACCAACTACCAAGTCTAAGATGAAACTAGAAAATAATTCCTTGTCCCCAAATAGGGCTTCTGGCCTTCAGCAGCATGGGGAGGGAGAAGGGATTGCTGCATCTGGGAAGATTTGACTCAGCCCAGACTGAAAAACTAAGGAATGTTCAGGGCTGGGAGAGGCTTCAGGAAAGATGCAGAAGTAATGTTTTGCAGTCACATCAACCCTTGCCAGCAGCAAAAGAACCTGGAGGAAGAAACTGAAGTGTGTGGAGTTCTGAGGGCTGTCTGCGACCCCTGCCCAAAGCTGTCAGATTCTCTTTTTCCCCAGATACTACTTTTGCCTGACTCCAGATTTTTATCTTTCTGCATATTACCAACCATTCCTAGGTTCAGCCCTCTAATCAAAACACTGCAAGGGATGAAGTTCTTCCCTCAGACTAGAAGAACTGGCCTAGAACTTAAGCTACAGCTGGCTTCAGATCTCTAACTCTAGTTTTGGCTGTTTCAAGCTGTGTGTGGCTAAAATGCCCCCTCCCAATGTCCCAATCATTTACAGCTGTAGATAAGGATGTAATTCTTTTTCCTCTCCAAACTGATACCAAGCTATAGAATCAATAAGGTTGGAAAAGACCTCAGAGATCATCAAGTCCAACCTGTCACCCAACACCTCATGACTAACTAAACCATGGCACCAAGTGCCATATCCAATCCGGTTTTGAACACCTCCAGGGGTGGTGACTCCACCACCTCCCTGGGCAGCACATTCCAATGGCCAATCTCTCTGTCTGGGAAGAACTTTCTCCTCACCTCCAGCCTAAACTTCCCCTGGTGTAGCTTGAGACTGTGTCCTCTTGTTCTGGTACTGGTTGCCTGGGAGAAGAGCCCAACCCCCACCTGGCTACAACCTCCTTTCAGGGCGTTGTAGAGAGCAAGGAGGTCTCCCCTGGCTAATACCCTTCTGAAACATCCCAGCTCATAGCAGCCTTAAAACCTAAAAGGTAATAACCATTTAACATTTGGCAGTTGACTGTTTACTCTTGAATTCCAAAAATCCCAAATAAATGTGGGTTAGCTGTAGCTCTCCCAAGTCTCATATGCTAAGAGGCCTCAAAGCACCTAAGCACCCCTGAATTGTAGCTCCTCCCTTTGGGTGTCCTTTTCAAACATAGCTATGGCTTGGCTCCTGTTAAAATGTGGGTTAACTGAAGCAGGTAAATAGATACAATCTAGTTAGCACAAGTGGGAAGAGCTTTGGGAAGGGGAGCTTAAACATAGAATCATCATGGAAGCACTCGGGTTGGAAGGGACCTCAGATCATCAGCCCCCACCCGTGTGCCATGAGCAGGGATGCCTCTTGACTAGACTGTTGCCCAAGGCCTCATCCAACTTGGCCTTGAACACCCCCAGGGAGAAGACATCCACAACCTCTCTGAGAAACCTACTTCAGAGTCTCACTTCCCTTGTGCTGAAGAACTTCTTCCTCCGCTCCAGTCTCACCCTGCTCTCCCTCAGCTTCAAACCATTCCCCCTTGTCCTGTCTCTAGACACCCTCAGGGAAAGTCCCTCTGCAGCCTTTCTGGGGGCTCCTTTCAGCTTGCTGATGGGTGCTTGGCTTGACTGTGCTTGACTTCAGGAGCCAAATCTCTTTATGGCTTTCCACAGCACAAATCATTGCTGTGCTGCTGCCTCCCAGGAGCCCCAGCCCCATGTCTCTTTTGTCTGCCTCCTTTGCAGGGCCGTCCCTCGGGAGATGCTTTTATTCAGATGAAATCTGCAGATCGAGCTTTCCTGGCTGCACAGAAGTGTCACAAGAAGACTATGAAGGACAGATATGTTGAAGTCTTTCAGTGTTCTGCTGAGGAGATGAACTTTGTGTTAATGGGGGGCACTTTAAATCGCAATGGCTTGTCCCCACCACCATGTAAGTTACCATGTAAGTTTTGCATGGGTCTTGCCAAGCCTCTACGCTGCGTGCGGGTAGGTGTTGGAGCTGCTTTGTCACCTCTGCTGCTTGGAAAGGAGTGGCAGATGGGGGGTATCCAAGGAAGGGCTTCTCCTCTGAAGTCATCAGTGGCTTGCAATCATCATTATTTTTCCCTTTGGTTGTGAATTACCATGACTGAGGAGCCGCTTGAAAACTGCTCTTGCTTTTCCAGTGGCAAAACTTCCCTTCTCCCCGAAGCTGAACTTGGCCAGGGTGAGCCATGGCTCTGAAAAATCATTTCATAGAATCCATAAGGTTGGAAAAGACCTCAAAGATCAAGTCCAACCTGTCACCCAACACCTCGTGACTAACTAAACCATGGCTTCAAGTGCCATGTCCAATCTGGTTTTGAGCACCTCCAGGGATGGTGGCTCCACCACCTCCCTGGGCAGCACATTCCGATGGCCAACAACTCATTCTGGGAAGATTTGCAAGCCCTGCCTGGACCTTAAAGAGCTGTCTCCCCTTTCAAGTGGTTTGTATTCACATTTCTCTTTGTGGTGAACATGTCAAGTAAGAGCCCTTCTCCTTTCAATTCCCAAACCTGGATCTATGATCCCACTGGTAATGGCACTTAGCCACAAACCACCTGCCTGTGGAGCCACTGCTGACTGAACTCTTCCTCTGCTTTTTGTTGTCCCTACAGAATTGGGGTTGCTTGTGTGGGAGTAAAACACACACAGCTTTGGCCTCAATTGCAGAGACTTTATCATGCAATATGCTCCTCAGAGCTTCTAGGAGGAACAGGGACCTGGGAAATGCTTTGAGAGCTGAAGGGCTAACTTCCTAAGTAGATGTGCCATACAAATCTGAGCCTATGGGAAAAATAATGCTTTGCTTCTAAGACAATAAATGGCAAGGCAGTCAAGTGGGAGCTTTCTCTGTCTCTATGCAAGTGTATGCTTGTTGGTGGCTTTAAGTGTCCTCTAAGTTGTAGTCAGAGCTACCAGCAGAGCAGCAAACTTCCTGGGTGTGGTTCCTTTTCAGTGTTCCTTATCTCTTTAGGAGAGAAGTTTTCCAGGAAACCAGATCTGTGTTTCAATGCAAATGCCCTGAGTAGGGATCTGCACTGCCTAGTCCTGTGACAGCTGTTCCAGATGGGTTTGAAACTTCTCCTGAGAGCTCCTCAAACACACTCATAGGCAGAGCCTCAAACTTTGAGATCTCAGATGTCAGTTTATCCCATTTCCAACTACAAATGCTAGTGATGTGTTGCTTAGATGAGCCCTTTCAGCTCTGTCCCTGCCCCATCCCACAATGCAATGAGATGCTGTCACTTGAAGCCCCTTTTGGCTGCTCAGTTACCTAAAGCTCATAAATGCTCACTTCCTGTAACCCTGGAGAGGGGAAGGAGGAAGCAAAGCAAAAGGATGGCAAGGGAGGAGTGTGAATTGTTGTCAGTGAGCATTCACTTAGGGCCTCACATCTTGTTGAAACACCACAAAGTACGCTCCTGGTGGCTTTTAAAACTTGCTATAAACACTGGAAGCTGCAGGGCTATGACAGCTCTCACTCTGCTGTTGGCTAACTGAAGGGAATATCAGGATGTGAAAGGTGTCTTCTGCTCTGGGGAACGTTAAGCAGGTCTTTAGCACAGAATTTTCCTCTTCCAGTGGACTTTCCTGCTTCTAGATTGGAGACTTGATTAAAATAGCCCTTAAAAGACAAGGGAAATGGCCATTACTTGAAGAGACCCTGCTCCCAGAGCAAGAGGTAGCTCTTTGTACATGACTGACCTTGCTTTGGCCTGGGGGTAGGCACAACACTTGGAGTCAAGCTCATGCTGATGGCTTGCATTTCTAAGAGAGCCTGTGAAGGTTTTTTTACTTATTGTAGAGTTGATCAGTTAATGATGACTGTACCTGTGCTGGAATTCCACAGCTCCTAATCACTTTCCCCTTTGTTTCCTTTAGGCCTTTCACCCCCTTCCTACTCCTTTCCAGCTCCTGCTGCAGTTGTGCCGACAGAAGCTGCTCTGTACCAGCCCTCCATGCTGCTGAACCCACGAGCGCTCCAGCCTTCCACTCCCTACTACCCTGCTGGGGCTCAGCTCTTCATGAACTACACAGCTTACTACCCCAGGTAAAGCAGAGGAGAAGCAAGCAGGAACAAAGAAGTCCTTTTTTTTTTTCAGCAAATGCACAAAGCTCCCAAAAGAACATTGCCTGCCATGCTCAAGGCTTGTGCTAGCGAGAACAGTTTCAGTATCTTGTTCAGGGAAACAGTTTCAGGTTATTTAGGGCTTTCCCCAAGTTTTAGACTCTTCCAGGTGGTGATGATGATTTCTGTCTTTTCCTTGTTTTAAAACCAAATCACACAGTTACAGTGGGGTGGGGTGGTTTGTTTGGGGGTTTGGGACTTGTCACCCCACAAGCCTCTTAAACTTGTCAGCTTGCCCTGTTGTGCCCTCAGCAGGCAATTGGTGTGTGCAGTGCTCCTTCCCAGGTCCATGAAGGAGCCCACTTTAGAAGGGGTGGCTTGGAGTCTGCCCTAACAACTTCTGAAGTTCTGCCTCTCTGCTTCTGTTGTACTCAAGTAACTTTTTTTACCTACATGGTGAAAACTGTTTACCTCTTTATACAAGTACTGCCTTGAAGTGTATGTATTGAAGCCTTATATAAAGCACAGAGGCATATCACTCTGACCTCCAACACCTCTTGTGACAGGTTTTTGGCTCTCTGGAGAGATTAGCTACCTCTTCCAGAACAAAACCTCTTGATGCTACTTGTGCTCTGCAGTCATGGGGCCTTGATTCCCCTGTAAGCCATAAAACATTCCTCATCTGCCAGGCAACCTGCTAAATAACTGAAGTCTTCTGTTGGATCCTGCCCAGTGCTTTTCCCTCTCTGGAGAAGGGTCCAAATAGCTGCTTTAGGAAGCTGCTGAGCAATATGGACTCTTTAAGACCTGTAAGATTACAGAGGGTTTTCTTATTGCTTTACACTGAACCAGGTTGTCTGTGAGCTGCCTGGGTTGGGTTGGTTTGGGGTTTGGTTTGGGGTTGGTTTCTTTTGTTAATTAAAATGTTTTCTTCACTCCTGAGTTAATTTCTATAATGCCTCAATGTCTGTCTCATGGTTCCAATGATGTGTTACTAACCTCAGCCTCTTCAATGTATGATCAAGACAAATAAAATCATCAACTTGTATTGGCAATATGAAACAAGTTTCTCAATGATAGATCTGTATGTTCTGAGAGCACAGTGCCAGGGTAGTTTGTAGTGACTTGGACAGGGTTTGAGTCGTAAGAGTCTTAACAGCTTGGCCACTGCAGGCTGGGAGTCAGGCTCTACAGACATCTCTCACTGAATAGGATCCCCACATGAGTCTCAGTAGTGGTTGCTTGGGCTGTGGGCATATATACTGGTAACAGACTGCTCCAAATCCCCAGACATCCTTGTCATAGTCTTGTCTAGCCAATACAGCTATACAATTCCCAGGGAACATTCCTATATAGCTTCTGTGCCAAGGGCAGTAGAGGCTCCAGAACTAGAGCCCACCTGGAGTACTGCATCCAGTCCTGTAGTCCCTATTACAGAGAAGATCTGGAGGTGCTGGAAGGTGTCCAGAGAAGGGCAACAAAGCTGGGGAGGGGTCTGGAGCACAGCCCTGTGAGAAGAGGCTGAGGGAGCTGGGGTTGCTTAGCCTGGAGAAGAGGAAGCTCAGGGGAGACCTTCTTGCTCTCTCCAGCTCCCTGAAGGGAGGTTGTAGCCAGGTGGGGGTTGGCCTCTTCTCCCAGGCAAGCAGCCCCAGAACAAGAGGACACAGTCTCAAGCTGTGCCAAGAGAGAGAGGTTTAGGCTTCTATTAGGAAGAAATTCTTCCCAGCAAGAGAGATTGGCCATTGGAATATGCTGCCCAGGGAGGTGGTGGAGTCCCCATCCCTGGAGGTGTTCCAAAAAGGATTGGATGAGGCACTTGGTGCTGTGGTTAAGTTGATTAGATGGTGCTGGGTGATGATCTTGAAGGTCTTTTCCAACATGGTTAATTCTATTGTTAAGTCTCCTCAGAGCCTTCTCTCCTTCAGACTAAATTGTGGCCCTCTGGTATCTGAAGGGGACTACAAGATAGCTGGGGAGGGACTTTTGAGGGTGTCAGGGAGTGATAGGACTCAGGGAATGGAACAAAACTAGAAATGGGGAGATTGAGCTTGGATGTTAGGAAGAAGTTGTTCCCCGTGAGGGTGGTGAGAGCCTGGCACAGGTTGCCCAGGGAGGTGGTGGAAGCCTCATCCCTGGAGGATTTTAAGGCCAGGCTGGATGTGGCTGTGAGCAAGCTGCTGTAGTGTGAGGTGTCCCTGGGTATGGCAGGGGGGTTGGAACTGCCTGATCCTTGAGGTCCCTTCCAACCCTGACAATTCTATGACCTGTGCCTCTCTGTTGGAAAAAAGCAGGTGAAATTCCTGCAGTCAGCTTAGCTCTTTCCATGTTGTGAGATTCTGCTTTTCTACCCCAGAGTAAATGTTTGACCTGTAGGCAGATTGTATATGCTCTGAGAGGAGCAGTGGTTCTTTGTACTTGGTATGCTGAGTTTGCTTGGTTTGGGGTTTTATTTGTGTGGGGGGGGGGTTGGTTGATTGTAGGTTTGGGGGGTGGGGGTGGTGGTGTTTTTGTTTAAGCTTTGTTGCTTTTCAGGTAACTTCCTTCCTTGTAAGGGAAGCAGTTGGGTCCCTTTCAGGTAGTAATCAGAGCTCTCTTAAGTGGAGTTTTTTTTTCCCTGATTCTGACATTTCACTCCCAAAAATGCCAAGCACGTGGAGCAGGCAAGAGTGGAGTATCCTCTGTGCTAAATGGTGCATTTAAATGCATGCACATGGAAAAGCAATACAGGGCTGGTGGCTAATGGTCACACAATGCTTCATAAACCCAGCTAGTCAATGCTTAAGGAAATAAGGAAAGGTTCTTTGACCTGCTGCCAAAAGGTTCTGCCACGTGTGGTTTGGGAGGTCAAGTTGCTTTATAATAGCCAATTCCATCCTCTACATGGTGGTGTGCAGGGAGGCATTGCTTTGGTCTTCAGTATCTACCAGAAAGAAGAGTGTGTCCAAGCAGGCTGAGGGAGGCTCTCCTTCCTCTCTACTCAGCCCTGGTTAGACAACATTTGGAGTATCCAGTTCTGGGCTCCCCCGTTCAAGAGGGACAGGGAACCGCTGGAGAGAGTTCAACAGAGAGCTATGAGGAGGGTTAAGGGACTGGAGCATCTCTCTTATGAGGACAGGCTGAGAGACCTGAGGCTGTTTTGTCTGGAGAAGAGAAGGATGAGAGGGGACCTGATCAATGTCTACAGCTACCTGAAGGGTGGCTGCCAGGAGGATGGAGCCAGGCTCTTTTCAGTGATACCCAGTGACAGGATGAGGAGCATAAACTCAATCACAGCAAATTGCACCTCAACATGAGGAGAAACTTCTTTACTGTGGGGGTGCTGGAGCCCTGGAGCAGGCTGCCCAGAGAGGTTGTGGAGTCTCCTTCTCTAGACATCTTCAAAACCTGTCTGGACTTGTTCTGTGTGACTTGCCTAAAGTAGTCTGGATTTGCAGGGGTGGGGGTTGGGCTGGATGATCTCTGGAGGTCCCTTCCAACCCCCAGCTTCCTGTGATTCTGTGAGATTTCTGAAGCTCAGACTCATCTTAAGGCTCTTGAAGCTTTGGTGATGAACTCCAGTGGTGTAAAGAACTGGATGCCTTCCATGCTATTAGAATAGCTTCGGTGAACTCCCTCTGCAAAAAGAGGGAGAACAAGTTATTCGGGATCTGTCAGTCTTGGATATCTTTGTTCAGCTTGTAATTATCTGGCAACATGTTCTGACAGCAGATCAGTGCTCTAAGGCTCTGCCTAGTCCCAGGCTTTTGAGAAAAGAACAATAGGATTCATGGGAGGGAGGAGTTCCTTTCCTTATCTAATCCTGGGTAGATAGCTGTGCTGCATGCACTGGGTAGGTACATTGAAAGGAACAAATAGCTCTGCTAACGTCTTCTATAGAAGCTTTT
This sequence comes from Dryobates pubescens, assembly GCF_014839835.1. Lineage (NCBI taxonomy): Eukaryota > Metazoa > Chordata > Aves > Piciformes > Picidae > Dryobates > Dryobates pubescens. Next base: position 27,440,860 of record NC_071625.1, on the reverse strand, counting down.
ACCGTACCCAAACTGCTACAGGATATGTAGGGTTAGAACAGAGTCAGGTCTTCCGCTGTTAATTCCTTCCCAATGCCACTCTGATCACTTTTAAGCAGTGCCTTTTAAAACTTCGAAGCTGTTTGCCCACGACTGTAGGAACACACCTAAACCTGCCTCGGTTTTCAACGGCAGGCATCCTGGGCTGCATCAGAAGCAGCGTGGCCAGCAGGCTGAGAGGGGCTTCTGCCACTCTGCTCTGCTGACACCTCACCTACAGTGCTGTGTCCACCTCTGGGCCCCCCAACACGAGTGACATGGACCTGCTGAAGCATGCCCAGAGGAGGCCCAATAATATGAACGGAGGGCTGCAGCACCTCTCCTGCTGACAGGCTGAGAGAATTGGGGCTGTTCAGCCTGAGGAAGGGAAGGCTCTGGGGAGACCTTAGAGCTGCATTTCGATATCTGAAGGGGACCTACAGGAGAGACTGTTTAGAAAAGCTTGGGGAGATAGGATGAGGGGCAAACAAGGTTTGAAACTGGAGCAGGGCAGGTTTAGGTTGGACACCAGGAGGAAGTTCTGCACAGTGAGAGTGGTGAAATACTGGAACAGGCTGCCCAGGGATGTGGTTGAGGTCCTGACATTCAAGATGAGACTGGATGTGGCCCTGTGCAGCCTGCTCTGGTTGGAGGTGTCCCTGCTGAGCGCAGGACAGGTAGACAAGATGAGCTTTGAGGCTCCCTTCCACCCCACTGCAATCTGTGACTATTTTGAATACTGTAGTAGAAAGAGGAGCTTTTTGTTCTGTGGGTGGCATGCTGGTGTGACTTGTAGCCAAAAAGCGATGTGAGAGCTGAAAGTGATGTGGGTTCAGACAAACTGGATAAATTAAAGTCAGGAAATTCATTGTGAGTTAGTGAATACACAGAAACCACATCTGGCTCAGGAAGTCCTTGAACTCAGAATAGCTGGAGGAGTGTTCTTATGCTGTGTCCTGTGGTGAACTCCTGTGCTAGTGAACCCAAGTGGGTAGGTGAGTCTGTGAAGTCTTTGAAGCAGTACTTGACAGAGGAAGGTCCCACTAGTGAGCACAGGTCTCTTACAGTGTCTGCAGTTGGACTCAGCTGTGCCAGCCTGATAGACACACCCCAGACTTAGCCCCTGGCTTGTGTCAGTGAGCTCCAGTGTATGGAGTGATCTGAATTCAAAGCTGTGGTAAAGGTAGGATTCTGATGTGTGCTGCTAAAGGAGAAACAGGCTGGCTTCTTGGTGTCCTTGTTTACAGATTCAGGTTGCATTGGGCTGGAAGGGACCCTCAATGAGGGAAGGCTGAGACCCTTATGAGGAGAGGCTGACAGCCCTGGGGCTTTTTAGTCTGGAGAGGAGAAGCCTGAGAAGGGATCTGATCAATGTCTGTAAATATCTGAGGGCTGGGGGTCAGGAAGGAAGGGACAGGGACAGACTCTGCTCAGTTGTGCCCTGTGACAGGACAAGGGGCAATGGATATCAACTCCAGCACAGGAGGTTCCACCTCAACATGAGGAGGAACTTCCCTGGAGCAGGCTGCCCAGAGAGGTTGTGGAGTCTCCTTCTCTGAAGCCTTTCCAGCCCTGTCTGGATGTGGTCCTGTGACCTGTGCTGGATTCTATGCCCCTGCTCTGGCAGGGGGGTTGGACCAGAAGATCTCTAGATGTCCCTTCCAACCCCTAACATTCTGTGGTCTTGTCCATCCCCCCTGCACTCAGCAGGGACACCTCTAACTAGAGCAGGCTACCCAGGGCCACATCCAGTCTGATCCTGAATGTCTCCAGGGACAGGGCTTCAACCACATCCCTGGGCAGCCTGTTGCAGTATTTCACCACTCTCACTGTGCAGAACTTCCTCCTGATGCCCAACCTAAATCTACCCTTATTTGTCTGCTGTTTCCTCTATGTAATGTATGTTTCCTGCTATGTAATTAGGTATTTTTCCTTCTCATTACACACACTAATCAACTTGTAAAATATTTACATTATATACATATGCAACACAGAGCTTTAATATTATGTATGTGTGCAGACATCAGCTGTATAAGTAAAAGTTACCAAGGTTAGGGGGGAAAAAAGAGCCTCACTTCTTTTGTTATGGCTTGCATTCTTTATAATGACCACTGTGGAAAACAGTTGAAGCTTGTTGCCAGGAAAAAGGGACCTGGGGGTATTGTTTGATGGTAGGCTGAACATGAGCCTGCAGTGGGGCCAAGAAGGCCAATGGATCCTGGCCTGCATCAGGAACAGTGTGGCCAGCAGGAGCAGGGAAGTTCTTGTGCCCTGTGCTCAGCACTGGTTAGGCCACACCTTGAGTCCTGTGTCCAGTTCTGGGCCCCTCAGGTTAGGAAAGATGTTGAGCTGCTGGAAGGTGTCCAGAGAAGGGCAACAAAGCTGGGGAGGGGTCTGGAGCACAGCCCTGTGAGGAGAGGCTGAGGGAGCTGGGGTTGTTTAGCCTGGAGAAGAGGAGGCTCAGGGGAGACCTTCTTGCTCTCTACAACTCCCTGAAGGGAGGTTGTAGCCAGGTGGGGGTTGGTCTCTTCTCCCAGGCAAGCAGCACCAGAACAAGAGGGCACAGTCTCAGGCTGTGCCAGGGGAGGTTTAGGCTGGAGGTGAGGAGAAAGTTCTTCACAGAGAGAGAGATTGGCCATTGGGATGTGCTGCCCAGGGAGGTGGTGGAGTCACCATCCCTGGAAGTGTTTAAAATAAGACTGGGTGAGGCACTCGGTGCCATGGTTTAGTTGATTAGATGGTGTTGGATGATAGGTTGGACTTGATCTTGGAGGTCTTTTCCAACTTGGTTAATTTTGTAGTTCTCTAACTCTATCCAGTCTGCTGGCCTTCCTTGAACTAGCAAAGGGGAGATCTACTTTAATCTTGAAACACTAGTGGATGAGGCTAACAAGTTGCTCATCCCTGCCCCCTTCCCTCTCTTTTCTCTCCCAGGACTTTCCTCTGAGTACTATAGTGAGTAGGAAGGCTGGGGAGGGACTGTTCAGAAAGGCTTGGAGTGATAGAATGAGAGGCAATGATTTCAAACTGGAGCAGGGCAGATTTAGATTGGACACCAGGAGGAAGCTCTGCACAGTAAGAGTGGTGAAATGCTGGAACAGGCTGCCCAGGGATGTGGTTGAGGCCCTGTCCCTGGAGACATTCAAGCTCAGACTGGATGTGGCCCTGTGCAGCCTGCTGTAGTTGGAGGAGTCCCTGCTGAGTGCAGGGGGGTTGGCCAAGATGCCCTTTGAGGCTTCCTTCCAACCCAGTGCAATCTGTGGGGAATATGTAGCAAGACAAACCTGCAATGCAGGACCTGGCTCACAGCCCTGTAATTAACAGAAGCTATCAATGAGTGGCCTTCTGAAAGGATGTATTCAATACCTCTGGTCCCAGGTTTGAAAAAGGTTAACACTTAAACAGCTTCTTTAGGAGTAGGTGGTCTTTAAGCTGCCTTTCAACTTCAGCCCTTCTATGACTGCAGAGAATAAAGCCATAGGATAAGCAGGGATAGAAAAAGCTGCAGAGGGGGAACTGAAACCTGTAGGTGGTGTCTCTGCACCTCTCTGCTGCTCTGTGCAAACAGTGCTGGCTGTGCCTGCCACTCTCCTGGCTGACTTGCATGATGCTTGGCAGAGAGCTGCAAACCTGCTTGATTGTGTGCTGACTGCTCCAAACTCACAGGCACTTGATATAAACCACAGCTTTCTTCTGGATATTGGAGTCTGGGAAGCAAAATCTTAGGCCAACAGCCAGGAGAAAGAGGGATCCTGAAGACTTCTTCCTAATATTTTAGGGGGGGATGTCTTGTGAGGAGCAGCTGAGGGAACTGGGGTTGTTCAGCCTGGAGAAAAGGAGGCTGAGGGGAGACCTCATTGAGCTTTGTAGCTTCCACGAAAAGAGCCTGGTGGGGGTTGGCCTCTTCACTTAAGGAACAAGTGGAAATGACCTCAAGTTGCCCCAGGGAAGGTGTAGTTTGGACATGAGGAACTATTTGTCCCTTAGAAGGGCTGTCATGCCCTGGACCAGGCTGCCCAGGGCAGGGGTGGAGTCCCCAGCCCCATCCCTGGAGGGGTTTCAAAGACTGAGCATAGGCTAGCACTGTAGGGTTTGTGGAGAGGGAGGGCTTCTCCACAAGGCATCTTGGGACAGTGGCCTTTGGGCTGGGCTTAGTCTAAATGAATGTTGGTTTAGCTTAGGATTTAAACAGATGGAAGCAAGCAAAGGAAAGATTGATGGTGCCCAGCAGAAACTTTCCCAGGGTGTTTTTACAGTCATGAGTGTGGAGAAGTGGAGGAACTGGGAACTACATTTCAAGTGTGGTTTGAGGAGGCAATCCTAGGTCTGTGGAATAGCTTGGAAATGGTGATGGAAATGGTGAGTGCTTGGAGCCATTGTTCAGGAGATAAAGTGAAAAGATCAAAGTGGCTTTGAGGCAGGAGTGTGGGTTTGGCAGGGGTTTGTTTCAGGCTTGGTTCCTTGCTTTCATCTTAAAATGGTATAATGTGTAGGGGAAGCCAGGGGCAACCCTCAGTGTAACAACTTTGGGGTAAGTGGCCTACAGGGATCTCCCTCATAGGGAACTTGCTAATTTTTCCTTTAGAGGCAGAGAGCATGCATGGCTCTGGCTGCACAGCAGGATGTTTGATCTCTAGAGACCTTCCCTTGAGACCCAGTCAGTTGTGACTGCCAGAGTCCAGAGGCAGTCTTCTCAGCACAAGTGTAGTCCAGCACCTGGGGAGGACTAACACCTGGCACCAGCACAGACTAGGGACATCCTGCTGGGAAGCAGCCCCCTGGAGAAAAACCTTGGAGTGCTGGTGCACAGCAAGTTCTGCATGGGGCAGCAGTGTTCTTGTGGCCAAGAAGGCCAAGGGCATCCTGGGGTGCAACAAGGAAAGTGTGGCCAGCAGGGCTAGGGAGGTTCTCCAGTCCCTCTACTCTGCCCTGCTGAGACCACACCTGCAATACTGTGTCCAGAACTGTGTCCCAAGTTCAAGACAGACACCTGCTGGAGAGAGTCCAAAGGAGAGCTACAAGGATGATTATTCCTCTTCTATGACAAAAGACTGAGAGCCCTGGGGTTATTTAGTCTGGAGAAGAGAAGGCTGAGAGAGGATCTGATCAATGTGTATCAATATGAGGGGTGGGTGACAGGATAAAGGTGATGGTCTCCTTCCTGTGGTGCCCACTGAAAAGACAAGGGTATCAGCTAATACTCAGAAGGTTCCACCTCAACACATGGAGACACTTCCTTCCTGTGAGGGTGATGGAGCCCTGGAGCAGGCTGCCCAGAGAGGTTGTGGAGTCTCCTTCTCTGGAAGCTTTCAAGATCCACCTGGATGTGTTCCTGTGCAGCCTGCCCTCAGTGATCTTGCTTTGGCAGGAGGGTTGGACTCAACCTCTAAAAGTCCCTTCCAACCCTTACCATTCTGTGGTTCTTCAACTGGATGCTGTGAGTGCCCATCTGTTGCACTGCTCAGGGCAGCTGATTACCCCAGCAGAGCTTCTGTTGTCGCCTTAGTCTTGCAGGTGTGGTGATGGGAGCATTACAAATGTCTAATCGTGTGGCCTGAACTTTGATATCTGCCCAGGGCTTTACAAAAGGTTGAGGTTGCACAGTCAGCTGCTTGCTGTCTCATGCACTAGTTTGGCTTCTGATTGCTTCTGTCTTAACTTGTGTTTGTAGTATGCAGCAGAGGATGGAATTATACACACAAGTCATCCGGCCAGGACAGTGTCCAAAGAATGGATTTGCATTTAAAGGCCCCAGCAGTTAGACTTCCCTAGAGAAGGTAAGGACAATGAGCCCCAGGAGATGGGTTTGGGGGTGTCATAGTGTTTGCTTCAGATGACCACCACACTCGACACAACTCCTTCTTTGTTGCCTTGGGAACATGGCTACTCTTGGCTGTGTCTGGAATGTCACACTGCAATCAGTATGTAAGGTCTTGGTTACTAAAGCTATCACTTGAAGGGTTTGGACGATTCCAATCTTGTTCCAGGCTGCTACTTCTGTGTGCTTTCCAGGGCTTCAAATGCATGCTACTTCAAGCTTTAATGTCAGTGTTGAGAGCCTCCAGAAAGTTCCCCAGAGTCAGCTTTCTCTGAGTGGCACAGTGAAGAGGGGCTGCTACTCTCCTAGCAATTCACTAAGTGTTGGCCAGACAGAGCAAATTACTTGCTTAGGGAGCAGCAGACTCTGGTTTCTAAACCTTGTGCTGATGTAAAATTGCAGCAATGAAGCAGGCTGTGTTTGTAGAACAGTGTCACAGAATGACAGGGGTTGGAAGGGATTTCTAGATATCTTCTATTCCAACCCCCCCTGCCAGAGCAGGATCATCTGGGACAGGTCACACAGGAATGCATCCAGGTGGGTTTTGAAAGTCTCCAGGGAAGGAGACCCCCACAGCCTCTCTGGGCAGCCTGCTCCAGGGCTCAGTCAACCTCACTGTAAAGAAGCTTGTCCTCATGTTGAGGCTGAACCTCTTATGTTAATTGTTCCATCACTGGGCACCACAGAAGGGAGACCATCACCTCCATCTTGACACCACCCCCCAGGTATTATTTATAGATGCTGATAAAATCCTCTCTCAACTTTCTCTTCTCAAGCCTGAGGTCTTTCAGTCCTGCTTCATAACTGGCAGCTTCTCTTTTGCTCTGGAGAGCTTTGTGATCAGGCTGCTTCAGAGTTCCAAGCTTGGTTTACTTGGCCTTCTCTATATAGGAAGAGTCAAAGCATGCAGTCACTCAGGATTTGTGCAGAAACATGCCAGCTGACCTGAAAAGCAGTGTATGGATGGCTGCAGCCAGAGCTGTGGCCTGTGCAGCACTGCTAAGGGAAGACACAGGAATGTTTGTGCCAAGGTTTCTGTAATCTCCAGCCTCCTCAAAACACACAAAGCATCACAAGATTCCTTTCATGCCCTTTTCTTGCCTCTGCTCCTTTCCTTGATTTCCACCCTGAACAGTAACCAAGTGCCTTTTTTGTGTCCTCCTTCAAAGGCAGCTTAGTCCAAGGTGTAAGCCACTTCTAGGCAAAATCTTTACTTCCAGCATCACCTTGCTGTCATCTGCTCTGAATCCTGCTAAATGAAGTACATCATATGGAAGAAATAAAGTGATCATCTCAGCTAGTTGGGCAAGGGGCTGACTTTTCACACAATCACAGAATCCACCAGGTTGGAAGAGACCTCCAAGATCAAGCCCAACTGATCACCCAACCCTAACTAATCAACCAGACCATGGCACCAAGTGCCTCATCCAGGCTCTTCTTAAACACTTCCAGGGACATCAACCCTACCACCTCCCTGGGCAGCACATTCCAGTGGCAAATCTCTCTTGATGGAAAGAACTTCTTTCTAAGATCTAAGCCTAAACTTCCCCCTGAACAGCTTGAGAATGTGTCCTCTTGTTCTGGTGCTGGGTGCCTGGGAGAAGAGACCAACCCCCACCTGGCTACAACCTCCCTTCAGGGAGTTGGAAAGAGCAAGAAGGTCTCCCCTGAGCCTCCTCTTCTCCAGGCTAAGCAACCCCAGCTCCCTCAGCCTCTCCTCACAGGGCTGTGCTCCAGACCCCTCCCCAGCTTTGTTGCCCTTCTCTGGACACCTTCCAGCAGCTCAACATCTTTCCTAACCTGAGGAGCCCAGAACTGGACACAGGACTCAAGGTGTGGCCTAACCATGCTGAGCACAGGGCACAATGACCTCCCTGCTCCTGCTGGCCACACTGTTCCTACTGCAGGCCAGGATGCCATTGGCCTTCTTGGCCACCAGGGCACACTGCTGGCTCATGTTCAGCTGCTGTCCTTCTCTGCCTGGCTGTTCTCCAGCCACTCTGTCCCCAGCTGGGACAGAGCTGGGGTTCATCCTTCCTCATCTATGTAACTAACAGTCTGAGGCCATAGGTGGGTGCTAAGTCACATCCTGGCTTAAACTCTGCTATGCTAGGCCCCATACACCTTGCCTGTATCTGGTGAGCAGGGAGCTAGGCTGGGGAAGCTGATCAAACTGGATGAACCCAAGGGGTTTATCTTTCAGTCTGTTTTCACCCAATCTTGTTTATAGCTTTGCTGTCAGCCCAGAGATGGGAAGGCAGAAAGAGCAGAAGAGGCACTGAGGCATGGTTGTGGCATTACTACGTTGGAGCTGGAGCCTTGAAGGCTAAAAGCTTGTGTCAAAGTGAATAAACTCAGGCATGCTCTTACTGAAGCACTGCCATTGAAATCCCCTGTAAGGTGGAAAGTTAAGCATTTGATCCTTCAGGCAGAAACTTGTTTGGAGAATCAAGGAGTTAAGAGTTGCTTTTTTCCCCCCTTGTGTTCACTGCACAAACTCTCTCATGCAGATTCCTCCACCCTTTCTGATGGTTTGACCCAATACAGCAAGCCTTGATGGAGATGTTCAAGGTGTGCCTAGTTTCACCACTGCTCAAACCAAGTGTGCTCATGAAAAGCCATCAGAAGTTTGGAAATCAGCAGATGGACCTCTAACTCTTCTGTCCTGCACACCTTTCAGCCCTTTCACTGAGAGCACAGCTGCTGAAATCACACAAGTCACAGTATCACAGTATAACTAAGGTTGGGAGAGACCCCAAGGATCATCAAGTCCAACCTGTCTCCACAGACCTCATGACTAGACCATGGCACCAAGTGCCACATCCAATCCCCTCTTGAACACCTCCAGGGATGGGGACTCCACCACCTCCCTGGGCAGCACATTCCAAAGACGAACGACTCGCTCAGTGAAGAACTTTCTCCTCACCTCGAGTCTAAACCTCCCCTGGCACAGCTTGAGACTGTGTCTTCTTGATCTGGTGCTGCTTGCCTGGGAGAAGAGCCCAACCCCCACCTGGCTACAACCACCTTTCAGGTAGTTGTAGAGGGCAATGAGGTCACCCCTGATCCTTCTCTTCTCCAGGCTAAGCAACCCCAGCTCCCTCAGCCTCTCCTCACAAGGCTGTGCTCCAGACCCCTCCCCAGCCTTGTTGCCCTTCTCTGGACACCTTCAAGTGTCTCAATGTCCTTCTTAAACTGAGGGGCCCAGAACTGGACACAGGACTCAAGGTATGACCTACCCAATGCAGAGTACAGGGCCCAATGATTTCCCTGCTCCTGCTGGCCACGCTGTTCCTAATGCAGGCCAGGATGCCATTGGCCTTCTTGGCCACCTGGGCACACTGCTGGCTTATGTTTAGGCAGCTGTCAATCAGCACCCCCAGGTCCCTCTCTGTTTGGCAGCTCTCAGCCACTCTGACCCCAGAGTCCTTGAGGGTTTCTTCTTGATAAAGTATGAAGCTGCTCTTCACACAGACCCAGTTAAGCCTGAACCTGCAAATCCTGATTTACTGTAGTCTTTGACACAGCAAGAGTATTTTTTTTTAACCCACCTTTGCACATTTTACAGGGGGGGGGGGGGGGGTCTCCTCTGAGAAAAGTCTTTTAAGACCTCTAATTTGATGGTTTTATTCAGAAATTGTTTTCTTCTCTTGAATATATTTGTCTAATCTGTAAAAAGAAGCCTCTGTAAACTTCCTCCTGCAGGCCTATTTTAAACAGTGCAGAAAGAACCAGGAGTGTAAAATGGATTCTCTGAGGAGGAAAAAGTACTGTGGCTTTGTCAGAATACAAGTGTGGGATACTAAATGTTTTGTCTCTTCTCTCCTATCCATATGGGTGTGGGTATTTGAACTCTGACTGGCTTCCAGGACAAGTTTTGGTTGTGAGAAATGCAGTTAACCTCTCTCCTGTGCTACCAGTTTTCTTTCTCCACTCCCTGCTTGGTGTTGAGCAATCTCAGCTCACAGGGAAGGAATTGGGGTCTGTTACACACAGTATCACAGTATCACCAAGGTTGGAAGAGACCTCAAAGATCATCAAATCCAACCTGTTGCCACAGACCTCATGACTAGACCATGGCATCAAGCAGCTGTGACAGCAGCCTTTGGCCAAGGTATCATTAGACTTGGCAATGCACTTTTTTGATCACCATTGTGAGAGCCAGGCCCTTGCCTGCTCTGAGGGATGGACAGGCAGGGATGAGAGTTAATAGACTGAGTATATTTTGATCCTAACACTCACTCCTGGCTATCCCTCTTAAAGCAATCAGATTCTGCACATGCTCTTACTCAACTGATGTCTTTTAGCAGTCTGTGCTTTCCCTGACTGCTCTAGGCCTGGCCTTCATAGAAGGGTTCAAATTGGAAGGGACCTCAGATGATCTGCTTCAACCTCCCCACCATGGGCAGGGACACCTCTCAACTAGACTCAGCTGCTCAAGGGCTCATCCCACCTGGCCTTGAACACCCCCAGGGAGGAGGCAGCCACAACCACTCTGGGCAGCCTGTTCCGGAGTGTCACCACCCTTGGACTGAGAAACTCCTTCCTCAGCTCCAGTCTAACCCTGTACTCACAGTCTCACAGTATAACTAAGGTTGGAAGAGACCCCAAGGATCATCAAGTCCAACTTGTCTCCACAGACCTCATGACTAGACCATGGCACCAAGTGCCACATCCAATCCCCTCTTGAACACCTCCAGGGACGGTGACTCCACCACCTCCCTGGGCAGCACATCCCAATGACGAACAACTCTCTCTGTGAAGAACTTTCTCCTCAGCTACAAACCATGCCCCACTTGTCCTGTCTCTGGACACCTCAGGATAAGTCCCTCTGCAGCCTTCCTGTAGGATCCCTTCAGATATTGGAAGGCAGCTCTAAGGTCTCCCTGAGAGTCTTTTCTCTAGGTTGAACACCCCCAGCTCCCTCAGCCTGTCCTTGCAGCAGAGCTGCTCCAGCCTTTGGATCACCCCTGTGGCCCTCCTCTGGACTCACTCCAACATCTCAATGTCCTTATGCTGGGAATACCAGAACTGCATGCAGCTCCCAAGGACCTGCTGGAGGCATTGGGGTTGCTTAGTTTGATGGAAAGAAGGCTGAGGAGAGGTAGGAGAACAGGATACAAAAAAAAAAAAGTCTGAAGAGGTAGAATAAACTTTCTGTTGTGGATAGGAGCAGGATAAATGAAATGCAACAGAATTAACCAGGTTGGAAGAGACCTCAGAGATCATCAAGTCCAACCTTTCACCCAACACCATCTAATCAACTAAGGGAGGTAAGGAGGTATCAGAATAAGCCCTTTCCCACCTTTGGTGGCTAAGCACTAGTCTGGGCTGCCTGGGAAGGCTGCTCAGGCTCCAGCCTGGTAATCTCTTGGGACTGGCTGGCCAAGCACCCATCAGATGGCACTGGTGTAGTTGATCCCACTGGTGGGTGCAGAGATGGAGAAGATGCACACTTCAGGTCCTCACCAGCCTCCTTTTCTACAATGATGGTGCTTCCTATTAGAAAGGAGACATCCTATTATCATCTCCCTGGCCTCAGACTTCATGAGGGCAGATGCACATCCTGATATATATTGAGTGGACTTCAAACTCTCTTGTGCCTGAGATTCTTTGGGTTCTGTTTAAGTTCAGACCTCAATCCTTTGTTTTCCTTTTCAATGGATCTGCTTTAACTGCTTACACCATTGCATTTCACTTACCCTAAAGCTAAGAAACAAACCATTCATAGAATCAGTAAAGTTAGAAGAGACCTCAGAGATCATCAAGTCCAACCTATTACCTAATACCTAACACCTCCTCACAACTCAACCATGGCTCCAAGTGCCACATCCAATCCTTTTTTGAACCCCTCCAGGGATGGGGACTCCACCACCTCCCTGGGCAGCACATCCCAATGGCCAATCTCTCTTGCTGGGAAGAATTTCTTCCTAACACCAGCCTAAACCTCCCCTGGCACAGCCTGAGACTGTGTCCTCTTGTTCTGGTGCTGGCTGCCTGGGAGAAGAGACCAAACCCCACCTGGCTACAACCTCCCTTCAGGGAGTTGCAGAGAGCAAGAAGGTCTCCCCTGAGCCTCCTCTCCTCCAGGCTAAGCAACCCCAGCTCCCTCAGCCTCTCCTCACAGGGCTGTGCTCCAGACCCCTCCCCAGCTTTGTTGCCCTTCTCTGGACACCTTCCAGCAAGTCAACATCTTTCCTAAACTGAGGAGCCCAGAACTGGACACAGGACTCAAGGTGTGGCCTAAGCAGTGCTGAGCACAGGGCACAATGACTTCCCTGCTCCTGCTGGCCACACTGTTCCTGATGCAGGCCAGGATGCCATTGGCCTTCTTGGCCGCCTGGGCACACTGTAGGCTCATGTTCAGCCTACTATCAACCAGTCCCCCCAGGTCCCTCTCTGCCTGGCTGCTCTCCAACCACTCTGACCCCAGCCTGCAGCACTGCATGGGGTTGTTGTGGCCAATGTGCAGCACCTGGAACTCAGGCTTGTCAATGCCAAATGCCATTCTCTCCATTATGAAGGTTTTCATAGAGTGGTTTGGGTTGGAAGAGACTTTGAAGATCATCTAAGTCTAACCTCCCTGCTGTGGGCAGGGACACCTCCCACTAGCCCAGGTTGCTCAAGACCTCTTCCAGCCTGGCCTTGAACACCTCCAGGGAGGGGACATCCACAGCCTCCCTGGGCAACCTGTGCCAGTGTCTCACCAGCCTCACCAGGAAGAATTTCTTCCTAATCTCCAGTCTGAATCTGCCCTCTTCAAGCTTCAATCCATTCCCTCACTACAGGCCCTTGTCAAAAGTCCCTTCCTGGCTTACTTATAGCCCCCCTTCAGGTACTGGAAGGCTGCTCTGAAGTCTCCCTGGAGCCTTCTCCTCTCCAGGCCTAACAGCCCCAGCTCTTCCAGCCCTTTGATCATCTTCAGTGACCCTCCTCTGGACCTGCTCCATGTCCCTCTTATGCTGGGGGCACCAGACCTGGATGCAGTGCTGCAGGTGGGGTCTCACAGGTTGTATGTTTTTAGCAATCAAACAAGAAAGGAGGCAATTCCTACCAAAAAGAACAGTGGGAACCTGTGTGTATTTGGTATTCTTTTTGAAGCTAAATTGGGAAATCTCCCAGCTTTGATATCTCTGAACATCTCAGTTACCTCAGTCAGGCAGGCTCTCAGCTGGAGGCCATTTTATTTATTTAAGAAGGGAAGCCTGGAACTCTTAGGGAAGATGAAAGTCCAATCCACAATGTAACTTTCTCTGAGGCTGACCATCAGATGTGATTCAGTCAGATCCTGTCTCTCCAACCTGATCTCCTTCCATGCCCAGGTGACTGCCTGGTGGATGTGGGGCAGGCTGTGGATGGAGTCTGCCTGGACTTCAGCAAGGCCTTTGACACCGTCCCCCACAGCAAACTCCTGGCCAAGCTGGCAGCCCCTGGCTTGGACAGCAGCTCTCTGAGCTGGGTTAGGAACTGGCTGGAGGCTGAGCCCAGAGAGTGGTGGTGAATGGTGCCACAGCCAGCTGGCAGCCAGGCACCAGTGGTGTCCCCCAGTGCTGGGCCCCATCCTCTTTAACATCTTCATTGATGATCTGGATGAGGGCATTGAGTCCATCAGCAGCAGATTTGCAGATGACACCAAGCTGGGGCAGGAGTTGATCTGTTAGAGGGTAGGAGAGCTCTGCAGAGGGACCTTGCCAGGCTGGACAGATGGGCAGAGTCCAACAGGATGGCATTCAACAAGTCCAAGTGCCAGGTGCTGCACTTTGGCCACAGCAACCCCATGCAGAGCTACAGGCTGGGGTCAGAGTGGCTGAGAGCAGCCAGGCAGAGAGGGACCTGGGGGTAGTGGTTGACAGCAGCTGAACATGAGCCAGCAGTGTGCCCAGGTGGCCAAGAAGGCCAATGGCATCCTAGGCTGCATCAGGAACAGTGTGGCCAGCAGGAGCAGGGAAGTCATTGTGCCCCTGTGCTCAGCACTGGTTAGGCCACACCTTGAGTGCTGTGTCCAGTTCTGGGCCCTTCAGTTTTAGAAAGATTTTGAGCTGCTGGAAGGTGTCCAGAGAAGGGCAACAAATCTGGGGAGGGGTCTGGAGCACAGCCCTGGGAGGAGAAGCTGAGGGAGCTGGGGTTGCTTAGCCTGGAGAAGAGGAGGCTCAGAGGAGACCTCATTGCTCTCTCCAACTCCCTGAAGGGAGGTTGTAGCCAGGTGGGGGTTGGTCTCTTCTCCCAGGCACCCAGCACCAGAACAAGAGGACACAGTCTCAAGTTGTGCCAGGGGAGGTTTAGGCTGGAGGTGAGGAGAAAGTTCTTCCCAGCAAGAGAGGTTGGCCCTTGGAATGTGCTGTCCAGGGAGGTGGTGGAGTCACTGTCCCTGAAGGTGTTCAAGAGGGGACTGGATGTGGCACTTGGTGCCATGGTCTAGTCATGAGGTCTGTGGTGACAGGTTGGACTCAATGATCTTTGAGGTCTCTTCCAAGCTTGGTGATACTGTGAAAATACTGTGTTCTGCTGTGTCCATTATATGCAATGTGGAGGCAGTAACTGGAATTAATCTTGGGGGGGAATGTGACAATATAATACTTTCATGAGCTGTATTTTAAATTACTGTGTTATAGGGAGGAACTTCACCTTCTGAACTACAGTCTTAGTGAAACTTGGTTTTACACCTAATGGGCTTATACATTTTTAAAGACATCTAAGCCACTGAAGCATGATGATGCCTTCCACTAGCCTGGATGAGCTAAGGAATGATAACTATAGATTCATGGAATGGTTTGGGTTGGAAGGGACCTTGAAGATCATCCAGTTCCAACCCCCCTGCCATGGGCAGGGACACCTCCCACCAGCCCAGGCTGCTCAAGGCCTCATCCAGCCTGGCTTTAAATACCTCCAGAGAGGGGACAACTTCCTGAGCAACCTGTTCCAGTGTCTCACCACCCTCACTGGAAAGAATTTCTTCCTAATCTCCAGCCTGCTTCTGTCTTCCTCAAGCTTCAATCCATTCCCTCTCACTGGAACAGGCTCTCCAGAGAGGTTGTGGAGTCTCCTTCTCTGGAGTCTTTCAAGCCCTGTCTGGATGTGTGGATCTATGATCTGGCTCTGGCTGTGGGGGTGGACTCAAAGATCTCCAGAGGTCCCTTCTGGCCCCTAATATCCTGGGATCCTTCACAAGCCCTTGTAAAAAGTCCCTCCCCAGCTTTCTCATCTTTCTCACAGCCCCTTCAGATACTGGAAGGTTGCTCTAAGGCCTCCCTGGAGCCTTCTTTTCTCCTGGCTGAGCAGCCCCAACTCTCTCAGCCTCTCCCCTTAGGGGAGGGTCTCCATCCCTCTGATCATCTTTGTGGTCTCCTCTGGCCATTCTCTGGCAGTGCCCCTCCAGCCCTCTCACAGGCAGGGCATGAGAAGCTGAAAAATCCTTGACTTAGTCTAAGCACTACTTAGCAACAACTGAAAACATCAGTGTGTTATCAACATCCCAAATCCAAAACACAGCTAGCACCAGCTGCTAGGAAGAAAATTAACTCTGTCCCAGCCACGACCAGGAGACTCACAGGGGGTGGTAGAGGAGTGTCCCTCTCTCTCTCACTGCACTGCAGAAGAGAAAGCAGATGCAGGAGTGGTTTGGAGCAGAAAGGCTGTGGGGCTTGTCTACACCAGCAACTGACAACGACTCTCACACTAATTTTTGAGCCTCTCTGGTGATAAGTGACATGCAGGCCCAGCCAGCATGGGTTGAGGAAGGGCAGGTCCTGCCTGACCAACCTGATCTCCTTCTACGCCCAGGTGACTGCCTGGTGGATGTGGGGCAGGCTGTGGATGGAGTCTGCCTGGACTTCAGCAAGGCCTTTGACACCATCCCCCACAGCAAACTGCTGGCCAAGCTGTCAGCCCCTGGCTTGGGCAGCAGCTCTGAGCTGGGTTAGGAACTGGCTGGAGGCTGAGCCCAGAGAGTGGTGGTGAATGGTGCCACAGCCAGCTGGCAGCCAGGCACCAGTGGTGTGCCCCAGGGATCTGTGCTGGGCCCCAGCCTGTTCAGTATCTTTATTGATGATCTGGATGAGGGCATTAAGTCCATCAGCAGTAAATTTGCTGATGACACCAAGCTGGGGGCAGGAGTTGATCTGCTGGAGGGTAGAGAGGCTCTGCAGAGGGACCTGGACAGGCTGGACAGATGGGCAGAGTCCAAGGCCAGGAGATAGAACACATCCAAGCGCCAGGTTCTGCACATTTGCCACAGCAACCCCATGCAGAGCTACAGGCTGGGGTCAGAGTGGCTGAGAGCAGCCAGGCAGAGAAGGACCTGGGGGTGCTGGTTGATGGTAGGCTGAACATGAGCCTGCAGTGTGCCCAGGCAGCCAAGAGGGCCAATGGCATCCTGGCCTGCATCAGGAACAGTGTGGCCAGCAGGAGCAGGGAAGTCATTCTGCCCCTGTACACTGCACTGGTTAGGCCACACCTTGAGTCCTGTGTCCAGTTCTGGGCCCTTCAGTTTAAGAAAGATTTTGAGATGCTGGAAGGTATCCAGAGAAGGGCAACAAATCTGGGGAGGGGTCTGGAGCACAGCCCTGTGAGGAGAGGCTGAGGGAGCTGGGGTTGCTTAGCCTGGAGAAGAGGAGGCTCAGGGCAGACCTTCATGCTGTCTACAGCTCCCTGAAGGGAGGTTGTAGCCAGGCAGAGGTTATTCTCTTCTCCCAAGAGGACACAGTCTCAAGCTGTGCCAGGGGAGGTTTAGGCTGTATATTAGGAGGAAGTTCTACACAGAGAGAGTGATTGCCCATTGGAATGGGCTGCCCAGGGAGGTGGTGGAGCCACCATCACTGGAGGTGTTCAGGAGGAGACTTGATGGGGTGCTTGGTGCCATGGGTTAGTTGTTTAGGTGGTGTTGGATTGGTCGATGGGTTGGATGTGGTGATCTTGAAGGTCTCTTCCAACCTGGTTTATTCTATATCTAAAAGACCTGGTCCTGGGCTCACCACACTCATGGAGCCTGGGCTGGGAGTGCTGAGGCCCTGCTGTGAATCACTGCTGGAGTCTGGGGCGAGGGTGGGGGTTAAGCAGGGGCTGAGGCTGCACCAGCCCTGCTGTGGCTGGATTCCTTCTCAAGGTTGGATTCCCTTCTGCCATGGCTGCAGTCACATTTAAGTGCACTTAGCAGTGAGAGGCCTTGATGACAGCAAGAGGATGAAATAAGAATGCACCAAAATGCGTGCAGGGAAAATGAAAGATGGCCTAGGTTAATCAGCAAGCCTGGATTGTGTTCAGAGAGCTGTTACACATGAGTGCCTGTAGAGAGAAACTATGCACCACTGGATACAGGGCCAGCAGCAGCAAAAAGTGGGATTTTGTGTTTGCTCTGAGATCTCTAATGTTTGTTAGAGGCCAATGGCATCAAAAGAAGTGTGGACAGCAGGTTGAGAGAGGTGATTCTGCCACTTTGCTCTGGCAAGACCTCACCTGGAGTACTGCATCCAGCTCTGGAGCCCTCAATTAGGGAAAGACATGGAGCTGATGGAGCAGGTCCAGAGGAGGGCCATGAAAATCATCAGGGGGTTGGAGCACCTCTGCTACAAGGACAAGCTGAGGGAGCTGGGGGTGTTCAGCCTGGAGAAGAGGAGGCTCTAGGGAGACCTGGCTCTAGGGAGACCTAGAATAGCAGCCTGCCAGTACCTGCTACAGAAAAGATGGAGAGAGACTGCAAAGGCCTACAGTGATAGTATGAGGGGCACTGGTTTGAAATTACAGAAGAGTAGATTTAGATTGGATGTTAGGAACAAGTTCTTTACCATGAGGGTGGTGGAACACTGGAGCAGGTTGCCCAGGGAGGTGGTTGAGGTCCCATCCCTGGAGATATTCAAGGTGAGGCTGGACAGGGCTCTGAGCAACCTGATCTGGTTGAGGATGTCCCTGCTGACTGCAGAGGGGGTTGGACTGGATGCCCTTTGGAGGTCCCTTCCAACCCAGACTATTCTATGATTCTATAAAGCCCTATCTCCTGTGTCCATCCATGCAGGTGGGCAGTTGCCTGGGCTGCTGCAGTGCAGGGGCCTCTGGCTCTCTGTGCTGTCTGTTTGTCCCTCCACTTGCTCCTCTGGTTGCCAGAAATCAAGAGATCAGGCCTGGCCCTGCTTTGCCTCCAGACTGAGCCCCAGCATCAAAGCTAGTGTGAGGCTCCTGAGGAAGGTGTCTGCTGTGAGCTGCTCTCCACAGGCACTGGCCCATGCCTGCCACCTGCAGTGCTTCACCTGCACTCCTGCAGAGACTGCTGTGGAGCTCAGGGTGCAAGACACACACTAAATGAAGAACAGGTTCAGCCCATGCAAATCTGCCTGCAGGGTGGGGGGAAGGAATGTTACATGGAATAAATGCCTCTTATAAGTGATGGCTCAAAAGCACAAGGTTAGGGAGTGACAGCGTTTCTAGAGCACCCTGCTGCCTGGGAGCCATTCCTTGTGAAAAGACCTTTGTCACTGCTCTAATACAAGCACTAAACAGCATCTCAGATGCAAAATATGGTTACAAAGACATCATAAGAATCATAGACTCATAGAATCAATAAGGTTGGAAAAGACCTCAGAGATCATCAAGTCCAACCTGTCACCCAGCACCTCCTGACTAACTAAACCATGGCTCCAAGTGCCACATCCAGTCCCCTCTTGAACACCTCCAGGGATGGGGACCCCAGCACCACCCTGGGCGCACATCCCAATGGTAACAACTCTCTCTGTGAAGAACTTTCTCCTCACCTCAAGCCTAAGCTTCCCCCTGAACAGCTTGAGACTGTGTCCTCTTGTTCTGGTGCTGGGTGCCTGGGAGAAGAGACCAACCCCTTCCTGGCTACAACCTCCCTTCAGGGAGTTGGAGAGAGCAAGAAGGTCTCCCCTGAGCCTCCTCTGTGTCCTAAGAAGGACATAGAACTGTTGGAGAGAGTCCAGACGAGGGCCACAAGGATGATCATAAGAACACTGAGCTGTTGGAGTGAGTCCAGAAGAGGGCCACAAGGATGATCATAAGAGCACAGAGCTGTTGTAGTGAGTCCAAAGGAGGACCACAAGGATGATCATAAGAAGTTCTCTATTCTTCATCTCTATTCATCAACAGTTCTGTAAGTGTTAGAGTGAGACCAGAGCAGGGCCATGATCAGGATGATCAGAAGGCTGGAGCTCCTCTGCTATGAGGATAGGCTGAGGCAGCTGGGGTTGTTCAGCCTGGAGAAGAGAAGACTCCTGGGAGACTCCAGAGCTGCCTTCCAATAGCTGAAGGGATCCTAAAGGAAGGCTGCAGAGGGACTTTTCACAAGGGTGTCTAGAGACAGGACAAGGGGGAATGGTTTGAAGCTGAGGGAGAGCAGGGTTAGACTTGATCTTAGGAAGAACTTCTTCAGTATGAGGGTGGTGAGACTCTGGAATAGGCTGGCCAGGGAAGATGTGGATGCCTCTTCCTTGGGGGTGTTTAAGGCCAGGTTGGATGAGGCCTTGAGCAGCCAAATCTAGTTGAGAGGTGTCCCAGCCCATGACAGGGATGTTGGAGTAGATGATCTCTGTGGTCCCTTCCAACCTGAGCCACCTATGGAGAGCAAAACTGGTGTGATGGAATCACAAGCTCATTATTTCTCTCCAATTTCAGATGGAAAGCATCCTGTGTTGGAGGAGACTGCACACAAAGTTTCAAACCCAGCCTGGCCTCCATGTCTCAGGCAGGGTGGGTTTCCTTCCTGTGTCCTGTCACAAATAGCCATGTGAAGGCTTCCTGTGCTGCAGGCACCCAGGGGTACAGCTGTGCAGACCCTGGGAGCTGCCAGGCTGCAGGGGCCTGTGGTCAGCAGCGCTGCTGGGCCATCACAGGACGTCACTGTGTCCCACAGCCACCCATAAGCACAATCAAAAAAGCATAACAAGGTAAAAATGAATAAAACCTAACAATGTAAAGCTGGATGCTGTGGTTAGGTGGACACCACAGAATCACAGGAAACATCAGCCTGGGAGAGACCTCAAAGCTCATCCAGGCCAACCCTCGACCCAGCATTAGAGAGTCAACACCAAACCACATCCCCAAGCAGCAGGTCCACACTCTGCTTGAATACCTCCAGGGATGGTGACTCCAGCACTACCCTGGGCAGTGACAGCATATTGCTCTGAGCTTTGCTCTTTGTGACAAGGGGAGAACTGTGTTTGGGAAGAGCTGGTGGTCTCTGGCAAGGCCACCCCACCTCCCTGGGCAGCAGCCTGCAGAGCTGAGCCACCTGCCCATCCAGCACTGTGTGGCATGTGGAAAAAGCTACTCAGAACCAAGCTCGTGGCCACAAGGGGGTTGGAAATAAACACCACTTCTGGTCTATTGTGCAGGAGATTTTCTCCCCCTCCCAGCTCGTTAAAACCTATGAGCTGTGACCAGCTTTCTGGATGCTGCAGGCCAGTGATTCTCCTATTGAAATGTCCTGGCTGCAGCATGGTGAGACCTGGCATAGCTTCTGCCAGCTGAGGCCATGGCCACAGAGCACAGTTCCAGCCCTGGAAGATGGAGGCTGCTATATGGAAACAAAAGACAGGCAGTGTGTTCCAGATCTGACTCTGTGTGTGCTCTGGCATCAATGCACAGTGACTGAACCAACATGAGGGAAGGAAATGACTAGTTTAATAAATGAACAGACTGAGCCACCAGATGCTTGAATAAAGAAGAGCTACCACATGTCCAGTAGAGAAGTTCAGTCCTGAAGGCTGGTTTGAGGATGGGCCACCTTTTGCTGTCCCTGCCCTCAGGGGAAGCACTGTATTGTCCCTCACAGATTCACAGATTGCATTGAGCTGGAAGGAAGCCTCAAAGGGCATCTTGGCCAAACCCCCTGCACTCAGCAGGGACACCTCCAACTACAGCAGGCTGCACAGGGCCACATCTAGTCTGAGCTTCAATGTCTCCAGGGATGGGGCCTCAACCACATCCCTGGGCAGCCTGTTCCAGTATTTCACCACTCTCACTGTGCAGAACTTCCTCCTGATGCCCAACCTGAATCTGCCCTGCTCTACTTTCAGACCACTGGCCCTCATCCTATCACTTCAAGCCCTTCTAAACAGTCCCTCCCCAGCCTTTCTCTAGGTCCCCTTCAGATAGTGAAATGCAGCTCTAAGGTCTTCCCGGAGTCTTCTCTTCTCCAGGCTCACAGCTTCAGTTCTTTCAGCCTGTCTCCATAGGTGAAGCTCTCCAGCCCTCTGATCATCTTGGTGGCCCTCTTCTGGACCCCCTCCAGCAGGTCCATGCCTCTCAGCATGTAGGTGATCCATCAGTGGTGATCACATACTTGCACAGGAGGGGAACCCAAGTTCCCCTTGACAGCAGGCACCGCCTGTCCCCGCAGTGCACCCCAGGCAGCACCTGCAGGGCCGCTGCACAACAAGACAGCCTTTGGGTACTGGCAGGTTTACAGCAAGCTGCTAAAGGTGGAAGGCAGCTGGGAGGCTACTGGGCACATCCTTATTTCACTGTGCTCAACTCAAGTGAACTAATGAGAAGCAAGGCAGTTTCAAAGCTCCTTGCAGATTACCTTGTCCAAGCCCTTTTGAAAAGCTCACACAATGGGAGTGCATTTTAGCTAAAAATACAGCAGCAGTCATGACAGTGTGGAAGAGCTCCAGTGTTTAACCCAGGAGGAAGCAGTGCTGCTAAGCCCATCACTTTACAGCTGCTGGCACCTGGGAAGAGTGTCTGTGTTTCTGGGTCAGTCTCTCAGGTCCCAGTTTGTCAGCCTGAGAGGGACTGAGCCTCTTCTACCTAAAACCCAACAGCCCCCTGCACTGCAAGCCGCAGTAAAGCTGGTGGCCAGCACTGCTGCCACCAAAACCATGGGGGACAGCTGGTGAGGGGGGTGATGCCTGTGACTTAGTCCCTCTCAAAATCAGTCTCAGGCACCCCATTTGAATGCAGTCTGTGTGCTTATGGAAGCCTTTCTGCTGCTGAGTTATTTCTGTTGATCCAAGCCTAGGTGGTCACAGCCCCCTTGCCCCACGCTGCAGAGCTTCCCCTGGTCCTGCCCTCTGGAGGCTCCATGACAGCAGAGCAACCTTTGGGCTAAGGGGACCTGAGTTTCATCTTCTGCTTGCTAGCCACTTCTCTTGGTCAAGCAAAGGATGGCTAATAAGAGTTATCTGTAAGCCAGGGAAGCACAAACAGCTTTTATCTCCACAAAGCCAGGCAGCGTGTCCCCCTCACCAGCTTGGGCTCAACCTCATCTATCTACGAGGTTTGAAAACTACCAGCCCCTTATCTTTTGCAACAGGGAGAGACCTGAGACATCCTATTTTCTGGCGCTCAAGTCAAAGCACAAGGCTTAAAGCCACCCTTTAAAGTTCCATCTTGCCAATCGAGAGCTCGCAGGGCTTGGCGTGTGGCATCCCCAGCCAAAGAGCCAGGCCAGGGCCACTCCTCTTATCACAGCCTTGGTTAAACTGCCAGCCTGCTATCTGCTAGCCCAGGTACTCAGTTCAAGGGCTAGTGATGTTTGCTTAGCAAGGAAGTCATTGTGCCCCTGTACTCAGCACTGGTTAGGCCACACCTTGAGTCCTGTGTCCAGTTCTGGGCTCCTCAGGTTAGGAAAGATGTTGAGATGCTGGAAGGTGTCCAGAGAAGGGCAACAAAGCTGGGGAGGGGTCTGGAGCACAGCCCTGTGAGGAGAGGCTGAGGGAGCTGGGGTTGCTTAGCCTGGAGAAGAGGTGACCTTCTTGCTCTCTCCAACTCCCTGAAGGGAGGTTGTAGCCAGGTGGGGGTTGGTCTCTTCTCCCAGGCAACCAGCACCAGAACAAGAGGACACAGTCTCAAGCTGTGCCAGGGGGAACTTTAGGCTTAGATCTTAGAAGTTCTTCCCAGAAAGAGAGATTGGCCTTTGGAATGTGCTGCCCAGGGAGGTGGTAGGGTTGATGTCCCTGGAGGTGTTTAAGAGCCTGGCTGAGGCACTTAGTGCCATGGCCTGGTTGATTAGTTAGGGTTGGGTGATCAGCCGGGCTTGATCTTGGAGGTCTCTTCCAGCTTGGCTGCTTCTGTGATTCGGTGAAATATTGATGGTGAGGAGCAAGGAGGACTGCAACACTGCAAGAGCTCCTTTGAAAACAACCAACACCCAATCCACAAAACAAGACAAAACAAAACAACCCCCAAACCCTTCAGAGGAGGCAAATTGCTGGCACTGTTGTGATTGGGAAGCTCAAATAATAAATGATTCAACAACTGTACAGTTACCATGGGGATGAATTCTCATTGAGCCTAAAATTACCAAGCTGCTGACAAGGACCTATTTTTAGTATCAGCAGATGTGTATCTTTAAAAACATCAGCACAAGCCTACTACTGTGTGTGTTTGTGTGTGCCTGCCTGCATGCCCCTAATTGAGTTTTCTTGAGGCTAATAACCCAAAAAGAAGCAACAAACAAGGGAATGTCTGATGGCTGCGGCAGGCCGTGCAGCCGCTCGGGCTGGGGGGGCAGGGAGGGGGAGGTGTGCTGAGTGGAAGCTGCGGTTAACACCTGATAAATAAAGCATGCAAAGTGGCCAGCTTGCCAGGATGGCACTGAACTGCCGTCGCCAGCAGGTGATGTGCTGCAGTCAGCGGAGGGGCTGCTGTCGGCGGCCGCCGGCACCCCGCGGGGAGGCAGCCGGCACGGCCTCCCGACGTGGGAGAAGAGGGAGGCTCAGAGAGGGCACAAGCTGCTGGCACACAGCCTCAGCCTCTGCACTCCAAGGCTGAGCTTGTCAGCGCTCTCCCCCTCTTTCACACTTGAGGGAGGTGAAAGGAGAAGCCTCCCCCCCCACAAGAAAGCAGATTAGGGAAGGTGTGAAGGCATCCCCAGCGCTGACATAGCAGCAGCAGAGATGGGTGCCAGGCTTGCTAACCACCAGCCAGCTCATCCCCTGCCTACTGGGTCACCATGCTCTCAGCACTGCAGACTTGAGTGGTGAAGATCCCTGCACTGCTGACTTCCACTGGATTTTTCTCATTAGCTCCAACAGGACAGGCTGGAGACCTGCATTTTGTCATAGGCTGGTTTTGCTGAGGGAGAGGCCAGAGAGTGGCTCATGGAGGGGATCTGCTGGAGAGCAGCCCTGGGGAGAAGGAGCTGGGAGTGCTGGTGGACAACAAGTTCTGCATGGGACAGCAATGTGCCCTGGGGGCCAAGAAGGCCAATGGGATCCTGGGCTGCATTCAGAGGAGTGTGTCCAGCAGAGCCAGGGAGGTTCTCCTCCCCCTCTACTCTGCCCAGCTGAGACCTCACCTGGAATATTGCATCCAGCTCTGGGCTCCCCAGTTCAAGAGGGACAGGGATCTGCTGGAGAGAGTGCAAGGGAGGGCTACCAGGATGCTGAAGGGGCTGGAGCACTTACCCCTTTGCCTTCACCTTCTACCTCTTCTAACAAATCATGCTCTTTGAGTTTCTGAAAGGCAATGATGGAGACAAGAGTGATGCAGTGGTTCACAGCAGGCAGTGGTGCTCCCAGCCTGCACACTTCCCACGGACAGCAATGGGAAAGGAATGGCATTCCAGACAAGAGAAGAACTGAGGATCAAGACAAGCCCTTATGCAGAGACACCTCTGGGAAAAAAAGTCAATGATCTTCTATCCCAGAATAAATTATGCCAGGGGGCTTGATTAAACCATCCATCATTTCCCATTTGTGATATCCAGTTAGGAAAGAATGGTTAGTCCCTCAGGATCAGCTCTTTGGGATGTGTTGGCCATACACACTCTGCATGTTATGAGTCTCCATTACCAAGGTCTGACTCTGCTAAGAGATCCCAGAGCTCTAGAAGAAACCAGGGAGAATGGTTGTGTCAAGCACATGAGAGGGGAATTAGGCTAAATGAAGATACAACAGGAAAGTCTTGAAGCTGCATGTTTGTTCCAGAGCTATGTTCACATGGCCTGGATTCCTTATACCTGGTTGAGATCTAGGGAAATGCTGGGTGAAGCCCAGGCACTGCATGGGGATTTTGTTGCAGGGGGATGTGCCAGCTTCCTAGGATTGTAGAATAATTCAGGTCACAGGGATCTCAAGAAGTCTCTAGCCCAGTGTCTCCAGGGACAGGGCCTTAACCACATCCCTGGGCAGCCTGTTCCAGTGTTTCACCACTCATTGTAAACCTCCCTGCTCCAGTTTCACACCATTGCCCCTCTTCCTATCCCCACAGGCCCTTCTAAACAGTCCCTCCCCAGCCTTCCTCTAGGTCCCCTTCAGACACTGAAATGTAGCTCTGAGGTCTCCCCAGAGCCTTCTTTTCTCCAGCCTGAACAGCTCCAATTCTTCCAACTTGTCTTCACAGCAAAGGTTCTCCAGCCCTCTGATCATCTTGGTAGCCTCCTCTGGACCTACTCCAGCAGGTTCAGGTCTCTCT
The DNA here is from genome assembly GCF_014839835.1 of Dryobates pubescens. Taxonomy (NCBI): domain Eukaryota; kingdom Metazoa; phylum Chordata; class Aves; order Piciformes; family Picidae; genus Dryobates; species Dryobates pubescens. The sequence continues at coordinate 27,415,656 of NC_071625.1, read as the reverse complement.
TTTGTGTTGGTGGCCCCAGAGCTGTCCAAAGCAGGGACAGCTCTGAGGTCAGACCAGGCTGCTCAGCATTTTATTCAGTCTACTCTGAAGCACCACCAAGGATGGAGACTGCAGCCTCCAGGCAATCTACTCCAACGCCTGGCTGTCCTCATGGGGAAGAGGTTTGGCCTGTAAAGATGTGGTAAATTATTTAATCAGCTTCTCTGTGCCTCAGAAACATCATCAAACACAGTGAGAGTGTTAACAGCTGAGTAACAGCAATTATTCAAGGGCAGGCTGTGAGCCTCTCAGTACCACACACAGAGAACAGCAAAGGTGGCCTGCGCTGACAGCGTTAAGTGCTGAGGTGTTTGCTACTGACACAAGCTTTGCTGAATGGAGAGTCAGAAGAACACCAAGACAATAAGGGAGACCATTTGTGCTTGGTTTTGCACCCTGTGCCATGGGGACAAAATGCAGCAGCAACTAACTTACAGCACCAGAAAAAGAATGGAATGGAATGGAATGGAATGGAAGGGAAGGGAAGGGAAGGGAAGGGAAGGGAAGGGAAGGGAAGGGAAGGGAAGGGAAGGGAAGGGAAGGGAAGGGAAGGGAAGGGAAGGGAAGGGAAGGGAAGGGAAGGGAAGGGAAGGGAAGGGAAGGGAAGGGAAGGGAAGGGAAGGGAAGGGAAGGGAAGGGAAGGGAAGAGAAGAGAAGAGAAGAGAAGAGAAGAGAAGAGAAGAGAAGAGAAGAGAAGAGAAGAGAAGAGAAGAGAAGAGAAGAGAAGAGAAGAGAAGAGAAGAGAAGAGAAGAGAAGAGAAGAGAAGAGAAGGGAAGAGAAGAGAAGAGAAGAGAAGAGAAGAGAAGAGAAGAGAAGAGAAGAGAAGAGAAGAGAAGAGAAGAGAAGAGAAGAGAAGAGAAGAGACGAGACCAGGTTGGAAGAGACCTTCAAGATCATCGTGTCCAACCTATCATCCAACACCACCTAATCAACTAACCCATGGCACCAAGCACCCCATCAAGTCTCCTCCTGAACACCTCCAGTGATGGTGACTCCACCACCTCCCCAGGCAGCCCATTCCAATGGGCAATCACTTTCTCTGTGTAGAACTTCCTCCTAACCTCCAGCCTAAACCTCCCCTGGCACAGCTTGAGACTGTATCCTCTTGTTCTGATGCTGGTTGCCTGGGAGAAGAGACCAACCCCCACCTGGCTACAACCTCCCTTCAGGGAGTTGGAGAGAGCAATGAGGTCTCCCCTGAGCCTCCTCTTCTCCAGGCTAAGCAACCCCAGCTCCCTCAGCCTCTCCTCACAGGGCTGTGCTCCAGACCCCTCCCCAGCTTTGTTGCCCTTCTCTGGACGCCTTCCAGCAAGTCAACCTCCTTCCTATCCTGAGGAGCCCAGAACTGGACACAGGACTCAAGGTGTGGCCTAACCAGTGCTGGGCACAGGGCAGAATGACCTCCCTGCTCCTGCTGGCCACACTGTTCCTGATGCAGGCCAGGATGCCATTGGCCCTCCTGGCTGCCTGGGCACACTGCTGGCTCATGTTCAGCTGCTACCATCGACCAGCACCCCCAGGTCCCTCTCTGCCTGGCTGCTCTCCAGCCACTCTGGAGGAAGGTCACTGGGAGAGGAAGGTGGAGCTGCTGCAACTTCAGAGCTTTCCAAGTCGCGAGCATTGCAGTCGTGGTGGGTTGAAAATCCCTCCCAAATTAAGGTGCCAGCCCAGCCCAGCTGGGAGCCAATGAAGCTGTATTGCCAAGCAAAACTACCATCTACCACGAAATGCAATGAGTATGCCCAAACAATACAATATTTACAGGTGTTTACAGTTTATAAGCAGCACAGGAACCCCCCCCGGCCAAAAACCAGGGGAGCTGCTAATAGCTTCCCACTCCCTGCCCCCCTCCTTACCCCCCCTGCACACAAAGGGACAAGAGAAAAGAGCAGAGAGTTATTCTGTTAGGGTACTTAGCCAAAACAAAGCACACAGCCAAGGTTAAGCAGAGTGAGGAAGCCAAAAGAGAGAAAGTTTATGCATCTAACTTTTATGAAAGTATGAGAAAGTTTATGCATCTAACTTTTATGTTATCTGCCCAGGGGGGATTGGTTAGAACTTCCCATCATCTTCCTTTGTGCACCCAGTGGTGATCTGTTTACATTCTACCACTTTCTGTTCAAGATCAGGGGGAAATTCTAAAGGTACAGCCTAAAACTACCACACAATAAGCAAGGAGGCGACAACCAAGCAGGTTTTGCTTTATAGCCACAGCTATGGAAAGGAGACTTGGGCAGTGCTGTGCTTCCCTGTATCTCTGGGGCAGCTGGAGGAGGCTTTGACATGCAGTGCTAGACAAAAGATTCAGATCTTAGGTGCTGGGGTGCTGAGGAACACCAGAAACAAATCTGGGTGGAGGCAATCCCAGGCACAAATCCAGGCTGGGCAGGGACTGGCTGGAAAGCAGCCCTGAGCAGAGAGACTTGGGGGTGCTGGTGGAGGAGAAGCTCAACAGGAGCTCTCAGTGTGCACTTGCAGCCCAGAGAGCCAAGCAGAGCCTGGGTTGCAGCAAGAGAAGTGTGGCCAGCAGGGCCAGGGAGGGGATTCTCCCCCTCTACTCAGCTCTGCTGAGACCCCACCTGCAGTACTGCCTCCAGTTCTGGAGCCCCTATTCCGAGAGGGATCTGGAGGTGCTGGAAGGTGTCCAGAGAAGGGCCAGGAGGATGAGCAGAGGGCTGGAGCTGCTCTGCTATGAGGGCAGACTGAGGGAGTTGGGACTGTTCAGTATGGAGAAGAGAAGGCTCCAAGGAGACCTTCTTGTGGCCTTGCAGTATCTGCAGAGGGCTCCCAGAAAGCTGGGGAGGGACTTTTGAGGGTGTCAGGGAGTGATAGGACTGGGGGGAATGGAGCAAAACCAGAAATGGGTAGGTTCAGATTGGATGTTAGGAAGAAGTTGTTCCCTATGAGGGTCGTAAGAGACTGGCACAGGTTGCCCAGGGAGGTGGTGGAAGCCTTATCCCTGGAGGTGTTTGCAGCCAGGCTGGATGTGGCTGAGGGCAACCTGCTTTAGTGTGAGGTGTCCCTGCCCATGGCAGGGGGGTTGGAACTGGCTGAGCCTTGAGGTCCTTTCCAATCCTGACAATTCTATGATCCTATTGTTTTTCCTTATCAGACAGCTTGTTTCTGCCTGCAGCCTTCTTTCTCATGGTGAGGCTTCATAATCTACTCTTAAAGCTTTAGTAATTGCCCTCTCTAGGAGTTAGTAAAGGGAACTGAGGCTTATGCACATTTCAGGGTTTCAGTGGAGGCCCTTTGGTTTAGTTTCTAAACCCACTTTCCCCCCAGAGTTCTTCACACCCTCGTGTTTGTTCAAACCTCACCTCTTGGGGGAGTGTTTTCTCTTGCTCTTCTATTTCTCCTGCTGGTTATCTCCAGCATTTCCTGAGGCATCTCTTCTGATGGAGCCCAACTTCCAACCCCACAGCCCTCTCTGAAGGCAGCTTTCCCAGACAACATCCATTCCTGCTCTTTCACCATCAGCCCTTAGCATTACACCCATAAGACAAGGCACCCACCAGGTGCAGCTGAGGGCTGGCCACACTCTCTGCTTCTCACAGAGGGGTCCTTTGACAAACCCAACTGCCCTCTGCAGAAGGCAGCGTTGCATCCAAGCATACCTGAGCCACTGCAGGTCAGGTCTCCTGGCTCTGAAAGCAGTGGGCCACTCCTGCCACAGAATCATAGAATTGTTAGGGTTGGAAGAGACCTCAGGGATCATCTAGTTCCAACCCCCCTGGCATGGGCAGGGACACCCCACACTAGATCATGCACAGCTATCAAGAAAATGAGCTGTTACCACAATTTAAAGCTCCCAAACCCAACAGTATGGAAGGGACAGCAAGCTACATAACCAAGGAAGGGGTCAAAGTGCCAGACATCAGGATGAGACCCTGCTGGGCTCTTCCACCATGCAGCAGTTGGGAGGAAGCAGCTGACCAATATCTAAGACACTGAGCTACCTAAGAGCTCAGCTCTCTCACCCACTACGACAATCCCCAGAGTTCTAAAGATTTAATTATGTGGAACTGCCACTTATGAAAGATCACCTTTGGTGTCAATCCATTAATCTTCTCTGCTGAGTCATGAGAGTTCAAATAAATTGGTGTGGACTACTTAGGAAGTTGAAATTGCCCACTGAAAAATCCTTTTGCTCTGTCTATTTAGTTTGAACATTCAAGTTAACTTCCCCTCTCCAGCTTAAAACTTCCTGAAGTTTATGCCTCCTGCATAACACAATTTCAACTTCTAGCTGTCTGTGCTTGTTGTACTTGAAGGGGAAGAGCAGTTCAGAATAAAATTTCCCCAAGCAGATGCAATCTGCAACTCTTAAATGTTTTTCACAATTAGATTTTCAGCTGAGGTTTCCTTTTTCTTTCCTTCTCACCCTGAAGGAAAACTTTCTCTGACTCTAGAAATCATGAGGAAAGAAAATCTCCACTTTTGTGGATGGGAAAAGAAACATTTCAGCCACCTTTAAAAATAGTGAAGCCACAAGAATTGGGACTTTTCATAAGAGATAAGTTCACAGGCTCACAGACCACAGGGTGTCAGGGGTTGGAAGGGGCCCAAAGAGATCATTGAGTCCAATCCCCCTGCCAGAGCAGGAGCATAGAATCCAGCTCAGGTCACACAGGAACACATCCAGACAGGCCTTGAAAGTCTCCAGAGAAAGAGACTCCACAACCTCTCTGGGCAGCCTGCTCCAGGGCTCTGGGATCCTAACAGTGAAAAAGTTCCTCCTCACGTGGAGGTGGAACCTCCTGTGCTCCAGCTTGTACCTGTTGTTCCTTGTCCTATAACGGGGCACCACCAAAACGAGACCATCACCTTCATCCTGACCCCCAGCCCTCAGATATTGACAGACATTGATCAGATCCCCTCTCTGTCTTCTCTTCTCCAGACTAAACAGCCCCAAGTCCCTCAGCCTCTCCTCACCAGGCAGTGCTCCAGACCCTAATCATCCTTGTAGCCCTCTGCTGGACCCTCTCCAGCAGATCCCTGTCCCTCCTGAACTGAGGAGCCCAGAACTGAGCACGGTACTCAAGATGATGTCTCACCAGGGCAGAGCAGAGGAGGAGGAGGGGAGGATAAGTTAAAGCTATTGTGACCACAGGGCAGGTTTTTATGTGCTGGCTGCACACTTCAAGTCCCTCCTGCCTGAAGACATCCTTGAAAGAGTTACTCAGCACCGATCTATACCTGACAATCATGACTGGGGGGGGGTTGGTTAGGAAGAATCAGGTCAACCAGAACAGTGTGAAATCCTGCTTCTTACAATAATTTGGTTGTTCTGATAGGGTCTGATCTGTGTTTACTGAGATAAGAGGGGTTCAGAAGCAGCTATCAGGGCAATGCACGCTCAGGACATCTGCAGCAGTGCACCAAAATACGTTTGCCTTAACACTTGGGGAGGAGACAGAGAGCACTGAGATAGTCTTCCATAAGTGCTGCTGTATATTAGATTTTCTTCCTCAAAAATTCTATTTTCAGGCTAATTAATAGCACACTGCCTTTGTGCAGGACTACCTTTTACTCTCAGTGTCCATAAAACATCTGCACATTCGACCCTGTGTGCGAGGCCTGTTCCAGCAGCTCACGTTTGCCCCACGCCTGCGTGTGCACATTCACAGCACCTATGCTCTGCATGTTTGGTCTCCAGCCCTGGAGCATCTCTGGCTTACTCCAGGCTGGAGAACGGGATGAACACAAACCAAATGCACTGGGAAATAATGGGGAAAGTCAAAAAGAAGGCTGTGGATCACTTCCAAATCCCTCCTGAGGTGGGCAATTTGACTTTCAGAGGAACTGGACATCTGTAAACTGCTCTAAGAAGGGGGGGAAAGATAAAATAACAGATCCATATAGAAGCAGAGGTGGGAATGGCTATCTCTGATCTCCATTCTGCTAGCAGTCTGGCATATTCCAGGCTGACATACTCCCTTTTTTATGGGAATAACATTTTCCTGTGGACCAAGATCCAGCCACTGTTCAGGACAGCTGAAAGCAGCTGAGGAAGCATCACAGGCCCTGGAGGAAAGCAGCAGTCAAAGCAGCCTGGAGGAAGAGAAGAGCAGAAAGATGAAAAATAGAACTGTCTGCTTTATTGCCTTCCAAAAGGATGTACAGACCAGAGAATCACAGAATGGTAGAGTTTGGAAGGGACCTCCAGAGATCATCCAGTCCAACCCCCCTGCCAGAGCAGGATCAGCCAGGGCAGGTCACACTGGAACACATCTAGGGGGGTTTTGAAAATCTCCAGAGAAGGAGACTCCACAACCTCCACAACCAGAGCCTGCTCCAGGGCTCTGGCACCCTCACAGCAAAGAAGTGTCTCCTCATGTTGAGGTGGAACCTCCTGTGCTCCAGCTTGTACCTGTTGTTCCTTGTCCTATAACTGGGCACCACCAAAAGGGGACCATCACCTTTATTCTGACACCCACCCCTCAGATATTGATAGGCATTGATCAGATCCCTCTCAGCCTTCTCTTCTCCACACTAAACAGCCCCAGGGCTCTCAGTCTCTCTCCACAGGGGAGATGCTCAAGTCCCCTAAGCATGCTCATGGCTCTCCACTGGACTCTCTCCAGCAGGTCTCTGTCTCTCTTGAACTGGGGAGCCCAAAACTGGACACAGTATTCCAGGTGTGATCTCAGCAGGGCAGAGCAGAGGGGGAGGAGAACCTCCCTAGCCCTTCTGGCCACACTTTTCTTGCTGCACCCCAGGATGCCCTTGCCTCTCTTGGCCACAAGGACACTTTTCTGTCCCATGCAGAACTTGCTGTCCACTAGGACTCCAAGGTCTTTCTCCATGGGGCTGCTTTCCATCAGGATGAGCCCTAGTCTGTACTGGTGGCTGCTGTTGTTCCTCCCCAGATGCAGGATTCTTATGCTTACTGAACTCCATGAGGTTCCCCTTTGCCCAGATCTCATGGGACGGCAGCACAGCCTGATGGAGTCTCAGCTACCCTTCCCAGTTTAGTATCATCAGCAAACTTGTTGAGAGCCCCCTCTATCCCCTCACCCAGGTCACTGATGAAGATAACTGAACAAAACACGACCCAGTACTGATCCCTGGGGAACACCACTGGCCAGATGCCTCCAGCTGGACACCTCACACCAGTGGGGCAAAGCTGTGCACTCACAGCTAGGTATTGCCAGCGCTGCCTGCTAACAGCAGGAGAGGACCAGAAAGCCCACTCATTGTCCACCTTGCAGGAGAAGCTGGGGATGTTTGAACACACATTGGGTCCCCTGCCTCAGCACTGCTTGGTTGCCTGTGGAAAACTACTCCCCTTGTAGAAATGAAAAGGCACCACAGTGTGGATTTAAGAACACTATTATAAGAACACTAATAATTTGCACCTTAACTTAGAGCCCATGCTTCTGTAGATTTAGGCCTTGAAACAAGGACAGTTGTTGTGATACAGGTAGAATAAGCCCTGACCTCCTGTGGCAAAATGCTTAGAGCAGCAAATGTTTAGTGTTATGCCAGCCATGATCCATTTCCTCTAATGAAGGCATCCTGGTGCTGTTTCATCACATGCCACCAAATGAAAAATGTATTTCTTTAACTCAGTGCTGCTCCTGAAAGTGATTCCATTGAGCTGGAAGACTGCAGCCTCTCTGGGCTGTAAAATCAATTGGAGAGCCCCTGCTGAGGAGCAGCCCCATGGCACAAGCCCCATAGCCTGCTGGGGAGCAGCAAAGTTCCTTGCATGAGGACTCGCAGTACCTACATGGGAGGAAAATGAAAGCATTTATTTATGCTCTAACTTATCACTTGGCTTCCAAGGGCAAGAGCTACAGCAGATTTTTTTCTTCCCCCCTCCTCCCCCAGTTTTACAATTGTTGCTGCTATAAAACCTGTACTTGGGGTTGGAATGGAACACTTTAAACTTCTTCATCTAGCTCAGGAGCTTACAGCCTTTCTTTAGCACCTCTTCATGAACGTCCTGCCAAGTCAGGGACTAGCAGGGAGACACAGAGGCAAGGCACTTAATAATAATAATAATAATAATAATAATAATAATAATAATAATAATAATAATAATAATAATAAAAACAGGTTGGAAGAGACCTTCAAGATCATCGTGTCCAACCCCTCAACCAATCCAACCCACCTAACAACTAAACCATGGCACCAAGCACCCCATCAAGTCTCCTCCTGAACACCTTCAATGATGGTGACTCCACCACCTCCCCAGGCAGCCCATTCCAATGGGCAATCACTCTCTCTGTAGAGAACTTCTTCCTAACATCCAACCTAAACCTCCCCTGGTGCAGCCTGAGACTGTGTCCTCTTGTTCTGGTAGTGGCTGCCTGGGAGAAGAGACCAACATCCGCCTGGCTACAACCTCCCTTCAGGTAGTTGTAGAGAGCAATAAGGTCACCCCTGAGTCTCCTCCTCTCCAGGCTAAGCAACCCCAGCTCCCTCAGTCTCTCCTCATAGGGCTGTGTTCCAAACCCCTCACCAACTTTGTTGCCCTTCTCTGGTCTCATTCCAGCAAGTCAACCTCCTTCCTAAACTGAGGGGTCCAGAACTGGACACAGGACTCAAGGTGTGGCCTAACCAGTGCAGTGTACAGGGGCAGAATGACCTCCCTGCTCCTGCTGGCCACACTGTTCTTGATGCAGGCCAGGATGCCATTGGCCTTCTACAGTTTCTTTTGATAGCTGATGTCCTCATGCCTACAGAGATGAAGACCACCCTAACTGGTGCATTACTCTACCAAACACCACCAGATTGGAGCATGGGAAGCCAAAATAATCCAATTTAGAGCCAGGATATTGCATAAGGAACAGCTAATGCTGCGTGACTCTGAATTTATGTTGCCTGAATTCCTTTAACTTCCTCTGTTGTGGAGTCTACAGTGTCTAGCAGTGTGGCTTGGGCACACTGCAGCCTTCCTCTCTCTAAAGGGCACCAATTCTTTCTTCTCCAGCCGCTGCCTTTTGTCATGGAAAATGCAGAAAGGTGTTTCTGCAGCTTTGACAAAGGTGGCCAAGATCAGTCACAGTTATAACAATCAGTTTTGGAAGAGAAAAAGCAAACCAGCCCCACTGCCCTCAGGAGATGAGTTTGCCGCTGTCATTTGTTGTGTCACTTGCAAAATTATTGTAGCATTTTGGGTGGCGGTTTCCAGCTGATTCTCAAAAGCAAAACCAAACCAAACCAAACCACCACAGGAGGAATTTCCCATAGAACTTGAGAGGAATGCTCCTGTTAACTTCATCTACTCATTTCATTGCAGCTAGGGTTTCACCCCGGATTTCTGCCCTGAAGACGAAGTACAGCTGCAGCTTGACCTCCAACTCACACTCTGCAAGGTTTAGAAGAAGTAAATCAGAGCTTTGCTACCAAGAAGCGACCAAGCTACTATCTTTTGAAGCCAAAGGGATATGCAAGTCAAAAGTATCTACCAAAAAGCAACTAAGGAGAACAAAGCTACTTAACATTTGGGAAGAGCAATCCGATATGGGCAAAAGAGAAAGGTGACAAGAAGGAGGTGAAATTAACGGCCTGGGTAAAGGAGGGGGGAGGAAGGCAGGAGAGGAATATAATGGGGCCAAGGGACTAGGAGGGAATGAGGAATGGTCTTGATACGGAGATGGAAATGTCAGATGGAGATGGAAATGCCAGATGGGACTGGCCCTGGCTGTCCAGGACTGGAGTTGTGCATTAGCCAGCCTGTATCTTTCTTCTCCCTTACGCCCTCCAGGAGATGCACTTCCTATTTGCTTGAGAACCTTTAAAAGCAGATTTTAAGGACTTGGGGCAGAGTCCCTACTTTTCTACCATGTTTATTACACTGAGTTCTCTACCAGCATAAATTTTACAGGAATATCTGAGTGCTGGTGCAATGCACAATAGTAAGCTGAAAGGAAGAGAGGAGACACAAGAGGAACAGCAGACAAAAGCCATTCTGCCTGCCAGATTTCTGGCTGAACTGAGTAACTTTAAAGAACTCAGGGAACATGATGACAGAAAGAGCAAGATATGAGAAGGGTGTGAAGCTGAGTTCAGGCCCAAAATACAGCTCCCTGTGAATAGAATGAAAATTAACTTCTCTCCCAATGCATCATAATAAGTAAATGGCTTGGGTCTGATACTACAGCCCCTGTGATCCGCTGCAAAAGCTTGTTGTAAACTATTCTTTTCCTCTCAAGATGGAAAAGATAAAACCTAGCTAAATGCTCATGATGAGAATGTAATTTGGTGCCAAATGTAAAGCTGAAACAACCTACATTTTCACTTACAAATAAAAGCTAATCTAAGCACACAGCAAAGGCCAAGTGTAGCAGGCACCTGAATTTGCTTGTTTAGAAACCAACTACCTGTATCTGAGGGCAGACACAGGCTGAATGCATCAAAGAAATCCTGCCTTTAAAAGGCAAATTACTTAAAAGCTCACCAAAATGTTTACTTCACTGTTCAACACTTCTTTTAACCTCTCAGGGAGACAAAGTAGATGGTGATTTTTATATCAAAGCTCCTTTCTGGGCACAGCACAAGGCAGTATTTGAAGGGAGAGAGAATTTGCGGTGAATCAGTGGGACCCTTCTGGCAGTATTTCAACTGGTCCAACATCTTGTAAAGCCTGGCTTCCAAAATAAGAGTTATCTTCCATCCATTCCCTTATGCAGAAGTCACACATGCTCTGTGTTGAAGATAATTTAAAAGACTTAGAAGGACAATCACAGAATCAATTGTTAGGGTTGGAAGGGACCTCAAGGATCAGCCAGTTCCAACCCCCCTGCCATGGCCAGGGACACCTCACACTACAGCAGCTTGCTCACAGCCACATCCAGCCTGGCTGCAAAAAGCCTCCAGGCATGAGGCTTCCATCACCTCCCTGGGCAACCTGTGCCAGGCTCTCACCACTCTCATGGGGAAGAACTTCTTCCTAACATCCAATCTGAATCTACATCTTGGGGTAGTTGCTGTGATTAGAGATACATTTAGGTTTCCTTCTTTCTGCTTCGTGACCACAGCTCATATGTTTTTCCCTTCTATTTCCTTTGATGCCATTCCTCATCATGAATTCCTCAGTTTTCCTGCTTAGTCTAGTCCTGCACAGCACTGTGGTGTCCGCTCCTGGCACTTGTTTGTGGAGCTCTGCATTTTTCTCTGTGAGAGTTTGTGATTAAAGTTTTTTAATGCAACAAAATTCATACTAGTTTTTCTAGAGCCTCTTAGCCCCTCAGAACAAGATCATAGAATCCCTGGGCAACCTGTGCCAGTCTCTCACCACCCTACCGGGGAAGAACCTCTTCCTAACATCCAATCTCAGTCCACCCACTCCTAGTTTTTGTTCCAATGTGACAATGAAGGTTGCTGCAGGAGCTTAGGAGGGTCACATTATGAGTTATGCAAGTTAATCTGAAAGCAGGGCCCAAAATCCTTTTACCCAGTCATCTCACCCTCTACACAACACTTAGCTCACTATAACTCTTTCCATAGATACATCTTCCAACCTCACACAAAGGAGAAAGTAAGAAAGAAAAAGGCTATTTTAGAAGTCATTTTTTTTTTTAAAGGAAGCTTCAAAAGCAGCCAGGCACTGTGAAATTTATTAGCATCTTTCCTAAGCCTCCCTTCAACTGCCAGTTTATTGAAAAGTGTTATTCTAGTAAAATCCTGAAAAGGAATGTCTCCAGGCTTTCAATGACTACAAAGGACACTTGTAAAGTTAGCTGTTCTCATTAGTATACAGAGGCTAGGATTTGGGGGGGGGGGGAAGAGAGGGTGGGGAAAGGGGGATGCAGAATCAATGCATAATTACCAGTGGCCAAAAACAAAAACCCACCCTGAAATAAAGTAAAATAAAAGGAATTCAACTGAATCCTCTCTGCTTTCAGAATTTCAGCTGATAGCCACACACGTACTTCTAGCTGCAGTTGTGTAACAACAACTCAGGCTCCACGGGCTATGCTCCTTTCCCAGTCTGTCTCTTCCAGCTCTTTTAAACTACTCATCCTAAGGGGTCAAAATCCAGCACAGACACAGCCAACACCTGTCTGTCCCAGCATCTAAAGGACAGTTACAAGCACAAGCGGGGTGGGTTTCTTTTCCAGTTGTTAGCCGGTGCTCGAATTCAAACCCCAGATTTCCTTTTGAAACACAACTTTTCTTTCCTTTTTTTACCCCTCAAGGAAGAAAGAAGCAATAAAAATGCCTTTGAAGTAAGGACAAGCCACGCGTTGGCCTGATTGTATTAGCGGCTAAGAACTAATGGCAGATCCAAACCCTTCCCGAGTAGCGCTTAACGCAACAAAAGCAGCGTTAAGTTAGGAAGGAAAACTACTTCAGATGTTAGCAATTAAGGAGGTTTTAAAGCACACTGAGCTTCTTCCTTGGCATTTCACATGCGTTAAGGAAAAAAAAAACACACAACCCCTGCATTCTGCTTCTAAATTCATCAAGATAAAGCTAATAATAACATCACAAAGTGTTCCCAGGGCACGAGGAATTCAGCGAGACGTTACAAAAGCCTTCAGCATCAGCCTGCCAGTTGCTGGTAGCAGAGAAAGACATCTGAAATATTTATTCTTGAAAGAACTAATCACACAAGTAAACGTAGCTGCTCAAATTGCTCTCTCGGACAAAGGCAAACATCTTCCATTTTCTTTCATGTGGGATTGCTACCTTCTTCAAAGGAGAAGCTTTTACATCAAATTGAGTGGGGGCTGGGAGAATGTTACGCTCCAGTCCGTCTAATGTGTCGAGTTTTAATCTTGAAGCTCCATTCTTTGATGCCTAAAAAAACCTCACGAAGGATTTTCTTATCTAGGAAGCCGTTCGAAATGTTGGAAATTAATCATCACCAGCATCAAGCCCCGATGTTTTAAATACTGCTGTTTGAATTACTGCCTACTAAGCCTGCGTTCCTTTTCTAGAGCCTTCCCCCCCCCATCTCCCCTTTGGAAGAAAGCAAAATAAAACAACACCAAGCGACCAACACAAGCTCTGTTCCCTCCCCAAGACAAGATACCCAATTTCGGTCTCAGTACGATTCGACTTCAAAAAAATTCCAGCAGCCACACTCCCGGCTCGCTCCAAGGGGCGGCTCACGACTGAACGCTGCTGGCAAACAAAGAGGCTCAGTTGCATCTCTGTGCATTAATAACCACCAGTGTCCCACTGCATCAAGACTATGCGGATCGTTGTGGGGGAATTTTTTGCGCGTGTGTCTGCAAAATGGGAGAGCTGAGAACTGAAAGAAGAGCGAGGGGAAACGTGCCTACCGGAGCATCACCCACAGAGTAGTTTGGTTCTCGTAAACCGCGGAAATAAATAACTTAATAATGATGGGGGGAGGGGGGAATCACTTCCCTTTCACAATGAGACACAGAACCCCCCAAATAAAAACAAGACCACGTTTATTCGGTACAGACAGGTTAAGACAGTAAGCCCTGTAAATCAGGCACACATTTGCAACACTCCGGTACGAAGTGCATATATTTAAAAATCAACAGCTGCATCTTGTATTTGAGCCATTGAGTTTGTCAGGGAAGGGTGGATTCGGGGTTTTTCTTTCTTTCTTTCTTTTTGGTAGAAAAAACTTGTTTCGGCTACCTTATGCGAACAATGCGTCTCAAGCTCCATTCACTCATCAGGCTTTACAATTGTTAAGTCCAGCTGCCTTCCAGCTTCGATATTCACATTTTTAAAAACTGCTTCATACAGTCACAGCGGACGGGAAAAAAAAAATATTAACACCACCACCCCCCCCAAAAAAAAAACACCAAAAAAGCATGGGGAAAAAAAAACCAAACACAAACAAACACAAAACGGCAAAAACAAAAACCATAACAAACAAAAAAACAAAACCCAAAGCAGTCCGGGAGGAGAAAGGAAACACCTCCCGCCGGGGTCAGCGACAATTATTGCAAATGGCTCCTGAGAGACGGAGCAGCCCCGCGGCAGCCGGGGGACCGGCGGCGGGGGGGTCCACGGCCCCGGCCGGGCTGCTCAGGCGGGGGGAGGAGGAGGAGGAGCTCCCGAGGAAAGCAAAGAACAGGGGGGACGACGACACAACAACAACAACGCGGAGCGGGCGGCGTGCGCGGTCTCGACGGTTGGGAAGCGGAGGGACCCGGCGCCGCGCCGGGGGTGACCTTGGGCTCGGGGGTGCACAGCCGCTCCACCCCAAATGACCCAGACCCCGCTGCGTCCGTTCTGGCCCCGCCAGGCAGCGGGATGCAGGGGATCTCGCCGCCGCCTCGCTGCGGGGGGAGGCTTACATCGCGGCGGAGCCAACACCGCGCTCCCGCAGTCCGCTCGGCGGGGCTCCTCGCCACCGCTAGCGGCCGCCCCAGCGGAGCTCCTCTGCCCCGGCCGCCGCCGCTCCTCCCCGCCGGCTACTGCAGGGGCTGCACCGCCGCCGCTTCGGCCGTCTCGCCGTCCGCGCCGCTGCTACCCGCCGAAGCGCTGCCACTGGAGACCGTGGAAGCCGCCGCTGCTGCTGCCGCCGCCGCTAGCTGCAGCCGCCGGACGGCTTCTTTGATGAGGTTGCCGGAGAGGATGAGCTGTTGCAAGAGCCGGTGGGGGTCCTCCTCCTCCGCCGTCCCGTCGCCCTGCCCCAGCGGCGGTTGTTTTCTCCGGCGCGCGGCGCTCCGCAGCCAGCCCCTGCCGCACAGCTGCTTGGTCACCCGCTGGTGCCCGCTCCGGTCCGGTCGCGGGGGCTCCGCATGCTGCTGGTGGGCTTGCGACGGGGCCGGCCCCCGCGGCGCTAGAAGGCCACCGCCACTGCAGCGCGGCGAGTAGGGGGCGGCGCGGTCGCGGGCGCTGCCCGGCCCCAGGTGCTTGGGGCCGCGGGGAGGCGGCGGCGCCCGCTGGGCGCTCAGCTGCAGCACCTCGCCCAGCTTTGCCACCAGCGCGTCCACCTCCTTGGAGCTCGCCTGTCCCACGGCGACCGAGCGCTCCAGCAGCAGGAAGCGCTCGCCCGGGCGGCACGGCATCTCGGCCGGCGCCCTGCCGTGCCGCAGCGGGACCGGGGCCGCCGCCCGCCGCCCCGCGCGCACGCGAGCACACGCGGCTCCGGCGGCTGCGGTTGAAGCTGGAGCTCGGCCCGCTGGGGTTGGTTTGTAAACAATGGGTGACGCGGGACCCTGGGCGCCTCCCACTGCGCCGCCTGGGATGGGGGGGAAGTCCCCGTGACCAACCGCCCGTCGCCCGCTCCCGCCGCCAACGGCCTGCGCGGCGGGGGCGGGCGACTCGCTCTGCGGCGCGGGGGCGGCTCCCGCGGCCGGAAACCGCCGGTCGGGCTTTACCGCCCCGCGCCCACCGGCCCCGCCGCTCCGTCTGCCCCCCCCTACGTTTGCGCGCCGCGTGGACCGGCCCGCTTTCAAACCCCGCACCTCGGGGCTCGGGGGCGGGGCCAGGGCGATTGGCAGGAGGGGTGTGAGGGGGCGGGGCCGGCTTGGCGCGGGGCTGGCTGCGGGCGGGGCTGCTCGGCGCGGCCGGAGCCTTCGCCGGCTGTCGCCGCCGGGCGGGTGCCCGCAGGAGCGGCGGGGTGCACCGAGTGGGTGGAATGGCCCTATCTGCCTGCCGACATTCGAAGGGCTTTTGCTACGCGCCCTGCCTGCCTCACCCTGAGTCGGTACTGTGTCTGCCCCAGCCTCCCCGGGCTGACAGATACTGCCCCGGGAAACCGCTGATAGACCGCAGGGCTCCATGTGCCAGCGTAGGCCGGTGCCCGTGTGCTGCCTGTCGTGGCTGCACCGGCAAGGTGGCAGCGCTACGTTTCTGCTTGCCTTTTACTACATCCCGCGGGAGCGGTGCTGGTGTTTCCCTAAAGGAGGGCTAGCAGCACGCACTAGTGCTTCCTGGGTGGATCGCAAGTCGCAATTCCCATTGCAGTAGCCTTTCGACGAGGTTCGGTTTTGAAATGGCAACAGCGCCCGGTTCCGCGATCCCGGCACACGCCACCGCGCTACCCGCGGGTCAGGCTCGGTGGCCGCGGTTTCCGCTCGCCATGCCCTGACCTCACACCCGGCAGCGCACTGATCCGGGGCTTCCTTCCTCGGTCTGGAAATGGGTTCGGGGTCTTATTTTCCATCCCCCAAAATTAGTAGATGTGAAGCAGGCCTGTGCAGGTGATCTCTGGGGTTTTCTACCTGCCTGCGGGTCACATGCATCACCTGCACCAAGGGTCTGCCCTGCCTCTTCCCGTCCCGGTCCCATTCCTTCCCTTGAATCCAGCGCTGTGTCCTTTAGGTGAGTGTACTACGAGCCTTAAATGACATTTTCTGGATGTCAAAACTCCGGGGGCATAGTCCGGAACGTGCTGGTGCACGTAAGAGGACACGCGGTCGCCACCGCCGGGGAGCTGCTTAATAAAGTGGAAGCTGCTGGCACACGTAGCTGCTGATAGCACCGCGCCCTTGGTTAATCAGTAAGCAGCTGGCAAAGGAGAGGGCATGTGCTTTGGGTTGTCCACGTCGTGCTG
This sequence comes from Dryobates pubescens, assembly GCF_014839835.1. NCBI lineage: Eukaryota > Metazoa > Chordata > Aves > Piciformes > Picidae > Dryobates > Dryobates pubescens. Next base: position 27,399,166 of record NC_071625.1, on the reverse strand, counting down.
AGCTGCTTTCACTGAGTGTACAAAGCCTGAGTCTCCTGTGCGTGTGTACATGCGTTTGTGTCGCCTGAACATGCTGCTGATCACTCCAGCCTAGGTGTCCAAGTCCACTAATACGTTCCTAGGCTGGATTTAGATCATAGGATCGTAGGATGTTAGGGGTTGGAAGGGACCTTTGAAGATCATCAAGTTCACCCCACCCTGACAGAGCAGGAGCATAGAATCCAGCACAGCTGGCACAGGAACACATACAGACAGGGCTGGAAAGTCTCCAGAGAAACAGACTCCACAACCTCTCTGGGCAGGCTGTTCCAGTGCTCTGGGACCCTCACAATGAAGAAGTTCCTCCTTATGTTGAGCTGGAACCTCCTGTGGTGTAGTTTACATCCATTGCTCCTTGTCCTACCACAGGGTGCAACTGAGCAGAGCCTGTGCCCTCCGTCTTGACCCCCAGCCCTCAGATATTTATAGACATTGATTAAATCCCCTCTCAGTCTTCTCTTCTCCAGAGTGAACAGCCCCAGGGCTTTTAGCCTCTCCTCATCAGGCAGTGCTCCAGTCCCTTCAGCATCCTCGTAGCAATCTGTTGGACTCTCCCTTTTGCTCTGAGGGACCCTGAATTTCCATCACAGCTTGGCCTGAGGACCCTTGTTGCAGTGGCACCTCTCCCCGGGTGTGGTGTCACTTCTCCCCTGGTGCAGTGGCACCTCTCATGGCTCTCCTCCTGGTCTCCAGACTAAACAGCCCCAGGGCTCTCAGCCTCTCCTCATAGGGCACAAAGCGAGCTACCTAGTTGCATATGGTTATATTCATATGTGTTGGGTGTACTGATACTCTCTCGGTAGCTGGCAACTAAACCTTGGATCACATTGTTCAAGAGATGATGAAAAAGCGAGATCTTGTTTCCCCTCACCAAAGTACTTTTAAGAGAACACTTGCACCCTTATTCCCTAGCTGTGCAGTATCATTTCAAGTGGAATAAAGGCTGACCTACACAGAGGCAGTGGATGGATCTACTTTAACTCCAGGGGAGATCTATATTCAGAGCACTTCTGAATAGGTAATCTGGTATTCTGTACAAGCAAAACTGCAACAAACCAGTACAGCTTATTCTAGCCTTTTCTTCTCCTCCCACAAAAGCAAAATAAGCTATACCAGCAAAAGCTCAGTGCTGCTTGTGATTGCATCTACACCTGGGGCTTTCATGAGCCCAGCAATGATAATCACAAATCGTGCTTCATTGCCTCCCTAACCAACAGCAGCGCTGGGACAGGTTTGCAGGATAGAGCAGCCGCTGGCAGAATCCTGATGCTCTCAGATCTTTTTTGATGGAAAACTTCAGTGGTGGCTGATTGACAATCCACTAAGTATCTGCTGAGGATTTTAGGATTGAATCCACAGAAAAAAATTTACATAGAATGCTACTAAACAGGGTTAATAGTTTTCCCACCTCAGCAAAGTGAGTGTCATAGATGTGCTTATCCTGTGCCTCATCAGAGATTTGTTTATGTGGGAAAACTACACCAAAGAGGGATCAGTACGAATTTACATTGTTTGTACTCACATCTGTGCAGTGGATCTCAGCACGTCAGCACCCAGAGACCTTTCTGACAGCTGGGAACTAAACTGTCTGCAGCTACCATCAAATGGTCCTGGCACAAATCACGGCAGCGGTGTATGGATGGTTAACTGTTGGCCAGTGTGTATCCACAGAAATGAGAGCAGCCTAACAGTGAGGTTTGTGATGAGGTGGCTGTCCTACATATACCTGTCCTGATGCAGAGGCTGTTAGTGCAAGTGACGGGGCTGGCTGCCAGGTCTCAGCCCTGAAGAACTTGGGGCTTCTTCACTTGCAGCCTTCAGGTCATTTGGTCGAGTCCTGAGTTAGCTATCGCAAGGTGGTCTCATTTGGACTGGGACAACTGCAGCCTGGTTATCATACTTTCTCTTTTACTGCTGGTGATGAGTTTTGCAACACTGCTTTTGCAGTTTGATAGAATAATTGCCATTTTTAAAAGCCCCAACCCCCAAAGCATTAAGGAGAGGGGCAGGTTCTGTTCAAAACTGAAGGGGTGAAGAGAGTTGCAGAACTGTTGCCAACATTCTTCTGAGCCATAGTTTGACAGTAAGAATACATAGAATACATAGAATAAAGCAGGTTGGAAGAGACCTTCAAGATCATTGTGTCCTAAACAACTAACCCATGGCACCAAGCACCCCATCAAGTCTCCTCCTGAACACCTTCAATGATGGCGACTCCACCACCTCCCCAGGCAGCCCATTCCAATGGGCAATCACTCTCTCTGTGTAGAACTTCCTCCTAACCTCCAGCCTAAACCTCCCCTGGTGCAGCCTGAGACTGTGTCCTCTTGTCCTGGTACTGGCTGCCTGGGAGAAGAGACCAACATCCGTCTGTTGACAGCCTCCCTTCAGGTAGTTGTAGAGAGCAATAAGGTCACCTCTGAGTCTCCTCTTCTCCAGGCTAAGCAACCCCAGCTCCCTCAGTCTCTCCTCATAGGGCTGTGTTCCAAGCCCCTCACCAACTTTGTTGCCCTTCTCTGGTCTCATTCCAGCAAGTCAACCTCCTTCCTAAACTGAGGGGTACAGAACTGGACACAGGACTCAAGGTGTGGCCTAACCAGTGCAGTGTACAGGGGCAGAATGACTTCCCTGCTCCTGCTGGCCACACTGTTCCTGATGCAGGCCAGGATGCCATTGGCCCTCTTGCCTACCTGGGCACATTGCCACCCCTTTTTTTTCTTTACTCTTTTTCCCCCTCTCCCTGTCTATATTTCTCTGTTTCTGTTCTGGGATTGCCAAAGTTCCCAGTGCAAATTGTTGTCCGAGTCATTCTCTCCCATTAGCCTCTATCTAAGATGTCACAACCCTTATTGATTCTTTTATATTATTGTTGTCCATCTGTACTCTTCCCTTAGCTGGCCACAGTTTTAGAAAGCAGTCTTTAAGGTGCTTTAGGTAATCCTTGATTTGCAGAGCTCAAAGCCTGAGTTTCATACCCAAGTACTAATTGTCTTCGTTATGTGGCCACCTATAAAACTGGGACATCATTTTATAGCATTTCCTGAGGATACGTTTTCTTCTCAGGATATAAAGGTCAATTTATGTATCTTACCTTCTGCACTGGTTCCCAAAGTGGACAACTGGGTGTGGATTCTGAGCTTTAAACCTATTAGGGATGAAAAAAGAAAGCCTTTAAATGCTTTGAAGTCCGCAGCAGTGTGGGCTCAGTCCTTCCACTATGTGTATATGTTGAAGATCGTGCACATGTTCTAACCTGTTATCACAGTGTCACGGTATAACTAAGGTTGGAAGAGACCCCAAGGATCATCGAGTCCACCCTGTCTCCACAGATCTCATGACCAGACCATGGCACCAAGTGCCACATCCAATCCCCTCTTGAACAACTCCAGGGATGGGGACTCCACCACCTCCCTGGGCAGCACATCCCAATGGCGAACGACTCTCTCGGTGAAGAACTTTCTCCTCACCGCCAACCTAAACCTCCCCTGGCACAGCTTGAGACTGTGTCCTCTTGTTCTGGTGCTGCTTGCCTGGGAAAAGAGACCAACTCCCACCTGGCTACAACCACCTTTCCAGGTAGTTGTAGAGAGCAAGAAGGTCTCCCCTGAGCCTCCTCTTCTCCAGGCTAAGCAACCCCAGCTCCCTCAGCCTCTCCTCACAGGGCTGTGCTCCAGACCCCTCCCCAGCCTTGTTGCCCTTCTCTGGACACCTTCAAGTGTTTCAATGTCCTTCTTAAACTGAGGGGCCCAGAACTGGACACAGGACTCAAGGTATGGCCTAACCAATGCAGAGTACAGGGCACAATGACCTCCCTGCTCTTGCTGGCCACATTATTCCTAATGCAGGCCAGGATGCCATTGGCCCTCTTGGCTGCCTGGGCACACTGCTGGCTCATGTTTAGGCAGCTGTCAATCAGCACCCCCAGGTCCCTCTCTGTTTGGCAGCTCTCAGCCACTCTGACCCCAGCCTGTAGCTCTGCATGGGGTTGCCATGGCCAAAGTGCAGCACCTGGCACTTGGACTTGTTGAATGCCATCCTGTTGGACTCTGCCCATCTGTCCAGTTGGTCAAGGTCCCTCTGCAGAGCCGTTCTTCCCTCTAACTGATCAACAGCTGCTCCCAGCTTGGTGTCATCTGCAAACTTGCTGATGACTGACTCAAACCCCTCATCCAGATCATCAATGAAGATGTTAAAGGGGACAGGGCCCACTACTGATCCCTGGGGGACGCCACTGGGGACTGGCCACCATCTGGATGTGGCACCATTCACCACCACAATGAAAATCATAGAATCACCTGGCTTGGAAGGGACCTCTGAAGGTCATCAACCTCCCTGCACTCAGCAGGGACATCCTCCACCAGCTCAGGTTGCTCAGAGCCCTGTCCAGCCTCACCTTGAATATCTCCAGGGATGGGGCCTCAACCACCTCCCTGGGCAAACTCTTCTGGTGCTCAACCACCATAATTGTAAAGATCTTTTTCCTAAATGCAGGAGCCCAGCCAATGTGAAATGAGAGGGAAGATTTTGTTTGTGCAGGGGTTTACCTGTCAAACCCTTGTGCCTGAGCTGTGTGATTTGTGATCTCAGATTGTGCCATTATGTATAGAAATAAATCAAGCTGATGAGTTCATGACAGAGAGGATGCAGTGCTGCATCAAAATGGTAAAGTATTTATAGTGTTGTTTACAAAACAGTAAGAGGGCTTTGAACTGGGTGAACCCAGTGACTAAGGAGGTCCTTTCTAGCCCTTTCTCCAGGCACTTTTCATGTTCTTTTCTTTATATCACAAACTTCTGTCATGTCTATTCAATGTGCAGAGCTTCTCTTCATAAAGGTGTCACAGAATCACAGAATGTTAGGGGTTGGAATGGACCTCCAGAGATCATCCAGTCCAAGCCCCTTACCAGAGCAGGATCACCTAGAGCAGATCACACAGGAACATACCCAGACAGACCTTGAAACTCTCCAGAGAAGGAGACTCCACAACCTCTCTGGGCAGCCTGCTCCAGAGCTCTGTGACCCTCACAGTAATGAAGTTTCTCCTCATGTTGAGGTGGAACTTCCTGTGTTGTAGCTTATATCCATTATTCCTCCTCCTATTACTGTGTGCCACTGACGGGAGCCTGCCCCCTTCCCCTTGGCAGCCACCCCTCAGATATTCATAGACATTAACAAGATCCCCTCTCAGCCTTCTGTCATGTCAATGAAGGATGCTTGTGCAAAGTAAATGGATTTCCTGTGCACACTTTCAATGCAGGATGGTGAGAACACCATCCTAACATGATGACTTTAGATTCACAGGATCATAGCATCAGAGGATGTGAGGGGTTGGAAGAGACCTTCGAAGATCATCCAGTCCAACCCCTGCCAGAGCAGGACCAGAGAATCTGACACAGGTCACACAGGAACACATCCAGACAGGGCTTGAAAGTCTGCAGAGAAAGAGACTCCACAACCTCTCAGGGCAGCCTGCTCCAGGGCTCTGTGACCCTCCCAGTGAAGAAGTTCCTCCTCACGTTGAGCTGGAACCTCCTGTGCTGCAGTTTATTTCCCTTACCCCCTTCCTCAGTGATCATTTTGTAACCTGCCTTTACAACAGATTTCCAAGAACAAAAGGCATTCCTTCAGAAACAGCTGAGGTTGCTAAGTGACACAAATGTGTTTACTGTGTCACAACTTGCAAAAAGCCAAACATCCTAAACCAGGGGAACTAAAAACCAGAGGTGTCTTACCTTGGCTCCCAGGCTACACATAAATGTGTTGGCCCACAGTTTTGGATGCCCAGTCTGAGACTCTAATGAAAAGGAGAAGCATCAGTTGCTTTTGAAAATAGAGGCTTTCATTCCTCAGAAATTCAAATCTGCATGTTTTGTCCCAGCACAAGAACCTGAACTCAGAGGCATGGGATTTGTTTCTTTCATGTCTTGCTTCTGTTTGCCTCCAGTCAATTAACCTAAGAATTTGCATAGGGATCCTGCTTCCTAGCAAGGCTGGGAGCTGCATCGTCACTTGTGAGGCCGAGTTCCTTCTTTTTGCTGAAGTTATCACTGTTTCTTGCATCTTTTAGCCACAACCCTCCCCACCACTCTTCAGGGGAAAAGCTGAAGCTGGCACTTTCTTCTACTTCCTCCCCTCAGTCTAGTGTCTGGCACAGCAGGCTGCTGCATCACAGCTCATCCGTGCAACCGGGAGACGTGTCCCCTGTGGAGGGACCACAGGCACCTTCCTTTGGCCTGGACAAGCTGATGCTTTGTTCTCCCCAAACTGCAAAACCTCTTCTTGATGCACACATTTGCCTGCCCCAAATGTGCAGAGGTGCCCAAGGTGCAGGGATTGCTTCAGAAGGGTGCATTAAGCTACCTGTTTATTAGTTGTCAGGTTGCCTTGCACAACAGCCTCTGCTGGTTTAGGAATGAGACAGCAGGCGTGGGAACAGAGCCTGCAGACGTCTCAGGGATGCACTAAACTGTGGGGCAACCAGGTCTTTGTTTGTTTATTCAAATAATTGACTCACTTCCATCTTTCCTAATAGCCAGGGTGCACTTTGAATGGCAACATTAGGTTATGAGCAGTGGGCCAGGGCAATCTGGCGTGTGGGCTCTTACAGATTTTCCATAGATGCAATTCCCGTGAATGATTTCCACTTGCCTGATCTGTTCCAACATTAGAACACAGCAAGCAGGGATGAAAACAAACTATTGAGCCCCCCCCCCCCCAACAAAAAAATCCCATGAAACAGACTTTTGCAATGTCTTTTGGAAAAATAGCAGAGATCTGAGGGAAAATCTCATTCACCCTTTGGTCAACATTCCCTGCGTGGGTTTTGTGTGTCCTGACAAAATCACAGGGTGCTTTGTGTTGGAAAGGACCTTAAAGACCATCTAGTTCCAGCCTCCCTTTCACTAAATCATTGCACAAATCTCCATCCAACCTGGCCTTGAACAAGGTGTTGCCCAGGTTGCCTAATTTCTCTGGGCAACTTTTTCCAGTGTCTCACCAACTTCACAGTAGAGAATTTCCTCCTGATAGCCAACCTAAATCTACCTTCTTTCAGTTTAAAACCATTACCCCTCATCCTGTCACTACACCCTTGATAAAAGAGTCCCTCCTCATCTTCCCTGTAGGCTTCCTTTAAGTACTGAAAGGCCACTATTAGGTCTCCCCAGAGCTTTCTCTTCTCTGGGCTGAACAACCCCAGCTCTCTGTCCTCACAGGGCAGGTGCACCACACCTGGGGTCATCTTCATGGCCCTCCTCTGGACCCACTCAAGAAGGTTCATGTCTTTCTTACACTGGGAGCCCCAGAGCTGCACACAGGAGCTGTGTGACTGCTGGAGACTTTCAAACCCACCTGGATGTGTTCCTGTGTGACCTGCTCTGGGTGATCCTGCCCTGGCAGGGGGGTTGGACTGGATGATCTTTTGAGGCCCCTTCCCACCATTAATGTTCTGTGTTCTGTTCTGTGTGACACAGGATCACCCCCATGCTTGCTGAGAGCCCTTCAGTCAGTAGTTGTTTGTTAAGCAGACATGCCTCCTGACACCTCTCTTAAAACAAGCCTATCTACAGTGAATACCGAAAAGCCTCAATCAATAAACAAAGAAAGAGCAAATTTAAGGCAACAAATAAATAAAGATTACCCATCAATAAAGAAAAAATACAATATGATTGCAAATGCATGAAAAGATAATGATTGCAGGGAATGTGTCTCACTCAGCACCTAGGCCAAAAAATCCCCCACCCAACACCACCACCCAGCCTCTTGTCTAACTGTGTCTGAAGTAGACCTGCTTAAAACGAAGGGAGCACTTGTCCCACAAGGACCAGAGCCAACTCCACTGAATCAATGGAAGCTGGGCATGACTGCTGGCTCTCTTCATTGAAATTCCACCTTCAAGCAAGCTTTTGACATTAAGCCATTACAAAAAGATGACTATTGCTAAAACAACCCAAAAGGAATCTGAGATCTGATAAAAGCCAGTTTTATTTTGAATCTGAATCATGGTGTTTGTGCACCTTAGGGTCTGGGACTTGCTCTTCCCAGAGGCTTGATCAACCTTCAGGTGACAAACATAGAATCATAGAATTGTTAGGGTTGGATGGTCTTTTTCTCCTGGGAAATGGAGCTGCTGTTCCCCTTCTGAAGGACACCAAGACATCATAGAATTGTAGAATTGTCAGGGTTGGAAGCGACCCCAAGGCTCAGCCAGTTCCAACCCCCCTGCCATGGCCAGGGACACCTCACACTACAGCAGGTTGCTCACAGCCACATCCAGCCTGGCTGCAAACACCTCCAGGCAGGAGGCTTCCACCCCCTCCCCGGGCAACCTGTGCCAGGCTCTCAACACCCTCCTGGGGAACAACTTCTTCCTAACATCCAATCTGAATCTACATCTTGGGATAGTTGCTGAGATTAGAGATACATTTAGGTTTCCTTCTTTCTGCTTCTTGACCACAGCTCATATATTGTTTCCTTCTTTTTCATTTTCTCTGATGCCATTCCTCATCATGAATTCCTCAGTTTTCCTGCTTAGTCTAGTCCTGCACAGCACTGTGGTGTCTGCTCTTGGTTCTTGTTTGTGGAGCTCTATATTTTCATCTCTGAGAGTTTGTGATTCAACAAAATTCATATTACTTTTTCTTAAGCCTCTTAGCCCCTCAGAACAAGATCATAGAATCATAGAAAATGAGAAAGGCTTAGGCTGGAAAGGACCTCAGATATCATCTACTTCAATCCCCCTGCCATGGGCAGGGACACTTCTCAAATAGACTTGGTTGCCCAAGGCCTCATCCAGCCTGGCCTTGAACACCTCCATGGAGGAGGCAGCCACAACCTTCCTGGACAATCTGTTCCAGAGTCTCATCACCCTCCATCATACAGAAGAACTTCTTCCCAAGCTCCAGTCTAACCCTGCTCTCCCTCAGCTTCAAGCCATTTCCCCTTGTCCTGTCTCTGGACACCCTTAGGAAAAGTCCCTCTGCAGCCTTCCTGTGGGTTCCTTTCAGGTATTGGAAGATAGAATAGAATAGAATAGAATAGAATAGAATAGAATAGAATAGAATAGAATAGAATAGAATAGAATAGAATAGACTAGACCAGACCAGGCTGGAAGAGACCTTCAAGATCATCAAGTCCAACCCATCACCCAACACCATCTAATCAACTAAACCATGCAACCAAGGACCCCATCCAGTCTCCTTCTAAACATCTCCAGTGATGGTGACTCCACCACCTCCGTGGGCAGCACATTCCAATGGCCAATCTTTCTTTCTATGAAGAACTTCTTCCTAGCATCCAGCCTAAACATCCCCTGGCACAGCTTGAGACTGTGTCCTCTTGTTCTGGTGCTGGGTGCCTGGGAGAAGAGACCAACCCCCACCTGGCTCCAACCTCCCTTCAGGGAGCTGTAGACAGCAAGAAGGTCTCCCCTGAGCCTCCTCTTCTCCAGGCTAAGCAACCCCAGCTCCCTCAGCCTCTCCTCACAGGGCTGTGCTCCAGACCCCTCCCCAGCTTTATTGCCCTTCTCTGGACACCTTCAAGTCTCTCAATGTCCTTCTTAAACTGAGGGGCCCGCAACTGGGCACAGGACTCAAGGTGTGGTCTAACCAGTGCTGAGCACAGGGCACAATGACCTCCCTGCTCTTGCTGGCCACACTATTCCTGATGCAGGCCAGGATGCCATTGGCCCTCTTGGCTGCCTGTGCACACTGCTGGCTCTTGTTCAGCCTACCATCAACCAGCACCCCCAGGAAATAAATAAGTGTAACCTCTTGAAGCACCTTCCCTTCTTCTCCCTAAAAACCTGATGCATGTGACACCCTGATTCCAGCACCCCACTCCCCTTTTTACCTTTTTATTTGCTTGCAATCCTCTTTATTATTCCCCCCCCCCCCCCATTAACTTTTAAAAGCCCACATGCATTTGTGAAGGAATGCCTTCTTGCACACTTTGTCTGTTTGTTTGTTTTCCCACCATCTCTGATTATTGCTCTTCCAGCCACCTCTTAGGGTCAGCCTGGTTTTCTCTTATTAAACCAAGGCACTGTATTTAGACAGTGAATTTCCCAACAGCAAAGTCAACAAACAAGATCCATAAATTACTACACAGTAATAATTTCCATCACATTAGCCACTGTGTTTTCCTGTATATTTTGTTTAGAGCTAAAGTCACCCTCAGTGGGTAATGAAAAACAGCCTTTTTAGGTTGCAAAACAGCCATCAGACAGTGTCCAACATAAGAGCATTGAGGAAGGGGGAATGGGAAGGCACTGGAAGGCCAACAGCACTCACTCAGAGTGTCAGGTAGTGATAGGACTGGGGGGAATGGAGCAAAACTAGAAATGGGTAGATTCAGATTGGATGTGAGGAAGAAGTTGTTCCCCATGAGGGTGGTGAGAGACTGGCACAGGCTGCCCAGGGAGGTGGTGGAAGCCTCCTGCCTGGAGGTGTTTGCAGCCAGGCTGGATGTGGCTGTGAGCAACCTGCTGTGGTGTGAGGTGTCCCTGGCCATGGCAGGGGGGTTGGAACTGGCTGAGCCTTGAGGTCCCTTCCAACCCTGACAACTCTATGGTTCTATGAAATGGTGCAAAACTGTGCTCACAGTACAGAGTAGCTGGCAAGATGGACACTTTAATAGCAGCCTGCATCTTCCTGTTAAACTCACTGCCTCAAATCAAAAGCAGCCACAGGCCCAGACCTCATGATTCCTATGTAGAAAAAACCAAGACAGTTATAGCTGGAATAAATTACACATCAGGTTAGCTTTGCAGTGAAATTGAGCCCCAAATGCTTACAAGGAGAAGCTCTGATTGCAAAACTGATTTAAAAGTGTATAAAGTAGATCTGTTGAGACAATTCCTGTCTCCTCTTCCTCTGCTTCAAACCACAGCAGAGTAGATTCAGACTGGATGTTAGGAGCAAGTTCTTTACTGTGAGAATAGTGGAACACTGGAACAGGTTGCCCAGGGAGGTGGCTGAGGCCTCATCTCTGGAGATACTCAAGGAGAGGTTTGACAGGGCTCTGAGCAACCTGATCTAGTGGAGGATATCCCTGCTGAGTGCAGAGGGGGTTGGACTGCATGAGCTTTGGTGGGCCCTTCCAACCCAGATCATTCTATGATTCTATGATTCTAAGATTGAATGAATCAGTGATTGAATGATTCAATGATTGAATGATTCAATGATTCAGTGATTCAAGCAGGAGGGAAAATCTTCCACTGCATTTGCCAAGATTCATTGGTGTTGCTGTTGTTGCAAGTGTGCTGAGTTTTAATACTTTCGTTTAGCATTCAATTGAATAAGGTAGGAAAATGGGTAAAATGGTGCAAAACCCAGAAGCTGCAGCATGGTTGGTGCAGGTGCAAGCTTAGAAGTGAGCATCAAAGCTGGGAAGCAGGGAAGCTAGACATGATCTGTCAGTATCACAGAACTGTCAGGGTTGGAAGGGAGCTCAAGGATCAGCTAGCTCCAACCCCCCTGCCATGGGCAGGGACGCCTCACACTACAGCAGGTTGCTCACAGCCACATCCAGCCTGGCTGCAAACACCTCCAGGCAGGAGGCTTCCACCACCTCCCTGGACAACCTGTGCCAGTCACTCACCACCCTCATGGGGAACAACTTCTTCCTAACATCTAATATAAGTCTTCCCTCCTCTAGCTTGGATCCATTCCCCCTAGTCCCATGCTTAAGGCTACCTTCAGAATCATCCCTGGCCTGAAACATACCACCCATGGCAGGACACAATTGATTTTGCAACAGCAAAAGGAACAACTCCCGTGGTCATTCCAGCCTTGGGATGACTTTCTTCCTCATGCCTTCCCTGCCCTGCACACATATGCAGGTCATTATCAGCACTGGGCATCAAATAGTCTGCTCCAGCAAGTTGTGGTGCATTGGAGTAGGGATTGCACTGCAGAAAATAAAATGTTAATGATGATGATTAAGGTTTTCCTGGGATCCTCTTATGCAGCCTTATTATCACTGCTGCCATCATTCAGCTGCTGAGCTCTCCGTGCAGTGCTAATTGATGCTTCTGCCAACTGGAGTAGGCAGGATATGAAGCTGAAGGCATTTCTTTCAGAGAATGTGAAGCTGAAGTACCCTTCCTTCATCAAATCTTTCTGAAAGAGCTGTGCAAAATCCCCAAATCCCCAAAGGAAAGTTCTTCTAACATAGCAAAAGAGGAAGACGGTTGCATTGCTCAATGAGAACCCTTCTCCTCCCCCCCAACAATGACAAGCAGAAGGGAGTAACCACGCCAATATTTCCTGTGCTGAGGTACCCCAGCTTTTGTGGGGGTGTTGTAAGGTGACTTGTGCAACTTGTGGGTAGTCTGGCTGGCACCTCTTCATGGAGATGCCATTTGATAATGGCCTAACCTGGCTAAGACAGTCTAATGGTAGGTTGCCTTCCCCACCTGCACCCCTCTCTGCATTGCTAACACATCCCTCGTGCTGGCCCTGATGCTCCTTGGAGCCATAGCCAGGGAGCTCAAAGAGCTCAGCCAGCAGAGAAGTAAGCCTGCAAGAAAGCAATGAGGTTTGTATCACAGAATCACAGAATGTTAGGGGCTGGAAGGGACTTCAAAACATCATCCAGTCCAACCCCCCTGCCAGAGCAGGGTCACCCAGAGCAGAGCACACAGGAATGCATCCAGGCAGGTCTTGAGGATCTCCAGAGAGGAAGACTCAGCAACTCCCCTGGGCAGCCTGTTCCAGTGTTCCATCACCCCCACACTGAAAAAAAATTTCCTCCTGTTTCCATGGAACTTCCTATGCCTCAGCTTCCACCAGTGCCCTGGATAGCCTTCTGCACTGGATCATTTATGGCTTGATGTACACCCCTGGGAAAGAGCTTGCAGAAAGCATGGCTGGCAGGCAGGCAGGAGGTGGAGTGGGACTTCCCTTAGCTGTAAGTTTGGCTTAATCAGAAACCTGCAGGTGGAGTCTCCCCAAGACACTGGCTTTGGCAGTGAAGCTGTTTGAAGACATTCCTCCATGCCCAACTGATTGCCCCCACCCTAGAGCTGGACCTCACAGCCTCCTCATGTGGGCCCATGCAGCCATCCTTATGGGATGATTAGGATGGACCTTAGGAAGAAGTTCTTCAGTATGAGGGTGGTGAGACTCTGAAATAGGCTGCCCAGGGAGGTTGTGGATGCCTCCTCCTTGGGAGTGTTCAAGGCCAGGGTGGATGAAGCTTTGAGCAGCTGAGTCTAGTTGAGAGGTTCCCTGCCCATGGTGGGGAGGTTGGAGTAGATGATCTGCAAGGTCCCTTCCAGCCTAAGCCATTCCATGGTGACTGGAGGTAGACATCAACAGGGAGAAGTCTGATAAAAAGGTTCATGTGAATTAGAAGTGGGCTGTGAGGAAAAGAGTTTGTAATGCCTGGACCTGCATTTACTGGGGAGCCTGGAGTAGATGATCTCTGAGGTCCCCTCCAAGCTGAGCCGTTCTAGGATTCTATGACTAGACTCTAAATTGGGCTGTGGCCCAAGACAGACAACTTCTCTTGCAATAGCAGGGTTGTTGAGCTGTGGTGTAAGACCAGGAGTAAGCAGCTAGCTGGAGGTCATGGGGCAGGAATTTCTGAAACCAGCGTGGTTGCTGCCGACAGTCTCTCATGAAATTACAGTTGGAGGGATCTCAGTGGATCACATCCCTTTAACTCATCAATGCCTGCAACTCCTCTGTGCTTATTCATGAAAGGAAATGCTCTGTGTGGCAGCTGCACTAGTGCATTCAGTTTCCTCCACAGAAAATGTTCTGCTGGGAGGGGAACAAATTAACACAATGCTGTTATGGTGTGGCATTCTGGGCTTGTGTGTGACACCTTGAGTCCTGTGTCCAGTTCTGGGCCCCTCAGTTTAGGAAAGATGTTGAGCTGCTGGAAGGTGTCCAGAGAAGGGCAACAAGGCTGGGGAGGGGTCAGGAGCACAGCCCTGTGAGGAGAGGCTGAGGGAGCTGGGGTTGCTTAGCCTGGAGAAGAGGAGGCTCAGGGGAGACCTCATTGCTGTCTACAACTCCCTGAAGGGAGGTGGTAGCCAGGTGGGGGTTGGTCTCTTCTCCCAGGCAAGCAGCACTAGAACAAGAGGACACAGTCTCAAGCTGTGCCAGGGGAAGTTTAGACTTGGTCTTAGAAAGAAGTTCTTCCCAGCAAGAGAGATTGGCCTTTGGAATGTGCTGCCCCGGGAGGTGGTGGAGTCACCATCCCTGGAGGTGTTTTGGAAGAGGCTGGATGAGGCACTTGGTGCCATGGTTTAGTTGATCAGATGGTGTTGGGTGATATGTTGGACTTGATGATCTTGAAGGTCTTTTCCAACCTGGTTAATTCTATTCTATTCTATTCTATTCTATTCTATTCTATTCTATTCTATTCTATTCTATTCTATTCTATTCTATTCTATTCTATTCTATTCTATGCCAGGGTTGCACTTCCTTCAGTCTTGCAGCACAGAGAGGACTGTAGTACAGTTTCTAGAGCTTACTACTGCCACAGAGCTCCTCTGCAGAATGGTGTCTTGGTGATCTTCTTGTTATGGCTTCCTTAGATCCTGTTATAGCCCTTCAAAATCTATTGATTTAATCATGGTTTAGAGATAAACAAAAATCCAGTTTCTTCCATGCTGACAATAAACCATGCTGTCTGTTGGGGGAAAAACATGCCTCCAGAGTGCTTACATCTAGACTTGGGCCAAAGTGCCTGCAGGTGTGGTCTTTACAGGCAATCTCAGTGTTTTGCTGGGAGCTGGTGTGCAGACAAGCCTCCAGAGGAGGTGTGAGGCCAGTGCAACCATCTGACTTGCAGAGCTGGTGTCTGAGGCAAGGACCTGTAAAGAGCCATCCTGGAGAAAGAGACAAGTGAGCTTTTTTGAGCCTCTGCTACTGAGAATATGTCATGGAATATTTTTACTTCAGAAACAGCTTCTGCTTGGAGAGTGTGGCAGAGTTCAAGCTAATTATTCACTGTTTTGAGACAACTCTTTCTCCCACCCTTGGATGTTTGGATTGCCCAGCTCACGGTGAATGCCTTTTCTTACTACAGCCAAGATGAAAGGTGAAATGGATTTTGGCAGATCCCCTCCCACCATATCCAAAGGAGACTAATACCCCTGGTTACAAACCCAGAAATGGTGAACTTCACACACATCTATTTTCTCATTCTGATTACAAGGCAAACATGAGCATGCTGGAAAGCCTTTTCTTTCTGCAATGATTTGTTGTGCATCCATTGCTGTTCGGAGCAGCACGGAAGCCGTTGTAATGTAAAAATGCCAGCCCTCAAGTTGAATTTGTAGTTGCAGTTTTCCTATTCTATAGAAGTTGATGCTGAAGAACTGTAAAACTCTCAAATATCTCTGCTGCAGAAGGGCTGAATTCCATGCAGACCTTCCTAGCTAGGCACATGTGCATGTGTCGTGTATGCCATTTGGCCCCGTCCCTAGAAATAATCAAGGCGAGGCTGGACAGGGCTCTGGGCAACCTGATCTAGTTGGGGAGGTCCCTGCTGACTGCAGAGGGGGTTGGACTGGATGACTTTTGGAGGTGCCTTACAGCCCAGACCATTCTATGACTCTATGATTCTATGACTCCATGACTCTATGATTCTATGATTCTATGATTCTATGTTTCTATGGTTCTATGATTCTATGACTCCATGACTCTATGATTCTATGATTCTATGATTCTATGACTCCATGACTGTATGACTATGACTCTATGATTCTATGTTTCTATGACTCTATGATTCCATGATTCTATGACTCTATGTTTCTATGTTTCTATGATTCTATGACTCTACGACTATGTTTCTGTGTTCCTAAGTTTCTATGATTCTATGACTCTATGTTTCTGTTTCTAAGTTTCTATGATTCTATGACTCTATGTTTCTATGTTTCTATGATCTATGATTCTATGACTCTATGTTTCTATGTTTCTAAGTTTCTATGATTCTATGACTCTATGATTCTGTTTCTATGACTCTATGATTCTATGATTCTATGACTCTATGATTCTATGACTCTATGTTTCTATGATTCTATGATTCTATGACTCTATGTTTCTATGATTCTATGATTCTATGACTCTATGATTCTGTTTCCATGATTCTATGACTCTATGATTCTGTTTCTATGTTTCTATGACTATGATTCTATGATTCTATGATTCTATGACTCTATGTTTCTATGATTCTATGACTCTATGATTCTATGTTACTATGACTATGATTCTATGACTCTATGTTTCTATGATTCTATGATTCTGACTCTATGATTCTATGACTCTATGATTCTGTTTCTATGACTCTATGATTCTATGATTCTATGACTCTATGATTCTATGACTCTATGTTTCTATGATTCTATGATTCTATGACTCTATGATTCTGTTTCCATGATTCTATGACTCTATGATTCTGTTTCTATGTTTCTATTACTATGATTCTATGATTCTATGATTCTATGACTCTATGTTTCTATGATTCTATGACTCTATGATTCTATGTTACTATGACTATGATTCTATGACTCTATGTTTCTATGATTCTATGATTCTGACTCTATGTTTCTATGACTCTATGATCCTGTTTCTATGACTCTATGATTCTATGATTCTATGACTCTATGTTTCTATGATTCTATGTTTCTATGACTCTATGTTTCTATGTTTCTATGATTCTATGACTCTATGATTCTATGTTTCTATGACTCTATGTTTCTATGTTTCTATGATTCTATGACTCTATGATTCTATGTTTCTATGACTATGATTCTATGTTTCTATGATTCTGTGACTCTATGTTTCTATGTTTCTATGATTCTATGATTCTATATGATTCTATGACTCTATGACTATAATTCTATGACTCTCTATGATTCTAGGACTCTGTGACTCTATGATTCTATAATTCTATGATTCTATGACTCTATGACTCTGTGATTCTTTGATTCTTTGATTCTCTGATTCTCTTATATATTGTGTGCTGCATTGTCTAGCATGTTTTGTGTGCCTCAGGATTTTGATTCACTGTGTGATTTCCTGAGCCTGTAACAACCCCCGAAGAAGTGCCATTTTGTGGGCAGCAAGGGATCTGAGTGCAGCTCAACACCTCCAGTGTGCCAGCTAGATCAGTTGCACCACTATCCCTGGCATATTCAGAAGAACTCTTACTCTGCTGTGGAAATTCTCCTGTGTGTAGCTTTGGCAAGCGTTTCCCACGTGCCTTGGAGCGGCAGTCCATCTCTGGGTGTTTACCTTTGCCATCTGGAGGTGTCAGCTTGGGTCTACAAAAGAGCTGTGCAATGGGGTGAGGGAATCTCAGGAATGTTTTGAAAAGGTTTACAAACCAACTTGGAAAGTTCCTTGGGAAACAGCCCTTAGAAACAAAGGGGTCCAGGAGGCCTGGACCTACTTCAAGAAAGAACTCTTGAGGGCACAGGAGCAGCTGTCCCAAGGTGCTGGCAGACGAGCCGGCGAGGGAGACAGCCGCACGGGATGGGCAAGGAGCTTCTAAAGGAATCAGGGGGCAAAAGAGGGCTTACACCTGGGGAAAAAGGGGAGATATCCCAGCAAGAGTTTCAGGATGTTGCTAAGTCATGCAGGAAAAAACTTAGAGAGGCAAAAGCCCATCTGGAACTTTGGCCACTGCTGGGAAGGAGAATGAAAATGTTTCTATAAATATGTTAATGGCAAAGGAAGAGGCAAGGAGAAGCTCCACTCTTTATTGGGTGCAGAGGGGAAGGTAGTAACACAAGATGAGGAGAAGGCAGAGGTACTTAATACCTTCTTTGTCTCAATCTTCAATAGTGGGACAGGTTGTCTTCAGGACAAGTGGCCTCCTGAGCTGGCAGATGGAGTCAGGGAGCAGTATAGTCCCCCTGTCATCCAGGAGGAAGCACTAGGGGACCTGCTGAGACACTTGCATCCTCACAAGTTCATGGGACCACATGGGATCCATCCAAAGGTGCTGAGAGAACTGGCAGATGAGCTGGTCAAGCCGCTCTCCATCATTTTCCACCAGTCCTGGCTCACTGGAGAGGTCCCAGATGATTGGAAACTGGCCAGTGTGATCCCCATCCACAAGAAGGGCCAGAAGGAGGAACCTGGAAACTCCAGGCCTGGCAGCCTGACCTCAGTGCCAGGGAAAGTGATGGAACAGGTCATCTTGGGGGCAATCACACAGCACACCTGCAGGATGGCCAAGGGCTCAGGCCCAGCCATCATGGATTTAGGAGGGGCAGGTCCTGCCTCTCCAACCTGATCTCCTTCTGTGCCCAGGTGACTGCCTGGTGGATGTGGGGCAGGCTGTGGATGTAGTCTGCCTGGACCTCAGCAAGGCCTTTGACACCATCCCCCACAGCAAACTCCTGGCCAAGCTGTCAGCCCCTGGCTTGGACAGCAGCTCTCTGAGCTGGGTTAGGAACTGGCTGGAGGCTGAGCCCAGAGAGTGGTGGTGAATGGTGCCACAGCCAGCTGGCAGCCAGGCACCAGTGGTGTCCCCCAGGGATCAGTGCTGGGCCCCAGCCTGTTCAATATCTTTACTGATGATCTGGATGAGGGCATTGAGTCTATCAGCAGTGAATTTGCAGATGACACCAAGCTGGGGGCAGGAGTTGATCTGTTAGAGGATAGGAGAGCTCTGCAGAGGGACCTTGACAGGCTGGGCAGATGGGCAGAGTCCAACAGGATGGCATTCAACAAGTCCAAGTGCCAGGTGCTGCACTTTGGCCACAGCAACCCCATGCAGAGCTACAGGCTGGGGTCAGAGTGGCTGAGAGCTGCCAGGCAGAGAGGGACCTGGGGGTAGTGGTTGACAGCAGCTGAACATGAGCCTGCAGTGTGTCCAGGTGGCCAAGAAGGCCAATGGCATCCTGGCCTGTACCAGGAACAGTGTGGCCAGCAGGAGCAGGGAAGTCATTGTGCCCTGTGCTCAGCACTGGTTAGGCCACACCTTGAGTCCTGTGTCCAGTTCTGGGCTCCTCAGTTTAGGAAGGAGTTTGACTTGCTGGAAGGCGTCCAGAGAAGGGCAACAAGGCTGGGGAGGGGTCTGGAGCACAGCCCTGGGAGGAGAGGCTGAGGGAGCTGGGGTTGCTTAGCATGGAGAAGAGGAGGCTCAGGGGAGACCTTCTTGCTCTCTACAACTCCCTGAAGGGAGGTTGTTGGTGGGGGTTGGTCTCTTCTCCCAGCACCAGAACAAGAGGACACAGTCTCAAGCTGCACCAGGGGAAGTTCAGGCTGGATATTAGGAAGAAATTCTTCACAGAGAGATTGGCCACAGGAATGTGCTGCCCAGGGAGGTGGTGGAGTTGCCATCCTTGGAGATGGTCAAGAAAAGCCGGGATGAGGCTCTTAGTGCCACGTTTTGGTTGATTGGATAGGGCTGGGTAATATGTTGGACTGGATGATCTTGGATGATCCAGCCTGGCTGATTCTATGATTCTATGAAGTCAATGCACCCATAAACAGCACAGAAAAACCCAACTTTTATTCAGTGTCATACTTTCTTGGCAAATCACTCTGCCAGCTGAAATGTTGTGGGGGTTTTTAAATGCTATTGCTACACATAACCCAGAAAGAATTGTAAGCAAGTTCATAGAGTCACTGAATGGCTCAGGGTGGAAGCGACATCAGAGATCATCTGCTCCAACCTCCCTGCCATGGGCAGCAACACCTCTCAACATTGGTTGCCTGAGCCCTCATCCAGCCTGGCCTTAAACACCCGCAGGGAGGAGGCAGCCACAACCTTCCTGGGTAGCCTGTCCCAGAGTCTCACCACCTTCATACTGAAGAACTTCTTCCTTCTAACCCTGCTCTCCCTCAGTTTCAATCCATTCCCCCTTGTCCTGTCTCTAGACACCCTCAGGAAAAGTCTCTCTGCAGCCTTCCTGCAGGATTCCTTCAGGTACTGGAAGGCAGCTCTAAGGTCCCCCCCAGAGTCTTCTCTTCTCCAGGATGAACAACCCCCAGTCCCTCAGCCTGTCCTGATAGCAGAGGTCCTCCAGCCCTTAGGTCATCTTTGTGGCCTCCTCTGGACTCACTCCAACAGCTCTGTGTCCTTATGCTGGGAGCCCCAGAACTGGACACGGTATTCAAGGTGGGGTCTCACAAGTTCTTTAGGTTCTATACACTGTCAGGTTTAGCTTGTTCATTTTATGCACGTGATCATATGTCCAGTGTGATCAGGCTCACAGTTCTTCCAGTACTCCTTACAATGAGACAGATCTCCTGACTTTTGTGGATTTTCCACACAGCAGCTTGTGTGGAAACTGTTTGAACCCAGGCCAACCTCCATGTAAAGCATAAGAAGCTCCTGGGTTCCTCGGACAGGCAGATGCAAGAGTGCTGCGTTATTCTTATGGCTGTCATCATTGCTGTTCATACTTGCCACGGCCTGAATGCAGGATCTGTGTTTCCTTGTACTCAGCTACAGCCCAGATAAGCATCAGAAGAGATTAAACATAACCATGCAAAGGATGTAACCTCTTGTTACGCTGCAGTAGGCTTGTTTTGCCACCAGCTACTGCAGGATAACCGCTGCCATCAAACTCAGATCTTGGCAGGTAAAAAGGCTTCCAGATGAACTTCATCATTTCCATAACGTGGAGCATTTGAAGCTCCAGCCACGTGAAACAGCACTGGACGCAACCAAACAGAGCTAAACCCCAGACCAATTAAACCCCAATCCCTAGTAACGTGCTGATGTGCTCCGCAGTCCCTTACGCTGCTGCCGGAGATCGGCGAGGGCCAGGTCCAGCGCCGGGGACCGACGCACGTTCCTCTCTGTCGATGTCACTAGGAGAGGAGCTGCCATCTGCCCTTAGCAATTCTCTCCCTCCTCTCTGCTCTTTGTAAGATGAGCCCAGCTTCGGTGTCAGGCTAAGATTTACGGCCAGCGACCTGCTTCCAGTTGTTTTCTGGTTGCCAGGAGTTTGTTTGGCTTTCCCTTTCCTCTCTGCCGTTGGCTGGTGCCACCCTGGGACTGGGGCTTGTCAGAGCTGTTTTATACATCGCTAGCTCGGCGGCGCGGGGGACCATTATTTTCCCATAGAACAGCAATTCTTTCTGCACGTAAATCTTGGCCCTGGAGACAGAGGCTTTTGCAAATTTCCTTGAAAGCCGGGCGCTGAGGGGTTCGTTTCTCACTGCCTCGCGCCTCTCGCCATCCTTTACGCTCCTGCGCCTTCCAGGCTCCGGCGCCGGCTGCTTTGTGATCTCAGTGCCCTTCTCCAGGAGTCTTATTTACTGGTTTTAATGCAATTGCGAGTTCATTTCCTTTGAGGATCAAAGCTCGGTTTCGTGGTTTAGCCCTGAAAAGGAATGACACCGGAGCCCTCGCTTCATTACCGAGAGGAACTAGGGCAGAGGCCAGCTGGGCGGCAGCCAGCGCCTGACTCCGGCATCCGTAGGCTGGGAAGATCCAAGGTGAAACATAACCAAACACGCTGGAAAACCAGAGGCTGTAAATAGACTAAAACAAATAAACACAGCCAGAAAAAAATGAGGCCTGCAAGAGCTGCTCTCTTTCCACAAGCTCTTCCTATTTGGTTTGGTTTGGCTTTTTTTTCACGGAGACATCGTTTCATTTGTACGCTGCTGCAGGTTCTAGCTCTCAGCACTGCGCTTTCCACAGCCCACCACGTGCTCAGTTCTGTGCCTTCTTCCTTCTTGTGACGTGCTTTGTGGAAAGACTCTGCTCCCTTGATGTTAGGGTTGGGGAGTTTGGCTGGTAGGATCACAACACAGGAATTCTCCGAGGGGATTTGGGGTGCCACAGTGGGCAGCAGTTGCCATTCGTGCACCAGTGGGCTCGTTTTCAGAGCCTGGGAGCTGCTCTGTCACTGACACCTGTGACAGTCTGTGGTGGTTTTAGGCTATGCCTCTAAAAGTTTTCACAGATCTTGAACAGAAAAGTAGTAAAATGTAAATAAATCACTGTTGGGTGTCAGAGGGAAAACAAAGATAACTCTAAATAATCCCATTGGAGAGACATCTACCCTAAGATCTTGTTCCCAAAACAACTCTCCTCTCCTCTCCTCTCCTCTCCTCTCCTCTCCTCTCCTCTCCTCTCCTCTCCTCTCCTCTCCTCTCCTCTCCTCTCCTCTCCTCTCCTCTCCTCTCCTCTCCTCTCCTCTCCTCTCCTCTCCTCTCCTCTCCTCTCCTCTCCTCTCCTCTCCTCTCCTCTCCTCTCCTCTCCTCTCCTCTCCTCTCCTCTCCTCTCCTCTCCTCTCCTCTCCTCTCCTCTCCTCTCCTCTCCTCTCCTCTCCTCTCCTCTCCTCTCCTCTCCTCTCCTCTCCTCTCCCAACCTCTCCTCTCCCAACCTCTCCTCTCCCCTCCCCACCTCTCCAAACCTCTCCTCTCTTCTTTGCTCTGGAGAGACACTGACTTGCTTCTGCTTGACCGTGGCTGCATTGTTGTGGTTTTAATCTCTGCTCCTTTCTCCCTTCCTTTGTACAGAGGGGTCAGGGGCAGTCAGGGAAGCAGAAGCTGGTAGGTTCTTGTGCTGTGAATTGTAAACACCTGTCAATATTGTAGATGCTGGATATTCTGTACATCTTCATTGCATTCCATTGCAGAGTGTAGTTTTGCCTGTAAATACAGCTTCCATTTGCTTCCAGCTGAGTTGGGCTGGCAAAGTTAATGTGTGTGTGTGTGGGGGGGAATTTCAACCCACCACCCAGCCCAGAGCATTCAGCCCTGCCCCTGTACTTCTCCCACAGGAGGGTCTGATTTGCAGCCGTCCCTCCACACCTCAAACTCTGCAGCACTTAGGCAGGCACACACAGAGCTAACATTCAGTAGCACAGAGCTCTACTAACCAAGCTGCCAGCCTGACTCAAAGCATTTTCCATTCCATTTTTATCTTTATGTCCTCTGACTTGTCCACTGGCTCATTTCCCTTTTTCCTGACGAGCTCTGCCCATTTCACAGAATCACAGAATCACCAAGGCTGGAAGAGACCTCAAAGATCATCAAGTCCAACCTGGCACCACAGACCTCATGACTGAACCATGGCACCAAGTGCCACATCCAATCCCCTCTTGAACACCCCCAGGGATGGGGACTCCACCACCTCCCTGGGCAGCACATTCCAATGGTGAACAACTCTCTGTGTGAAGAACTTTCTCCTCACCTCCAGCCTAAACCTCTCCTGGCACAGCTTGACACTGTGTCCTCTTGTTCTGGGGCTGGTTGCCTGGGAGAAGAGACCAACCCCTTCCTGGCTACCACCTCCCTTCAGGGAGTTGTAGAGAGCATTAAGGTCTCCCCTGAGCCTCCTCTTCTCCAGGCTAAGCAACCCCAGCTCCCTCAGCCTCTCCATCTGAAGCAGTCTGGAAGGACCTCAGTGATTCCTTTGCCTTCCATTATTTACAGTTTTATTTTTAATTGAAACATGATTTTTATTTACCTATTTTTCAATCTGCCTGCACTGCAGCAGCATCAATCGAGCACTGTGTGTGTCCCACCCAGATAATGGAGAGTGGTTCTCCCTGTTATTAAGCCATGCTCCTGCTGAAGTTCCAATAGTGTTTGCTTAATTTAACCACTGCACAAATCACCTCTCAGGGGAGGCTGCAGACTTATTGAAGCCTATCTCCACTGTGCCTAATTCTCTCCTGTCGTGGTTTCTTGTTAGCCATTGATACTGGTGCAAGGTGTCCATCAAATATTAGAGGAAGTTCAAGAGAGACAGAGACCTGCTGGAGGGAATCCAAGGGAGAGCCACGAGGATGACTAGGGGACTTGAGCATCTCCCCTGTGAAGAGAGACTGAGGGCCCTGGGGCTGTTTAGTCTGGAGTGGAGAAGGCTGAGAGGGATCTGATCAATGTCTATCAATATGTGAGGGGTGGGTGTCAAGTGGAGAGGGCCAAGCTCTTTTGGGTGGTGGACAGCAATAAGCCAAGGAACAACAAGTACAAGCTTGGAAGTAGAAGATTTCAGCTCAACATGAGGAGAAACTTCTTACACTGTGAGGGTGGCAGAGCCCTGGAGCAGGCTGCCCAGAGAGGTTGTGGAGTCTCCTTCTCTGGACACATTTCAAACCCACCTGGATGCATTCCTCTGTGCATTACCCTAGGAGATCCTGCTCTGGCAGGGAGGTTGGATCAGATGATCTCTGGAAGTCCCTTCCAACCTCTCATGTCCTGTGATACTGTGATACCATTCTACCTTCATCCACAAAAACCTGCAGTCACCCCAAACCCATGCCAGCAATACTGTACTTCTGGCCAAAAGTGTCTTCTGGTGTTTTAACTCTTGCAGGGGTCACTGAGATGCCTGTAGTGTAGAACTATGCTGGCAACCCTTCCAAGTGCACACCAGCCCTGAAAGGATAGAGAAGTCACAAGAGAGAATCAAAATTCATACTGGTGGAGACCAAGATCACAGCATCACAGAATGGTAGAGGTTGGGAGGGGCCTCTGGAGATCACTGAGTCCAACCCCCCTGCCTAGGCAAGATCACCTAAGGCAGGTCACACAGGAACACATCCAGATGGGTTTTGAAAGACCCCAGAGAAGGAGACTCCACAACCTCCCTGGGCAGCCTGCTCCAGGGCTCCAGCACCCTCACCATGAAGAGGTTTCTCCTCATGGTGAGGTGGAACTCCCTGTGTTCCAGTTTGTGTCTATTGACCCTTGTCCTATCACAGGACACCTGTGAAAAGAGACTGGCCTCTTCCTCTTGACACCCACCCCTCAGATATTTGTAAACATTAATGCGTTCTCATCTTTCTTCTCCAGGCTGAACAGCCCCAGATGTCTCAGCCTTTCCCCACCAGACAGAGGTTCCAGTCCCTTCAACATCCTTGCAACCCTAGTCTGATAGTGACTGATGGCTCAGCGCTTCACCATCAGGCTAATGCATGGTAAGACCTAGAGCAACATTTCCACAAGCACTTCAGACGAGTTTAGGCTTTTAAGTCTCCATAAGGGTGGTCTTAGGCTGAGGTTTTGAAGGGGGCAGCTAGTCCTTCAGTGAAATTCTTTAAGGAGGAACACATCTCATAGCCATTGGGTTCCTGCTGTGATTTTTTGTGATAGTGACAGGTCTCAGACCACAGCTCCACTAAGGGAAAGGCTGCAAGAAAGGAGCCAGAGCCAAAGTGAAAACCAGAATCATTCACAATTATCATCTAGGAAGAGATGCAGCACATCAGAATGGTAGAAATGTTTTGAAAGCCAACTGCACACTGCAGCCATTTATACTTACTAGTGGCTTGTAACTATTGCCCTGTGGATCACAGAATCACTAAATATATTTGGTTGGAAGAGACCTTCAAAACCATCCAGTTCAACCTTCAACCCAGCGCTGAAGGGTCAACCATGTCCCTAAGCACCAGGTCTACCTCCAGGGATGGTGACTCCAGCACTGCCCTGGGCAGACCATTCCAATGGCTGAGAATCCTTTCAGTGAAGAAGTATTTCCTGATATCCAGCCCAAACCTCCCCTGGTGCAGCTTGGAACCATTTCCTCTGCTCCTGTCTCTTTGCCACCAAGGAGCAGAGGCTGCCCCCTCCTTGTTCCAACCTCCTTTCATGGAGCTGTAGAGAGCCAGGGGGTCTCCCCTCAGCTTCCTCTGCTCCAGCCTGAACACCCCCAGCTCCCTCAGCCCCTCCTCAGAGCCCAGCTGCTCCAGACCCTTCTCCAGCCTCCTTGTCCTTCTCTGGGCACTCTCCAGCCCCTCAATGTCTTTCCTGGGGTGAGGAGCCCAGAACTGAACACAACACTCCAGGTGTGGCCTCCCCAGTGCTGAGCACAGGGGGATGGTCACCTACTGTCCCTGCTGCCCACCCTGTTTCTGATCCAAGCCAGGATGCCTTTGGCTTTCTTGAGCACTTGGGCACTGCTGGCTCACGTTCAGTGACTGTCAACCAACACTCCCAGGTCCATCTCCAAGCTGCAGCTTTCCAACCACACTTCCCCAGGCCTGTAGCTCCCCATGAGGTTGTTGTGACCCAGGTGCAGGATCTGGCCCTTGGGCTTGTTGAAGCTCATACAGTTAGCCTTGGCCCATGAGTCTAACCTGTCCAGATCCTGCTGTAAAACTTCCCTACCCTCCAGCAGATCAACACAGCCACCCAGCTTGAGTGTCACCTGCAGACTTCCTGAGGGTGCACTCAACCCCCTCATCCAGGTCAGTGATAAAGACATGAAAGAGGACAGGCTGCAGTACTGACCCCAGGGGGGACACCACTAGTGGCTGGGAGGTCAGCCAGATTCGACTCCATTCACCACCACTCTTTTAGCCCAGCCACCAGCCAGTTTGTTGGGTTTGGGTTTGGGTTTGTTTGTGTGTGTGTGTAAAATACATGCTTTTATGCAAAGTATCCTTCTGTGTAAAAGGCTAGCAAATAATTAACATAAACCCAGTTAGTTGTTACTTTGGCCTGGAGCCAAAGGCTGTTAGAGCTGATTTACCATCAAGGCTTCTCTGCACTTGCACTGCTGTGGTGCCAGAGCAGCTTCAGCTGCATGAGGCACTGCAGCAGCTCTGGTTGGAGCAGGCAGGGGCATTTTCACTGCCACGTGGCCTCATCGGGTTGTGCAGCCATGTGTGCGCTCATCTTCTGCTTTACAGCTTTGCCTTCCAAATGCCTTTAATATGCATGCCAACAGCCGGCATATAAAACCCATTTCCAGAGAGTGATTTGGAGGGAGAGGAGAGACAGGTTTCAAGCCTTGTTATTATGCTGCTGTGATGGGCTTTTAAAGGGAAACATTTTTCCTAGCATGTTATGAATATCTCATCGTGCCCTGACAATCACAGCCCGGGAGGCCGTCGCGGCCGCACACGAGAGCGGCAGCGCGGCCGTACGAGGAGATCTCTCACGCTCCTTTGTTTTCCTGGTGGGAGAGCTGCAAGGAGGAGAATCTGCTGATGTCTAGACAGTTCCTTGTCCCTTTTATTTATTTATTTCTAAAATGAACCAAAATTGCATGTTGTTCACCTTAGAAGGCGAGGCTTTGTTTACAGCTCTCTGTGCTGTGAAGCGTATGGAAACACAGGCGGCCCCTGCCTGGGAAGGCTGCTTTCTCACTGAGCTACTCCAAGGCTGCAACTGATAGGACAAGGAATGGTTTGCAGCCGAGGGAGAGGGGGTTTAGACTGATCTTAGGAGGAAGTTCTTCAGTAGGAGGGTGGTGAGACTCTGGAACAGGCTGCCCAGGAAGGTTGTGGCTGCCTCCTCCCTGGGAGTGTTCAAGGCCAGGCTGGATGAAGCCTTGAGCAGCTGAGTCTAGTTGAGAGGTGTCCCTGCCCAAGGCAGGGAGGTTGGAGTAGATGATCTCTGAGGTCTCTTCCAGCCTAAGCCATTCTAAGGTCCTTTCCAGTCTAAGCCATTCTACATGTCTATAATCACAAGGGGGGACCCAGATTCAGGTTTGGGTGACTAACCCAGCACATGCACACATCTCAGGAGGCTCAGCCATTTGAAAACAGAAGCCTGAATTCCTAGAAGTCATCAAGGAGTTAAACAATAACCCCTATCAGGTAGCCTGTTTATGACCATATGGCTGTTTCCACTGCTGTGCTCCATAAAGTCCTGCCAGCACTTTCATTTTAAACACTGGGGGTTTTGTCATGAGTTTATATAACACAGCTGTAAATATTTTGTTAGGCTGAAAGTTGGCACTCAAAGTCACAAGAGAGAAACTAGGGGGGAAAAAAAACCAACCCCAAAACACCCCCCCCCTGGCTACACTCCTTTTGAATGACATACAAATGAAATTGCTGGGAGTGTTGCATGGGATAGGGTTTGGGCAACTTTAGAAAAGCTCTGGGTTACTAAGTGGAGAGCATAGAAAACCGTCTCAGCAGAAGTCCTCCACAAGGCCCAGGAATAGGCCAGGGACTGAGTCTGTGTGTTGAAGGGCTCAGTAAACAAAATACCAATAGAGTAATGCTGAGGGAACATAATTAGTCACCACATTCCTGACTTCTATCCTCTGGCATTTCCACTGTAAACATGGATCCTCTCCATCGAGCATGGAGAGAGCTGCGGACGCAACCACGTGTCCTTGCATGAGTAACACAGATCAAGGGTCTGACCACTGAGGGTTGAGGTCATACAAGACAGCTAAGCCATCTAACAGAAAGCTAGGCTCTCTTTTTTCCCAGCCAGCCTAGTTTGTTGCCACCTTAGTGAGCTCAGTCACTCTGATGAAGCCTCTGAATAGGTAATAAATAGGATTTGTGGGGATAGGATGGGGGGCAATGGTTTGAAGCTGGAGCAGGGCAGAGTTATGTTGGCCACCAGGAGGAAGTTCTGCACAGTGAGAGTGGTGAAACACTGGAACAGGCTGCCCAGGGATGTGGTTGAGGCTCCATCCCTGCAGTCATTCAAGGTCAGACTGGATGTGGCCCTGTGCAGCCTGCTCTAGTTGGAGGTTTCGCTGCTCAGTGCAGGGGGGTTGGACAAGATGCCCTTTGAGGCTCCCTTCCAACCCAATGCAATCTGTGAATGTGGGGCCAGTGCAAGTGAAATACCTGGAGCAAAGACCTTCTTCTCCACACTTTACCAGCTGCCCAGAAAAAGTCCCCTGATGGCTCTCCTAAAAGTCATCTTGGACTGACCCATCTGGGCAGGTCAATACATCCACTGATACAAAACCCACACCACTTACATTAAACCAGGATGGAGAAGAACTCCCTAAAACCACCGGAAGGAGGTCCAGCACTGGGGGATTAACAATGGGCACGTCAGGCAGGTAGCTCATGGGTATGGCAGGATTACTACTCACTCACTTTTGGCTTGTTTTGGATCTAGGTGCCTAATATCCAGTGTAAATATTGACATTTCAGCCAGGAACTCCTTAGACGTGCTGATAACCTGCTCCAACCTGCACCAGTTTGGCTCTTTGAAAGGAGCTTTCAGCAGCCCTAGGAGAACAAAAAATCAGAGAAACCATTTGATGTCTCTGTGAGGAAGGTCTGTTTCTCAGTCCCTACATCTGAAAAATCCTCATCATTACACCTAACCTCACAGAACAGCTGTGAAACTTAATTAGTGGTTTTGGGCTCCCCAGTTCAAGAAGGACAGGGATCTACTTGAGAGTCCAAGGAAGGGCTACAAGGATGCTGAAAGGACTGGAGCACTGCCTGATGAGGAGAGACTGAGAGACCTGGAGCTGTTTAGTCTGGAGAGGAGAAGGCTGAGAGGGGATTTAATCAATGTCTATCAATGTCTGAGGGCTGGGGGTCAAGAGGGAGGGCACAAGCTCTGCTCAGTTGCACCCTGGGATAGGACAAGGGGATAGAAACTCCAGCACAGAAGGTTCCAGCTCAACATGAGGAGGAACTTCTTCACTGTGAGGGTCACAGAGCCCTGGAACAGGCTGCCCAGAGAGGTTGTGGAGTCTCCTTCTCTGGAGCCTTTCAAGCCCTGTCTGGATGTGTTCCTGTGTGACCTGTGCTGGATTCTCTGGTCCTGCTGTGGCAGGGTGCTTGGACTTGATGATCTCTGGAGGTCCCTTCCAACCCCTAACATCCTGTGAGCCTGTGATCCAGTATGCAAAGCCTGTTGGGGTGTACACAGTGGAGCCTTTTGCCCTGGCAAGGGAAATGTCAAGGTGGCCCAGCAGCTGTGGTGAGTCAGTGATGTTACCTAACGCCCAGCAGAGCTGTGCTGCGTGGCACAGTGGCTACACACACACTGCCACTGCCTTATCTCCTGTTTACCAGGCAGAGGGAACTGGTTCAGCTAAAATAAGAACAGGAACAAACCTGTGTCCAATCACACCTCAACCTCAACCTCCACTTGTGCTCTGGCACTCCCTGTCCTGGGTGAAATGAGCTCCCAGAGGATTTTATTGGGTTGGGTTTGCTTCATTGTTTTGTTTTGGTTTGGGTTGGGTTTTAATTTCTTTCTTTTCTTTTCCCTGAAATGTTAATTATTGAATGGAACAAAATGAGGGAGGATGAAAATAACCCAGAGAAACATAGGTGTGTGACAGTGTTACAACCAAAGTTTCCATGCAGAATTACAGCAGTAAATGTCAGGGACCAGAATACAGAACAGAATTAACCAGGCTGGAAATCATCCAGTCCAACCTCTCAACCAACACCATCTGATCAACTAAACCATGGCACCAAGTGCCTCATCCAGGCTCTTCTTAAGCACCTCCAGTGATGGTGACTCCACCACCTCCCTGGGCAGCACATTCCAGTGGCCAATCTCTCTTTCTATGAAGAACTTCTTCCTAACTTCCAGCCTGAACCTCCCCTGGCACAGCTTGAGACTGTGTCCTCTTGTTCTGGTGCTGGGTGCCTGGGTCCTTTCTTACATCAGGCTGTGTGGAGATGGTGATTCCCTCCAGAGTCCCCTTTGGGAAACACTGGCTGAGGGCATTATTTACAAGAGAAATGAAGGATGTCAGCAGACAGAGGTGGACTTCATAATATTCCCTTTTCATTTTCACCTTTCCAATCCACCAAGTGTCGTGGCTGTGTTCAGTGGACTCATAAAACCATCTGGCTCTGGTTCTGCTCCTCTCTGAAGCCAAGTCTGGCTGTACAGAAAGAAGAATGAGGCCAAATGTTCCAAGCATAGCAGCAGGGTTCAGCAGATGTTGGTTCTCCCCTCACCCTGCAGCATGTCACTTAGGCTCACACGTGGTATGAGTGCAAGAGCACCTTGTCACCTCTGGAGGATGCTCCAGGTTCCTTAGTGCCAGGTAAGTGGGCAGTCATCAAAGAGAGATGCTTATGAAGGGCACAACTCCAGACATGCCTGTGCTGAGGGCTTCATGTGTTGCTTTGACCACTGAAGATTCACAGGTTGCACTGGGTTGAAAGGGATCCCCAAAGGTCACTTGTTCAACATCAGCAGGGACACCCCCAACTAGAGCAGGCTGTACAGGGCCACATCCAGTCTGACTTTGAATGTCTCCAGGGACAG
Source organism: Dryobates pubescens (assembly GCF_014839835.1). Taxonomy (NCBI): domain Eukaryota; kingdom Metazoa; phylum Chordata; class Aves; order Piciformes; family Picidae; genus Dryobates; species Dryobates pubescens. Next base: position 27,368,234 of record NC_071625.1, on the reverse strand, counting down.
GGCCTCAACCACATCCCTGGGCAGCCTGTTCCAGTATTTCACCACTCTCATTGTGCAGAACTTCCTCCTGATGGCCAACCTAACTCTGCCCTGCTCCAGTTTCAAACCATTGCCCCTCATAGCCTCTTCCTAGCTTGCACTAGAGGTGACACACCATCCCTTCTCTGATTTGTTCTCTTTTCTTTCCCTTTCCCATGCACATCCACCCTTTGGTCTGTAATCACTCCTGAGAAAGCTCTTTGACAGAGTGATGCCTTCCACTCATGGTGCTCTGCAGCCACACTCCCCCTTCAGCCATGCCATTGCCACTGCTGCAGTGACAACCACCCAGCTGGAGCAGGAATATGATCCATGGTTTAAGTAATCCTTTAGAACTGGGATGAGAAGGGGAGAGAGGGAGGTAGAGGCATGGTTATTTTTAACCTGCATTGATTCCCTCACCCACTTCACCCTCTGACCTCACAGACACTTGCACTGGTGGAGCAGGCAGCAGCACTATGCTGATGGCTGGAGAGTGTGTGCTGCTGAACCTCCCTTGCCAGCAAGGCAAGGGTGGCACAAGCATCTGCTCTGCCCTGCCTGGCCCATGGCATGCCAGCCAGTGCCCTCTGCTGCTAGCATCTCACCTAAAAGGGAGGAGGCCCAGCCTCTCTCTGCTCCTTGGTGGCAAGAGACAGGCCCAGAAGAAATGATTCCAAGCTGCACCAGAGGAGGTTTAGGCTGGATGTTAGGAAATATTTCTTCACTGAAAGGTCTCTCAAACATTGGAATGGTCTGCCCAGGGCAGTGCTGGAGTCACCATCCCTGGGGGTGTTCAAGCAGTGTGCAGACCTGGAGCTTAGGGTGCATGGTTTAGTGCTGACCCTGCAGCACTGAGATGAGGGTTAGACTGAATGAGCTTGGAGGGTTCTTCCAACCAAATATATGGTGTGATTCTATGACTGTGGATTGTCTGACTCTCTGGTTCTGTGATTCTGTGACTGTGGATTGTGTGACTCTCTGATTGTGTGACTGTGGATTGTGTGAGCCTCTCTCCATCATTTCCCACCAGTCCTGGCTCACTGGAGAGGTCCCAGAAAACTGGAAGCTGCCAACTTGATGCCCATCCACAAGGGCTGGATGGAGGAACCTGCAAACTCAAGGCTTGTCAGCCTGACCTCAGTGTCAGGCAAGGTTATGGAGCAGATCATCTTGGGGGCAATCACTGCATACCTGTAGGATGGCCAAAGGATCAGGCCCAGCCAGCATGGATTTAGAACAGAATAGAATAGAATTAACCAGGTTGGAAGAGACCTTCAAGAGCATCAAGTCCAACCTATCACCCAACACCATCTGATCAACTAAACCATGGCACCAAATGCCTCATCCAGGCTCCTCTTAAACACTTCCAATGATGGTGACTCCACCACCTCCCTGGGCAGCACATTCCAATGGCAAATCTCTCTTGCTGGGAAGAATTCCTTCCTAATATCCAGCCTAAACTTCTCCTGGCACAGCTTGAGACTGTGTCCTCTTGTTCTGGTGCTGGTTGCCTGGGAGAAGAAAGGGAAGGGAAGGTCCTGCCTGACCAACCTGATCTCCTTCTATGCCCAGGTGACTGCCTGGTGGATGTGGGGCAGGCTGTGGATGGAGTCTGCCTGGACTCCAGCAAGGCCTTTGACACCATCCCCCACAGCAAACTGCTGGCCAAGCTGTCAGCCCCTGGCTTGGACAGCAGCACTCTGAGCTGGGTTAGGAACTGGCTGGAGGCTGAGCCCAGAGAGTGGTGGTGAATGGTGCCACAGCCAGCTGGCAGCCAGGCACCAGTGGTGTCCCCCAGGGATCAGTGCTGGGCCCCATGCTCTTTAACATCTTCACTGATGATCTGGATGAGGGCATTGAGTCCATCAGCAGCAGATTTGCAGCTGACACCAAGCTGGGGGCAGGAGTTGATCTGTTAGAGGGTAGGAGAGCTCTGCAGAGGGACCTCGACAGGCTGGGCAGATGGGCAGAGTCCCAGGGCAGGAGATTGAACACATCCAAGTGCCGGGTTCTGCACATTGGCCACAACAACCCCATGCAGAGCTACAGGCTGGGGTCAGAGTGGCTGAGAGCAGCCAGGCAGAGAGGGACCTGGGGGTAGTAGTTGACAGCAGTTGAACATGAGCCAGCAGTGTGCCCAGGCAGCTAAGAGGGCCAATGGCATCCTGGCCTGCATCAGGAACAGTGTGGCCAGCAGGAGCAGGGAAGTCATTGTGCCCTGTGCTCAGCACTGGTTAGGCCACACCTTGAGTCCTGTGTCCAGTTCTGGGACCCTCAGTTTAAGAAGGACATTGAGACACTTGAAGGTGTCCAGAGAAGGGCAACAAAGCTGGGGAGGGGTCTGGCGCACAGCCCTGTGAGGAGAGGCTGAGGGAGCTGGGGTTGCTTAGCCTGGAGAAGAGGAGACTCAGGGGAGACCTCATTGCTCTCTACAACTACCTGAAGGGAGGTTGTAGCCAGGAAGGGGTTGGTCTCTTCTCTCAAGCAAGCAGCACCAGAACAAGAGGACACAGTCTCAAGCTGTGCCAGGGGAGGTTTAGGCTGGAGGTGAGGAGAAAGTTCTTCACTGAGAGAGTTGTTAGCCATTGGAATGTGCTGCCCAGGGAGGTGGTGGAGTCCCCATCCCTGGGGGTGTTCAAGAGGGGATTGGATGTGGCACTTGGAGCCATGGTTTAGTTAGTCATGGGGTGCTGGGTGGCAGGTTGGACTTGATGACCTCTGAGGTCTTTCCCAACCTTACTGATTCTGTGATTCTGTGGCTGTGTATTGTGTGATTGTGAGTTCAAGGCAGCCAGAAGCTGGAGGTGAAAGCTTTTACTGCCACAGCAAACCAGGGGTGTATGAGCTGTATGTGACATTGGTTTAGCTGAGCTGTGTTGGCCTGTTACTCGGATGAGGATCTGCTTGGCTCTGCTGACTGCTCTTGTGACATTTTCCTGAGTTTCATGGTGTCAGGTGATGTTGGTAGGGGCCAGCTGCTGGAGTCTCAGCTTGCTTTCTTCCCTTTTGAAAGTAAGTTTGTGGCAGGCGAGCGAGGGAAGCCTGACATCCCAGCACAGAGGCTGGAGCATCTGAAGGCACATAAACCAACTCCAAATGGACACATTTGGTAAAAGTCTCATTTTTCTGGAGGTTTGATTCATGACAGGCTGAACCCTCAGGCCTGGCAGTGTTCATGCAACATAAAAGAGCTATAAACATTAAGGAAGTAAAAATGCACAAAGCTCCTCCATCACCAGCCAGCTGCAGCCAGGCTATGCCTCATTGGGATTTATTGCAGCATCCTCCAGCAGAGCAAGTGGTGAAGTGCTGCTATTACTTCTGATTGCAGATGGGCTGGGTAAGAGCAGCAGTGCTACCCACACCCCTGTTGCAGAGTGGGCTGCACAGTACCACTCCTACTCCATTAACCAGCACTTCACTCTTCAGCTTTAAAAACAGTGCTCTCAGGAAGAGGAGCAAACACATTCTACTCTGACACCTGGAAGGAAACATGGGAAGGAAGTCACAGTGTCACAGTATCACCAAGGCTGGAAGAGACCTCAAAGATCATCAAGTCCAACCTGTCACCACAGACCTCATGACTAAACCATGGCACCAAATGCCACATCCAATCCCCTCTTGAACCCCTCCAGAGATGGTGACTCCACCACCTCCCTGGGCAGCCCATCACTGTAACTGGCACAGCTAATAATGAGTTATGATGTTACCCTCCTGGAAGCCAGGGGGGAATTGCCCAGCACATTAGACTGGAATTAGCCTGATTTCTCAAACAGCTGAGAGTAAAAAGCAAACCCAAAGCAGGTGAGCTTTTGGTCCCCATGGAGCTCCTCTGTGCCATTTCTGGTGGAAGAAAAGGGGCAGAAAGTTGCCCTCATGATTTGTCCAAAGGTGCCCCTCATACATGGAGCCAGAGACATCCCTTCCATCCCTGCACAGTCTCTCCCCACCCACCAAGGGCAAGAAGAGGCTGGAGCAGCCTGCCCTTTGATGACTTTTATCTCATGTAATGGTCCCTCCAGGCCTTTGGCAACTCAGAGATTAGAGGGCTCACCTGAACACAGAAGCTGCACTATTTTTACTTATAGCATGGCTTTGATTTCCATCCCCAGAGCCAGTTCAAGATGTGGTTTCACAGGTTCCTAGCTCTCTGTTCCCATCCCTCTGCCAGAGGTCTGTCCCTCCCAGCAGAGCTGGTGGCCCTCTCTGTGGTTGCTCATCTCACAGAATCACCAAGGTTGGAAGAGACCTCAAAGATCATCAAGTCCAACCTGGCACCACAGACCTCATGACTAGACCATGGCACCAAGTGCCACATTCAGTCCCCTCTTGAACGCCTCCAGGGATCTCAGCTGCTTTTGTGCAAAGACCTGGGCAGTCTCCCAAGCATCTGCTCCCATCAGGCACTTGTGGGAGGATGCTGCACTTCTGCCCTGGAGGACCTGGGGCATGGGGAAGGTCAGTTCTGCCACCTCACTGCAGGATGATGATGACCAGCACAAGCACTGGGTAAATACCTTGTGTGAGGGCTCCTCAAACTTAACAGTGAGGGCTGTCAGCCTTTGTCAGCCAGCACAGCTGCTTCCACAGCCTCAGAGGGTCCAAACCCTCTTCTCCCACACCCTAGCAGCATATCCAATTTGCATGGCTGTGGGATAGCTGGAGGAGAAGGAGACACTCTCTGTCTCATCATAGGACTTATTATCTGCTGGTAAGAAAGAAATCAAGGTTCAAGCAGAGAGGCCTTAGCTATCACATCCTGCTGGTGGACTGGATGATCTTTTCAGTCCCTTCCAGCCCCTAACGTTCTGTGATCTCAGAGTGAGTTTGGAAGTAGACAGTTTTACACCCATTACACAGGCTCTGCACCAATAGCATTGAGTAGGTGTCTGATTTGCTGAAAGCCACCCAGCAACCGAATGCCAGAATGGGGAAAAAATGTCACCTGAGATCCTTCCCAGTGACCCACTCCCTTCACAGGACTGAACTGCTCTGGCAGGTACAGATGATCATAGAATCATAGAATCAATAAGGCTGAAAAAGACCTCAGAAATCATCAAGTCCAACATGGCACCACAGACCTCATGACTAACTAAACCATGGCTCCAAGTGCCACATCCAATCCCCTCTTGAACACCTCCAGGGACGGTGACTCCACCACCTCCCTGGGCAGCACATCCCAATGGCCAATCTCTCTTGCTGGGAAGAACTTTCTCCTCACCTCCAGCTTAAACTTCCCCCTGCACAGCTTGAGACTGTGTCCTCTTGTTCTGGTGCTGGTTGCCTGGGAGAAGAGACCAACCCCCACCTGGCTACAACCTCCCTTCAGGGAGTTGTAGACACCAATGAGGTCTGCTCTGAGCCTCCTCTTCTCCAGGCTAAGCAACCCCAGCTCCCTCAGCCTCTCCTCACAGGGCTGTGCTCCAGACCCCTCCCCAGCCTTGTTGTCCTTCTCTGGACACGTTCAAGTGTCTCAATGTCCTTCTTAAACTGAGGGGCCCAGAACTGGACACAGGACTCAAGGTGTGGCCTAACCAGTGCTGAGCACAGGGCACAATGACTTCCCTGCTCCTGCTGGCCACACTGTTCCTGGTGCAGGCCAGGATGCCTTTGGCTTTCTTGGCCACCTGGGCACACTGCTGGCTCATATTCATGATAACTGAATGATTGCATCTTTCTCCCATCCCCTGGCCAGGCATCAGATTTGAATAGGACCTGTCCTGTCCCTCTGCTTATGCTCCTTCAGCCACTCAGCTATGACCCTGCTTGCACCCATGCTGTGCAAGGACTGTGATGGTACCCATCCCAGCTTTGAGACACACCAGGTTACAGGTGCCAGGCTCACAGGGCATCTCCAGTTGAACTGAGGCACCTTTACACATGGTCTGGGAAATGAGACAGCTGAAGGGGGTGGGGGGTGGAGCTGAAAGGTTTGTTTTAATCTTTGCTTGCTCAGCTTTTCAGGTTAACCATCATCTCCCCACAGCTAAAGATCCAGCCTGTCTTGTAGCAAGTGGAGACTGGATGAATCTGTCTGTGGCAGTTTGAGGCTGTGCCTTGGAAATTTTCCACAGGCCTTGGACAGAAAGTGGTAGAATGTAAATAAATCACCACTGGAAGTAAAAAGGCAAAGAATGAGGAGGTCTAAACAATCCCATTGGACAGATAACAAACAGAAAAGTCAGTTCTGTAAACTAACCTTCTCTCTTTTTCACTTCCTTGCTCTGGCAGATACTAACTTCTGGCTTCTGCTGGCTTTGCTGACCTTGAATGAGTCCTTCTTGTGGTTAAGTAGCTAAGAGCTGCTCTCTGCTCTCTCTCTTGTCCCATGTACAGGTGGATAGGGAAGGGAGCCGGGAAGGGGGAAGCTATGAGTAGCCCCCTGCTCTGTCCAGGGGGGGTTCTTGGGCTGTTTATAAGTTGCAAACACCTGCAACTATTGTCCATTCTGTCCAAATTCATTGCATTTTGTGTCTTAGATTGCAGTTTTGCTTTGCAAATGCAGCCTCGTTTGCTCCCACTGAGCTGCTCTGGCAGTTTCATGGTGGGGGGAATTTCAACCCACCACACTGTCTCAGCTCAAGCTGTACAATGAGAGGCTTCTTTAATGGCAAGAAGTTGGCTGTTCCCATACTCTTCCCTGAGACAGAAGTTCTGGGGCACTGCTAGATGAGAAAATAGAGATGGGTTGGTTTGGGTGGGTTTTCTTTTGCTGAGGAGCCAGCGACAATCACCAGAGGAGGTATTCCAGAGCCCTTCAGTACAGCAAACTGTGTGGGCAAAGCAGAACAAGCAAAGCTTACATCATGCCCAGCAACCACCCAGCAGCTCTGTGAAGGTAATTACCAAGCATGATGTAAACAGCTGGGCAGGGGTATGTGTAAACACTGCCAGAGCAGAGTGCTGAGCATGTTATCCCGGAGAGCAGGGCAGCAGCATTTCAAGGCACAGCAGTTCATCAGCTCTCACCATTATTCCTGCATTTCTGTGCTGTATTGGGAAGCTGTGAACATCAAAGCCCAGGGATGCACACACACACCCCCCCAGGTCCACCAGCTCTAGTAGGGAGGTATGAATCTCCAGCAAGCAGATGATAACAAATAGCAGGAAGCCCACGAAACGACGTCTTAAAGCCAGCTCTGGGATTGTGAATCAAAGCTGTGATTTAAGTTACTTTGATTCAGCCCCTGTGCAGAGACTAGAAACTGCAAATCAAAGTGGAGCTTGGTACCTTTTTCAAGGAGGTAGCTCCATGGCCTAAATGAAAAGAGCTGGTAGCTCCCTCAGAAGCGTGGGTCCCTATCTCAGCCGAGATCTGAGGAGCAGCTCTCTCCTCTGTTCAGAGCTGGCTACACAGAGGAGTCTGCTTTGAAGTGTGGTGTGACAAGATAATTGCTCCATACAAACAGTGTGCAGGGGCAGCCTCCACATGAACACACAGCTTTTGCTTCCCAAGTCGTTGTTTCTGCTGGGAGAAAGGGAGAAAAGTTGCTTCGGGCCACGTGGGGAGCTGGGACTCCACAGCGCCCAGCGGAGCCGCGCGGCCGTGGGCTGGCTCCCCGTGGCTCACGGTGGGGCAGGTGACAAGAGGGTAGCCAGAAGTCACTGATTTCCACCCAGGTGTGCAGATCATCAGCTACCTGTGATTCACCTTTTGGGTGGTGTCCCTGTTCAAGTTCCCAACAAATCCCTCCAAACAAACCAGCCCTCCCCACGGTAACCGGGCGTAGGTGGCGATCTGCACGGGGAGATTTGGCACGTCACTGCTGGACAGCTGCAACTTTCCCAACCAGCCACAGCTCTCCCATGCAATTGTGCCTTCCTCTTCTTCACCTTCATCAGTGCAGAAGAATGAGGATGCAGAGGAGGAGCAGAAGGAGCTGGGAAGGTGCCTTCTTGGAAGAACTGCTTTTCAACTCTGTTCCCACCTCATCGTGCACTTTCTGTCCCCTGTGGGAGAGGAGTATGTTGAGGGCCACCACTGGCCCACAGGACCTGACTGAGGTGAGGAAAGGCACTTTCCACATGCACTTCACTTGAGAGCCACTGCATTAGGCTGCCAACTCAAAAGCAGCCAGCCATCACCATCCAGAAAGGTGCTGTCAGTGCAGCATGTGAAAGTCTCCAGACCCCAGGGATCAGTGCTGGGCCCCAGCCTGTTCAACATCTGTATTGATGATCTGGACAAGGGGATTGAGTCCAGCATCAGTAAATTTGCAGATGACACCGAGCTGGGGGCAGGAGTTGATCTGTTAGAGGGTAGGAGAGCTCTGCAGAGGGACCTTGCCAGACTGGACAGATGGGCAGAGTCCAGGTGCAGGAGATTGAACACATCCAAGTGCCAGGTGCTGCACTTTGGCCACAGCAACCCCAGGCAGAGCTGCAGGATGGGGTCAGAGTGGCTGAGAGCAGCCAGGCAGAGAGGGACCTGAGGGCCCTGGTTGACAGCCACCTAAACATGAGCCAGCAGTGTGCCCAGGGGGCCAAGAAGGCCAATGGCATCCTGGCCTGCATCAGGAACAGTGTGGCCAGCAGGAGCAGGGAAGTCATTGTGTCCTGTGCTCAGCACAGCTTAGGCCACACCTTGAGTCCTGTGCCCAGTTTGGGCCCCTCAGTTTAAGAAGGACATTGAGACACTTGAAGGTGTCCAGAGAAGGGCAACAAGGCTGGGGAGAGGTCTGGAGCACAGCCCTGTGAGGAGAGGCTGAGGGAGCTGGGGTTGCTTAGCCTGGAGAAGAGGAGGCTCAGGGGAGACCTTCTTGCTGTCTCCAACTGCCTGAAGGGAGGTTGTAGCCAGGTGGGGGTTGGTCTCTTCTCCCAGGCAACCAGCACCAGAACAAGGGGACACAGTCTCAAGCTGTGGCAGGGGAGGTTTAGGCTGGAGGTGAGGAGAAAGTTCTTCACTGAGCGAGTCGTTCGTCATTGGGATGTGCTGCCCAGGGAGGTGGTGGAGTCCCCATCCCTGGAGGTGTTCAAGAGGGGATTGGATGTGGCACTTGGTGCCATGGTCTAGTCATGAGGTCTGTGGAGACAGGTTGGACTTGATGATCCTTGGGGTCTCTTCCAACCTCAATTATACTGTGATACTGTGATGAAGTGTGACCAGCAGGATGAGGGAGGGGATTCTGCCCCTCTGCTCTGCTCTCATGAGGCTCCATCTGGAGCAATGCATCCAGTTCTGGGGGCCTCAGCATAAGAGGGACATGGAACTGCTGAGGTGGGTCCAGACAAGGCCATGTAGAAGATCAGAGGGCTATGGGGCAGGCTGAGAGAGTTGAGACTGTTCAGCAAGGAGAGGAGTAGGCTCTGGGCACACCTTATAGCAGCCTTCCAGTACCTGAAGGGGGCTGCAAGCAATCTGGGAAGAGACTTTTCACAAGGGCTTGTAGTGATAGGATGAGAGGGAATGGATTGAAGCTTGAGGAGGGCAGATTGAGACTGGAGATTAGGGAGAAATTCTTTCCAGTGAGGGTGGTGAGACACTGGCACAGGTTGCCCGGGGAGGTTGTGGATGTCCCCTGCCTGGAGATGTTCAAGGCCAGGCTGGATGAGGCCTTGAGCAACCTGGGCTGGTGGGAGGTGTCCCTGCCCTTGGCAGAGGGGTTGGAACTGGATGAGCTTTAAAGGTTCCTTCCAACTCAAACCATTCTATGAATGTGTGCCTCTCTGATTTGATGTTGGACAGCAGGCTGGATAATGCTGGTGCATTACAAAAACAGACAAAACTTCTTTTTTCCCCTGGGAAGTGCAATGCTCAGTGCTGTGCAAGCAGAGCAAAGGCCAGGGGGCTAAATTAAAGGCAAGGAAGACTTTGCTGTCGAGAGCTGGGAGCTCTGGGCACCTTGTGGAAAGCCTTCAGCCTGTGTGACCAGCTTTCCCTATCCAGGAATCTGGAGGACTGGTGTGGCCTGGCTTTGTGATCTTCTCCCAACATCAAAGGTGGATCCACCTCCATGAACCATGCTTGCACCAGCTCTTTGATCAGGAAGAGAGCTCTCTTGCATTGCCTGGCCTCTGCTCCTCCCAGAGCCTCACACTTCTGACCTGCACATTTCTGCATTTCTCAGAGCTCAAATGAGGTCACCAAACATTTCCTTGCTTTCCCTCCTTCAGTTCTTGACTCTCAGCTCCTCTCAGGATGCTTCAGGCACGGGTTTTGCAGAGTCAGAGAAGGCATGGGCAGGCTTTCCCCTTCCCCTCAGCAGCCAGCTGAAGGGAAAGGACTTAATGCCCCACTCTCAGGTATACAATCACAGAAACATTCAGCTTGGAAAAGACCCTCAGGATCACCAAGTCCAACCATTAACCCTGCTCTACAAGGGTCACCTTTGGAGCCTTCCATCTCTTTTGGGAGACTCATGAAATGGTGACACCCCACACACACACTCCCCTCTCCTCTCATGTGATTTTGGACCTCAGAGTGGGGTGGTGGTGGGTGGAAATTTCTCCCCCACCATTAACTTTGCCATCCCAGCCCAACTGGAAGCAGATGAAAGCTATATTTACAGGCAAGACTACAATCTGCAATGGAATGCAATGAAGATGTACAGAATATCCAGCATTCACAATACTTAGAGGTGTATACAATTAACAAACAGCACAGGAACCCCCTGGTCAAAGACCAGGGGAAGCTACTAGCTTCTCCTTCCTTGCCTCCCACTGACTCCTCTGTACAAAATAAAGGACAAGAGACAGAAGCAGAGAAGTTAATACCAAAACAACGCAGCCAAGGTCAAGAAGAAGCAAGTTAGGAAGAGAGGAGAAGAGGAGAGGAGAGGGAGAGGAGAGGAGAGGAGAGGGAGAGGAGAGGGAGAGGAGAGGAGAGGAGAGGAGAGGAGAGGAGAGGAGAGGAGAGGAGAGGAGAGGAGAGGAGAGGAGAGGAGAGGAGAGGGAGAGGAGAGGAGAGGAGAGGGAGAGGAGAGGGAGAGGAGAGGAGAGGAGAGGGAGAGGAGAGGGAGAGGAGAGGAGAGGGAGAGGAGAGGAGAGGAGAGGAGAGGAGAGGAGAGGAGAGGAGAGGAGAGGAGAGGAGAGGAGAGGAGAGGAGAGGAGAGGAGAGGAGAGGAGAGGAGAGGAGAGGAGAGGAGAGGAGAATCTTATCTACCTATATTATGGTAGATGTCTCTTCAATGGGATTGTTTAGAGTTATCTTTGATTTCCCTCTTACACCCAGTAGTGATTTACTTACATTTTACTACTTTTCTCTTCAAGATCTGTGAAAAATTTTAAAGGCATAGCCTAAAACTACCACAAGGATCCACAGGCATCATGGGGAAGGAGCAGCTGCCTCTGCCACAGAGGAGCTGCTGCTTGCAGTCCAGCTGCAGGACAAAGGAATCATGAGAGGACAAGGAAAGCTGATTTCTGGCTGGGGGAAGCCTACTGAGATCCATCTTGAGAAGGGCTTGGCTGCTCAGCTAGCAGGAGACAGCAGTGAATGTAGGATCCCAGGGGAGCCAGGAACTTTAGGCATCTGAACTTTGGGCACTTGGTGCATCTGAAATGCCATCCTATCTCCCTTGCAGGCTTCTCTGAGTCCCAGAGATCTTTAACACTGCTGGGCAATGAACTAACCTTCTTTTAGTCTTATTAGTGCTGTTAGCAGCACTCTGTAGTGTGTGTCCCCCTTGGGCTTCCTCCAGTTCTTCTGACAGGAAAATGCCACTTTGTAGTTGCTAGCAGCAGGAAATCTCAGTTTTATATGGGCTGGCACTGGCAAAGGTGGGCTGGCTGGCAGGCAAGTGGGCGACATAAGGTCTGAGCCTGGTGACAGGGTGGTGGGAGAGGCAGGCAAGGAAAAGGATGGGAAGATGGCTCTGAGGCTGGGAAGATGGCTCTGAGGCTGGGAAGATGGCTCTGAGGCAGGCATCCCTCGTTTGCAGAAAGGGAGCTTGCAGCGTGGGCTTGTTCCACCCTGCTATAAATCAGTCCCAACTGGGGCTGCTAGCAGGCTCATCCTCCTCTGCAGCTAGAGCTGCACTAGCCTTGCACACCCAGGGCTGGCAGGGAGCCAGTGCAGGGAGCTGAGCTGGCTGAAAGGCAAAAATGGTCAGTCTTCAGGCAAACCAGCTCCCTTACCCAGGCACTGTGTGGCTGCACTGGTGCCAGTGCTGCTGCCAGGAGTGGGACACAGGGGTGATGGCTGCAGGCCCAAATTGTGTCAAACTGAGGTCCAGCAGAGTTGTATCCCTTGGATCCCAGAGCTTGCATGGCTCCTTGAAAGACATCTGGCTCCTGGCCAACTTCTTTCTTCCTTGTCCATCCAACGTGCAGCATGCAGGGGTGCTCTGGTCTCAAAGCCCACAGTTTTGTTGCTAAATCAAGTGGCTAAGGGCGAGTGGCAGGGCTGAGCTCTCTTTGGCCATCCTGTCTCATGGGGAATGGTTCTTGTGTTGGTCATATGCCCCAAAGTGGGCTAGACTGTAGTCTGGAGATAAAACCATGCCAGGGAAGGCTCTAGCAGCACTTAAATGGCATGGCAATGCCATGAGATGGCTTGAAAAGGTGGATGCCAAAGCAGGGGGATGGCTCTCATGCAAAGATCCAGTTGCCAAGGACCAGCTGCAACCCAGCGTGGAGATATGGGAGGAGGCCCACAGGGAGCCACCAGCTGGCACAGGGCAACTTATCCTGAAGGGTTATTCAGGGTCCTCCAAGCTCTGTAAATAGAGACACCCCCTGGCCCCAAAGTAACTATGTGTCTGTAAAAATACCCTGCATTGCACCAGGGCCATCGCTGTCAAGAGCTGCTCCTTTCCCTGGTGGGGAGCCTTTGTGTAGCCCAAAGAGAGCCCAGGAGGGGCTGCACAGGCTTTAGGGTAAGAACTTCAGATGTCCTGGCTGCCCCACTCTGATATCTAAGGGTCAGCTGTATTCTGAACAGTTTCCTCGACAGGCACAGTGGAAGTTTGTCTTTCTAATCCACTCACAGCTTCAGCTAGCTAGCAGCTGAAATACATGCATTGCCAGACTGGCCAGGTCGGGGTGAGCTCAGCTGGGAAAGCCAGAGGGCTTCCAGCCTCAGCCATGAGGCTGGCAAGTGTGGGGCTGGGGCTGGAGCTGCGTGGAAATGTGCTGTCCTGGGTGAGGAGGTTCTGCAGCCTCAGCAGGCACACGACGTCGCAAACCCTTCTTCTGGTGAGTGAGATCCCCAGATGTGCGAGGCAGCTGGCCACAAAAGATCTCTTTATTCACAGTCCCTGGTTAGAAGAGTGCTGCACTTTGAAGTTTTGAAGGCACTTTTGCAGCAGAGGGGTTTGCCCTGTTGTCCTTGGCCAAAAATAGTCACTTTGCTTCTATTTGTCCTGCTAACCTATGCCAGCTGGCTGCCACCCTCCATGCCTGACACAGCTGCAGCTCAGTTCTGTTGTTTGTGTAAAGTTTGTGCAGTGTGATTTAGGGTCCTTTGGGATGAAATGTACTATGGAAACATAAACTTTTCTTTCCAGAGCTTTTCTGTAGGCATTAAGGGCCTAAATTCGTCCCACCAAGCTGGGGGGGACTTGGCCAAACAGGCCTCTTCTGGCACCTGGCAGCTTCAGGCTCTGGAGGAAGCTTCCTTGAGCCACTGGAAGAGGCTGCCCAGGGATGTGGTTGAGGCTCCAGCCCTGCAGACACTCAAGATCAGACTGGATGTGGCCCTGGGCAGCCTGCTCTAGTTGGAGGTGTCTCTGCTGAGTGCAGGGGCGTTGGAGAGGATGATCTTTGAGGCTCTCTTCCAGCCCAGTGCCATCTGTGAATGTGCAAAGCCCAGAAAGCATCCTTCAGCACACCACCATTCTAGCTGGTGCCACTGGGGACAAGCATTGGTAGCTGGGCATGGTGCCACCCCAAGTGAGGGCTGGAGCCAGCACAGGCTGAGACACTGAATTTATCTCAGAAAGCAGAGGCTGCAGACATTGTTTGGGACTAGGCACTGCTAGCAACAGGCATGTTGATGGGGGGGGGGGGGGTGTGACACCAGCAGATGAGTGTGGAGCAGGGCCAGTGACCATGGGGCAGGTTCCAGTAGTGACCCCACAGCTTCTGAATGACCTGACTCTTCCCCACCAAGGCAACCTGCTGGAGCACATCATGTCTCTCCTGGCTTCATTACAGCAAGGGGACCACAGCATAGACACTCTTTCCAGGAGAGCTGGTGGGTCCATGAGAGGTGCCACCACACCAGGGGAGAGGTGCCACTGCAACAGGGGTCCTCAGGCCCAGCTGTGGTGGAAACTTAGGGTCCCTCAGAGCAAAAGGGAGAGTCCAACAGAGAGCTACCAGGATGCTGAAGGGACTGGAGCACTGCCTGGTGAGGAGAGGCTGAGAGCCCTGGGGTTCTTTAGTCTGGAGAAGAGAAGACTGAGAGGGGATCTGATCAATGTCTATCAATAGCTGAGGGGTGGGGGTCAAGAGGGAGGGGACAGGCTCTTCTCAGTTGCACCCTGGGATAGGACAAGGAGCAATGGATATAAACTCCAGCACAGGAGGTTGCACCTCAACATGAGGAGGAACTTCTTCCCTGTCAGAGTCCCAGAGCCCTGGAGAAGGCTGCCCAGAGAGGTTGTGGAGTCTCCTTCTCTGCAGACTTTCAAGACCCACCTGGATGTGTTCCTGTGCCAGCTGTGCTGGATTCTATGGTCCTGCTCTGGCAGGGGGGTTGGACTGGATGGTTTTTGGAGGTCCCTTCCAACCCCTCACATCCTGTGATCCTATGAAAAGGGGGGGTTCTGATGATCTCTTTGCAAGCCAGCCTGTGTGGATGTTGGAGGAGGCACACCCACACTGCCCACCTCACCCTGCTTTGTTATGTTTTCACCTTCCATCCCCATCATTAATATCTTCATCCTCTACCCCTATCTTCCCACTGCACATCCCAATTTCTCATGCAGGATCCCATGTTCACAGCTCCTATTCTCCTGCTACATCTCCTCTAGGACATTTCTGTCCCAGGTCCAGTTTCCTCATGCCCTGGATCAAGCCCATCCCCACCTCCCTCTGCTGCCAAGTCCCTTTTGTGTCCTCACTGGACCTGTCTGAGTTCTGCCTGAGCTCCTGCAGCACATGCTGCTGGTGGAGGAGAAGCTCAACAGAAGCTCTCAGTGTGCACTTGCAGCCCAGAAAGCCAACCAGAGCCTGGGCTGCAGCAAGAGAAGTGTGGCCAGCAGGGCAAGGGAGGGGATTCTCCCTCTCTGCTCAGCTCTGCTGAGACCACACCTGCAGTACTGCCTCCAGTGCTGGAGCCCCTATTGCAAGAGGGATCTGGAGGTGCTGGAAGGTGTCCAGAGAAGGGCCAGGAGGATGAGCAGAGGGCTGGAGCACCTCTCCTGTGAGGACAGACTGAAGGAGTTGGGGCTGTTCAGTCTGGAGAAGAGAAGGCTCTGAGGTGACCTCATTGTGGCCTTCCAGTATCTGAAGGGGGCTCCAAGAAGGCTGGGGAGGGACTGCTCAGGATGTCAGGGAGTGATAGGACTGGGGGGGATGGAATGAAGCTGGAGGTGGGGAGATTCAGGCTGGAGGGGAGGAGGAAGTTCTTCCCCATGAGAGTGGTGAAGCCCTGGAATGGGTTGTCCAGGGAGGTGGTTGAGGCCCTGTCCCTGGAGGTGTTTAAGGCCAGGCTGGATGAGGCTGTGGCCAGGCTGATCTAGTGTGGGGTGTCCCTGCCCATGGCAGGGGGGTTGGAACTGGATGATCCTTGTGGTCCCTTCCAACCCTGACTGATACTGTGATACTATGCTGGGAGGTGAGATCTGCTCCCCAACAGCATGTGGTGTCTGTCCTGGTTTTCCCTTGCAAATTCAGGGAAAGAGGGAAATCATTTGATTTTTCAAAGGTGCCCATGACTCTTTGAACCTACCTGATCCCAGGGAAGGAAATGGAAGTGTTCTTCACCTTTTCCCAAGTTCCTTTTCATCTCTGTGCTCTCTACAGCTGCACCAACCTCACAGCACATCAAGCAATTGCTGCAGAGGAGCTTAGAAGTCTACTTTGGGTGCAAATGGCTCAGCACAGCAGGAAGTGGCTGCAATGGTGATGCTCACAGACCTCCAGAGCTGGGCTTTGTGTGGGCACCATGCTGGTCCTTTTGCACTGTGAAATGTCACAGAATCAATAAGGTTGGAAATGAGCTCAGAGATCATCA
Source organism: Dryobates pubescens (assembly GCF_014839835.1). Taxonomy (NCBI): domain Eukaryota; kingdom Metazoa; phylum Chordata; class Aves; order Piciformes; family Picidae; genus Dryobates; species Dryobates pubescens. The sequence goes on along the minus strand of NC_071625.1, from coordinate 27,352,093 downwards.
AGTCCAACCTAGTATCTAATACCTAACACCTCCTGACAACTAAACCATGGCTCTAAGTGCCACATCCAATCTGTTTTTGAACACCTCCAGGGACAGGGACTCCACCACCTCCCTGGGCAGCACATCCCAATGGCAAATTACTCTTTCTGGGAAGAATTTCTTCCTAACATCCAGCCTAAACCTCCCCTGGCACATCTTGAGACTGTGTCCTCTTGTTCTGCTGCTGCTTGCTGGGAGAAGAGACCAACCCCCACCTGGCTACAACCTCCCTGCAGGGAGTTGTAGAGAGCAATAAGGTCACCCCTGAGCCTCCTCTTCTCCAGGCTAAGCAACCCCAGCTCCCTCAGCCTCTCCTCACAGGGCTGTGCTCTAGACTCCTCCCCAGCTTTGTTGCCCTTCTCTGGACATCTTCAAGTGTCTCAATGTCCTTCTTAAATTGAGGGGCCCAGAACTGGACACAGGACTCAAGGTGTGGCCTAACCAGTGCAGAGTACAGGGGCAGAATGACCTCCCTGCTCCTGCTGGCCACACTGTTCCTGATGCAGGCCAGGATGCCATTGGCCTTCTTGGCCCCCTGGGCACACTGCTGGCAAGAAAACAGAAGACAAAACAAACCAACCCAATGAAAGGTAAGCATTGACAGGCCTCTCCTATGCAGAGAGTGATTAAAACTTACCAGATATGCCCTTGCTGCTTCAGAGGCTGCTGCTCCACTCGTGGTGAGCACATCACCATCACTGGAACACGGGACTGGTGCCAGTCTGACTCATGTTTAGTGGAAGTGCATGAAAGGGAAATGTGTTCTTTTAGAAAACACCTCTCTTCCTCTCCCAGTAGCTCTCAAAACTCACTTTTCCTCTCAGGATCACAGTATGTTAGTGGTTGGAAGGGACCCCCAGAGATCACCAGGTCAAACCCACCTGCCAGAGCAGCATCACCCAGGGTAGTCCCCACAGGAATGCATCCAGATGGGGTTTGAAAGGCTCTATATAAGGAGCCTCTCTGGGCAGCCTGCTCCAGGGCTGTCACCCTCACTGTAAAGAAACTTCCCTTCAAGCTGAGGTGAAATCTTCTCTGTTAAAGCTTGAACCACCTTGGCTTATTCCTGTGCACCACCCAGAAGAGCTTGGCCCCCTCCACTTGACCCCCACCCCTCAGAGAGTGAGAGCCATTGATCAGATCCCCTCTCAGCCTTCTCTTCTCCAGACTAAACAGCCTCAGGGATGTCAGGATCCCCTCTCCTCGTTACACTCCCAGTGTTTGCAGTGGTTTTTCCCTTCCAGTCTGACACAGGAATGTTTGTTGCTGTGTTGCTGTTCCTGATGCCAGAGAGTCATGGCGGCAGAAGGTGCACCACAGCCTGGCAAAGGGGACACGGTGTGCAATTTGCCTATCTCTGGTATCAGCTGGGCTTGGGATGAGTCAAGGAGGTAAATTGCTGATTGACACCCGCCTAAACATGAGCCAGCAGTGTGCCCAGGTGGCCAAGAAGGCCAATGGCATCCTGGCCTGTATTAGGAATAGTGTGGCCAGCAGGAGCAGGGAGGTCATTGTGCCCCTGTACTCTGCATTGGTTAGGCCACACCTTGAGTCCTGTGTCCAGTTCTGGGCCCCTCAGTTTAGGAAGGACATTGAGACACTTGAACGTGTCCAGAGAAGGGCAACAAGGCTGGGGAGAGGCCTTGAGCACAGCCCTATGAGGAGAGGCTGAGGGAGCTGGGGTTGTTTAGCCTGGAGAAGAGAAGGATCAGAGGCGACCTCATTGCCCTCTACAACTACCTGAAAGGTGGTTGTAGACAGGAGGGGGTTGGTCTCTTCTCCCAGGCAACCAGCACCAGAACAAGGGGACACAGTCTCAAGTTGTGTCAGGGGAGGTTTAGACTCGAGGTGAGGAAAAAGTTCTTCACTGAGCGAGTCATTCGTCATTGGGATGTGCTGCCCAGGGAGGTGGTGGAGTCCCCATCCCTGGAGGTGTTCAAGGGGAGATTGGACGTGGCACTTGGTGCTATGATCTAGTTGTGAGGTCTGTTGGAACAGGTTGGACTTGATGATACTTGGGGTCTCTTCCAACCTTAGTTACTGTGATACTGTGATACTGTGAAATTAGGGAACAAAGTGGGAGAGAGGCTAGTCCAGCAGGCAGCATGAAGAGGGTGTGCCTGTCGCTGACTCAGAGACCTAATCAATGTCTAATCCTTTCTCACGCCTTCCAGCTCCAGCAGCAAAGCTCCAGGAGTTCTCATCAGGGGATGAATTCCTCCACCTACTCTTCACTGGGAGCATGCACTTGAGTCCTCTGCATGGGAAACACCCATGCCTCCTGCATGAGGCAGAAGCCCCAGCCAGTGATCACACACTGGCATCCCAACCACTTGTAGCTCGGTACAAAACGCAGACACAAGACCCCCAGCTGCAAGCAGTGTCAGCAGCCTAGAGAGTGATTAGATCTATTTTAGAATGGAATGAAGAGATTCTGAGGGAAAAGGAGCCTCAAAGGAAGGTGTCCAGACATCCTGAAGAAAATTCTCAGAGGTATTTAGGAGGATGCATGTTGAGGGACATGAGTCCATCAGAGGCAACTGAGTCCTGGCAACTGCCAAGCTCGAGTTGGATCCTCTTCAGCTCCTTGGTGGAGCACATGGACATCTCCTAAGGCATCTTTTCTTGTCCTTCTCTTTATCTTCACCTGCTCTTTGTGGCCCTTCATCCTGGACAGTGTTATGGTGGTTGCTAATAGCTGCTGATCATTCCAGACAGCCTTTTTCCATCCCTCAGGGCCTCTGACCCCTCCTCATCCCAGACCTGGCTATAAACGATGTTCCTTCTTCCTGTTCTGCCCCAACTTCTGTTCTCTCTGTTCTCTCTCTCTCATTCTCCACAGAGCTTGGCATATGTCTTTCATCTTCCTAGAGTGGGCTCCATAGACAGGCAGTGAGTGCAGAAGCCAATTAGTAACTCAAGCCTCAGGGGTTTAATTTGAACCTTGTGATGCAGCCATGCCTTGAATGTAAATAAGGTGCAAGCTTTTGGGCAAGCATGTGGGATCCTTTGAGAGCTCTTCAGTGGAGACCAATCTGCTGCTCAGGCCCAGGCACTGACCTCTGCAGACAGCCTCTGAAATACTCAGAAGACTTACAGGGCTGCATCAAGAAGAGTGCGACCAGCAGGTCAAAGGAGGTTCTCCTGTCCCTCTAGTCTGGCCCTAGGTAGGCTTCATCTGGAGTATTGTGTCCAGTTCTAGGCTCTCCAGTTCAAGAGGGACAGGGAATTGCTGGAGAGAGTCCAGTGGAGGGTTGTGAAGATGATTAAGGGACTGGAACATGAGTCTGATGAGGAAATGCTCAGAGACCTGGGGCTGTTTAGTCTGGAGAAGGCTGAGATTAGATCATATTGATGTTTACAAGCGCATTAAGGGTAGGTGCCAAGAAGATGGGGTCAGTCTCTTTTCACTGGTGCCCAGTGATAGGACAAGGGGCAGTGGAGACAAACTGGAACAGAGAAAATTCCACTTCAATATAGGGAAAAACTTCTTTAATGTGAGGCTGCCCAGGAAGGCTGTGGACTCTCCTCCAGAGATCTTCAAAACCCACCTGGATGTGCTCCTGTGTGGCCTGCCCTAAGTGATCCTGCTCTGGCAAGGGAGCTTGGACTGGCTGATTTCTTCCAACTGGCTGGAGGGCCAAGCCCAGAGAGTGGTGGTGAATGGTGCCACATCCAGCTCTGGCAGCCAGGCACCAGTGTTGTACCCCAGGGATCAGTGCTGGGCCCCATCCTCTTTAACATCTTCATTGATGATCTGGATGAGGGGGTTGAGTCAGTCATCAGCAAATTTGCAGATGACACCAAGTTGGGAGCAGATGTTGGTCAGTTAGAGGGCAGAAAGGCTCTGCAGAGGGACCTCGACCGACTGGACAGATGGGCAGAGTCCAACAGGATGGCTTTCAACAAGTCCAAGTGCCAGGGGCTGCACTTTGGCCACGGCAACCCCATGCAGAGCTACAGGCTAGGGTCAGAGTGGCTGAGAGCTGCCAAACAGAGAGGGTGATGATTGACAGCTGTCTAAACATGAGCCAGCAGTGTGCCCAGGTGGCCAAGAGGGCCAATGGCATCCTGGCCTGCATCAGGAACAGTGTGGCCAGCAGGAGCAGGGAAGTCATTGTGCCCCTGTACTCTGCATTGGTTAGGCCACACTTTGAGTCCTGTGTCCAGTTCTGGGCCCCTCAGTTTAAGAAGGACATTGAGACACTTGAAGGTGTCCAGAGAAGGGTAACAGGGCTGGGGAGAGGCCTTGAGCACAGCCCTGTGAGGAGAGGCTGAGGGAGCTGGGGTTGCTTAGCCTGGAGAAGAGAAGGATCAGAGGTGACCTCATTGCCCTCTACAACTACCTGAAAGGTGGTTGTAGACAGGAAGGGGTTGGTCTCTTCTCCCAGGCAACCAGCACCAGAACAAGGGGACACAGTCTCAAGCTGTGCCAGGGGAGGTTTAGACTCGAGGTGAGGAGAAAGTTCTTCACCGAGCGAGTCGTTCATCATTGGGATGTGCTGCCCAGGGAGGTGGTGGAGTCCCCGTCCCTGGAGGTGTTCAAGGGGAGATTGGATGTGGCACTTGGTGCCATGGTCTAGTTGTGAGGTCTGTTGGGACAGGTTGGACTTGATGATCCTTGGGGTCTCTTCCAACCTTAGTTATACTGTGATGCTGTGATACTGTGAACCCCTACCATTCTGTGATTCTGTGTGCTAACTGTTCAGAAAATCCTTCTCAGTGCTTGAACTTGCAACAGATTCCATGGGGCACAGTGGAGGGCTACCTGTAACTGCACACGTGGATGAAAGCTGTGGGATGTGCTGTGAATCCTTAGAGAGGGAGCTGTGGTCAGACTTGGAGGAGATGATCAAGCTGTCAGATGCCCAACTGGCATTCATTTCAGCACCCCTTCCCCCAGAGCCCTGAGTTTAAACATAAAGGGAGTAAAAAAATCAAGGAGAAGATGCTCCCAAAGCAAAGCCATGAACATTACAGGACCACAAAGCAGAATCAAATGAACACACCAAGATGATCTCAATAATCTCAACATGAAAACAGTTAATCCTTATAAATGCTAAGAAAGGCTCTTCAGGAAGCAGCTGTCTCCTTGAATACAAACATGCTGAAGCCAATTGAACATAGAAAGTGGAGCTGCTTAAATAGCTTAGTTTTGAGGCATTGCTATCTAATGTTCACATCACAGAGTCAGTTAGAAACCTCCAGTCCTGGAGTTCAGCTCTCACAGAGTAGCTTAACCCTTTCCTCCCCTCTGCAGGCAGACACAGGGACAGATTTCACCAGAACAACTCTGGTAAACAGAATTTTGACATAGAGTCATAGAATGGCTGAAGTGGGAAGGGACCTCAGAGATCATCTGCTCCAACCCCTGCCATGGGCAGGGAAACCTCTCAACTAGACTCAGCTGCTCAAGGCATCATCCAACCTGGCCTTGAACAGCCCCAGGGGAGAGGCAGCCACAACCTCCCTGGGCAGCCTATTCCAGAGTCTCACCACCTTCACACTGAAGAACTTCTTCCTCAGCTCCAGTCTCACCCTGCTCTCCCTCAGCTTCAAACCATTCCCCCTTGGCCTGTCTCTGGACAGCCTCATGAAAAGTCCCTCTGCAGCCTTCCTGGAGGATCCCTTCAGCTCTTAGAAGGCAGCTCTAAGGTCCTCCAGGAGTCTTCTCTTCTCCAGGCTGAACATCCCCAGCTCCCTCAGCCTGTGCTCATAGCAGAGGTGCTCCAGCCCTTGGATCATCCTTGTGGCCCTCCCCTGGACTGGCTTGTGTCTCACTGAGCAGTGTTGGGGCAGTGGTGAGGGCTCTAGAAAGGTTTTGCTATTCTTTAGCTATTTTTCCTTATGAGGCACCATTTCATTCTAAAATACTTTCTTCCTCGTGCAGATGTTAGGGATGGACACATGCATGCATGCACACAGCAACACTTTCACCCCATAGCATGAAGTCTAAGAAAGTCCAGGCACTTCCTAGACATTAAACACAAACAGCAAACGTTGATAAAGAAGTCACTTCCCAGAGGATCCAGCCCGGAGCTGCAGCCACGGAGCCAGCAGACATCCTCTTGGCTCAACACTTCTTGTGAGCAGACCTTGTTTGGGTGTTGGCAGGGAGGCTAGGAGGCAGGGGCAACAAAATTGGCAGAGGCTTGCCTTCTTTTTAAAACCACAGTTCTTGGAGAGACTGGAGAGTCAGTCTTCTCTCAACAGGCTCATTGACCTTAAAGGTGATACATCCCAGCCCTTGTCCTTAAGGGTCACGAACTTCTGCTTACTCTGCCTGGTGACAACTCTCCCTCCAGCCTGAGAGTGAATCCTCTGCAAGGCCTGGCTTGGAGCTACCCCAGATTTGAATGCAGCAAGTGGCATGTTTGGAAGAAGTCCCATTTACATCTATGGAGGCAAAAAGTATTAGGTGCCTTGCAGAGCAGACACTGCAAACATTCCCCCAGGCCCTCCTTCCCCTCCCTCCCTCCCTCTGTTTGCTTGTAAATAAATAAATAAATAACTAAATAAATGAAATCATTAAAGGCACAAGATGTTTCCTGAAGATTCTGGCATGGTCTTATCTGGATGAAAGGTCTCATGGTGATTCTTTGCCAACTTCTTAGGCATTTCAAAACAAAACTACCCTATAAAAAGAGCTGCTCGCCAGGCTTTGTTTGTTTGCCTCCCAACCGCTGCTCGACGCTCACACATCTGCAGGCTCAAAGATAAATGTGTGCAGTTTATCACTGCTGGCATCACTCTTCTTCTCAGAGCCAGGGGTTTGTGTGCATGAGCAGGCAGCTGATACCAAAGACCTCCTCTGCTCCGCCAAGAACAGCTTTTGCGGCAGCCCTTTGGAGAAGGAGTGCCAGTGGGGTTTCTGGGGAGCTGGGCTCTTCATGTCAGCCCAGAGGAGACTGATCTGGCTGTGGGGTGAGGGGATAGGGAGCAGGGTGGCAGAGTCCTCGCCTCTTCTCTCTGCACAACCCTGCTGGCAGCAGGGCAGTGTCACTGTGTGCCCAGTTTTGGGGGGAAAGGGCAAGAGGGTGGGGGAAGGAGAATCATAGAATCACAGAATTGTCAGGGTTGGAAGGAAGCTCAAGGCTCAGCCAGTTCCAAACCCCCCTGCCATGGGCAGGGACACCTCACACTACAGCAGGTTGCTCACAGCCACCTCCAGCCTGGCTGCAAACACCTCCAGGCAGGAGGCTTCCACCACCTCCCTGGGCAACCTGTGCCAGTGTCTGTATTCAGTATTCCGTATCACTGAGGTTGGAAGAGACCTCAAAGATCATCAAGTCCAACCTGTCACCTCTCACCACCCTCATGAGGAACAACTTCTTCCTAACATCCAAACTCAATCTACCCATTTCTAGGAAGGAGGTTGACTTGCTGGAGCGTGTCCAGAGAAGGGCAACAAAGTTGGTGAGGGGCTTGGAACACAGCCCTGTGAGGAGAGGCTGAGGGAGCTGGGGTTGCTTAGCCTGGAGAAGAGAAGACTCAGGGGTGGCCTTATTGCTCTCTACAACTACCTGAAGGGAGGTTGTAGACAGGCAGAGGTTGGTCTCTTCTCCCAGGCAACCAGCACCAGAACAAGAGGACACAGTCTCAGGCTGCACCAGGGGAGGTTTAGGTTGGAGGTTAGGAGGAAGTTCTACACAAAGAGAGTGATTGCCCATTGGAATGTGCTGCCCAGGGAGGTGGTGGAGTCACCATCATTGGAGGTGTTCAGGAGGAGACTTGATAGGGTGCTTGGTGCCATGGTTTACTTGATCAGGTTGGATGATAGGTTGGACACGATGATCTTGAAGGTCTCTTCCAACCTGGTTTATTCTATTCTATTCTATTCTATAGTTGTGCTCCATTCCCCCCAGTCCTATCACTCCCTGACACCCTCAGAAGTCCCTCCCCAGCTTTCTTGGAGCCCCCTTCAGATACTGGAAGGCCACAAGAAGGTCTCCTCAGAGCCTTCTCTTCTCCACATTGAACAGCCCCAACTCCCTCAGTCTGTCCTCATAGCAGAGCAGCTCCAGCCCTCTGCTCATCCTCCTGGCCCTTCTCTGGACATGTTCCAGCAGAGAGAAGGGAGCCATCATGCTCCTTCCTCCCAGTCAGCCCTCCTCTTCCTGCCATTACTTTATAGTAAGTAAACTAGCCATACAAATAAATATTGTGAGTTCTGGAAGTCTGTGTCTTTGGCCATGTCCAGCAAGGAGAAAGCCTCATCCATGGAGTTCAGAACCTGAGGCTGAATGGCTTGGTGGGACTGGAAAGTGCCACATTCCTGCCCTGCCTTGCAAACTCATTTTGTGCCAAGTAAGACTTGAGGGGAGGTTGTAGCCAGGTGGGGGTTGGTCTCTTCTCCCAGGCACCCAGCACCAGAACAAGAGGACACAGTCTCAAGCTGTGCCAGGGGAGGTTCAGGCTGGATGTTAGGAAGAAATTCTTCCCAGCAAGAGAGATTTGCCATTGGAATGTGCTGCCCAGGGAGGTGGTGGAGTCACCATCCCTGGAGGTGTTTAGGAAGAGCCTGGATGAGGCACTTGGTGCCATGGTTTAGTTGATCAGATGGTGTTGGGTGAGAGGTTGGACTTGATGATCTCTGAGGTCTTTTCCAACCTATTCTATTCTATTCTATTCTATTCTATTCTATTCTATTCTATTCTATTCTATTCTATTCTATTCTATTCTATTCTATTCTAAAAGGTGTTTAGCATGACAGTGAAGTGTCCATTTGGCTCATCCTTTGAAAACTGGACCCTAATCCTTCTGTGCCTAAGCTTCTCATCACTCTGGTTGCTGATAAAAGTACCTCCCTGTGTCCTCATGAGGAATTTATTTCATGCTCAAAAGTGAGGAGCACTTAGAGTTGGGACAACCAAGTCTATAGCAGGGAACAAGCTTCTGTGGACACTGGAATGGGCTGCCCAGGGAGGTGGTGGGATAAAGGTCCTTGGAGGTGTTTAAGAAGAGCCTGTGTGAGGCAATTAGTGCCATGGTCTGGTTGATTAGCTAGGGTTGGGTGATGAGTTGGACTTGATGATCTTGGAGGTCTCTTCCAACCTGCTTGAATCTGTGATCCTGTGAGGTGTCCTAGTGTGTCCAGTTCCTCTTGGTGGCACAGGACCATGATGCTGATGGAAACTGGGACCCTGCTGCCACATCATGGCAGCAGCAGCAGCCTCTGCTCCAAAGAGGAGGGAAAAGAGAAGATTTGAACCCAGTGGCCTGGTGTAAACATTAAAGGGATTTTGTATGCTTGTATTTTTTTCCCTCGGAGACAAATTCTGCTGCTTTGGGTTGCCATGGTTCCTGGTTTCCCTGGTTACCCCTTGGTATGGGGTGGGGAGTGAGAGAAGATGAGGGGAGAGAAGGAGGAGCCCAAAAAGGAAAGAGACTGGAGCTAATTGCAAAGCTCCTGAGCAAGGCAGGGGACGTCAGCAAGCTTTTTTCTCCCCAGGAAGAAGAAGAAGGCGGCAGAGAGAGGATGCCTCTTGGCAGAGATGGTGCCTGCCATTGGCACCTTGGGATGTGTCATGATTCCAAAGGGGGGTGGGGGAGAAAAGTGTGCAACAAAATTAGTTGTCAGTGACAGACCTCCAGCCCAGAGTTTAATGCTTCCTTTCATTTAGAGAGAAGAGGATGAGAGGGGAGAGAGCCGCTGGGTGACAGAAGAGACCGCAGCGATGGGAGCACCCGGGGCCATGTGTGGGCTGGCAGGCACAGCCAGCCTGTCTGCACCAGCACTTCCAACCAGCTGGCATGGGGTGGTGGGCTTGGGCTCTGCCTTTAAAATTGAGTTACAGGTTTTGAGCAGGAAAGTAGAAAATGATCAACACATCACTGTTGGGTGTAAAGAGGAAAACAAGAGATGATTCTAAACGAATTCATTGGGTAAATGTCTGGGATAAGAGGAGCTGTGCCACAACACTTTTCCCCTTTGCTCTTCTCTACTGATCTCTGGCTGTTTTGCTTCACTTGGGAGGGAGAACCTGTGTGCTTTTGGTTGGCCTTGGCTAAGTCTATCTTCTCTGCTCCTTTCTCTTGTCCCTTTTGTACAAGGGGGTAAGGGGAAGGCAGGCAGGGAGAAACTAGTAGCTTCCCCTGGTCCATGGCCAGGGGGATCCTTGTGCTGTTTATTGATTGCAAACATCTCTATGATATTGCAACTCCTGTACATTTTGTACCTATTCCTTGCATCACATTGTAGAGTGTGGTTCTTGCTTGGAAACTCAGCTCCGCTTGCTTCTAACTGAGTTGGTCTGGCAAAGTTAATGCTGGGGGGAAACTTCAACCCACCACACACGGCCAGGCACTAGGAGAGCATTGCTGTGTCTCCAGTTCCAGTGAGCAAGTGGGCATCAGCCTTGCACAGACTGATAGACGATGGGGACAAGGAGGGCTTCCTCACACGGCCAACCCCTCGGTCCTTAGAGAACATCCCACTTTGTTTCCAAGCAGAATCACAGCATCAGCACTGGTTAGGCCACACCTTGAGTCCTGTGTCCAGTTCTGGACCTTCAATTCAAGAAGGACATTGAGACACTTGAATGTGTCCAGAGAAGGGCAACAAGGCTGGGGAGGGGTCTGGAGCACAGCCCTGTGAGGAGAGGCTGAGGGAGCTGGGGTTGCTTAGCCTGGAGAAGAGGAGGCTCAGGGGAGACCTTCTTGTTCTCTCCAACTCCCTGAAGGCAGGTTGTAGCCAGGTGGGGGTTGGTCTCTTCCCTGAGGCAAGCAGCACCAGAACAAGAGGACACAGTCTCAAGCTGTGCCAGGGGAAGTTTAGGCTGGAGGTGAGGTGAAAGTTCCTCCCAGCAAGAGAGATTGGCCATGGGAATGTGCTGCCCAGGGAGGTGGTGGAGTCCCCATCCCTGGAGGTGTTCAAGAGGGGATTGGACGTGGCACTTGGTGCCATGGTTTAGTAGTCATGAGGTGCTGGGTGACAGGTTGGACTTACTGATTCTATGATTCTATAATTCTATGATCACAGAATCACAGAATTAACCAGGATGGAAAATACCTTAGAGATCATTGAGTCCAACTTATCACCCAACACCATCTAATCACCTAAACCATGGCACCAAGTGCCTCACCCAGGCTCTTCCTAACCACCTCCAGTAATGGTGACTCCACCACCTCCCTGGGCAGCACATCCCAATGGCCAGTCTCTCTTTCTAGGAAGAATTTCTTCCTAACATCCAGCCTAAACCTCCCCTGACACAGCCTGAGACTGTGTCCTTTTGTTTTGTCCCTGGTTGCCTGGGAGAAGAGACCAACCCCCACCTCAAAGCTTGCTTGCTTTGAGCGAGGACTAAACCCAGCCTGCATGAACTCTCTTTATACAACTGCATGTTTTGGTGGTTGGACAAGAAACCCAATCTGATTCCAGTGGCAGCATGCCAAAAGCCCTCTCACCTTTCTCTTAATATCCTGTGACTCAGTGATGTGTGTCAGGCCATTTAAACCCTGGCAGCAGGGTTCAGGTGCTCTACCAGCTCCACTCAGTGCATGGGGAGGCACGCTGGTCAGATGGGAAATAGGGCAGAGGAATGATTTAGCTCATAAATAACATTAATGAAACGTTCTTTAGGGAGCAGTTGGGTTTATAGCTGTGCAGAGGAGAAGAGGGTCAGTGGGAGCCAGGAGAAAAGTGAGTGACTAGAGACAGGCCCTGGCAACAGACCTGGGTGGAGCAATGAATGGGTGGCCCAGAGGGTGGGAAACACGGTGAGCTGAGCCATGCTGCTCCCTCCAACACAGACCTGGCTGCACTGGCACTGAAACTGTCCTCACATGGCACAGAGCTTCTTGGGGTAGCTCAAGTCAGGAGGAAAACCACTGCCTGAACTGAGCTCTCTGCTCAGGCAGTTTCTCATCAAGGTGAATCAGCTGGGATCTGGTGTCTCAGCAGCAGAGCAATGCCAGCCCCCAGCCCTGGCAGTAGGTCACTTAGACCTAGGCTGGCTGCTTGCACACAGCATTGCATTCACTGCACAGAAATATCAACGGGCCTGGCCAAAATCTGCTGACACCAAGCCTTCCTGGCACTGGGCTTTCAACCAAGCTCCAGCCTGGGGGCTAGAAATAGAGTTAGCAAGCCTGAAACCCTTGCCAGGAACACATAGTATCCTTGGGTTGCCTTCATCAACAGCTCAGTCTGCAAACAGCTCCTGAGGACTCAGTTGTGGGGCTCTTCAATCCTGGGGCATGGAAGCGCAGGGGAAGGACTCAGCAAGTGCAGAGCAGAGAATCTGCTCCTTTCTGCAGAGCCCAGGGGCTGCATGATGGGGTACCTGCAGGTGAGCCCAAGGCAAGGCACACTTTCAGATGGTACTGGTGGCAATTCATTCCATGCCCTACAGAGAAGGCAGGACATTGCTGGGTGCACAAAGTTACAGGGATGAGCAAACAAAGGTACCTTGGGAGCCTGGTCCCTGCCTGTGACAACAGAGAGAGAACTTCAAACTTATGCTGTCATCAGTGCAAATGAAGGCCTAGAGATCTGTGACATGTAATTGTATCTGCTCTGGAGCTAGATGGCTGTTTCCAGCCAGGGACATAGCTCCACCCGTGCTGAAGAGAGGAGGCAGCTGGGTCCATGTACCTCAGAGGTGTCCTTCTTGGGCAGTTCTCATAGGGTGGGACAAAGCCGTACCTGGCAGTGCCTGTTTCTCTCCCCCCATTACAGAGCAAGCCCTGGCAACAGATTTCAGCTACCTGCCTTCTGAGTGGACCATGTCAGGCATACAAACTCCACCTGTACTGTCTGGGATGGCTGCTGGCAACCAAAGCTCTGTCCTCTATGCCCAGAGCTCTGGCTGAATGTGCCTGGGGCTGAAACTCCTCCTGGCAGCTAAGGACAAAGCTGGGCACGTGTGGTAGCTTTAGGCTGTGCCTGTAAAAAAACTTCACAGATCTTGAACAGAAAGTAGTAAAAATGGAAATAAATCACCTTTGGGTGTAAAAAGGGAAAGAAAGATAATTCTAAATCCCATTGGAGAGATAGCTACCATAAGATTTTGTTCCCAAAACAATTTCTCTTCTCACTTTTTCACTCTGGGAGAAATACTAACTTGCTTCTGCTTGACCTTGGCTGCATTGGTTTGGTTATGCCTAACATCCCTTTTTGTATGGGGGGGTAATGGGGTTAGAGAGGGAGAAGCATGGAATCCTACAATTGTCAGGGTTGGAAGGGACCTCAAGGATCAGCCACTTCCAACAAATATGTGCAGTTTATCACTGCTGGCATCACTCTTCTTCTCAGAGCCAGGGGTTTGTGTGCATGAGCAGGCAGCTGATACCAAAGACCTCCTCTGCTCCGCCAAGAACAGCTTTTGCGGCAGCCCTTTGGAGAAGGAGTGCCAGTGGGGTTTCTGGGGAGCTGGGCTCTTCATGTCAGCCCAGAGGAGACTGATCTGGCTGTGGGGTGAGGGGATAGGGAGCAGGGTGGCAGAGTCCTCGCCTCTTCACTCTGCACAACCCTGCTGGCAGCAGGGCAGTGTCACTGTGTGCCCAGTTTTGGGGGGAAAGGGCAAGAGTCATGGTGGGGGAAGGAGAATCATAGAATCACAGAATTGTCAGGGTTGGAAGGGACCTCAGGGATCAGCCAGTTCCAACCCCCCTGCCATGGCCAGGGACACCTCACACTGCAGCAGGATGCTCACAGCCACCTCCAGCCTGGCTGCAAACACCTCCAGGCAGGAGGCTTCCACCATCTCCCTGGGCAACCTGTGCCAGGCTCTCACCACCCTCATGGGGAACAACTTCTTCCTAACATCCAATCTCAATCTCCCCATTTCTAGTTTTGCTCCATCCTCCCCAGTCCTATCACTCCCTTACACCCTCAAAAGTCCCTCCCCAGCTTTCTTGGAGCCCCCTTCAGATACTGGAAGGCCACAAGAAGGTCTCCTTGGAGCCTTCTCTTCTCCAGTCTGAATAGCCCCAACTCCCTCAGTCTGTCCTCATAGCAGAGGAGGTCCAGCCCCCTGCTCATCCTCATGGCCCTTCTCTGGACACCTTCCAGCACCTCCTGTCCTAGGGGCTCCAGAACTGGATGCAGTACTCCAGGTGGGGTCTCACCAGAGCAGAGCAGAGGGGGGCAATCCCCTCCCTGGCCCTGCAGGCTATGCTTCTCTAGCTGCAGCTAGTAGCTTCCTCTGGTCTGCAACCAGGGGGGCTGTTGTGCTGTTTATTAATGGTAAATATCTGTAAATATTGTATATTTGCACATATTCATTGCATTCCAGTGTAGATGGCAGTTCTGCTTGCAAATACAGCTTTCAGCAGCTTCCAGCTGAGCTGGTCTGGCACACTGAATGTTGTGAGGGAAACTTCAACCCACCACAGCATGGGCTACACCACCTCCTCACAGGGACGGCAGCTTAGCCGGCTGCTTTCTCTCTGCCATACAACATCCAGTCCACAGAGTTTATGGGTGGATTTATGGGTGGATTTCCCTGAGGGCTGATGCTGAGTGCAGCATGGGAACAGAGCATTTACTTTGGTAGCAAGATTGGTAGAAGGGCTACAGCAACCAGCGGCTTGGAAAGTGGCGTTCAGCATTCATGAGATGTTACAAGCTGAAGCTTTTGTGTGTTAGAGAGAGGGCAGTAAGTGACAAAGGGGATTTATTGGTTATGGCTGCTCTGATAAAAGGGTCATTAAGAGTTGTAAAAGTCTAAAGGATAATGGGGAGATGTTGTAAATGCTGTGAGTGAGTAGAATGAAGGGACATGATATACTCGACAGCTGAGGTCACGTCCTAAGAGTTTACAACCCTCTGCTAAACACTGGAGAGAAGCCTGGCTTTGCCCAGCCAGGAGAAGGAAAATGCCCACCCAGCTTCCCAACCAGCACCTCATTGACTAGCATCCTGAGAAAGCTGAAGCCTCGTGGGGACTGGTCTCTGGGTACAGGCAGGGTTGGGCAGCCTACAGGGTAAGCCTCATGGGGACTGGTCTCTGAGTGCAGGCAGGGTTGGGCAGCCTACAGGGTAAGCCTCATGGGGACTGGTCTCTGGGTACAGGCAGGGTTGGGCAGCCTACAGGGTAAGCCTCATGGGGACTGGTCTCTGGGTACAGGCAGGGTTGGGCAGCCTACAGGGTAAGCCTCATGGGAACTGGTCTCTGGGTACAGGCAGGGTTGGGCAGCCTACAGGGTAAGCCTCATGGGGACTGGTCTCTGGGTACAGGCAGGGTTGGGCAGCCTACAGGGTAAGCCTCATGGGGACTGGTCTCTGGGTACAGGCAGGGTTGGGCAGCCTACAGGGTAAGCCTCATGGGGACTGGTCTCTGGGTACAGGCAAGGTTGGGCAGCCTACAGGGTAAGCCTCATGGGAACTGGTCTCTGGAAGCAGGCAAGGTTGGGCAGCCTACAGGGTAAGGCTGTGTGCCATTTGGGGATTGGTGTCTGGAAGAAGCATGGAGCACAGGCATGTGTCACACATGGGACACCACCAGAGGCCATTCTGAGTGGAGCACTAAACTGACCATGCAGGAGAACAGACCTATTTCCCCTAACCTGCAGCTCTGCAGGAGACAAACCCCCTCCTTCCCTTTGCACTGAAAGAGAGTTTGGTCTGAAATAGTGCCACAGGGCTGCTGTTGACTTAGCAGCACTGTTTGCTTTCTCTGCCCTGCACACAGTGTCTGACCAGTGAGCCCCATCACAATTCAAATGTTGGCAATGATTTCCAAATGAACACCAGCAATTCCCACAGCTGATTACAAGCAGAGCTGCTGACAGCATCTGATAGTAAGGTCTCCTGCATGTCCCATTTAGGAGCCTTGTTTTCTGTTGCTTGAGAGTTTGCCAAGCTTGAACTGAAATTTTTCACTCCCAACCTCTGTTTCCTGCTGAATTGCTGCAGAGCATCTCAGGCAAATCAGTTCAGCTGTGTCCAGCTGTGAAGCTGGAGGCAAAGACATCATTTGGCCTGGATTAAAAGAAGACATTGGCTAATTTTTCTTGGAGGAAGCCTAATTTCCCTCTACTCAGAAGTCTGTCCTGGCAGCATTATTCATTTTCAGTGGTCTACCTTTCCAATTTCACAGGCAAATGAGGGACATTTGGTAAACTACCTTCCCTGGGAGGAAAATAATCAGCACAAATCCAGTCAAGATGCTGGGGCATCACACCCAGCTTCTTGGGGTGCTCCAGTCAAAGATGGCCAAGACACTACCTGCACTTACAGCTGGGAAGTGCTGCTGGTCCAGCTAGGGTTCAGATGTCAGAATGAAGGGGGAAATGGTGATTTTAGGTCCTTAGCATGGCCTCTGAATGCAGCTGTGAAGAAGTCACCCAATTTGAACACAGAACTGTGGGAAATCTGGGGCCTGATTGATAGGATAGGAAAGAATCACAGAGTGGTCTGGGTTGGAAAGGACCACCAAAGGTCATCCAGTCCAACCCTCTCGGCAGTCAGCAGGAATATCCTCAACCAGATCAGGTTGTCCAGAGCCCTGTCAAGCCTCACCTTCAATATCTCCAGGGGAAGGGGCCTCAACCACCTCCCTGGGCAACCTGTTCCAGTGTTCCACCACCCTCATAGTAGAGAACCTGCTCCTAACATCCAAAACCTTGTTCCTAACATCCAAAGAAGGATGAGGAGGTCTACACAGGGGCAAGGAATTGCAGATGGAGATGGAGTGTCTGTGCAGGAGACTTTGCATTTTGCTGGTGGGTCAGATGAGCTTCACTGAAGTAGAATCTGAAGGAAGAGTCCTTGGTTTGTTTTCCCCACAAAAAGGTTGGGTGAAGCCCCAAGCCATCTTCCCCCTGGAGAGCATTATTGCAATTGCCAGGTCAAACATCCACAGAGGGGAAAGGCCAAGAACTCTCTGCACATATTCTGTTTTTCAAAGGTATTCCAGAGACACAATCACATGAACAAACCCAGGGAACAACAAAGAGCTCTGTTTTCAAAGCTGGGTTTGAAGGGTGTAGAGTAAACATGGGCTGAGCATACTCAACAGGGAGCAAACAAACTGCTCACCCTCACCTACAGAACTGTGTGCAGCTCTGGAGCCCCAAAGACATGAGAGACATGGATCTGTTGGAGAGAGTCTGGAGGAGGCCACTGAGATGATCAGAGGGCTGGAGCAGCTGTCCTGTGGAGACAGGCTGGGAGAATGGGGTTGTTCAGCCTGGAGAGGAGAAGGCTCCAGGGAGACCTTAGAGCTGCATTTCACTATCTGAAGGGGACCTACAGGAAGGCTGGGGAGGGACTGTTCAGAAGGGCCTGTGGGGACAGGATGAGGAGCAATAGTTTGAAACTGGAGCAGGGCAGATTCAGGTTGGCCATCAGGAGGAAGTTCTGCACAGTGAGAGTGGTGAAACACTGGAACAGGCTGCCCAGGGATGTGGTTGAGGCCCCATCCCTGGAGACATTCAGGCTCAGACTGGATGTGTCCCTGTGCAGCCTGCTCTAGTTGGAGGTGTCACTGCTCAGTGCAGGGGGCTTGGACAAGATGACCTTTGAGGCTCCCTTCCAACCCAATGCAATCCGTGAATCCTGGGCTCCCAGAAGAGGGGCAGACAGCTGTGGGTGATCATGTGGCTAGAGATTGTATCATAAATCATTGGCCACTGAGAGACAAATGGCAGCTGAGTAAGCATCCTGGATTCCAGCATTTCTTATCTTTCCAGTGCCTGCTTTCCCAGGCCGGTGGTGTTCCAGCCCCTGTGACACACAAGGCATCACGGCAGGCTCCCTCTGACCTAGTAAGAGAAGCATGCTGGATTCATTCCCATAACAAGCCTTGAGCAGGCAACTGCAGAAGTGTGCTCTGCAGCAGATGAACTAAGCAGCTTGGCATTTCACCTGGACTTCATTCCCCCAGGCAAGGCTCCCAATGGCACCTGATGGAACGCAAGAAGCTCCATACAGCCTAGCTTGGTTAGGAACTTGTTTTCTCTGGCAGGTAACACAGCAGCTTGAAATATCAACTTCACAGGAGTAAACTAATCTGAAGAGGATTAAAGCCTGGCTGCCATTTGGGCAAACAAGATGGATGTTGGGTTTTTTTTCCTAGTAGGATCTGTGAGTCATCTTCTATTTGATGGGTTGGACAGCTTTCAGGTATTAAAATGCTTCTTGTATCACAGGATCACAGATCACAAGATCATTGATCACAGGATGTGAGGGGTTGGAAGGGATCTTCAAAGATCATGCAGTCCAACCCCCCTGCCAGAGCAGGAGCATAGAATCCAGCTCAGGTCACACAGGAATGCATCCAGACAGGGCTTGAGAGTCTGCAGAGAAGGAGACTCCACAACCTCCCTGGGCAGCCTGCTCCAGGGCTCTGGGAACCTCACAGTGAAGAAGTTCCTCCTCATGTTGAGGTGGAACCTCCTGTGCTGGAGTTTCCATCCATTGCCCCTTGTCCTATCCCAGGGTGCAATTGAGCAGAGCCTGTGCCCTCCCTCCTGAACCCCAGCCCTCAGCTATTGATAGATGTTGATCAGATCCCTCTCAGTCTTCTCCTCTCCAGACTAAACAGCCCCAGGGCTCTCAGTCTCTCCTCCCCAGGCAGTGCTCCAGTCCCTTCAGCATCCTTGTAGCCCTCCCTTGCACTCTCTCCAGCAGATCTCTGTCCCTCTTGAACTGGGGAGCCCAGAGCTGGATGCAATACTCCAGGTGAGGTCTCAGCAGGGCAGAGTAGAGGGGGAGGAGAACCTCCCTGGCTCTGCTGGACACACTCCTCTGAGTGCAGCCCAGGATCCCCTTGGCCTTCTTGGCCCCCAGGGCACATTGCTGTCCCATGCAGAACTTGTCCACCAGCACTCCCAGGTGCCTCTCCCCAGGGCTGCTCTCCAGCAGATCCCCTCCCAGCCTGTGCTGCTGCAGTTTACTCTTCCTTCCCAGCTGCAGGACTCTGCACTGATCCTTGTTGAACCTCCTTGGTTTCCTCCCTGCCCAGCTCTCAGTCTGTCCAGGTCTCACTGAATGGCCACACAGCCTTCAGGTGTCTCAGCCAAGCTTCCCAGTTGGGTGAAGATACTTCTCAACATTTTGCTTGCTTTAACCAACAGAGCATTGCTGCAGATTCTACCTGGTGATAAAAGTATGCATTTTCTGGTCAGAAGCAAGTACAATGATGCATTGTACAGCTGAACTACTAAACATTCCTAAACATCACATGGGAGGAGGAGGTTTCCTCTGCATTGTTTGTACCACACACACAAATAAGGAATTGTGATTGAGAAAGCAGAGGCCACCCTGCAGGCTCAAAAAGTGTGCATCAAAACCAGTGTGAGCAGCAGGATGAGGGAGGGGATTCTCCCCCACTACTCTGCTCTGCTGAGACCCCACCTGCAGCACTGCCTCCAGTTCCGGTGCCCCCAGCACAAGAGGCACATGGAGCTGCTGGAGCAGGTCCAGAGGAGGCCACGGAGGTGATCAGAGGCTGGGGAACCTCCCCCATGGGGACAGGCTGTGACAGCTGGGGTTGTTCAGCCTGGAGAAGAGAAGGCTCTGGAAAGACCTTAGAGCAGCCTTCCAGTGCCTGAAGGGGGGTACAGGAAAGCCAGGAAGGGACTTCTGACAAGGAGTTGTAGTGACAGGACAAGGGGTGATGGCTTTAAGCTTGTGAAGGGCAGATTGAGACTGGAGATTAGGAAGAAATTCTTTCCAGGGAGGGTGGTGAGACACTGGAACAGGTTGCCCAGGGAGGCTGTGGATGCTTCCTCCCTGGAGGTGTTCCAGGCCAGGCTGGATGAGGCCCTGAGCAGCCTGGGCTGGTGGGAGGTGTCCCTGCCCATGGCTGGGGGCTTGGAACTGGATGATGTTTAAGGTCCCTTCCAACCCAAACCATTCTTTGAATCCTGGAATTTAAAAGGGAAGAAGTTCATCCATGGAACAGTTTGAGCAATTACAGCTGAAAAAAAAACCCCACACAAACAAACAAACACATTTTAAAACCCAGTAACTGTATCAGAGAAACCTTCTCAAGACAAATATCTGGTCAGCAACCAGCCAATCACAACATTACTGACAAAGAAAACAACCAAAAAACTGGAGACCAGTCCCAGCCCTGCAAAGTCTTCAGCAATTTATCAGCATCCTCCAAGCAGATAACCAAGAAGGCCAATGGCATCCTGGCCTGCATCAGGAACAGTGTGGCCAGCAGGAGCAGGGAAGTCATTCTGCCCCTGTGCTCAGCACTGCTCAGGCCACACCTTGAGTCCTGTGTCCAATTCTGGGCCCCTCAGTTTAGGAAAGATGTTGAGATGCTGGAAGGTGTCCAGAGAAGGGCAACAAAGCTGGGGAGGGGTCTGGAGCACAGCCCTGGGAGGAGAGGCTGAGGGAGCTGGGGTTGCTTAGCCTGGAGAAGAGGAGGCTCAGAGGAGACCTTCTTGCTCTCTACAACTCCCTGAAGGGAGGTTGGAGCCAGGTGGGGGTTGGTCTCTTCTCCCAGGCAACCAACACCAGAACAAGAGGACACAGTCTCAAGCTGTGGCAGGGGAGGTTTAGGCTGGAGGTGAGGAGAAAGCTCTTCCCTGCAAGAGAGATTGCCCATTGGAATGTGCTGCCCAGGGAGGTGGTGGAGTCACCATCCCTGGAGGTGTTTAAAAAGAGCCTGGATGGGCTGCTTGGTGCCATGGTTTAGTTGATCAGATGGTGTTGGGTGATAGGTTGGACTTGATGATCTTTGAGGTCTTTTCCAACCTGGTTAATTTCTATTCTATTCTATTCTATTCTATTCTATTCTATTCTATTCTATTCTATTCTATTCCATTCCATTCCATTCCATTCCATTCCATTCCATTCTATTCTATTCTTTCCATTCTATTCCATTCCATTCCATTCCATTCCATTCCATTCCATTCCATTCTATTCTATTCTATTCTATTCTATTCTATTCTATTCTATTCTATTCTATTCTATTCTATTCCATTCCATTCTATTCTATTCTATTCTATTCTATTCTACTCTATTCCATTCCATTCTATTCCATTCCATTCCATTCTATTCTACTCTATTCTATTCTATTCTATTCCATTCCATTCCATTCCATTCCATTCCATTCCATTCCATTCCATTCCATTCCATACCTTTCCATTCCATACCTTTCCATTCTACTCTATTCTATTCTATTCCATTCTATTCTACTCCATTCCATTCCATTCCATTCCATTCTATTCTATTCCATTCCATTCCATTCTATTCTATTCTATTCCATTCCATTCCATTCCATTCCATTCCACTCCATTCCAACCTCCTTTGCAGGGCACTGCTGAGGACAGGCAGGCGAGCTGCTTTTGTTTTCCATCTCTTTTTGTTTGTCTTCTGGTTGTTATTGCACCTCGTGTGCTGCTGTGTGGCTGTGCAGTGCTTCTGGCTTAAGCTGCTTGTCAACAGCATGACTGTTAACTTCAGCCATGGAAGTGGTGGTGGTGGTGGATTTATTTTGCAGGAGATTAATTTGCACTGCTTGTAATTGAGTGGAGAATCCTCTGACCTGTGTGTTCTCGCCTGGCATTCTTCCTGTTTGCTCATTTTTAATTACTTCTAATATGCATACTAATACTCTTAATAACTTTGCTTATGAAATCTGCATCTGCAGTGGAGGGCTTTTAATTTACAGCCCCACTGTTACTGTTCTCATTTTCTCCCTTCCAACAACAAAGCAGCTCCTGATGCTTCAGATGCGATCAGAGGAGTGAATCATCCCTTTGGTGAGCAATGGGATGCTCACTGCTGTACCAGTGACATTCCTGGAGTGAGCCAGGAGCATGCATGGGACAACCCTGTGCTGGTACTGGTCAGCACATCACCTGCTGATGAGCCCTGAGCATCCTTCTCCACCTAGCCTACGGTGGACTCACATTAAGGTCACCAAGCACACTGCCAAAGGAAAATAAGGAGCCTTGTTCCAACCCATATTCAGAGAATTACACAATCATAGCATGGTTTGGGTTGGAAGGGACCTTAAACATCACCCAGTTCCAAGCCCCCAGCCATGGGCAGGGACACCTCCCACCAGCCCAGGTTGCTCAAGGCCTCATCCAACCTGGCCTGGAACACCTCCAGGGAGGAAGCATCCACCACCTCCCTGGGCAACCTGTGCCAGTGTCTCACCACCCTCCCTGGAAAGAATTTCTTCCTAATCTCCAGTCTCAATCTGCCCTTCACAAGCTTAAAGCCATCACCCCTTGTCCTGTCACTACAACTCCTTGTCAAAACTCCCTTCCTGGCTTTCTTGTAGCCCCCTTCAGGTACTGGAAGGCTGCTCTGAGGTCTCACCTGGAACTCTCTTTCCTCCAGGCTGAACAGCCCCAACTCTCTCAGCCTGGCAAGAGGCCAATATCTGCCTTGTACAAGAGGCCAAGATGTATGAGACAGAGGTAATGTGTGAGTTCAGTTCCAAATCAAGCAGAGGAGCTGCATCTTCCCATGGTTTGTAAGGGAAACTGGCACTTGTGGGACCTAGCAGACACATGAAGGCTTCAAGGAGGCCATGCACAGTAAGATGCAGCTGACTGAA
The DNA here is from genome assembly GCF_014839835.1 of Dryobates pubescens. Lineage (NCBI taxonomy): Eukaryota > Metazoa > Chordata > Aves > Piciformes > Picidae > Dryobates > Dryobates pubescens. The sequence continues at coordinate 27,329,576 of NC_071625.1, read as the reverse complement.
CTAAAACATCTATTCACTGAGAACATTACAAGCAAAGACCATTTCTAATTCTCTTCATCAGTTCTGTTTCAATGGCATCCTGAGGTGTGTTGGGAGGGCTGTGGTGAGTAGGTCCAGAGAGGCTTTCCTCCCCTTCTACTCTGCCCTGATGAGGCTGCATCTGGAATATCGTGTCCAGTTCTGGGCTCCTGAGTTCAAGATGGACCTTGGGGAATTGCTTGAGAGAGTCCAGCACAGAGCCACAAAGCTGCTGAAGGCAGTGGAACATCTCCCTGTGAGGACAGGCTGAGGGAGCTGGGGCTTGGAGCAGAGGACCTGAGGGGTGACCTCATTGATGGTGATAAAGATGTGCAGGGCAGTGTGGGGAGGATGGAGCCAGGCTCTGCTCAGGGATGTCCAAGGACAGGACAAGGGGCACTGGGGGCAAGCTGGAGCAGAGGAGGTCCCACAGGAACAGAAGGGAAAACTTTTTCCCTGTGAGGTTGGCAGAGCCCTGGAGCAGGCTGCCCAGAGAGGTTGTGGAGTCTCCTGCTCTGGAGACATTCCAAACCCACCTGGATGTGTTCCTGTGTGACCTGTCCTGTGTGACCCTGCTCTGGCAGGGGGGTTGGACTGGATGATCTTTTGAGGTCCCTCTCCTTTTCCCCAGTTAGAAAAACCTCACAGCCTTCATAGAAAGCAACCTCCCTCCTCTCCCCAAATCCTGGCTGGAATTGTTGTTCCCTTGCTTACTCAGGCAGCACTAAGGGTTTCATAAATCACAGCATAGCATGGAGCTTCCCATGCACTAACAAACCTCACATCAGGGGATTAACTTAGAAGTTGTAAGAGTAATATATGAGGGATACATTTGCCTTCAGGGTTCTGAGTCTTTCCAAGTCTCTATCTAATCATGAGAGCTGGCAGTTTGCTCTTCAAACAAACAAATAAGCAAACCAAGCAAGCAAAAACAAAACCCCAACCAACAAACAAAAGCCAAATAATGAGAGCCTAAACAAACAGCCCAGCAAGCCAGGCAGATAACTGAGATTCCTCCCAAGGCAAGTGACTTCTAGAACATCAGTCAAAAGCAAAACAGAAGGCAAATATAAAGCTTTAGGAGTCACAAGAAGCAGAATCATAGAATCATAGAATCAGTGAGGTTGGAAGAGACCTCAAAGATCATCAAGTCCAACCTATCACCCAACACCTCCTGACAACTAAACCATGGCTCCTATTGCCACATCCAAGCCTTTTTGGAGCACCTCCAGGGATGGGGACTCCACCACCTCCCTGGGCAGCACATTCCAATGGCCAATCTCTCTTGCTGGGAAGAACTTTCTCCTCACCTCCAGCCTAAACTTCCCCAGGCACAGCTTGAGACTGTATCCTCTTGTTCTGGTGCTGGTTGCCTGGGAGAAGAGACCAACCCCCACCTGGCTACAACCTCCCTTCAGGGAGTTGGAGAGAGCAATGAGGTCTCCCCTGAGCCTCCTCTTCTCCAGGCTAAGCAACCCCAGCTCCCTCAGCCTCTGCTCAGAGGGCTGTGCTCCAGACCCCACTCCAGCTTTGTAGTCCTTCTCTGGACACCTTCAAGTGTCTCAATATCCTTCTTAAACTGAGAAGCCCAGAACTGGACACAGGACTCAGGGTGTGGCCTAAGACTAAATCTTGGGTAGCTTTTAATGTGTTACCCAAGTGAACTCTGAAGTCACATCCTGACAGACAATCCACACTGTAAAAGGTGCCAGGTTGGGTCCAGATTTGTAAACCTGGCCTAAATCATTGTCTGAGGAATTCTGTTTAAGACACACCTGCTTGAAAAGCTCTTTAACTCCATGGTACCACGTGGAGTAAATAAACCTCCAGGTCGGTGTTCACCTGCAGTGGATGTGCACAGCGCTGTGCTTTGATACGGGCGAGAGTTAATGATGCATGAAGGGTGCCACAGGTGGAGGGGGTTGGCCTGTGGTGTGTTGAAAACTGTAGAGGAGCAGAGGGAGTCTGGATTTAACTGTTAGCTTTCCTGGAGTTTGCTGGTACTGTTGTAACTCAGCTTATTTTTAGCTGAAAATAAAACAAACAAACAAAACATAAGAGGGGGGGGGAAAAAGTGAAAGAAGGGCTTCAGATTAAGCTAATAATAAAGATAAAGTAAATGAAAATGTTACAAATGTACATTTATTTCCATTCTATATTGAATTAGAAAATACAATGTCTTAATAAGAAACCACTGCAGATGTCAGTAGAAGTTTCCTGAACTTTCTTAATGATAGAATAGATGATTCAAAAACTCATAGAATGGCTCAGGCTGGAAGGGACCTCAGAGGTCATCTACTCCAACCTCCCCACCATGGGCAGGGACACCTCCCAACTAGAGTCAGCTGCTCAAGGTCTCATCCAACCTGGCTTTAACACCTCCAGGGAGGAGGCAGCCACAACCTCCCTGGGCAGCTTGTGGCAGAGTCTCACCACCTTCAGACTGAAGAAATTCTTCCTCAGCTCCAGTCTCACCCTGCTCTCCCTCAGCTTCAAACCATTCCCCCTTGGCCTGTCTCTAGACACCCTCAGGAAAAGTCTCTCTGCAGCCTTCCTGGAGGATCCCTTCAGCTCTTGGAAGGCAGCTCCAAGGTCCCCCTGGAGCCTTCTCTTCTCCATGCTGAACACCCTCAGCCTGTCCTCCCAGCAGAGCTGCTCCTTTTCCTCCTCTCTTCATTCTCTGATGTTCCCTTCAGTCTGTGCTTCTTGCTGTTCAGCCTTTTTCTTTCTTTCTCATACCCTGTGGGGGTTTAGGTTGGGTGCCTCCTGCTGCTGCCACACAAGCTACATCTGCAGTGCCCCAGGGTCCAGCCCAGTGGGTGGACACGGGAAGCTGCGTATTTCATCCCATAATGTCCTGCTCCCTAGAAATCCACCTGCAAAGTCCTGCACTTCTTCTTTCTTCCCTCACTGCCCTCGTGGGAGATGCTCCCTGTCTGGTAATGGAGGAGGAGTTATCTCAAGGCCTTTTTAGGCCTGGCTAGGCTTAATGCCAGGAGGAGAAGGGGGAAGGGCAGTCTCAGATCTGACCAGCTGAGATTAGCCTAACAGTGGAGGGGGGGAAGAAAGAGCCCTGGGGGTTTGGGGTGTACCCCCAGGTGGGGAGAGGGGAGTGTTGGGATGCTTCTGGATATGCTTTGGGATCTCTTTTGTCACTGTGCTTGTGGTTCTCTGTAAAACATTCACTGCTTTTCCATTTAAACTTACCATCACTTCTGCAATCCGTTTGTGTGAGTCTCGGGTTTTTTTGCCCTGGTGGGAGGCAAGGGAGGATCTGCCACAGTTGTGCTGCTCAGGCACAATCCATCCTGTGCACCTCAAGTCCTCAGCATGGCCACAGCAGCTTGCTGGGTGTTGTTCCTCACATCTCTCCTAGCCAGGTCTCTCAGGATGGGGTGAATGCCCCCCAGGAGATGTCTGTCTCTGTCCCTTAGCTCAGCTGGAGCTGGGATGATGAGCTGCAACAGCATGGCAGCCTCAGTTAGGGGAGAGAAATCCCAGCCCTTTTCTCAGTAACTCTCTCTCCTGGTTTTCCCAGCAACTCTCATTTCCTGGTTTTCCCAGGATTACACTGTGCCTAACTGTTCAGCACAGGTGGAAAAGGAGGAACCAGAACAACCAGGGCAGAAATCTGATTCCACTGAGAGCTGGCAAGGGAAGGAATGTAATCTGAGCCCTAAAAATGGGGCAGAACATTCAGTTGTGTCTCATTCGGAGCAACCCACATTGACAAAGCAGTGTAAGGGGGAAGGGGTTTGGTGCCCTTCAGAGGGCAGATTCCCCATGGAAAACACAATTATGGCATCAGATCAGATGTGACAAGAGCCATTAAATGAATAAATCACTAGAGAACTGCAGGCTGGTGCATTGGGAATCACACAGAGGCCAGGAGCGTGGCTGAATTCCACACTGAACGATTTACTACAAATTAAGTGGCAATTTGAGGGATAAGGGAGGGTTCAGAGGTCAAAGTTCTCCCCCAACGGCTGGCATCAGATGGGGCATGGTGTTTACTAGATGACAAAGGGCTGCCCTGCCCTTCTCCACCCTGAACCTGTTTGTGGGTGAATGCATTCATTCAACGACCCAAATGACTCCAGTATTTCAGGCTACTAGCCTGACCCTCGGCTCCTCCTGAAGCCTTGTTTATCAGTGCTAACAAGCTATTTCACGGGGTAAGTCTTTATCTTGGCTGATGTACTGTGTTCCCCAAGGCTGATGCAACGAGGGTCACAAATGCCTTGTGACAAATCTCTCCCATCCTCTCCAATTCCTCTGTGAAATCAGCTTGCGTGCATCCCAGATGATACAGTGCCGAGCAAGGGGATGGTGCCACGGCAGAAGCACGTGTAGATCCCCCCAGGTGCAGGGAAGGAGAAACACAGATTCATTACACTAATAAAGTTTCAGCCTTCTAAGGATGAGGTCAAACGAGAGCAGCAGAGAGCTGGCAACAGGACAGCAGCATCCTACATAGGGGTGAGCCAAAAATAAGCCTCCTGGCACGCGTCTGTTCAGCAGGGTCCATTGAGGGAGAGCACCCACCCCATCACTGACCAGTTCACAGGGCAAGAAATGCTCATTGGTGGTGGTGTAGAAGCAGGAATTTATGACTTGGGGGGTTATCTGTCTGAATTTGCCCCTTTTGGGGGGGATGGGGTGGGGGGTATGTGTTTACCTTTGAACTTGGCCAGCAAGCGAAGAGCCCTGACAGTTTCTGCGCGTTTAAACCGAGGGGGAAACGCTGCCTGTTAATTGCTGCACTCAACCGCTTTGTATTTGCTGAGGATTCTTTCTTTGTAATGATGGAAAGGCGGCAGGAGCTGCTCGCTGCAGTCAAGCCTGGAAACAGCGAGGGGGAGTGCCAGAAAGCTGCCCACCTCTTTTGAGTCACTTAAAACGCACATTCCTATTAACTGCGGTTACATTACCACCTATTCCTATGGGCTTGTGTCAGAGCAAAGGCTGCTGATCAAAATGACAAAGCAAACTGAAAAGTACAACTAATATCTAGGTGGCAACACGTCGCCACAACGTTTCGGAGAAGCAGGAGCCTCCCGGGAGGGGTGTAGGTGGCATTCGCTCACCTCCGAGCCCCAACGTCTATCGAATTGCACTTCCCTGCCGCTGAGCGTGCCAGAGCCTGCCTTAATTTAGGCTCTGCTCTCATAATGCCCTCGGCTCCCTCCACTGCTCCCTGCTGCAGGCACACAGGGCAGCCAGAAGCTCCCATAACTGGTCTCAAGATTCTTGCCCCTCCGTTCAGGTCAGCGGAGTTACATGACCTACACATTAGCTTGGATTTAGTTTGGTACTTCTCCAAATGCCAGCTGCAAAAAAAACAGGGGGGGGGGAGGAGGAGGAGGAGGGAAGAAAACTCTGCAAGCACATGGAAATACCCAAGGGCTGATGCTTCCATTAACCTTTCTAGGCAGGCACACTCGTTTTCTACCAGCCTATCAGTTTTCTTCCCGTCTGGACAGGGACTCTTTGCCCTGCCCATAAAGTGTCCAAACGAAAACGTGTTGTGATCGACTGGCTATTGATTTGCAACCCTCCACATCTGGAAGACGTGAACAAACAAACAAACCAAAAACAAACAAACAAAAACCCAGGAAACACAACCAAACCAAACCAAACCAAAAACACAGGGGAAAAAAACCCCAAACCAACCAACTAAAACCACACAACACCAACCCCTCCCCCCCCCCAAAACAAAAACCACCCCAACAACCACAGAACCAAACAACCCTCCCTCCCCCCAAAACAATAAAATCAAATCCTGTCCATTCTTTGAACTAATAAATATTTAAGCTCTAGCACACAAGAAGTAGTTTCAGGTTAAAATTAAGTGGCAGTCTGAATGCACCCCATTCAGACCACTTCAGAAACCATCTATGCTTGGGTTAAATTTATAGTCAAATCCTGTTTATAAAACTGATCAGGGAAGTTTCATTGGTATTAGAGGTTGGACTTGATCTCTGAGGTCTTTTCCAAGCTGGTTGATTCAGTGATTCTGTGATTTGCAGGGCTGTTTGGATTCAGTGAAGCCACACTGGGCCCCTGACAGTAATAAATATATCTATATCTATATCTATATCTATATCTATATCTATATCTATATCTATATCTATATCTATATATATATCTATATCTATATCTATATATCTATATATCTATATATCTATATATCTATATATCTATATTGATATAGATATCTATATTGATATAGATATAGATATGCACTCTATATATTTTGAGAGAGAGAGAGTATAATCCAGGGAATGGTGATGTGATTGCTGCTTCTCAGGGTCCCTGATGTCAATGGGATACTGTATCATAGAATCACAGAACTGTCAGGGCTGGAAGGGACCTCAGGGACCAGCCAGTTCCAACCCCACTGCCATGGGCAGGGACACCTCACACTACAGCAGGTTGCTCACAGCCACAGCCAGCCTGGCTGCAAACACCTCCAGGCAGGAGGCTTCCACCACCTCCCTGGGCAACCTGTGCCAGGCTCTCACCACCCTCATGGAGAACAACTTCTTCCTAACATCCAATCTCAATCTACCCATTTTTAGTTTTGCTCCATTCCCCCCAGTCCTATCACTCCCTGACACCCTCAAAAGTCCCTCCCCAGCTTTCTTGGAGCCCCCTGCAGATACTGGAAGGCCACAATGAGGTCCCCTCGGAGCCTTCTCTTCTCCAGACTGAATAGCCCCAAGTCCCTCAGTCTGTCCTCATAGGAGAGGAGCTCCAGCCCTCTGTAGTTTCTCTCTCAGGTATACAGAGTGTTTTGTGTGAATGAGATGAGGTAATCCATGACCAAGCAATTCAAGTAAACTTTCTCTGTGGGAGAGAATCCAGGTTTCTCCTTCTGTCTTTCAGGTTTCGGTCTTTCACCTCTCTGCCAAAAATGACGAGTTCAAAGACTAAGGCTAAATTTCCTGTCAGTTCCTGCCCAAGTCTTTGCTGTTGACATCCCCACTCACTGGAGAGGAAGGTATTATCTGCCTCCATCAACAAACCCCATTCTCTTTTCAATTCCTAGGGCAGGACCAAACTCCTCACTTGTGTAAGGTCAGAGCGTTTAACAAATGACTCCAACATGATGTGCACAGGAAAAGGTTGCTCAGCCAACTAAGCTCAACCACCAGGCTTAGTTTGCCCAGATTCTCCCCTCACAGAAACCACATAAACATTTGGCACTTCCACATGCAATGTGCACCAACATGTCGAAAGCTCACTCATCTCAACTCCCCATAAATCAATCACTTCGTAAATTGCTCGTTAGTGACACAGCTCTCATCCACCTGCCATCCAGGCTCTCTGCTTTACCTGTGCACACAGCACTTGCATCATCAGCTCCAAAATGCCTGGAAAGGTTTTCAAGGAAGCAAAGACTCTGCTTTTGGTTTGAGATGACTGCATTTTTTTTTTGCTTGAAGCAAACCCATAGCTTTCCTTCCCTCTCTCCACCTGCCACTGCTTGTGCAATAAAGTATTGCAGCCACAGCCCCTGTTAACACTGGTAACAATGCCACTAATAAATGGCAGGCACTAATAGAGTGCCTTTCCTCAGGGAATCACACCATGCTTCCAAAAGTCAGCTTGGGCACCTCCTCCATAGTTTCCATTTGAACACAGGAGCTGAGACTCCTGCCTAGTCAGCTCCTCTCTCTCACTGCATTGTTCCCTTTGCCCCCTTCTCTATTTCAGCACATTCATGGTATACAATAAGATTTCATCCAGTGTTAGCTGAATGAACTACTGGGGGCACCAGAAGTGCTGTGATGATGTTTGCTGGAAGCAGAGCACAAATTTGAGCACAGTGAGCACTGCAGCAATCATAGAACCATAAAACATCTCCAAGGGAAGGGGCCTCAACCACCTCCCTGGGCAACCTGTTCCTGTGCTCCACCACCCTCATAGTAAAGAACTTGTTCCTGAAATGCAGCTGTGCTGCTTTCTGCACCCAAAGTCTGACCAACTTGATACATGTCAGATGGCAGGGCCATTCTCCTGCTCCTCTGCTCTGCCCTGGTAAGACTACACCTGGAATATTGTGTCCAGTTCTGGGCTTCCCGGTTCAAGAGAGACATGGAAATACTAGAGAGAGTCTAGTGGAAGGCTATGAGGATGATGAAGGGACTGGAGCATCTCTCTTATGAGGAAAGACTGAGAGCCCTGGGGCTGTTTTGTCTGGAGAAGAGAAGGCTGAAAGGGGACCTGATCAATGTCTACAAACATCCGAAGGGTGGCTGTCAAGAAGAGGCCAGTCTCTCTTCAGTGATGTCCTGTGACAGGATGAGGGGCAATGGATACAGAATGGAACACAGAAAGTTCCACTTCAACACAAGGACAAACTTCTTTACTGTGAGGGTGCTGGAGCCTTGGAGCAGGCTGCCCAGAGAAGCTGTGGAGCCTCCTTCTCTGGAGACTTTCAAGACCTGTCTCAATCCATTCCTGTGTGACCTGGCCTAGGTGACCCTGCTTTGGCAGGGGGTTTGGACTTGATGATCTCCAGAGGTCTCTTCCAACCTCTAACATTCTATAATTCTATGATTCCATGAACTGCAAAAAGGAGTCCAAGGCAAGTGGCACAAACAGAAGGATGGGAGACTTCAGACAGAGGAGGAACAAAAGAGCTAAATCAAGGCTTGTGTGATCAGGGTTGTTCCCTCAGCTGATAGAAATGCATCTGTCAGGGGAAGGAAGAGCTGGCCTGCAAACAAGCTGGTGAGATTCTAGTAACATGGTGAGCTTTGACACGTGGGGTAATTCATCACTCTTCTTCAGACAAGCCAGGTTTATCACCAGATCAATCTCTCATCTTCATTAATTACTACTGAAACTGCAGGCAGCAATCCACTTACAGTAGGACAAGCAGGAAACAAAGTATTCAAAGTATGATGAATCAGAGCTTTTAACTAGCCCCAACAGGCCAGGCACAGCCTGCTGCCATCACTGGTGATTCCCCAGGAAAAGCACTGCTGTAACTGTGCAGTGAAGCATCATCACACGGGGATGTGTGTCCTGATCACCTCCTAGGTCTGTTTGTTCCATGCCCTTTTCAGACTCACATGATCACAGAATGTTAGAGGCTGGAAGGGACCTCAAAACATCATCCAGTCCAACCTCCCTGCCAGAGCAGGGTCACCTAGAGCAGGTCACACAGGAAAACAGCCAGGTGGGTCTTGAATATCTCCAGAGAGGGAGACTCCACAGCCCCCCTGGGCAGCCTGCTCCAGGGCTCTGTCACCCTCACAATGAAAAGAAATTTTCCTCGTGTTTGCATGGAACTTCTTTTGCTTCCACTTCCACCCAGTGCCTCTTGTGCTGTCCTTGGGCATCACCCAGCAGAGCCTGGCTCCAGCCTCTTGGCACTCACCCATTACATATTTAGAAATGAATGAGCTCACCCCTCAGGCTCCTCCTCTCCAAGCTACAGAGCCCTCAGCTCCCTCAGCCTCTCCTCATAAGGAAGATCTTCCACTCCCCTAATAATTTCTGTGGCTCTGCACTGGACTCTTTCAAGAACTTTCCTGAGGTCCTTCCTGAACTGAGGGGCCCAGAACTGGACACAATGCTCCAGATGCTGCCTCACTGGGCCCCATGTCTCATAAAAGCACTGATGCAGACTAATGGATGTGCCAGTAAGAGTAACCACTTCAAAAGAGGCAGTTTCATTCAGATAGCTCCAGGCTTGGGAACCATCAGTTCTGGGAGTGAAGTCAAAGGCTGGCAACACCAGCCAGGAGTCAGGAAAAGCTCAGGGAACAGAAGTGCCCTTCCTAAAGGAGTCACACCTCTCCATAATAATCTGCCTGCATTACATTTGCTCCTCAGGAAATTACAGCTGGGACTTTCAGGCTGCCTGGGAGCTGAGAATCCACATCCCAGGTGGAAGCTGCACCCTACATTAAGAGCAGCATATAGTCCACCTCTTTTTGCCTGCTGTCTAGGAAATCCCAGCAGCCAACAAACAGTTTGGTAGCTTGGTAATCTCTAACCTGCCAGGTTGGAGCACGTTTTGCCCATGTTGGAGTCTGTTTCTACACGCTCCACTGAAAAGCAGCACCAGCTGCAGAGGGCTGCTTCAGTCTCAGAGGTGTTAATAACACTGGATGCAAGCTTTACTAATGGTGGACTCAACACCCTCATCTGGATGAGGGGATTGAATCCACCATTAGTAAGTTTGCAGACAACACCAAGTTGGGAGTAGATGTTGATATGTTAGGGGGTAGGAGAGCTCTGCAGAGGGACCTTGGCAGGCTGGGTGGATAGGCAAAGTCCAACAGGATGGCATTCAACGAGTCCAAGTGCCAGGTGCTGCACTTTGGCCACAACAACCCCATGCAGAGCTACAGGCTGGGGTCAGAATGGCTGGAGAACAGCCAGGCAGAAAGGGACCTGGGGGTGCTGATTGACAGCAGCTGAACAAGAGCCAGCAGTGTGCCCAGCTGGCCAAGAAGGCCAATGGCATCCTGGCCTGCATCTCCTGTGGCCAGGAGAAGTAGGGAAGTCATTGTGCCCTGTGCTCAGCACTGGTTAGGCCACACCTTGAGTCCTGTGTCCAGTTCTGGGCCCCTCAGTTTAAGAAGGACATTGAGACACTTGAAGGTGTCCAGAGAAGGGCAACAAAGCTGGGGAGGGGTCTGGAGCACAGCCCTGTGAGGAGAGGCTGAGGGAGCTGGGGTTGCTTAGCCTGGAGAAGAGGAGGCTCGGGGGAGACCTTCCTGCTCTCTACAACTCCATGAAGGGAGGTTGTAGCCAGGTGAGGATTGGTCTCTTCTCCCAGGCAACCAGCACCAGAACAAGAGGACACAGTCTCAAGCTGTGCCAGGGGAGGTTTAGGCTGGAGGTGAGGAGAAAGTTCTTCCCAGAAAGAGAGATTGGCCATTGGAATGTGCTGCCCAGGGAGGTGGTGGAGTCACCATCCCTGGAGGTGTTCAAGAGGGGACTGGATGTGGCACTTGGAGCCATGGTTTAGTTAGTCATGAGGTGTTGGGTGATAGGTTGGATTTTATTATCTCTGAGGTCTTTTCCAACCTTGATGATTCTGTGATTCTATTCTATGATCTGCTGTCAGGGCTACAAGTTGTATTTCTGATCTATAAGCTTCAAGCCAAGCCCCTTCCTGCCTAGAGCTGGGAACTCATCAAAAGCAGTGACACTGACACTGCCCTTCCCTCTGCCAGCAGTAGCAGAGCTGGACAAGAACATGGGGCTAAGGGAGGGAGTGGCTGTGTAGGCATGGGGAAATGTGCCTGATGAGTGTATTTAGTACGCCACCAAGGCACAAATACAGCAGAGGCTTCATTGCACCACTTCCCTGAAGAGTGCTTATATAAAGGCCAGCAGGATATTCCAGGAGCAATTTCCTGGATGTGATCAGTCATGCCTGCTGATGTCAGTGCCCAGGACAAGGCTTCACTAACTACCAGTCATACTTGCCCTGCCTTGCAGGGACAACACAGTGCCGGGGAAGTGACCTGGATTCTAGCACTTGTTTTGCACCGGCTGGAGTGTTTGCTGAGCTCTCCTCCCCAGCACCTGTGCGGCGCCACCAACTGCGCTGTCATCGCACAAGCGTCGCCGGGGACGCCGCCGGCAGCCCGGGAAGCGGCGCTGCTCCGAGCCAAGCAGCTGGTTAGCGGTGACCACGCGGGGAAGCCAGGGGCCAGGCTGCCTTCCTGCGCTGGCAGGGCAGGCTGCAGCGGGGAGCAGCACCACCTTCCTCAGAAATGCAGCCCCGGTAGCTGGGATGTGGAGGCAGCCTGCAGGCTCCAAAATCTGCAGGGGATGGATTAAAAAACCAAAAGCTACCAAACCTGAGGGAGGTGGTGGATTCCCCTACATCAGAGAGTTTCATGGCCCAGCTTCACAGGCTGCTGGGCCAGCTCATTTAAACTATATTCTTACCCTGAAAGGTTGGACTAGATTATCCTTGAGGCCACTTCTGAATAGAATAGAATAGAATAGAATAGAATAGAATAGAATAGAATAGAATAGAGTAGGAATAGAAATAGAACTAGAATAGAATAGAATAGAATAAGAATAGAACTAGAACTAGAATAGAATAGAATAGAATAGAATAGAATAGGAATAGGAATAAGAATAAGAATAAGAATAAGAATAAGAATAAGAATAAGAATAAACCAAGTTGGAAAAGACCTTTGAGATCATTGAGTCAAACCTATCACCCAACACCATCTAATCAACTAAACCATGGCACCAAGTGCCTCATCCAGTCACTATTTCAGCACCTCCAGGGACAGTGACTCCACCACCTCCCTGGGCAGCACATCCCAATGGCAAATTACTCTTTCTGGGAAGAACTTTCTCCTCACCTCCAGCCTAAACCTCCCCTGGCACAGCTTGAGACTGTGTCCTCTTGTTCTGGTGCTGCTTGCCTGGGAGAAGAGACCAACCCCCACCTGGCTACAACCTCCCTTCAGGTAGTTGTAGACAGCATAGAGGTCTCCCCTGTGCCTCCTCTTCTCCAGGCTAAGCAACCCCAGCTCCCTCAGCCTGTTCTCACAGTGCTTGTGCACCAAACCCCTCCCCAGCCTCGTTGCCCTTCTCTGCACCTGGTACTCTATGAATCTATGAAAAACCCAAGGGGAGGAAGAAAGCTTTGACCAATGGTAGAAAAGCAAGCCCAGCTCTGACCCAGCAGAAGTGATAGTGAAATCAGAGATGCCAGCTGCAAGAGATGTCATCAGAAGCAATAAATAAATAAAGAAGAAAAAAAAAACAAACAAAAACAAATTGCAGTTTATTAAGAGCTGACCAATGTCCTAGGTGGCAATGTGTGAGTCAAAGGAAGTGCTGAGCAGTGAGTCATCCACCTAAAAGGGCTTTATCCTTGGATAAAAGTCAAAGAGATGGCTCAGGGAGGAAAAAAAGGAGTGCATGGAAAGAACAGAGGCAATGGCAGAGCACTGGGGCTCCTTGCAGAGCAGGGGCCGAGGGGAGGGCAAGGCTGCTATCAGGCAGCTACACTCCTTTAGAGGAGTTTCTGGCTGGGCACATAACATGCTGTGTGTTTTACAAATACAAGGGTCAGGTTCCTGCCCTGGGGAACTTTGTCTACAGCACAAACAAGAACTACAGCAAGAGTGGAAAGAGGGAAGTGGTACAGAACGCAAATGACGTCACTCGGAGCCTGTCTGCGTGTGTGTGCGTGTTCAAATAGACAAACAAACAAATACCTTTGCTTTTCCCTCCTGTAGTCTTTTTACCAGGACTTTATTACTGGAAGAGGTCTCCACAGGCACAAGGGCTGGAGGAGCAGCACAACAATTAGCCAGCTGAGGTGGCTCAGTCTCAGGAAGAAAGATGAAAAGCAAGAAAGTGACAGGGGAAAACTACAACTCAGATAAGGGCAACCGTGATAAGGATCAATGCGTTTCTGGAAGGTGAGAGCACAGAGTGGGGGCTAAGAATTACTTAAGGTGGCACCAAAAGGGATGGAGAAGGTAATGGGATTGAGTGGTGGTTTGAGCCTTAACTGGGAGTTAAGAGCTCAGATGGGGGCAAGGCTGAGTATTGTGGCCGCACCTTGAGTCCTGTGTCCAGTTCTGGGCCCCTCAGTTTAAGAAGGACATTGAGACACTGGAAGGTGTCCAGAGAAGGGCAACAAGGCTGGGGAGGGGTCTGGAGCACAGCCCTGTGAGGAGAGGCTGAGGGAGCTGGGGTTGCTTAGCCTGGAGAAGAGGAGGCTCAGGGGTGACCTCATTGCCCTCTACGACTACCTGAAGAGTGGTTGTAGCCCGGTGGGGGTTGGTCTCTTCTCCCAGGCAAGCAGCACCAGAACAAGAGGACACAGTCTCAAGCTGTGCCAGGGGAGGTTTAGGCTGGAGGTGAGGAGAAAGTTCTTCACCGAGCGAGTCGTTCGTCATTGGGATGTGCTGCCCAGGGAGGTGGTGGAGTCCCCATCCCTGGAGGTGTTCAAGAGGGGATTGGATGTGGCACTTGGTGCCATGGTCTAGTCATGAGGTCTGTGGAGACAGGTTGGACTTGATGATCCTCGAGGTCTCTTCCAACCTTAGTGATACTGTGAAACTGTAATCTCTCCCCTGCTCCCCTCCTCCTCCCTCCCAACAGAGGGAAGGAAAAAAAAGGAAAGGGAAGGAGCAAATCCACCAAGCAATAATTTGGAGTCAGCCTGGAAGTAGAGAGGTAAAGAGTTTTCTTTAAACAACAGATATATAACAGTAACAGGTAAGGTTCACAAGGGCAAGGAACAAGGATGGATGGGAGGGGGACAAAGAAGAATACAAAACCAGTCTCTCTCTGAAGAGGCACAGAGGCAGCAGGGAGAAGGGTCAGGCCCAACCTGAGGCAGAGGAGCAGGAAGGCAGCTGCTGTAGCTCTCCTCCAGGAAAGGCAGGAGCCAAAAGGAGAGCTAATGGCTGCAATGCCCTGCTTTTTATACCCTAGCTGGGCAGGCAGGGGGGAGTGGAACAGACTCAGCTTCCCAGAGGGAAAACGCCCTGCAGGGAGGGCAAAGCACCCACAAGCCCTCCCCCCTGCTTTGGTTCTGTTTTCAGAATGGGGGTTACCCCACCACAGATTGTCAGAGGGAAGTAGAAGAGAAAGCAGACAGGATGAGAGGCTGTACTGCATCACTCAGTTCTAAAGACAGGCTGACTTGTGAGTTAGATCTAGATTACAGGGAAGCACCAGGAGTGAGGGGAGGAAGAAAATGAGCGTGCAGAATCTCATGCTGCTTCAAGGTCAGCATTGGAAAAGGCATCATTGAGATGTGGGAAATGTAACAGGTAGGCTAGAAGACAGAAGAGGAAGAGGGCTGTGGCAATCACGTCAGTAGTGCCTTCTGTTTGGGCCTCAGTAGAAAGCAAAACACAGATTTCCCACCAGGGGATTGAGGCAAGGACAGAACAGAGCCAAAGCACATTTCCGTGTGTGTCCCCAGCTCAGAGTCAGTGTGCAAACCCCAATCACCTCCACTGATTTAATGGATAATGTGACAATGGAGCAGGTGACAACAAAAGCTGACTCACTTCCACCCTGGGCAAGGCAGGCAGAAGCTGAAGCAATCACAAGCCCTGCAAGCTGCACTGAGATGGTTTGTGTAGTTTAATTTTCTGACTTAAAATCACAGAATCATAGAATGCTCCAGGATGGAAGAGACTTCCAAAGCTCATCCAGTCCAACCTCCCTGCAGTCAGCAGGGACATCCCCAACTAGACCAGGTTGCCCAGAGCCCTGTCCAGCCTCACCTTGAATATCTCCAGGGATGGGGCCTCAACTACCTCCCTGGGCAACCTGTTCCAGTGTTCCACTACCCTCACATAAAGAACTCGTTCCTAACATCCAATCTAAATCTGCTCTGCTCTAGTTTGAAGCCATTGCCCCTCGTCCTGCCCCTGCAGGCCTTTGCAAACAGTCTCTCTCCATCCTTATTGTAGCTCCCTTCAGGTACTGGCAAGCTGCTGTTAGATCTCCCCAGAACCTTCTCTTCTCCAGGCTGAACACCCCCAGCTCCCTCAGCCTGTCCTTGTAGCAGAGGTGCTCCAACCCACTGATCATTTTCATGGCCTCCTCTGAACACCCTCAAAAGTCCCTCCCCAGCTTTCCTGTAGCCCCCTCAGATACTGGAAGGCCACAAGAAGCTCTCCTCAGAGCCTTCTCCTCTCCAAATTGAACAGCCCAACTCTCTCAGTCTGTCCTCATAGGAGAGGAGTTCCAGCCCTCTGCTCATCCTCATGGCCCTTCTCTGGACATGTTCCAGCACCTCCAGATGATTCCTGTAATAGAGGCTCCAGAACTGGACACAGAGCTCCAACTATGGTCTCACCAGAGTGAAGCAGAGGGGGAGACTCACCTCCCTGTCCCTGCTGGCCACACTTCTCTTGCTGCAGCCCAGGATGTGATTGACTTTCTGGGCTGCAAGTGCACACTGGTGGCTCCTCTTGAGCTTCTTGTCCACAGTTTAGCTTCAGATATGAGTCCAAATGTAGACAGCATGGAATCTTTAATGTACAAAAAAACCCCCACCACAAACCACCCTACAAAACCAAACAACAAAACCCCCAGGCCTGCTTTGTTTACAAAGCAAAGAAGTACAATGTTTTTGTTAGCAGTGAGAAATACTCCTGGTATCGATGCCTTCCACTGAGGTGCAGCTGTGTCTGCTTCCTGCCATCTCTGAAAGAGAGAAAAATGGTTGAAATAGAAAGCATCAAGAACTTGTAAACAGGGAGGAGAGTCATGTCTGTAGGGCTCAGAAATTATATGTAAATAGAGAGCAAATGGTATCATGAAATAGATGATGCGTGCTTGTGCAGAGAAAGCTTGGCACAGGAACACAGCCTCCCCCTGCTTAATCACTGTAATGTATTACAGCACAATGTTTAGGGCTCATAACAAGCTGTCAGGTGGAATAACTTTCATGCAGTGGCAGAAAGCATTGGGGAAGACTGAAGTGCAGCAGTCACAGTTCCGACGTCACTCAACGAATTATATAGTACCATAGTATCAGTCAGGGTTGGAAGGGACCACAAGGATCATCTAGTTCCAAGCCCCCTGCCATGGGCAGGGACACCCCACACTAGATCAGCCTGGCCAGAGCCTCATCCAGCCTGGCCTTAAACACCTCCACTACCTGAGATCCTGAGAAGTCCCTCCCCAGCCTTCTTGGAGCCCCTTTCAGATACTGCAAGGCCACAATGAGGTCACCTGGGAGCCTTCTCTTCTCCAGACTGAACAGCCCCAACTCCTTCAGTCTGTCCTCACAGGAGAGGTGCTCCAGCCCTCTGCTCATCCTCCTGGCCCTGCTCTGGACACCTTCCAGCACCTCCAGATCCCTCTTGGAATAGGGGCTCCAGAACTGGAGGCAGTACTCCAGGTGGGGTCTCAGCAGAGCTGAGCAGAGGGGGAGAATCCCCTCCCTTGCCCTGCTGGCCACACTTCTCTTGCTGCAGCCCAGGCTCTGATTGGCTTTCTGGGCTGCAAGTGCACACTGAGAGCTCCTGGTGAGCTTCTCCACCAGCTGGCATATTCATTTGTGGAGGAAGAGACCTGCATGAAAGATGGGAATTATTTGGGGGGAGGGGGAGGTTGATTTATTCTCTCAGTTCTCCCACCTTCAAATGGGAAGGTGGGGGGGGAAACAATGGGTGAGCAGGGTAGGTTTCTCACTTCTCTGCTGTGTGTGCAGTTGTGGATGTAACTAACCTGATGTGCATTCACAGTTGAACACAAATCAAGGTGTGGGGTGATCCACCTGCATCAGTAGAAAATTGGAGTTGCACAAGGACAAGACCTGGAGCTCCTATTAAAAGAAAGATCTGGAGGTGCTGGAAGGTGTCCAGAGAAGGGCCATGAGGATGAGCAGAGGGCTGGAGGTCCTCTCCTATGAGGACAGACTGAAGGAGTTGGGGCTGTTCAGTCTGGAGAAGAGAAGGCTCCCAGGAGACCTTCTTGTGGCCTTGCAGTATCTGCAGGGGGCTCCAAGAAAGCTGGGGAGGGACTTTTGAGGGTGTCAGGGAGTGATAGGACTGGGGGGAATGGAGCAAATCTAGAAATGGGTAGATTGAGATTGGATGTGAGGAAGAAGTTGTTCCCCATGAGGGTGGTGAGAGACTGGCACAGGTTGCCCAGGGAAGCCTCCTACCTGGAGGTGTTTGCAGCCAGGCTGGATGTGGCTGTGAGCAAGCTGCTGTAGTGTGAGGTGTCCCTGGCCATGGCAGGGGGGTTGGAACTGGCTGAGCCTTGAGGTCCCTTCCAACCCTGACAGTTCTGTGATCTGTGATTGTAGCTCTATCACCCAATGATGCCTCCCCAACAGAGAAAGGGGGAACCAGAAAGGGAAAGACCCACAGGTTGAAATGAAACTAGATTTCATGACAGAGCCAAACTGGTACCAATGTCCATACACAATTCATAAACCCTCACCATTCTATGCTTCTGTGAAGGCACAGCATAAAGAGCAGGCACAAAGAAGGCTTTGGAAACCCAAAATTTAGACTCTGAGCAATAATTTGGTTTGTTCCTGTCCATGTATTGATGGGCTGAGTATGAATATTTAAAGCAAGTATAGCTGTTTTGATTGCAATGATTATTTGTGCCTATGCTGGCAGCTTCTTACAGACCCAAATTATGAAGAAAATAAAGCAGCTCAAAACCATTAAATTACATTAAAAATGCAACAGATAATTTATGGGTCATTAACAACATAAGCAACAGTTTCAAGTATCCAGTAAATCAACAACTGCAGGAGGATTTTAGGTTGTATTACAAAATCCAGGAAACCTATAAATCCCTTTTTGTGCTCCAATGGGACACCCAGGCCAGTTTAGTCTTTTCCTTGCAGCTGCTGGAGAAGCAAAACCAAATACATAGAATACATAGAATGAACCAGGTTGGAAGAGACCTTCAGGATCATCGCGTCCAACCCATCAACCAATCCAACACCACCCAAACAACTAACCCATGGCACCAAGCACCCCATCAAGTCTCCTCCTGAACACCTCCAGTGATGGTGACTCCACCACCTCCCTGGGCAGCCCATTCCAATGGGCAATCACTCTCTCTGTGTATAACTTTTTCCTAACATCCAGCCTGAACCTCCCCTGGCGCAGCCTGAGACTGTGTCCTCTTGTTCTGGTACTGGCTGCCTGGGAGAAGAGACCAACATCCGTCTGTCTACAACCTCCCTTCAGGTAGTTGTAGAGAGCAATAAGGTCCCCCCTGAGTCTCCTCCTCTCCAGGCTAAGCAACCCCAGCTCCCTCAGCCTCTCCTCACAGGGCTGTGCTCCAAACCCCTCACCAACTTCATTGCCCTTCTCTGGACACCTCCTTCCTAAACTGAGGAGCCCAGAACTGGACACAGGACTCAAGGTGTGGCCTAACCAGTGCAGTATACAGGGGCAGAATGACCTCCCTGCTCCTGCTGGCCACACTGTTCCTGATGCAGGCCAGGATGCCATTGGCCCTCCTGGCTGCCTGGGCACACTGCAGGCTCATGTTCAGTCTACCGTCAACCAGCACCCCCAGGTCCCTCTCTGCCTGGCTGTTCTCCAGCCACTCTGACCCCAGCCTGTAGCTCTGCCTGGGGTTGCTGTGGCCAATGTGCAGAACCTGGCACTTGGATGTGTTCAATCTCCTGCCCTTGGACTCTGCCCATCTGCCCAGCCTGTCGAGGTCCCTCTGCAGAGCCTCTCTACCCTCCAGCAGATCAACTCCTGCCCCCAGCTTGGTGTCGTCAGCAAATTTACTGATGATGGACTCGATGCCCTCATCCAGATCATCAATAAAGATGTTAAAGAGCATGGGGCCCAGCACTGATCCCTGGGGCACACCACTAGTGCCTGGCTGCCAGCTGGCTGTGGCACCATTCACCACCACTCTCTGGGCTCGGCCCTCTTCCTGCAGTCCATCAGCCACTGGCCTGACTGCAGGCCAGAAGATGCCCAGTCCCCAAGGGGCAGTTCCCACAAACATCTTTGATAGCTCCTCCCATGATTTGCTTCTGAAAGGTTTAGGTAAGCCCAGCTGCTCTGCTCAGTGAGGCACCCCTGCAGCAGGACAATGTTGGCTGGTGAGAACTGCCAGGGTCACAGCCTCCCAAGATGAAACTGAGACTACACAGCACAGCATTTGTTAGACCATACCTGGGGAACTCCCCCAACACACACACATGATGAGGTGCAAACAGCACAGACTCTGCCCACTTCTCAGGTATTTTACTCTGGCTACTTCTCAGTTATTTTACTCCAGCTACTTCTAAACTGAGAGGTAGTAAACAGCTGGGCATCTTCAGCCCAGCTGGTGGTGAAAGGTGCCACAGCCAGCTGGCAGCCAGGCACCAGTGGTGTGCCCCAAGGATCAGTGCTGGGTCCCATGCTCTTTAACATCTTTATTGATGATCTGGATGAGGGCATTGAGTCCATCAGCAGTAAATTTGCAGATGACACCAAGCTGGGGGCAGGAGTTGATCTGCTGGAGGGTAGAGAGGCTCCTGCTGAGGGACCTCGACAGGCTGGACAGATGGGCAGAGGCCAAGGGCAGGAGATTGAACACATCCAAGTGCCAGGTTCTGCACTTTGGCCACAGCAACCCCAGGCAGTGCTACAGGCTGGGGTCAGAGTGGCTGAGAGCAGCCAGGCAGAGAGGGACCTGGGGGTGCTGGTGGATGGTAGGCTGAACATGAGCCTGCAGTGTGCCCAGGCAGCCAGGAGGGCCAATGGCATCCTGGCCTGCATCAGGAACAGTGTGGCCAGCAGGAGCAGGGAGGTCATTCTGCTCCTGTACACTGCACTGGTTAGGCCACACCTTGAGTCCTGTGTCCAGTTCTGGGCCCCTCAGTTTAGGAAAGATGTTGAGATACTGGAAGGTGTCCAGAGAAGGGCAACAAAGCTGGGGAGGGGTTTGGAGCACAGCCCTGTGAGGAGAGGCTGAGGGAGCTGGGGTTGCTTAGCCTGGGGAAGAGGAGGCTCAGGGGTGACCCTCTTGCTGTCTACAACTACCTGAAGGGAGGTTGTAGACAGGCAGAGGTTGGTCTCTTCTCCCAGGCAGCCAGCACCAGAACAAGAGGACACAGTCTCAGGCTGCACCAGGGGAGGTTTAGGTTGGATGTTAGGAAGAAGTTCTATACAGAGAGAGTGATTGCCCATTGGAATGGGCTGCCCAGGGAGGTGGTGGAGTCACCATCACTGGAGGTTTTCAGGAGGAGACTTGATGGGGTGCTTGGTGCCATGGGTTAGATGTTTGGGTGGTGTTGTATTGGTTGATGGGTTGGACACGATGATCTTGAAGGTCTCTTCCAACCTGGTTTATTCTATTCTATTCAACCTTTCACTACCTAGTTGGCACCATCCTGCTCCCATAGGTGAAGATCCTAACCTGAAAGTTAATGTTAAGGGCAATAATCCCTCAAAGGATGGCAGAATTCAGCCCAGAGCACTTCTAAGGGGAGCACTCTCTGTGCCCTGGTAGTGAACCTTGATGCATCTCCAGACTCATGCCTTGGATTACTCAAGACAGATCCCAAATCCTTGACATTACAGGTCTGACCTAAACCCAAGAAAAATCTAAGCTGATTTAGCTAAGCATCAGATCTTGCCCCAGATCTCCAAATTTTACCAGACTATCTCTGCCAAGACCATGGTCCTGTCACTCTGGAGCTGCTCAGCATACTTTTAATGGATGGGGCTCCATACAGCACCTATTAAAGATCCCTCCAAATCCTTCTTTTGCCACAGGGCTGACAATGACTGTGATAATCATTAGGTGGCTGGTATGCTGAGATGCCCACCTATTCTACTACTAAAGGATGTTTTATCTCTTCCTTATGATCCTCCACTGGCCTCCCTTTATAGAGACACAGCCTGTTGTCCCAAAAGCAGACATGTCCTCAAGGGTGGGGACATGCTTTTGTGCTGCATTTGTACAGTCTCTGTGACAGGTGTTGGCACCATGCTCCAGGAGTTCATCATGCAAAACAAAACAGCCCAAAGCAGGTGTGCAGCAAGGCTCAACCTACCATTTCTCTCACTTGGCCCTTGCATCTAGCCCAGAATTTCGTGTGACCATCATCATGCTTGTACTCTCCAGAGAGCGCTCAGAAGTCATTCTGCCCTGTGCTCAGCACTGGTTAGGCCACACCTGTGTCCAGTTCTGGGCTCCTCAGTTTAGGAAAGATGTTGAGTTACTGGAATGTGTCCAGAGAAGGGCAAGAAAGCTGGGGAGGGGTCTGGAGCACAGCCCTGTGAGAGGCTGAGGGAGCTGGGGTTGCTTAGCCTGGAGGAGGCTCAGGGGAAACCTTCTTGTTGTCTACAGCTCCCTGAAGGGAGGTTGTAGCCAGATGGGGGTTGGTCTCTTCTCCCAGGCAAGCAGTGCCAGAACAAGAGGACACAGTCTCAAGCTGTGCAGGGGGAAGTTTAGGCTTGATCTTAGAACGAACTTCTTCCCAGAAACAGAGATTGGCCATTGGAATGTGCTGCCCAGGGAGGTGGTGGAATCATCATCCCTGGAGGTGTTTAAGAAGAGCCTGGATGAGGCACTTGGTGCCATGGTCTGGTTGATTAGATGGTGTTGAGTGATCAGTTGGACCTGATGATCGTGGAGGTCTCTTCCAACCTGGCTGATTCTGTGATTCTGCAAGGTGGGAGACCTCCACCCTCCGGGACGGAGACCCTCTGCAGAGGGCTCATGGAGTGCAGAACAAGAGGAACCCACAGGAGATGCTCTGACGAGGGCCCCGAGGCCCGGCTGCACGCCTCTGGTTCCGGGCTGCCTAGGACTTGCGCTTCGCTGCCTCTGTGAGGTTCCTTTTGACGGCTGCGGAGCGGAGCGGGCTGACAGGAGACCGTTACCGGCTGCAGGACTCACCCCGCCGGCCCGGAAGCGCAGGCCTGCGCCCGGGTCCGCCCGCGCCCCGGTCCGCCCGCGCCTCGGTCCGCCCGCGCCTCGGTCCGCCCGCGCCCCGGTCCGCCCGCGCCTCGGTCCGCCCGCGCCTCGGTCCGCCCGCGCCCCGGTCCGCCCGCGCCTCGGTCCGCCCGCGCCCCGGTCCGCCCGCGCCTCGGTCCGCCCGCGCCCCGGTCCGCCCGCGCCTCGGTCCGCCCGCGCCCCGGTCCGCCGCGCCCCTCGCTCTGCTACCACCGTTCCGCTGGAGAAGGCGCCGGACGCGGGAGCCGTAGCGGGGCGGCAGGAAGTGAGGGGCTGCTGCGCTCCGCTGGCTGTGTTATGCGAGAGCGCTCCCGCCCCCGGGGCCGACGAGAAGCGGGCGACAGCGGCAGCAGCGCGGGTGGGGTGGCGTCGCCCCGGAGAGAGCGGTGCGGGGCGCCGGCGGCGGGCGGCGGCCGCAGGCTGGCGATGGAGGAAGGTGAGGGGGGCGGCGGCGCGTGTGTCACCCTTATCCTCCTCCGCCGCGGCCGAGCAGGAGGGGGTGTGGGGTGCTTCGTTCTGCGCCCGGCCGGGCCATCTGAGGGGCCGCTGCCGCCTTAGGCCGCGGCGCTGGAGGGAGGGCGGTGCGGCCCCGGCCGGTGCCTGCCGAGCTGGGGCCGGGGTCGCTGCTCCCGCCGCAGGTCGGCAGCGGGGCAGCGGCTGGGCCCCGCGGGTGTGTAGCAGGGTACGTGCCGGGGTAGGGATGGACGTACGAAGGTAAACCGCCCGCCCGCAGGACACGAAGCCGCCTGCCGGACCCGGAGTCGCCTGCCCTGCCCGGCAGCGCAGGTCCCACCGCTCCAGCGGCTGGCAGCGGCCACACCAAGGCGCCCTCGGCGGACCCCTCGGGCCGCGCTGGCCAGGCCTCCTTGCCGGCCCGGGGCAGCCCATCCGGGGCAGCAGCTGGCAGGAGGACGCTGGGTGGATGGGAGCCCAGAAACCTGTAGTCTGTTTCTCTTCCCCGCCCGGCACTGTCTCTGTACAGAGCACCCCGGGGCAGCATCTGTCGGCTCCGGATGCGTTTTGTTTGGCATCCTCTCCGTTTTCCCGTTCCTCTATTTCAGCCTGTCTCTTCTCTCGTTTCGCTTTTAGCACAAGCATTTTTCACCAGGTCTCTCCCCTTCTGGGGGCTAGGAGATGGCATTTATTCTTCATAGGGCAGCCAGCAGAAACAAGACTGTAAGTAAGCACCCAGAGAGAGGTGCAGGAGCATCACAAGCAGATGTGATGCTGTCCCATGGCATGGCCCAACCTCCCAGCTGTTTTCAGTGCGGGTACTTCCCGAGCTGAACGTGGTTTCTGTGTACTTAGTGGTCTTGGGTTGTTTGTCCCCCACAGATGTGTCCATCTCTTCTTTAATCACTGTAAATTCTTCATTTACAGAACATTCCTTGGGGAGGAGTGGTCTGCAAGAAGGTGAAGTACAATGAACTGGTTCCCCTTAGCCTGACTCACTGGCTTTGTTTGATAGCTTCTTGTTCCAGCGTTAGAAAAGAAGGTGAATCACTGCCTCTGTTCAGCCTGTTTGTTTACTTCACTAGCTTGTAGACCTCTGGAACGTTTCTGCTGGTCATCCTCTTTTTCCAGACTGAGGCATCCTCAACTTGCTTCTTTGTTCCTTATATGGGAGCCATTGCACACCTCTGATCATCCTTGTGGCCCTTCTCTGGACGGTTCCCAGCCCTGTCTTACCCTTCTGTAGGTGAGAGGACAAAGGATTGCAGACAGTGCTCAATCTGCAGGTGAAACTTGGATTCCTGTCGTGGCACACAGGAGCAGTGAGTTATGCTTTTCTGCAGTGGCCTCAGGAGGAGAAGTGGAATGCATGTTGGCTGAAGAAGAGTTGGAAAAAAATGTACTAGGGGTTTAACAGGGAACTAGAAAACCATCTCAGGTGACAAATTGCATGTGCTGGATAGGGAGGTGCTAGAGGCTCTGTCATCAGTTCAAAACCCAAGCCTGCTTTCATTTGTTGCCTTCTTTGACTTTCATTTCAACCCCACTTAAAGGAAAAGTGGAGATAACATTTTCCTTGTTTGAGGCAGCTGCAAATGAAACAGAAGCAGCATGTTTGAGCCTTTGGTGTTGCTCTGAGGGAGGGAGTCTGTTGAGCAGCCTTCAGAACAGAGGTGATGATCAGTTTGCTGACTGAGAGGTAGTTGTTTCAGAATTAGGATTGGAAATGGTTCTTTCCTGGGGAGTTTTCCATTCCTGCTGCTAACTCTGGGTTTTGGAAGTGTGCTTTATTTGTAATGTGAGTCACTTACCTGCCAGAAAAGTCAAGGAAAATTCTATTTTCTTCCAGTGTTCTCACTGCTGTTGCTTTGGTGATGACTGAAATGCCAAGGGCAGACAGTTGTCTTTCCAAGCACACATCTGCTCATACAGGTGATCAGAGAAAATGGTCTGCTTTGGAGAGGACCTCCAAAGGTCATTCAGTCCAACCCCCTCTGAGGTCAGCAGGGGCATCCTCAACTAGATCAGGCTGCCCAGAGCCCTGTCAAGCCCCACCTTAAATGTCTTCAGGGATGGGGTCCCCACCACCTCCCTGTGTCACCTGTAATCCAGGGTGTCTCCCCTTGATTTATTTGATGTGGTACAAGTGATTTTTAATTGCAGTGCACTCAGTGGTTGCATTGCTGATTAACTTAATGTGCATAGTATCACAGTATCAGTCAGGGTTGGAAGGGACCACAAGGATCATCTAGTTCCAACCCCCCTGCCATGGGCAGGGACACCCCACACTAGATCAGCCTGGCCACAGCCTCATCCAGCCTGGCCTTAAACACCTCCAGGGACAGGGCCTCAACCACCTCCCTGGACAACCCATTCCAGGGCTTCACCACTCTCATGGGGAAGAACTTCCTCAGGCTGGAGCCTGAATCTCCCCACCTCCAGCTTCATTCCATTCCCCCCAGTCCTATCACTCCCTGAGAGCCTGAGCAGTCCCTCCCCAGGATGTGACAGGAAGACTTACTGATGTATATTTTCTTTCAGATTGACATTTGCAGATGTGATGCTGAACACTCTAAACCTGCCTTTGGTTTAATGCCTTTCCAGTTCTTGCCTAAGAAGGCAGACCATTTTCTGTTCATTCCATGACAAATGTTCTCACTGAGATCCTGCATTGAAAATCCTATTAAAACACAAATGCAGGTGTCCTGGTACAGGCAGACACCACTTCAAGTTTATTTCAGAACACAGAATTAACCAGGTTGGAAAAGACCCCAGAGATCATTGAGTCCAACCTATCACCCAACACCATCTCATCAACTAAACCATGGCACCAAGCACCCCATCCAGTCTCTTCTTAAACACTTCCAGGGACTCCACCACCTCCCTGGGCAGTACATTCCAATGGCCAATCTCTCTTTCTAGGAAGAATTTCTTCCTAACATCCAGCCTAAACCTCCCCTGGCACAGCTTGAGACTGTGTCCTCTTGTTCTGGTGCTGGTTGCCTGGGAGAAGAGACCAACCCCCACCTGGCTACAACCTCCCTTCAGGGAGTTGGAGAGAGCAAGAAGGTCTCCCCTGAGCCTCCTCTTCTCCAGGCTAAGCAACCCCAGCTCCCTCAGCCTCTCCTCACAGGGCTGTGCTCCAGACCCCTCCCCAGCCTTGTTGCCCTTCTCTGGACACCTTCAAGTCTCTCAATGTCCTTCTTAAACTGAGGGGCCCAGGACTGGACACAGGGCTCAAGGTGTGGCCTAACCAGTGCTGAATATAGGGCACAATGACTTCCCTGCTCCTGCTGGCCACAGGAGGATTCCTGATGCAGGCCAGGGTGCCATTGGCCTTCTTGGCCCCCTGGGCACACTGCTGCCTCATGTTCAGCTGCTGTCCACCAGCACCCCCAGGTCCCTCTCTGCCTGGCTGCTCTCAGCCACTCTGACCCCAGCCTGTAGCTCTGCATGGGGTTGCTGTGGCCAGTGTGTAGAACCTGGCACTTGGATGTGTTCAATCTCCTGCCCTTGGACTCTGCCCATCTGCCCAGCCTGTCAAGGTCCCTGTGCAGAGCTCTCCTACCCTCTAACAGATCCACTCCTGCCCCCAGTGATTTCACAGAATGGTTTAGGTTGGAAAAGTCCTTTAAGATCATCGAGTCCCAGCCCTTTAACCCAGCACTGCCAGCTCACCACTAAACCATGGCCCTCAGCAGTGCATCTACACTCTGAAACCTCTCCATGGAGGAGGACTCCACCTGGGCAGCCTGGACCAAGCCTTGACAGCCCTTTTGGGGAAGAACTCAGTCCTCATGTCCAGCTTCATTTATGTTACTAACTCTAGTTTCTTTTGGTTCTAACAGTTGGGAGTTAAATGTAGACTGAGTTAGACTCAAAGTAATATCCAAAGTAAATAAAAACTCTGTTGTGGGATGTGATGCTGGGAGCAGGATAGGGGAGGGAATGTATTTGCTTCATAAAAGATTTCCCCATATGAATAAGAGGCAGCTCACTCTAAAAGGAATGGCCTAGCCCCATTCCTGTGTCACAGGGATGTGCTCAGTTCACTGCTGCACTACAGCAGCCTGAAACCAGGAGGAGAGCAGAATGGAACTGGCATCAATTTCTCCCAGGGCCTCTATCAACTCACCCAAACTACTGCTTTCCTTTGTTTGTGTCATGCATTCATCATGGAGTAACCCAGTTGCCTCCCAGTTTGGGATCTGGGCAATTCCAGAGCATATTCCCTATGAATTTTGTGGGGAGTAGGAGTTGATTTCTGCACTGTTGTCTTGTTATTTCTGTTAGGCATAGGGCAAACTTTGAGTCCTTTTGACACCCTCATGAGATTCAACAAGACCAAGGGCAAGGTCCTGTAGCTGGGTCAGGGCAATCCCAAGCACTGATATAGGCTGGGGAGGGACTGGCTGGAGAGCAGCCCTGAAGAAAAGGCCTTGGGGGTGCTGGGGGAGGAGAAGCTCAACAGGAGCCAGCAGTGAGCACTTGCAGCCCAGAGAGCCAAGCAGAGCCTGGGCTGCAGCATGAACAGACAGCAGCCCCATACACCTCACTGCTCTAATTGCTACTGGCAGGTAGCACTCAGAAGGTCATTGCACCAAAATAAACTGAGTGTAGAGTATTTCAATCATGTCCATGAGTACTTTATCTTCCCAGGTTTACAGCTATAAGAAGCATTGCTCTAAGTTACTTTCTGACCTCCATTACTATAGATACATCCTGGGCTGCAGCAAGAGAAGTGTGGCCAGCAGGGCCAGGGAGGGGATTCTGCCCCTCTGCTCCACTCTGCTGAGACCACAGCTGGAGCTCTGGGGCCAGTTCTGGAGCCCCTAGGACAGGCAGGATCTGGAGGTGCTGGAAGGTGTCCAGAGAAGGGCCATGAGGATGAGCAGAGGGCTGGAGCTGCTCTGCTATGGAGACAGACTGAGGGAGTTGGGGCTGTTCAGTTTGGAGAAGAGAAGGCTCCCAGGAGACCTTCTTGTGGCCTTGCAGTATCTGAAGGGGGCTCCAAGAAAGCTGGGGAGGGACTTTTGAGGGTGTCAGGGAGTGATAGGACTGGGGGGAAGGGAGCAAAACTAGATGTGGGTAGGTTGAGATTGGATGTGAGGAAGAAGTTGTTCCCCATGAGGGTGGTGAGACACTGGTAGAGGTTGCCCAGGGAAGCCTCCTGCCTGGAGGTGTTTGCAGCCAGGCTGGAGGTGGCTGTGAGCAACCTGCTGCAGTGTGAGGTGTCCCTGGCCATGGCAGGGGAGTTGGAACTGGCTGATCCCTGAGGTCCCTTCCAACCCTGACAACTCTGTGATTCAACTCCGCTGTGGCACCCAATCAGTAGCCGTCACTGCCCGTTTCTCAGGGTGCACTTTTAGGTGTTGTGCTGCCATAACATTAAAAAACCCACCAAAAAGTAACAAAATATGTCTTCAGGGGCAGCAGACCTGCGACAGAGGAAGAAGCAAAGCTGCACAGGATCTGACAAAATGGCTCCAGAGGAGGGAAACAAAGAAAACTCAAAGCCGGGAAGGTCGCCAAAATGTAAGCTGCAGAGTTTTGAGCCAACTGCTGATTTTTATTGTTTGATGTTTTGGGGTCTTTGGTTTTGATTTGTTTTGTGTTTTCGTGATTCTTTTACATTTTATGGGAAGACATTGGTGGCACAGTAATTTATAGCAGTTCTTTTGGGTATAGGGGGTGGGGGGTGGGGGGGGGGAGTTTGTTGTAATGTTTGGAGACAACCCCGAGTAGAATTCTTCAGGAATGACATTTGCTGTGTTGCAGAGTGAAATGGGAGCCCTGGATTGTTTCAGGTTGCAGGAGGAGAGGAAAGGGGAGAGGCAGAGGGGTTCAGAATCTTGCTGCTGTTGCTTCTTTGAGGAGAGAGAAACAGTTTAATTGCTCCTGGCATGGTCTCTGGGTTGGGAAGCTGAGAGGCATGAAGTGATGCTCTCACAGCTTTTCAAGAAACAGAATTAAAACCAAGTGCAAAGTTTGGCAGCTTGATGAGCAATCTGGCTTGTGGAGGATCCTTCTCTGGAGACTTTCAAGGCCTGTCTGGATGTGTTCCTGTGTGACCTGAGCTCGATTGCATGGTCCTGCTCTGGCAGGGGGGTTGGACTCGATGATCTCTTTGGGTCTCTTCCAACCCCTGACATCCTGTGAGCCTGTGAACTCCTGTCTTGAAAATGAATAGCAGCTTGAAGGAGCTACAGGTGAAGCAGTCACCCATTGAGTGATTTTGGTAGAATTCAGATTCCTTCCTCTTGCATTAAAAAACAGAATGGAGAATAGAATGTCTCAGGATTGAAGGGCATTGAGAGACTTGAAGGTGTCCAGAGAAGGGCAACAAGGCTGGGGAGAGGCCTTGAGCACAGCCCTGTGAGGAGAGGCTGAGGGAGCTGGGGTTGCTTAGCCTGGAGAAGAGGAGGCTCAGGGGAGACCTTCTTGCTCTCTCCAACTCCCTGAAGGGAGGTTGTAGCCAGGTGGGGGTTGGTCTCTTCTCCCAGGCAACCACCAACAGAACAAGAGGACACAGTCTCAAGCTGTGCCAGGGGAAGTTTAGGTTGGAGGTGAGGAGAAAGTTCTTCCCAGCAAGAGAGATTGGCCATTGGAATGTGCTGCCCAGGGAGGTGGTGGAGTCCCCATCCCTGGAGGTGTTCAAAAGGGGACTGGATGTGGCACTTGGAGCCATGGTTTGGTTGTCAGGAGGTGGTGGGTGGTGGGTTGAACTTGATGGTCTCTGAGGTCTTTTCCAACCTTATTGATTCTGTGACTGTGATTCTGTGGCTATGATGAGGTAAGGCCACCTCTTTCTGTTCATGCCTTGTGGTGTTCTGGGTAAAATCTAGAGTTTGCTCTCTCTAATGGGGAGACTCTTGTTGGAATTCATTGGAAAATGAAACTGAGTAGAGAGGGGAGAACTCTGCAGTGTAGAGGTGTTACGTTATCTGGGAGGCCTGTGGAGCCTGGCAGCTGGGGCAGGGAGCTGCAAGACAGGCGTTGCAACAAACCAGTTCTCAGCGTCTCTGTGCTGCTGGGGGTGGGCTAGTCGTGCTGGCAGCTAAGTTTGCCTGCTGCTCAGAGGGGAGGCAGGTGCAGGGCACCCTGTTTGTTTCTTCCTGCTCTGCAGCGGTTTCAGCTTCCTCGCTGTCCCTTTTGCAGACGTGGCAATGCAGCGCTTTGCAAAGCTGTTCTTTGGCTGTCTGGCTGCGGTCACCAGTGGGATGATGTATGCTGTGTACCTCTCCACCTACCATGAACGGAAATTCTGGTTTTCCAGCAGGCAGGTAAAGCAACAAAAAGGTGAAACAAAAGCCAAATTGTGTCCTTGAACTCAAAGCTTATCCCTGTCAGGCTGCAATTACTTGCTTGCGGAGCCCCATGTCATGCTGCTCAGGCCTTTGTCTTTGATACAGTCTCTGTCCTGGTTTTCCCTCTTTCCCTCCCTCTCTTTCCCTCCCTCTCTTTCCCTCCCTCTCTTTCCCTCCCTCTCTTTCCCTCCCTCTCTTTCCCTCCCTCTCTTTCCCTCCCTCTCTTTCCCTCCCTCTCTTTCCCTCCCTCTCTTTCCCTCCCTCTCTTTCCCTCCCTCTCTTTCCCTCCCCCTCTTTCCCTCCCTCTCTTTCCCTCCCTCTCTTTCCCTCCCTCTCTTTCCCTCCCTCTCTTTCCCTCCCTCTCTTTCCCTCCCTCTCTTTCCCTCCCTCTCTTTCCCTCCCTCTCTTTCCCTCCCCCTCTTTCCCTCCCCCTCTTTCCCTCCCCCTCTTTCCCTCCCCCTCTTTCCCTCCCCCTCTTTCCCTCCCCCTCTTTCCCTCCCCCTCTTTCCCTCCCCCTCTTTCCCTCCCCCTCTTTCCCTCCCCCTCTTTCCCTCCCCCTCTTTCCCTCCCCCTCTTTCCCTCCCCCTCTTTCCCTCCCCCTCTTTCCCTCCCCCTCTGTCCCTCCCCCTCTTTCCCTCCCCCTCTTTCCCTCCCCCTCTTTCCCTCCCCCTCTTTCCCTCCCCCTCTTTCCCTCCCCCTCTTTCCCTCCCCCTCTTTCCCTCCCCCTCTTTCCCTCCCCCTCTTTCCCTCCCCCTCTGTCCCTCCCCCTCTTTCCCTCCCCCTCTTTCCCTCCCCCTCTTTCCCTCCCCCTCTTTCCCTCCCCCTCTTTCCCTCCCCCTCTTTCCCTCCCCCTCTTTCCCTCCCCCTCTTTCCCTCCCCCTCTTTCCCTCCCCCTCTTTCCCTCACCCTCTTTCCCTCCCCCTCTTTCCCTCTCCCTCTTTTTCTCTCTCTCTTTTTCTCTCTCTTTCTCTCTCTCTTTCTCTCTCTCTTTCTCTCGCTTTCTCTCTCGCTTTCTCTCTCGCTTTCTCTCTCGCTTTCTCGCTTTCTCTCTCTCTCTCTTTCTCTCTCTCTCTCTCTCTCTTTCTCTCTCTCTCTCTCTCTTTCTCTCTCTCTTTCTCTCTCTCTTTCTCTCTCTCTTTCTCTCTCTCTCTTTCTCTCTCTCTCTCTTTCTCTCTCTCTCTCTCTTTCTCTCTCTCTCTCTTTCTCTCTCTCTCTTTCTCTGTGTTAAAGCATTTCTCCTGCTAACAGTAGGCTTGTCTTGTCATGCTTTTGTATGTTTTTCCATGCCATTCTTCCTAAAATTTGGAGAGCAAAAAAGGAAAACCAAAGGAAGCATACTAGGAATGCCTCAGCTAGACAACAGGAATACATGGTGTGGGATTTGTTTTAAAGAAGCAAATTTTGTGAAGTATGGGGAGCTGACTGAAATTCAGCTTTGTGGATATGAAAGAGTCCAAAGAGTGGTGGTCAATGGTGGCAAGTCCAGCTGGAGAGATGTAACCAGTGGAGTCCCACAGGGATCAGTGCTGGGTCTGGTCCTGTTCAACATCTTCATGAGGGGTCAGACAGAGAGGCTGATCAACCTGAAGGCTCTGTGGCCATTCAGTGAGACCTGGACAGACTGAGAGCTGGGCGGGAGGAAACCAAGGAGGTTCAACAAGGATCAGTGCAGAGTCCTGCAGCTGGGAAGGAAGAATCAACTGCAGCAGCACAGGCTGGGAGGGGATCCGCTGGAGAGCAGCCCCCTGGAGAAGGAGCTGGGAGTGCTGGTGGACAACAAGTTCTGCATGGGACAGCAATGTGCCCTGGGGGCCAAGAAGGCCAAGGGGATCCTGGGCTGCATTCAGAGGAGTGTGTCCAGCAGAGCCAGGGAGGTTCTCCTCCCCCTCTACTCTGCCCTGCTGAGACCTCACCTGGAATATTGCATCCAGCTCTGGGCTCCCCAGTTCAGGAGGGACAGGGATCTGCTGGAGAGAGTGCAAGGGAGGGCTACCAGGATGCTGAAGGAACTGGAGCACTGCCTGGTGAGGAGAGGCTGAGAGCCCTGGGGCTGTTTAGTCTGGAGAGGAGAAGACTGAGAGGGTATTTAATCAATGTCTATCAATATCTGAGGGCTGGGGGTCAGGAGGGAGGGCACAGGCTCTGCTCAGTTGCACCCTGGGATAGGACAAGAGGCAACGGATGGAAACTGCATCACAGGAGGTTCCACCTCAACATGAGGAGGAACTTCTTGACTGTGAGGGTCACAGAGCCCTGGAGCAAGCTGCTCAGAGAGGTTGTGGAGTCTCCTGCTCTGGAGACTTTCAAGCCCTGTCTGAATGTTCCTGTATGACCTGTGCTAGATTCTGTGGTCCTGCTCTGGCAGGGGGATTGGACTGGATGGTCTTTGGAGATCCCTTCCAACCCCTCACATCCTGTGACAGCACCCTGTGGAACTTGTGCTGACTTACAACGTGGATTTGAGTTGATCTGACTCCAAGCCTGCTTGCTGAGTACCAGAGAGCATTCCAAGCATGCTTGCCGAGTTCTAGGGAGCATTCTATGCCTGACAGAGGTGCTGTGAGGGTGGAGGTTTGGTGGAAGATGTAAAGTGGAGTCATAGCCACGTGCTGTATGGCAACACCAGTCTGCAAACACGCAGTCTTCTGTGGGGACAGATTGCAAGAGGTGAATGTTTTGTTCTCCTGTTTTGTTGTTCTAGGAACTTGAACGGGAAATCACCTTTCAGGGTGACAGTGCCATTTATTACTCATTCTATAAAGAACTGCTAAAGGCTCCTTCCTTTGAAAGAGGTACAAACCCTCTTTGTTTTCTTAACCTTGAAAAGTCTCTTGTGCCTTTTGGAGTCAGCAAAAAAACTCCTGCAGGCTGGGGAGAGTGAGTTTTTTCAGGCTCCTCTGTAGGAATGTGGGTCAGGTAATTAAGCACTGCATGCTGTCCTAACTTTTCAGTGCCTTTTGAAGCCCCAAGAGTTAACCATCCTCTGTTCCAGCAGATTGCTTTTTAATCAGTGCTCTGGAACAGGATTAGCATTGCTCTCCTGTTGCCCCATGTGGAAGTTATTGCTGGGTTTGCCTATGCTGCATAGTAAATGTTGTGCCATTTATGTTTAATTTGGGAATGGGGAGGGGGGGGAATGGAAATTTCCATCTTCCATCCTTTTTCAGAGGGTGGAACAGTTGCATCCTGCTCACCCCTGGTAGATCTTTGTCTCAGCCCTTAAGAGCCTCCTGGGAAGATGATCTGTAGGTAACTGTTTAAAGGGCTGCACTGGTATGTTACTGCTAAAACTATGCATCAGCTGGTTAGTTTTGGGTCTTCTCTTTAAAGGCCAGCCCCAAAAGGTGGTAATACCTTTGATGCTGAATCAGTGGGGTGGGGTGGCACCTGGCACAGAAATGCCTCCTTTCTTTAACATCAAGAGAGGCCAATCAGTCAGTGAGGATCAGATCTGTTTCTCCCTTTCACTTCATTTAAGACCAGCCATAGTAAGTGGTCCCAAGAACACCCCATTCCTTTTGTCCACAGGTGTTTATGAGTTAACCCACAACAACAAGACCATATCACTGAAGACGATCAATGCAGTCCAGCAAATGACTTTGTACCCGGAGCTGATCGCCAGTGTTTTGTATCAAGCCTCCGGCAGCGAAGTAGGTGCATTTCTCCTGCTTCCTGTGCTGGCTTTAGGGGGGAGTGTGGTGTGTGTGTGTGTGTGAAAGACTTTCTATGCCATTTGTGTTGAGTGAATTCAGCTAAACCTCTCACCAGGTCCAGGTTCTCCTCAATTCAGATCAGGCTCTGGCATAGGATTTTGGGGGGTTATATGTGCGCTGAATTTTTCTGTCTGTTGTTCTTTACGCCTACAAACTGCTTATAAATGTAGAGAGTATCTGTGCTAGCCATTAAAAACAGGAAACTTAGCTCCTTTGGAATGCAGAAGGATCTTACAGCAGTACCTGTCTCTAACCAGAGAAAAGGGAAAACCACTTTTGCAGATAAGCCTTCTGTCTCTTTCTGCTCTGCTCGGGCTTTGTTCTGCTTACGCCGCATACTTCTGTCCCCTCTCATTTATCTTCC
This sequence comes from Dryobates pubescens, assembly GCF_014839835.1. Lineage (NCBI taxonomy): Eukaryota > Metazoa > Chordata > Aves > Piciformes > Picidae > Dryobates > Dryobates pubescens. The sequence goes on along the minus strand of NC_071625.1, from coordinate 27,295,299 downwards.
TTATTTTGTTATGTACTTATTTTGGAACCATTTTGGCCACATCTTTACTTCTTCAGGTTCCTCCCCTGCATAACTTCCTCCAGGAGTCCAGGCTTATTAAACCTGACACATACAATTCCCATGCTAAAGCCAATACAGAAAGCAGGGCACAAGCAAGCCGAGCCCCGAAGCGTGCTCGTCGTTCACGCTGCTTCGTTCTCCCCCAGCCCAAAACAAAACTAGCATGCTTGAACCTATCTAGAGTAACAGGAGCTGTCCCTTGCATTCTTGAACCTTCCTAGAATAGGAGCTGTCTCTTGTTTGTAAAGCACCTAGCAGACTTGTTAGCAGGATGCAAATAGTAACTAGTGATCGTTTCCCGCTTCAGCTCAGTTGCCGCTATGTCTCTTCGTTTTTATTTGTGATTTCAGGAAGTTATTGAGCCAGTGTATTTCTACATTGGTATAGTTTTTGGACTGCAGGGAATTTATGTGACTGCATTGTTTGTAACCAGTTGGGTTATGAGTGGGACTTGGCTGGCAGGAATGCTGACTGTAGCATGGTTCATTATTAACAGGTAAGAAAACCATCTTTATACCATCTAGTTTGTCAATAAGGCCTTTTGAAACAGTAGAGTGGCTTTGAAATGCTTTCTGTTAAGCTCTGTGTTCTCCTCCTGAGAGCCAGGTCTTCTGCCAAATACAGAACATTCCCCAGAGCTGCACTGATTTCCTCCTGGTACTTTTGTTAATGGAAAAGCCTCCTGTTGTCCAAACAGTCCCTGCTGCCAGCTGAGCTGCCTTTATGTGTGTGTGTGAGAGTACAGGAGGATTCTCACACAACTCCAGTCTGCAAAAATGCTCCCTCAGAAGCTTCTGGCTTTATGCTGCTGGGGAATGAACCCAATATATCTGCAGTTGCTGTAAACCACAATTACTCTGTGGCCAGCTCTAAATACTTTGTTGCTTAGAAGGAAATGACCAAAGGCATTCTTCTGATGATGGTTTTTTTTCTCAATTTGATTTTTGTAGTGGATTTTTGTGCAAGGTGAGATCCTCTTGGATGATCCTGATCTCAAAGTTGTTGTATTTAAAAACAGTTCTCTTGCAAGAAAATGTCCCTTCCCTTTAGGGAACAACACATTAACAGAGAGCCTCACTCATTTGGGCAATGAGAGCTTGTGTTCAGGCTCTTAATTTGTGACCCAGCAGCTCCATGAGCTGAAGAGCAAGGTGGAATCCTCTTAGATGATCCATTTCAAAGTTGTTGTATTTAAAAACAGTTCTCTTGCAAGACAATGTCCCTTTAGGGAACACCACATTAACAGGAAGCCTCATTTGGCCAATGAAAACTTGTGTTCAGGCTCCTAGTTTGTCACCCAGCAGCTCTGTGAGCTGAAGAGCAAGGTGGAATCCTTTTAGATGATCCTGAACTCAAAGTTGTTGTATTGTAAAACATTTCTCTTGCAAGAAAATGTCCTTTTAGGGAACACCACATTAGCAGAGAGCCTCATTTGGCCAATGAAATCTTGTGTTCACGCTCCTAGTTTGTCACCCAGCAGCTCTGTGAGCTGGAAAAACAAAGGGGAATCCTCTTAGATGATCCTGACCTCAAAGTTGTATTTTAAAACATTTCTCTTGCAAGAAAATGTCCCTTTAGGGAACACCACATTAGCAGAGAGCCTCATTTGGCCAATGAAAACTTGTGTTCAGGCTCCTAGTTTGTCACCCAGCAGCTCTGTGAGCTGAAAAAACAAAGGAGAATCCTCTTAGATGATCCTGACCTCAAAGTTGTATTTTAAAACATTTCTCTTGCAAGAAAATGTCCCTTTAGGGAACACCACATTAGCAGAGAGCCTCACTCATGTGGACAATAAAAACTTGTGTTCAGGCTCCTAGTTTGTCACCCAGCAGCTCTGTGAGCTGAAAAAACAAAGGGGAATCCTCTTAGATGATCCTGATCTCCAAGTTGTATTCTAAAACAGTTCTCTTGCAAGAAAATGTCCCTTTAGGGAACACCATATTAGCACAGAGCCTCACTCATTTGGGCAATGAAAACTCATGTTCAGGCTCCTAGTTTGTCACCCAGCAGCTCTGTGAGCTGAAGAGCAAGATGGAATCCTTTTAGATGATCCTGATCTCAAAGTTGTTGTATTTAAAAACAGTTCTCTTGCAAGAAAATGTCCCTTTAGGGAACACCACATTAGCAGAGAGCCTCACTCTTTTGGCCAATGAACACTTGTGTTCAGGCTCCTAATTTGTGACCCAGCAGCTCTGTGAGCTGAAAAAACAAAGGAGAATCCTCTTAGATGATCCTGATCTCAAAGTTGTTGTATTTTAAAACAGTTCTCTTGCAAGAAAATGTCCCTTTAGGGAACAGCACATTAGCAGAGAGCCTCACTCATGTGGACAATGAAAACTTGTGTTCAGGCTCCTATTTGTCACCAGCAGCTCTATGAGCTGAAAACAAAGGAGAATCCTCTTGGATGATCCTGATCTCAAAGTTGTATTTTAAAACAGTTCTCTTGCAAGAAAATGTCCCTTTAGGGAACACCACATCAACAGAGAGCCTCACTCATTTGGGTAATAAAAACTCGTGTTCAGGCTCCTAGTTTGTCACCCAGCAGCTCTATGAGCTGAAAAACAAAGGGGAATCCTCTTAGATGATCCTGATCTCAAAGTTGTATTTAAAAACAGTTCTCTTGCAAGAAAATGTCCCTTTAGGGAACACCACATTAGCAGAGAGCCTCACTCATTTGGCCAATGAAAGCTTGTGTTCAGGCTCCTAGTTTGTCACCCAGCAGCTCTGTGAGCTGAAAAAACAAAGGGGAATCCTCTTAGATGATCCTGATCTCCAAGTTGTATTTTAAAACAGTTCTCTTGCAAGAAAATGTCCCTTTAGGGAACACCACATTAGCAGAGAGCCTCACTCATGTGGACAATAAAAACTTGTGTTCAGGCTCCTATTTGTCACCAGCAGCTCTATGAGCTGCAAACAAAGGAGAATCCTCTTAGATGATCCTGATCTCAAAGTTGTTGTATTTTAAAACAGTTCTCTTGCAAGAAAATGTCCCTTTAGGGAACACCATATTAGCAGAGAGCCTCACCCATTTGGGCAATGAGAGCTTGTGTTCAGGCTCTTAATTTGTGACCCAGCAGCTCTATGAGCTGAAGAGCAAGGTGGAATCCTTATAGATGATCCTGATCTCAAAGTTGTTGTATTTAAAAACATTTCTCTTGCAAGAAAATGTCCCTTTAGGGAACACCACATTAGCAGAGAGCCTCACTCATGTGGACAATAAAAACTTGTGTTCAGGCTCCTAGTTTGTCACCCAGCAGCTCTGTGAGCTGAAAATACAAAGGGGAATCCTCTTAGATGATCCTGATCTCAAAGTTGTATTTTAAAACATTTCTCTTGCAAGAAAATGTCCCTTTAGGGAACACCACATTAACAGAGAGCCTCACTCATTTGGGCAATGAAAGCTTGTGTTCAGGCTCCTAGTTTGTCACCCAGCAGCTCTATGAGCTGAAAAACAAAGGGGAATCCTCTTAGATGATCCTGATCTCAAAGTTGTATTTAAAAACAGTTCTCATGCAAGAAAATGTCCCTTTAGGGAACACCACATTAGCAGAGAGCCTCACTCATTTGGGTAATAAAAACTCGTGTTCAGGCTCCTAGTTTGTCACCCAGCAGCTCTGTGAGCTGAAAATACAAAGGGGAATCCTCTTAGATGATCCTGATCTCCAAGTTGTATTTTAAAACATTTCTCTTGCAAGAAAATGTCCCTTCCCTTTAGGGAACAGCACATTAACAGAGAGCCTCACTCATTTGGGCAATGAAAACTCATGTTCAGGCTCCTAGTTTGTCACCCAGCAGCTCTGTGAGCTGAAGAGCAAGATGGAATCTTTTTAGATGATCCTGATCTCAAAGTTGTTGTATTTAAAAACATTTATCTTGCAAGAAAATGTCTCTTTAGGGAACACCACATTAACAGGAAGCCTCATTTGGCCAATGAAAACTTGTGTTCAGGTTCCTAGTTTGTCACCCAGCAGCTCTGTGAGCTGAAGAGCAAGGTGGGATCCTTTTAGATGATCCTGAACTCAAAGTTGTTGTATTTAAAAACATTTCTCTTGCAAGAAAATGTCCCTTTAGGGAACACCACATTAGCAGAGAGCCTCACTCTTTTGGCCAATGAACACTTGTGTTCAGGCTCCTAATTTGTGACCCAGCAGCTCTGTGAGCTGAAAAAACAAAGGAGAATCCTCTTAGATGATCCTGACCTCAAAGTTGTTGTATTTTAAAACAGTTCTCTTGCAAGAAAATGTCCCTTTAGGGAACACCACATTAGCAGAGAGCCTCACTCATTTGGCCAATGAAAGCTTGTGTTCAGGCTCCTATTTGTCACCAGCAGCTCTGTGAGCTTGAGAGCACTTGAAAGAAAAGTGTTATGGAGGAGCAAAATGTTATAGATAATATCTTTAAAATGGACTTGTTGGGAAGCATTTTTAGGAGTGTCAAGTCAGCATGCCTGAATCTGTGATCAGTAGCTGGAATACTGCTAATGAACAGTGGGCAACAAGAAAAACTGGGAATAAATCTCTTGTGTTTTCTTTTTTCCCAACAGCAAAGAAGATTAAACCACTGTAACAAATTGAAAGGTTTAGTAGTTAAAGAAGCACCAAATACACCTCTGTGAGAGGCTTCAGAGGTGAAAATGGAAGGTGAAGCTTTCAGATCCCTAAATGTTAAAGGAGTTTGAGACTCCTATTTAAAAGCATAGTGGACACAAGGAAGACTATATAGATGCCTTTGGTCACGTTTGAAAGTGTGACTTGTGCTTCTAAGTCACTGTAGCACTTCTTTAAACTCTCCTACAACTCTAAGTGTGCAGATCCTGTCAAGTCATTCCATGAGAAGGCCCTGCATGCTCCCCACTGGTCTTCAGTCTCTTGTTTTGCTGGGCAGAATTCTCCCTGTGAACAGAGTACCTGCTGGTGCTTCTGCTATGGGGGAGCACTCTTTGGATCCAGAGTAGGTTGTTCTCAGCTACCTAAATCACTTAAAACATGGTGTATGAGAACTGTAAGGAACCTTTTCTCTCAGGTATGAGCTGATTTCCATCACATGGTGAAAAGCTGCTGTTGCAGCAGGCCCCCTGCCCATGGGTGTAAGAGCAGTTAGCACTGCCCATGGCTGAAGAAGGCTCTCTTGTCACAGTGTGGGGTTGACAGCAGCAGAACAGCTCACACAGTGCTCTGGTGGGTCAGGAAAGGCTGGAGGCAGATGATTATTGGCTTCAGTCTTATAAACACCACCTAATATGGAGACTTGCTGAATAAAAGAGGGGAGATTGGACCTTCCATGCTGCTATTAAATTTGTGACTTGTGTCAGCAGTGAAATGCAGGACTGGTTTGCTTGCAAGGCCACACTGCTAACTGGAAGTGGCATTTAGGCTTTCCTTGGTATTTAGGCTGTCCTTGATATTTTTGATCCATAAATCTTTGAATAATTCTGTTTGTACTTTATTCTAGGACAGATACCACAAGAATTGATTACTCCATCCCATCAAGGGAGAACTGGGCTTTGCCATATTTTGCATGTCAAGTAGCAGCTCTCACAGGCTATTTGAAAAAAACCCTCAATTGCTCTGCTGAGGTAAAGCAAAACTCCTTCATCTCTCCATGAAGAGTTGCTGGTAGAACTGTGCTCTAGGGTAGTTGCTTGTCTCACCATCACCCCTATCACTGGGCAGAAAACAGTAGATGTTTTATTTGTTCTTTTCAAAACAGCCACTCAGGTTTCACTGAGGCTTCTGCAGGGTTTGCTAAGTGCCTCCTGCCCTGCCCTGTTGTGCCCCCATGAGGGTTCAGGGAGGGCAGTGTGGTGATGAGCTGTATGCCCTCTTTTGAACATGAACTGGTCCTCACTGTGTCAGATGCTTCAGTTGCTCTTCCTGTTGCTGGGAGAAGATGGTGGTGACTTCTTTTTCCCTGCCTCTCTGTCAAAGCTGTTTCTTCTGATCAGCTTTAAGTGGGTTTGGACATTGCAGTAATGACTTTCTTCCATTTGAGAACTTGTTAACTAGGTCTGGTCAGTAGTGTAATTGTTTCCTAACATACTTGAATGACCTCTCAGTTGCTTTCTGACAGAGATACATAGGTATGCAACTAATGTGCTGCTCTGTTGTTGTTTTCTTCTTGTTCTCTAGAAGTTTTGTTACCTTTTGGTGAGTGCTTCAACATACACCTTCATGATGATGTGGGAGTACAGTCATTATCTCCTCTTTGTCCAGGCTGTTTCTCTTTTCCTGCTGGACAGCTTTGCCCTGGCGCAGACAGAGAAGGTATTAGAACTCTTCAACATACTCAGAGTTGGGGACTTCAGTACAACATCAGAGCTGCTTGCCATAAATACTGCTCAGGAGCAGGGGAGGTGCTTTGTGTGGTGGTGAATTAGCTCTTTGAGATGGTAATGATGATGCTCATTCCCCAGATACCAACACCAGTTTGATGCAGTGCTACAGGCTGGGGTCAGAGTGGCTGGAGAGCAGCCAGGCAGAGAGGGACCTGAGGGTAGTGGTTGACAGCAGCTGAACTTCAGCCAGCAGTGTGCCCAGGTGGCCAAGAAGGCCAATGGCATCCTGGCCTGCATCAGGAACAGTGTAGCCAGCAGGAGCAGGGAAGTCATTCTGCCCTGTGCTCAGCACTGGTTAGGCCACACCTTGAGTCCTGTGTCCAGTTCTGGGCTCCTCAGTTTAGAAAAGATGTTGAGATGCTGGAAGGTGTCCAGAGAAGGGCAACAAAGCTGGGGAGGGGTCTGGAGCACAGCCCTGTGAGGAGAGGCTGAGGGAGCTGGGGTTGCTTAGCCTGGAGAAGAGGAGGCTCAGGGGAGACCTCATTGCTCTCTACAACTACCTGAAGGGAGGTTGTAGCCAGGAAGGGGTTGCTCTCTTCTTCCAGGCAACCAGCACCAGCACAAGAGGACACAGTCTCAAGCTGTGCCAGGGGAGGTTTAGGCTGGAGGTTAGGAGGAAGTTCTTCCCAGCAAGAGAGATTGGCCATTGGAATGTGCTGCCCAGGGAGGTGGTGGAGTCACTGTCCCTGGAGGTGTTTAAGAAGAGACTGGATGTGGCACTTGGTGCCATGGTTTAGTTGCTCAGATGGTGTTGGGTGATAGGCTGGACTTGATGATCTTGAAGGTCCTTTCCAACCTGGTTAATTCTAATTCTAATCCTTTTTGGGGTAATTTCCTTCTCTTATCCATATTCACAGCAGGGTGAGGCCAACCAAGAATGTTCTCTCTTGGCTCTGTGCAGGTTAAGGGGGTAATTTTCACCCTGAATGGCTCACCTTGTTCTGATTTAGCCAGTGAGAGATGCTGGAGGCCAGTTGAGTTTTCAATGCAAGGAAACATTTGAAGTTATTCTGCAAACTGGCTCTTGGAAATGTTGCACCCACAAGGCCTTTTTACTCTACCTGTTGCCATGGCTGCTATGGTACTTTGTACACTTGGGCCTTCAAGTTTTCAGTTTCAAACTGCATGCAATTCATATTTTATAGAGTGGGTTGAGTTGGAAGGGGCCTGAAGGATCATCCAGTTCCAACCCCCCTGCCATGGGCAGGAACACCTTCTGCTAGCCCAGGCTGCTCAAGGTCTCATACAACCTGGTCTTGAACACCTCCAGGGAGGGGGCATCCCCAGCCTCCCTGGGCAACCTGTGCCAGTGTCTCACCACCCTCACTGTAAAGAATGTCTTCTAATCTGTAGCCTAAATCTGCCCTCCTCAAGCTTCAATCCATTCCCTCTCATCCTATCACTACAAGCCCTTGTCAAAAGTCCTGTCCTGGCTTTCTTATAGGCTCCTTGAAGTACTGGAAGGCTGCTCTAAGGTCTCCTTGGAGCCTTCTCTTCTCTAGCCTGAACAGCCCCACCTCTCTCAGCCTGTCCCCACACAGGAGGTCACCTCTTCTTTCAAATGCCTTTTTTTGCTGTTCCTCAGCAGTGGGAAGTCTTTGACCTATATTAGGTCAAAGCAGGGTCCTTAATTTATGAGGGAGAAGATGAGTGCTTGGGTAAAAGTGTCAGATGTCAGGCTTTGTAAGATGTGGTTATCAGTTAGCAAATAACAGAAAGTATCAGTAACAGGCTGTGTACTTCAGAGAGAGGTTAAATCAGCAAGCCTTGTGAGGGGAGGGAAAGCAGAGGGTTAGAGTAGGCAGCTCTTGTGTTCATGCTCTTGCATGGAGGTTGGTCCTTCGTGCTGCATCACACATGCAGAGCTGAGGGGACCTTGTGGAGTACTCCCAGTGTCAGACTGAGTTGGAGCTCGATGGTCTCTTCCAACCCAAACCATTCTATGATGTGAGATACTTCCTAGAGCCAGATGGGACCCTGCTGGATTCAGGAGTTGGAGGATAGAGATCACAGTATCACCAAGGTTGGAAGAGAGCTCAAAGATCATCGAGTCCAACCTGTCACCACAGACCTCATGACTAGACCATGGCACCAAGTGCCACATCCAATCCCCTCTTGAACACCTCCAGGGATGGGGACTCCACCACCTCACTGGGCAGCTCATTCCAATGGCGAATGACTCTCTCAGTGAAGAACTTTCTCCTCACCTCAAGCCTAGACTTCCCCTGGCACAGCTTGAGACTGTGTCCTCTTGTTCTGGTGCTGGGTGCCTGGGAGAAGAGGCCAACCCCCACCTGGCTACAACCTCCCTTCAGGGAGTTGTAGAGAGCAAGAAGGTCTCCCCTGAGCCTCCTCTTCTCCAGGCTAAGCAACCCCAGCTCCCTCAGCCTCTCCTCACAGGGCTGTGCTCCAGACCCCTCCCCAGCTTTGTTGCCCTTCTCTGGACACCTTCCAGCATCTCAACATCTTTCCTAAACTGAGGGGCCCAGAACTGGACACAGGACTCAAGGTGTGGCCTAACCAATGCAGAGTACAGGGCCAGAATGACTTCCCTGCTCCTGCTGGCCACACTGTTCCTGATGCAGGCCAGGATGCCATTGGCCCTCTTGGCCACCTGGGCACACTGCTGGCTCATGTTTAGGCAGCTGTCAATCAGCACCCCCAGGTCCCTTTCTGTTTGGCAGCTCTCCAGCCACTCCAATCCCAGCCTGTAGCTCTGCCTGGGGTTGTTGTGGCCAAAGTGCAGCACCTGGCACTTGGACTTGTTGAATGCCATCCTGTTGGACTCTGCCCATCTGTCAGTCAGTGGAGGTCCCTCTGCAGAGCCCTTCTGCCCTCTAACAGATCCATTAATCCCATGATGAACGGAGGGATGGAGTGAGCTATCTGCTGCTCTGCACAGCAGGAGGCATCCCTATGGTAATTTTATCTGACTGTGTTTTGCTTTGTTTCTTCAACAGGTGCATGAAGTATACAAAATCTATTTGTTCTCTCTCTTCTTGGGATACCTTTTGCAGTTTGAAAATTCAGCCTTACTGGTGTCACCTTTACTGAGTCTTGTAGCAGCTTTAATGCTCTCTAAATGCCTTCAGGTAACTAAGCTCTCCTCTGACCCTGAGTGTGATTTGTGTTATTGAAACTGAGCTCCAAATGATGTGGCACTCTTGGCATGTCTTTGCAGATGAACATGAAGAAAGGGACATTGGTGTCAAGGTTGCTGAAAATAATGTACATTTATTTGGTGCTTACAATAACAGTGACACTAAACTTCTTACTAAAGGTAAGATTCCTCTGTGAAAAGTGGTTTTCATTGTCCAAACAGAAAAGTTGCAGATACATCCTGGAAGAATCTATTGGAGTGTTGCCTGTCTTGTTGATCCAAGGATTCATAGCTTCAAAAATTGAGTCATTTTGTGGTTGTAGAAAAAGCTTTTAGCAACTCTTCCAGCATCTTGGAGTTTTGGTCTTGTGGGTTGAGGTTAAACACACTGTAATGGTCAGCTGCTTCATAAGTGTGAGCTGGGTTACAACTTAGAAGGACTCTACAAACTGTTCTGAATGTGAAAGCAATGTTCTTGTGCATGGAGACCTAGTAGCTAGGAACAGGTATTAGTAGTCACAGAATCAGAGAATGTTAGGGGTTGGAAGGGGCCCCTACAGATCATCCAATCCAACTCCAGGCCACACAGGAACACATCCAGGCAGGTATTGAAAATCTCCAGAGAAGGAGACTCCACAACTTCCCTGGGCAGCCTGTTCCAGGACTCTGTCACCCTCACTAGGAAGAGAGTTGTTCCTGTGTTCCACCTGTTGTTCCTTGTCCTATCACTGGGCACCACCAAAAAGAGACCATCACCTTCATCCTGACACTCTCTCCTCAGCTTTCTCTTCTCTAGACTAAACAGCCCCAAGTCTCTCAGTCTTTCTTCATGGGAAAGATGTTCAATTCCCTTCATCGTGCTTGTAGCTGTCTGTTGGACTCTCTCCAGCAGGTCTCTGTCTCTCTTGTACTGAGGAGCCCAGAACTGGACACAGTATTCCAGGTGTGGCCTCAGCAGGGCAGAATAGAAGGGCAGGAGAACCTCCCTGGCCCTGCTGGCCACACTTTTCCTAATGCACTCCAGGATGCCATTGGCCTTGTTGGCCACAAGGGCACATTGCTGTTCCATGCAGAGCCTGCTGTCCTCCAGGACTCCAAGGTCTTTCTCCATGGGACTGCTTTCCAGCAGGACAGCTCCTAGTCTGTACTGATGCTTGCTGTTGTCCTCGATAAGGACTCTGCACTTGTCCTTACTAAACTTCATGAGGTTCCCCTTTGCCCAGCTCTCAGCCTGTCCAGATATCACTGGATGGCAGCACAGCCTGAGGGGGTGTCAGCCAGCCCTCTCAGTTTGGTATCATCAGCCATACAATGCTCTAGTCTCAGGGCAGATGTTGATGTTCAATTAAATACCAGCTAGAACATGGGAAGAGCAACTTTCATGTAGCGTGGAGTCAGCTAGGAGTTGAGATTACACAAAGGGATTTTAGCCTGCTCTTGTATTTTGATTAGCAGCTCCCTTTTGCTGGCTCTCATCTTCTACATCATTTATTGTGCTTTTCCTCTATGCCTCAAACTCACTCTGTTTGTGTTAGTTAACAGTGTCAGCCTGAAAATAAAGAAGCTAGTGAACCCTAAAAGGATTGAGAGAGTGCCCTGATTGTTTTCTTGTGCCATTCAGACTGGCTGACCTTGCTGTATCTCTAGGAAAATAAAGCCTAACCTTGAAAAGCTACAGGCTGGGGTTGGAGTGGCTGGAGAGCTGCCAAACAGAAAGGGACCTGGGGGTGCTGATTGACAGCTGCCTAAACATGAGCCAGCAGTGTGCCCAGGTGGCCAAGAAGGCCAATGGCATCCTGGCCTGCATCAGGAACAGTGTGGCCAGCAGGAGCAGGGAAGTCATTGTGCCCTGTGCTCAGCACTGCTTAGGCCACACCTTGAGTCCTGTGTCCAGTTCTGGGCCCCTCAGTTGAAGAAGGGCATTGAGAGACTTGAAGGTGTCCAGAGAAGGGCAATGAGGCTGGGGAGAGGCCTCGAGCACAGCCCTGTGAGGAGAGGCTGAGGGAGCTGGGGTTGCTTAGCCTGGAGAAGAGGAGGCTCAGGGGAGACCTTCTTGCTCTCTCCAACTCCTTGAAGGGAGGTTGTAGCCAGGTGGGGGTTGGTCTCTTCTCCCAGGCAACCAGCACCAGAACAAGAGGACACAGTCTCAAGCTGCACCAGGGGAGGTTTAGGCTGGTGGTGAGGAGAAAGTTCTTCACTGAGAGAGTCATTCACCATTGGAATGTGCTGCCCAGGGAGGTGGTGGAGTCACCATTGCTGGAGGTGTTCAAGAGGGGATTGGATGTGTCACTTGGTGCCATGGTTTAGTCATGAGGTCTGTGGTGACAGGTTGGACTTGATGATCTTTGAGGTCTCTTCCAACCTTGGTGATTCTGTGATACTGTGAAGAAGATGAGTTAGATCCCACACAGTTTTGGCTGCTCAAACCATTTATGTGAAGATTTACAAATGCTCATAGCTAGGCTGCAGCCCTGTTGTTTAGTGGAGCCAAGCACAGTGTCCTTTGGCTTGCCTTGGGGGATAAATCTGTGTCTGTTAGCCCTGATCCTTTTTATACTGCTCTATGGACAACTTATTGACAGCTTTTCTTTTGCTCTCCTGTTGGGGTACCTGAATGAAATGGTGCTCTCAAGGACACCCTAGGGATAGATATATTCAAGTGAAGACTTGCAATCCTCTACTGGTGCCTTAAGTGGCAGGCTTAATCCAATTTGTTAAATAATTGGCTGTTCCCTGCCATCTTTTAATCTGAATGAAGTGACTCTGTGACAGCTGCTTCCAGCACTGGCTAAGCTTTTCTCCTCTGCTACATTCATTTCCAGATGCTTGTTCCTCACAAAGAAAACCAACATTTGCTGAAGTTCATCGAAGTAAAACTTGGCTTAAACACAACTAAGTAAGTTTTAAAACTCTTTACCCCTTCTAAGATATCTGAAACTGCTCTGAGGAATGTCAAATTTCAGTGATTTGTCAGAATTTGATGCAGGAGGTAGGGAAGCAGTCTCTGTTTCTCATTGCTTTTACAATGGACTTAAAAGAAGGTGCATACAGGGAGTTTATTTAGGATTTGGAAGTTTCTGATGCACCCCAATATGCTTTGTGCCTTGGGGTGAAAGGTTTTTGGTTTGCCTTGACTTTGAAGAGCAAAGATGTCTGGGTCCTGTCTGCTGTTCCTAAGCAGACTTGAAAGCAAATAGGGTAAAAGTTGATAAGGGAAAAAGAATAGAATAGAATAGAATAGAATAGAATAGAATAGAATAGAATAGAATAGAATAGAATAGAATAGAATAGACCAGGTTGGAAGAGACCTTCAAGATCATCACATCCAACCTATCATCCAACACCACCTAATCAACTAAACCATGGCACCAAGCACCCCATCAAGTCTCCTCCTGAACACCTCCAATGATGGTGACTCCACTACCTCCCTGGGCAGCCCATTCCAGTGGGCAATCACTCTCTCTGTGTAGAATTTCTTCCTAACATCCAGCCTGAACCTTCCTTGGCACAACTTGAGACTGTGTCCTCTTGTTCTGGTGCTGGTTGCCTGGGAGAAGAGACCAACCTCCACCTGGCTACAACCTCCCTTCAGGTAGTTGTAGAGAGCAATAAGGTCACCTCTGAGTCTCCTCTTCTCCAGGCTAAGCAACCCCAGCTCCCTCAGCCTCTCCTCACAGGGCTGTGTTCCAAACCCCTCCCCAGCTTTGTTGCCCTTCTCTGGACACCTTCCAGCAAGTCAACCTCCTTCCTAAACTGAGGAGCCCAGAACTGGACACAGGACTCAAGGTGTGGCCTAACCAGTGCAGTGTACAGGGGCAGAATGACCTCCCTGCTCCTGCTGGCCACACTGTTCCTGATGCAGGCCAGGATGCCATTGGCCCTCTTAGCTGCCTGGGCACACTGCAGGCTCATGTTCAGCCTACCATCAACCAGCACCCCCAGGTCCCTCTCCGCCTGGCTGCTCTCAGCCACTCTGACCCCAGCCTGTAGCTCTGCATGGGGTTGCTGTGGCCAATGTGCAGAACCTGGCACTTGGATGTGTTCAATCTCCTGCCCTTGGCCTCTGCCCATCTGCCCAGCCTGTCGAGGTCCCTCTGCAGAGCCTCTCTACCCTCCAGCAGATCAACTCCTGCCCCCAGCTTGGTGTCAGCTGCAAACTTACTGATGATGGACTCAATGCCCTCATCCAGATCATCAATGAAGATGTTAAAGAGCATGGGGCCCAGCACTGATCCCTGGGGCACACCACTGGTGCCTGGCTGCCAGCTGGATGTATGAAAGAGCCATGAAATGTTGCTGCTAGCTCAGAACAAGGCTGAAATGGGGGAGGTTGGATTTTTTTCCTAAGAATAGCACCGCTCCAAAAAAAAAAACACCACAACCTTTGGAAGAAGTTAGGAGAAGGGAAAACTGAAAGAGCCAGAGGGGTAGCTGTGATTCTAAGAGCTGTTTGCATCTATGACAACGTGACTGTTGGGCTGCAAGCAGACCTCGCCACGGCTACAGATTTCCTGGAAAACTTCAAGAGGAGTATTGGTAAGGACTGGGACAGCTCCTGGAGCCAAGCCAAGACTTGCAATTCCATGCAGGAATTTGGACTCTCTTCTGGGAACTGCATCTCTCTTACAACACCACTTATGGCAACCTTTGAGGGGAAGGGAAAAATGCCACCACTCAGAATTGAACTGGTTGGGAAGTGTTTGGAAGACAGGATGCAAGGACATCAACGGGATCAGAGAATCACAGAATCAACCAGGTTGGAAAAGACCTCAGATGTCATCAAGTCCAACCTATTACCTAATACCTAACACCTCCTGACAACTAAACCATGGCTCCAAGTGCCACATCCAGTCCCCTTTTGAACACCTCCAGGGATGGGGACTCCACCACCTCCCTGGGCAGCACATCCCAATGGCAAATTACTCTTTCTGGGAAGAGCTTTCTCCTCACCTCCAGCCTAAACTTCCTCTGGCACAGCTTGAGACTGTGTCCTCTTGTTCTGGTGCTGGTTGCCTGGGAGAAGAGACCAACCCCCACCTGGCTACAACTTCCCTTCAGGTAGCTGTAGAGAGCAAGAAGGTCTCCTCTGAGCCTCCTCCAGGCTAAGCAACCCCAGCTCCCTCAGCCTCTCCTCACAGGGCTGTGCTCCAGACCCCTCCCCAGCTTTGTTGCCCTTCTCTGGGCACATTCCAGCAAGTCAACCTCCTTCTTAACCTGAAGAGCCCAGAAGAGGACCCAGGACTCAAGGTGTGGCCTCCCCAGTGCTGAGCACAGGGCAGAATGACCTCCGGGCTCCTGCTGGCTGAGACACATTGTTTAACACACACAGCTACACCTTCTGAAGGGGTTTTCATGAAAAGAGAAGGCTGCTTCTGGTCAGGATTTCAGTTTATTCAGCTACAAGGTATTCATGGATTTGTTTTTTTACTCCCCTGAGGACTTGCTACATGTTACTTTCCAGGCTGTCAAACTCTGCAGTGAAGACAGTGACTGAGACAAACTGGCTGCAGCTCCGCCTAGGAAATGGTCTAACTGGGGGAGTTTTGGATTACAGCCCAAGAGCCTCAAGATTTGTCTTTCAAGGCCGGTTTGGATGTCCCCAGCTGTTAACCTTTAAGCTGATTCTGTCTGATTGAAGGTGGTTTAGTCCTTTAGCCTTGCCTTGGAGGAAAAGAAAAAGGAGGAGGAAGGCAAAGCAGAGGAAAAGAAAAAGAGGAAAGCAACATCAGGGAGAAAAAGCAAAAGAGGGAGGGAAGCAAAGTGGAGGAAAAGCAAAAAGGGAGGGAAGCAAAGTGGAGGAAAAGCAAAAGAGGGAGGGAAGCAAAGTGGAGGAAAAGCAAAAGAGGGAGGAAAGCAAAGCAGAGGAAAAGCAAAAGAGGGAGGAAAGCAAAGCAGAGGAAAAGCAAAAGAGGGAGAAAAGCAAAGCAGAGGAAAAGCAAAAGAGGGAGGAAAGCAAAGCAGAGGAAAAGCAAAAGAGGGAGGGAAGCAAAGTGGAGGAAAAGCAAAAGAGGGAGGAAAGCAAAGTGGAGGAAAAGCAAAAGAGGAAAGCAGCAAGGAGAAAAGGCAAAAGAGGGAGAAATGCAAAGCAGAGGAAAATAAAAAGAGGAAAGCAACATGGAGAAATAGCAAAAGAGGGAGGAAAGCAAAGCAGAGGAAAAGCAAAGGAGGGAGGAAAGCAAAGCAGAGGAAAAGCAAAAGAGGGAGGAAAGCAAAGCAGAGGAAAAGCAAAAGAGGGAGGGAAGCAAAACAAAGTAAGGCAGGAATGCATTCACAGCATCCCATGCTGCACCAGTTCCAGTTGGGAACACACACTGGTAGTGCTTCTTGGCAGAGTGTGTAATCTTTCTGCTCATTAATTGAGTGAGAGGAATGATCAGTGGGTTCAGCCACAGAACCAGGATTGCAGAATTAAGGATTCTATTCTTGGGAGTGGCTTGGGCTTGTCTGTGATCCCAGCTGACCACTTCCCCTTCTTCATGGCCCTGTTTGGAATGAGGACAAGCATACCTTCTTGCATCAGTATCTCTAAAGTCTTAATCCACTGTGATAATGAAGTGCTTTGTGGTCCCCAGGATGAAGTTGGATGGGGGGGTTGGGTTTTTGTGGTACAAAAGGGTTGTAGTCTGGTCTCTTCAGCTCACAGACCCCTTTGGGGAAGAGAAGCTTTGGCCAAGTACTCTAAAAGAGTATTTGCAACGCTGCTGCGACCGATAAAAGGAGAGCTTCCCAAAGGTGAATTGAGAAAACAAGGTGTCCTGTGGCATGAATGGGTTAAAGGGATTCATTGTCTGCTGGGTTTTCTTTCTAATCTGTGGGTTACTGTTAACTGCTTTTAATGGGATGTTTTTGCCTTACTAGGAATTTTACAATGAATTGGCTCCTTTGTCAAGAATCTCTCCAGGCACCCTCCCAAGACTTTTTTTTGCGACTAACGCAGTCCTCCCTGTTGCCTTTCTATATTTTAGTATTAATTATCTGCCTTTTTTCTGTAACTCAGGTCATTTTCAGGAGAATTTGGTAAGTAACTGCTTTGCACTGAAAAAAAAATGAGAAGTTAAAAATGAGAGATTCATAGATGCCTTAAGTGGGTGGTTGTTGCTCCAAAGTTCGTTCCATCGCTGAACTTGCCCAGGGTGTGAGCAACGGTGGAAAGGCCCAAGCCTGAGCCTCTTAAAGAAGGTCCTTTGGTGAGAAGCTTCTTGAGAACAGGTTGCCCAGGGAGGTTGTGGATGGCCACCTCCCTGAAGGTGCTTGGTTGCATGGTTTAGTTGATTAGGTGGGGTTGGATGATAGGTTGGACGCGATGATCTTGAAGGTCTCTTCCAACCTGATTTATTCTAAGGTGTTTAAGGCCCAGTTGGATGAGCCCTTGAGCAACCTGGGCTAGTGGAAGGTTGGAATGGAATGGAATGGAATGGAATGGAATGGAATGGAATGGAATGGAATGGAATGGAATGGAATGGAATGGACCAGGTTATCCAACCCACCTAATCAACTCAACCATGCAACCAAGCACCCTATCAAATCTCCTCCTAAACACCTCCAGGGATGGTGACTCCACCACCTCCCTGGGCAGCCCATTCCAATGGGCAATCATTCTCTCTGTGTAGAATTTCTTCCTAACCTCCAGCCTAAACCTCCCCTGGTGCAGCTTGAGACTGTGTCCTCTTGTTCTGGTGCTGGCTGCCTGGGAGAAGAGACTAACCCCCACCTGGCTACAACCTCCCTTCAGGGAGTTGCAGAGAGCAAGAAGGTCTCCCCTGAGCCTCCTCTTCTCCAGGTTAAGCAACCCCAGCTCCCTCAGCCTCTCCTCACAGGGCTCCAGACCCCTCCCCAGCTTTGTTGCCCTTCTCTGGACACCTTCCAGCATCTCAGCATCTTTCCTAAACTGAGGGGCCCAGAACTGGACACAGGACTCAAGGTGTGGCCTAACCAGTGCTGAGCACAGGGGCAGAATGACCTCCCTGCTCCTGCTGGCCACACTGTTCCTGATGCAGGCCAGGATAAGGTGTCCCTACCCATGGCAGGGCATTTGGAACTAGATGATCTTTAAGGTCCCCTCCAACCTAAACCATTCTATGAATTGTCTGTGAGTTGTCATTGGTTTGTTTCCCCACAGCTGCCATTCCTGCAGAGCTCTGGCTAGTGTTTTGTGACATGTTTGGCCATTCCCATTGCAAAGGAGCAAGACGTTTTGTCTGTTTTCCCCATCCAACAGCAAAGCAATCTGCCTGCTGCTAGAGAATTTGTTTCTCTGGTTTGGGTTTGTTGGGTTTTTTCCTGCAAAGGATGAGAGGGGTGGAGTTGAGAGGATTTCAGATTTCTAATGCTTCCCTGGTTTGGGTTTGGCTTTTATTTTCTACAAGTCTTGTTTACTGTGATGATGAAGTCCATCAGCTTTTGCTGCTCAGAGCAGAGCTGAAGTGAAACTGACTCAATTAGTTTTAGTTTCACATTGATTCAGGGTTCCCTGGAGGGGAGGAGTAGTGAGGCTGGCTGTTTACAGACTAAGAATAGCAGCAGCGTAGCTCTTGTGTAACTTGGAAACTCCACGGCTGGGAAATCCACCTCTCCCTGCTGGAGGATGAATGCTGTAGCTGCTCAGGTATTTGGGCAAATTCCTCACTGGATTAATTGTCAAGGATCAGTCACAGAATTTCAGGGGCTGGAAGGGACCTCCAAAGCTCATCCAGTCCAACCCTCTTGCTGGAGCAGGGTCACCTACACCAGATTACACAGGAGCACAGCCAGGCGAGTTTTTAATACCTCCAGAGAGGGAGACTCCACAACCCCCCTGGGCAGCCTGCTCCAGGGCTCTGGCACCCTCACAGGGGAAATAATTTTCCTCATATTTATGTGAAACTTCCTATGCCTCAACTTCTTCCACTGCCCCTTGTGCTGTCCTTGGGCATCACCCAGCAGAGCCTGGCTCCAGCCTCTGGGCACTCACCCTGCACAGCTTTATCAACATTGATGAGGTCACCTCTCAGTCTCCTCTAGTCTCAGTCTCTCCTCATATGGAAGATGTTCCACTCCCTCAATCATCTTCATGGCTCTGTGCTGGACTCTTACAAGCAGTGCCCTGAGGTCCTTCTTGAACTGAAGGGGCCAGAACTGGACACAAATATTCCAGATGCAGCCTCACCAGTGCAGAATAGAGGGGGAGGAGAACCTCTTTCAAGCTACTGGTCACACACCTTCTAATTCACCCCAGAAGGGCACTGGCCTTCCAAGAATAGAATAGAATAGAATAGAATAGACCAGTAGATAAAGATTGGACTGCTCTAAATGCAAATGTTTGCTAGGTGGGATGTGTGAGAGTATATTCAAAGCAATGAACCAAACTGCTGGTGGTTTTTTTATGGCTGAAATAGCTTTTTAGTCCTTTGTGATGAACAGGGGCTCCAGTATGCCCAGTAACTTTTTAAAGCTTAATACAAACATTTTCCCCCTCTCCAGTTCTTTTCCTTTCATTTTGAAGCAGTTAGTAATCTCAAATGGTTTTACATTTGTCATGAGGAATCACAGAATGATAGAATGGCTTAGGCTGGAAGGGACTTCAGAGATCATCTACTCCAACCTCCCTGCCATGGGCAGGGACACCTCCCAACTAGACTCAGTTGCTCAAGGCCTCATCCAACGTGGCCTTGAACACCCCCAGGGAGGAGGCAGCCACAACCTCCCTGGGCTGCCTGTTCCAGAGTCTCACCACCCTTGTACTGAAGAACTTCTTCCTAAGCTCCAGTCTAACCCTGCTCTCCCTCAGCTTCAAACCATTCCCCCTTCTCCTGTCTCTAGACACCCTCAGGAAAAGTCCCTCTGCAGCCTTCCTGGAAGATCTCTTTAGCTATTGGAAGGCAGCAATAAGGTTCCCCCTTGGTCTTCTCCATGCTGAACTTATCCTCACAGCAGAGCTGCTCCAGCCCTTGGATCAGCTTTGTGGCCTCCTCTGGACTCACTCCAGCAGCTCTGAGTCCTTGTGCTGGGGACACCAGAGCTGGAGGCAGGATTGGAAGTGGGGTCTCAGCAGAGCAGAGTCAAGGGGCAGAATCCCCTCTCTTGCCCTGCTGCCCACACTCCTCTGGCTGCAGCCCAGCACACAGCTGCCTGCTGGGCTGCATGAGGGCACTGCTGGCTCCTGGGGAGCTGCTCAGCACCCAACACCCCCAAGTCTCTTTCTTTAGGGCTGCTCTCAACCCACTCTGCACCCAGCCTGGGTTTGTGCCTGGGACTGTAACCCAAAATCACATCATGGTAGAATCATCTATTGTGTGCCTTCCTATCTTATTTGCAGACAAAAGATTTGTTGTGAGGTTATGATATTGCTTGATAATATATGCATACATGGTTATGAATTTTCTTGATGATGTATTACCTGAATCTGTAATCATGTTACCTGAATTTGGGTTCATTGTTTTCCTTTGTCACAAAGTGCTCTACACATTCCTTACACCATCCTGCAGGTCCCATAATTCTTCACCAAGCTAATAATATGAAGTCACTTAGTTAGAATGCATGCACAGCATGCAGAGTGTGCATGCTCTTAAGTTACACTGTCTCTTGGTGCTGAATTGCCTTACAGTAGGGTTTACACTCAGAGGTGGTGGTATCATAGTATCAGCCAGGGTTGGAAGGGACCACAAGGATCATCCAGTTCCAACCCCCCTGCCATGGGCAGGGACACCCCACACTAGATCAGCCTGGCCACAGCCTCATCCAGCCTGGCCTTAAACACCTCCAGGGACAGGGCCTCAACCACCTCCCTGGACAACCCATTCCAGGGCTTCACCACTCTCATGGGGAAGAACTTCCTCCTCACCTCCAGCCTGAATCTCCCTACCTCCAGCTTCATTCCATTCCCCCCAGTCCTATCACTCCCTGAGATCCTGAGCAGTCCCTCCCCAGCCTTCTTGGAGCCTCCTTCAGATACTGCAAGGCCACAATGAGGTCACCTCAGAGCCTTCTCTTCTCCAGACTGAACAGCCCCAACTCCTTCAGTCTGTCCTCACAGGAGAGGTGCTCCAGCCCTCTGCTCATCCTCATGGCCCTTCTCTGGACACCTTCCAGCACCTCCAGATCCCTCTTGTAAGAGGGGCTCCAGAACTGGAGGCAGTACTCCAGGTGGGGTCTCAGCAGAGCTGAGCAGAGGGGGAGAATCCCCTCCCTTGCCCTGCTGGCCACACTTCTCTTGCTGCAGCCCAGGCTCTGATTGGCTTTCCGGGCTGCAAGTGCACACTGAGAGCTCCTGTTGAGCTTCTCCTCCCCCAGCACCCCCAGGTCTCTCTCCTCAGGGCTGCTTTCCAGCCAGTCCCTGCCCAGCCTGGATTTGTGCCTGGGATTGCCTCCACCCAGCTGCAGGACCCTGCCCTTAGTCTTGTTGAACCTCCTGAGGTTGGCTTGTGCCCACCTCTCCAGCCTGTCCAGCTCCCTCTGGATGGATCCCTTCCCTCCAGCCTGTCTGCTGCACCACACAGCTTGGTCCCACTGTATTCATTCACATCAGTTGCTCCAGAGAGCTTACAGCCTGTAACAAGTGGGTATCTGAATCAAGACAGTGGGTCCCAAGAGATCTCATTGCTGTTGACCAAAAGTAAATAAGGGTGTGCAAGAGTGTTGTGTGATCTGATGCAGAATGGTCTCAGTGTGCTTCTGCCTTAATGGTCATAAGAAGTGTTTGTTGCTGGCACCTTTGCCTGAGGTGATGTCTGAATTAAGTGATGTCTCATTTTCTCCAACTGCAGTGGTGAGCCACTGAAAGAGACAGTTAAACTTGAGGATGGTCGGATTGGAGAGAGGCCAGAAATAGTTTATCATGTCATTCACACAGTTTTGCTTGGCTGCCTAGCCATGTGCTTGGAAGGGTAAGTCTCATTTTGATCTACCTCTTTTGAAAGCAACAGAGAGCTCCTAACAGGATGTGGCACACCATGCACCCCTTTGAAATTCACCCTTGTCCTTAAGAACTTCCTCCTCAGCTCCAGTCTCACCCTGCCCTCCCTCAGCTTCAAACCATTCCCCCTTGGCCTGTCTCTAGACTCCTTCATGAAAAGTCCCTCTGCAGCCTTCCTGGAGGATCCCTTCAGCTGTTGGAAGGCAGCTCCAAGGTCCTCCTGGAGTCTTCTCTTCTCCAGGCTGAACACCCCCAGCTCCCTCAGCCTGTCCTCATAGCAGGGGTGCTCCTAACAAGGTGGCATACTATTCACCCCTTTGAAATTCACCTCTTCTCAGAAAGGTTTGGGCTGTGGTGGTGCTAGCTAGGAGGGGAGAAAGCAAAAGGTGATTTTGAGTGTAAATTGGATGCAGGTCTCTGATGAACTGTGCTTGGCCTCCTTCATGTGTGTTTTCCAAGTTTTAATGCAACCAAACTCCAAGGCATCAACTGAAGGAAATGCTAATCACTTTATTTATGGTATATTAAAGTGTAGTAGGACTGTGCTGTAATTCTTCCAACCCTGCATTCCAGCAAGATCTTGTGTGGTGTTGTGATGAGCAGTGAATGTCCTGGATTACTGGGACGTGGAGAACCTCTCCTCTATCTTCCTGGCTGTAGGTTGGCAGGAGCTATACCTTTGCTCAGGTTAAAGCAGCAGCAGAATGGCTTTCAAAAGCACTGTGCTAGCCCTTAAAGCTACAGGAGCCCCTCTTTGGAAGGTGTTATTCCATCTTCTCTTTCAGCCAAATCAGCTCAAAGGCAGCAGGTTTGGTGTTAGGTTTATAATAATGATAATAAACAACAACCAGGTTGGAAGAGACCTTCAAGGTCATCACGTCCAACCCCTCAACCAATCCAACCCACCTAAACAACTAACCCATGGCACCCAGCACCCCATCAAGTCTCCTCCTGAACACCTCCAGTGATGGTGACTCCACCACCTCCCTGGGCAGCCCATTCCAATGGGCAATCACTCTCTCTGTATCGAACTTCTTCCTAACATCCAACCTAAACGTCCCCTGGTGCAGCCTGAGACTGTGTCCTCTTGTTCTGGTACTGCTTGCCTGGGAGAAGAGCCCAACCCTCACCTGGCTACAACCTCTCTTCAGGTAGTTGTAGAGAGCAATAAGGTCCCCCCTGAGTCTCCTCCTCTCCAGGCTAAGCAACCCCAGCTCCCTCAGCCTCTCCTCACAGGGCTGTGCTCCAGACCCCTCCCCAGCTTTGTTGCCCTTCTCTGGACTCGTTCCAGCAAGTCAACCTCCTTCCTAAACTGAGGGGCCCAGAACTGGACACAGGACTCAAGGTGTGGCCTAACCAGTGCAGTGTACAGGGCCACAATGACCTCCCTGCTCCTGCTGGCCACACTGTTCCTGATGCAGGCCAGGATGCCATTGGCACTCTTAGCCGTCTGGGCACACTGCAGGCTCATGTTCAGCCTACCGTCAACCAGCACCCCCAGGTCCCTCTCCTCCTGGCTGCTCTCAGCCACTCTGACCCCAGCCTGTAGCTCTGCATGGGGTTGTTGTGGCCAATGTGCAGAACCTGGCACTTGGATGTGTTCAGTCTCCTGCCCTTGGACTCTGCCCATCTGTCCAGCCTGTTGAGGTCCCTCTGCAGAGCCTCTCTCTACCCTCCAGCAGATCAACTCCTGCCCCCAGCTTGGTGTCATCAGCAAATTTACTGATGATGGACTCAATGCCCTCATCCAGATCATCAATAAAGATACTGAACAGGCTGGGGCCCAGCACTGATCCTTGGGGCACAGCACTGGTGCCTGGCTGCCAGCTGGCTGTGGCACCATTCACCACCACTCTCTGGGCTCAGCCTCCAGCCAGTTCCTAACCCAGCTCAGAGTGCTGCTGTCCAAGCCAGGGGCTGACAGCTTGGCCAGCAGTTTGCTGTGGGGGACAGTGTCAAAGGCCTTGCTGAGGTCCAGGTAGACTCCATCCACAGCCTGCCCCACATCCACCAGGCAGTCACCTGGGCACAGAAGGAGATCAGGTTGGTCAGGCAGGACCTGCCCTTCCTAAATCCATGCTGGCTGGGCCCGAATCCTGCTGAAATCTGGACGGTCACTAAGTCTTAGTGAGCAGAGTGTTGGGTTACCATGTAAATTGTTTTAACTTGGCTAGTCTAGGCTTAAGAAAGCAGCCAGTACCAGTAAACCCCAAACTGTTTATGAAGTGTTTTCCTTTCTTCAGGAGCTCCATTATACTGTAGTATCTGTATAGCATGCTTTGCTGAGGAGCTGCTTTTTTATCCTTGCTTGGGTGGAAAACAGCAGCAGCTGAGTGACTTATTAGTCTCTTTGTTTTTCCTTCATCCTCCCCTGAACTCTCTGGAGGATTTTGTCATCTTTTACCTCAGATCCTGTTCCTTCATCTTGCAGCAGGTAATCAGGTGCCTGCTCTTCTGCTAGAGATTCCCTTGGGCTTTACCCTTCAGTACCATCAAATCTGGTCTCCGACTGCTTGAGCATCCAGAATGTCTGACTTAGGAAAAAACCCCAAACATCTGAGTGTTTTCATGGCTAGATTGAATGCAGAGGCATGTGCAGAGTCCCAACTCAGTTATTGCAGTGTTTTTCAGAATGAAATACCTCTGGACACCTTATGTGTGCATGCTTGCTGCATTTGGTGTGTGCTCCCCCGAGCTTTGGATGACGCTTTTCAAGTGGCTGCGACTGAAAGCTGTGCACCCCATCCTGCTGGTGAGTTGCTGTTGCCAGGCTCTTGGGAGTTCCAGCTAGCAAGCATATAACTTTGGAATTACCCAAGACCTATAGAAGAACCCATTAAAAGACCCTGTAGTTCTGGGGGTCTCATACAGTCACTTTTTCTGTGTGTTTCACCCTTAACATCACACTCTCTCATGTTCTCCAGCCCTGGGTAATAAAACAGTTGTGTTCACACTACAGCCTTTGCTCCTAAGAAGCAGAGCTGTTATCATCTGCTCTCACTTAATCTCTTTAACTTCTTCTAACAAATCTTTGAGACCTCAGTCTCTGTCATATTTAGTTGAAATTGGCCAAGAAGGTTCTGCACATTTTAGGAGGTGTGCAGGAGGAAAAAAGTACAGGCAAGCATCAACATGAGCCTGGTTTCACTAGGAAGTGGGGCTATAAATGTGGTGGTTAGGTGGATTTAGTACTGAGAGGAAAACTGATTCATAAGAAATGGTAAGTGGAATTACTTTGGGTAAGATTTGTTCATGTGTGGCCCTTATGGACAAGTGATTGTGAGTCTGGTGAGACCTCACCTGGGGTACTGCGTTCAGATCTGAAGCTTTCCAACGCAGGAAGGACATGGAAAGGATCCAGAGGAGGCCACAAAGGTCATCAGGGAGCTGAGGCACCACTCCCACAAGGACAGGCAGAGGGAGCTGGGGGTGTTCAGCCTGGAGAAGAGAAGGCTCCAGGGAGACCTAATAGCAGCCTGCCAGTACCTGGATGGGGCCTACAAGAAGGCTGCAGAGGGACTGTTTGCAAAGGCCTGCAGGGACAGCATGAGGAACAATGATTGGAAATGAGAGAAGAGCAGATTTAGATTGGATGTCAAGAACAAGCTCTGCACCATGAGAAGGGTGGAACACTGGAACAGGTTGCTCAAGGAGATGGTTGAGGCCCCATCCCTGGAGATGTTCATGGTCAGGCTCAACAAGGCTCTGAGCAGCCTGATCTAGTTGAGGATGTTCCTGCTCACGGCAGCAGGGTTGGACTGGTTGACCTTTGGAGGTCCCTTCCAATCCAAACCATTCCATGACTGAGGAGCTTATGCTGCAGTGCACCCTCCCCTTCCAACCCTAGCTTTATTCTTAGTATGCTGAGAGTTGGTTTGTGCAATTTCCAGCAGCTTTGTCAATTACTTTCATTAATAAACCAAGGACAGGATATTATGTACCTTCATTTCATATAGGGGCAAATACTTTTATACTGAAACAAAGCTTCTCTAAGTCAACTTGTGAAAATGCCATGCACTGTGACAGTGTTCTTCAAGGAGTAGCAATATGTTCCTGCATGTGGAAAACACACTCTTGTATACACCTCATGCTTTCTGCTCTGCACACCTGCTTTGTATTTTTACTCTTAGCACAGTAAATGTGTTAATAGCTTATTACAAGGAGAGCACCTCCTTGTGCAGTCCTTACCACAGGCGTCCTGTTCCAAGTGAGCTATTCTCCTTTTTCCAGAGCAAAAGTTGTCTCAGCTGGAATGATGGTGTTGCTGAAGGATGGGTTCTGGGCTTTGCATATGCACAGATTGCATTGGCTTGGCAGGGAGCCTCAAAGGTCATCTTGGCCAACCCCCCTGCAGTCACCAGGGACACCTCCAGCTAGAGCAGGATGCCCAGGGCCACATCCAGTCTGATCTTGAATGTCTCCAGGGACAGGGCCTCAACCACATCCCTGGGCAGCCTGTTCCAGTATTTCACCACTGTCACTGTGCAGAACTTCCTCCTGATGGCCAACCTGAATCTGCCCTGCTCCAGTTTCAAACCATTGCCCCTTGTCCAATCACTCCAAGCCCTTCCGAACAGTCCCTCCCCAGCCTACCTGTAGGTCCCCTTCAGATATTGCAATGTAGCTCTTAGGTCTGCCCAGAGCCTTCTCCAGGCTGAACAGCCCCAGTTCTCTCAGCCTGTCTTCATAGCAGGGGTGCTCCAGCCCTCTGGGCATCTTGATGGCCCTTCTCTGGACCCACCCCATCAGGTCTATGTCTGTCTTGTGTTGGGGACCCCATAGCTGGCCACAGTACTGCAGGTGAGGTCTCAGCAGAGCAGAGTGGCAGAATCACCTCAGTGTGACCTGCTGGCCACACTGCTTTTGATGCAGCCCATATCAATGTTATTAATCCAAACAAAAAAGCCTCAAGAAGATCAGAGGTTTGAAGTGCTTGTTCCACAGTCCTTTTCCTCTCTCAGATTATCTCATTGCATTTGTTTGTGAGGTGTTTACTTCTCTTCCTTACATCATGTGCACATTGCATCATTACTATTGGAGTAGCAATTAACCATGGTCTAATATAGAGGGTAAGGTTATCATGGATCAAAGAAGTTCTTCCATGCTAAATAAGGCAAATTCTTTGTGGGGAGTTTTTGGCTTGGTAGAAAGCCACACATTTTCACCACTCTAAGGTTTCAGGCACCAATGTGGCTGTCTGTATGAGCAGAATCAGCAGATGCTCCAAGCTGGAGAACAGAGAATGGTGCATGACCCATTTCTTCTAACCTGTGTTTTCCAGGCTCTTATTCTGAGTATGGCAGTTCCCACAATAATTGGATTCAGCTTGTGGAAAGAGGTAAGAAAAGCATGGTTGTGGCTTTGGGTTTGTAGGTAGGCACCATAGGAGTCAGGGTGCTGAGCAGGCACAATGAAATGTACCTGATGGAATGAAAGATGTGTGGTGAAGTGAAAGCTCTCATCCACTGCAGAGAGTTTTTGACTTTCAAGCAGAGCTGTTGACATTTTTCTGTGTTAGGTATTTGACAGTTTGAGTTGTCAATGGTTGCTCACAGGAATGAGGAAGTGTTTAAAATTAAAGGAATGCTTTGTTATATGCAGATACTATGAATTGGATCTAGTTGAGGATGTCCCTGCTTACTGCAGAGCAGGTTGGACCAGATGACCTTTGGAGGTCATAGAATCATAGCATCAGTGAGGTTGGAAAAGACCTCAGAGGTCATCAAGTCCAAGCTATAACCCACCACCTCATGGCTAACTAAACCATGGCTCCAAGTGCCACATCCAGTCCCCTTTTGAACACCTCCAGAGATGGAGACTCCACCACCTCCCTGGGCAGCACATCCCAATGGCCAATCTCGCTTTCTGGGAAGAACTTTCTCCTCACCTCCAGCCTAAACCTCCCCTGGCACAGCTTGAGACTGTGTCCTCTTGTTCTGCTGCTGCTTGCCTGGGAGAAGAGACCAACCCCCACCTGGCTACAACCTCCCTGCAGGGAGTTGGAGAGAGCAAGAAGGTCTCCCCTGAGCCTCCTCTTCTCCAGGCTAAGCAACCCCAGCTCCCTCAGCCTCTCCTCACAGGGCTGTGCTCCAGACCCCTCCCCAGCTTTGCTGCCCTTCAAGTGTCTCAATGTCCTTCTTAAACTGAGGGGCCCAGAACTGGAGACAGGACTCAAGGTGTGGCCTCAGCAGTGCTGAGTTCAGGGCAGAATGACTTGTTATGAGAATTCAGAGGTAAAATCCACTCTAGCCCAACAGTGTTTCAGCAGGGTTTGCAGTAGGAGCGTTGGGTGCAGTGCCAGCTGACACTTCACACCTTTCTGCCTGAGCAATAAATACTCTCTTGGGAAATAAAAGAGCTACCCTTGTTCAAAAGAGCTGGGAAATTTCTCACAGCAGAGGAGCCTAGATTAGTTGGCCAAATAGTTCTTTTCCAGATGACTCTTCAATAAAAGCAGTGTGAGGGTTTGGACTCTAGAGGGCTTCAAGCATTCCAGATACAGCAGTGAGCAGTTGGCTTTCCAGGTTCGTAACTCATCCCTCGGCTTGGAAGCTTTGATTAATAGTAAGGGGACAGTGTGTGGTGAAGGCACATTGTGCCGAGACATTGAATCTTGCCCCAGCATGTGGGCAAGCTCCCCCTCCCTCAGGAGGAAGACAAAAGCCAGGCTAGCACGCTGCTGGTGCATGCTGTGCTCGTGCATTCTCCAAATATGGAAGAATTCTAGCTTCATGCTTTCCCATAGGCTGAAGCCAGTTGTTTATGAGAATGCCCATTGGTCAAACCCAGCCTCGAGGTATTCTATAAGTATTACCCCAGTGAGTAAACAAGTGCTTTTTCCTGCCTTCCTGCCTTCCTCCTCCATTTCTGTCTCTGTGCTAGCTCGAGAGTTAAGTCCGAGCCACTGCCTCTGCAACTGAGTTTATTGTTTAGCTTCTGTTACATACATGCACGCATATCAAGGCATCTGCATGTGAGAAGCGACTGGAGGAATTATTTCCATAGAGGAAGGATACCACGCTAAGCTGAGAAGCTAGCGTCACAGCCAGTCACACGACCGGGAGAGGAACCCCCCCGTCGCTACTGCGTGGACTGGATCAACCCCCGAGGGTAAGATCTGCCTAATTATCGGGGAGAAGGGACTTGACCGTGCCAGGTCCCCGCGTAATTGCTTAACCCTACTATAGTGGAGAGAAGAGCGCCACGTGCCGCTCCGAGCCCTGTTAACTCCAGGGATTACTCAGCAGCATTCGTGCTTACACTGCACTGAACTCCCCCCGGACCGCTCCGGGTATCCTGCTGTTGCTTTGAGCCCAGCAGACGAGAAGCGAGAGAGTTTGCCGAGCCGGGTCCGCCCCGCCGATATTCCTCGTTCCCGGGGCCGCCCCTGCAGATCCGTGCACCGCCGCGTCCCCCAGGCAAGTCTGCCGGCGATCGCCGTCCCGCCGTGTGGTGCGGATCAACTCTGAGGACCAGCTCGTCTCCGGACCAGCCCTACCAGTCCGTCCTCTCGTGCAAGCCAGCTCTGCGAGACCCCAGTCTCGAACCGGCGACACACAGGACAGAGCTCCGTCTGAGCTCGACCCGAAGCCGCGCACGTCCCGTCGAGTCGCCATCTAGTGGCCAAGCGGCGGAACTGCACCTTTCTTGCATATAAATATAGAAATAGCTTGTAATTAGCTCAAATAAGTTCTAATCATAATACTAAGCCAGTTATGGGATATATTTCACGAACGTGCACTAGAACATGTATATAAGTTGGTGATTCATCGGTTATTGACAATTTTATAGTTATAATAAAAAATTAATTTTCATAAATCATAAGTCATAAGTGATAAAGCAATAACCTCCCTCTTCACCACAATAATGGCGCAGCGAGCAGGGTGTACAGCTGTGAAATATTTCCATAATTTGGGATACAAAATTACAGCCCCAGATTTGGAATGGGCGAAATTAAATTGCAAAAATATAGATGGCATTTTCGCAAAGCTAAGCGAACCCAGCAGCGAACACGCTGTCCTGATGGCATCTTGTATTGTACAGATGCAGGAGGAAATAAAATTCTTTGACCAAAAAGTTTCCCAATTGGAAAGGGAACTGGCAAAGTCAGAGGCACAAAGCCAGAGACTGCATGATTTATTTGAGCTGCACATAAAAGAGACCATGTCTGTCTTTAAGTCTCAATGGCAATCACGTGCTACCTATGAAGTAGCCAGGGCATATGACCCACGAGAGCCAGGCTCTCCTATACTGTCTGTTCCGGCTGACAAGCAGAAACCAGCTGACTTCGATTCAGCAGCTGCTCAGCATCAGCATGTGAGCGATGTTAGCTCACCCACTCCAGACAGATCAGCAGTTACTGCCCCGGTGCAGCAAGCCAAGTCAGGCTCCACATCACTGGATGATAACAATGAAGCCACCAGCTTCAACCAACAACGAATCCCCAAGAAGCGGGTGAGATTCAGCACAGCATCGTTGAATGACTCTCAAGCTGTCAGAGGACCAGGTTTCCCACAGCATAGCAGACCGAGAGGTAACCAGGGGAATAGACGCTCCTGCAATAAAGCTGCCAAGTCAACTCGACAACAGCTTGCAGAGCATCCCAATAAGAGAGGTTACTATGATTCCAGAGGCACACAGAGTACCACATCAGACGCAGATTCTGGATGTGAGTCTAGCCCACGGCATCACCGCAAACGGCGGAAAAGCCAAGCTGCCACAGAAGCCAATGAAGCTAAACCCCGCAGCATCCTGAAAGTAAAGCTGCAGGAAAAGATCTCCGAAAGGGACAGTTCCAGAAGGGACCATAAACCCAGCAAGGAGAGATATCAGCAAAAGGCATATACTGCTAACTATAAAGCTACACCGCATCCCCACGGAAGGGAAGAGCAATTCTTCCAAGCATCTTCTTCTGCCAACCCGCGCAGATATAAACACTGCACTGGAAGACAACGTTCACGAGATCCCTGTAACCCCAGTAGAGGGAAAGAAAAGATGGACAGTGACAGGAAGCGCTTTAATTCGCAAGATTCACCTGATTCACTAGATCCATGGTGTGAGCTACTCATCGATATGGAAATGCCCAAGGACTCTGTATTGTCCTTGAAGCCGAAGTTCAGAAAGAAAATGGTGAAGACTGTGGTTGCTAGCCTGATAAAAGCATCAAAGGAAAGGGATTCTTTCTTGTCCCAACACTGAGAAATTCCTGTCATAGTGACAGAGCCCATCCTATCAAGGGGGTGGGAGATTGATAAACTCCGCAGACACTTTGATTGTTTCAGTGTCACATGGGAGTCAAACCCCATCACTCAGTCAAGGGGGTGGTGGAAGATAGTCGAGGGTACTAATACTGATTTTTTGGGGAACACACATTTGTTCCATTCTGTTAAGGCAGCATGCTCTGTTAAGAGTACAGTTCAAAGTTTGTATACTGTTCATATAGTGCTAAGGTATTGTAAGTCACTATGTTTGAATGTGTAACCTACCTAGCAGGTGTGAGATGACTTAACCTGTATGGGATAAACCTTGTTAAGGGTAATGCATGCTCGAGGCTTATTATATGCCCATGGGCAAGGGGGTGGTAATGTGGTGAAGGCACATTGTGCCGAGACATTGAATCTTGCCCCAGCATGTGGGCAAGCTCCCCCTCCCTCAGGAGGAAGACAAAAGCCAGGCTAGCACGCTGCTGGTGCATGCTGTGCTCGTGCATTCTCCAAATATGGAAGAATTCTAGCTTCATGCTTTCCCATAGGCTGAAGCCAGTTGTTTATGAGAATGCCCATTGGTCAAACCCAGCCTCGAGGTATTCTATAAGTATTACCCCAGTGAGTAAACAAGTGCTTTTTCCTGCCTTCCTGCCTTCCTCCTCCATTTCTGTCTCTGTGCTAGCTCGAGAGTTAAGTCCGAGCCACTGCCTCTGCAACTGAGTTTATTGTTTAGCTTCTGTTACATACATGCACGCATATCAAGGCATCTGCATGTGAGAAGCGACTGGAGGAATTATTTCCATAGAGGAAGGATACCACGCTAAGCTGAGAAGCTAGCGTCACAGCCAGTCACACGACCGGGAGAGGAACCCCCCCGTCGCTACTGCGTGGACTGGATCAACCCCCGAGGGTAAGATCTGCCTAATTATCGGGGAGAAGGGACTTGACCGTGCCAGGTCCCCGCGTAATTGCTTAACCCTACTATAGTGGAGAGAAGAGCGCCACGTGCCGCTCCGAGCCCTGTTAACTCCAGGGATTACTCAGCAGCATTCGTGCTTACACTGCACTGAACTCCCCCCGGACCGCTCCGGGTATCCTGCTGTTGCTTTGAGCCCAGCAGACGAGAAGCGAGAGAGTTTGCCGAGCCGGGTCCGCCCCGCCGATATTCCTCGTTCCCGGGGCCGCCCCTGCAGATCCGTGCACCGCCGCGTCCCCCAGGCAAGTCTGCCGGCGATCGCCGTCCCGCCGTGTGGTGCGGATCAACTCTGAGGACCAGCTCGTCTCCGGACCAGCCCTACCAGTCCGTCCTCTCGTGCAAGCCAGCTCTGCGAGACCCCAGTCTCGAACCGGCGACACACAGGACAGAGCTCCGTCTGAGCTCGACCCGAAGCCGCGCACGTCCCGTCGAGTCGCCATCTAGTGGCCAAGCGGCGGAACTGCACCTTTCTTGCATATAAATATAGAAATAGCTTGTAATTAGCTCAAATAAGTTCTAATCATAATACTAAGCCAGTTATGGGATATATTTCACGAACGTGCACTAGAACATGTATATAAGTTGGTGATTCATCGGTTATTGACAATTTTATAGTTATAATAAAAAATTAATTTTCATAAATCATAAGTCATAAGTGATAAAGCAATAACCTCCCTCTTCACCACACAGTGCAAGTGCTTGGAGGCTCTTAATCTGTTACCATGGCTGTAAGTGGCTGAGCATGCAGCTCAGCATCTTTCTGCTTGGCTGTGTTCTGCTGCAGTCTGTCACAGTCCTTCACCTAACCAAATTTGTCTGAGGGCTCTGGTTGATAAGTGCAGCTGGTTCTCCTTGAGGTGGCAGCAGCAGTTCCTCTTTCTGTTGTTCTGGGGGCAGTTGAGGTGTATCATAGAATCAGTAAGGTTGGAAAAGACCTCAGAGATCATCAAGTCCAACCTATTGCCTAATACCTAACACCTCCTGACAACTAAACCATGGCTCCAAGTGCCACATCCAATCTGTTTTTGAACACCTCCAGGGACAGTGACTCCACCAAGCACATTCCAATGGCCTGTCTCTCTTGCTGGGAAGAACTTTCTCCTCACCTCCAGCCTAAACCTCTTCTGGTGCAGCTTGAGACTGTGTCCTCTTGTTCTGGTGCTGGGTGCCTGGGAGAAGAGACCAACCCCCACCTGGCTACAACCTCCCTTCAGGGAGTTGGAGAGATCAAGAAGGTCTCCCCTGAGCCTCCTCTTCTCCAGGCTAAGCAACCCCAGCTCCCTCAGCCTCTCCTCACAGGGCTGTGCCCCAGACCCCTCCCCAGCTTTGTTGCCCTTCTCTGGACACCTTCCAAGTGTCTCAATATCCTACAGCTTTCACAGAATCACAGATTGCATTGGGTTGGAAGGGACCCTCTAGTGTTGGAGGTGCCCCTCATGTGCTGGAGGCCCCAGAGCTGGATGCAGTACTTCAGGTATTAGCCTTGATAGACAGATGTGGCAGCTGTTTTTGTGCTACCCAACCATATCTGATTGTAGACTGCTTTCCCCTGACAGCTAATTGTGCAGGTAATGGGGGTGGAAGCTTCTCATTTGAAAGCAGTCTCCCTCTTCCCACTGTCTGTCCACTATGGCTGTCCCAAAGTAAGTTGTTTCTTCAGTCTGAGCTAACCCATAATCTTCATCCTGATTTGTATGATTTTGCACCTAAAAACCTGGGCCATGGGTTTGGTGCATTTGAAGCCAGTGAAAGCTGATGAATGTTGTTGCTTGGCAAATATTTTGGTGGTGTTTTGCTTTTGGTTTGTTTCAGTTAAAAAAATACATTATTATTGCAAGTGGTCTAATAAGATAGAGCTGAGAACTTGTGTTAACACACTGCTGCCCCTGCACTCAGCACTGCTGAGGCCACACCTTGAGTCCTGTGTCCAGTTCTGGGCTCCTCAGGTTAGGAAAGATGTTGAGATGCTGGAAGGTGTCCAGAGAAGGGCAACAAAGCTGGGGAGGGGTCTGGAGCACAGCCCTGTGAGGAGAGGCTGAGGGAGCTGGGGTTGCTTAGCCTGGAGAAGAGGAGGCTCAGGGGAGACCTTCTTGCTCTCTCCAACTCCATGAAGGGAGGTTGTAGCCAGGTGGGGGTTGGTCTCTTCTCCCAGGCAACCAGCACCAGAACAAGAGGACACAGTCTCAAGCTGCACCAGAAGAGGTTTAGGCTGGAGGTGAGGAGAAAGTTCTTCACCGAGCGAGTCGTTCACCATTGGGATGTGCTACCCAGGGAGGTGGTGGAGTCACCATCCCTGGAGGTGTTCAAGAGGGGATTGGATGTGGCACTTGGTGCCATGGTCTAGTCATGAGGTCTGTGGAGACAGGTTGGACTTGATGATCTTTGAGGTCTCTTCCAACCTTGGTGATTCTGTGGGGGTTGGTCTCTTCTCCCAGGCAAGCAGCACCAGAACAAGAGGACACAATCTCAAGCTGTGCTAGGGGAGGTTCTGGCTGGAGAGATTGGCCATTGGGATGTGCTGCCCAGGGAGGTGGTGGAGTCACCATCCCTGGAGGTGTTTAGGAAGAGCCTGGATGAGGCACTTGGTGCCATGGTTTAGTTGATTAGCTGGTGTTGGGTGATAGGTTGGACTCAACGATCTCTGAGGTCTTTTCCAACCTGATTAATTCTCTTCCATTCTGATTTTGGAGAAGATCTGCTAGCAGGTAAATCTGATCTGTGTTTTGCTAAGTAAAACCAATCAGGAGGGGATAACTTGTGTGAAACCCATTTATTTTGTTGTGCTGCTTTAAGGCCTTAATGCAATGAAATGCTCTATAGCTTTATTCCTTTTGACTGCAAATAACTAAAAGCATGTTCCCATCAGTTCTTCCCTAGGATCATGACAGAGCTTTCAGAGTTACAAGAATTTTATGATCCTGATACAGTAGAACTTATGACATGGATAAAGTAAGTATGAAGTCCTGCATTTCTGTTTCACTGCTTTATGTCAGGGGATTTTTATCTCAGCATGTTGGGGAGGTGTTTCCCCTTGCTAGGTCATTCTGTGAGGTATGGGAGGAGAAAGGTGTGGTTAAGGTTTGGTGTTATTCCCATGGCAGAGAACAGGAGTTTACCCTTGGTTACAAGAACTGAAACATGCAAGCAAATCATGTTTAATATTATTAGTAGGCCAAATTTCCAGATATAGGTGGACATAAAGGCTGCCCAGGGGTGTGGTTGAGGCCCCAGCCCTGGAGACATTCAAGCTCAGACTGGATGTGGCCCTGTGCAACCTGCTCTAGTTGGAGGTGTCCCTGCTGACTGCAAGGGCTTCCTGTTCCAAGTGAGCTATTCTCCTTTCTCCAGAGCAAAAGTTGTATTAGCTGGAATGATGGTGTTGCTGAAGGATGGGTTCTGGGCTTTGCATATGCACAGATTGCATTGGCTTGGCAGGGAGCCTCAAAGGTCATCTTGGCCAACCCCCCTGCAGTCACCAGGGACACCTCCAACTAGAGCAGGCTGCTCTGGGCCACATCCAGTCTGAGCTTGAATGTCTCCAGGGACAGGGCCTCAACCACATCCCTGGGCAGCCTGTTCCAGTATTTCACCACTCTCACTGTGCAGAACTTCCTCCTGATGGCCAACCTGAATCTGCCCTGCTCCAGTTTCAAACCATTGCCCCTCGTCCAATCACTCCAAGCCATAAAGACATAAAGGCTGCCCAGGGGTGTGGTTGAGGCCCCATCCCTGGAGACATTCAAGCTCAGACTGGATGTGGCCCTGTGCAGCCTGCTCTAGTTGGAGGTGTCTCTGCTGAGTGCAGGGGGGTTGGACAAGATGCCCTTTGACGGTCCCTTCCAGTCTAATGCTATCTGTGAGTCTTAGTTCTTTGTTCTTCATGTTAGCTTTTCAGTAGATGGAAGGATTCATGCTGATTGTGATGCTGCTCTGGAACACAAACACTGAATGCTTTTGTGTGCATCAGCCACTAAAATGAAATGCCTGAATGTGAGCACTTGGAGGCTTTAGTCAAGATCTGTGCAGTGTAGCAAGTGTGATTCACCTTCTCCTTTGACCAGAAGGCTGGAGGGCTCCTGTCTGGCTAGGCAGGGCATAGCTAATCCAGAGCTATGTTGTACAGTTCACAGAGTCACAAATTATGCTGGGTTGGAAGTGGCATCCTGTCCAACCCCCCTGCATTCAACAGGGACACCTCCAGCTAGAGCAGGCTGCACAGGGCCACATCCAGTCTGAGCTTGAATGTCTCCAGGGACAGGGCCTCAACCACATCCCTGGGCAGCCTGTTCCAGTGTTTCACCACTCTCACTGTGCAGAACTTCCTCCTGATGGCCAACCTGAATCTGCCCTGCTCCAGTTTCAAACCATTGCCTCTCATCCTATCCCCACAGGCCCTTCTGAACAGTCCTTCCCCAGCCTGCCTGTAGGTCCCCTTCAGATAGTGAAATGCAGCTCTAAGGTCACCCTGAAGCCTTCTCTTCTTCAGGCTGAACAGCCCCAATTCTTTCTGCCTGTCTTCATAGCAGAGGTGCTGCAGCCTCCTCTGGTTCTGCTCCATCAGGTCCATATCTCTCATGTGTTGTGAGCCCCAGAACTGGACACAAGTACTGCAGGTGAGGCCTCAGCAGAGCAGAGGGGCAGAATCACCTCTCTTGACCTGCTGGCCACACTACTTTTGGTACAGCCCAGTTCACACTGAGTCAGCCAAGTCAGGTTATTGTCACAGGTGCATTTTTTTTACCTTCTCACCAGAGGGTTCAGAACTGGATTCTGGCCTCAGTCATAGAATTGTTAGGGTTGGAAGGGACCTCAAGGCTCAGCCAGTTCCAACCCCCCTGCCATGGGCAGGGACACCTCACACTACAGCAGGTTGCTCACAGCCACCTCCAGCCTGGCTGCAAAAACCTCCAGGCAGGAGGCTGCCACCACCTCCCTGGGCAGCCTGTGCCAGGCTCTCACCACCCTCATGGGGAACAACTTCTTCCTAACATCCAATCTCAATCTACCCATTTCTAGTTTTGCTCCATCCCCCCCAGTCCTATCCCACCCTGACACCCTCAAAAGTCCCTCCCCAGCATTCTCATAGCCCCCTTCAGATGCTGGAAGGCCACAAGAAGGTCTCCTGGGAGCCTTCTCTTCTCCAGACTGAACAGCTCCAGCTCTCTCAGTCTGTCTCCATAGCAGAGCAGCTTCAGCCCTCTGCTCATCCTCCTGGCCCTTCTCTGGACACCTTCCAGCACCTCCAGATCCTTCCTGTCCTAGGGGCTCCAGAATTGGACACAGAGCTCCAGCTGTGGTCTCAGCAGAGTGGAGCAGAGGGGCAGAATCCCCTCCCTGGCCCTGCTGGCCACACTTCTCTTGCTGCAGCCCAGGATGTGATTGGCTCTCTGGGCTGCAATTCAATGCAACTTTGAACTCTCTCATTAAGAACTGCACTCCTCTGAAAGTTAGATCCACTGTGCTCAGATTGAACTGTCCTTTTTATTTAGTTTATTTAGGGTATTCTCTATTTATGTAGTCTTTAAAGTCAACCTGCTCCTCCCCAGAGAAGGCAAGGCTGGTCATGTTGGTGCTCCAGGCAGTTTCTTCTCTCTGCTAATAGCAGTGTGTGTTGTCAGGCACTGCTGTGGCTCTTCAAGGCAGCAAGTGGAATGATGCCAAGTGCCTAATGGCTTTTACATTAGTCTGCATATTAGCCTTCAAGTACATAATGAATCATGGTGAATTGCCCTGGGATTCACTCAGCTGAGAGCAATTTGACTGCTCTTATTTGGAGCAGCTGCTCACATTTTTAATGAAAAGATGATTTCCCCCCCTCCCCCCCCCCAAGGATATCCATATTGGAATTTTAATTGAATGTCATGATTGCAGTGTATTGCCTTTACAAATATTCCCTCTGATAGCAGGCATGTAGTTGGAATTTTCTCTGCAGGAAAAGCTGCCTGAAGTGTGCCATAAAAGGGTGACAATGACTTGCACTGGCATTGTGTCTCATTAACACAGGCACACACACAGTTAAAAGGTGAAACCAAACCCAGAAACATGATTGCTGTAGACATTGTCCTGTATCATGACACTATTTACTCTTGGAGGATGAAAATAATCTCAAGTCTTTCCCTTGCAAGATAGCACAGAGTTGTTTCTGCCCTTTGCCTACCCTCCCTCCCAAGCCTGTTTTCAGAGAACAACAGAATGCTAAGGGCTGGGAGGGACCTCCAGAGATCAGCCAGTCCAACCCCCCTGCTCAAGCAGGATCACCCAGGGCAGGTCACACAGGAACACATCCAGGTGGGCTTTGAAAGTCTCCAGAGAAGGAGACTCCACAACCTCTCTGGGCAGCCTGCTCCAGGGCTCTGCCACCCTCCCAGTGAACAAGTTTTGCTGTGTGTTCTCATGGAGCCTCCTCTGCTGCAGCTTGCACCTGCTTTGTCAGGAACCTGTCTGAGGGGTGGGTGTCAGGGTGAAGGGGATGGTCTCTTTTCAGTGGTGCTCAGTGATAGGACGAGGAACAATGGGTACAAGCTGGAACACAGGAGGTTCCACCTCAACATGTGGAGAAACTTCTTTACAGTGAGGGCAACAGAGGCCTGGAGCAGGCTGCCCAGAGAGGTTGTGGAGTCTCCTTCTCTGGAGACTTTCAAACCCCACCCGGATGCATTGCTGTGTGACCTGCCCTGGGTGATCCTGCTCTGACAGGGGGGGTTGGACTGGATGATCTCTGGAGGTTCCCTCCAACCCCTAACATTCTGTGGTTGTGTGATTTCATGAAGTCAGCAACCATCCAGGAAAGCAATAGTTTGCTCCAGATCTGAGCTCTTCCTGGCAAGGAAACCACTGCCGCTGCAGCATTAACACCAATTGTAACTAGACCCCTAGTGATGCCTTCATGTATCCCAATTCTGTAGCACCTTAAGAGAGTCACACAGTATGCAATGAAAGGCATTGTGGTGGGAGGTGCCTCCCATACTCAGATGTTGCTGCTGTTGCTTCTGCAGGCGCCAGGCTCCTGTGGCTGCTGTGTTTGCAGGCAGCCCGCAGTTAATGGGTGTGATTAAGCTGTGCACTGGGTGGATGGTCTCCAGCTTGCCTTTATATAATGATGATGACCTTCTAAAAAGAAATGAAAATGTGAGTATCCACCTCCAGAACTCTGTGTGTGTGTGTGTGTATGTAACCTCTGATTTATAGACTCTCCCATTACATAAGCCAGGAGGGCCTGGCTGAGGTGTGTGGGAGTACAGTGAATGTTGGTGCTCCAAAGATGACCTTGTAACATTCTTTGTGACACATAGGTCTGCACTGGCTTCCAGTGCCACCCAGGCCACCTGATAAAGCAAATGTTTTCTTTGGTGCTCATCTGAGCACTGCATGTGAGTGGCATTTCCAGTGCTGCCTTTTCTCCCAAGTGTTTACAGTCTTAAGAGGTTAGGGAAGAGCATGACATCTTGTGAAGAAAGATGACAAAGTAAGACCAATGCAGAGGCTATAAACTCATGGTGAAGGTGGTCAGCAGTGCAAGTGAACTAGGCTGTGACAAGGAGATTGGAGGCAGCCTAGGCTGCAGTGATCACACACTGGGAGAGTTCACAGTCCTGAGCAAAGTCAGAACCCTGAATACTAGGAAAGCAAAATGTCAGCTGTTGAAGGAGAGAGTCAACTGCCCCTGGGGAGAAGGGAGCAGAACAGAACTGGCAGGTCTTTAAGGGCATAGAGCAGTCAAGAAAGGAAGGCAAGAGACCAGTGTGGCTGAGTTGAGGCCTGCTGGTCTAACTGAAGGGCAAGAAGGGAATGCACAGGCAGTGGAAGCAGGGACAGGCATCCTGGGAAGAGCATAGGGACCGTGCTCAGTTTTGCAGGGGGAAAGTTAGGAAGGGCAAGGCATGGCTGGAGCTGACCTTGACAAGGGATGCATTAATGCTAAGAAAGGCTTCTACAGATATGTCACCCAGAAAGGGAAGGTAAAGGAAAGCAGACCTCCACAATCAGCAAGACTGGCAAACTGGTAGCAGCAGAGGAGGAGGAGGCTGAGATACTCAACAACTTCTTTGTCTCAGTCCTCACTGCCAGCCTCTCTTCCCACACCTCCCACGCTGACAGACGTCTGGGATGGAGGGGCAAAGTCCCTCCCACTGTAAGAGAAGATCAGTGTTGAGAGCACTTGAGGAACCTGAACATACACAGGTCTGTGGGACCTGGCAAGAGGTCTCTCAGAGGCCTGAGGGAGCTGGCTGATGTAGTTGCTAAGCTGCTCTCCAGGACGTTGGCAAAGTCCCTGCAGCCAGATGAAGTCCCAAGCAGGTGGCAAAGGGGAAATGTTGCACCCATTTTTAACAAGGGGAGAAAGGAGAACCCTGAGAACTACCTAACTCAGGCTGACCTCTGTGCCTGGGAAGATGATGGAACAGGTGATCAGTGCTTTACTCTGGACAGAAACAAAGATGAAAATGTTCTTTCTGAAGACTTTTCAGGCCACTTGAAGTATAGAAGATGAGAGCTTGCCATCAGCAGAGACCATTCAGCTGGCCATTGCCTCACCTGCTGTGGAGATGGCAAAGCCCAGCATTCTATGGCTTGATGTGTTCATACAGTTTGTTCTCTCAGATAAGGGGACCCTCCCCCAAATACTTAGCCCTGATGTTTTGCACTGCATGAGCATCTTTTCCTTTCATTCCTAGATATATCAGATCTATTCAAAGAGGTCAGCAGAGGACATTTATAAGATCCTTACATCTTACAAAGCCAATTTTCTGGTTATTGAAGATTCAATCTGCAATGAGGTGGGACCTGTGAGAGGATGCAGAGTTAAAGATCTGTTGGATGTTGCTAATGGTCATGTAAGTAAGATAACAATGGATCTTTAAATGCATGAATCATTCATTTAAAACAAAATCTTGCTATGCTGATGTCATGTTTTCTGATTGTAATGGACTTATAGACAAGGACTCATCAATTTTAACAGTGATCACAGAATCACAGACACATTCAGGTTGGAAAAGACCCTCAGGGTCACCAAGTCCAACCATCAACCCTACTCTGCAGTGTTCACCCCTAAACTGTATCCCCAAGCACCACATCCAAACCACCTTTAAACACATCCAGGCTTGGGGACTCCACCACCTCCCTGGGCAGCTCATTCCAATGCCTGACCACTCTTGCTGGGGAAAAGGTTTTCCTGCTGTTCAGTCTAAACCTACCCAGTCATAGCTTGAGGCCATTCCCTCTTGTTCTGTCAATAATTACCTGTGACAAGAGACCAGCAGCAGCCTCTCCACAACCTTCTTTCAGGTAGTTGTAGACAGCAACTCCTCAGCCTCCTCTGTTTCACACTAACCAGCTCCTTCAGTTGCTCTTCATCACATTTATTCTCCAGGCCCTTCACAGCTTCCTTGCCCTCCTCTGCCCTGGCTCCAGCACCTCCACAGCTCTCCTGTATTGAGGTGCCCAAAACTGGACACAATACTCAAGGTGTGGCCTCCTCAGAGCTGAGTATAAAGGGGATCAAGTAGGTGCTGGGTTGTCTCTTTCTTACACTCCTATAATCTTAACCCTGTGTTTATTCATTCACTGCCCTAGTGCCTCCTCATGCATTAGTATCTAGTAGTGCTGCTTTTCTACCACTCATTAAATACCATTCAGCTGTGTGTAAATGGTTTAGACTGCAACACCTGAGGAGGTTATTACAAAAGCAGGAAAGTAGCCCAGGGAGGCTGTGGCTGCCTCTTCCCTGGAGGTGTTCAAGGCCAGGTTGGATGAGGCCTTGGGCAGCCAAGTCTAGTTGAGAGGTGTCCCTGCCCATGGAGGGGAGGTTGGAGTAGATGATCTCTGAGGTCCCTTCCAACCTGAGCCATTCTATGATACAAGTTTTCAGCTAACTGGAATCCTCAAGTATGGAAATTGAATGTCTATGGTTGTGGTGGGTTGAAGTTTTCCCCCAGCATTAACTTTACCAGGCCAACTAACTCAGTTAGAAGCAAATGAAGCTGTATTCACAAGCAAAACTACACTCCACAGTGGAATGCAATGAATATGGACAAACTGTACAGGAGTTGCAATATTATACAGATATTTGCAATTAATAAACAGCACAAGGATCCCCCTGGCCAAGGAAAGGGGAAGCTACTAGCTTCTCCCTGCCTCTCCCCTTACCCCTCTTTTAGGAAAGATGTTGAGATGCTGGAAGGTGTCCAGAGAAGGGCAACAAAGCTGGGGAGGGGTCTGGAGCACAGCCCTGTGAGGAGAGGCTGAGGGAGCTGGGGTTGCTTAGCCTGGAGAAGAGGAGGTTCAGGGGAGACCTTCTTGCTCTCTCCAACTCCCTGAAGGGAGGTTGTAGCCAGGTGGGGGTTGGTCTCTTCTCCCAGGCAGCCAGCACCAGAACAAGAGGACACAGTCTCAAGCTGCGCCAGGGGAGGTTTAGGCTGGAGGTTAGGAAGAAGTTCTTCCTAGAAAGAGAGATTGGCCATTGGGATGTGCTGCCCAGGGAGGTGGTGGAGTCACCATCCCTGGAGGTGTTTAGGAAGAGCCTGGATATGGCAGTTGGTGCCATGGTTTA
The DNA here is from genome assembly GCF_014839835.1 of Dryobates pubescens. Classification (NCBI taxonomy): domain Eukaryota; kingdom Metazoa; phylum Chordata; class Aves; order Piciformes; family Picidae; genus Dryobates; species Dryobates pubescens. The sequence continues at coordinate 27,253,184 of NC_071625.1, read as the reverse complement.
GATGGTGTTGGGTGAGAGGTTGGACTTGGTGATCTCAAAGGTCTTTTCCAACCTGGTTAATTCTGTTCTGTTCTATTCTATTCTATTCCATTCCATTCCATCCTGTTCTGTTCCGTTCCATTCCCATTCCCATTCCATTCCATTCCATCCTGTTCTGTTCCGTTCCATTCCCATTCCCATTCCATTCCATCCTGTTCTGTTCCGTTCCATTCCCATTCCCATTCCATTCCATTCCATCCTGTTCTGTTCCGTTCCATTCCCATTCCCATTCCATTCCATCCTGTTCTGTTCCGTTCCATTCCCATTCCCATTCCATTCCATTCCATCCTGTTCTGTTCCCTCCCATTCCCATTCCATTCCATTCCATCCTGTTCTGTTCCGTTCCATTCCCATTCCCATTCCATTCCATCCTGTTCTGTTCCGTTCCATTCCCATTCCCATTCCATTCCGTTCTGTTCCGTTCCATTCCCATTCCCATTCCATTCCATTCCATCCTGTTCTGTTCCCTCCCATTCCCATTCCATTCCATTCCATTCCGTTCTGTTCCGTTCCATTCCCATTCCCATTCCATTCCATTCCATCCTGTTCCCTTCCATTCCCATTCCCATTCCATTCCATTCCGTTCTGTTCCGTTCCATTCCCATTCCATTCCATTCCATCCTGTTCTGTTCCCTCCCATTCCCATTCCATTCCATTCCATTCCGTTCTGTTCCGTTCCATTCCCATTCCCATTCCATTCCATTCCATCCTGTTCCCTTCCATTCCCATTCCCATTCCATTCTGTTCCGTTCCATTCCCATTCCATTCCATTCCGTTCTGTTCCGTTCCATTCCCATTCCATTCCATTCCATTCCATTCCGTTCTGTTCCCTTCCATTCCCATTCCCATTCCATTCCATCCTGTTCTGTTCCGTTCCATTCCCATTCCATTCCATTCCATCCTGTTCCGTTCCATTCCCATTCCCATTCCCATTCCATTCCATTCCATCCTGTTCTGTTCCCTTCCATTCCCATTCCATTCCATCCTGTTCTGTTCTGTTCCATTCCCATTCCATTCCATTCCATCCTGTTCTGTTCCGTTCCATTCCCATTCCATTCCATTCCATTCCATCCTGTTCTGTTCCCTTCCATTCCCATTCCATCCTGTTCCCTTCCATTCCCATTCCCATTCCATCCTGTTCCCTTCCATTCCCATTCCCATTCCATTCTGTTCCGTTCCATTCCCATTCCATTCCATTCCATCCTGTTCTGTTCCGTTCCATTCCCATTCCATTCCATTCCATCCTGTTCTGTTCCCTTCCATTCCCATTCCATTCCATTCCATCCTGTTCTGTTCCGTTCCATTCCCATTCCATTCCATTCCATCCTGTTCTGTTCCCTTCCATTCCCATTCCATTCCATTCCATTCCATTCCATCCTGTTCTGTTCCCTTCCATTCCCATTCCATCCTGTTCCCTTCCATTCCCATTCCATTCTGTTCCGTTCCATTCCCATTCCATTCCATTCCATCCTGTTCTGTTCCCTTCCATTCCCATTCCCATTCCATTCCATCCTGTTCTGTTCCCTTCCATTCCCATTCCCATTCCCATTCCATTCCATTCCATCCTGTTCTGTTCCCTTCCATTCCCATTCCATTCCATTCCATCCTGTTCTGTTCCCTTCCATTCCCATTCCCATTCCCATTCCCATTCCATTCCATTCCATCCTGTTCTGTTCCATTCCATTCCCATTCCATTCCATTCCTATTCTATTCTATTCCTATTCCTATTCCTATTCCTATTCCTATTCCTATTCTATTCCTATTCTACTCATCCAGTGAATTTGTTTGGAATAATCCTGTTTCCCTCTCCACACCCCGCAGTGATTTATTTGTATTTTTTCTACTTTTCTGCTCGAAATCTGCCGCTGCATTTGAAAGGCAGAGCCTAAAACCACCACAATGGTGAGAGTTACAGAAGTAAACCAGACCTCCAGACTTGAGCCCTGCTCTTCAGGGGTTTAATGAGGCGGTCTTGTCTCCTGGCAGGTGGTGTGTGAGGAAGGTGACAGCTATGCCTACTCGAAACACGGCCGATTTTGCCACGAGATCAAGATGAACTACTCCCCCTATGTCAATTACTTCACTCGAGTGTACTGGAACAGGTCCTACTTTGTGTATAAAATCAACACTGTGATATCCTTCCAGTCATGAGGAAGCATCCAGGCTGCTTCCCGAGAGCCAAACTCACTTAGGAACAGTTCCTTCTGATCAAGGAAGTTCTTCTTGCAGATACCTGTGCGCACAGGCGGTGCGCCGACAACTTGAATTCTGCCCCACTGGAATTCTTTGCAGCTGCAGATCAGCAGGCACTGCTGATCACCACCCTCGAGGGAAACAGGGAAACTTGTGGCAGTTCTCCAGCCTCTCCAACGTGTGGCAGTCTTCCATGGGTTTGCATTTTCCTTTCCCATCCTAAATCGTCTTCAGGTTTCATGTAACTGAGATTTCTAACTCTTTTTAGTCTTAGAGAGCTGATATGTGAGTAGGCTTTAGTAGGAAACTTATTTCAAAGAGCTCATTTAAGACACAGTAGCTTTTATTTTCTAGCAGGAAAGCAATCAGTATCCCCTGGCCTTTCAAGTAAGTGTTTGGGGGGTGGTTTTTTTTTTGGGGGGGGGGATGGGGTGGTGTTTGTTGTTGGTTTAGTTCTCTTTGCCTTCCACTCCAAACATTTCTATGTTCATCAAACACACATCCATACAGCTTATGTGTAGCTGTGAGTGTTTCCATAAACAAGGGAGATTCTATTTAAACAGCACTTCCACTGAGCTCTGTGTTGCTGGAGACACCTTGATGGAAGTGTCCTAGCAGTAGGAGTTGTCAAGGTCATATCTTCAGCTTGGAAAGAACCTCTCTTCAGGATTTTTCCATGCTTGTGTGTGTGTGTGTGTGCATGTGTGTGTCTCAGCAGCCAGCAGAATGGGCCAGTACCCAGCAGTATGCCATGCCTGGGCTTGAACAAGTGTAGCAGGACAGTAGGTTTGCTACTGAGAGTTGTGCACTTCAGTTTCACCCTTCTGTCTCTGTGTGTGTGTGTGTGTGTGAGACTCATTTCATCCAACTGACCACATGAGAGTTATATTTAGGCAGTGCCATAACTGTAACTTAAAACACTCTAATCAGCACCATTAATAAATGATGGGACAATGGTTCAGAGCTATTTTTCTATCAATTATGCAGCTACACTGAGATCTTAAAAAGAGATGTGGGAAAGTGCCCTGCAATCTCGCTTCCCTTTAAGGTTTGTCTTCCCTATGTGACCCCCCTTTGCCTCTGCAGCTGTCCTTAAAATGATCTGTTCACCCTGCTTGGTGCTGGTTGATGCACTTTGAAGAGTATGAATGATGCTTCAGTTCATAGAATCACAGAATGGCTTAGGTTGGAAGGGACCTTAGAGATCATCTGCTCTGACCTCCCTGCCAAAAAACCATAAGGGTAATGCCTGGGTGTAGCTGGACAGAAAGCCAGGATGTGTGTTTGGAAGTGGTTATTCACCCATTAGGAGCTCCCTGCAGTTGCACTTGGCCCAGAAACCATTCTGTCAGGCACATGGGAATGATTCTGTGGAGCCCAGGTGTCTTCAGTGAAGGATCTGACAAAATAGGATGAAGCTTCAACTGACGAAGCTGAAGAAGGAAGGCTCCAAAGCGATCCTTACCACAAAGGCAGAGATTTTAGCTCTGAAACTGTTAGGAGCTGCAGCATGTTGGTGTATGTGCAGATTCTTATCTGCTCTGTGCAGGTGCAGTTGCTTACTCTACACTGACAGGTGTTGCTGAGCTTTTGGGAAACCTCTTATCGCTGCTGAAGTGATTTAAAGGAAGAAAAGCTTTATTGTTGTGAAAGCCAACGTGTCTGTAACCTGTTTGGCTTGGGGGTTTGGGGTTTACTTTCATTTTGACTATGGACAAGATGTTAAATGGTGCATTTTATTTGAAGGCAGCATTCAGCTAACTGGATGTGGCGGTTGTGAGATGTGATGCATGTGACGTGTCATCAGTGTAACTGACTAACAAGTTAAAAGGAGATCTCCTTTCAGGGGATGCAGCCCTTATGTTGAGGGTAGTATGTATGTGTGTGTGTGTGTGTGTGTCTCCAGCCAAATGCAGGCTGCATTTATTTCCTTGTGCACAAGTGCATGTGTTTTACTGCACTGGGCTGGTTCAGACTCTCACCATGCAGCAGCTGAAGTGTAGTAACCTGAGCAGTGGCAGGCCTGCAGAAAGCTCCTCTGGACGTGCTGGGGTGGGTGGAGATGCAGGATGTGGAAGTCAGGTTAGAGTTCCTTTATACACCTGAAGTTTGTTCAGATCTCTGTCAAGGAATGGCAAGTCTGTGTGTCAGTCATTTGCTTGCCTGAAGTGAATCATTCATGGGTGTCATTTCATAACCAGCAATAAGGCATTCCAGGCAGCAAACTTGAGGGTGACAACTGCAGCTTGGGTGGGTGAGGTCGCACGGCTTAGGGCTTCGTACCTCAGGCTGCCGTGCCAAGATGCAACATTTCCCTGTCCTTGAGTGCCTGTTGTGTCCCACCACATGCTGTATGGATGTTACCATGCAAGAATGTCATTTAAATACTGGCATGTAGAGCACACATGTCAAGAGAAACACAAAGGAGGCCCACCTGTGCATCTGAAGAGCGCCGTCACGGGAGCACAGGATGCTAGGGGTTGGAAGGGACCTCCGGAGATTATCGAATCCAACCCCCCTGCCAGAGCAGGGCCACAGAACCTAGCACAGGTTGCACAGGAACACATCCAGATGGGGCTTGAAAGGCTGCAGAGGAGGAGTCCTGCAGCACACTGTTGGCCTTTTAGACATATTTGAGGCAAACATGTGGGGGTTTCATTTGAAGTGTGACGTCGTCGTCGTCGATGTTGTTATTAGTTTGGTCGTAGTTCCGAAGCTGTATTCTTGATACTTCAATTGATTCTGCTTCTAGGAGGATCACTTAAAATTTGTACCTTGCTTTTTTTTTGTATTAGAAGACAAAACCCAATTGTATTGCAGCACCGTTGGCACAGCAGCCTTAAGCAACAGGAGGAGCTCTTCAACCGGGGAGAAACGTCGCTGCGGCTCCGGTCAAAAGGCAGCACTTTCAAATTGAGAGGCTGGAAGAGCCATGTCTTGCAAACAGAGGAGTGAATTGCTCCCCCAGCTATGGGTTAGCAAAAACCTTCTCTCTTCTGATCCCCACCTCCTGGGAAAAGCAAACAGGAAGTTCCACGATACCCTTCAGCAGGACATCGACAGGGCAGAGCTACCTTGGACTCGCACACGCCACCCCAGCTTGGTTTTCAGCCAGGCTTGGCTCCCTGGGGGAAATGGGTTGCAAGCTTGGATCTGTTTTGCTGTAGATGTTGCAATTCAGTTGAAACAATGTGCCTTGCAAGCTTTTATTAAACAAAGAGAAAACTCAGTTTGTGTTTCTTTTGGGGAAGAGCTGATTTTTAGTTCTTCATTATTTTTTTTAGTTGCTGTCCCCTCTGATGTCTACAGCTTCTGCTGTGTCTTTAAGAAGGACACTGAGACACTTGAAGGTGTCCAGAGAAGGGCAACGAGGCTGGGGAGGGGTCTGGAGCACAGCCCTGTGAGGAGAGGCTGAGGGAGTTGGGGTTGCTTAGCCTGGAGAAGAGGAGGCTCAGGGCAGACCTTCTTGCTCTCTACAACCCCCTGAAGGGATGCTGTAGCCAGGTGGGAGTTGGTCTCTTCTCCCAGGCAACCAGCACCAGAACAAGAGGACACAGTCTCAAGCTGTGCCAGGGGAAGTTTAGGCTGGAGGTGAGGAGAAAGTTCTTCCCAGCAAGAGAGATTGGCCATTGGGAAGTGCTGCTCAGGGAGGTGGTGGAGTCCTCATCCCTGGAGGTGTTCATAAAAGGCTTGGATGTGGCACTTGGAGCCATGGTTTAGTTGTCAGGAGGTGTTAGGTATTAGATACTAGATTGGACTTGATGATCTCTGAGGTCTTTTCCAACCTTATTGATTCTGTGACATTTCACAGTGCAAAAGGACCAGCATGGTGCCCACACAAAGCCCAGCTCTGGAGGTCTGTGAGCATCACCATTGCAGCCACTTCCTGCTGTGCTGAGCCATTTGCACCCAAAGTAGACTTCTAAGCTCCTCTGCAGCAATTGCTTGATGTGCTGTGAGGTTGGTGCAGCTGTAGAGAGCACAGAGATGAAAAGGAACTTGGGAAACACAGTCTCAAGCTGCACCAGGGGAAGTTTAGACTGGAGGTGAGGAGAAAGTTCTTCCCAGAAAGGGTAATTGGCCATTGGAATGTGCTGCCCAGGGAGGTGGTGGAGTCACCATCCCTGGAGGTGTTCAAGAGGGCATTGGATGTGGCACTTGGAGCCATGGTTTAGTTAGTCAGGAGGTGTTGGGTGATAGGTTGGACTTGATGATCTCTGAGGTCTTTTCCAACCTTATTGATTCTATGATTAATACTCCAGCCCCTGGGGATGCTCATGTAGTGAGTGGTGATTCCAAGATACATGCTGCTCACTGGGAAGAGTGAGAATTTGCTTAGCCATTGGTGGTGGTGTTTTGCTGGCACATTTCTTCCTTCACATTTCCACTTTCTGATATGCTTCATCTTTGTTAAGGCAAAATTACCTTGAAGGAATGAGTTGCATATAATATTTTTTCAGGCATGTGAAGAGTTGTGGATTAAAGCTTAATCAAGCCACAGCGAAACTGATGGGTCCAGTTTTGTCTTACTCCTTTAAAAATGCTCTTTCATGTCCTGAGTTATAGAATCACAGAATTGTCAGGGTTGGAAGGGACCTCAAGGCTCAGCCAGTCCCAACCCCCCTGCCATGGCCAGGGACTCCTCACACTGCAGCAGGTTGCTCACAGCCACATCCAGCCTGGCTGCAAACACCTCCAGGCAGCCCATTCCAGTGGGCAATCACTCTCTCTGGGTAAAACTTCCTCCTAACCTCCAGCCTAAACCGCCCCTGATGCAGCCTGAGACTGTGTCCTCTTGTTCTGGTACTGGTTGCCTGGGAGAAGAGACCAACCTCCGCCTCACTACAACCTCCCTTCAGGTAGTTGTAGAGAGCAATAAGGTCACCCCTGAGCCTCCTCCTCTCCAGGCTAAGCAACCCCAGCTCCCTCAATCTCTCCTCGTAGGGCTTGTGCTCCAAGCCCCTCACCAACCTTGTTGTCCTTTTCTGGACACACTCCAGCAAGTCAACCTCCTTCCTAAACTGAGGGGTCCAGAACTGGACACAGGACTCAAGGTGCGGCCTAACCAGTGCAGTGTACAGGGGCAGAATGACCTCCCTGCTCCTGCTGGCCACACTGTTCCTGATGCAGGCCAGGATGCCATTGGCCCTCCTGGCTGCCTGGGCACACTGCACAGGTTGGACTTGATGATCTTTGAGGTCTTTTCCAACCTTACTGATGCTATGATGGTTTTCCTGTTTGCATCTGCAGTTCTCAAGTCAGGTGAGGACTGTACAGCATAGCTCAAAGACCTGGCTTGAGGGGGCAGCACAAATAATTCCTGCAGCTCTTGAGAGTTAGCAGCCTGCTCAGACTGGATCTGTGTGTTGTGCTGACTGTGGCTACCTCTTGAGACAGACTGGTTGTGGGGGTGACTGGCAAAATATGAGGTGCTTCAGGTGGAATTATTGAATTACTGAATTCAGGTGGAATTATGGAATTATTTCAGCTAAAGCAGGCTGCCCAGAGCCACAGCCAGTTTGATCTTCAGTGTCTCCAGTGACAGGGCCTCAACCACATCCCTGGGCAGCCTGTTCCAGTATGTCACCGCTCTCACTGTGCAGAACTTCCTCCTGATGGCCAACCTAACTCTGCCCTGCTCCAGTTTCAAACCATTGCCTCTTATCTTATCCCCACAGGCCCTTCTGAAGAGTCCCTCCCCAGCCTTCCTGCAGGTGCCTTTTACTCACAGCTTGCTACAGCACACTAACCACGGATGGATCTTGAGGATTACTGTAGTGGTGAACTATTCCTTACAAGTATTTGGGTTCACTTTCTGCCTTCACAGTCTGAGACCTCACATTGTGCTGGTTTTTAGAAGTGGTCATCCCTTCACCTTGCTAGGGTGAGAATAAAGGGTGACAGCTTGTAATAATGTGATGTGATGTGATTTCCCAGCCATTACCTGCCCTGTGCAGCCTGTTCTAGCTGGAGGCATCCCTGCTGACTGCAGGGGGGGTTGGACAAGATGTCCTTTGAGAGTCCTTTCCAACCCAATGCAATCTGTGAACCTCTCCTTGAAACTAGTACTTCCCCAGGTGGTAGAGGTGCAGATCTAGCAGGTGGCTGTCACCTTTGTTGCCCATAACATTCGACCAAAGCTGATGAAATGGTTTCTGGCTTTCTTGAGCAGAGCTTCACTTCCAGCCTAGATACCCCTGAAGTTACCACACAGTTGTCAACAAACATCCCTTCCTTCCTCACAGACTGTTCCCAAAACTAGCAAACCAGTGTTCAAGCAGCAAGAGCCAGGGTTCTTCATGGGAAAAAAGCCAACACAGTTTGACCAGCTGGATGCAGAGGGTCAGCAAAAGGCTGCTCCTGAGCTGTTGCCATCATGGTGTGAAGGGAGATGTTGTTCCTGTTTGCTGGGTTGCGCTGCAGCAAGGAGAAAATGAGTGATGGTTGGTCTGATGAGCAGAGAGGAGCGATGGGGCTCAGGAGTGCTCTGGCTTCAATTCGTGCTTCCACTGATCACGGGATAACCAGCACAGTGATTCCCATGGCCAGACTGCTGTGTGCCTGTTGAGCAGGGCTGATGCGTTTGCTTGCCTGCTTGGGCAGGACCACTGCAGGACTGCCCTCCAGAGCGGCTCCTTCTGCTCTTTTGCCAAAAGTATTTCAACCCAGAAAGTGACATTTTAAATGCAGTCGCAGGTGCTATTGTGCACGTTGTACACTGAGACACGTTGTGCTCTTCCTACTGCTGCCAAAACCGCATCTTCCCTGAAGGAGCAGCGACATGTAGGAGCGCTGCCGAGAGGCCACGCTTCCGAGGCTTCCGGAAAATAAATCTCCTTGCTCACAACCACGCAAGAGTGTTTTGCCCTCGTTTTCTTTGCTGGCTGCCCCTTCAGTTCGGTCCAGGGGCTTCATACAGGCTGGGGGAAGCAGGAGGCTGCTGGCTTTCTCGGGCCAGCGCCGCTCCTCCTTCTGTCTGCCACTCCGTGGCGAGGGAGCGCGGGGAGCCCCCGGGCGCTTTACGCGCAGACGGCAGAGCGGCCTGGGCGGAAAAGGTCCAGAACGGGTCAGGATGAGGGATTTGCCCGGGACCACGGTCCGTCCCGCCGCGGAGGGGGCGGGCTCGCCGGTCCCCGCCCACGGCTCTGACCGACGGCGGGGTCGGGACGGGGCTCCACGTGTGCGCAGCTTCGTGCCTACCGCAGTGCCGCTTCTGGCGTTCCTACCGCTTCGCTCCGCTCCGCCAGGCAGGATGGGCCGGGCGCGACGGGGCGGCTGCGGGTGGCTCCCGGTCCTGCTGCTGCTCTCCGGGGCGGCGGGGTTGGGGCACGGCGGCGCTGCTCGCCTGCTCCGCTTCTCCGGGCAGGTGCCCGAGAACAGCCCAGCGGGGACGCGGGTGCGGGGCTTGCAGGTGCCGCTGCGGAGGCTGATGGGCCCCGGGGAGCCGGCTGGGGAGTGGGCGCTGGAAGGCGACGGTGCCTCCCGCTTCTTCCTCCAGCTGCGGCCGGGCGGCGGGCAGGGATTGCTGCTGCTCCGCACGGCCGAGCGCCTGGACCGGGAAGCGCAGCCCGAGTACGGGCTCTGGTTGCGGCGGAGGACGGGACAGTTCCTCCGGGAGGCGCTGCTGCGGGTCCGCGTCCTGGACCGCAACGACCACCGGCCGCGCCTGCCGCCGGTGCGGCCGCTGGAGGTGGACGAGCTGGCCCCGCTGCTCACGGAGGTGGCCCGGTTCCGCGCCTCCGACAGCGACGAGGGTGCCAACGCGCGGCTCACCTACCGGCCCTGGCCGCCGGGCGCCGGCAGCCGCCAGCTCTTCGTGGTGCCCCGCAGCGGGCAGGTGCTGACCGTGGGCTCCCTGCTGGGGCTGCGCCGGCTCCGCCTCTGCGTGGTCGTTCAGGACCACGGCCGGCCGCGGCCGCTGCGCAGCCCCGCGCGGTGCTTGCGCCTCGCCGTGCGCGGCCGGCGGGCGGAGGACGGCGGCGGGGCGGGGAGGCGGCGGCGGGAGCGCTCGCTGCTACCGCCCGAGCGGCCCCCGGGCCCCGGCTCCCGGAGCTACGTGGCCCGCCTGCCCCCCGGGGCGCGGGTGGGCGACACCGTCTTCACCATCCCGCAAAGCCGCGACTGGGCGGCGGGCGGCTGGTTCGAGCTGGCCTCTCCCGGTGCCAGCGCCGTGGGAGTCGACAGGACGTCGGGGCGGCTCTACCTCCGGCGAGAACTACGAGCGGGCGGCCGGGCGGAGGTGCTGGTCAAGGTGCACAGTGGTGGAGGACGAGGTAGGGAGCCGGGCAGGGCCGGGCGGCGGGGATGGGGCGCTGCCCCGGGTGAGGGGGGATGGCTGCGAAGTGGCCGGCTTGGGGTGGGGAGTCCCCCGCGAAGGAGGGAGACACTGAGCGCTGTGCATAACGCTTGTCGCTCGGGGAGATGTGGGACGATGTCGCCCTGCGTCGGGAGTCGGAGCCGCGGTGTCTGTGGGAGCTGCCCCCCGGGCTCGGTTTGGGATGTACCGCCTCTTCTCGGGTACCACCTGCAGAGCTTTTGCCTTTTGTCTTTGGAGGAACTGATGAACACATAGGGGACCGTGATCTTATCGCTTTATGCCGTGTTGTAAGGAATTTTCTACCCCCGCAGGTTCACTTCGTTAGGTCCGGAGGGGTCTGCTGGGGGGTTAACAAGCAGGCAAAGGCGGGGGCACGTTACAGCAGCCAGCTTCTCTTGTAGCTGTTTCTAGAGAGCTTCTTCTCTTCGCTGTGACCTGGGCAGGGAGAGGCGGCGGTGCCCGTGGGCTGTGAGCCCACAGAGCAGCAGCCGCATCCCGCAGCTCTCCGAGAGCCTGCTGCGGCTGAGCCGCGTCGGAGCGGTGCTGGGAGTCAGTACGGCAAGGCAGAGAAACCCTCGCAAAGGAGGTGTCAGTGAGCTTAGGACAAGCCAAAACCAGAACCGATTTGAACCTGGATTTCTAGGAGCTGGTGTACACTAAACTGAGGTATCATTGTACCACTCTGCAACTCCTCTGTACATCCACAGCTTGTGTGTTATGCGTGGGTTCCATATAACACAGCAAAGGGAATGGCTGGTTTAGCAAACTTCTTAAGCCGTGCTGAGCTTGAGGTGCCTTGTGGCTACAAGAGCTGCCATTGCCATGAGCCACTTTCATCTTGCTTGGTAAGTTTTATGGTGTGTCTTTAGCGGTAGCTCAGGTCCCTGCTAAGGTCCCTGCTAAGGTCCCTGCTAAGGTCCCTGGTATTGTTTGTGGTCTGTTTGTTTGTTTGTTTCCTGGAATGTTTACTACTTCACTACAGAAGGAACATTCACAGTGTTCTGTAGATGTTGGTGTTTTTTTTTCACAGCCTAGTGCTCAGGAAATGCCAAATGGAGCTGGAAGGTGTTAAAGCATACTGGGGGTTGTGATCTTTACCACTTTGGTCTTCACCAGGCTGAAGCCACCTGCCAGAGAAACTAATTCTTGCAGGAATGGGCTGTGCTGTGCACAGAAACGTTTAACATAGTGGAAGTGCTGCAGAGGAGTCCTAGGTGCTAACTTTAACCAAATCACCCAACACTGAAAGGAGAACCTCTCTTTCAAGCTGGTGGTGTTGTTGGAAAGCTTGACCAACTTGCTTTCATTTCTAATGAAAGCAAATAACCTTGTGAGCAGTGTTGAACAAATGATTAAACCTTGTTGTCCTCTCCAGTCTGCTGCTGTGCAGCAATGTTTTTCACCCCTGTCTATGCACTGATGATGTATTGACAAGAGATGAGCCCCGGGGAGAAAGGAATTCAATGATCAAGCGGGACAAGGTCATTTAGACACTCCTTTAAGCTACTTTGAAAACAAAACCTCTCTCATAACTTCCTACAGTAATGAATTTGGGATCTCTTTGTGGCTGCTTTGCAGGAAGATGGTGAAAGGATGGCAGGCTTTGAGCATCCACTCTTTGTTGGTTTTCATCCAAAGAAATCTGGTGAACTATCTAAAGCTAAATAGAATTAACTTTGGTCTGCTCCTCATTTCTCCTCATGCTTCTTTCCAATTACAATTAACAGTGGATCCCATTGCAGTCAATATTATGGAACATGTACCAATCATTTCATCCTCTCTCATTGACTGAAAACCAAAACTATTGGACCCTTATTAATTGCCACCTCTTATGTAAAAGTCATGAATGCAAGTAGGCCTGGGAGCTGCTTCTCCAGTGAAGTGTGTCTTGGGTCTTTGTTTCTTTCAGCAAAAGCAAAGGGGTTTTTTGTCACTTAAAATGTATAGAATCATAGAATTGTCAGGGTTGGAAGGGACCTCAAGGCTCAGCCAGTTCCAACCCCCCTGCCATAGCCAGGGACACCTCACACTACAGCAGCTTGCTCACAGCCACAGCCAGCCTGGCTGCAAACACCTCCAGGCAGGAGGCTTCCACCACCTCCCTGGGCAACCTGTGCCAGGCTCTCACCACCCTCATGGGGAAAAACTTCTTCCTAACATCCAATCTCAATCTACCCATTTCTATTTTTGCTCCATCCCCCCCAGTCCTATCACTCCCTGACACTCTCAAAAGTCCCTCCCCAGCTTTCTTGTAGCCCCCTGCTGATAGTGGAAGGCCACAGTTAGGTCTCCTCAGAGCCTTCTCTTCTCCAGACTGCACAACCCCAACTCCCTCAGTCTGTCTCCACGGCAGAGCAGCTCCAGCCCCCAGCTCATCCTCATGGCCCTTCTCTGGACACCTTCCAGCACCTCCAGATCCTTCTTGTAGAGGGACTCCAGAACTGGACACAGAGCTCCAGGTGAGGTCTCCTCAAAGTAGAGCAGAGGGGGAGAATCCCCTCCCTGGCCCTGCTGGCCACACTTCTCTTGCTGCTGCCCAGGATGTATCTATAATAATGGAGGTCAGAAAGTAACTTAGAGCAGTGCTTCTTATAGCTGTAAACCTGGGAAGATAAAGTACTCATGGACATGATTGAAATACTCTACACTCAGTTTATTTTGGTGCAATGACCTTCTGAGTGCTACCTGCCAGTAGCAATTAGAGCAGTGAGGTGTGTGGGGCTGCTGTCTGTTCTGCAGGGATACCCCAGCTGGCACTGTGAAAATGCAGTTCTCCTCTCATGTATGTACCCTTCGTCTGTGCAAATCAAGACAGCACTTCAGGGGGGGGTTATGGAAGCAGAAATGGCCCACTGCTTCCTGGCACCCCCTGAGATTATTCTGAACAAAGTAAATCTGACTCCAGAAACAGAAATCTGACCTGGCAGTGAGGGTTGGAGGTCATATTATGTGCTGGGGGCTTAGTTCCCCTGCTGGCATCAGACTGATTAAGACCATCTGTGGATATCATTGCTATGCCTTCAAATGCAGGTGCTGGCAGAGGAAAAGCTTGCTTCACTTAAACCATGAAACTGTTTTAATGGCCAGGGATCACTAGAGGAAAACAGCAAGCTCCAGGATGAAGGTGATTGTGTTACCCTGTCTGTGTGTATCTTTGGAAGGATCTTTCTGCAAAGAGAGTGCAAGAATATAGAATGACCCTGAGGCCATAAATAAGTGGTAAGAATGTCTGATATAGTCTGCAGATGGGAAACCAACAAATAGCTGATGAACTGCAGAGGTAAAGGTAAAGTTTGTGTTACAAGTATTCTTCATAAGGTACATAGGGAGCTGTTCACATGATGAGAGAGCATCCTGGCCTGCATCAGAAATCCTCCTGTGGCCAGCAGGAGCAGGGAGGTCATTCTGCCCTGTGCTCAGCACTGCTTAGGCCACACCTTGAGTCCTGTGTCCAGTTCTGGGCCCCTCAGTTTAGAAAAGATGTTGAGATGCTGGAAGGTGTCCAGAGATGGGGAACAAAGCTGGGGAGGGGTCTGGAGCACAGCCCTGTGAGGAGAGGCTGAGGGAGCTGGGGTTGCTTAGCCTGCAGAAGAGGAGGCTCAGGGGAGACCTTAGTGCTGTCTACAACTCCCTGAAGGGAGGTTGTAGCCAGGTGGGGGTTGGTCTCTTCTCCCAGGCAAGCAGCACCAGAACAAGAGGACACAGTCTCAAGCTGTGCCAGAAGAAGTTTAGACTGGATGTTGGGAAGAAATCCTTCACAGAGAGAGAGATTGGCCATTGGGATGTGCTGCCTGGGGAGGTGGTGGAGTCACCATCCCTGGAGGTGTTTGTGAAGGGACTGGCTGAGGCACTTGGTGCCATGGTTTAGTTGATTAGATGGTGCTGGTTGGTAGGTTGGACTTGAAGGTCTCAAAGGTCTTTTCCAACCTGGTTAATTCTATTCTGTTCTATGCCATGCTGGGTACTTCAGAAATGCCTTTGGGTATCTTTCTGTCTCTCTCATATTCAAATGATTTGCTTTGCCAAAGGGGATATGAGTAAACCAAAGTTCCTCAATGCACACTTTTTACTTCTCATCTTCCCAACACCAGTCCCATCAAACCCACACCAGGCAGTGCAGCTCTTGGGAAAAGAGCATTACTACTATAACATTTCCTCCACCCCTTCAGGGTGGAAAATAAACGACTGAAGGAACACAGGCTTGATACAGGCTTGTAAGAATGGCCACTTGCAGGTTGAAAACCTTTGCCAGGCCTTTCTTTGCTGTCTTGTTCTTGTCCAAGGATCTGCTCTGCTCTGCTCTGCTCTGCTCAAGTGTGTTTAGCCCTCAGAGACAGAAAGTAAGCAGCTCTTCATTGGGCAGATAGCCCTGTGGTGAGTTCCTCTGTCCTTGTACTTGCTACATACTGACCTTTCTACTTAGATTCCTCTCAGCTGGTGTTTGGTTGACATCCCTTCCATGCCATCCCTTTCTCACATGTAAGCAAGAGTATCTCCAGGAAAATCAGCCCTCACTGATACTCTGTTCCAGATAGATCACACCAAGGCTCTTGTTCAAAGGTGTGGAGCAGAGGCTGAGTGTTTTCTGCTGTTGCCAGTCTTGTTTCACAGGCTACAGAGCCTGCCTTCCTGATTATTTCCTTCCTTTCAGCAGATGATGCATATTGACAGGCTGGGTGAGCTGTAACATCACTGGGTGATGCTGCATTTTGATTTAATAGGATGCTGCAGTTGAGCCAGTGGAACAAACTAAAACACTATTGATTTCAGAGGCTTGATCTGTTCATGCCTTTGCAGTTATGACAGTTGAAAGAAACAATGCCTTGGTGGAAACCAGCCCTACCTTATGAGGACTGGTGGTGTTTCACTGACTTGCTTGAAGCCAGTGTGATTGTTTTCCACAGTATTTGGGTGCCTTGCATCTGCAACACCTTCACAGCCTGGAGTTTCTCACTCCTGGTGTGTGTGCAAAGAGGAGACAGAACAGGAATGTCTGCACTGCTGAGTGGTGACAACTCAAAGTGCTGCTTCTGAGTGGCTTTTGCTGAATGGCAGGGTAGAAAGTGCTGCTGAGTGTCCTCTGGCTAGTCTCTGGTGCATAGAATGGTCTGGGTTGAAAGGGACTGCCAAAGATCATGCAGTCCAACCCCCTCTGCAGTCAGCAGGGACATCCTCACCTAGATCAAGTTGCCCAGAGCCCTGTCGAGCTTCACTTTGAATGAATCACTCCAGAGATAGGGCCTCAACTACCTCCCTGGGCAACCTGTTCCAGTGTTCCAGCACCTTCATGGTGCAGAGCCTGTTCCTAACATCCAACCTCAATCTGCTCTTCTCTAGTTAGAAGCCATTGCCCCTGGTCCTGTCCCTGCAGGCCTTTGCAAACAGTCTCTCTCCATCCTTCTTGTAGCCCCCTTCAGGTACTGGCAGGCTGCTATTAGGTCTCCCCAGAGCCTCCTCTTCTCCAGGCTGAACACCCTCAGCTCCCTCAGCCTGTCCTTGTAGCAGAGGAGTCCTTGCTCCAACCCACTGATCATTTTCATGGCCTTCCTCTGGACCTGCTCCACCAGGTCTTGTCCTTATATTGAGGGCTCCAGAGCTGCACACAGTACTGCAGGTGAGGTCTCAGCAGAGCAGAGCTCTGTCAGAATCCCCTCTCTGGCTCTGCTGGCAGTGCTGCTCTGGATGCAGCCCAGGCTGCCATTTGCCTGCTGGGCTGCATGCTCACACTCTCCAACACTTTTCATTTCAGAGTTTGGGACTTGCTCCAGCTTAGACCTGGCTTTTATACCAATCTTTTCCTCACAGAATCAGAGTCATGGAATCATTTAGGTTGGAAAAAGACCTTTAAGATCATGGAGCACACCACTGCCAAGCCCACAATGAACCATGTCCCTAAGTGCCACATCTACACATCTCTTAAATACCTCCAGGGATGGTGACTTCACCTGGGCAGCCTGTTCCAGTGCTTCACATCCCCTTCAGTGAAGAACTTTTGACCAGTATTCAATCAAATCCTTGCCTGGTACAGCATAAGGCCATTTTCTTTTGCCCCATCTCTTGCTAGGTGGCAGAAGAGCCCAACACCCACCCACATACACTCATTCTCCACCAGCTCTGCTCTCTGTAGGCAGCTATCCCAGGCTCTTGTCACCCTGCTTTCAGGGTGCTTCAATTTGCATTCTCTTTACTTGATCAGTGAGAACAGCTCAGCTCCTTCAGGCCTTAAGTGCTGGGGGGCTGAAGGAGTGAGCCTGCTCTCAGCTGCACAAAGATGTTCCACCTGATAGCTGAAGTTTATTACCCTCTGCTGCTGTACCATGGCCCTCTAGCCTTGGCCTCATCCTGTGCTTTTCCTTTCAGGTGTGGTGCTGCCTGTTTCTAGAGTGGGCATTCACTCCTTCCCACACTTCCCCCCTTTAAGTGAACAGGAAAGGAAAACACAAGGTCCAATGAATGTTTATGTTAGAAATTGCCTCAGGCTGCTGGGGAACGAGGGACACAGGGACATGGGAGCTTCAGAAATCAATGGCATACACAAGCTGAAGGGCAGGGGGATTAAAGTGGGATGGAAAGGATTTAACACTGCTGCTGGTACCATGTCCCTGCCTAGAGGCAGGCTTTGCTGACAAGGTGATTGCTGGCATTTCTTACTGTAGGTCCTTTTAGACTTCCACACTTTCTCATTTAGTTTATTATTATACTAAACAATTCATATTCAGCCTCAGCTCTCCAGCCTGGGCTTCTCCAAAACCTGCTCCCCCTCCATACCTCCCAACCCAGGCCTGAATGACACAGAAAGAAAAATTAGCCAGGCTGCTCAGGGCCTGTGGTGAGTTAAAGTTTCCCCCCCACCCCCAGCATTACCTTTGCCAGACCAACTCAGTTAGAAGCAAGTGGAGCTGTATTTACAAGCAAGAACCACACTCTACAATGGGATGCAAGGAATAGGCACAAAATGTACAGGAGTTACACTATCATAGAGAAGTTTGCAATCAATAAACAGCACAAGGATCCCCCTGGCCAAGGACCAGGGGAAGCTGCTAGCTTCTCCCTGCCTCTCCCCTTAGCCCCCTGTATGAAAGGGACAAGAGAAAGGAGCAGAGAAGTTAGGTTTAGCCAAGGCCAGCCTAAAGCACACAGATTCTCTCTCCCAAGCGAAGCAAAAGAGCCAAAGATCAGAAGAGAAGAGAAGAGCAAAGGGAAGAATTGTTATGGTACAGCTCCTCTTATCCCAGACATTTACCCAATGAATTTGTGTTCCTCTTTACACCCCACAGTGATGTGTTTATGTTTTTCTCCTTTTCTGCTCAAAATCTGTAACTCAATTTTAAAGGCAGAGCCTGAACCCACCACAAGGCCAAAAGCCTCAGCTCCTCCATAAACACCAAGGAGATGCCAGCTCGGTGTGCTGGGAGAAGGGAGAGGCAAAAGGGGAGAGCAGCCTCTGCTGTTTGTTTATAAAGGGGAGATGCAGGCATGGTGGGAATGAAATTACAAAAGATTCCACTTTCCAGTGTCCCCCCCTGGACCTCTCTGGTCCTTGGAGGACTTGCAACTCCACGGTTAAGACATCCCAGTTCTTAAACCATGACAAGATGCTAATGGATGAGACCTGATATATCTGTGAACATGCTGTCTATGAATCCTTGCCACACCTTGCCACACCTTGCCACACCTTGCCACACCTTGCCACACCTTGCCACACCTTGCCACACCTTGCCACACCTTGCCACACCTTGCCACACCTTGCCACACCTTGCCACACCTTGCCTACTGTGTCCAGGTCTGGGCCCCTCAGTTTAAGAAGGACATTGAGACTCTTGAATGTGCCCAGAGCAGGGCAGCAAGGCTGTTGGGCAGCCTTAAATCTTGTTTTACAAGCCCTGTGAGGAGAGGCTGAGGGAGCTGGGGTTGCTTAGCCTGGAGAAGAGAAGGCTCAGGGGTGACCTCATTGCTGTCTCCAACTCCCTGAAGGGAGGTTGTAGCCAGGTGGGGGTTGGTCTCTTCTCCCAGGCACCCAGCACCAGAACAAGAGGACACAGTCTCAAGCTGTGCCAGGGGAAGTTTAGGCTGGAGGTGAGGAGAAAGATCTTCCCAGAAAGAGTAATTAGCCATTGGAATGTGCTGCCCAGGGAGGTGGTGGAGTCCCCATCACTGGAGGTGTTTAAGAAGAGCCTGGCTGAGGCACTTGGTGCCATGGTTTAGTTGATCAGATGGTGTTGGGTGATAGGTTGGACTTGATGATCTCAAAGGTCTTTTCCAACCTGGCTAATTCTGTATTCTATTCTTTTGCAGATCATGACTGGTACCTCTGCCACGTGACACTCCTTGCCCCAGAAGAGGAGGTCCTGTCCTGGGGCATGTACCCATACCCCTACCTGGCACGTGTGGACCCAGATGCTCGCAAAGGCACGCTCGTCTACCAGCTTGTTGCATGTTACAGCAGCAGTGAGAACAGCAGTGCTGCTGGGATAACTTACACACTCATTGCAGGTAGGGCTGCTCTGGAAAACAACAACAAAACCCCAAACCAAAACCAAAGAAACACAAAAAGATAACATTCTGTTAAGTTGCAGACTTTTCACAGGCTCACAGGATGTCAGGGGTCAGAAGGGATCCAAAGAGATCATGGAGTCCAAACCCCCTGCCAGAGCAGGAGCCTAGAATCCAGCACAGGTCACAGAGGAACATTCAGACAGGGCTGGAAAGGCTCCAGAGCAGGAGACTCCACAACCTCTCTGGGCAGCCTGCTCCAGGGCTCTGGGACCCTCACAGTGCAGAAGTTCCTCCTCAGGTTGAGGTGGAACATCCATTACCCTTTCTCCTATCCCAGGGTGCAGCTGAGCGGAGCCTGTCCCTGCGCCTCCCTCCTGACCCCCAGCCCTCAGATATTGATAGACATTGATCAGATCCCCTCTCAGTCTTCTCCTCTCCAGACTGAACAGCCCCAGGGCTCTCAGCCTCTCCTCACCAGGCAGTGCTGCAGTCCCTTCAGCATCCTTGTAGCCCTCCCTTGGACTCTCTCCAGCAGATCCCTGTCCCTCCTGAACTGGGGAGCCCAGAGCTGGATGCAATATTCCTTAAAATTTCCCATTTTATCACTTCATTAGCAGCTTTTCCCCTTGGGGAATCCCTGAGAACAGGTACAGCAAGGAGGAGCTGAAGGTGCTTAAATGAAAACAATCATGTGGATGAGACTCTTTCTTGCTGACACTTCCTTTGCTCTGCTTCTATTCTGAAATCAACTGCAGCTTTGCTGTTAGCTCAAGGCTCCATTTCACAGGATCAGAGGATCACAGCATGTTAGGGGTTGGAAGGGACCTCTGGAGATCTTCCAGTCCAACCCCCCTGCAAGAGCAGGACCAGAGAATCCTGTGCAGGTCACACAGGAACATTCAGACAGGGCTGGAAAGGCTCCAGAGAAGGAGACTCCACAACCTCTCTGGGCAGCCTGTTCCAGTGCTCTGCAATCCTCACAGGGAAGAAGTTCCTCCTCATGTTGAGGTGCAGCCTCCTGTGCTGGAGTTGATATCCATTGCTCCTTGTCCTATCCCGGGGTGCAACTGAATTGCTCACCTGTTCTTGTCTCTTTCATACTGCTGCAGTCAACAGAACATGGTGTGAGTGAAAGAGAAGGTGGGGAGTCAGAGAGAAGTATGGGCAAAGACATGGGTAGATGAAAAGAGCCTGGATGAGGCACTCAGTGCCATGGTTCGGTTGGTTAGATGGTGTTGGGTGACAGGTTGGACTTGATGATCTCTGAGGTCTTTTCCAACCTGGATAGTTCTGTGTTGTGATTTGAGGACAGCTGAGCAGTGCTGATGCAAACATTCTCACTGTGGGGTATGTTTCAGAGCAGCTTTGTGCATATGTTGCTAGGTGGTGAAGAACGATTCCGAGTAGATAAGGATTCTGGCATCATCATGACCACTGGCTTGCCTTTGACCTGGAACAAGGAGTATGTGGTTACTGTGGAAGCCACTGATGAGCAGGGCAACAAAAGCCCCTACGCCTCCATCTCCATCCTGGCAGGCTCCCGACCTCCACAGTTCACTAACATGTCCTACAGTGTGTTTGTGCCTGAAAATACTCCAGCAGGAGAAATGTAAGTTGGGTTTTGTTAGGTGAGCTCCCTCCCCGCACACAGATTCATCCACAGCTTGCACTGGGTTGGAAGGGACCCTCAAAGGGCATCTTGTCCAACAGCCCTGCAGGGACACCTCCAGCTAGAGCAGGCTGCACAGGGACACATCCAGTCTGAGCTTGAATGTCTCCAGGGATGGGGCCTCAACCACATCCCTGGGCAGCCTGTTCCAGTCTTTCACCACTTTCATTGTGCAGAACTTCCTCCTGATGGCCAACCTGAATCTGCCCTGCTCCAGTCTCAAACCATTGCCTCTCATCCTATCACTCCAAGCCCTTCTAAACTGTCCCTCCCCAGCCTTCCTGTGGTCCTCTTCAGATCCCTGCAGCACAGGGATTTCCAGTCTGACTACAATGCTGAGCCCAGTGCTGAAAGAGAGTGAGCAATTCACTTTCCCTCCTCCTCACCTTCCTCTTCTAAGTTCTCAGGAGACATCTCTGGTTGTCGTTTCGAACCAAAGGATTCTTCTCTCATTCTTTACAGAGTGGCAGTGGTTGAGGCTGTTTCTTTCCAGAGCCAGCCTCTCTCCTACACTCTGCTGACAAACCCCAGTGGGCTCTTCAGGGTGGGGCAGGAGAGTGGAGAGCTCAGCCTGACCCACCCCGTGGACTACGAGAGTGAGCACCACCTCTACCACCTCTTGCTGAAAGCCATGGAAGTGGAGAGCGCTCTCAGCAGCGTGACTGAGGTACCTGCCCCCCTGCACTCCTCCCTGCTGTGTCTGCAGCCTTTGTTACCTGCTCAGTGGGAGCAGTTATGCCTGTGGGTGGCCTAGAGCCCCGGTGAAGGTGCTCAGAGGGGCCTTACGGTGCAGGCAGAAGGCTGGGCTCTGAGCTGGGCTCAGCTCTAGGCTCTGAGGTGGAGATGCAGCCTTCTTCCTGAGAGCAGAAACCAAGGCCCCCTCTCAGCATCTCCTTTTGTCGCAGGTGATGGTCCATATCACGGATGAAAATGACTGCTTCCCCGAATTCCAGCACTCCATTTACAGCAGGGACAGCGTTCCCGAAACCATCCCTGTCGGCACCTCTCTGCTGCAAGGTGAGAGCCATCCTCACACCTCTCGCTCTTGGCCACAGACCTGCTGCTTTCTGCTGCCCCTTGATGTTCTGATTGCGTGTTCCACAGCAGGCACTGCCTTTGTCAGATGTGGATGGTAGCTCTCCTGGAGGTCTGCAGGTGGTGTTTAGGTACCCTGGAAGGAGAGTTTTGAGTGTCTTCAAGTGAGGACCATTGTGCGGTGCCCGGGGAGGGATCTTGTGGTATCCAAAGAGAAAAGTCACAGATTGCATTGGGGTGGAAGGGAGCCTCAAAGGGCATCTTGTCCAACCTCCCTGCACTCAGCAGGGACACCTCCAACTACAGCAGGCTGCACAGGGCCACAGCCAGTCTGAGCTTGAATGTCTGCAGGGACAGAGCCTCAACCACATCCCTGGGCAGCCTGTTCCAGTATTTCACCACTCTCACTGTGCAGAACTTCCTCCTGATGGCCAACCTGAATCTGCCCTGCTCCAGTTTCAAACCATTGCTCCTCATCCTATCACCACAAGCCCTTCTAAACAGTCCCTCCCCAGCCTTCCTGTAGGTGCCCTTCTCCAACCTGTTTCACTGGCTGCTGTTAAATGCTTTCAGAACTCTCCTGTGTCCAGCAGGAGCAGGGAGCTGATTGTCCGCTGGTACTCAGCTCTGGGGAGGCCACACCTCAAGTACTGTGTCCAGTTTGGGCACCTCAATACAGGAGAGCTGTGGAGGTGCTGGAGCCAGGGCAGAGGAGGGCAAGGAAGCTGTGAAGGGCCTGGAGAATAAATCTGATGAAGAGCAACTGAAGGAGCTGGGGATGGTTAGTTTGTAAAAGAGGAGGCTGAGGGGAGACCTCATTGCTGTCTCTGACTACCTGAAAGGAGGTTGTGGAGAGGCTGCTGCTGGTCTCTTCTCACACGTAGTTAGTCATATAACAAGAGGGAATGGCCTCAAGCTGCACCAGGGTAGGTTTAGACTGGACAATAGGAAGAAGTTTTTCCCATCAAGATTGGTCAGGCATTGGAATGTGCTGCCCAGGGAGGTGGTGGAGTCCCCAAGCCTGGATGTGTTTAAAGTTGTTTTCGATGTGGTGCTTGGGGCTATGGTTTAGGGGTGAACCTCATAGAGTAGGGTTAATAGTTGGACTTGGTGACCCTGAGGATCTTTTCCAGCCTGAATGTTTCTGTGGTTCTGTGGCTGGCTGAGCTGCTGCCAGTGGCAGTGTGACAGACTCCATTTGTTTGAGTTGTCAACCCTTATTTTAACACACTTGAAGCCCGGCTGGGATGGTGTTTGTGGTGCTGATGCGGTGCTAGCTGAGTCAGTCTGCCTGCTCAGTCATTACCAGCAGATTTATGCTCCCTGCATGTGCTTTGACACGTCTGAATGCAAACTAGCTCTGAACTGAAGAGCGTGGAGGGATGCTCTCAGCAGGGTCTAGCTGCCCCACTGTGCCAGCAGAGCAAGGCTGCCTGCTAACCTGCTAGGCTTTGAGCTGGAGTTAGCTGCCTGCGCTAAGCCAGCTCAGAGCACAGGCAGAGCCAGCACAGCCCTGCTTGTGGTTGCTGCATGACCCTTGGAGTACCTTTGCAATGCTGAGCTGTTTGCAGGATGGCATCAGCTGGGAGGGGGATGGAATTCCCGGTTGTGCTTGAGGAGTAGGATGTGTTTTTGCCATGTGCAAGCCAGCGTGGTGCTCCCTGCTTGCGGGAAGGCATCTAGGGGAAAACAAAGGCTGATTTTTAAGCACGTGAAATGTGTTTCTGTGCGTGGCTACAACGTCTTGGTAATGGCTCTGCAGACGAGAGCAGAGCTTTTCAAATCAAATGTCTTTCTCAACCCAATACTTGACCGCTAAATGTGTCAATTCTAAGTCACTTTCATTTCAATCTTTCCTGAGTCTTCGGTACAAGAGAGAGATCTCCAAAGCCCTTGCTTCTGTAATGCACCCAAATACTGATTCAGAGCAGTGGTTTGGGAGATGTTACACAAAATGTTTACAGCTGTCCTAAGTGTCCTTTTCAACCGAGATGAATAACTTTCCAGGGGCAGGGCTAGAGGTGTTTTGGTTTGGGTTGGGTTTGGGTTGGGTTTTTTGGGAAGGAGCACAGCATCTCAGTGCTTACTGAAAATCTTTCTCCTCCCCTTTCCCATTTCGAGTTCATGCTCTGGTGGTGGTGGGTGATTGCTTCTTCTTCACACTATGGATTAATGCTGTAGCTCCCTGCCAGGGTGTCCATTCGCTGCAGTCACTGCTCTGCTTCCAAAAGGCTGCGTGCTACCGCCATGGTATCTTCCTGGCAGAAGGAGGAGTTAGTTTAACGCCAGCATGGATACGAGCCGCAGCCTCGTTGTTTGGCTAGAAAAGAGGCAGGGTGATTAAAGGAGGTGAGCTCCTGCTCCTAGAAATCACTTTTGCTACTACGCTGTGAGCTCAAAGTCTTTGTTCTGCTGAGCAGATGGGACACAGGAGGTACTGAATAAACACGAGCTGGGGAGGAATGTTTAATCACTCTTTGTACCTTGAAGCCCTAGGTAATTAAAAAGCGCTTTAGCTGTAACATAGCTGGGAGCTAATTAAATTTGATGGCATCCCTAGAGAGAGTGGGGACACGATTTATGACTGGTAATGTTCTCCCGACATGCATATTGATCCTGTGGTAATTACCAGCGTCGGCTGCTGTTTGTACAAAGGGTGCTGTGCCGCGCTGGGATCCCTGCTCTCTCGCTGCGTTTGCCCAGCCTGGCTTGGAGGAGGGGAAGTGTTGCTTTGCTTTTCTACTCCCAGCCTCCTGCTGAGTTCCCAGATTCGCGCACACATACACCCCACCCCCTGAGGAAACACTTTAACGGAGAAAACAGATGTAGGTGATGTCTGCTCTCAAAACAAAAAGTATCTGAAGCTGACTTGGTAGGAAACAGAGTAACGAAAGCTCTCCTGCAGCCTGACTGTTGCCTTGGGCGTGTTCCCTGGCAGTGCTTGCGACAGACTGTGACTCCGGCTCCAACTCCGAGATCAGTTACTTCATCCAGAGCAGTGATTTTTCCATCACACGTCACGGAGTCATCAATTCTAACCAGAGGCTGAACTTTGAGCGGGCAAACCACATGTATGAGTTCGTGGTGATTGCCGTCGATAAAGGACTCCCCCCGCGCACGGGGACCGCGGCCGTGCGCGTCCGGATGGCCAACGTCAACGACGAGGCTCCTGTCTTCTCCCAGCCTGTGTAAGCCACCTCCAACGCTCGCTGTGGGGTTTGCACCTTCTCTTAGGAGGGCTGTGTCCAGCAGAGCCAGGGAGGTTCTCCTCCTCCTCTACTCTGCCCTGCTGTGGCCACACCGGGAGTATTGCATCCAGTTCTGGGCTCCCCAGTTCAAGAGGGACAGGGATCTGCTGGAGAGAGTCCAAGGGAGGGCTGCAAGGATGCTGAAGGGACTGCAGCACTGCCTGGGGAGGAGAGGCTGAGAGCCCTGGGGCTGTTTAGTCTGGAGAGGGGAAGACTGAGAGGGAATCTGATCAATAAGTATCTGAGGGCTGGGGGTCAAGAGGGAGGGGACAGGCTCTGCTCAGTTGCACCCTATGGTAGGACAAGGAGCAATGGATGTAAACTACAGCGCAGGAAGTTCCAACTCAACATGAGGAGGAACTTCCTCACTATGAGGGTCACAGAGCACTGGAGCAGGCTGCCCAGAGAGGTTGTGGAGTCTCCCTCTCTGGAGACTTTCCAGACCCACCTGGATGTGTTCCTGTGTGACCTGTGCTGGATTCTATGGTCCTGCTCTGGCAGGGGGGTTGGACTTGATGATTTCTGGAGATCCCTTCTAACCCCTAACATCCTGTGATCTTCCCAGGAGTAACCTTAACACCACCAGTTTACATGGTCTCTTGTTTTGTGTAACTGTAAGTACCAGAGAATCACAGAGTGTTAGGGGTTGGAAGGGACCTCCAGAAATCATCCAGTCCAACCCCGCTGCCAGAGCAGGATCACCCAGGGCAGCAGAGACAGGAACACATCCAGGTGGGTTTTGAAAGTCTCCAAAGACAGAGACATCACAACTTCTCTGGGCAGCCTGTTCCAGGGCTCTGTCACCCTCACAGCCAAGAGGTTTTGTCTCATATTGAGGTGGAATTTCCTGTGGTTGAATTTACATCCATCCCCCCTTGTCCTATCCCTGGGTATCACTGAAAAGAGCCTAACTCCATCCTCCTGACAGCCAGATATCTATAGGCACTGCTGAGGTCCCCTCTCAGACTTAGAGAAAGAGAACAGGATGAATAAAAGCCCTAATTCTATAGGGAACTATTTTCACTGTGTTGACTTCTATATACTGTTCAAGTATAAATACATGACAGCTACAGATGGCACTTAGCAGGCATTACAGCATAATTTTATCATCAGCAGACTGCATTATAAGCTAACTTCATGAGATTCAGTTAGTTTGAAATTCGTTCTTTCCTTTCCTGAATCATAGAATTGTTAGGGCTGAAAGGGACCTCAAGGCTCAGCCAGTTCCAACCCCCCTGCCATGGCCAGGGACACCTCACACTACAGCAGCTTGCTCACAGCCACATCCAGCCTGGCTGCAAACACCTCCAGGCAGGAGGCTTCCACCACCTCCCTGGGCAACCTGTGCCAGTCTCTCACCACCCTCATGGGGAACAACTTCTTCCTAACATCCAAGCTGAATCTGCCCACTTCTAGTTTTGCTCCATTTCCCCCAGTCCTATCACTCCCTGACACCCTCCAAAGTCCCTCCCCAGCTTTCTTGGAGCCCCCTTCAGATCCTGGAAGGCCACAAGAAGGTCTCCTCAGAGCCTTCTCTTCTCCAGACTGAACAACCCCAGCTCTCTGTCTGAACACAATTAGTCTTGTGGGTTTTTTGCCTTAGTTTGAAGTGTGGCTATGTTTTAAATACAAAGTATGAATACCTTAACTTACCCAATCATATACTAGTTGACATACATCATGTCTGTGGTATCTGATGCCTTCCATAAGTAGATAGGTGTATAAGAATCACAGAACCAGAGAATGCTTTAATTAAGAAGGGACCATCAGTGGTCATCTAGTCCAACCCTGATGCAGTAGACAGGGACAGCTTGAAGCAGTTTGCTCAGAGCCCAACCTGTCCTGGAATGGTGGTGGTTGCTCTGGTGCTGAATGTGCCACCATTGATCCCTTATTGCCCACCAGTTACAGAACTTTCCTGTCGGAAGATGCTGGTCCCAGCACCTTAGTGGCTACCGTTCGGGCAAAGGACCCTGATGGAGATGGCCTCTTCTATCTGATCACAGGAGGCAACGAGGAGGGCAACTTTGAACTGGACAGTCAGAAAGGTAAGGGAAGAGGTTGTAGGACACTGTTGTTTACTGTCTAATCCGTGCTGGCTCTGCTTCACCTGCCTGTCTGAAACCGTCTGAAAGCACCACGTGTGAACAATCTGCCAGGGGAGGTGCTTTGTGTGGTGGTGAATTAGCTCTTTGAGATGATAATGATGATGCTCATTCCCCAGATACCAACACCAGTTTGATGCAGTCCTACAGGCTGGGGTCAGAGTGGCTGGAGAGCAGCCAAGCAGAAAGGGACCTGGGGGTACTGGTTGACAACAGCTGGACGTGAGCCAGCAGAGTGCCCAGGGGGCCAAGAAGGCCAATGGCATCCTGGCCTGCATCAGGAACAGTGTGGCCAGCAGGAGCAGGGAAGTCATTGTGCCCTGTGCTCAGCACTGCTCAGGCCACACCTTGAGTCCTGTGTCCAGTTCTGGGCTCCTCAACTTAAGAAGAATATTGAGACTCTTGAATGTGTCCAGAGAAGGGCAACAAAGCTGGGGAGGGGTCTGGAGCACAGCCCTGTGAGGAGAGGCTGAGGGAGCTGGGGTTGCTTAGCCTGGAGAAGAGGAGGCTCAGGGGAGACCTCCTTGCTCTCTCCAGTTCCCTGAAGGGAGGTTGTAGCCAGGTGGGGGTTGGTCTCTTCTCCCAGGCAGGCAAGCAGCACCAGAACAAGAGGACACAGTCTCAAGCTGCACCAGAGGAGGCTTAGGCTGGAGGTGAGGAGAAAGTTCTTCCCAGCAGGAGAGATTGGCCATTGGAATGTGCTGCCCAGGGGGTGGTGGAGTCACCGTCCCTGGAGGTGTTCATAAAAGGCTTGGATGTGGCACTTGGAGCCATGGTTTAGTTGTGAGGAGGTGTTGGGTATTAGGTAATAGGTTGGACTTGATGATCTCTGAGGTCTTTTCCAACCTTGTTGATTCTGTGATTTTCTGAGGTGCTGGTCCATGCACTGGGCCATTGCAGATGATGCAGTCCTGTGCTGTGCAACCAAAATACCAACTGAACCAGCAAGACAGCAGCAGAGCAATGTGATGCTGGCTGTTTGACTGGTTTGTGCTGTTGTGTTTAGTGATGGATGGATTTGGTAAGGCAGATATGGGAAGAGATCGATGTGAGAAGAGGTCAGCAACCCTGTGTTCTAGCCAGTCCTGATTGATTAGAGGGGCTAGTGGTGGCTGGACTTCTCTCTCAATAGTTGTGCCAATAACTGCCATTACTGTAGGTCTGGCAGCAGATGCAGGAGCTGCCTGCCTGCTGCAGGGCTGGACATATTGAAATGAAGCAGTCAGGTGCATGAATGATAGAATTCTTCCCCTTTCCTGGGGAGGTTCCCTGGAGGTGTTCAAGAGGGGATTGGATGTGGCACTTGGTGCCATGGTTTATTCATGAGGTCTGTGGTGACAGGTTGGACTCGATGATCCTCGAGGTCTCTTCCACCCTTGGTGATACTGTGATGCTGTGATACAGGGTAAAATCAAATGACACTTGATGCCTCCAAATGCAGGTCTCATTAGGCTCCGCAGAAGCCCCCCACCCAACCTGAGAAGGCCTCAATACACCCTGAACATCACTGCCATAGATGACAATGCCTCGGGGGGACCCACCCCTCTCAGCAGTTTTGCAGAGGTCATTGTGGGAGTCAATGACATCAACAACAACAAGCCTGTCTTCAGAGAGGTAAGATGTCTTTCTGCAGCCCACCTTTGCCCATCCATAACTGGGGTTATAGGCTCTCCTTGGCTGGCACTGCTTGCTGGTGGGCTGAAGGGACTGTGTGTGTGTGCAGAGAAGAATGAATCTGGGAGTGAACATGCAGCCAGCTTTCTTTAAAGCTAGGATGTAAAGCCTTCATTCTCCTTTGTTGTTGTTTTTTTCCCTTAAAGCTTGATTTCTTCATGAATAGAAGTAATAGAAGTGATTTACTTCTGAGTTCTTCTCAGTCATGCTGGAAAAAATACTGCTGCTGTGCAGCAAATTGGTGTGGCTCTGTGTAATATGCAGCATTGGATGTTTGGGTGTGTTTTTAGTGTGCTTACTACAGTGACAGCACCTGGGTTCTGGAGAATCAGCCACCAGGCACCTATGTGCTACAGGTAGAAGCCTATGATGCAGACCTTGGCATTAATGGAGAGGTGAAGTATGGGCTCATGCACAGAGATGGAGCTTCCCTAGGCTTCAGCATTGACCCAGACACAGGTCAGTCACTTTCAGTTTGCTGAGATACAGTGAAAATGGCATGGAATTGTGGTGAGAATGCCAAGGTATGAGTGTGCCCAACTGGGCTCGTGCTTTGACGGTGTAACCTGCAGGGTGAACTGCACCAGCTTGTGGAACAGACACTGGGAAAAATAATCCAGCTATATGGATAGCCATGTGCATAGATTAGTGGCTTGAATGACAGATGAAATGGGGAAACAAACCCCAGATAAAGAGGGAAATGGACAGCTGTTCTGTAGCAGTTATATTCTTCTTGGGTCAAGCGCAGCTGTAAAAATGCAGCGCAGAAAATGTGACTCTAACAGCTGGAGTTAGTCCTTCCCTCCGGGGTGGCCATTTCTCATCTCACATACAAATAGGAGGTCCAGTGCCATGCATGTAGAGGCAAAACCCTCATACCAGAAGAGGGCACTGACAGTCTAGGAGCATTTCAGGTGAGCTAGCTGTCAAAGTTGATGATGTTCCTATAGTCAAAATGTTAAGGTGTGATATTTGAGTGTCCAGGGCTGCACAGGAGACTGGAAGGACAGAGCAGCACAATCCTGGCCCCCCAGCTCTGTAGAGACATAGCTCTGTAAGTGGCCTCCAAGAATCCAGTTTAAAATCTTCCAAACAGAAACAAAATATCTGGGACAGGGAGAGACCCAATCAGTAGAGAGAAAAAGTGCTGCATGCTGGGAGCAAATGGTTCCATTTATCAACTGAGCTACGTGGCTCTGTCCTGTTTCGATCTGATCAACAAAGCAGCCTCCAGCTCCCATAGCGGAGATGACTTTGGTCACATCACTTACACCTGCGGTGTGACTCTTCCCCAGAGTAATAGTGAGCTGGTTTTGAACTGTTCAGTTAGTTGCACTGGAGTAAACCTGAGAGATGCCTTTCAGTGAGGAAGGGAAAGTGCTTCTGGGTTCTGTGAGGAGGACCAACTCCTTCTGAGCTCCATGAGGATGAGAAAGTCCTTTTAGGCTCCACGAGGAGTGAGGTAACAAGGTACTCAGACTGGAGCTCTTGATCAGGGCAGCAGAAGAGAAAGCAGGTGATGGCTGGCAGTATGCAGCATGTGAGGGGGGCCAGGGCAGTTGGTGCTGGTCTTGCCCCAGGCACTATGAGGCAGGAGGGTTGTGCTGCGTGCGGTTCGCTCTGGTGCGGGAGATCTGCCGGTCCCTTTCTGCGTTCCTTCCCGAGGCTGTGCCACGCAGCACAGGAGGTGTCTGTGTTCCCAGGAGTCATCAGGAGCACGCAGAGCTTCGACCGGGAGAAGCAGAGGGAGCACAGCCTGTCTGTCACCGCTACTGACCAGGCGCAGGAGCCGCTGATCGGCCTCTGCCAGCTCACCGTCCTCATCGCCGACCTCAACGACAACGACCCCAAGTTTGAGAACAGTCGCTACCAGTGTGAGTGGTCCTTAACTACCCGTGCCAGCTCTGCAACATCAACCTGTTGTATAGAATCAACCAGGTTAGAGAACACCTCAGAGATCAGCAAGTCCAACCTACTACCTAATACCCAACACCTCCTGACAACTAAACCATGGCTCCAAGTGCCACATCCAAGCCTTTTCTGAACACCTCCAGGGATGGGGACTCCACCACCTCCCTGGGCAGCACATTCCAATGGCCAATTACTCTGTCTGGGAAGAACTTTCTCCTCACCTTCAGCCTAAACTTCCCCTGGCACAGCTTGAGACTTGTTCTGGTGCTGGGAGAAGAGACCAACCCCCACCTGGCTATAACCTCCCTTCAGGGAGGTGTAGAGAGCAAGAAGGTCTCCCCTGAGCCTCCTCTTTGTCAGGCTAAGCAACCCCAGCTCCCTCAGCCTCCCCTCACAGGGCTGTGCTCCAGACCCCTCCCCAGCTTTGTTGCCCTTCTCTGGACACCTTCCAGCATCTCAACATCTTTCCTAACCTGAGGGGCCCAGAACTGGACACAGGACTCAAGGTGTGGCCTAAGCAGTGCTGAGCACAGGGCACAATGACCTCCCTGCTCCTGCTGGCCACAGTTCCTGATGCAGGCCAGGATGCCCTTGGCCTTCTTGACCACCAAGGAGTAGCTCCTTAGAACAGTGGTCAGGTTTTTAGTGACCCATCCTCCTCTGCTCTCAGCTAAGCTGCTCAGCAGCCATTTGAAGCGGCAGATAATAAGGTCACTTTATGCACAGCCCTTTCCCAGCATCTGTACAGAAGTAATCGATGTTTGCACGTCACAGCATTAAAAATAGCTTCTTCTCTCACAAAATCAAATGCCATTAGTCACAGGTTTTTGCTCTTCCTGCAAACTGCTGGGCTCTTTATATCTTTGCACTAGGATGTTGGTCAGATTTAAGCCATGCATCTCATCACCTCCCCACCAACCAGACATTAAAGGAGTGCTTCCCTGTGTGCAGTAGGGATGGGGTAGTGAGTGCTAGAGTGATGCCAGCAGCAAGCAGAAGTACATGGAATGAGAATGTGGACCTTCCAAGTAGAATCTTAGAACAGGCTGGGCTGGAAGGGACCTCCAAAGGTCATACAGTCTGACCTCCCTGCAGTCAGCAGAGACATCCCCAACTAGATCAGGTTGCCCAGAGCCCTGTCCAGCCTCATCTTGAATATCTCCAGGGATGGAGCCCAAACCACCTCCCTGGGCAGCCTGTTCCAATGTTCCACCCCCCTCGCAGTAAGAACTTCTTGATATCCAACCTAAATCTGCTCTTCTCCAATTTTAAACCATCACCCCTCGTTCTGTTCCTCCAGGCCCTTACAAACAGTCCCTCTGCAGCCTTCTTGCAGCCCCCTTCAGGTACTGGCAGGCTGCTATTAGGTCTCCCCAGAGCCTCCTCTTCTCCAGGCTGAACACCCCCAGCTCCCTCAGCCTGTCCTTGTAGCAGAGCTGCTCCAACCCCTGATCATTTTTGTGGCCTCCTCTGGACCTGCTCCATCAGCTCCATGTCCTTCCTCTATTGAGTGCTCCAGACCTGCACACAGCACTGCAGGTGAGGTCTCAGCAGAGCAGAGCCAAGTGTCAGAATCCCCTCTCTGGCTCTGCTGGCAGTGCTGCTCTGGATGCAGCCCAGGCTGTGATTTGCCTTCTGTGCTGCAAGCTCACACTGCCTGCTCATGTCCAGCTTCTCATCCATCAGCATCCCCAAGTCCTTTTCCTCAGGGCTGCTTTCTCTCTCCTCACCCCCAGTCTCTATTGACAGTGAGGATTGTTCCAGCCCAGGTGCAGAACCCTGCACTTGCTCTTGTTGAACCTCATGAGGTTCACCTGGGTTCACCTCCCCAGCCTGTCCAGGTCCCTCTGGATGCCATCCTGTCCCTCTGGTGTATCAACAGCTCCACTCAGTAGGTTTATATTTTTTCTTATAATGTGATTTAACAGGATTTGACTATAAAGACATCAATTGAACCCCCAGAAAGGGACATTTTACAGCATTTCTTAGCAGCAAATTCCATTTTCATTAATCTATTTTTAGTGCCAGTAAATCTCCTCTGAGAGCAGCCTTGGCTGTTACTGCTGTACCAGGGATATGAATCCTAGGCCAGCTAAATGTCCTGGGGGGACAAGGGATGGTAATTAAAGCTCAAATTTCTGTTCATGGAGCGAGCAGTGGTGGTGGTTTAAGGTTTTACTGGCACAGCCTGTGCACGGCAGGGGGACTGGAACTAGATGATCCTTGAGGTCCCTTCCAACCCTTGACAATTCTATGATATTAAGGAAAAAAACTCAAACAGAAAACATGGCCACTCCACTTCATAGTGTGCCAGCCTGATTGTCCTGCCTCAGAATGATAAAGGAGACACACAGAAGGGAGATCCAAGACATGAAACAGCTTCTGAACCAGAAGTGATTAACGGGATTGACTGGGTTGTCCAAATGATCTGTGACAGCCTCCCCACTGCCAGGGCCATTGCAGCTCACTGAGCTGATGGAGCCCTGCACATGGAAATGGCTCAAAACCAGAATCACAGCAATCACAGAAACATTCAGGTTGGAAAAGACCCTCAGGGTCACCAAGTCCAACCATTAACCCTACGCTGCAAGGTTCACTCCTAAAGCACATTGCCAAGCACCACATCCAAACCACCTTTAAACACCTCCAGGGCTGGTGACTCCACCACCTCCCTGGGCAGCTCATTCCAGTGCCTGACCACTCTTGCTGGGAAAAACTTCTTCCCACTGTCCATTCTAAACCTACCCAGTCGTAGATTGAGGTCATTCCCTCTTGCTC
The DNA here is from genome assembly GCF_014839835.1 of Dryobates pubescens. Lineage (NCBI taxonomy): Eukaryota > Metazoa > Chordata > Aves > Piciformes > Picidae > Dryobates > Dryobates pubescens. The sequence goes on along the minus strand of NC_071625.1, from coordinate 27,219,719 downwards.
TATCACTGTGAGAAGAGACCAGCACCAACCTCTCCACAACCTCCTTTCAGGGAGTTGTAGACAGCAATGAGGTCTCCCCTCAGCCTCCTCTTCTCCAGACTAACCACCCCCAGCTCTCGCAGTCATTCCTCATAAGATTTGTTCTCCAAAACCCAACCAGGCAAGCACCTATAGCTGCTTTGGGAGGAACTGGGTCTGGATGACTGAGGATGGAGGGAAGAGCAGGACCAAAGTCACTGCAGAGCAATCAAAAGACTGGGGTGTGGAGAAGACACAGCTGGCAGGGATGCAATAATGTCCTTATATCAAACTGTGCCTCACAGAAAGGACAGGAGCAGGAAGCAACTGCTCATGATTTCCCATCATTTTGTTGGTGTCCCTGCCAGGAATCAGGCTTTAGGAAGTCCAGATGAATTATCTTCTGTACAACAGGTACTACTACTGTGTGACTCTGCCACCTGGTTTTTAGATGATGATAATAAAAGCAGGTTCCAAGCAGGATTATGAATAGAATAGAATAGAATAGAATAGAATAGAATAGAATAGAATAGAATAGAATAGAATAGAATAGAATTAACCAGGTTGGAAGATACCTTTGAGATCAAGTCCAACCTATCACCCAACACCATCTAACCAACTACACCATGGCACCAAGTGCCTCATCCAGGCTCTTCCCAAATACCTCCAGCAAGGGTGACTCCACCACCTCACTGGGCAGCACATCTCAATGGCAAATTACTCTTTCTGGGAAGAACTTCTTCCTAACATCCAGCCTAAACTTCCCCTGGTACAGCTTGAGACTGTGTCCTCTTGTTCTGGTGCTGGTTGCCTGGGAGAAGAGACCAACCCTCACCTGGCTACAACCTCCCTTCAGGGAGTTGTAGAGAGCCACAAGGTCTCCTCTGAGCCTCCTCTTTGTCAGGCTAAGCAACCCCAGCTCCCTCAGCCTCTCTGTCTAGGCTCAAGGGCACACTATCCCAGGTGGCTTGCTGGGAGCAAGATATGAGACCTATGGAAAAGGGCACAAACGAAATGCTCATTGCACCCTTGCCCTGGGCAGCTTCTCCAAAACACTGAGGTGTTGGAGGGATCCTCATGATCACCTAGAGCCTTCATACTTGTGGCTGCCTGCTGCCGCCGCACACCATCAGGACTGAGCCCCTTCACACAAACTTCCTTTTGCTTTTATCAGCAGCTGAGCTCAGCAGCTTGGGCTGTGATCTGAGGCAGCAGCTGGGCAGCTCTGGGGTTTGCTGGTGCTGCTGTGAAGGCACAGTGCTGGTGGCAGCAAAGTCAGTGACCTTTCTTCACCAGCAGCTCACTTAGCAGCCCAGCATGTCAGGAGAAAGGGAGGGGGAAGCCACAAGAGGGCTGTGGACGCACTGCTAGTGATGATGGTATCGCTACAGAAACGTGTAAGCTCACGTGAAGAGCTCTGGTGTTTTCTTACAGGAGTGTTGCTCTTACAGCCAGCCTGGTAAATCAGAACAAGGCCTGCTGACAACACCTTTGTCTTTTCAAAGACTTCCTCAGTGAAGATACTCCAGTGGGAACGAGTTTCCTGCGTGTGGCAGCTCACGACAGCGACCAAGGTGTGAACGCTGCTGTCACCTACTCGATGTTAGAGCTCCAGCCGGAGTACTTCCAGATCCACCCCAGCACAGGCTGGGTGTATGTGAACCGCCTGCTACCCCAGGTAATGTGACTCTGCTTGGAACCTGGCAACCACCAGCCCCTCCAGCACATTGCAGAGGGTTACCTGCAGTCCCTTGATTTGTGTGGAAGGGGTTGCAAATACCCTCTGCCTTCTGCCTGTCACAGGCAACGCGCATCAGTCGCTACATCGTCGCGACGGACGGAGGGAACAGGAGCAGCACTGTGGAGCTGACAGTCACCGTCACCAGCGCCCTCAGCCAGCCCCCACAGTGGGAGCAGAGCAGATACTGGGTAACCATCCCTGAAAACACCATTCGTGACACCAGGATAGTGGTATGTGAGGAGTGAGGTTGATTCCCTCCCTCTGCCCTTCATCTCAACAACCTCTCCCTCTGCTGTGCCCTGTCTCTGTGTGCAGAGGGCATGGATGCCCACCCCGCAGCCTGGCTGTGGGGTGCTGTTCCCCTACAAGCCTCCACAGCTGGGCACCCTGGTCAGTGTCTGTCAGCAGTACCTGGCACACAGCAGGCCAATCCCAGCTGGCAGTGATTTTCCCGGTGACTTCTTTCCCTCTCTGGAGGTATTACAAACCTGCCTGGATGCATTCCTGTGTGACCTGCCCTGGGTGACCCTGCTCTGGCAGGGGGGGGTTGGCCTGGATGACCTTTCGAGGTCCCTTCCAGCCTCTAACATTGTGTGATTCTCACAGCAGTAGCTTGCACAGGCAGAGGCTGTGGATGAGAAGCAAGACCCATGCCTTGCCTGCATGGGAAGCCTTTGAGTGTTGCCATCAAGGGCCAGCTCCTCACTCCTTGGTCCTCAGTGGACTGTGCTGCCTGCCCACATCTTTCCTGCAGCTTTTCTCAGTTTAGCCCTACAGCATGGAACAGTTGTAGTTTGCTTTGGGCTCTTCCAGCCCAATCCTGTTGCTTTTTAACCTGTACAGACTCATTCTTTCAGGATAGTCTCTCCCATGAGATTCCAGGTAATTCCTGCTTTCTTCCTCATGCACGTAATATCCAAGCACTTGCAAACAATTTGGCTTTTGTCTGTATCTTGCCTGGTAAAATGTACAATTTAGTGGATAAATATTCTTGTTTTGGATTGCTTTTGTCTTGGAAGAAGGAGAGAGGAGGGATTTCCTTTAGCCAGTGCTGCAGTCCTTGCTTGGCACATTTACAGGCAGGTAAACTTAGCATTAGTTGGAGACCTGCACCACACCTAAGTGCTGTGAAATGCAACTCACCTCTGTAAACAGCTTCTCTGTTGTCTGTCCTTTGTGTCATACAGGCAGGTATGTTCTTGGAGAGCATACATGCAGGTATGTGATTGCCATCAAACTGAACATATCCACCCTTGCAACACCGTGCTTCATGACCATGTGTGGTGGCTCTTCTCTTCCTCAGACCATCAAAGCCACATCCCCTCTTGGTGATCCCAGGGTTACCTATAACCTGGAGGAGGGTCAAGTTCCAGAAACTAACATGCCAGTTCGTTTCTATCTGAAGCCAAACAGAGTTGATGGATCTGCTTCTCTTCTAGTCGCTGAACCACTTGACTTTGAGGCAACTAAGTTTTTCACCCTGACAGTCCGGGCACAAAACGTAGCCATGACTCCTTTAGCTTCCTTTACCACTGTTTGTGTGAACCTGACAGGTAAGCTCTGCTGCTGTCCGAACAGCTCACCCAGACCACTACTCCTGTTGTTTTTAGTATAGCTTCATGAATTAAGGGGGCACCATGCCATGCCAAGCCACCTAAGAATGTGTGGTGGGTTGAAATTTCCCCCTCCCAATGTTAACTGAGGAGGAAGTTGTTCACCATGAGAGTGGTGAAGCCCTGGAAGGGGTTGTCCAGGGAGGTGGTTGAGGCCCCATCCCTGGAGGTGTTTAAGCCCAGGCTGGATGAGGCTGTGGCCAGGCTGATCTAGTGTGGGGTGTCCCTGCCCATGGCAGGGAGGTTGGAACTAGATGATCCTTGTGGTCCCTTCCAACCCTGACTGATACTGTGATACTATGAACTTTGCCAGCCCAGGTGGAAGCAAATGGAAGCTGTATTTACACACAAAACTACAATCCCCAATGGAATGCAATGAATATGTACAAAATAGACAACATTTACAGTATTTACAGATATCTGCAATTAACAAATAGCACAAGGTTCCCCCTGGTCAAAGCTGCCAAACAGAGAGGGACCTGGGGGTGCTGATTGACACCCACCTAAACATGAGCCAGCAGTGTGCCCAGACGGCCAAGAGGGCCAATGGCATCCTGGCCTGTATTAGGAATAATGTGGCCAGCAGGAGCAGGGAAGTCATTGTGCCCTGTACTCTGCATTGGTTAGGCCACACCTTGAGTCCTGTGTCCAGTTCTGGGCTCCTCAGTTTAAGAAGGACATTGAGACACTTGAAGGTGTCCAGAGAAGGGCAACAAGGCTGGGGAGAGGCCTTGAGCACAGCCCTGTGAGGAGAGGCTGAGGGAGCTGGGGTTGCTTAGCCTGCAGAAGAGGAGGCTCAGGGGTGACCTCATTGCCCTCTACAACTACCTGAAAGGTGGTTGTAGACAGGAAGGGGTTGGTCTCTTCTCCCAGGCAACCAGCACCAGAACAAGAGGACACAGTCTCAAGCTGTGCCAGGGGAGGTTTAGACTCGAAGTGAGGAAAAAGTTCTTCACTGAGCGAGTCGTTCGTCATTGGGATGTGCTGCCCAGGGAGGTGGTGGAGTCACCGTCCCTGGAGATGTTCAAGGGGAGATTGGATGTGGCACTTGGTGCCATGGTCTAGTTGTGAGGTCTGTTGGGACAGGTTGGACTTGATGATCCTTGGGGTCTCTTCCAACCTTAGTTACTGTGATACATGGGGAAGCTACTAGCTTCTCCTTCTCTGCCTCCCCCTGACTCCCCTGTACAAAAGAAGGGAGAAAGGAGCAGAGAAGTTAGTACCAAAACAATGCAGCCAAGGTCAAGCAGAAGCAAGTCAGTATCTCTCCAGAGCAAAAAAGCAAGAAGAGAAGAGAAATTGGTTTTGGTACAACCAATCTTATGGTAGATAGCTCTCCAATGGGATTGTTTAGAATTGTCTTTATTTTCCTTTTTACACCCAATAGTCATTTATTTACATTTTGCTACTTTTCTGCTCAAGAGCTGTGGGAAAAATTTTAAAGGCATAGCTTAAAACTACCACAATGACTGAGGTCAGTCATCTCACAGACAAAGAGGAAGCTGGACTGCTTTGTCATGGGTTGAGCAGGAGGATGTGATTGCAGAACAGTTTAAACAGAGCCAAGTCAGTGCTGCCACAGTTCTCCTGCTTGTCCCTTGTGCTCACTTGCTCCTACACCACAGTTTTAGAGTAGAAAGGGTGTCATAAACTGGCCCTTCAGAACACTGGTCCTGGTATTCATGGTCTTATAAGAAGATCACTGGGTTAAATCATTAGCTAGTATCTTAGTTGAGATCAGGCCACTGTCTCCCAAGGTCTATAAAATGCCTCCTGACAGCTGCCCTGGAAATGGTATGACCCAAAGCAGGATTGCTTCTGCCTATGAGCAATGTGATCTCTTTCTCCAAGCAAAATTGGAACTGTGGAACTAAATACAGGGAAAAATAGAAAAACAATAATGAGAAAAAAAATATATCTGCAAACAGTTTCTTACCATGGTCCCCATCACCTCCTTTTGCAGATGTCAATGACAATGTTCCATTCTTCATGTCTTCTAACTACGAGGTGTCTGTGCCAGAGGGAGCTGCTGTTGGCACATCTGTGGTTCAGGTGTTAGCTACAGACTTGGATTCTGGCCTGCATGGAGAGGTTTGACCTTAGATCCAATTCTTTTCTTCCCAATAGGCAAGTTTGGGGATTGTAATCATGCTCTTAACTACTTCCTTTTCAGGTTCACTACTTGATATTGAAAGATGCTAGTGAGGATTATCAGTTCTTCACCATTGAGCCTGAGACTGGGGTTATTTCCACCCGTGCATCTTTTGACAGAGAGAAAAGAGCCTCTTATTTGATTGAAGTTCAGTCCCATGACTCCTCAGAGTCTGCTAGACCTGGTGCTCGTGGCCAGCCCAACACAGGTAAAAGTAGTGAGGAATTGCATATTGGGTAAAAGATCACAGAATCATAGAATGGCTTAGGCTGGAGGAGACCTTAGAGATCATCTAATCTGATCTTCCTGCCATGGGCAGGCGCACCTCTCAACTGGACCAGGTTACTCAAACCTCAGCCAACCTGGCCTTGAACATCTCCCTGGACAATCCATCCCAGAGTCTTGCCACCCTTGTAGTGAAGAATTTCTTCCTAAGATCCAACCTAAGCCTATTCTCCTTCAATTTCCCCTTGTCCTCTCAGTGGACACTTGTAAAAATTCCCTCTCCAGCCTGCCTGTAGGATCCCTTCAGCTATTGGAAGATAGTTATAAGGTCCCCCTGGAGTCTTCTCTTCTCCAAGCTGAACACCCCCAGCTCCCTCAGCCTATCCTCGTAGCAGAGGTGTTCCAGAGGTGTTCCAGGTCATCTTTGTGGCCCACCTCTGGACTTGTTCCAACAAGATATCAGAGACTGGGTTCCTTCACTCTTCCAGACTCGGAGGGTGTGTGAGCTGCCTGGAGGTATTCCACCTCTGTCGTTTCTAGTCTGCATGTTCCTCTTGCATCTCCTTCTCAGACACAGCCTACGTAAGGATCTTTGTCAGTGATGTGAACGACAATGCTCCAGCGTTTCCTCAGGCAGTCTATGAGGTCAGCATAGATGAGGACAGGGATGTTGGAAGTCCTGTTATGACTGCAACAGCAGAGGATGAAGATGAGGGTGAGTGAACCCTGCATGCCTTTTCAAGTCCTCTTTGTGTTACTGTTTGTTGTGTGCAGTGCTACTTATTTCACAGGCAAACCAACCTCTGCATCCAGGAGCTGCAACCTGAGGCAGCTCTAAAAGTGAGAGGGATGTTCTGTGTGCATGGGAGCAGTTCATTGTAGCAGGTGCTCAGATCTGCAGTGCAAGTATTCAGCTAGCTGGCAGTCCCTCTGGGGCAGAATGAAACCACCTGGAGTCACAACTCTGCTGTAACTTCACAGGAGGTGACATGGAAATTCAACTCACTCTTGAGCACATGCTTGCTTTGTAGCGCCCCCTGGGCACCAGCTTTACTTCATGGCTAGAGAACCAAACCTGTGTGCTTCTTGGTGAGTCAGTGAGTTGAACCAGCCTGTGGGAGAATCTGACAGAGGAAAATGCAGAACAAATGTGGCCAGAAATGAAAGCAGGAGGGGAGAAAAAAAAAAGGCAAAGACAGACTTTGTTTTGGGAGCTCACACCTCCATCAGTTCTGGTGGTGTGAAGCTGCTCTTGCATTATGGGGAGACACGATGGGTTCAGCCAATCCAACAGCATGCATCACCAGTCAGTTCCTGACTGCTTCTGCTGTGGCTTTTTGCTCTTTTCATGAGTTGGTCCATGCTGGATACAAACAGACCTGTCAGACAAAGCTGGTGTGCTGGTGACAGAGCCTGAGCGAGCACCAAAGGAATGTGCTGCTGGGAGCAGGTGGCAGTTGACCATTCCTTTAGTGGTGTGCTCTGATTTCTCTGCTTCCTAGTGCCCATGATGCAGGAGAGGCCACTTAAGACCAGCTACTGCACTTGAGAGTATTTGGCAAAAGTGACTAGCAAGGGATGCTCGAACTCATGCTGCAAAAGTTCTTCCAAGCACTACTGCTGAGCACGCCACTGTCTTGCCATCCACGCTGCTCCAGCCTTCTCATCCACAGCTGACTCAACATGCTGAGTGTTCTTTCTACTCCTAGCAGTTCACCTATTTAATTTGGGAAATTACTTTCATAGAATGCTTTGGGTTGGAAGTGGCCCTGAAGATCATCTACTTACAACCCCCTGCTGTGGACAGGCACACCTCCCACCAGCCCAGGCTGTTCAAGACCTCATGCAACCTGGCCTTGAACACCTCCAGGGAGGGAACACCCAAAACCCCACTGGGCAATCTGTTCCAGTGTCTCACCACCCTCACTGGAAAGAATAATTTTCCTTATCTCCAGTCTGAATCTGCCCTCCTCAAGCTTCAATCCATTCTCTCTTGTCCTGTTGCTACAAACCCTGGTCAAAAGTCCCTCCCCAGCTTTCCTTCAGCCCCCTTCAGTCTGGAAGATTGTAAGGCCTTCCTGGAATAATCAAATGTGTTTTGCTGCAAGTATTGAGTAGGGCATTTAAGAACACTGGCTGAACACAGTCTTAAACACAAATCACCTGCTTGTTAAGGCTAGAAAATTAATTTGCCCATGAATCTTTCTAAATCCTCCACTGTAGCTGTGAACACTCAGCCCCAGGTTGTATTCTGCCTGTACAACTGATCTCTTTCTCTCCCCATCAAAGCATTTGGGGTTAAGTGAATGCTGGAATCAAGTAGGGATAAAGGCACCTTGTAAAGGCTCCTTTCTCTGCCTCCTTGAACTTTTCAAGTGAGAGCACTCTGCAGAGTTGAGACTTGAGTACTGAACTGGAGAAAATATTAGCAGGTGATGGTTTAGTAAATGCCACAAGTTCAGCTTCTCCTTTCTCACAGCAGAAAGGGAGTTTGGCAGCTGAAGCAAGGCCTGGTTTTATTCCTTCCATAAGGGAGTAGGGGATTTAGAAGGGAAGTAGGGGAGATGAGGAAAATATCCTCCATCATAGGATTCTGAGGAGGGATGTCACCACGATCTCCTAGAACAGCCTCACCTCTTCACCCACAGAGCTTTGTAGATGCCACTGTTTGGAGTGGAGGTAGAAAGGGGATTCTCTGCCTTGGAAGGGAGGGTCATCTACTTTTATTTCCTTTTCAAACAAGTAATCATGAAGCACCAACATTTTTTATTTAGTCAGTTATTTGTTATTAGTTCATTCCTGAATGGTTTGCAGCCACATAACAGGTTGGAAAGGTGGAAAGTTCTGAGCTGAGTTTGCTTTAAACAACATTTTCTCCATGTTCTCTCCGTTACAGGGGGAAAGTTCTTAGCTGAGTTTGCTTTAAACATCATTTTCTCCATATTCTCTGTGTTACAGGGGGAAAGTTCTTAGCTGAGTTTGCTTTAAACATCATTTTCCCCATATTCTCTGTGTTACAGGGGGAAAGTTCTTAGCTGAGTTTGCTTTAAACAACATTTTCTCCATATTCTCTGTGTTACAGGGGGAAAGTTCTTAGCTGAGTTTGCTTTAAACATCATTTTCTCCATATTCTCTGTGTTACAGGGGGAAAGTTCTTAGCTGAGTTTGCTTTAAACATCATTTTCCCCATATTCTCTGTGTTACAGGGGGAAAGATCTTAGCTGAGTTTGCTTTAAACAATATTTTTCTCCATATTCTCTGTGTTACAGGGGGAAAGTTCTTAGCTGAGTTTGCTTTAAACAACATTTTCTCCATATTCCCTGTGTCTACTCAGCAATTCATCCAAGATGAATTCTTGCTCAAAGCAGAGGGTTTCTGTTATATTTTAGCACCATCCAGTGGTTAAAACAAATAAATTGCCATTTCAAATAGGAGGCTTAGGCAATAGTGAGCAGAGATAGTTTCTAGTACTTTTGATGGTAAATAACCTTTTCCTTTTAAATTACTGGCAAATAATTGTGTTTTGACAGTAAGTTAGAGGCGTGCAGGTCTTCGTTGTCAACAAGCAGGTGCTGATCTGTGACTGCAAATTCCATTGGTGAATGGGAATGCAGACCTAACCCCCAGTCTACACCATGCAACTCCCTCAGATTCCATACATGGGTCACTCAGCTGGTGGCTGTGGATATGTCTTACCCTCACCACACATTGTTTGTCTTGGGCACACGTCCTCTCTAGGTAGAATGGACAAGCAGTGATCTTCTGCTTTCTCTTGTAGGTGCTAATGCCAGACTAAGGTACCAGATCACATCAGGAAATGTGAAAGGAGTTTTTGATGTGGAACCTGAGGTTGGAACCATCTTCATTGCTCAGCCTCTGGATTATGAACAAGAGCAGCGTTATGAGCTCCGGCTGGTGGCTTCTGACGGAAAATGGGACAACCACACTCTTCTCATCATCAATGTTCTCAATAAGAATGATGAGGCACCAGTCTTCACCCAGAATGAATACCAGGCCAGTGTCTTGGAGGAGCTCACTGATCTGCCTGTGCTTGTCCTAAAGGTAAAGCAGTTTGTACAAAGCAGGAGAAAACCTGACTGTTTTGTTCAGCTCAGCACCATCCAGCTGGCAGCCAGTCCCTAGTGGTGTGCCCCAGGGATCAGTGCTGGGCCCCATGCTCTTTAACATCTTCATTGATGATCTGGATGAGGGCATCGAGTCCATCATCAGTAAATTTGCTGACGACACCAAGCTGGGGGCAGGAGTTGATCTGCTGGAGGGTAGGGAGGCTCTGCAGAGGGACCTCGACAGGCTGGGCAGATGGGCAGAGTCCAAGGGCAGGAGATTGAACACATCCAAGTGCCAGGTTCTGCACATTGGCCACAGCAACCCCATGCAGAGCTACAGGCTGGGGTCAGAGTGGCTGAGAGCAGCCAGGCAGAGAGGGACCTGGGGGTGCTGGTTGATGGTAAGCTGCACATGAGCCTGCAGTGTGCCCAGGCGGCCAAGAGGGCCAATGGCATCCTGGCCTGCATCAGGAACAGTGTGGCCAGCAGGAGCAGGGAGGTCATTCTGCCCCTGTACACTGCACTGGTTAGGCCACACCTTGAGTCCTGTGTCCAGTTCTGGGCTCCTCAGTTTAGGAAGGAGGTTGACTTGCTGGAACGAGTCCAGAGAAGGGCAACGAAGTTGGTGAGGGGTTTGGAACACAGCCCTGTGAGGAGAGACTGAGGGAGCTGGGGTTGCTTAGCCTGGAGAAGAGGAGACTCAGGGGAGACCTTGTTGCTCTCTCCAACTCCCTGAAGGGAGGTTGTAGACAGATGGATGTTGGTCTCTTCTCCCAGGCAGCCAGCACCAGAACAAGAGAACACAGTCTCAGGCTGCGCCAGGGGAGGTTTAGGTTGGATGTTAGGAAGAAGTTCTATACAGAGAGAGTGATTGCCCATTGGAATGGGCTGCCCAGGGAGGTGGTGGAGTCACCATCATTGGAGGTGTTCAGGATGAGACTTGATGGGGTGCTTGGTACCATGGGTTTGTTTGGGTGGTGTTGGATTGGTTGATGGGTTGGACTTGATGATCTTGAAGGTCTCTTCCAACCTGGTCTATTCTATGTATTCTATGTATCCATTCACACAAATCCAGAAAGGCAATTTCTTTAGGTTGGATGAGCCCTGGCATCAGGGGCTGTAAAAGAGTGAATAAATTAAGCCTGATTGAATATCTATGGTGGGGTTGCTCCTCTGACCAGCAAAAGTAACAGCTGGACTTGATTATTCCAAACTGAATGATTCTATGATTCTAGATGTTGAAAGATGTGATGTCCTTCCTTCACAAAGCAGAGCCCCTGTAGCTTCAGTAACTGCATAAGCATATCATGGTTGGTACATATAGCTCCGGCATGTAAGTCACAGATTCTTTGGCTACATCAATACTATCAAGTAAACATCACCAGGGATTGTTCTTTGACTCTGGAGCTAGGTTGTCCTCATTGTTCTGTTGTTAGAGAGGACTGCTTGGCTGGCCCAACTAGTAGTCTCCCAAACAATCCCTGGATGCATATCAGGAGCTGAGTGCTCTTTCTGGCCTGTGCTGATGAGCAGCTTGGATGTATGGCCACCCTGATTTCAGAGCCTTCTCTTCACCCAGGCCCTTTTGCCTTTGTGTTCCAGCTCCAAAGAGTTTCACCAGAAAATTTTTTTTCAGCAGATCTGTTGTTACTTCCACTTGGTTCTTCCTGCAGTTATTTCCCCTTTCCAGTGGGAAGTAGAATGTGTTAGTCTGTCTGTGCTGGGTTACACCCACCCTGGGCAGAGCACTGCGAGAGCCCTGCTTTTCCCTAGGGGACAAAAGAAACCTGATCCAGGTGAACAGAGAGGGACTTAGGTTCCCCCTCTGTCTCAGACCAGAGAGAGAGAGACTCACTTCTTTTGAATATTCCTTTGTTATGAAACACAAAGGAGGCCAAAATATCAACAGCTAGACTATTTATTACACAAATAAAGTGGATGGATCAGAAGGGGAGAGAGAGAGAATAGAGAGTGAGAGGGAGAATAGGGAGAGAGAAGAGGAAAGGAGTTATATTACCACACCACTCACCCCCCAAGACAGTTTGAGTCTGTGGAGGAAAGGTGCTGCAGCTTTGGCTGTAGAGGAGATGTTGGGGTCTGTAGAGGAAGGGTGCTGCAGCTTTGGCTGTAGAAGAGAGGTCCTCTGAGCAGCCTCTTCAGCTCCATGAGTTGCAGCAGGCAGAACTTAGGACATGGAGAGAGGGTTCCTCTTGGTCTGCTTCTTCCAGGCTACATGGTGATGTCTCTGTCCTGGTGTTCTCTCTGTTTTTCTTCAGAGCCGCATTGCCCTGGGCTTTTCCTTCTCTCAGGTTTTCCTTCTCAGTGACATTGTCCAGGTCTTTTCCTTCCATGTTTTCCTTCTCCTGAGCCAGTAGTTGCTCAGATCTTTTGTACAGTTTTCAGGTATGTATATTCCAGAGAGTGTGGAGAGCAATGGCTTCTGTCCATTATTTCCAGGGCAGCTGCAGCCTGGTGAGCAGTTTTACCTATGCACCTTCCAGAGAGTCATTATCCAGTGACAACTGCCCAATACACATCAGCTATTGGCTGGGCCAGCAGCAAAGGTGATTTTATCTTTGTTGAGTCACATGGAGAGAGACAAGATTTAGTCTCTCACACCCTCCCAGGAGGAGGGGTCCCCCAGGGCAAAGGGGGTCTATTCCACTCCCCCTTCCTGTCCAGCAAGCCTATAAAAAGGAAGCCACTGTGGCCATTTGCTCTCTTTTGCTCCTGCCTTGCCTGCTCGAGAGAACCAACAGCTGCAGCTGGCCTACTGGTTCTGCCACATGGTCAGGCCTGGCCTCTCCCTACAGCATCCAGGCTTCCCTAAAGGTCTGAAATCCACGTACACCCGGGGAAATACAAGGCCATCCAGGCTTGGTTTTGTATATTTTCCTATTCATCCTTATTCCTTACCCTTGTAAACCCTCCCTCTTACTGCTATATATATATATATATGTTATTAAAACATTTACTTCTACTTCCAAACTGACTCCAGATTATTCCTTGTTAGATTTACCTCCTGCTCTTTTTTCCCTACCCCTTTTTTTTCCCCTTCTTTTTTCCTCCTCTTTCCTTATCAGGGAAAAGGAGGGGGAGTGGGGGCAGGGGAGGAATTCTGGGTTTGCTACCATCTGAGCTCTTAACTTCCAGTTAAGGCTCAAACCACCGTAGTATTTTGGTGCCCAACGTGGGGCTTGAAGAATAATGTTTTGTTTGAACAGTAATACTTCATTTGGAAAGAAAGGATTGGAAGTAGAGGTGTTAATTTTGAAGGCTCTAAAGTTCCAAGCTCTTGCATGGGTGTTTGGCTGGATCTTTTGGACCCATACCTATAAACTAATAACTTATTGTGTGGTTTGTTTAATGACAACCAGTTGCAAGGGCAATGAAGTTGGTGAAGGGCCTGGAAAATAAAACTTATGAAGAGTGACTGAAGGAGCTGTGGATGGTTAGTCTGGTGAAGAGGAGGCTCAGGGGAGACCTCATTGCTGTCTACAACTACCTGAAAGGATAGTGTAGAGAGGTTGGTGCTGGTCTCCTCTCGCAGGTAATTAGTGATAGAACAAGAGGGAATGGACTCAAGCTACAACTAGGCAGGTTTAGACTGGACAGTAGGGAGAATGTGCTGCCCATTGGAATGTGCTGCCCAGGGAGGTGGTGGAGTCCCCAAGCCTGGGTGTGTTTAAAGATTGTTTAGATGTGGTGCTTGGGGATGCACTTTAGGGGTGAACTTTAGAGTAGGGTTAATGGTTGGACTTGGTGATCCTGAGGGTCTATTCCAACCTGAATGTTTCTGTGATTCTGTGAAGTGTCATCAGTGCAGGAACAGTGGTTTCCCCTTTCCTTCTACTTACCTGCTGTGGCTTGTTCCAGGTTTCTGCAACAGACCCTGACCAAGCAGCTGATCAAAATGCCATCAGCTATTCCTTGCATGGCCAGGGGGCCAGCAGTGAGTTCAGCATCGATGAGAACACAGGCGAGATCAGCGCCAATAAAAGGTTGGACCGGGAGAAGCGATCGACGTGGCGCTTCCTGGTGCTTGCAACGGACGAGAGCGGGGAGGGCCTGACTGGCTTTGCAGATGTGATCATAGAGGTGAGGGACGTGAATGACAACGCACCTCTCTTCCTCTGCGTGCTGGATGGGTGCTTCATGGGCCACATCCCTGAGGACTCTCCGGCAGACACTCCCGTGATGGACATGACGGCGGTGGATCTGGATGACCCCGAGGCCGGTCGGAATGCTGTGCTGACCTACAGCATCATTCAGAACGTCCAGAATGAAATCAACCTGAACTTGTTCTCCATTGATTCGGTTAGTGGCACCATCTATACAGTGCTTGGGGCCCTGGATCGGGAGAAGGAGGACAAGTACCTAGTAGTGGTTGAGGCCAGAGATGGAGGGGGTCTCACCGGGACAGGCACTGCCACTATTTTGGTCTCCGATGTAAACGACCACGCTCCAGTCTTCCTGCAAAGGATCTACACTGCCTTTGTCTCTGAGAATGCAAGTATCAATACTGAGGTGGCAGTGGTGTCTGCTGTGGACAGGGACGAGGGAGAAAACGCCATGGTGACCTTCAGCATCCTTGATGGGGACAATGACCACAAATTCTCCATAGAGACCGATGAAGTCAATAACTGTGGGTTTATCAGGCTCCGAAAACAGGTTGACTTTGAGAAGCCTCACGAGAGGGTGTTCAATTTGACTGTGAAAGCAGAGGACATGGACTTCTTCAGCATCGCTCACTGCGTGATCTACGTGGAGGACTCTAATGACCATGCTCCTGTCTTCTACCCCCAGCTGTATGAAGTGGCTGCCCTGGGGGAAGACGCCTCTGTTGGCACCAAAGTTGTTCAGGTTTCTGCTGTTGACTTGGATTCTGGTCTGAATGGAAGGTTTTCTTTCCACCTGATGAACGAGTCTGACCCAGATGGCCAGTTCTCTGTGGCTAATGATGGATGGGTGATGGTGGCAAAACTGCTGGATTATGAAACAGTGACAGAGTACCAACTCATTGTCGTTGCCACCGACATGGGGCAGCCCTCTCTGACCGGCAGTGCCACTGTGTTAGTGACTCTGCAGGATGTAAATGACAACGGGCCGGAGTTCGAGGCTCATTATAACCCAGTGGTGTGGGAAAACACAGCGTCCCCTCAGGCAGTCCAGATGAATGAGACCTCTACGCTGCTGTACGCTAAGGACCGAGACACTGCTGCTCACGGAGCGCCTTTCTCCTTTCACCTCCTCAGCCACTCAGACCGCCTGACTGACTTCAGCTTGCAGGACTGCCACAACGGCAGTGCCTTGCTCACCGCGCTGCGTACCTTCGACAGGGAAGTGCACAAGGTGTTCTACCTGCCCATCCTGATCACGGACAGCGGCGTCCCCCCCATGAGCTCCACCAACACGCTGACCGTCAACATTGGCGACCAGAACGACCACCCGCATTCTGCCGGCTACATGGAGTGCCTCATTTACAGCTACGATGGTAAGTCACTCCCTGATGCTTGCTTCCAAGTCGGACAGTAGAATAGAATAGGATAGGACAGGATAGGATAGGATAGAATAGAATAGAATAGAATAGAATAGAATAGAATAGAATAGAATAGAATAGACCAGGTTGGAAGAGACCTTCAAGATCATCCCGTCCAACCCATCAACCAATCCAACACCACCCAAACAACTAACCCATGGCACCAAGCACCCCATCAAGTCTCCTCCTGAACACCTCCAGTGATGGTGACTCCACCACCTCCCCAGGCAGCCCATTCCAATGGGCAATCACTCTCTCTGCGTAGAACTTCTTCCTAACATCCAACGTAAACCTCCCCTGGTGCAGCCTGAGACTGTGTCCTCTTGTTCTGGTACTGGCTGCAGTGAGGTCGAAGGAGCAGCTGTGAGGTTGTCTTGGTTTGAGTGGACAGAAGGCTGTTTTACATCCCCCCACCAACCCCCACAGAGGCATGTGGTGGCTTGAAATTACTCACCCCACCCCCAACATAAAATTGGCCAGACCAGCTCAGCTGAAAGCAAATTAAGCTGTATTTACCAGCACACTACGATCCAGAAATATGGTGAGACACTGGCACAGGTTGCCCAGGGAGGTGGTAGAAGCCCCATCCCTGAAGGTTTTTTAAGACCAAGCTGGATGTGGCTCTGAGCAACCTCATGCAATATGAGGTGTCCCTGCCATGGGGTTGGACCTGGCTGATCCTTGAGGTCCCTTCCAACCCTAACAGTTCTGTGATTCTATGAAATGCAATAACAAGAGTCTCAAGCTGTGCAAGGGGAAGTTTAGGCTTGATCTTAGAAAGAAGATTCTTCCCAGAAAGAGAGATTGGCCATTGGAATGTGCTGCCCAGGGAGGTGGTGGGGTTGATGTCCCTGGAGGTGTTTAAGAAGAGACTGGATGAGGCAGTTAGTGCCATGGTTTAGTTGATTAGTTAAGGTTGGGTGATTGGTTGGATTTGATGATCTTGGAGGTCTCTTTCAACCTGGCTGATCCTGTGATTTTGTAATGTGTACAAAATATACATGTATTTACAATCTATGAACAACACAAGAACTCCCTTGGACAAAACCAGGTGGCTGCCAACAGCTTCCCCCTCCCTGCTCCCTTCCCCCACCCTATACAAGGTGAAAGAGAAGAGCAGAGAGTAGGCTGTTAGTACTTGGCCACAACCAAGAAACACAGCCAAGATCAGCAAGCAGCCAGCAGCATTAACATGGCAGCAGGAAAAGCCTCTTTCCTCAGAGGTGGCTTTGCTTTTCTCCTGCCCATTGCTTTTCATTGCAGCCACCTCTTGAAGTCTAGTTGAGAGGCATCCCTGCCCACGGCTGAGAGGCTGGATCTCTGAGGTCCCTTCCAACCTTAGCTGCTCTGTGATTAAATCTATGTAGCCATACATCAAACACCAGATGAGCAGGACACCATGTGCAAACTGGTGCACACCTTCTCTCAGGAACTCAGGTTCTCTCACAACTATTTGTGCAGAGCTTTTAGACTTAAGACAAATCACTCACATACTGTGTTGTTTCAGGTATCCTCCCCACCACTGTCCTGGGCCAGGTCAGTGCCCCTGATGATGATGACTGGGACCACAAAATCTACCAATTTGAAGGGAGAACACCAAGGTATTTGGAGAGAAAGATGGGATCTAATGGAAATGTATAGAAAACTTGTCCACACACAAAGCCATCCAAAAATATTTAAGCTGCCTTTTTTCTTCCTCTTTTTCTCTCCTTCTTTTCCTCTCCTTTGTTTTCCCCTCTCCCTCTTTGTTTTCCCCTCTCCCTCTTTGTTTTCCCCTCTCCCTCTTTGTTTTCCCCTCTCCCTCTTTGTTTTCCCCTCTCCCTCTTTGTTTTCCCCTCTCCCTCTTTGTTTTCCTTTCTCTTTGTTTCCCCCCTCCCTCTTTTATTTCCCCTCTCCCTCTGTTATTTCCCCTCTCCCTCTGTTATTTCCCCTCTCCCTCTTTTATTTCCCCTCTCCCTCTTCCCGCCATTCTTCTTTCCCCCTCTCCCTTTGTTTTCCCCCTCTCCCTCTTTGTTTTCCCCCTCTCCCTCTTTGTTTTCCCCCTCTCCCTCTTTGTTTTCCCCTCTCCCTCTTTGTTTCCCCCTCTCCCTCTTTGTTTTCCCCCTCTCCCTCTTTGTTTTCCCCCTCTCCCTCTTTGTTTTCCCCCTCTCCCTCTTTGTTTTCCCCCTCTCCCTCTTTGTTTTCCCCCTCTCCCTCTTTGTTTTCCCCCTCTCCCTCTTTTTTCCCCCCTCCCTCTTTTTTCCCCCTCTCCCTCTTTTTTCCCCCTCTCCCTCTTTTTTCCCCCTCTCCCTCTTTTTTGCCCCTCCCCCTTGTTTTTGCCCCTCTCCCTCTTTTTTCCCCCTCTCCCTCTTTTTTCCCCCCTCTCCCTCTTTTTTCCCCCTCTCCCTCTTTTTTCCCCCTCTCCCTCTTTTTTCCCCCTCTCCCTCTTTTTTCCCCCTCTCCCTCTTTTTTCCCCCTCTCCCTCTTTTTTCCCCCTCTCCCTCTTTTTTCCCCCTCTCCCTCTTTTTTCCCCCTCTCCCTCTTTTTTCCCCCTCTCCCTCTTCTCCCCCCTCTTTTTTTCCCCTCTCTCTCTTTTTTCCCCCTCTCCCTCCTTTTTTTTTCCTCTCCCTCTTTTTTTTTCTCCCTCCTTTTTTTATTAGAGGGCTGGGGGGAGGAGAGAATAAATTGTGTGAAAGCCCTTCCAAGTGTGAGGCTACAGTAAATAATGTTGCATGTCAAATTAGTTTGCTTCCCATTGCCTGATGGGCTAAGCATCTTCTAAACTCCTGCCCACATTCATCCCCTTAATCAGGATCAGTGTACTGCAGAAAAAACACCCACTAACCTCCATCCTCCCAGAGAGATGGTGTTTCTGTGTCACCACTGGCTTTAAAACCTTATTTGTACTCCCAGGTGTCTGGATTCTGACTGGGTTGAGATATGCAAGTGCCATTTGGAGGTTTTGATGGGGGAGTCACTGTCAATGACCACATCTGAACTAGGAGTCTGCCCTGTTTCCAAAGTTGTGGCTATAGTAGCCAGAGACTTCCTACACAGTCAATATGGAATAGAAGCAGGGAGAAACCACCTTGATCTGCTGGTGAAAAAAGTCATTAAGAGCCAACAGAAGGCAATGTAAATAAGTTCTGCTCTGCTTCATCCCTTCATGAGGGAACACATCTGGTTTATTTCATAGCTTTCCCAAAAGGAAGTGGGTCAGAAAAACCATCAGGGATGGCAATTACTACTTAGCTTTTGAACTTCTCATAGCTTGTTCCTTGACTTAACTCTTATTACAGGTACTTTATCCTTAATGATAACTCAGGTTTACTGACTATTAAAGAAGGGACCCCACCAGGAACATACAACATAAGAGTTAGAGTCATTGATGGAGTCTGGCCAGATGTTGTCTCAACTGTGAAGGTCATAGTGAAGGAAATCAAAGATGATGCTCTCCATAATGCTGGTTCTATACAAATAAAAGGTAAGCAGCATGGGGAAAAGTGTGTTAGGATCAAAATACTGAATTCTGCCTCCTTAATTTCATTGCTGTGTTACTTAGAGTCCCAATGCTTGTAGAAGTTCTAAACTGCTGCCTAAACATGAGCCAGCAGTGTGCCCAGGTGGCCAAGAAGGCCAATGGCATCCTGGCCTGCATCAGGAATAGTGTGGCCAGCAGGAGCAGGGAAGTCATTCTGCCCTGTACACTGCACTGGTTAGGTCACACCTTGAGTCCTGTGTCCAGTTCTGGGCTCCTCAGTTTAAGAAGGACATTGAGACACTTGAATGTGTCCAGAGAAGGGCAACGAGGCTGGGGAGGGGTCTGGAGAACAGCCCTGTGAGGAGAGGCTGAGGGAGCTGGGGTTGCTTAGCCTGGAGAAGAGGAGGCTCAGGGGAGACCTTCTCGCTCTCTCCAACTCCCTGAAGGGAGGTTGTAGCCGGGTGGGGGTTGGTCTCTTCTCTCTAGCAACCAGCACCAGAACAAGAGGACACAGTCTCAAGATGTGCCAGGGGAGGTTTAGACTGGAGGTGAGGAGAAAGTTCTTCACCGAGAGAGTCGTTCGCCATTGGAATGTGCTGCCCAGGGAGGTGGTGGAGTCCCCATCCCTGGAGGTGTTCAAGAGGGGATTGGATGTGGCACTTGGTACCATGGTTTAGTCATGAGGTCTGTGGTGACAGGTTGGACTTGATGATCTTTGAGGTCTCCTCCAACCTTGGTGATACTGTGATACTCTGAAGTGCGATGAGAGTTAACAGTATTCTAGGCGAGGCTTTGAAAATGCAGTTTTGTTTGCATGTGAAGGAGCATCCATAGAGAGGAAGGACAGCAAAAAGTCCCTGTCTGATGCAGAAGACAAAGATGAAAGAATTCTAAACCAACTTTTAAACTAAACAGCAATTTATCTTCCAGGGGGGAAAAACCCCTGGATTTGAGCAAGTGCCGGTGTAAAATTCACCTGATTGTTTCAACCTCTGTGGAAAAGTAAAATCTTCTTAAATGTGCTTCTGATTAAAAAGATATTTTAAAAAGAAACTTAACAGGAGCCAAAACCCTGGGTAGAAACCACCATGGAAAAATTCAGAGCCTAAACCAGTGCAAGTGTCCCCTGAACTGGGAACTGAGTCCATTTCTTAGGAGCTTAATATTCATTCTGTGGCGGTGGTCTGTGTTGCTGCTATGGCAGTTGCAAAGTTTGTGTTTGTCAGGCTTTTAACTTCTATTGCAGGTATCACTCCAGAGGAATTCATAGCCCAGTCCCCTGAAAAACAGAGCAAATACCACCAGATGAAGAAGCTGCTTTCAGAAATTCTGTCTGCCCAGGTGGAAAATGTTCACATTTTCAGCGTCATGAATAGCCCAAGTCAAACCCCAGGGGTTGATGTTTGGTTTGCAGTCTCTGGGCCACCTTACTATAAAGCAGAAAAACTTAATGGCAATGTAGCAGCCTTCAGAGCCTGGGTAAGTATCCACATTGCTTATAGAAACACAGCATCTTATTGTGTCTGCTCAGGTAATATCCACTGCCCAGTGGGGGTCAGGCCAATCCCAGGCACAAATCCAGGCTGAGTGTAGCGTGGGCTGAGAATAACCCTGAAGACTTGGGGGTGTTGGGTGCTGAGCAGCTCCCCAGGAGCCAGCAGTGCCCTCATGCAGCCCAGCAGGCAGCTGTGTGCTGGGCTGCAGCCAGAGGAGTGTGGGCAGCAGGGCAAGAGAGGGGATTCTGCCCCTTGACTCTGCTCTGCTAAGACCTCTCCTCCTCCAATCCTGCCTCCAGTTCTGGTGTCCCCAGCAGAAGGAGGACACAGAGCTGCTGGAGTGAGTCCAGAGGAGGCCACAAAGCTGATCCAAGGGCTGGAGCAGCTCTGCTGTGAGGACAGGCTGAGGGAGCTGGGGGTGTTCAGCCTGGAGAAGATTCAGGGGGTGGGGACACACCTTAGAGCTGCCTTCCAGTAGCTGAAGGGAGACTCCAGGATGGCTGCAGAGGGACTTTTCCTGAGGGTGTCTAGAGACAGGACAAGGGGGAATGGTTTGAAGCTGAGGGAGAGTACGTTTAGACTGGATCTTAGGAAGAAGTTCTTCAGCACAAGGGTGGTGTGACTCTGAATTATGCTGCCCAGTGAGGTTGTGGCTGCATCCTCCCTGGAGGTTTTCAAGGCCAGGTTGGATGAGGCTTTGAGTCTAGTGGAAGGTGTCCCTGCCCCTGGCATGGGGTTTGTAACTAGGTGACCTTGAAGGTCCCTTCCAGCCTAAACTATTCTATGAATCCATGGAAGAACCATCTGCCCCTCTTGCAAAACAAGAGACTATGGCTAAGAGTCAAATGACTGACTCTGTTGGCAGTGTGGCTGTGGGTACAGAGGCTGAAATAGTTGTTATGTTTAGAATCAGTGCTGGAGTACCAACTCACTCACTCTGCCAGAAAATGTGTGTCTGCACTGCCCAATGCCTGCCCACCCTTCCCAGGATTTTTAAGCCAGAAGTCCAAGCTAAAAAAAACCAGCTCAGATCTTTCTAAGTAGAAAGCATCAGAACCATCAGTGGTTATCCACTCAGCTTGTGATGAATATGGCAATAGTTTTGTCTTCTAAGTGTTCCCTCATTCTACAACTGATTTATACCAAGGCTTTGCCCTTAACAGATGCCAGGCTGCACTGCCTTTGGCTGGATAGGGTGAGGCAGATGGAAGGAAGAGTCACAGCAACCACTTTGGAAAATGAATAAGCTGTGGGCTTTTCACTGCTGTCATTTCTGGGTTTTCTTCCTGTGGTAAAAAATGTTATGGGTTGAATTGGATCCCCCCCAGTAGCACATTTTCCAGTAAATCTGCCCCAGAGAGCAAATCTCACCACACTCAGGACTTGGAAGTGAACATGGAATTGTATTTACAAAAGGAACTAAATCTAACAGTATAAAAAGCAAGAAACAGGTACAAAGTGTATTTACATATCTATCTATCTATCTATCTATCTATCTATCTATCTATCTATCATAACAACAGCACAGGAACACGTGTACCTTTGATTCAGCTCCTTGTCCCATCTTGGGAACAAAGGGCTCCAAGAAAGCTATAGAATGACACAATCCCTTTTGCCCCCCTACCCCCCACCACACCTTCAGAGAAGCAAAAGGTCAGAGGGAGAATAGCACAGTCCAAAGCAGAGCATCAAAGAGAATAGAATAGAGTACAATAAAATAGAATAGAGTAGAACAGAATAGAATAGAATAGAGTAGAATAGAATAGAATATAGAATAGAATAGAATAGGAGTAGAATAGAATAGAATATAGAATAGAATAGAATAGAATAGAATAGGAGTGAGCAGGCAAATAGAGCAAACAAACTCTGCTGCAAGACAAAAGGTTTGCAGTACACCAATGGAATTATAGTACAGGAAGGATCTGGAGGTGCATGTCCAGAGAAGGGCCACGAGGATGAGCAGAGGTGTGGTAGGTTGAGAGAGGGCTTAGCTCTCCCTCCTCCACAGAGTAAGAAACCACAGCTAACTCAGTCGAAGAGCAAAAGCTGTATATTTACAAGCATATATGGAAAGCAGGTTATATATAACACAATATATATAGGTATTTACAATATATACACAGAAATACACAGCAAAGACAAATAACACAACAAAAATCCCTCCCTCAGGGAGGGATCCCCTCTTTAGAACCCCCTCTCTCCCCCCCTTACCTCCCTTTTTCCCCAAAAAGGGGTTAGAGAGAGAGAAAGGCAAGTTACTAAGGAAAAGAGTTGTTAGCAAGCTTCAAAAGCCCATGCAGGATTAGTGTTTGCTTATCTGAAGGCCAAGTCCAGCAGTTCGCAGAAGAAGCAGGCAGGGAGAACAGGCTGAAACACCAAACTCCCCCAACTCCCAAACCGAACTGAACTGAGGAAAAAATTTTCCAACCGCTTCACAATCTAAAGCTGAATTTTTGTTTATCAACCAATGAAATTCGTTTAGAATATCAGAATGTTTTGGTTCTAGTACCAAAAACATTAGCCAGTGTGTTCCAGCAGTGTTTGTTCTTAAAGGCACAGCCTCAAACGACCACAGTCCACCCCTTTCTAAACAATTTCATTGGCTGTTCGTACTGTCCATCCAATCCAGAACAATATTTACAGTTCGTAAGTTAAGTTCATCGTCCATTCCGGCTATACTCAGATGTAGATGATTCAGAAGTCCAAGAAAATCCAAAATCAAGAAAATGGAAAACAGTTTGTCTCTCCGCAGACGAAGCGAAGAAAAAGGGAAACAGGGACCCAGGGACTCTCAGTTGACTCAGGGCTCTCAGGGTTCTCAGGGTTCGTGCACCGTAGATTCCTCAGGGACTCTTTCCTTTGGACGCGCTGTAGCTGTACAACATTCTGAAATTAAACTCTCTCAGCTAAAGTTAAATCTCTTTGTGGAATACACTGAATTTCACCATTCTCTCGCATTACCCAATAAGTGTGACCCGGACCTTCTGCTGAAACCACCCCTCGGACAGGTTTAGCCTCTCCTGAGGGCGAAAATACCCAAACAGTTTTACCTAACAGATTCTTTTCCCTAACAACAGGAACTCTATCACCTTCTACTTTCTGTAGCAGATCAGAATGTGCAGGTCCAGCTCGGTTCACTGAACCTCTACTGTTCACCAGCCAGGTTGCTTGTGCTAAATGTTTCTCCCAGTTTTTCAAAGATCCACCTCCCATGGCTTTGAGAGTGGTCTTCAACAAACCGTAGTAGCGTTCAATCTTCCCTGCAGCTGGTGCATAGTAAGGAATATGGAAAATCCACTCAATACCGTGCTCTTTTGCCCAGCTCTTTACAAGGTTGTTCTTGAAGTGAGTTCCGTTGTCTGACTCAATCCTCTCTGGAGTTCCGTGTCTCCACAGGATCTGTCTCTCCAGACCGAGAATGGTGTTGCGTGCAGTTGCATGTGGGACTGCGTAAGTTTCCAGCCATCCAGTGTTTGCCTCTACCATAGTAAGCACGTACTGCTTACCAGAACGAGAACGTGGTAGAGTGATGTAGTCAATCTGCCAAGCTTCACCATACCTGTATTTGGACCATCTGTCACCATACCACAAGGGCTTAATTCTCTTTGCCTGCTTAATAGCAGCACAAATGTCACAGTCATGGATGACTTGTGTGATGGCATCTATGGAAATGTCTATGGATCTGTCACGAGCCCATTGGTATGTTGCATCTCTGCCTTGATGTCCTGACGAATCGTGAGCCCACCGAGCTAAGAATATCTCACCTCGGTGTTTCCAGTCGAGATCAAGTTCAGAGTCCTTGTCTACTTGAGAAACTCTTGCAGCTAGATCTGCCTGATGGTTGTGCTGCTGTTCCTCAGTAGCTTTGCTCTTGGGAATGTGAGCATCAATGTGTCTCACTTTCACTGGAATTCTCTCGATTCGATCAGCAATGTCTTGCCACAGTTCGGCTGCCCAGATGGGTTTTCCTTTCCTCTGCCAGCCATTCTTTTTCCAGTTCTTTAGCCAACCCCATAGAGCATTGGCTACCATCCATGAGTCGGTGTAGAGATAAAGCTTTGGCCATCTCTCACGTTCAGCCACGTCGAGAGCTAGCTGGACAGCTTTTACCTCTGCAAACTGACTGGATTCTCCTTCTCCATCCTTCGCCTCTGCAACTCGGCGTGTTGGACTCCACACGGCAGACTTCCACCTTCGCTTGTTCCCGACGAGACAACAGGAACCGTCTGTGAACAAAGCATATTTCTTTTCATCATCAGAAAGGTCATTGTAAGGAGGAGCTTCCTCAGCACGAGTTACTCTCTCCTCTGGAGGTTTAGCACAGTTGGTATCTTCAGGCCAACTTGAGATCACCTCCACCAGACCAGGTCTTTCAAGATTTCCCATTCGAGCTCTCTGTGTTATCAGGGCCATCCACTTAGACCAGGTGGAATCTGTGGCATGATGTGGTGTGGAACCTTTGCCTTTGAACATCCAATTCAAAACTGGCAATCTGGGAGCTAAGAGAAGTTGTGACTCAGTTCCAATTACTTCAGAAGCTGCTTTCACTCCTTCATAGGCAGCTAGAATCTCTTTCTCTGTTGGAGTGTAATTAGCCTCTGAACCTCTGTAACCTCGACTCCAGAAACCAAGAGGTCGTCCACGTGTCTCACCTGGAGCTTTTTGCCACAAGCACCAGGTTGGACCATTGTCACCTGCAGCCGTGTACAAAATGTTCTTAATGTCTGGACCATCTCGCACAGGTCCCAGACCCACTGCTTGGACTACTTCTTGCTTTATCTGGTCAAAGGCTGCTTGTTGTTCAGGTCCCCAGTGGAAACTGTTCCTCTTTCGAGTCACATCATACAGAGGTTTCACAATCTGACTGTATCCAGGAATGTGTAGTCTCCAAAATCCCACTATCCCCAAGAAACGTGGAATTTCTTGCTTGTTCGTGGGATTTGCCATGGTAGAGACTCTGTTTACCACATCCACTGGAATGTGTCGGCGTCCATCCTGCCACTGCACTCCCAGAAACTGGATCTCTGTGGTAGGACCTTTCACTTTGTCTCTCTTGATGGCAAAACCTGCATTCAGGAGAATGTCCATGATTTTGTTACCTTTCTCGAAGACTTCCTCAGCAGTTTTACCCCAGACGATGATATCATCGATGAACTGGATGTGTTCTGGAGCACCACCTTCCTCCAGAGCATCGTGGATTACTGCATGACAGATGCTGGAGCTGTGGATCCAGCCCATTGGCAGTCTGTTGAAAGTGTACTGGATTCCTCTCCAGGTGAAAGCAAACTGAGGCCTGCATTCCTCTGCTATGGGAATAGAGAAGAAGGCATTAGCAATGTCTATGGTAGCATACCATTTGGCCTCTTTGGATTCCAGCTCATACTGGAGTTCCATCATGTCTGGTACTGCTGCACTCATAGGCGGAGTTACTTCATTCAGGGCTCGGTAGTCCACTGTCAGACGCCAGTCTCCATTCGGCTTTCGCACAGGCCACACTGGACTGTTGAAAGGTGAATGAGTTTTGCTGATGACTTTCTGACTCTCCAACTGACGAATCAGATTCTGAATGGGCAACAAAGAGTCACGGTTGGTTCTGTATTGTCTGTGATGCACAGTCCGAGAAGCAACCGGCAACTTAATGTCCTGAATCTTGTGTTGTCCCACAACTGCAGATTCATCAGAAAGCTCAGGTCTAGCAGACAGCTTCAGTTTTTGTCCATCAATTTCTACAGAAGCTACTCCAAAAGCCCATTTGTAACCTTTAGGGTCTTTGAAACGCCCTTCTCTCAGAAAATCAATTCCCAAAATACAAGGTGCATCAGGTCCGGTCACAACTGTATGCTTTTTCCATTGTTTACCAGTTAGACTTATATTAACCTCTACCTTACTTAACTCTTGAGATCCACCAGTGACTCCCAGAATAGTTATGGACTCCGATCCCTGATAATTTGATGGCAATATGGTGCACTGAGCTCCTGTGTCAACCAAGGCCCTGTACTTCTGAAAGTGTGAAGTGCCAGGCCACTGGATGTACACATCCCAATAGATTCTGTTATCTGTATTACCCCTCTCCTCCCCCTGGCGGGAGGCAGGGCACCCCTAGTTATGGGGAACATGTCCACAGGTGCAACGAGCACACTGTGCAGTGTTAGAACTGGAGCCACTGTTGGAGCTACTAGAGTTGTCCTGGGGAACTGTAGAAGTAACAGCTACCCTTCTGGTATTGCTACCTCGGGTTCTGCCACTTTGCAGTTCTCTCAGTCTCCTGAAAAGATTAGAAGTTGGTTGACCATCCCACCTGTTCATGTTCTCACCAAACTGATCACGCAGGGTAATCCAAATAGTCCTACGTGACTGCCTTGGTGGTCTGTTTTGGTTTGATCTGTTTTGGAATGACCTCCTTGGAGGATGTCTATTCCTCACAGATGAAACCTGTACCCACCTGGAGGAAGAATTGGAATCATCTCTTTGTACCAATTGGGAGATGGTGTTTTTAAATTCATCCTTCAGCTCTTTCATGCAATTCTCCAGTTTTCCAGACAGAGTTTCAATGGCTGAAACCAAAGAAACACGTGTCATGCTATCATCCAATTGTCTCAATTGATCAGTGAATTGGCCAACCGTAAGAGGAGCTCCACCATAATTTCTTGCTACAATTCTGCTTGCCAGAATGTTTGCATAATTGGAAGGAGCAAGCTTGATGAGCTTTTTAGTAAGACCATTTCCTACAGGAACATCATCAGGATTCAGAGATTCATGTTCACCATAGAGTACCTCTCTAACAGCAAATTCTCTCAGACGCTTGATTCCCTCATCTATGGTAGTCCAGGGCTTAGGATTCCATGGAAGATCATCTCGGGAAGGGTATCTCATGAGAACCGCCATTAGAAGGCGTATCCACAGATTAACCTTACCGAGAGCCTTGCCTAGATGTCTATCTATTCCATTATCCTTCGAGAGAGTTCCTAGCTGGGCTGCTGACTTGTCTCCAACCATTAGAGCTGGAGCACCTGTATCATAGCATCTACCAAGCCAAGCGAGAACTGGCTCCTTATCTGCTCTGAGATAGTCTTTTCTCACATTTCTAAGCTCCTCACGTGGTGAAGAGCAGTCGGTTATGTCATCTTGTTGCTCTTCCGCCTCCTCTTCCTCAACTTGTGGTCCAAACAACCTTTCTGTCACTCTCTCAAGGATCCCTTTAAGCTGAGAGGCACCACCACTAGCTGCTGTCCTACCAAGAGATGGATCTCGATCCTCTGATGATCTCAATAACTCAGCTATATTTTTAAGACAGATTTTCTCTTCCTCCCCAGCAGAAGAACCTTGCTGTGCATCCCCGTCAGCTCCTGAATCAGCTTTAGTCTTACCCTTCCTTGTTGTTAAAACTGCTACTTGCTTTACTGGAGCTGTGTTTGGGTTTCCAGCTGCCTTATTATCAGAAGCTGATAAGCTTTGAGACAGATTAGTTGCTTTGGAGGACGCTTCCGCTCCTGCCATGGAAGAAGGAGGAAATGACTTTGCCTCGTTAATGGTGGCTGCCTGGGACACAGGAGCCGCCATGTTTGGGGCTACTGTAGCCCCTGGCTGCTTGCCAGAATCATCACCATTGCTATTCAGAGCTGCCTTGCCGATTGACTTTTTAGCTTTATCTTTAACTGACACAGATTCTCCATTATCATCCTCACTGGATGTTCCTGAAACAGAGCTAGGGTGGCGTTTTCGTCTCTTTGTCCTCCGTCTAATAACAAAACATGCCTTATAAACTTTTCTCTCCCGGTACAGTGTCACTAGCAAATACACATTACTTATCACCAGCAGCAGGACTACACACATCAAGAAAATCAGCTTTGGATCCCAGCCATCACTTAAAATTACCCTTTCACTGAGCGGAATCTTAAACTCTTTTATCTCAATAGGGAGTGTGCTAGATGTAACATTCCTGTACTTTTTAACATAAAAGAATTCCAGGCACTGATCATACAGAAGCCGAATCTTGTACTTAAACCACAAATATAATTTTTGCATTATATATTTACCTATCTTATTGATAATCATACCCAGGCAATACTTGTAGATCAATACACCAAAGACCGAGAAGAACAGACGCTCAAAAAGCCAAAACACCTTCATGTTTGCTCGTTCGACTTAAGCAAGCAATAAATCAAACTAATTTGTCAGCAAGCCCCGAGTTGGGCAGCCAATAAATGTGGTAGGTTGAGAGAGGGCTTAGCTCTCCCTCCTCCACAGAGTAAGAAACCACAGCTAACTCAGTCGAAGAGCAAAAGCTATATATTTACAAGCATATATGGAAAGCAGGTTATATATAACACAATATATATAGGTATTTACAATATATACACAGAAATACACAGCAAAGACAAATAACACAACAAAAATCCCTCCCTCAGGGAGGGATCCCCTCTTTAGAACCCCCTCTCTCCCCCCCTTACCTCCCTTTTTCCCCAAAAAGGGGTTAGAGAGAGAGAAAGGCAAGTTACTAAGGAAAAGAGTTGTTAGCAAGCTTCAAAAGCCCATGCAGGATTAGTGTTTGCTTATCTGAAGGCCAAGTCCAGCAGTTCGCAGAAGAAGCAGGCAGGGAGAACAGGCTGAAACACCCAACTCCCCCAACTCCCAAACCGAACTGAACTGAGGAAAAAAATTTTCCAACCGCTTCACAATCTAAAGCTGAATTTTTGTTTATCAACCAATGAAATTCGTTTAGAATATCAGAATGTTTTGGTTCTAGTACCAAAAACATTAGCCAGTGTGTTCCAGCAGTGTTTGTTCTTAAAGGCACAGCCTCAAACGACCACAAGAGGGCTGGAGCTCCTCTCCTATGAGGACAGACTGAAGGAGTTGGGGCTGTTCAGACTGGAGAAGAGAAGGCTCCAAGGAGACCTAATTGTGGCCTTCCAGTATCTGAAGGGGGCTACAAGAAACTGGGGAGGGACTTTTGAGGGTGTCAGGGAGTGATAGGACTGGGGAGGGTGGAGCAAGACTAGAAGTGGGGAGATTGAGATTGGCTGTTAGGAAGAAGTTGTTCCCCATGAGGGTGGTGAGAGCCTGGCACAGGTTGCCCAGGGAGGTGGTGGAAGCCTCCTGCCTGGAGGTGTTTGCAGCCAGGCTGGCTGTGGCTGTGAGCAAGCTGCTGTAGTGTGAGGTGTCCCTGGCCATGGCAGGGGGGTTGGAACTGGCTGAGCCTTGAGGTCCCTTCCAACCCTGACAATTCTAAGATTCTATATTAACCTATCTATTGTTATCATTCAGTGTCCAATCCCTTACATTATTTATCTTTCACTCAAACATCTCTGGAATTTTCCTAATTACACCTAGTATCTCAGCTATAAAAAGTCAGCTGAATGCAACTAATTGTTCTCCACAGCTGGAAAACATCTTGGGTATAAACATCACCCAGATCGGCATCGATGAATGCCTGGCCGCAAACTGCACTCACAGTAGCGGATGCACCAGCAAGCACGAGCAGACTCATGTGCCAACAATCACCACAGCTGGAAACATCTCACTGGTGTCTGTGACAGTCCTGAGCCATGCCCTGTGTGGCTGTGCAGCTCGGGAGGGTGCTCGCCTCTCCTGCTCCTCGTACCCGACAAACCCTTGTCTCAACGGTGGCACCTGCATGGATACTGATTTGGGCTACAGGTTGGTAAAGCTTTGCCTGGTGTTCAAACAAAGTGCTGCTGATTCAGCCTGTCAGTGGGATGACTGGAAGCTTGAGGAGGCATCACTGAGTGTCTCCTCACTGTGGCAGACCTGAGTTTTGGTACACTTCACATAGAGGTCTTGCAAAGCAATCTCTCTGTTTTCAGGTGGGTTCTTGGGTTGGTCATAGTCTCTGGCCAAACTTTGAGAAGTGTTGCAGGTTAGAATCATAGAACCTTAGAACCAATAAGGTTGGAAAAGACCTCAGAGATCATCAGGTCCAACCTGTCACCCAACACTTCATGACAAACTAAACCATGGCTTCAAGTGCCACGTCCAATCCCTTTTTGAACATCCCCAGGAACAGGGACTCCACCACCTCCCTGGGCAGCACATTCCCGTGGCCAATCTCTCTTGCTGGGAAGAACTTTCTCCTCACCTCCAGCCTAAACCTCCCCTGGCACAGCTTGAGACTGTGTCCTCTTGTTCTGGTGCTGGTTGCCTGGCAGAAGAGACCAACCCCCACCTGGCTACAACCTCCCTTCAGGGAATCTTCAATAAGGTCTCCCCTGAGCCTCCTCTTCTCCAGGCTAAGCAACCTCAGCTCCCTCAGCCTCTCCTCACAGGGCTGTGCTCCAGACCCCTCCCCAGCTTTGTTGCCCTTCTCTGGACATGTTCAAGTGTCTCAATGTCCTTCCTAAACTGAGGAGCCCAGAACTGGACACAGGACTCAAGGTGTGGCTTGACCAGTGCTGAGCACAGGGCAGAATGATTCCCTGCTCCTGCTGGCCACACTGTTCCTGATGCAGGCCAGGATGCCTGCACCAGTTCCAGTTCCATTAATGCTACCCTGCAAAATGTTGGTGGGGTTTTTTTTGGTGCAGCTTACCTTACTGCTGTTAAATGTCTTAATCACATCACTTCTGCCACTTATCCTCTTCCCCACGTTTCTAGCCTCACTTTTTCTCCACAAATGGTAAAGCAGCATGAAGATGAAACAAAGAGGTGGGACTATACTAGCTCAGAATGAGCCTGGGCCCTTCCAGGAGTCAAGCCTTTGAGCCTGTTTGCTTAAAAATGGTCATCTCAATATAGGAAAGCAGAAAAAAACCTGTCCAGCCTTTTCTGAGCACCCTTGATCAGTGTGACAAGGAGCCCTTCATGGCTTCTGCTTGGGTGGTGGAATTTGGCTTTTATGTTTTCCAACAGATGCAAATGTTCTGTGAATTTCCACGGACCAGACTGCCAGCAGACAAAACACAGCTTCAGAGGCCAAGGTTATGCCTGGTTCCCTCCTCTTAAGCCTTGCTTTGAGGCCCACATCTCCTTGGAGTTCATCACCGATGTCTCCGATGGCCTTCTGCTGTACCATGGACCAGTGGCACGAGGGCAGCCTGGACAACAGGAAGATTTCCTTGCTTTAGGTTAGCACCTTAGAGAGTATTTGTTCTTTGTGTCTATGTGAAGGTGAGATTCTACTCACATCTGATAACCAAAGAGACAAACACCCCCACCCCCCCCCCCCCCCAAAACAGGTTCAGAAAGTTACTTATTTGGAGAATGAGGAGAATCCAGCACAATTTGCTAGTGTGCCCAGTTTGTATGCAGAATGAACCAGGTTGGAAAAGACCTCAGAGATCAGCAAGTCCAACCTATCACCCAACACCATCTGATCAACTAAACCATGGCACTGAGTGCCTCATCCAGTCCTCTTCCTAAACACCTCCAGGGATGGTGACTCCACCACCTCCCTGGGCAGCACATTCCAATGGCCAATCTCTCTTGCTGGGAAGAATTTCTTCCTCACCTCCAGCCTAAACTTCCCCTGGCACAGCTTGAGACTGTGTCCTCTTGTTCTAGTGCTGTATGCCTGGGAGAAGAGACCAACCCCCACCTGGCTACAACCTCCCTTCAGGGAGTTGGAGAGAGCAAGAAGGTCTCCCCTGAGCCTCCTCTTCTCCAGGCTAAGCAACCCCAGCTCCCTCAGCCTCTCCTCACAGGGCTGTGCTCCAGACCCCTCCCCAGCCTTGTTGTCCTTCTCTGGACACCTTCAAGTGTCTCAATGTCCTTCTTAAACTGAGGAGCCCAGAACTGGACACAGGACTCAAGGTGTGGCCTAACCAGTGCTCAGCACAGGGCACAATGACTTCCCTGCTCCTGCTGGCCACACTGTTCCTGATGCAGGCCAGGATGCCATTGGCCTTCTTGGTCCTCTGGGCACACTGCTGGCTCATGTTCAGCTGCTGTCAACTAGTACCCCCAGGTCCCTTTCTGCTTGGCTGCTCTCCAGCCACCCTGACCCCAGCCTGTAGCACTGCATGGGGTTGCTGTGGCCAATGTGTAGAACCTGGCACTTAGATGTGTTCAATCTCATGCTCTTGGGCTCTGCCCATCTGTCCAGCCTGCCAAGGTCCCTGTGGCATCCTGTAGCACTGTGTTAGAAGTTGGGTTCTTTTAAACTGAGAAACTCCTTCAAGTAAAACCTAGCTGCAACAGCTGTTTCAGCTGAGTTTGAGTGGGAACACAGGTGGCATGTCTCCAATAAGCCTTTCCCTTGCAGAGCTCTCTGGGGGTGTCCCGTCGCTGACTGTGAGCCACAGCTCTGGGGAGCTCTTCCTGCAGCTGTCACAAACAGCTCAGGTTGCAGATCGCCGCTGGCACCACATCCAGGTCATCAGTGATGGAAAGGCAAGTGTAAATATGGGCAGTCCTGTGGAAGCACTAATCCATGGACCTGGTTGTTTTCCCAAGTCCTTTCTCCCTTCTGTAGAGTTATTTGATCAATGAATCTTTCATCCTCTCTGCAACAGCAGGGATTGAAGTTTGTCAGCTCAGATGTCCCCTCAGCCTTGAAGCAAGGAAGCAGAACAAGGCCTGGGGAAGTTCAATCCAATTTTGAAACTGGTCCTGTTGCTTGCTTTGTTTGATGATCCTGTCTGTTGCTGAGACTGCAGAGCTGTGATGATTCACAGATTCACAGATTGCATTGGGTTGGGAGGCACTCTCGAAGGGCATCTTGTTCAAACCCCCTGCAGGCAGCAGGGACACCTCCAAGTACAGTAGGCTGCCCACAGCCATATCCAGTCTGGTCTTGAGTGACTCCAGGGACAGGGCCTCAACCACATCCCTGGGCAGCCTGTTCCAGTATTTCACCACTCTCACTGTGCAGAACTTCCTCCTGATGGCCAACCTAAATCTGCCCTGCTCCAGTTTCAATCCATTGCCCCTTATCCCTATAAGCCCTTCTAAATAGTCCTTCCCCAAATCCAAGAGCTAAGTTCTTCCTAGACTGATGAAGTGAAAAACATCCTTAATTTCTCAGGGCTGGAAACCTTGCCCCAAGAAGTGACTTTAGCCATGCAGCACAAAGGAGGCAGATAGGCTTTTGTGTAAGGGGAACATCTTGCTGATGGTGAGGGCATCTGCTAGACTTCCCCTTTCCTCTCCCACATAAGACAAGCTGAGAGGCATACCAGGATGTGAGATGGGGAGCCTGGCAGACTGTCTGCTCTGCTAGATTGCCTCTCTGGGTTCTGATTTGGCAGAAAGCTCCCAAGAAAATCCCATCTGCCCTCCTGCTGTGTCAGTGACTTGGCATGGTCACAGTAGAATTAGATCTTCCTTTTGTGTGGCTCCTTAGTTGCACAGCAAGTGCAATAGCATTCCAGGTTAGTATGTGGGGAAGGGTTTTCTCACTTTAATAAAGTTTCCAGCTCTGTAACTGTTAGTCATCATTCTCTCTCCTGCTATGTGAAATGAGTAATTAAGATGTGTGCATGTCTCTGGATGCCTTTCTCTAGAAAATGAAGCTGGTTCTTGACCACTGTGTAAATGTCTCAGTTAGAGACAATGACAGCATCAGCAAGAAGATGTCCCAGATAGATTTGTCTGCCTGTGAAGCCTCTGGAGAGACTGGGGGATCTCAAAGGTAAGCAACCAACCAACCCCATCAACCAGCAACAAGAACTGGAAACAAGATTAGTCCAAAGGGCTAAGGAAAGAGTTGCTGCATTTTTCATGCCACTAATTCTTTCTTTCCCTCTCTCCCCTACAGCATGAACAGACTTTTCAGTGGCCATCAGCCCTTGCAGCTGGGGGGAGTTAAGAAGATTTTGCCTCACCACCATTCCCAAAGGCATTTCAGAGGGTTCGTTGGCTGCATACGCAATGTCATAGTTGATAGTCAGGTAGGGCTCCTAAGACCAGTCTTGGGTTCACTGCTGTGAACTGCAGACATCTGATGTGAGGCTGCTTCATCCTCTTCCAGGTCTATGATTTGGAGCACCCTGCAGAGTCCCTGAACAGCACTCCTGGCTGTGTCCTTACGGATGAAATGTGCCAGAGGGGTGGGGTGTCCTCCTGTGGCACCCATGGCAAGTGTGTTGGTGGTTGGGATTTCATTCACTGTGACTGTTCCCCAGGATACACGGGACCAACGTGTGAGAAAGGTACTGCAGGGGCTAGGGAGAAATTCCTGGTGAGGGTCTGTGGGAACAGCTTCAAACACAGTGCTCTGAATTTGAACTGAGTAGCATAATAAGACCATGCTGTACTCTGGGAATGATTTAGACCTACAGCTATGTAAAGAGCCTTCTAATTCTTGTTTAGTGAAGATTGTCTCACAGATGCAGAGGGACCTGGACAGATGGACAGAGTCCAACATGATGGCATTGAACAAGTCCAAGTGCCAGGTGCTGCCCTTTGGCCACCAACAACCCCATGCAGTGCTACAGGCTGGGGTCAGAGTGGCTGGAGAGCAGCCAGGCAGAAAGGGACCTGGGGGAACTGGTTGACAGCAGCTGAACTTGAGCCAGCAGTGTGTCCAGGTGGCAAGAAGGCCAATGGCATCCTGGCCTGCATCAGGAACAGTGTGGCCAGCAGGAGCAGGGAGGTCATTGTGCCCTGTGCTCAGCACTGGTTAGGCCACACCTTGAGTCCTGTGTCCAGTTCTGGGCCCCTCAGTTTAAGAAGGACATTGAGACACTTGAACGTGTCCAGAGAAGGGCAACAAGGCTGGGGAGAGGCCTTGAGCACAGCCCTGTGAGGAGAGGCTGAGGGAGCTGGGGTTGCTTAGCCTGGAGAAGAGACTCAGGGGAAACCTTCTTGCTCTCTGCAACTCCCTGAAGGGAGGTTGTAGCCAGGTGGGGGTTGGTCTCTTCTCCCAGGCAACCAGCACCAGAACAAGAGGACACAGTCTCAAGTTGCAGCAGGGGAAGTTTAGGCTGGAGGTGAGGAGAAAGTTCTTCCCAGCAAGAGTAATTGGCCATTGGGATGTGCTGCCCAGGGAGGTGGTGGAATTCCCATCCCCAGAGGTGTTCATAAAAGGCTTGGATGTGGCACTTGGAGCCATGGTTTAGTTGTCAGGAGGTGTTAGGTACTTGGTTGGACTTGATAATCGCTCAGGTCTTTTCCAACCTGGTTGTTTCTATGATTCTATAAGGGTCTTCCTGAGATCTGCTTTGCTCTGTAGGGGAGTCAAGTGGCTGTATGGGTGGTTTGGTCCTGTTGATCACAGCATCTTTTGTCTCTCAGTGGTGAGAGATGAAACATTCTACATTGTGCTCCCTTCCTCTGATCACAGCTTAATGAACTTGGCACTATTAGCACCTTGCAGTGGTTATACAAGTGATGAGGTTGCCAGCTTGGGATGTTCTCTCTGGGAAACCTGGGGGCATACCCCTCAAGCTATGGTCAGGTCAAATTTTCCATCTGCAAACCAGAGAGAATTGCATTTGTGTCTATCATTAGGATGAGCTGAAGGATGCACAGTGCCCCTGGACCACAGCATTGGATGCATGCAGGGACATAGCATCAAGCTGGCTCCAGCAAACGCCTTACCCTGCACACAATCAGCATGGACTGTCTGTCACAGAACAGCAGTGTGTAAGGAGGGGTAGGGAAAACCTCAGGGGACACTGCAAGGAAGGGCAAAATTTGAACACCATTCAGAAATCAGAAGTGATTTACAGGTGTTTTTACTGGGACTTTACCTGCCCTGCATCTCCACGTTCTCCCTCTGGGTACAGTCTGTAATCAGCATCAGTGCCCCACATCTGCCTAGATTTAGAACAGAATAGGATAGGATAGGATAGGATAGGATAGGATAGGATAGGATAGGATAGGATAGGATAGGATAGGATAGAATAGAATAGAATAGAATAGAATAGAATAGAATAGAATAGAATAGAATAGAATAGAATTAACCAGGTTGGAAAAGACCTTCGAGATCATCAAGTCCAACCTCTCACCCAACACCATCTAATCAACTAAACCATGGCATCAAGTGCCTCATCCAGGCTCTTCTTAAACACCTCCAGGGATGGTGACTCCACCACCTCCCTGGGCAGCACATCCCAATGGCCAATCTCTCTTTCTGGAAAGAACTTTCTCCCCACTTTGAGCCTAAACTTCCCCTGGCA
Source organism: Dryobates pubescens (assembly GCF_014839835.1). Taxonomy (NCBI): domain Eukaryota; kingdom Metazoa; phylum Chordata; class Aves; order Piciformes; family Picidae; genus Dryobates; species Dryobates pubescens. The sequence goes on along the minus strand of NC_071625.1, from coordinate 27,183,329 downwards.
CAGCTTGAGACTGTGTCTTCTTGTTCTGGTGCTGGTTGCCTGGAAGAAGAGACCAATCCTCTCCTGGTTACAACCTCCTTTCAGGTAGTTGTAGACAGTAATAAAGTCTCCTCTGAGCCTCCTCATCTCCAGGCTAAGCAACCCCAGCTCCCTCAGCTTCTCCTCCTAGGGCTTGTAAGACAAGATTTAAGTCTTATTCTCTTATCTTACTTAAATCTTACTCTCTTCTGCATTGTCTTGGGATGCTGGTTCACAAGTCCACTGCTCTATTGGCTCCTACCCCTCATGCCTGTGAGACAAACCAAGTGCTCCAAAAGTGATTACTCAAAATCTTACAGATATATCCTCGTGTCTCAGGAAAAATTTGGTTGCTTCCAGCTTCCTCTGATCTATGTGGCTGCAAAATGCTGGTGTTCAGGTGGGACTGAATGGCTGAGCCATGCTCGCAGCTAGGAGCAGCGGGCTGGGGGACAGGAGTCACTGCAATGTCCCATGAAAACTCATCCCTGCTTATCAGCTAGACCCTGTAGCTGCAGAGCTAGTAGGGAACAGTGGGCTAGGAATAATAATATGAGGTGAATAACAAAAAGGAGAAAAGAAAACACACTTCCAGAGAGAAAAAACAGGAGAAACAGTGAGAAGAAAAGAGAGTGCAGAGACTGAGCCCCTTGACCATTTGATGTTTCATGTCCTGGGAACCAAACTAAATGCCCCAGGGTAAGCTGGGTGCTCTTTGGATTTCTACTTGTGTGACCCTGAGCTCTGCCTGTGGCTTTGTTTTCATGTGTGTTGTGTTTAGTTCTTCCAGAATGGGCTTTTGGACGGGACAGTTGGATCCATTATGAGCCAAGAAGCATCCTCAGCACTCGCAGCACCCGGATCCAGCTGATGGTGCGCACCCGGATCTCACACAGCACGCTCCTCAGCTTGGCCTCTGCAGATGGCAATGGATGCATCAGGCTGGAGGTCAGCAGTCAAAAAGCCATCCTGCCTCAGTGCTCTTCCAATTGTAACAGGAGGGTCAGCCTGGAGAAGAGAAAACTGTGGGAAAGCTGCCTTCCAATAGCTGAAGGGATCCTACAGGAAGGCTGCAGAGGGACTTTTCCTGTGGGTGTCTAGAGACAGGACAAGGAGGAATGGTTTGAAGCTGAGGGAGAGCAGGGTGAGACTGGAGCTGAGGAAGAAGTTCTTCAGTGTGAGGGTGGTGAGACTCTGGAATAGGCTGCCCAGAGAGGCTGTGGCTGCCTCCTCCCTGAGGGTGTTCAAGGCCAGGTTGGATGAGGACTTGAGCAGCTGAGTCTAGTTGAGAGGTTCCCTGCCCATGCTGGGGGAGGCTGGAGTAGATGAGCTGTGAGGTCCTTTCCAGCCTAAGCCATTCCATGATAACTTAGAGGTAGACACCAGTAGGGAGAAGACTGATAAAAAGGTTCATGTGAATTAGAAGTGAATTGTAAGGAAAACGTGTCCAGAGAAGGGCAACAAAGCTGGGGAGAGGCCTTGAGCACAGCCCTGTGAGGAGAGGCTGAGGGAGCTGGGGTTGCTTAGCCTGGAGAAGAGGAGGCTCAGGGGAGACCTCATTGCTCTCTCCAACTCCCTGAAGGGAGGTTGAAGCCAGGTGGGGGTTGGTCTCTTCTCCCAGGCAACCAGCACCAGAACAAGAGGACACAGTCTCAGGCTGTGCCAGGGGAGGTTTAGGCTGGAGGTGAGGAGAAAGTTCTTCACCGAGAGAGTCGTTCATCATTGGAATGTGCTGCCCAGGGAGGTGGTGGAGTCCCCATCCCTGGAGGTGTTCAAGAGGGGATTGGATGTGGCACTTGGTGCCATGGTTTAGTCATGAGGTCTGTGGTGACAGGTTGGACTTGATGATCTTTGAGGTCTCCTTCAACCTTGGTGATACTGTGACACTGTGAAAAGAGTTGATAATGCCTGGACCTGCATTTGTTGTCATTTTCATCTGGGACTAAAGCACTTAAAGAGAGGAGTGCCATTCTCAGTTTAATCACTCAGGTCCATTTCCTGAGGAAGGACATGTTAACAACATTCATAAGTACCTCTCTGTTATCAAGGATCTTTATCATCTCCCTCTAGGTGGTTGAGGGTTTCTTTAGTGTTAACTTCAGCCTGGGGGACAAAACCCACTCTCTGAGAATGAGGACGTCACGGATCAACAACGGCCAGTGGGTTCTCCTGACCATGGAGCGCTACAACAATGAGTTTACCTTGAGGGTTAATAGTGGTGGAGGTGATCAAGAAGTGACCTCTGTCCTGGGTACCAACAGATGGTTTGAAATGGACTGGGCAAGCATTGTGCTAGGAAACCGCCTTCCCAATCATTCAGAGAGCGATTTCCAAGGTGAGTGATAGGATGGGTTCCTAAAAGGAGGGAATTAAAGCCTCAAAGTGGCAATTTTGAGCCTAAAACCCAGTTAAGAGATTACTATGGCCAAGAAATCCCAGCTCCTCTGCTAGGGAATTCAGAGCCCTTGTTCAACTCTCTACTTGCCATTGTATCTGGTCCTAGTGAGATTTCCTGTAGGCAATTCAAAATAGCACTTAAAAATTGTACTTCCCTTGCCAAAGGCTCCAAGCAGGGAACTGCTGTTGAGATCTTCATTCTCTTTTTGCTGCAGAAGAGTTTAAGGGACAGATACAACACCTCCTGATAGGAGGAGGATTAGCAAGGAAATTCATGGTGCACTCTCCATCTCCTGGAATGAGGTCCTGGGACTCTGAGATTGTGGCTCAGCAAGTAGATAGCTTTTTCCATTTAACTGCTTCTCATTCAGCCTCACTTTTAAGATGAGAAAGATATGGAGGTTCTGGAGCATGTCCAGAGAAGGGCCATGAAGAAGATCAGGAGGTTGGAGCACCTCTCCTATATAGACAGACTTAGAGAGTTGGGGCTGTTCAGTCTGGAGAGAAGACTCCAAGGAGACCTTATTGTGGCCTTCCAGTATCTGAAGGGGGATACAAGAAAGCTGGGGAGGGACTTTTTAAGATGTTGGATAGTGATTCTCCCCCTCTACTCCACTCTGGTGAGACCACACCTGGAGCACTGTGTCCAGTTCTGGAGCCTCTATTACAGGAAGGATCTGGAGGTGCTGGAAGGTGTCCAGAGAAGGGCCATGAGGATGAGCAGAGGGCTGGAGCTGCTCTGCTATGGACACAGACTGAGAGAGTTGGGGCTGTTCAGTCTGGAGAAGAGAAGGCTCCAAGGAGAACTAACTGTGGGCTTGCAGTATCTGAAGGGGGCTGCAAGAAAGCTGGGGAGGGACTTTTGAGGGTGTTAGGGAGTGATAGGACTGGGGGGAATGGAACAAAACTAGAAATGGGTAGATTCAGCTTGGATGTTAGGAAGAAGTTGTTCCCCATGAGGGTGGTGAGAGACTGGCACAGGTTGCCCAGGGAGGTGGTGGAAGCCTCCTGCCTGGAGGTGTTTGCAGCCAGGCTGGATGTGGCTGTGAGCAAGCTGCTGTAGTGTGAGGTGTCCCTGGCCATGGCAGGGGGGTTGGAAGTGGCTGATCCTTGGGGTCCCTTCCTGCCCTGACAATTCTATGATTCTATGATGTTTTAAATCTAGATCAGTTTAGTGGCGGTGTTCTGGTTCATAGCACAGTTCTGTCAAACCACTGCACTGGTACAACCAAGCTGTCCTGAAGAAGTATTGATCACACACACAGAGGCCCTGTAGCTGCTCTTAATAGTAAAATAAAGCAGTATAAAGGTCTTTTTTAAAGAATGCTTCTAGTTCTCTGCAGTGCTGCAGGGCATGAGGTGGGGAAGATGCTAACTTGATGTATTTCTCTGCACACTCCCCTGCTCCGGTGCAGGTTGTATGCGGGATGTCCAGCTGAATGGCCAACCACTTCTGGTGGAAGGCAGAAGCACAGAGTTTGGCCTGGTTCTGAGGCGCCAAGGGGTCACCATGGGCTGCCACTCCAGTGCCTGCAGCAGCCAGCCCTGCTACAGCCCTTTCCTGTGTGTAGACCTGTGGAGAAAATACGAGTGCCGGTACACGAAGCTTTGCTTTTCATCCGGGGTTGGGTGGTTGGGAAGCTCTCTCTTGCCACCTTACTTCAGGCAACAGCAAACCTCCCTGCTGCTGCTTGCCAGAGAGGGGCAAAAAAACACTGAAGACTCTCCAGTAGTAGATTTCTTCCAGAATTCTGGTTGCAGATGCTGATTAAGGAAACATAACCCTCAGCCAGGTTTACTTCAGTAGTGTCTAATGTTTCCCTCACCTATTTCATATCTTACGGTATCACTACTGCAAGCAGTCAAAACTCTTTGTTTGCTTCCTGCAGACTCTTGAGGGTGTCAGGGAGTGACAGGACTGGGAGGAATGGAACAAAACTAGAAATGGGTAGATTCAGCTTGGATGTTAGGAACAAATTCTTCCCCATGAGGGTGGTGAGAGACTGGCACAGGTTGCCCAGGGAGGTGGTGAAAGCCTCCTGCCTGGAGGTTTTTGCAGCCAGGCTGGATGTGGCTGTGAGCAACCTGCTGTAGTGTGAGGTGTCCCTGCCCATGGCAGGGGGGTTGGAACTGGCTGATCCTTGAGGTTCCCTTCCAGCCCTAACAATTCTATGATTCTAAGATCCACTCTCTAAAGAAAATGTCCAAAATGTATGTTAAAACATGCAAATCAAAACATAGGTATTTCTGTTTGGAACCCCCCAGATATACATGCAGGACTGAGAGGAGGAGCCACTTGAATTCCTTCAGCTCAGCTAAAATATGGCCATTTCTGTTCAATTACCTATTGGAAGAAACCACTTGGTCTCTGCAGTCCTAAAAACCAAGATGGGTCATTCTTGGACGGGCTGGAGAGGTGGCCCCAAGCCAACCCCATGAAGTTCAACAAGACCAAGTACAATCCTGAGCACAAACCCAGGCTGGGTGAGGAATGGCTTAAGAGCAGTCTGGAGGAGAAGGCCTTGAGGGTGTCAGCTGATGACAAACTCCCCAGGAGCCAGCAATGGTCCCATGCAGCCCAGCAGGCAGCTGTGTGCTGAGCTGCATCCTAAGCAGGGAGAGCAGCAGCACAGGGAGGGGATTCTGCCCCTCTGCTCTGCTGAGACCCTACCTTCAGCACTTCCTCCAGTTGTGGTGCCCCCCAGCATAAGAGGGACATGGAATTGCTGGAGCAGGTCCAGAAAAGAGCCACCAAGATGATCAGAGGGCTGGAGAACCTCTGCTGTGGGGACAGGCTGGGAGAGTTGGGGCTGTTCGGCCTGGAGCAGAGAAGGCTCCAGGGAGACTTTAGAGCAGCCTTCTAGTACCTGAAGGGGGCTACAAGGTGCCCTGCTTGCCTAAAAGATGTCATCTTCTTCTGTTATTCAGGTGTCCAGCTGGGAAAGTAGAAGTGACTGACAACCTTACAGGGCTCAGACACTGTACCTCATCACCTTGTGGGCACTGGACCTGTAGAAATGGGGGTACCTGTGTGGCTCAATCCCAAGACAAGACAATCTGTCAGTGCCCTGAAGGTTACAGAGGCAGATGGTGTGAAATAAGCCAGGTGAAGGCTGCAAGACCAGTTGGACTCAGCTCTGGCTCTATTCTGGCAATTAGCATGTGCCTCCTTGTCTTCCTAGGTAGGAAAACCAGTACATTATTTCTTTCTTTCATACCTTGCTGCATTGACTCAAGTCTGCTTTCCCCTTGGATTTTGTGATCAGTGTTTCACTTTTTTTCTGGAGATCACTAGCTGGGAGCTCATTTGAGGGTGCTAAGGGACAGGCATCAGCACACACTAGCTGAGGCCAGTTCTAGTAGTTTGAGGACTTCTTTTAGAATCACTTTTCTGCAGTCCTTCTTGGTCTGTAGTGACAGGTTGGACTTGATGACCTTGGAGGTCTCTTCCAACCTTGGTGATTCTGTGATACTGTGATTCTGAAGTGACAGCTTTCCATCTCTGTGTGCAAATCTTTGTGCAGCCGCATCCAACTGAAATCCCACCTGCCCTGAGCCCCCCCATTTGTAATAGTAGGACCTTTACCATGAGGGTGGTGGAACACTGGAAAGAAGGCTGCAGAGAGACTGTTTGCAAAGGCCTGGAGTGACAGGATGAGGGACAATGGCTTCAAACTACAGAAGAGCAGATTTAGATGGATGTTAGGAAGAGCTTCTTCACTTTGAGGGTGGTGGAACACTGGAACGGGTTGCCCAGGGAGGTGGTGCAGGTCCCATCCCTGGAGATATTCAAGGTGAGGCTCAACAGGGCTCTGGGCAACCTGATCTAGTGGAGGATGTCCCTGCTGACTGCAGAGGGGGTTGGACTGGATGAGCTTTGGAGGTCCCTTCCAACCCAGACCATTCTATGACCTGCAGCTAGTACCTGCCATTTGTGTTCTGGGGAGGAAGAGATCTTCATCTAGACATTTCTGATCTGAACAGGCAAGCCTCAGTTAAGATTGTGGGGCAGAAAGAGATGTCCACAGCATGTCAGGTTTCAGCTGCACCTTGGTTGGAAAGTTACTAACGCCATAAAACCCTGCAGACACCTCTCAGAATAGTAAAGACTCTGCAGTTTCTTTACGCTGGTAACCTTCATTAAAACAGTGTTTTACTTACTTTGGGTATCTTATTTACTCAGGATTGGTGAAAGGCCAGAGATTGGCCAAAATGCCTTCTATTTAAATGGATTCCTTTAGGTAAGTAAAATACCCTTTTAATGAAGTTTATGAAGTAATATCCATAGCTGATTCTTTACATTGCTGAGTAGAAATTGCTTGTTGTGTTAACAATGGCTCATTTCTTACCTGGGAATTTGGTTGTCCCATTAAGAGTTAATTTAATGTCTCAGAAGTCATATAAGTACTTGTTTACCATGCATTAGGCTTTGTCACCTCAAACAACTATGTGTCCTTATTTCTTCCAGCACTCTTGGTCTCTTACACAGTGTGGAGTCAGTGGGGAAGCTCAGGGTTTCGGAAGGGAGGAATTTACCACATCCCTGAGGAACGTGAGAGCTGGGAGGATGTTAGAGAAAATGTCTTCAATTATAATGAAGAAGGAGGTGGAGAACATGACCAGGTATGGTGCAGCTTCAGTGTGGTCTTTGAAAATCCATCCTCTTCTCACTTTCCTTTCCAAGACCTTTATTTAATGTATTGTCCTTACCCAACTGGCTTTGCTGGTTTGATTTAATTTAACCCGGAGTACTCTTGAGTAGGAAGCTTCTGGTTTAACCCAGTCTGTGCCTCTCTCGATGCTGCTCAGCTGTAGCCACCTGTGATGGGGCTGCTCTGGACACAGCATTTTTGATTTAGCTGAAGGGAGGTTGTGGATGCCCCCTGCCTGGAGATGTTTAAGGCCAGGATGGATGTGGCTCTGAGCAACCTGATCGAGTGGCACATGGCAGGAGGGGTGGAACCAGATGATCTCGGAGGTCCCTTCCAACCCAACCCATTCTATGAATCATTCTATGAATCTTATGAAGACTGTCATTATGCAGATGGTCAGAATGACCAGAATGGTATGATCAAAACTTGGCCCTCTGAACGATGCCCTCTCTTCAGCTTGTAGAGAGCTCACAGAATCCGCTTTGGTCCTGCACTGAGTTTTATAACTTTTGTTTGTTTGTTTTTAAGCCTGCTTCTTTTTGTGTTGTTTCTCTTGATGTTTACCCTGCCCTGTTTTGGGGTGTGTGTGTTTGTTTTCTCCAGAATGCTTATGATATAGATGAACTGAAGAAACCTCTCCATACCATCCCCCACTTCTCCTCAAGCGCAGCTGCTCCACACTCCAGGACACCCACTGGCTCCGAAAGAGACTCGCTTCCAAAACATGCACATCAAACCCCATCACCATCAGCTGCTTCCAGCATCCCAGACTTAAAGGAATATGTGTCTCAAATCATCTGGGATGCAGACAACGCTCTACAGAATCTTCCAGCTGACACTATTCATTTTTACTGCTTGGAAGGGCAATGCTCTCTAGCAGGGAGCCTTAGTTCCTTAGACTCCGCTAGTGGGGATGAAGATCTGAATTATGATTGCCTCCAAGAGTGGGGCTCAAAGTTTGACATGCTTAAAGAACTCTATAAGGTCTCAAATGAGCACTTGTAACAGGATCTAAAGGAACTTGACACATTGCCATGACATATGGACACTACTTCTAAGAATACCCCTTTTTTTATATATATATATATATATATATGTATTTATCTAAGGTACATCAAGGAACTTACTTGATGCAAGTTGCTAGTTCCAGTAGTACAATATTCTCACTTTTCCCAGGAGCAATCATCTGCAGCCTCTTTTTGTATTCACTGGACAAACTGTTGTTTCATGGTAGAAGTGCAGAGGCCTTTTGAAGCATGAATCTTCTGGGAAACTCTGGGACGTAGGATTTGTAGACAATAGCGTTATGGCATGCCTTGTTCTTTGTGTGACTTACTAGAGTTATCCTGGATGCAAGAACTTGAATTCTTTTCTCCCTAGCATGACTATGAATCCCATCAGGTGGGTTGCAAGGGGTAGGGCCTTTATTTAATTATTTTTTAATTGCAGTCATGGAATAATTACTGCAAATGTTAAGTACAAAACACTTCAAGTTTCTAGTTGTCTCGTCAGCTTTTGTCTTGACAGCACACACACCACCTCACTCAGCATTAAGGGCTGCCCAGACAGGTGAGGCTTTCTCTGTCTGACTCTTCGAGCCCTGTGTCCAGTCCTGGGCTCCTCAGTTTAGGAAGGAGGTTGACTTGCTGGAAGGTGTCCAGAGAAGGGCAATGAAGTTGGTGAGGGGCTTGGAACACAGCCCTGTGAGGAGAGGCTGAGGGAGCTGGGGTTGCTTAGCCTGGAGAAGAGGAGGCTCAGGGGTGACCTTATGGCTCTCTACAACTACCTGAAGGGAGGTTGTAGACAGATGGATGTTGGTCTCTTCTCCCAGGCACCCAGCACCAGAACAAGAGGACACAGTCTCAGGCTGCACCAGGGGAGGTTTAGGCTGGAGGGTAGGAAGAAGTTCTATACAGAGAGAGTGATTGCCCATTGGAATGTGCTGCCCAGGGAGGTGGTGGAGTCACCATCACTGGAGGTGTTCAGGAGGAGACTTGATGGGGTGCTTGGTGCCGTGGGTTAGTTGTTTGGGTGGTGTTGGATTGGTTGATGGGTTGGACGTGATGATCTTGAAGGCCTCTTCCAACCTGGTCTATTCTATTCCATTCCATTCCATTCCATTCTACACTATTCTATTCCATTCCATTCCATTCTATTCTATTCTATTCTATTCTAATTGCTTGCATTCAGTTCTGGGCTCCCCAGTTCAAGAGGGACAGGGATCTGCTGGAGAGAGTCCAGCAGAGGGCTGCGAGAATAATTAGGGGACTGAGCACTGCCTGATGAGGAGAGGCTGAGAGCCCTGGGGCTGTTCAGTCTGGAGAAGACTGAGAGGGGATTTAATAAATGTTTATAAATATCTGGGGGCTGGGGGTCAGGAGAGAGGGGACAGGCTCTGCTCACTTGCTCCCTGGGACAGGACAAGGAGCAATGGATGTAAGCTGCAGCACAGGAGGTTCCACCTCAACACAAGGGGCAACTTCGTTACTGTGAGGGTCACAGAGGCTTGGAGCAGGCTGCCCAGAGAGGTTGTGGAGTCTCCTTCTCTGGAGCCTTTCAAGGCCTGTCTGGATGTGTTCCTGAGTGACCTGAGCTAGACTGTATGGTCCTGCTCTGGCAGGAGGGGTGGACTCGATGATCTCTTTAGGTCCCTTCCAACCCCTGCCATCCTGTGAGCCTGTGAAAAGAGTAGAAAGATCCTAGCTGTGAGTAGCACTTGGCTGCTGTGAGTTTTACCCTCTCAAAAGCAGTTGTAAGACCTGGAAAAAGTTTCTATTCAGTAAGCTTTTATTTCCAGCTTTGCTTTTCACTTGAAAGCCTTCTTCAAAGTCTGCAGCTGGAAAACAGAAGAGCTGACAGCAGGTATTGCAAAGAAGCTAGAATGTCATCCAGGCCAAAGCTGGGACTGAATCAGGACAAGTCAGAGAAGAGAAACGAGGCTGGTGAGAGGTTTGGAGGTTGTCATACCCTTGTATGCTGGGGCTGTTTAGTCTGGAAAAGGCCGAGGGAAGACCTCATTGTTCTATACAACTTCCTGAAAGGAGGTTGGAATGAGGCTGGTGTTGCTCTCATCTCCCAAGTAACCAGCAATAGGATGAGAGGAGATGGGTTTAACTTGTGCCAGAGGACATTAGGAAAAGCTTTTTTACTGAGAGAGTGGTGAGGGGTTGGAACAGGCTGCCCAGGGAGGTGGTGGATTCCCCATCCCTGGAAGTGTTCAAGAATCACACAGAATCACAGAATCACCAAGGTTGGAAGAGACCTTAAAGATCATTGAGTCCAACCTGTCACCACAGACCTCATGACTAGACCATGGCACCAAGTGCCACATCCAATCCCCTCTTGAACACCTCCAGGGATGGGGACTCCACCACCTCCCTGGGCAGCACATTCCAATGATGAATGACTCGCTCAGTGAAGAGCTTTCTCCTCACCTCCAGCCTAAACTTCCGCTGGCACAACTTGAGACTGTGTCCTCTTGTTCTGGTGCTGGTTGCCTGGGAGAAGAGACCAACCCCCACCTGGCTACAACCTCCCTTCAGGGAGTTGTAAACAGCAATGAGGTCTCCCCTGAGCCTCCTCTTCTCCAGGCTAAGCGGCTGAGGAGCTCCCTCAGCCGCTCCTCACAGGGCTGTGCTCCAGACCTCTCCCCACCTTTGTTGCCCTTCTCTGGACACATTCAAGTCTCTCAATGTCCTTCCTAAACTGAGGGGCCCAGAACTGGACACAGGACTCAAGGTGTGGCCTAACCAGTGCAGAGTACAGGGCACAATGACTTCCCTGCTCCTGCTGGCCACACTATTCCTAATACAGGCCAGGATGCCATTGGCCCTCTTGGCCACCTGGGCACACTGCTGGCTCATGTTTAGGGGCTGTCAATCAGCACCCCCAGGTCCCTCTCTGTTTGGCAGCTCTCAGCCACTCTGACCCCAGCCTGTAGCTCTGCCTGGGGTTGCTGTGGCCAAAGTGCAGCCCCTGGCACTTAGACTTGTTGAATGCCATCCTGTTGGACTCTGCCCATCTGTCCAGTCGGTCAAGGTCCCTCTGCAGAGCCCTTCTGCCCTCTAACTGACCAATATCTGCTCCTAACTTGGTGTCATCTGCAAACTTGCTGATGACTGACTCAACCCCCTCATCCAGATCATCAATGAAGACATTAAAGAGGATGGGGCCCAGCACTGATCCCTGGGGCACACCGCTAGTGACTCGCCTCCAGCTGGCTGTGGCACCATTCACCACCACTCTCTGGGCTTGGCCCTCCAGCCAGTTCCTAACCCAGTTCAGAGTGTTTCTCTCCATGCCACGAGCTGACACATCATTTTATTTATCAATACTGCTTTAAAATCAGATCTTTCTTCACTATTCATCATTTTACTTAGCATAAAAAGTGCAAAATGGTTTTAGGAGATGTTTTTAAGGCCAGGTTGGATGTGGCTCTGGCCAACCTCATCTACTGGAAGGCATCCCTGCCCATGGCAAGGGGGGATGGAACTGGCTGATCCTTGAGGTCCCTTCCAACCCTGACAATTCTGTGGTTTTGATCCTCTCAGAATAAATACAATTTGCACTGAAAACTGATTGAACAAAGCCAGCCTGTAAACTGAATAAACAAGCTGCATCCACTCCCTAAAATTACTGTGATACACTGAAAAAAAATAATGTGATACCAAAGCAGCAATATTTCTGAGAGAGATTTGGAGCAAAGAGTCAGGATGAGCCATTCCTTCGTGGCTGGGAATCGACTGGTCTTGCAAACTCATTAAAGAAACAAAGGCTGCATTAACCTCTAGCCACATCTTGCTCGGTGTAAAGGTTTCCTCCTCTCTAAAGATGTGTGGTAAGAACCTAGAAAGTCTCTTACAGCTGGGGATGTTACAAATGTGGCTGCTGCAGGTGAAAACAGCTGAGGCCCAGAGCTTCATTAACACCACTGTTCTGAGTCCTGGACTCTTAGTATGCTGGCACAAAATGTATGTAATTTTTATTACTCTTGCCTCTTCTGAATTTGGTAGCAAGTGAAGCTTAGCTTAGTTATTGGTAAACTGTCCCTTCCAAAAGAGACTCATTTGAACAATGTGCTACAAATAATGCCAACAAGCTCACTGCCATCTCCCACAGGACTATCTTGTCATTCATATTCTGAAGCTTGAACATGTTACCTATGGGTGAATTAAACTCAGGAAAGCTGAAGCAGTAGTTAATCTTCTCCCATCAAATAGCTGAAGACAGTGAAGAATTGATAGGACAAGGGGCAATGGCTTCAAACTAGAGGAGAGTAAATTGAAATTGGATGTTAGGAACAAGTTTTGCACCATGAGGGTGCTGGAACACTGCAACAGGTTGCCCAGGGAGGTGGCTGGGGCCCTATTCCTGGAGATATTCAAGGTGAGGCTCGACAGGGCTGTGGGCAACCTGATCTAGTTAAGAATGCCCCTGCTCGCTGCAGAGGAATTTGGAGTAGATGACCTTTGGAGGTCCCTTCCAACCCAAGCCATTCTATCATAGAATCATAGAATCAATAAGGTTGGAAAAGACCTCAAAAATCATCAAGTCCAACCTGTCACCCAAGACCTCATGACTACTAAACCATGGCACCAAGTGCCACCCCTGGCACCAAGTCCAATCCCCTCTTGAACACCTCCAGGGACAGGGACTCCACCATCTCCCTGGGCAGCACATTCCAATGGCAAACTACTCTCTCTGGGAAGAACTTTCTCCTCACCTCCAGCCTAAACTTCCCTTGGCACAGCTTGAGACTCATTCTTGAGAATGCTTGAGAATCATTCAACGATTCTTTGCACAACAGAAGATAAATTGCATTGTGGTGAAATCGTGTAGTGGGCTACATGGAAAACAAGAAAGAGAACAGTTCTGTGTCCTAGACCCCTTAGAGCGAAGTGCAGAATGTTTCTGGCTGTTGGGTCACTATCTAGCTACATAGTTAGGTGGACTGAGGCTGAGAAAGGGCCACACCAGGCACTAGTTTGATGCAGCATCCCCAGCTTTGCTTGCTGCAGAAGCTGTGGTTGCCTGTAGGAAAGGAAAACCAACCTAGCTGCTTACAGCAATGGCTGGGGCAAAAGAGATTTGCTTTGGATCTGCAACGTGTATCTGCACTGAAAATTTGCTGTGCAGCCTTCATGAACTCTTCTGGGTACAATATTTGAGGAATTCAGCCAAATGACTGAAACAGTTAAAAGCTTCTGCTGATCATCTTCCTTCCCCCCTGGACATTAATGTCTTAGGAAGGAGGATATCTGAAAAGCTTGAGAAACAGCTCCTGGCTAAGTTGCAGCTTAGAGCAGCATAGACAAAGATAGGAGCTGTGTAAATGTGGACATCTTGACAACAGTGGAAGTAGCTGCTTCTGCCACTGGATTTGAGTCTGCCCTTCTTCATGGATCGAGGTCTTTGCCTTTTCACGAAGCATTAAGGTATGTGTGGGCAGGAGGAGGGGGCAGGTTTAGCCGTTTTCAAACAATCAATAAGGTTGGAAAAGACCTGAGAGATCATCAAGTCCAACCTATCACCCACTACCTCACGGCTCCAAGTGCCACATCCAATCCCTTTTTGAACACCTCCAGGGATGGTGACTCCACCACCTCCCTGGGCAGCACATCCCAATGGTTCTTTCTGGGAAGAACTTTCTCCTCACTTCCAGCCTAAACTTCCCCTGGGGCAGCTTGAGTTTTACTTTAGGCTGAGCTGCAGGAGCCTGCTCCGACCACTGCAAGGGCCAGCTCTGGGCACTCCCTCCTTGCTCCCTTCTGCAGCTAGCTGCAGCTCACCACAAACATAAACCCATCCTTTACCTTTATTTAATTAAGCAGCAGCAGGGGCAGGGAAGCTGGGAGCGGTAAGAAAAGGGAGGGTTTAGGAGCCTGCGGGCTGCTGCCGGGAGTGTGGGTAGCAAAAGCCACCTCTGCAGGCGGGGCTGGGACTCAGCGCTGAATTCCACTGTGGGGACTCAGGTGGAAGGAAGGCAGCGGCGGTGCGGGGGTGCTGAAGCTACCAGCTGGTGCTCGTTTGCCTTCTCACAGGATCACAGTATCGCTAAGGTTGGAAGAGACCTCAAAGATCATCAAGTCCAACCTATCACCATAGACCTCATGACTAGACCATGGCACCAAGTGCCACATCCAATCCCCTCTTGAACACCTCTAGGGATGGGGACTCCACCACGTCCTTGGGCAGCACATTCCAATGATGAACGACTTTCTCGGTGAAGAACTTTCTCCTCACCTCGAGTCTAAACCTCCCCTGGCACAGCCTGAGACTGTGTCCTCTTGTTCTGGTGCTGGTTGCCTGGGAGAAGATACCAACCCCTTCCTACAACCACCTTTCAGATAGTTGTAGAGAGCAGTAAGGTCACCCCTGAGCCTCCTCCTCTCCAGGCTAAGCAACCCCAGCTCCCTCAGCCTCTCCTCACAGGGCTGTGCTCAAGGCCTCTCCCCAGCCTCGTTGCCCTTCTCTGGACACCTTCAAGAGTCTCAATGTCCCATCTTAAACTGAGGGGCCCAGAACTGGACACAGGACTCAAGGTGTGGCCTAACCAATGCAGAGCACAGGGCAGAATGACTTCCCTGCTCCTGCTGGCCACACTATTCCTGATGCAGGCCAGGATGCCGCTGGCCTTCTTGGCCCCCTGGGCACACTGCTGGCTCATTCTCCCCAGCTCCCCTCCCCGCCATGCCGGCCGCCGCCCCGCCCCGCCCCGCCCTTGCGGGGCTCCTCCCCGCCCCGCCCCGCCCTTGCGGGGCTCCTCCCCTCTGCTGCGCCACGGGGGCGGCGGCCGCGGCCATCTTGGTGCCGCCGCCGTTCTGCAGGGTGCGACTTGCGCGGCCGCCTTCGGGGCAGGCAGCAGCAGCAGCGATGAGCGCCGAAGCGGCGGACCGGGAAGCCGCCACTTCCAGCCGGCCTTGCACGCCGCCGCAGACCTCCTGGTTCGAGTTCCTGTTGGAGGAGGAGCTGCTGGAGCAGCACCTGCAGAAGCCCTCTCCCGGTGCGTGCGGCGCGGCCTTGCCTTGCTGGCCGCCGTCCCGCCTCGGCTTTGAGCGCAGCCTGGCGTGTCGCTCCCCGGCTCCTCCCGGGGCCCCGGGGAAGAAATGCCCGCTCGTTGCTCTGCGGGGTCTTTTCCTCGCCGCTGCGGCCTGCAGCTGGGCCGCTGCCTCCGCTTTCCCGGGGCCTGCTGCTGGCGGCCGCGCAGCGCCTCCCCTGTGCCCGCCCTGCCGCGGCCGGCCCCGCTCCCTCCCTCGCTTCTGGCTTTGCCCCCCGGATAGGCGCCGCCGGATTCTGCTGCCCCGGCGCTGGTAGCTCGGTCGCCAGCCCGCTGGGAGGGCAGGCTGGGGCGAGGAGGAGCCTCAGGGGGTGGTGATGAGGGGCGGTGTGCAGTCTGTTCGCTGCGGTGGCGGCGGCTCGGTGGTGGGGAGGTCGCGGTGTGTGCGCAGGTTGAGACGGGGACGGCGAGCCCGGTGGATGTGCGGCCGAGCTGGTTAACGCAAACGGCGTGTTTCACTCCTTTAGCGTTATCTTTCCCTGGTGAACGTCGTTGTTTAATCTGTTTTCCGCCATGGGCGTGTGAGTTTGTGTTTATGGAAAGGTAGTGCGTTGTTTATTTTTGGTGGTCGTAAAAGGACCATTACAGCTTGCAGTTGGCTTTCTCCCCCTAAGGTCTTGCTAGCGGCAGGAACTAAGAGATGTAAAGGCTGAAATTGCGCAGCCGTAGAGCTGGAATGAATGAATAGAAGCCGAGTCTGCCTTGGTCTCTTCTCCCAGGCAACCAGAACAAGAGGACACAGTCTCAAGCTGTGCCAGGGAAGTTTAAGCTGGGTGGTAAGAAATTCTTCCCAGCAAGAGAGATTGGCCATTGGAATGTGCTGCCCAGGGAGGTGGTGGAGTCATCATCACTGGAGGTGTTTAGGAAGCAACTGGATGAGGCACTTGGTGCCATGGTTTAGTTGATCAGATGGTGTTGGGTGATAGGTTGGACTGGGTGATCTCGAAGGTCTTTTCCAACCTGGTTGATTCTGTTTCATTCAAAGATAGAATTATGGGGATATGGTTACCGTGGTCAGGTAGACTTGAGCATTAAAGAGAGGTTGATAGTGTGAATCGGGTGAATAGACTCTGGCAAGTGTCAGCTGTACCAATGCCAAGGTGTGATAGTTTTAGGCTATGCCTTTAAAGATCTTGAGCAGAAAAGTAATAAAATGTAAACAAATCACTATTTGGTGTAAAAAGGAAAATGATGATGATTTTAAATGATCCCTTGGAAGAGATAAGGAACTAAAACTAGCTGTACCAAACCAATTTCTCTTCTCTCTCTTCTTTGCTCTGGGAGAGATACTAACTTGCTTCTGCTTGACCTTGGCTGCACTGCCTTTGTTGTGACTGGTGCTAACTCCTCTGCTCTTTAGTGTGCAAGGGGTCAAGGGGGAGGCAAGGAGAGAGAAGCTAGTAGCTTCCCCTGCTCCTTGGCTGGGGGGGAGGGTTCCTTGTGCTGTTCATTAATTGTAAATCCTGTATATTTTGTACATCTTCATTGCATTCCCCTGTAGCTTGTAGTTTTGCCTGTAAATGCAGCTTCCATTTGCTTCCAACTGAGCTGGTCTGGCAAAGTTAATGCTGGGGCATGGGGTGGTGGGGGAGGACTTTCAACCCACCAGACAAGGGCTGTTCGTAGCTGCTTACAAAGAATTTGAAGCATGGCTGTGGTTTCTTGCAGATCCCCCACCAGTGCAGCTGATTGTCCAGTTCTTGGAGCAAGCTTCAAAGCCATCAGTGAACGAACAGAACCAAGTCCAGCCACCACCTGATAACAAAAGGAACCGCATCTTGAAGCTTCTCGCCCTGAAAGTTGCTGCTCACCTGAGGTGGGATTTGGATGTGCTAGAGAAAAGGTCTGTACATCTTCATGCTGAAATTGCTAAATTGAGTGGCTTGAGAGCTTTGTTTTAACAAAGGGGGATTCACAGATGGCACCAGATTGGAAGGCAGCCTCAAAGGTCATCTTGGGTGTAACAACTGAAATCGAGTTGGATTTAATCTGAGTTAGGAAAGGGGTTCGGTGAAGGCAATGTCTGTGAGTAACTCAATGCTATTTATAACGTAGAAAGGAAGAGCAGAGTAGTGGATCTTGGTAAGATGTGCACATCTAAACTGGATGAAGGTGGATTTTAGGTTACATTTCCTGCAGTGACAAAACTAGCTTAAGTTTCCCCATTCTGATATGCCCCAAGCTGGAGGTCTTGCTTCATTTTTGGTGATGTAAAGAGCTCTCTGTACATCTATGAACTAGACTATTCAACAGACTGAGGTTGAAACATAAACTTCACTTTTGCATTTATCCTTTGGATTTCTTAAACCCAAATAATTTTGGCTGCTGAATAGCTTGAGGTAGAACAATTGGAAACTTCTTTACTCTGGCAGTGCTAAGCACATTAAGCAGCTGCACTTCAGCAGTGTAAAATCTTAGTGGGGCAGTCTTGCTCTGGCTGTAACTTCAGTAGAATCCTAGAACCATTTAGGTTGGGAAAGACTTCTAAGGATCATGGACTCTAGCCATTGACCCAACACTGTCAAGTTCACCACTGAACCATGTGGTAGAATCCTGATCAGCCCTGCTCTGTGCCTGTTGAACTAGTTGTGGGTTTTGATAGCAATAGTGTTGTCCACCTGTGGTGTTTTACTGAGAGCCAGTCTGAAGCCATTTCAACTCATTCATTAACCTCACTAATGTTCATAAATATCTACAGTGCAAGTGTCAGGAGGTTGAAGCCAGGCTCTGCTCAGTGATGTCCAGGGATAGGACAAGGGGCAATGGATGCAAGCTGGAGCAGAGGAGGTTTCATGTGAACATGAGGAAAAACTTTGTGAGGGTGGCAAAGCCCTGGAGCAGGCTGCTGAGAGAGGTCTCTCTGGAGGCTTTCAAGGCCTGTCTGGATGTGTGCCTGTGTGACCTGCCCTGGCTGATACTGCTGTGGTAGGGGGAGTTGGACTGGATGATGTTTCAAGGTCCCTTCCAACCCCTAACATGCTGTGATTTAGCATCTCTGTATAGTAGTCCCTGTTCTCTTAGCTCATGATGCCTGAGATTGTTTTAAATTCAGAAACATGCTTTTGTTTTTTAACTGACTGTACCCAGAGGTTCACTCATGGTAGTTAAAAGAGAGTGAAATAACAGCTTGAGCTGCTGTCCACTCTTGCCACTGAAAACAAAATTACTGGGCCTCACATGTTTTTCAACTAACACACAGAGTTTTTCCTGGTGGTTTGGTGTGACACAGGAACTAAATTCTGCTAACCAGGAATTCTGGCTTTAGTTGCTGAAAGTATGGTTTCACAGCAACATTCTGCTTGGAAAAGACCCTGTCCTGGGTTAGAAGGCCAGGCAGATCCTCTCCTGCCTCTCACCAGGGCAGAAAAATGAGACTCACTTAAATGGGTTGCAAAAGTGATGGAAAGTTTAGATGGAAAAGCAGTGAATGTTTTACACAGTGACAAACCCAAAGCATACAAAGTTCCTTATAGCATACCCAGAAGCCTCCCAGTGCTCCCCTTCTCCCTGCCTGAGGGTATACCCAAAATCCCCATGGCTCTTTCTTCCCCCCTCCACTGTTAGGCTAATCTCAGCTGGCCAGATCTGAGCTTGCCCTTCACCTCTTGGCATGAGGCCTAGCCAGGCTCAAGAGGCCTTGAGATAACTCCCCTTCCATTAGCAGATAGGGAGCATCTCCCACAGGAGCAGCAAGGGAAGCAAGAGGAAGTGTGAGACCTTGCTGATAGGTTTATAGGGTGCAGGATGTTGTGGGTATGAAATACACAGCTTCCTGTGTCCACCCTGGGCTGGACACCTGGGGCACCAGAGGTGTATCTTGTGTGGCAGCAGCAGGAGGCACCCAGCCCAAACTGCCACAGACCCTGAGGATCACCAAGTCCAACCATTAACCCTACTTTGCAAGGTTCACCTCTAAATCCCAAGCACCACATCCAAATGACCTTTGTTTCCCTGCCTGCTTTCAGTGCTGGCTGCAGAGAATGCAGATACTTCACAAGAGCCAAAGCACTCAGGCAGGAGCTGATCACTTCAAATTTCCAATGATGGCTAAATTAGTAATTGAGTGCAATTATTCTTGGTTTGGAGTGATGCAGTCTAGCCTGCATGCCTTCTTGTTGTCTCAGGGAAGGTTCAGTCCTAGCTGAACATGCCAGAAGTAGGATTAAAGTAGGAAGTATCTGATTCACTCTTTCCTTTCTTTCTCAACAGCTTGTCAGTTCCTGTGTTGAACATGCTGCTGAATGAACTGCTGTGTATCAGCAAGGTTCCCCCAGGAACTAAACATGTGGATGTGGACTTGTCCAGCTTACCCCCAACCACTGCAATGGCAATAATACTCTACAACAGATGGTAAAGCTGCTTTAAGGCACTGATCTTGAAATCATGATACAACAAATCAGTGTTTTCTTCTGCCTATATGCTTGCACATAGAAGGAGAAAGAAGCTAAGAGTCATAATGAATTTGTGGGCTGTAAGGGGGTTCTAGTGAGGAGTTGAGTCTGGAAAGCTATGTTATAGCTGGTTTTATTCCTTAACAAAAAAAAGTCAAGGTAGTAGTTTGAGATGCCTTCTTATGAAGATAATCATAGAATCCATAAGGTTGGAAAAGACCTCAGAGATCAAGTCCAACCTATCACCCAACACCTCATGACTAGCTAAACCATGGCACCAAGTGCCACATCCAGTCCCCTCTTGAACACCTCCAGGGATGGGGACTCCACCACCTCCCTGGGCAGCACATTCCAATGGCAAATTACTCTTGCTGGGAGGAACTTTCTCCTCACCTAGAGCCTAAACTTCCCCTGGCACAGCTTGAGACTGTGTCCTCTTGTTCTGGTGCTGGTTGCCTGGGAGAAGACACCAACCCCACCTGGCTACAACCTCCCTTCAGGGAGTTGTAGAGAGCAAGAAGGTCTCCCCTGAGCCTCCTCTTCTCCAGGCTAAGCAACCCCAGCTCCCTCAGCCTCTCCTCACAGGGCTGTGCTCCAGACCCCTCCCCAGCCTTGTTGCCTTTCTCTGGACACCTTCAAGTGTCTCAATGTCCTTAAATTGAATGGCCCAGAACTGGACACAGGACTCAAGATGTGGCCTAACCAGTGCTGAGTACAGGCCAGAATGACTTCCCTGCTCCTGCTGGCCACACTGTTCCTGATGCTGTCTTTTAGCTGTTGATGGCAATAAGAGCATTTCTGAAGTAACAGATTTTCTCTTGAGGATGTATTTTCATGGCATAATGTAGCTGAAATGGCAAACTGTTATTATGAAGAGGTCTGTAGCCTGATTATTATACTTGCAAGGCTAATACTGTTCTTTCATTGAATGTTCTTCTCTCTGTAGGGCCATAAGGACAATTGTTCAAAGCAGTTTTCCTGTAAAGCAAGTGAAACCTGGTCCACCTCAGCTAAATGTGTAAGTTACAGATACTGCAGTTGGATTGTTGTGATCAGAAATGTAATTTCTAAGTGGATTAAGTCACATTAATAACATGGAGTTGCTTGAAGTAGCTACTTGTAGCATGGAAAACTTGATTTATGTGGAGTATCTTCTTCTTTTCCTATCAGACACAGTTGGTAATGTGTGTACTTTCTTGTCACTCCAATCTTTCAACATGTTGTAATCTCCATGAGCTCAATGGCTTGAAGTCCAGATGGAGAGCAGTGGCAGTGGTGTCCCTCAGGGGTCTGTACTGGGACCTGTGCTGGTTAATATCTTTATCAGTGCTATAGGCAGTGAGATTGAAGGAACCATCAGCAAGTGTGCAGATGGCACCAAGCTGAGTGGTGCTGTTGATACACCACAGGGACCTGGACAGGCTGGGGAGGTGAACTCAGGTGAACCTCATGAGGTTCAACAAGAGCAAGTGCAGGGTTCTGCACCTGGGCTGGAACAATCCTCACTGTCAATAGAGACTGGGGGATGAGGAGAGAGAAAGCAGCCCTGAGGAAAAGGACTTGGGGATGCTCATGGGTGAGAAGCTGGACAGGAGCAGGCAGTGTGAGCTTGCAGCACAGAAGGCAAATCACAGCCTGGGCTGCATCCAAAGCAGCACTGCCAGCAGAGCCAGAGAGGGGATTCTGACACTTGGCTCTGCTCTGCTGAGACCTCACCTGCAGTACTGTGTGCAGGTCTGGAGCACTCAATAGAGGAAGGACATGGAGCTGATGGAGCTGGAGACCACAAAAATGATCAGGGGTTGGAGCAGCTCTGCTACAAGGACAGGCTGAGGGAGCTGGGGGTGCTCAGCCTGGAGAAGAGGAGGCTCTGGGGAGACCTAATAGCAGCCTGCCAGGACCTGAAGGGGGCTGCAAGAAGGCTGCAGAGGGACTGTTTGCAAAGGCCTGCAGGGACAGGACAGGGACAATGGCTTCTAACTACAGAAGAGCAGATTTAGATGGATGTTAGGAAGAGGCTCTTCACTTTGAGGGTGCTGGAACTCTGGAAGGTTGCCCAGGAAGGTGGTTGGGCCCCATCCTTGGGGATACTCAAGGTGAGGCTCAAGAGGGCTCTGGGCACTTAGATGTGTTAAGTCTCATGCCCTTGGACTCTGCCCATCTGTCCAGCCTGGCAGGGTCCCTCTGCAAAGTTACAGTCTCATCCCAAACCACCTCTTCATTCTGTAACTCTTGTGTTTCAGCTAGAGACAGCTCAGTTCTCCAGCATAATGATGTTTAAAATGCCACTAAAACTCCCTATGAATGAATTGGCTTTGCTCTAGATCATAAAGTAAAATAACAGACAGGTTTGCTTTGTAACTGAAATCTTCACCTCTCCACTCTGTTTCCCAGGATGAGCCAAATGCAGCAAGAAAAGGAACTAACTGAAAATATTCTGAAAGTGGTGAGTGTTCCCCCCTCCTCTTTTTGCTTGAATTTACATGCAAATAGGAATGGACAGGAAGTGGTTGTTGAATTCAGTCAGTTTATACTTGCCAGCGTTCCACTCCTTGTTTTGGATGCTGTTCTCTCTGCACTGGGGGTTGTTTTGTGTGATAGAAATATTCCTTCATCCACCCATCCTTGAATAGGGCAAGCTTGTACACATCCAGCCTCTACACATCCAGACCTTGAGTGCTGTGTCCAGTTCTGGGCCCCACAGTTTAAGAAGGACATTGAGACACTTGAAGGTGTCCAGAGAAGGGCAACAAGGCTGGGGAGAGGCCTTGAGCACAGCCCTGTGAGGAGAGGCTGAGGGAGCTGGGGTTGCTTAGCCTGGAGAAGAGGAGGCTCAGGGGAGACCTCATTGCTCTCTACAACTCCCTGAAGGGAGGTTGTAGACAGGTTGGGGTTGGTGTCTTCTCCCAGGCACCCAGCACCAGAACAAGAGGACACAGTCTCAAGCTATGCCAGGGGAGGTTTAGGCTTGAGGTGAGGAGAAAGTTCTTCCCAGAAAGACTAATTGGCCATTGGAATGTGCTGCCCAGGGAGGTGGTGGAGTCACCATCCCTGGAGGTGTTCAAGAGGGGATTGGATGTGGCACTTAGTGCCATGGTTTAGTTGTCAGGAGGGGTTGGGTGACAAGTTGGACTTGATGATCTCTGAGGTCTTTTCCAACCTTATTGATTCTATGATTAGTAATAAAGTGAAATCATATGGCACCAAAGACATTGTCTGTTGTAAAAGGATTTAGTAGCTAAGTGGTTTCTGTGTAGCTTTCAGTAGGATGCCAGTTGTGCCTAAAGCCTTTCCTTTGAGAGACAAGGAAGAGGAAGAACAAGCTGTCTACTGGAGGTGTTTAGGAGGAGCCTGGATGAGGCACTTGGTGCCATGGTTTAGTTGATTAGATGGTGTTGGGTGAGAGGTTGGGCTCAGTGATCTCAAAGGTCTTTTCCAACCTGGTTAATTCTATTCTGTAAGGAGCCTAGCTCACTTCCCTCCTTTTGTACTACTTGGATTACAGGATGTTAGGAGTTGGAAAGGACCTCTAAAGGTCATCCAGTCCAACCCCCCTGCCAGAGCAGGACCATAGAATCCAGCACAGGTCGCACAGGAATGCATCCAGATGAGCCTTGAAAGGCTCCAGAGAAGAAGACTCCACAACCTCTCTGGGCAGCCTGCTCCAGGGCTCTGGGACCCTCACAGTGAAGAAGTTCCTCCTCATGTTGAGGTGGAACCTCCTGTGCTGGAGTTTATGTCCATTGCCCCTTTCCCTATCCCAGGGTGCAGCTGAGCAGAGGCTGTCCCTTTCCTCTTGAGCCCCAGCCCTCAGATATTTATAGACACTTAAATCCCCTCTCAGTCTTCTCCAGACTCAACAGCCCCAGGGCTCTCAGCCTCTCCTTTTGCTTGTTAGTATTTTTCTAGCAGCCAATTTCCAAAATTCTGACTATAAAATCCTGCTGTGGAAGCTGGGTTGGTTTCAGCTGGGAAACAACTCAGCAGTCACAATATGGCTGCTGCATGCTCCAGAAGTGGCCAGAGAGGTGTAGATGAAACACAAAAATGTTTGGTTTAGCTGAAAGGGTTTTGTCCTTAGAGTAGCTGAAGAAGAAATCACCATTTTCATTGTTGTACAAGAGATGATCCAAGGGCTGGAGCTCCTCTGCTGTGAGGACAGGCTGAGGGAGCTGGGGGTGTTCAGCCTGGAGGAGGGAAGACTCTAGGGGGGACCTCAGAGCTGCTTTCCAATAGCTGAAGGGGTCCTAGAGGAAAGCTGCAGAGGGACTTTTCCTAAGGCTGTCTAGAGACAGGACAAGGGGGGATGGTTTGAAGCTGAAGGAATTAGACTGGTGCAGGGTTAGACTGGATCTTCATAGAATACCAGGTCACCAGGGATCATCTAGTCCAAACTTAGGAAGAAGTTCTTCAGTTCAAGGGTGATGAGACCCTGGAATAGGCTGCCCAGGGATGTTGTGGATTTCTCCTCCCTTGGGGGTGTTTAAGGCCAGATTGGCTGAGGCCTTGAGCCAGCTGAGTCTGGTTGAGAGGTGTCCTTGCCTATGGCAGGGGGGTTGGAGTGGATGATCTCTGAGGTCCCTTCCAACCTGAGCCATTCTATAAAGTGCAGGGGCAGCTTGTCCATAGCATTAAAACAGGTGGATTACTGTTTTTCCCTTTCTTTGTAGTGTACTGTTGCATTTCCAGTATTCATTTAAACCCAGAATAAACTCAAAACTAAAAGGTGATTTTTTTTCTCTTCCATGTGTTTGAACTCTTCCAGTTGAAGGAGCAGGCTGCTGATTCCATCCTGGTCCTAGAAGGAGCACTTAAATTAAACAAGGATCTTTATGTTCACACTATAAGAACTCTGGATTTACTAGCCATGGAGCCTGGTATGGTGAATGGAGAAACAGAGAGTTCCACAGCTGGGCTGAAAATCACTGCAGAGGAGATACAGTGCCAGGTAGCTCACATCCTGTACTGATTTTGTCAATTTTTCTCTCTCTCTTTTTATCTGAAGTGTTAGGTAATGTTTTGGAGATAAACTGCAGTGATTTCTGTGTCCATTTCATGTGTTCTCTTTAATGCAGTGAGACATTACTGATTTGGTCCCTACATTATTAGAACTTCTTTCAGCAGTGTAAATATTGTTGCTTCCTTCCATCTCCAGCCTCTCACTCTTCCCTGCCCCTGGATTAAACCATGGCAAGGTCAGCTTATGGCATTGTTCTTTGTGGAAATGCTTCTGCAGTTTGGTGATGCCTGTGCAAATTGAACTCACCCTGGGGTTGCAGTTAAAGAGGAAACAACTGAAGGTGGAACACCTCTGCTATGAGGATAGGCTAAGGGAGCTGGAGTTGTTCAGCCTGGAGAAGAGAAGACTCTGGGGGGACCTTAGAGCTGCCTTCCCATACATGAAGGGATCCTCCAGGAAGGCTGCAGAGGGACTTTTCATGAGGGTGTCCAGAGACAGGACATAGGGAGTGGTTTAAAGCTGAGGGAGAGCAGGGTTAGGCAAAGAAGTTCTTCAGTGTGAGGGTGGTGAGACTCTGGAATAGGCTGCCCAGGGAGGCTGTGGCTGCCTCTTCCCTGAGGGTGTTCAAGATCAGGTTGGTTGAGGGCTTGAGCAGCCAAACCTAATTGAGAGGTGTCCCTGTCCATGGCAGGGATTTTGGAGTAGATGACCTCTGAGCTCCCTTCCAACCTCAGCCATTCTATGAAGTACATGTATACAGCTATGCAGCATGTCAGTACATCAGATAAAACTAGGGGTGGTTTAAAGTACATGGAAAGCTTGACCTGAAACACTCAGTCTTGCCTTAAACCAGATTTTCTTGCATATTTCTATCCATGCCATTTGCAGGTTTGCTATGACTTGGGTGCAATCTATTTTCAACAAGGATCTACAAATGCAGCTGTTCATCAAAATGCCAAAGAAAAGTTTTTCAAAACAAAGGAGTTGGTTGCAAAGGTAAGGAGCCTCTTGCCAGCATCTCTCTTCACCTCTCTTAGAAATACTTGCCTGAATTAGAGCTGCACCTGGGGGTGCTGATTGACAGCTGCCTAAACATGAGCCAGCAGTGTGCCCAGGAAGGCCAATGGCATCCTGGCCTGCATCAGGAAGAGTGTGGCCAGCAGGAGCAGGGAGGTCATTGTGCCCTGTGCTCAGCACTGGTTAGGCCACACCTTGAGTCCTGTGTCCAGTTCTGGGCCCCTCAGTTTAGGAAGGACATTGAGACACTTGAAGGTGTCCAGAGAAGGGCAACAAAGCTGGGGAGGGGTCTGGAGCACAGCCCTGTGAGGAGAGGCTGAGGGAGCTGGGGTTGCTTAGCCTGGAGAAGAGGAGGCTCAGGGGAGACCTTCTTGCTCTCTACAGCTCCCTGAAGGGAGGTTGTAGCCAAGAGGGGGTTGGTCTCTTCTCCTAGGCAACCAGCACCAGAACAAGAGGACACAGTCTCAAGCTGTGCCAGGGGAAGTTTAGGCTGGAGGTGAGGAGAAAGTTCTTCACTGAGAGAGTTGTTAGCCATTGGAATGTGCTGCCCAGGGAGGTGGTGGAGTCACCATCCCTGGAGGTGTTTAGGAAGAGCCTGGATGAGCCACTTGGTGCCATGGTTGAGTTGATCAGATGGTGTTGGGGGATAGGTTGGACTGGATGATCTCTGAGGTGTTTTCCAACCTGGTTAATTCTGTACTCTGTTACCTGGGGAAACTGAGAGTCTCCATTTGTGGTTCTGATTTAAGCTGATGTTTTGTGGTGGTTTTGGCCACTCAAATTTGGTTCACTCTTTTAACTTTCCAGAATGGTTCTTCATCACTTCACTTCACCATAGATGAAGAAAGGTTGGCTGGGTACTGTCAAGCTTGTGGAATTCTTACCTCATCTTCTGATGATGCATCTCAACAGGCAACTCCTTACAGTCAAATCCATAGCTGTATGAAGTCTGGCAACTATCAGGTAGGATGCTTAAGTAGACTCACATGTACTTGAGGGGGTGGTGGTGGGGTTGTCCTTCCAGGTGGATGATGGATGTGGTGGTGGCCTCATCCCTGGAGATACTCAGGGTGAGGCTTGACAGGGCTCTGGGCAACCTGATCTAGCTGCTGCTGACTGCAGAGGGGGTTGGACTGCTAGACCTTTGGAGGCCCTTTCTGACCCAGACCATTGTATGGGATTTTAGTAGATGTAAGGGCACCAGTTAACCATTAACACACTGTTTCAGAGCACATGTGTGTAGGATTGGGCATTGGATTTAAACATCTCAGAATATATACAGTGTGAATAATTCCTGCTAGCCAATGTGTAGAATTTCCAGGCAGAATCCAACCCTTTAGGTTTCAGGGACAGTTGCTGCTGAGAGAGGCAAGTTTGTGGTTTGACTCTGTGCTTCTCTGATGAACTCTTTCACTGCTTGTGGTCCCTTTCTGGTGGGTTGATGAATGTCAGTGTTACTGACAAGCTGCTTCTGACAGTTTGCTCCATTTCACCAGACAAAATTACTTCATCTCTTGTCTTTTTGATTATCCACTGAGTATCCAGCTGTGGTTGTGTTACAGGACTTGGTGAAGATCTTCCTTGAGGATAATGTAACCCTCAGTTTACCTGTTCAGTTCAGGCAATCGGTGCAGAGAGAACTCTTCCGAAGAGCTCAGCAGGGGTGAGTCATTAAATAGATAGAGTCATTAAATGGGGCCCCATGGAGAAAGGCCTTGCAGCCCCTAGTGGACAGCAAGTTCTGCATGGGACAGCAAAGTGCCCTTGTGGCCAACAGGGCCTAGAGCATCCTGGGGTGCAGCAAGAAAAGTGTGGCCAGCAGGGCTAGGGGGGTTCTGCTGCCCCTTTGCTCTGCCCTTCTGAGACCACACCTGGAGTACTGTGTCCAGTTTTGGGCTCCCCAGTTCAAGATAAGGATCTGCTGGTTAATGCCTCTTTGGAGGCTTCTAAACCTTGAAGCCAAAGCTGGTCAGGCTGACCATACTATTGTATTGCAGGAGATGTACTTCATTGGGTACACCCAGAATGTACATACCTGTGGTTAGGAGCCTTATGTCCTGCTGAACTGAACCAGCCCAGGGCTGAAGCATTAGGATGGGACATTCATTAAAACAATAATTCTAGTAAGTGAAAAGAATTAGGCACATCACAAGGGCAGCTTGTGGATGGCTTCCACCTGAGGAATGCTAATGATGTGGCTGCATCAGAAGTTCAACCTTCTCTGGGGCTTAGGCACTTGAATCAGGGCTCCATGGATAACCTCTGCAGGTAGTAGTGATGGTAATCATTCTTTGAAGGGAAAGTGCCTGCAGGTCTTGAGAGAGCCTGAGTTTTGCAGATGCTTGGGTGAGGAAAAAGAAGGCTCAGTGGTGACAGCTTCTTGTGTAAGAGCTTGAGTTCAGCTTTCACTTCAGTCAGGAAGGAGCCAAATATCTCTCAGAAGAGGATCTTAGAGGGTGTAGCTTAGCACTGCGTGTGGGTGTGTTCATCTCTGGTGTGGCTCTTGTGGAGCACCTTCAGTGAGGAGTACTGGGCAGAGAAGGGTGGAGTGTGACTCTGCAATCTAGTCAAGACAAACAGAGAAGGATTAAGCCATGGTTTGTGGTTATTTGTCTTGATTTTAGTCCAAGGAGTGGTGTTGTGAAATGCATAAATACTCTTCAAGTCTGCTGGGCTGACAGCCATGCTCAGGGCATGCTTGGCAAGAAGCCATGCAACTGTGTGTCAGTCATACTGCTCCTCTTAGAATTCCTGTGCCCAGGCTGAAGTGATAGTGAAATGTGCTTGTGAACCAGAGCTGTGGGCAGGGAGGGAATCTTCTTTCCAAGGAAGTGGGTAAACTGAATTAGAGCCTGAGTAAAACGTCAGTGAGGACAGAGGCATGTGCTGCAGGCTTGGGTGGGGCTCTGGCACCGACTCTGCTCCTCAGAGACATTCTGTCGTCTCTGCTTTTGTGTCCATGCAGGAGTGATGCTCTGGAGGAAGTTTGTTTCAAGGTCTGTGTGTGCAACACAGTCTGTGATGTGTTGCAGGGGGAAATAATCGATGTCAGGTTTTGCCAGCTGTTCCTGAGACCCAACAAGGAGAAAATAGATTTCCTCCTCGAGGTAAGACACCCTCTGAAGTTAGAAGGGGAAATGGGCTTTAGGGAGATCTCCTTCCCCATCCCAACTGTATTACTGCTGCAAGCAGTGCTCAGGCTTCTGAAGCACAGAAAAATAGTTGGGAGAGGTAACTTCTCCAACTGCATTCAGTGTCTTTGCAGTTAGCACAATTAATCTGATCATAGGATCATAGTGTCAGTCAGGGTTGGAAGGGACCACAAGGATCATCTAGTTCCAACCCCCCTGCCATGGGCAGGGACACCCCACACTAGATCAGCCTGGCCAGAGCCTCATCCAGCCTGGCCTTAAACACCTCCAGGGATGGGGCCCCAACCACCTCCCTGGACAACCCATTCCAGGGCTTCACCACTCTCATGGGGAAGAACTTCCTCCTCACCTCCAGCCTGAATCTCCCCACCTCCAGCTTCATGCCATTCCCCCCAGTCCTATCACTCCCTGAGATCCTGAGCAGTCCCTCCCCAGCCTCCTTGGAGCCCCCTTCAGATACTGGAAGGCCACAATGAGGTCACCTGGGAGCCTTCTCTTCTCCAGACTGAACAGCCCCAACTCCTTCAGTCTGTCCTCACAGGAGAGCTGCTCCAGCCCTCTGCTCATCCTCGTGGCCCTGCTCTGGACACCTTCCAGCACCTCCAGATCCCTCTTGGAATAGGGGCTCCAGCACTGGAGGCAGTACTCCAGGTGGAGTCTCCCCAGAGCTGAGCAGAGAGGGAGAATCCCCTCCATTGCCCTGCTGGCCACACTTCTCTTGCTGCAGCCCAGGCTCTGATTGGCTTTCTGGGCTGCAAGTTCACACTAAGAGCTCCTGTTGAGCTTCTCCTCCCCCAGCACCCCCAAGTCTCTCTCCTCAGGGCTGCTTTCCAGCCAGTCCCTGCCCAGCCTGGATTTGTGCCTGGGATTGCCTTCACCCAGCTGCAGGACCCTGCCCTTGGTCTTGTTGAACCTCCTGAGGTTGGCTTGTGCCCACCTCTCCAGCCTGTCCAGCTCCCTCTGGATGGATCCCTTCCCTCCAGCCTGTCTGCTGCCCCACACAGCTTGGTGCCATCAGCAACCCTGCTGAGGCTGCACTCAGTGCCACTGTCCATGGCACCCACAAAGATGTTGAACAAGACTGGTCCCAGGACTGATCCCTGAGGGACTCTGCTTGTCCCTGGCCTCCCCTGGGACATGGACCCATGGACAGCCACTCTTTGGCCATCAAGCCAGCTCTGTATCCATCTAGTGGTCACCCATCAACCCCATGTGTCACCAGCCTGGAGAGCAGGCTGTGCTGTGAGACAGTGTCAAAGGCTGTGCTCAGGCCCAGGGAAAGGACATCAGCTGCTGCCCCTCAGCTATTGATGTTGTCACCTGTTCAGAGAAGGCCACCAGGGTGGTCAGGCAGGATCTGCCCTTGGTGAAGCCCTGCTGACTGTTCCAAATCACCTCTTCCCTATTCTTCTGAGTCAGTAGTGCCTCATGTCTGTTTGCATAGCTCCACTTCCATCTTGTGGGGGGAGGAGCTGGTGTTGGCTTGTGGTGCAGCTTGGGTTTGAGATTGCTGCTGCTGCCATCACTGCATGTCACAGGTACTATGGAAAGTGTGCTTTCAAGGAACAGAGGAAAAAAATCTCCAAGATGGGGAGAGATACTAGGAAAAAAGGAGAGCTTTGTTGTAAAAGTTAAGTTGTTGTGGAATGACCCTGGGGTGGTGTGTGTGAGACACCTGAATTCTTACTCTCAGTGAAGCTTTGTAGGAAACTGCTACTGCTCAAACTAAGCTTCCTGCTCCTGTTGCTTTGCTGTTGTGTTCACATCTTCTCCTGAGACCCCACCTCCAATCCTGCCTCCAGTTCTGGTGTCCCCAGCAGGAGGAGGGCACAGAGGAGGGCCACAAGGATGATCCAAAGGCTGTGAGGACAGGCTGAGGGAGCTTGGGGTGTTCAGCCTGGGGAAGAGAAGATCAGGGGGGGACCTTAGAGCTGCTTTGCAATGGCTGAAGGGATCCTACAGGAATGCTGCAGAGGGACTTTTCATTAGAGTGTCTACAGACAGCACAAGGGGGAATGGTTTGAAGCTAAGGGAGAGTAAGTTTAGGCTGCATCTTAGGAAGAAGTTCTTCAATCCAAGGGTGGTGAGACTCTGGGACAGGCTGCCCAGGGATGTTGTGGCTGCCTCCTCCCTGGGGGGATGTTGAAGGCCAGGTTGAATGAGGCCTTGAGCAGCCAAGTTTAGTTGAGGGGCATCCCTGCCCATGGTGGGAAGGTTGCAGTAGATGATCTCTGGGGTCCTTTCCAAGCTAAGCCATTCTAGCATTCTCTTCCAAATCTGTGCCTTCTCTTTTGCTTGTCTCCTCAAGTGTGTGACAAAAACTGGCTGACAGTGCTCTCCTTCAGAGTAAGTAGAAGCTGTTTCCATGCTAGTCCATCCTGGGACTGGAACAGGTTTCTCAAAAAGGCTCCTAGCAAGCTGGCAATTACATTCAGCTATCTCATTGCCTTTCAACTGCTGCTTTTTAGAACCCAAACCACAACTTGAATCCCTGGTGAACCTCACTGCTTTGCACTTCAGCGTTGGCTCGTTCTTAAGCTCACACAGAAGTGCTTTGTTACTGTGTCCTTAATGATCTTGTGAGGCTGGCTGACACTGAGACACCCAGCATCAGCAGCACCTAAGTATCAGAGGAACAGGAAAGAGGGAGTGTGCATTGTGCTGGGGGGGGTGGGGAGGTCACAGTTGTCTGAAGCTGCTGCTTTTGAGTGCTGGTTGACAGAAACTGACCAAGCTGTCAGCCCCTGGCTTGGACAGCAGCACTCTGAGCTGGGTTAGGAACTGGCTGGAGGGTTGAGCCCAGAGAGTGGTGGTGAATGGTGCCACAGCCAGCTGGCAGCCAGGCACCAGTGGTGTGCCCCAGGGATCAGTGTAGGGCCCAATCCTGTTCAGTATCTTTATTGATGATGTGGAGGAGGGGATTGAGTCCATCATCAGTAAATTTGCAGATGACACCAAGCTAGGGGCAGGAGTTGATCTGTTAGAGGGCAGGAGAGCTCTGCAGAGGGACCTTGCCAGGCTGGGCAGATGGGCAGAGTCCAACAGGATGGCATTCAACAAGTCCAAGTGCTGGGTGCTGCACTTTGGCTACAACAACCCCATGCAGTGCTGCAGGCTGGGGTCAGAGTGGCTGGAGAGCAGCCAGGCAGAAAGGGACTGGGGGGGACTGGTTGACAGCAGCTGAACATGAGCCAGCAGTGTGCCCAAGGTTGCCAGGAAGACCAATGGCATCCTGGCCTGCATCAGGAAGAGTGTGGCCAGCAGGAGCAGGGAGGCCATTGTGCCCTGTGCTCAGCACTGGTTAGGCCACACCTTGAGTCCTGTGTCCAGTTCTGGGCCCCTCAGTTTAGGAAAGATCTTGAGGCACTTGAACTTGTCCAGAGAAGGGCAACAAGGCTGGGGAGGGGTCTGGAGCACAGCCCTGTGAGGAGAGGCTGAGGGAGCTGGGGTTGCTTAGCCTGGAGAAGAGGAGGCTCAGGGGAGGCCTCATTGCTGTCTACAGCTCCCTGAAAGGTTGTAGCCAGGTGGGGGTTGGTCTCTCCTCACCAGAACAAGAGGACACAGTCTCAAGCTGCACCAGGGGAGGTTTAGGCTTGAGGTGAGGAGAAAGTTCTTCCCTGAAAGAGAGATTGGCCATTGGAATGTGCTGCTCAGGGAGGTGGTGGAGTCCCCATCCCTGGAGGTGTTCAAAAGGGGATTGGATGTGGCACATGGTTTAGTCAGTCACGAGGTGTTGGGTGATAGGTTGGACTTGATGATCTCTTTTCCAACCTTATTGATTCCATGGTTGTATGATTCTATGACCCATCTGTGATAGCTACAGGTAACTTAGTTGCCTCCCTTGAGAGAGAGGGCTTCTGGTGGAGACTAATTGGCAGTCAGAGGCCTGGGCCCTAGCACTCTCTGGAGCGAAATACTTGAGGGAGTTCTGAGGGGCTTCTTAACTATTTTCTGCATTCTTTCCCAGGTTTGTTCAAGATCAATAGACTTGGAAAATGCTTCTGAAGAACTGAAGAGGAAAATGGCAGCATTTCTCAAGTATGTACCCAGCTGAAGAGAGCTTCAGCTTCCCCTGTGAGAGCCATCTGACGAAGCACAAGAAACGCTTCGAGAGCTTCATTACTTGCTTCATTGGTTGGTTTTGTCCTGCTCTCATACTAATTTTTTACTCTTTTTTTTCTCCTTTGTTTTTTTTTTTCCCCCTTTTCTTTGATGTGTTTAGAAACTTGTGTTTGGGTTTGGAAGACCTTCAGCTTGTCTTCATGGTTTCATCTCATGAGCTGTTCATGAAGTTGCTGAAAGATGACGAACGGAAGCTGCTGGTGGATCAGATGCGGAAGAGATCTCCTCGAATCAACCTGTGCACAAAACCTGTCACCTCTTTTTATGACATCCCAGGTGATCTTCACAGCACTCCCAGTAACCTGTAGGCAGGCAGTTCACCTGTTTCCATGCTATGTGCAGCTCTGTTCTCAGAGCTTAGAAGAGAATATTTTTAGAGAGAAGAATACTTAGCACAGAGTGGTCTGGGTTGGAAGGAACCTCCAAAGGTCATCCAGTCCAACCCCCTCTGCAGTCAGCAGGGACATCCTCACCTATAGTTCAGGTGCCCAGAGCTCTGCCACACCTTGAGTACTGTGTCCAGTTCTGGGCCCCTCAGTTTAGGAAGGATGTTGGCATGCTGGAGTGTGTCCAGAGAAGGGCAACAAAGTTGGTGAGGGGTTTGGAGCACAGCCCTGTGAGGAGAGGCTGAGGGAGCTGGGGTTGCTTAGCCTGGAGAGGAGGAGACTCAGGGGTGACCTTATAGAATAGAATAGAATTAACCAGGTTGGAAGAGACCTTCGAGATCATCATGTCCAACCTATCATCCAACACCACCTAATCAACTAAACCATACAACCAAGCATCCTGCTCTCTACAACTACCTTAAGGGAGGTTGTAGCCAGGTGGGGGTTGGTCTCTTCTCCCAGGCAGCCAGCACCAGAACAAGAGGACACAGTCTCAAGCTGCACCAGGGGAGGTTTAGGTTGGATGTTAGGAAGAAGTTCTACACAGAGAGAGTGATTGCCCATTGGCATGTGCTGCCCAGGGAGGTAGTGGAGTCACCATCATTGGAGGTGTTCAGGAGGAGACTTGATAGGGTGCTTGGTGCCATGGTTTAGTTGATTAGGTGGTGTTGAATGATAGGTTGGCCTCGATGATCTTGATGGTCTCTTCCAATCTGGTTTATTCTGTTCTATTCTCTCAAGCCTCGCCTTGAATATCTCCAGGGATGGGGCCCCAACCACCTCCCTGGGCAACCTCTTCCAATATTCCCACTACCCTCATGGTAAAGAACTTGTTCCTAAGTAAAGAACTTGTTCCTTCCCATTTTTAGTTGGTGAATGTCACACTTGTTCAAGAGGTTGGCTCTTCCTTGCTTGTGTTTTGTTTATCTCTCAACTGACTGTAATGGATAAGCTGAAATGAATGTGTCCTAGTTGACCAAGTGAGAGAGGTTGTGGCAGTTGGTTTGAACCAAGTCTGGCTGTGGCAGCTGCTCACAGAAAGGAGCCCCCTGCCTCTGGACTTACACCAGCACTGAGGTTTCTGTGACTGTGTGGTGAGCTGGACCAGGAGTGCCATCTGGGTGAAGTTTTAAACCTACCAAGGTGGCCAGTTAACTTCCCAGTGCAGCTGGCTGGCTGTGCAGCTGCACAAGTCAAAGCTGACAGAAGAGGTGCCAGGTGGTGACTGAAGCTGGAAAGAGCTTCCCTTTCCAGCTCTAACACAGTCTTGCATTGACTTAAACCAGTTAATACTTTCACTGTAGCAGTATAGGAAGACTTTGTGGTGCAGATCTTAAACCTATTGCTTTACTGTAACAAGAGTAAGGGAATACTTAGAGGTGCTGATGTGAGAAAAGGAAGGGGCCTTGCAAGCAGCCCTTTAGGCTGGGGGAGCTAAGAAGCTAGCACAGGGTGTTTGTGGAAGGGCATAAAAGGTTGTACAAGGCCCAGGAAGGCATTGCTGTATCTGCTGTTGGCATTGTTACATTTAAAATCATAGAATTGTCAGGGTTGGAAATGACCTCAAGGCTCAGCCAGTTCCAGCCCCTCTGCCATGGGCAGGGACACCTCACACTGCAGCAGCTTGCTCACAGCCAGCCTGGCTGCAAACACCTCCAGGCAGGAGGCTGCCACCACCTCCCTGGGCAACCTGTGCCAGGCTCTCACCACCCTCATGGGCAACAACTTCTTCCTAACATCCAATCTCAATCTCCCCATTTCTAGTTTTGCTCCATCCCCCCCAGTCCTATCACTCCCTGACACCCTCAAAAGTCCCTCCCCAGCTTTCTTGGAGCCCCCTGCAGATACTGGAAGGCCACAAGAAGGTCTCCTCAGGGCCTCCTATGTTACATACTAAAGAAATGTAAGCATTGTATTCTGAAAGAGTGCACTGGAGACCTGCTTTGCTTTTGCTCTTAGCTTCAGCCAGTGTCAATATTGGCCAGCTTGAGCATCAGCTGATCCTGTCAGTAGACCCCCGGAGGATTCGCCAGATCCTGATCGAGCTGCACGGGATGACTTCCGAGCGCCAGTTCTGGACTGTTTCAAACAAGGTAATCCATGCCAGCTGCTAATGAGGGAGAGGGCTTCAACAACTGGTTAGCTGCAATGAAGAGTCAAAGCTTTGTCATAGATCCTCAGTGTGACTTCCCCTCCCCCTTCCCCACCCTGCTTAATGGTTGTGTAATAAGCAAGATACTTGCCTAAAGCCAACCCAGAGCCTCTGCTTAAAGGAATTGGTGGATGCATCACCAGCTTCCCTTGGGAGATGACAAACTTCTGTAGCTTTTGCTTTCAGTTAGCAAAACCAGTTTAAATTTCTGTTAGTCTTCTGACTAGTTAGCAAAACCAGTTTATTTCTTGCAGTATTCTGATGGGTAGGCAAAATCAGCTGAAATTTCTGTTGGTCTATTGACAGTTGGCAAAATTAGCTACATCCAAGTGCCAGGTTCTGCACATTGGCCACAACAACCCCAGGCAGAGCTACAGGCTGGGGTCAGAGTGGCTGAGAGCAGCCAGGCAGAGAGGGACCTGGGGGTGCTGGTTGATGGTAGGCTGAACATGAGCCTGCAGTGTGCCCAGGCAGCCAGGAGGGCCAATGGCATCCTGGCCTGCATCAGGAACAGTGTGGCCAGCAGGAGCAGGGAGGTCATTCTGCCCCTGTACACTGCACTGGTTAGGCCACACCTCGAGTCCTGTGTCCAGTTCTGGGCCCCTCAGTTTAGGAAGGAGGTTGACTTGCTGGAACGAGTCCAGAGAAGGGCAACAAAGTTGGTGAGGGGTTTGGAGCACAGCCCTGTGAGGAGAGGCTGAGGGAGCTGGGGTTGCTTAGCCTGGAGAGGAGGAGACTCAGGGGAGACCTTATTGCTCTCTACAACTACCTGAAGGGGGGTTGTAGTGAAGCGGAGGTTGGTCTCTTCTCCCAGGCAACCAGTACCAGAACAAGAGGGCACAGTCTCAGGCTGTGCCAGGGGAGGTTAAGGCTGGAGGCTAGGAGGAAGTTTTACCCAGAGAGAGTGATTGCCCACTGGAATGGGCTGCCCAGGGAGGTGGTGGGGTCGCTGTCGCTGGGGGTGTTCAGGGCGAGGCTTGACAGGATGCTTGGTGCCATGGTTTAGTTGATTGGGTGGTGTTGGATGATAGGTTGGACACGATGATCTTGAAGGTCTCTTCCAACCTGGTTTATTCTATTCTAATTAGTCTTCTGACTAGTTAGCAAAACCAGCTCAAATTTCTTTCAGTATTCTGATTAGTAGGCAAAATTAGCTTAAATTTCGGGCGGCCGCCCGGCCGGCAGGGTCAGTTTTAATTGTTGTCATTAAAAGCTGGGAGCAGAAAGATTCTTCCTTTTTTCTTTAATGAAATCAGGCTTCATTGTTTGTTTATTTCTTGCTGGTTTTTTCCTCCCCCACTGTGTTTTTCCCCCCCTCACACCTGTTGTACATTCAGAGTAAGAGCAAATCAGGGTAGCCGCTGCCGTTGCTGTGCCACTACACAAAGCGACACGTTAAACCTCTGCTTAGGTGCAAGGGCTGCCTCCTGACTGTCAGTCACTTTTCAATGTTTGAGTTTTGTTTGTAGGATTTGAAGCAGTGAATGTGGATTCTAAAAGCTGTTCCTGTGCAAATGTCCTGTGTGTATTTCTCTCCCAGTGGGAAGTACCAAATGTTTACGGCAATGTTATTTTAGGAATCAAAGACAGTCTGACTAGGGATTTGGTCTACATCCTCATGGCCAAGGGATTGCACTGCTGTGCCATTAAGGTGAGCAAGCCACCTGACCTTACTGGTGAGTTAGTTGGGACAAGTGGGTTTTAAACAAGACTGAATGGATGGAAAAGCCTGCTGGAGAAGTGGTGTGAAGTGCTGCTCTGGTTGTCTGTCTCGCTGCTCTGTTTTCCTTGTAACTGGCAATACTGGAGCTTGCTAAACTGCAAGGCAAACCAAACTGCACCCAGTGCCAGTGGCTGCTTCTCCTATGGGTTTGTGTAAACTTCATGCTCAGTCTGAAACTGCTTAAAGCTCCCTGTTCAATCTGAAACTGTCTAATGGACAGGCAACACAACAGGAGCCAGCAGTGTGCCCAGGTGGCTGAGGAAAGCCAAAGGCAGCCTGGCTGGGATTAGAAATGTTGTGTCCAGCAAGAGCAGGGAGCTGATTGTCCCCTGGTACTCAGCTCTGGGGAGGCCACACCTGGAGTCTTGTGCCCAGGTTTGGCCACCTCAGTACAGGAGAGCTGTGGAGGTGCTGGAGCCAGGGCAGAGGAGGGCAAGGAAGCTGTGAAGGGCCTGGAGAATAAATCTGATGAAGAGCAACTGAAGGAGCTGGGGATGGTTAGTTTGGAAAAGAGGCTGAGGGGAGACCTGATTGCTGTCTACAGCTACCTGAAAGGAGGTTGTGGAGAGGCTGCTGCTGGTCTCTTCTCACAGGTAATTAGTGATAGAGCAAGAGGCAATGGCCTCAAGCTGCTCCAGGGGAGGTTTAGCCTGGACAGCAGGAAGAATTTTTTTCCCAGCAAGAGTGGTCAGGCACTGGAATGAGCTGCCCAGGGCAGTGGTGGAGTCCCCAAGCCTGGATGTGTTTAAGGTTGGTTTGTCTGTGGTGCTTGGGGATGTGGTTCAGGGGTGAACCTCATAGAGTAGGGTTAGTGGTTGGGCTTGGTGACCCTGAGGGTCTTTTCCAACCTGACTGTTTCTGTGGTTCTGTGAACTGTTCAAAGGACTCAACAATATAGACAGTAACTGTGAGATCCCTGAGCAGTTCTGATGATGGGTGTGGAGGCTTGTTCAGCCAGGATAGGGCACTTGAGCTCTTAGGCTTTTCCTTTGTGAATCCACTGGGACTCATTCTTGCACATCCTTTGCCACTGCAGGATTTTGTCCATGCAAAGCAGCTTTTTGCTGCTTGCTTAGAGCTGGTGACGGAGTTCTCTCCAAAGCTCCGCCAGGTGATGCTGAATGAGATGCTGCTCCTGGACATTTACACTCATGAAGCTGGGCCTGGTGCTTCTGGGGAGCGTCCTCCCTCTGACCTTATCAGCAGAGTCCGTGGCTATTTGGAAATGAGAGTGCCTGGTAAGTGCATTGCTGTCCTGCCTGAGACACAGGGAAGTACAAAGCTTCAGAGGGAGAGAGGAGAGAAACCAACCTTGTGTTGGAGATTCACTGTTTGCCAGAAAAGGAGTGGAGTTTGGCACTGGTTTCAGTGAGTCTTCAGGGAGCAGCAGCACAATGATGCCTACATACTGCAAAACACTGACAGTGCCATTTGAAGGACTTGAACAGGGTGAAGATGTCTACCTTCCTGCCTATGAAGCTCAGCAGTTGGTAAAGCAGTCTGCATGGCTTCACACTGGGGGAGTCATGTTGTGGTTAGGGGAAGCTGGTGTTGCTTCTGACTTTAAGAAGTGAGGCTGGTACAAACTAGAGAAGAGCAGGTTTAGATTGGATGTTAGGAACAGGCTCTTTACTGGGGGGGTGGTGGAACACTGGAACAGGTTGCCCAGGGAGGTGGTTGGGGTCCCATTGCTGGAGACACTCAAAGTGAGGCTCATCAGGGCTCTGAGCAGCCTGGTCTAGTAGAGGATGTCCCTGCTGACTGCAGAGGGGGTTGGGCTGGATGACCTTTGGAGGTCCCTTCCAACCCAGGGGATTGTGGGATTGTTATGGAACAGAAATGGCTGATGAGAGGGAATGGGTTTTGCTTGTGCTCATCTAACTCTTGTCTCTGGGGGGGGGAAACCAAAGGTTTAAGCAAGGGACCTCTTTTCTTCCAGATATTCCTCTCCGACAAGTGATAGCTGAAGAATGTGTTGCCTTCCTGTTAAACTGGTGTGAGAATGAGTATTTGACCATGCAAGTTCCATTGCCTCTGGTTCAGACTAATCCTTATGTGAAGGTAAGGAGTGCTCAGTCTCAAAGCTTGCCAGCTGTAATTCCCTTTTCCCTCCTGAAGTCTTCTGTACCTTTAAAAGCACGTTGCCTTGTGTCTCGAGAGTGGTGCTGTGAAGAGTTGAGTTTGGTGTAGGAGACAGCAGGGCTAAGTGACAGGAGGCCTGCAGGCTGTGCCACAAGAAGAGATGAACAGACTGTGTTTTATAAGGCCCTTGCTGACTGCCAGCTGAGCTTTGTTCCATGAGCATGTGGTTGTGGTCCATAAGCTGACTGAAACTCTGTAGCTCTTCCATAGAGGACTCATCTCTCAGCTGGAACTTGGACTAGATCCTTGTATGAAAAGTGGACAGATCTCAGGCTTCATGGCTGCTTGGTGTTTTCTGTTCCTAAGACTTTCCCCCACCACATGCACTGTAATGGTTCCAGTTTCTAACCCAGCACTGCCTGGTTTGGAACTTGGCTTTCAAAATGGTTTGGCAGCAACCTTTCTGCTTCAGAGTCAGGCAAGGAGGCTGAATGTGGATCAGAATCCAGGACAGACTCATTCTGGGCCTGCCCTGCTTGCCTGTGGAATTTCCTAATTTCCCTTGTGAGGTTCAGCTTTTCCTCTGTGGCAGAGGATGCCACTTGCAGTGCAGGTGTATGAAAGGGACTTCTAAGGAGCCAGCCTGTGTAAAACTGCATTTGATGGGGTTTGGGTTTCAAGCAGTATTATTTCAGTAGAGTGTAAAGCTTGGTTTCTGGAGCATGTAATAAGGAAATAACACCCTAAGGAAACTAATAAAGAGAAAAACCATCTGTTGTGTAGTTCCTGTCCTCCAGGTTCCTCCTGCTGCAAAGCTTAGAATCATAGAATCAGTCAGGGTTGGAAGGGAACACAAGGATCATTTAGCTCCAACCCCCCTGCCATGGGCAGGGACACCCCACACTAGATCAGCCTGGCCACAGCCTCATCCAGCCTGGCCTTAAACACCTCCAGGGACAGGGCCCCAACCACCTCCCTGGACAACCCATTCCAGGGCTTCACCACTCTCATGGGGAAGAACTTCCTCCTCACAACCAGTCTGATGTGCAGTCACTTTCCTTTGCAGTCTGTAACTCGGAACCACTTGCTTAGCCATTTCAGCTGCCAGCAGTTCCATTGCTGTACTCAGCATTCAGAGAAGCTGTAGTGCTTGATTTCTTTCTTTTTTTTTCCCCCCTCTTGCATTTCATAGCTGGGACAGTTACTGGCTGCTACATGCAAAGAGCTTCCAGGTCCCAAAGAAAGCAGAAGAACAGCTAAAGACCTTTGGGAAGTGGTGGTGCAAATCTGCAGTGTCTCCAACCAGCACAAACGTGGGAATGATGGCAGAGTCAGTTTGATAAAACACAGGGAGTCTACCCTGGGCATTATGTACAGGTATGGCTGTCACAGTTGTATGTTTGACCCCACATTCCCTTCAAAAATGGGCTGGGGTGGGGGCAGCAGCTGAAGATCTCTGAGTGAGCAGTTGGGGGGTGGTGGGGATTAGCAATGAGGTGGTGACTCGTTTGCAGAGAGAGGAAAGGAGTGTATGGGATTCAGGTGAGCACACAGACACCAAAGCACTGATGTCTGTGCTGCCCTTAGTGTAGGTCTGCAGTAAAGGCAGCAGCATCCAGGGCCAGTACAGCTGAGGACTGGGGGGGTGTGCTCTGCACTGAAGAGAATTGCTCTGCAGGCTCCATTGACTGTGTCAGTGACTGACTTGTACAGCTGTAGTAAGCACAGCTCACAGCATAGGTGTCTGTATCACAGTAACTAAGGTTGGAAGAGACCCCAAGGATCATCAACTCCAACCTGTCCCAACAGACCTCACAACTAGACCATGGCACCAAGTGCCACATCCAATCCCCTCTTGAACACCTCCAGGGATGGGGACTCCACCACCTCCCTGGGCAGCACATTCCAATGGCGAATGACTCTCTCTGTGAAGAACTTTCTCCTCACCTCGAGTCTAAACCTCCCCTGGCACAGCTTGAGACTGTGTCCCCTTGTGCTGGTGCTGGCTGCCTGGGAGAAGAGACCAACCCCTTCCTGTCCACAACCACCTTTCAGGTAGTTGTAGAGGGCAATGAGGTCACCTCTGATCCTTCTCTTCTCCAGGCTAAGCAACCCCAGCTCCCTCAGCCTCTCCTCCCAGGGCTGGGCTCAAGGCCTCTCCCCAGCCTTGTTGCCCTTCTCTGGACACCTTCAAGTGTCTCAATGTCCTTCCTAAACTGAGGGGCCCAGAACTGGACACAGGACTCAAGGTGTGGCCTAACCAATGCAGAGCACAAGGGCACAATGACTTCCCTGCTCCTTCTGGCCACACTATTCCTAATGCAGGCCAGGATGCCA
This sequence comes from Dryobates pubescens, assembly GCF_014839835.1. Lineage (NCBI taxonomy): Eukaryota > Metazoa > Chordata > Aves > Piciformes > Picidae > Dryobates > Dryobates pubescens. The sequence goes on along the minus strand of NC_071625.1, from coordinate 27,141,884 downwards.
TTGGCCTTCTTGGCCACCTGGGCACACTGCTGGCTCATGTTTAGGCGGCTGTCAATCAGCACCTCCAGGTCCCTCTCTGTTTGGCAGCTCTCAGCCACTCTGACCCCAGCCTGTAGCTCTGCATGGGGTTGTTGTGGCCAAAGTGCAGCAGCTGGCACCTGGACTTGTTGAATGCCATCCTGTTGGACTCTGCCCATCTGTCCAGTCGGTCAAGGTCCCTCTGCAGAGCCCTTCTGCCCTCTAACTGACCAACATCTGCTCCCAGCTTGGTGTCATCTGCAAACTTGCTGATGACTGACTCAACCCCCTCATCCAGATCATCAATGAAGATGTTAAAGAGGATGGGGCCCAGCACCAATCCCTGTACTTAGCTTTGGGCTCAGAAACCTGAGGCTAAGTGTTAGTCAATACTGAAATGGAATTCTGCTTCAAATGGGGAGAGGAAGGAAATATTCTTGAATGGAGTAATTGCCCTGTCACTTACCTTGGCTTTATTTGTCCACTCAAGTCAGGGATCTCAGCCTTTTCTTAAGCTCCATTGTGAGTTGCCTGCCATGGTAAATTCTGGGTTGTGTGGTTATATTGGACAGCTTTTTTGTTAAAGATGGGGGGGACCACTAGATGGATACAGAGCTGGCTTGATGGCCAAAGAGTGGCTGTCCATGGGTCCATGTCCCAGGGGAGGCCAGGGACAAGCAGAGTCCCTCAGGGATCAGTCCTGGGACCAGGCTTGTTCAACACCTTTGTGGGTGCCATGGACAGTGGCATTGAGTGCAGCCTCAGCAGGTTTGCTGATGGCACCAAGCTGTGTGGGGCAGCAGACAGGCTGGAGGGAAGGATCCATCCAGAGGGAGCTGGACAGGCTGGAGAGGTGGGCACAAGCCAACCTCAGGAGGTTCAACAAGATCAAGGGCAGGGTCCTGCAGCTGGGTGGAGGCAATGCCAGGCACAAATCCAGGCTGGGCAGGGACTGGCTGGAAAGCAGCCCTGAGGAGAGAGCCTTGGGGGTGCTGGGGGAGGAGAAGCTCACCAGGAGCTCTCAGTGTGCACTTGCAGCCCAGAGAGCCAACCAGATCCTGGGCTGCAGCAAGAGAAGTGTGGCCAGCAGGGCAAGGGAGGGGATTCTGCCCCTCTGCTCAGCTCTGCTGAGACCACAGCTGGAGTCCTGCCTCCAGTTCTGGAGCCCCTGTTCCAAGAGGGATCTGGAGGTGCTGGAAGGTGTCCAGAGAAAGGCCAGGAGGATGAGCAGAGGGCTGGAGCACCTCTCCTGTGAGGACAGACTGAAGGAGTTGGGGCTGCTCAGTCTGGAGAAGAGAAGGCTCTGAGGTGACCTCATTGTGGCCTTCCAGTATCTGAAGGGGGCTCCAAGAAGGCTGGGGAGGGACTGCTCAGGATCTCAGGGAGTGATAGGACTGGGGGGAATGGCATGAAGCTGGAGGTGGGGAGATTCAGGCTGGAGGTGAGGAGGAAGTTCTTCCCCATGAGAGTGGTGGAGCCCTGGAATGGGTTGTCCAGGGAGGTGGTTGAGGCCCTGTCCCTGGAGGTGTTTAAGCCCAGGCTGGATGAGGCTCTGGCCAGCCTGATCTAGTGTGGGGTGTCCCTGCCCATGGCAGGGGGGTTGGAACTAGATGATCCTTGTGGTCCCTTCCAGCCCTGACTGATACTGTGATGAGAACTTGGGAAAGGTATCCTTGCCTGTTCCTTTGCCTTGCTGGAGCTGGCCAGGTTAAGGTGTGCCTGAAAGGCAGCTGCCTGTGCTTGCACTGCTGCGGGACGTGGCTGGGAGGGTGCCTGCTGCCTGCAGACTTCAGGAAGAGGAAGCAGTCCAGGTGCACTCTCAGCCACTGAGCCTTTCCTGACCCCTCTGATTCAAGCAGTGGAGGGCAGGGAGCCTGTTACTGCTATGGAAGAGAAGCAGTGAAACCTTTTCCAAACAGACTCTGCGTGTCTTACGGTGACAGTTTCTCCTGTGGCATGAGGAAAGACTGCAGTGTGCATTACAAGTGATCCCTGGGGACGCTCCTCTGTGAGCCCATAGGGTCAGTGTTGCAGTCCTAGCTCGGGGGAATCACAGTTCAGTTGGTTTCCCTTCTAGAGTCAGTGGCTGGCTTCACTTGGAAGTGGTTTTCCTGCCTTTTAGAGCCTGATGAGTAACAGCTGCCCCTTGCCCAACCTGTTTTAAATGTAACACTTGCTAGTGGGCCATTAAAAGTGAACGACCTGCCTGAGCACTTCAGCTCCTTTAGCCTGCATTTGTCAGCTTAGAGGTGAAGGAGTGTTTTGGCAGGTGAAGAGCTTGCTTTGCTGCCTCCCGTTCCCAGTGTGTTGCTTGCCTGCGTTCCTTGTTGTGGATGATCACTGACTGGGTGTGGTGTTTGTCTCTCTCACTTAGGAGTGAATTGCTGTCCTTCATCAAAAAGCTTCGGGTGAGTTGTCAAGGGTCTTCAGAATGTGTCTACAACCGCTGCTCCCTTTGATTAAGTCTTTTGCTGGGCTTCCCCTGTTAAATTCCAGACAATCCTCTTAAAATCCAGACAATCTACCAGCTGTGGAGGTAGTTTGTATGGCTGAGGAACTTCTGAGTTCGCTACACCCTCTACAAAGCAGCGTGGGATAGCTTGCAGAAAACCTCCACTGCCAGAATTACTCAGGGCAGATCTGTTCCCATCAGGAGTGGGGTTTACTGCAGGTAGCTTGGAGGGAGAACTTCCACTGCCAGAATTACTCAGGGTAGATCTGTTCCCATCAGGAGTGAGACTTAATTGCAGGCAGCCCAGAAAGAGAACTTCCCTGCCAGAAATCAGGGTAGATCTGTTCCAATGAGCAGTGAGGTTTATTGAGTTTAGAAAGGGAACTTCCCTGCCAGAGTTGCAGGCTAGGTCTGTTCCCATCAGGAGTGGGTTTCATTGCAGGTAGCTTAGGGAGCTTCCCTGCCAGCATTGCAGGCTAGGTCTGTTCCCATCAGGAGTGGGTTTCATTGCAGGTAGCTTAGAAAGGGAACTTCCCTGCCAGCATTGCAGGCTAGGTCTGTTCCCATCAGGAGTGGGTTTCATTGCAGGTAGCTTAGGGAGCTTCCCTGCCAGAGTTGCAGGCTAGGTCTGTTCCCATCAGGAGTGGGTTTCATTGCAGGTAGCTTAGGGAGCTTCCCTGCCAGAGTTGCAGGCTAGGTCTGTTCCCATCAGGAGTGGGTTTCATTGCAGGTAGCTTAGGGAGCTTCCCTGCCAGCATTGCAGGCTAGGTCTGTTCCCATCAGGAGTGGGTTTCATTGCAGGTAGCTTAGGGAACTTCCCTGCCAGAGTTGCAGGCTTGGTCTGTTCCCATCAGGAGTGGGGCTTGTTGCAGCTGTCAGGAAGCAAAGCATCCCTCTTGGAGGCTCTGTTTGCATCATTACTAAGCAGCAGAAGTCAGAGTGCTGGAAATTGTTTATAGCCTGTGGCTCTGTGAATGCATAGGAAGTTGTAGGCCTAGCTGAAGGTTAGGCTCTAGCTGCAGAAACAACATAAAGAGGTTTAAAGCTCTGAAGGTTCTATCCAAGGAGCTCTTCAGGAGGATCTGCAGTAATAAAAGGGCTTCCTGCAGAAACTTTATCACAGCATCCTTGTGCTGCAGGATCCTTCCCTGCCTGATTTCAGCAGGAATGATGATGGTCAGCAGCCTAGGGAGGAAGGTGGAGTGTTGGTAGTTGATGTGGATGTGTTTATCTTGCAGGAGCCATTGGTTTTAACCACAATATTGTCCCTGTTTGTCAAGCTCCACAACGTTCGGGTGAGTACAGAACAGACTGGGTCAGAGCAGTCCCAGCCACAAATCCAGGCTGGGTGCAGAGTGGGCTGACAGTAGCCCTGTAGTAAGAGACAGGGGTGTGCTGATTGATGAGAAGCTCCCCAGCAGGCAGCTGTGTGCTGGGCTGCAGCCAGAGGAGTGTGGGCAGCAGGGCAAGAGAGGGGGATTCTGCCCCTTGGCTCTGCTGAGACCCCCACATCAAATCCTGCCTCCAGTTCTGGTGTCCCCAGCAGGAGGAGGACACAGAGCTGCTGGAATGAGTCCAGAGGGCTACAAAGATGATGGAAGGGCTGGAGCACCTCTGCTGTGAGGACAGGCTGAGGGAGCTGGGGGTGTTCAGCCTGGAGAAGAGAAGACTCTGGGGGGACCTTAGAGCTGCCTTCCAGGACCTGAAGGGGTCCTCCAGGAAGGCTGCAGAGGGACTTAGCCTGAGGGTGTCTAGAGACAGGCCAAGGGGGAATGGTTTGAAGCTGAGGGAGAGCAGGGTTAGACTGGAGCTTAGGAAGAAGTTCTTCAGCATGAGGGTGGTGAGACTCTGGAACAGATTGCCCAGGGAGGTGTTGAAGGCCAGGTTTGGATGAGGCCTTGAGCAGCTGAATCTAGCTGAGAGGTGTCCCTACTCATGGTGGGGAGGTTGGAACAGATGATCTCTCAGGTCCCTTCCAACCTGAACCTCTCTGTGACTCAAACATCTTACTGGGGTTTGTTGAAGTGTTTCCCACTGTCATTTCTCACACCATCTTTCCCTTCCCAGGAAGATATTGTGAATGATATTGCAGCAGAGCACATTTCCATCTGGCCCTCATCCATCCCCAAGTAAGACAATCAGAACTAGAACTGTCAAACTGTGTGTTGATGTGGCTGGTTTGGTTCCAGGTGCTGTGTGCTAGTGGCCCAGTGTTGGTGACATCTCTGCCAGGTGAGGGTGTCACTGCCCCCTCTTCCCTCTGTGGGCAGATTGCCCTGCTGCCATGAATGGTTTTGCTGCTCATTTGATGGTCTTGATGGAGATGCAGGTACAAGAAACTGGTTTTTATGGCTGTGAGCTGTACTGAGCTGTATGCAGCTATGTGAACCATTAACAAAACAAGCCCTCATTATTTTGAGGAGGGTTTGAACAGTTGCCCAGGTTCTGAGTGGCACAGGGGGTGTGTTGCCTTGTTCTGGCAGGACTGAGCTGTGTATCTCCAGCTCTGTGAGGCTACATCCTCACTGGTTTGGGTGCATTGGGTGAGTGTGCAGTGCCTGCTGTGCTTAACTGGTGTTTCCCTGGCTTGGCTGAGCAGCCTCCTTGTTACTGGTACAAGCTTCAGTGTATGGTCCAAGACCAAGCAGAAGAAAGTTGTTCTCAGTGTTAGCAGAACTTAGCAGCAGGGTGAGAAGAAGCAAGTGTAAGGTTGGAGATTCCACATGGAGGGGCTCTCCAAAGCATTCCCAGCCAGTTCCACAAGGCTCCAGAGATTGCTGTCTGCTCATGGATGCAGGAGCTCTGATCAGTCTGTAGTGGTTTCAGGTGTGGCCCTCACTTGTTACAACTGAGACCCTCTGTGTGCTTGAGCAGAACTCTTCTATGGGGTCAGACACAGATGAAGTTCTGACTTTCTGCCCAAGCCTGAGAAGGGTATTTGGATTCTGCCACTTCTGCTGCGTTGAAACAATTCAGCAGTGCTCCTGGAACTGTTTCCTGGAGCTGGTTTTTGAGTGACACTTAATAATGCAAGGGGCTTGGGCCTTAACCTAGAGAGGAAATCATCTTGGTGTAAAAAAAACCCAACCAAACAACAAAGCACAAACAAAACAACAACCTGGGAACTGGGTTTTCTTTCTTCTGTGTTTTTTTTGCCTGCAGTCTTCAATCAGTGGACTTTGAAGCTGTGGCTGTCACAGTAAAAGAGCTGGTGAGCTATGCCCTGACTATCAATGCCAACAACCACTTCTGGTTAATCATTCAGGCAGATATTTATTTTGGTAAGTGAAACCCATGTCTGTGTTCTGCAGGTGGGGGGACCTGGCTCCTCTGAGATTTGCTTGGCCTAAGCCTCCTTGTTGTATTTCCTCTGATGAGAAGAAGCTGAAGTGATGCAGGAACTTAAAATCTCCAGAGAGACAGAGACCTGCTGGGGAGAGTCCAAGGGAGAGCCAGGAGGATGCTTAGGGGACTTGAGCATCTGTCCAGTGAAGGAAGACTGAGAGCCCTGGGGCTGTTTAGTGTGGAGAAGAGAAGGCTGAGAGGGGATCTGATCAATGTCTATCAATATCTGAGGGGTGGGGGTCAGGATGAAGGTGATGGTCTCTTTTTGGTGGTGCCCAGGGACAGGACAAGGCACACTGGGTACAAGCTAGAACACAGGAGCTTCCACCTCAACATCAGGAGAAGCTTCTTTATGCTACAGTTGCCAGAGCCCTGGAGCAGGCTGCCCAGAGAGGTTGTGGAGTCTCCTCCTCTGGAGCCTTCCAAAACCCTTTTGGATGTGTTCTTGTGTGGCCTGCCCTGGGTGATCCTGCTCTGGCAGGAGGGTTGAATTTAATCTCTGGAGGGCCCTTCCAACCCCTAGCATTGTGTGGTTCTGTCACCTTTCCAAGCAGTAGAGTTGGTGGAGGTTGTCTGAGCTCACACAGAGACTGAGCTGTGGTGGTTGTAGGGCCAGGTGAACTTTAAGTCATTGTTGTTAGTGCAGTTAGTCCTTGGGAGAATAGAATGGAATAAACCAGGTTGGAAGACCCCTTCAAGATCATCAAGTCCAACCTATCATCCAACAGCACCTAATCAACTAACCCATGGCACCAAGCACCCCATCAAGTCTCCTCCTGAACACCTCCAGAGATGGTGACTCTACCACCTCCCTGGGCAGCACATTCCAATGGGCAATCACTCTGTGAAGAACTTCTTCCTAACCTCCAGCCTAAACCTCCCCTGGTGCAGCTTGAGACTGTGTCCTCTTGTTCTGGTGCTCACCTGGCCACAACTTCCCTTCAGGGAGTTGGAGAGAGCAAGAAGGTCTCCCCTGAGCCTCCTCTTCTCCAGGCTAAGCAACCCCAGCTCCCTCAGCCTCTCCTCACAGGGCTGTGCTCCAGACCCCTCCCCAGCCTCATTGCCCTTCTCTGGACACCTTCAAGTGTCTCGATGTCCTTCTTAAACTGAGGGGCCCAGAACTGGACACAGGACTCAAGGTGTGGCCTAACCAGTGCTGAGTCCAGGGCAGAATGACCTCCCTGCTCCTGCTGGCCACAGGAGGATTTCCCAGACAGAGAGATTGGCCATTGGGATGTGCTGCCCAGGGAGGTGGTGGAGTCCCCATCCCTGGAGGTGTTCAGGAGGCGATTGGATGTGGCACTTGGAGCCATGGTTTAGTTAGTCAGGAGGTGCTGGGTGACAGCTTGGACTTGATGACCTCTGAGCTCTTTTCCAACCTGGTTAATTCTATGGTTGTGTTTCAGGTTCATCCCCTCCTGTGTGTCTGTGCATTTTCAACAGTGCCATGCAGGTCACTGTCCCAGTAAAATTCTGCTGTGAGAGACAAGTATCTGCACAATGGAGTAGTTGCTGTGAGGCCTGGAGGGAGCTGCTGGCTTTGCTTCTAAGACCTTGTTTTGCCTTTTTCTTTTTCTATGCAGCAACAAATCAGTACTCAGCAGCCCTTCACTATTACCTGCAGGCAGGAGCTGTGTGCTCAGACTTCTTCAATAAGATGGTACCTCCAGATGTGTACACAGACCAGGTGAGTTCTGCTGGGATTTAGAGGCAGGAAAATACCTCTTTGGGTTCAGGCAAGCAGCCTGGTTCTACAGAGAGGCAAAGCTGCCATCCTGGCAGCCTGTAAGACTTTGCATCCTCACAGAATCACCAAGGTTGGAAGAGACCTCAGAGATCATCAAGTCCAACCTGGCACCACAGACCTCATGACTACTAAACCATGGCTCCAAGTGCCACATCCAATCCCATCTTCAACATCTCCAGGGATGGTGACTCCACCACCTCCCTGGGCAGCACATCCCAATGGCCAGTCTCTCTTGCTGGGAAGAACTTTCTCAGCTCCAGCCTAAACCTCCCCTGGCACAGCTTGAGACTGTGTCCTCTTGTTCTGGTGCTGGTTGCCTGGGAGAGGAGACCAACCCCCACCTGGCTACAACCTCCCTTCAGGGAGTTGTAGACAGCAATAAGGTCTCCTCTGAGCCTCCCCTTCTGCAGGCTAAGCAGCCCCAGCTCCCTCAGCCTCTCTTGATGCACTGAGGGATTTGAATCCTTGCTGCTCAAAGGCCAGGGGAAATCTGAAGCTTCTCAGTTGCTGAAGCAGAGAACCCTTTGCTGTGAGACTGTAGGGATGGAATGTGCAGTGCTGCCAGCTGGGAAGTGCTGGTCCTGGACTCAGTGCAGCCCCTGCCTCAGGACAGCAGAGCAGCACAGGATCTGCCTCACCCACCCTGTGCAGTGCTGGCCTCAGCCTCCAGCTGGGGAAGACACCCAGCTGGGGCTGGTGGCACAGCTGGAGCCTGCCTGCCTCCAGCCATGGTGCAGCTGAACATGAGGGCATTGTCTAAACTCTTCTGCAGTACTGCCAGCTCTGGCTGACACAAGAGCAGTGAGTTGGGGAGAGCTGTGTCCAGCTCTGGAGCCTCCAGCATGAGAAATGGACCTGCTGGAGCAGATCTAGAGGAGAGCCACCAAGATGCCCAGAGGGCTGGAGCACCTCTGCTGTGAAGACAGGCTGAGAGACTGGGGCTGTTCAGCCTGCTGAGAAGGCTCTAGGAGGACCTTAGAGCTACATTTCAGTATCTGCAGGGGACCTACAGGAAGGCTGGGGAGGGACTGTTCAGAAGGGCTTGGGGTGATAGGATGAGGGCAGTGGTTTGAAACTGGAGCAGGGCAGAGCTAGGTTGTACATCAGGAATGAGAGTGGTGAAATATTGGAACAGGTTGAGGCTCCATCCCTGGAAACATTTAAGATGAGACTGGATGTGGCCCTGTGCAGCCTGCTGTAGTTGGTGTCCCTGTTCCCTGCAGGGGGGGTGGACAAGATGCCCTTTGAGGCTCCCTTCCAACCCACTGCTATCTGTGAGTGTGTGAGACCCAGCCATCAGCTCCTCCTCACACACTGGTGTGTTTCCCAGACTCTGGCAGAGGGCAGAGCTGAGCACTGTGCAGGGTGCCCTGGAGATGGGTGCAGTTGTAACTTACTGCTGTGAAGGGTGCCAGAGGTACAGCACTGCACACACCATGACCCTCTGTGCATGCAAGGTGGTGTAGCAAGTGGCTTGTCACTTGCAAAGGTGCCCTGAGGAGAACCCCTTCACTGTGTGTGTTGGGGTATCTCCAGTGCCAGCCACATGCTCTGGTGACAGCTTGGTCACTTCAGCCTTTCTCCAGGCATTGCCTTGCTCAGCAGGAAGCAGCTGTGTTGCTTGCAGACTGCATTGAAGTAGGGCAGAGGAAGGAGCTGTCTGGCCCAGGGAAGGGGGAGGGTTATTTACCTGCCCTGTCCAGCTGCTGCTCTTTCCACATCCCTGTCCACGTGGCAGGGGAGAGCTTCAGGCACTCCCTGGGGTCCTGACTGTTCACAGCTGAGCTGAAGCTGTGCCTTGGGCCAGTGCTGGCTGTGCCTGCCAGGCTGGCCAGCTTCTGGATGGAGCCCAGGGGCTGTGCTGCTGCCTGCCCTGCCCAGCCTTTTCTGTGGGTGATAGGAGTCACAGAAGGGACCTCAAGGCTCAGCCAGTTCCAACCCCCCTGCCATGGCCAGGGACACCTCACACTACAGCAGGTTGCTCACAGCCACATCCAGCCTGGCTGCAAACACCTCCAGGCAGGAGGCTGCCATCACCTCCCTGGGCAACCTGTGCCAGGCTCTCACCACCCTCATGGGGAACAACTTCTTCCTAACATCCAAGCTCAATCTCCCCATTTCTAGTTTTGCTCCATCCCCCCCAGTCCTATCACTCCCTGACACCCTCAAAAGTCCCTCCCCAGCTTTCTTGGAGCCCCCTGCAGATAGTAGAAGGCCACAGTTAGGTCTCCTTGGAGCCTTCTCTTCTCCAGACTGCACAGCCCCAACTCCCTCAGTCTGTCCTCATAGCAGAGCAGCTCCAGCCCTCTGCTCATCCTCATGGCCCTTCTCTGGACACCTTCCAGCACCTCCAGGTCCTTCCTGTGCTAGAGGCTCCAGAACTGGACACAGAGCTCCAGGTGTGCTCTCAGCAGAGTGGGGCAGAGGGGCAGAATCCCCTCCCTGGCCCTGCTGGCTATGAGATAAGCAGTGAAGCGTTCACCAAAGCCAGCACCTTGCTGTGTAGCACACCTGATACCCCTGGGAAGGAGAGCAGTGGCTGTGCTAAACCCCATGAGCTGGGGGGGGGGGTCAGAGCATGCAGACAGCTAGCTAAAGAAACCCAAACCCACACCTGAGAGGTGGCTCTGTGTGTGTGTGTGCTCCTGTGCAACCATTTCACTGCTGCTCTCTTTTTTCCTCCTCTTTTTCCATCGTTCTCATTCTGCAGGTGATAAAAAGAATGATCAAGTGTTGTTCTTTGCTCAACTGTCACACCCAGGTGAGAGGGGGTATGAGGTGAAGCATGCATGTGTAGGTGTTTGTAAGGGAAGGGGGAGAACCTTCTCAAGTGGAACATGAAGGCAGCTTTCCCTGCAGGGAACCTTTCCCTGCTGCCTCTGGGACACCAGGAGAGACAAAATCCTTGAGTAAACAAGCTTGAGCTTGGAGATGCTGCAAACAGCAGCTGGAGGGGGAGCTTGTCCCACCTTTCTCTCAGGAGACAGATGTTCCTTTCTTTATGCTCTGTAGAGGTCAGAGTAGCTGTGGGCTGGTGCTGGGAAGCCAGCCTGGTGTTCACTGTGCCCCCTGGGGAGGGGGATTGCTCATCCTCCCAGAAGGAGCAGGGCTTAGCTTGAGCACCCTCTTAAGAGCTACCAAATGCATTCAGAAACCTGGGTGCTGAGTCAGCCTCTCCAGGTTTTAGTGCAGCCCCCCTTCAGCTACAGGTGGTATTTCAGCAGGAGGTGCACAGCTCTCAGCTTGCTCACTCTGGGAACAAGCACTTGCTGAGCTCTAGGAGCAGGGGGGCTGCTGGGGGGCTGCCTGGGGTTAAGGCTGGGGGGTAGCTCCGAGGGGCAGGTAGCTATTTCTGGGTTTCTGCCAGCTCTTCTGTTTTACAGGTGGCTATTTTGTGCCAGTTCCTCAGAGAAGTCGACTACAAAACAGCCTTTAAGGCACTGCAGGAACAGAACAGGTAAAGGGGAGGAGGAGGCTGAGCAGTAGGCAGGGCCCAGGGGTGGTGGTACAGAACCTCTGCTCTCTTCCAGCCATGATGCCATGGATTCGTACTACGAGTACATCTGGGATGTCACCATCTTGGAGTATTTGACCTGTATCCTTTCACTGGAATGCCACCCCACAGCTCAGGCTCAGCTTTGGGCCTAGAAAAAGTCCATTTTGTCCCCCAGTGGCTTCCCTTGACTCAGCCTCAGATCTCCACCACAAGAGAGGAGAGACAGACAAGCGGCAGATAGCGGTGAGTGAGCGCAGGCTGCTGGGGGCCTTCCCTCACACAGCCACAGACTGCTAGGGGCTGGAAGGGACCTCCAGAGATCAGCCAGTCAGGGTCAGCAGGGCAGGTTGCACAGGAATGCCTGCAGGTGGGTTGGGAAGGTCTCCAGGAGACTGGCCAGCCTCTCTGGGCAGCCTGCTCCAGGGCTTTGTCACCCTCCCAGTGGGAAGTTTCCCTCCAGGTGGAGGTAGACCTCTGCTCCAGCTCCCACCCCTTGCCCCAGCCCTCCTTGGAAGGAATTCCCCCTTGCAGTCTTGATTCTGTTGTGCAGGGCTCAGTGCCTGGGTGCTATGGGGAAGTGGTTGGGGCAGGGGTGGGGTGCACAGCCCCTGACAGAAATCAATCCAGCCCTTGAAGTAGAGCTGCAAGGGCCTGGTCATGAGCCAGGCAAGGCTGGCTGCACTGCCACCACTGCTGCTCAAGAGGTCTCCTCTTGTGTCCCCAGATAAAAGCCATTGGCCAGACAGAGCTGAATGCCAGTAACCCTGAGGAAGTCCTCCAGCTTGCTGCCCAGAGGAGGAAAAAGAAGTTTCTCCAAGCAATGGCAAAACTTTACTTCTAGGCTCCTGCTGAGAGACTCAAACTGGGGGGAAAGTGGAAAAAACAAACCCCAAGCCTCCAGGCTTTATTTTTTCAATTCATTTAAACTTTTGTACAACATTTACAGGCTAAGTCTCTTTCTTTGTTAGCAAGAGAGGAACTCTCCCCATAAACCTTCTTTTTACACACTGTACAGAAGGCTGCAAGCAACTTCAGCTCCTTCCACCATGGCTTGTGTAAAGAATTCAAGTGTGCAGAGTTGGGAGGGGGAGGTGTGGGTGGCACCTGCTGCTCCAAGTGCAGCTCCATGCACTGCTCAAAGCTCCTGGAAATCATCTCCCTGGCTGTGGGGCACAGGGAGGAGCAGCTCAAAAGAGGAAGACCAATGCCCATCTTAAGCCAGGGCTTGTCCCTTCACCACAGAAGTGAGGCAGAGGTAGTGAACATTGCAAGGCAAAGAGTAGTTAGCTGATGCTGGTTCTGAGCACTGCCAAAGCACAGCTCCACACTTCAATACTGCTCCTAGGGTGGGAGTGGTTGGGAAGCACCAGTGGCTCACCTGTTCCCCAGCTCTCATGTCCATTCCTGCTAGCTTGGGCTTACAAAGCAGAACTCCTCCTTCAGGGCTGTGCTGCTGCTTCCAGTTATGGATGCTTCAGCTGCAGGGCCTGTGGCTGTGCTCTCACTTGAGGTCAGCAAGACACTAGAGCTGAAGTTTTATGGCAGCCCTCAAAGGGCCACCTGAAATGCAGCAGCCTGCTGTGGAGCCAGATGTGGCTGCAGGGCTGGCTGCAAGGGCTGAGTGGTTTCAGGAAAGGCAGCTGCTTGCCCCTGACCTTTGTGCTGCTGCACCTGAGCTCCCTGGGGCTGTCTGCCTTTCAGCTCTAACCTTAACAAGGAAAGGAAACAAGAGGAGGTAACACAAGCTGCCATGAAGGTCACCTGGAGGGCTGGCCCAGGTTTGCCACCGAAGCCGAGTGGACAAACTCTGCCACGAGGCTGTGGTTTGGAAAGTTCTTGAGCTCTGTGAGTGAGGAAGGGTCAGACTTGGACTGAGTTGTGTCTGAGAATGGGCCAAAGTAGTCCAGACTCCTGTGCTAGCAGGGAGGGACTTGGTCTTTTTCATCAAGTCTGTCAGGAGGACACCAGTCTCCATTTCCAGCTGCTGCTCTGGTTGCTGAGTCTTCTACTGCCTAAGCCTTGAATAGCAGTAAAGAGCATGAGGTCACCTTTAGTGTGGTCTTGTTCTGAAGCACCAAGTCCTGTCTCTGGCACTGTTCATCGTGGCTGTGGGGCCAGCTTTCATTTCTTCTCTGTACTTTTGGGAGGGGTTATTATTCCTCCTGTTGACACAGGTGATAACTGACCTGGGGCAGTGGGGGTTACTCCACTGTTCACTTCTTCCTGTGTAGTGGGGGGGGAGAAGACAACAGTTAATACCTGTGCTGACAACCACCAGCATGCAGCAGTGCTTTCTCTGCTCACACAGTTCAGGTGCTGCAGATGTGGGATACTGAGTAACAAACCAAGGTGCCAGGGCCTTTGAGACATCACCAGTACTGCTCCTCCCAGTCTTGGCCTGGTAAAGCACATTTAGGTTATGGCAAGACCAAGCAGGAGCCAGAGCCACTGACCACACTGCTTGAGGTGAGCCAGACCACCATCACAGGATGTTAGGGGTTGGAAGGGACCTCTGGAGATCTTCCAGTCCACCCCACCCTGCTAGAGCTAGAATCCAGCACAGGTCACACAGGGCTGGAAAGGCTCCTGAGAAGGAGACTCCACAACCTCTCTGGGCAGCCTGCTCCAGGGCTCTGTGACCCTCACAGTGAGGAAGTTCCTCCTCATGTTGAGGTGCAACCTCCTGTGCTGCAGCTTACAACCATTGCCCCTTGTCCTGTCCCAGGGTGCAACTGAGCAGAGCCTGTCCCTGTCCTTTCCTGACCCCCAGCCCTCAGACATTGATCAGATCCCCTCTCAGTCTTCTCTTCTCCAGACTACACAGTCCCAGGTCTCAGCCTTTCCTCATCAGGCAGTGCTCCAGTCCCTTCATAATCTTTGCAGCCTTCCTTTGGACTCCATCTGGCAGCTCCCTGTCCCTCTTGAACTGGGGTGCCCAGAGCTGGAGGAGTAGGAAGATGCTTGGCCACCCTTCAGCACCTGGGGAGGAAGAGTGTGCAGTGCCGTCCTCTGCCTCAACAGCAAGCACCCAAAGCACTTACCAGCATGTCCAAGTAATTTGTGTGGGTCTGGATGTTATGTCTGTCTTCTGCTGCAACCTTCTTGAAGCTCTTCAGCTTCACAGGGACTTTCTTTGCCACGTTCACAAAGGGACCCATCCATTCTACACACTCTGAAATGCTGTCCCAATCTAAACCTGGAGGGTAGAGCACAGGACTTTTGTCTTTAGCCATCCTGGAGGTGCAGAGTGGTCAACAAGAAACCATTTTAGACCCAACACTGAGCAATGCTGCAGGGAAGAATTCAGGAGCTCCCTCCCAGAGACTGCTGCTTACCAGGGGAGGATGAAGGGAGTCATAGTTTGGGTCACAGACCCCAAAGGACTGGGACAGCAGTGTAGTACCTCAGGCAACACACAAGGGCTGAGCTTGATTGTTTGGGCTTTATTATTAGGGGTTTTTCCCTGCTTTCTAAGGCTGGTAGAAAACAGCACCAAGGCTGAGTGCTGCTGACAGCCAGGGCTGACTGCTTGGTAACACTTAGGGGAAAAGGCAGCTAATGATCCCCAAGACAACTGGGAGGCCTAGAGCAGTGTGAGCCCCAAAGCAAGAAGGGTAAATGAATGTGCTGCATTTCCTGAACCAAGGCTCTGCCCCTGCCCCTCCCCGGGCTCCCCCAGCAGCTTCCTTCTTTCCTGCATCTTTGTAACACCCCAAACGGTGGAAGTGAAATTGGCCAGGCCAAACCCAAGCCCAGAACAGAAGGCACTGCTGGTGCTCCTGCAGCAAACCAGGGCACTCCCAGCAGCCTCAGACAGTTAACAGCTTCCAGAGCTCCCTGCCTGGCAAGACCCAAGCTATACAAAGGCTTCTTACCTGAAGCTTTCCTGACTACTTCAATTGAGGTATAGTGGCAGAGGGCTGCAGCAGCTAGTGTCCTGTACTGGAAGTCCAAAGAGTTCACATCCAGAATACACAGGTCTAAAAGCTGGGGACACAGAAGGGTGGAGGAAATGAGCATTACAGGCTTTAGCAAGAGGATACTCCCAGGGCAGTGCTTACAGCAGCCCTCCTCCAGGAGAAGGTGGCAGAAATGGCATGGCCCTGCTTTAACTTTTGCACCAGTGGGTCTCAGAGAGGTGCTGCAAACCACTTTGTGAGCAACACACAAAGCACTCTGCCTGCACAGACTGAAGCACACCAGGAAGCTCTTGTCTTAAAGCATCAGCCAGCAGCTCAGTGGCTGACACCAGCCTACTCTTCAGGAAGCCTTTCTGAGGCTGGACACACAGCACCCTCCTACAAAGAAAGGCAGAACCACAGCAGTTTCTACACAGTCAAAACTCTGCTCAGGCTCTTGGGGAGCTACACAAGACACAGTTGCAGACAGTGGGGGTAGAAAGCAGCCAGCTGTCCAGAGGCTCTCTGCAGCTGTGTGCAGAACTCTGATTAGGCAAATAAAATCACCCAGAGAGATTTATTATTCCAGTGTCCAAAAAAGCCTTCAAGCAGGCAAGAGCAAGGAGAGAAGCAGCAGATGGGTTCCCCCCCTGCAGTGGAGCATGAAGCTCTGGGGCAGAGTCAAGCTTGCCCTTTCCTTAACAAAGTTAACAGGTGAGGTGAAACAAGGACAAGCAGCCTGGAGTGGCTTTGGGGACCTTCAGTTGTGCTGCAGCCACTCCACAAACCCACTTCCTGATGCAGTTCACCACCTACCTGTGCTATCTGAATGAATTGTTCCTGAGAATACTGAGGTAGCAGCACTTCTGGAATGTCCTTCAGAGCATCCACCTGAAGGTAGAGGTTCAGCCAAGAGACAATTGTCACTGGACACAGCTCCCATTTTAAAGCCTGCAAATAGTAAACACAGTTAAGGACCTGAAACCATGCAAGGGTAGTTCTGTGCTCCAAACTGTTTCCCCACTCCTCCCCTTGCCAGTTTGCTCAGCTTATTGCACAGCTCCTCAAGAGACCCTGAGGAGTATGTGCAGTTTCAAGGAGAGTCACTGCAGAGTGCACCCTGCCTGCTCTTTCAGCAGCCTGTAACTCCAGGCAGCACAAACAGGTACCCCTGGAGGATGCCACTGCACAGATGCAGACTCTGTGCTTTCAGAAGCTGGGAAATGAGAGCCTTTCCCCAAGCCTTCAGGCTAGCTCAGCTCTCTTAAGGAAGGCTACAAGTGGAAGGAGTTCTGTGAGAGGAAAGATGGACCCCTTCCACTGAGTAGTGCCACCCCTGCAGGCTTCCTGGGCAGCAAAGGACCCTGGCAAGGGCAGTACATTACAGTGACTGCTTTCTGGTCTGCCCCACAGGAGAAAGCCCTTCTCCTCAGACAGGGGCTGCAGTGAAGTGCACATGCAGTGCACTGCACTGCACATACAGTGAAGGCTTGGATCTTTGGCAGAAACAAGGACAGAGATTCATAGAATGGTTTGGGTTGGAAGGGACCTTCAAGATCACCCAGTTCCAACCCCCCTGCCACGGGCAGGGACACCTCCCACCAGACCAGGTTGCTCAAGGCCTCATCCAGTCTGGCCTTGACCACCTCCAGTGAGGGGGCACCCAGAACCTCCCTTGGGCAACCTGTGCCAGTGTCTCACCACCCTCACTGCAAAGAATTTCTGCCTAATCTCCAGTCTCAATCTGCCCTCCTCAAGCTTCAATCCATTCTCTCTCATCCTATCACTACAACTCCTTGTCAAAAGTCCCTTCCTGGCTTTCCTGTAGGCTCCCTTCAGGTACTGGAAGGCTGCTCTAAGGTCTCCCTGGAGCCTTCTCCTCTCCAGGCTGAACAGCCCCAACTCTCTCAGCCTCTCCCCACAGGGGAGGTTCTGCAGCCCTCTGATCATCTTCGTGACCCTCCTCTATACCTGCTCCAGCAGCTCCAGGTCCCTCTTATCCCGGGGACACCAGAGCTGGAGGCAGTGCTGCAGGTGGGGTCTGAGCAGAGCAGAGGGGCAGAATCCCCTCCCTGTGCTGCTGCTCTCCCTGCTCTGGCTGCAGCTCAGCACACAGCTGCCTGCTGGGCTGCCAGGGACCATTGTTGACTCATGGAGAGAGGTTTTCCATCAACTGACACCCCCATGTCCTTCCCATCCTTTCTAAAGCAAGTGGGTGACATTGAAGTGAAAGGCTCAGCTGGGCAGGCTTTCAAGCAGCAAGCTGAGCAGAGGTATTACCTTTAACATGATGAGCTCCATCCTCACAATGTCATCTTCACTGCAAGCACCATCAGTGACATAGGCAAACTCCTGTATTTTAGGAGCATAGATTTCCTTTGGAGAGAGGGAGAGGAGAAGTGAAGCTCAGAGGTCCTTGCAACCCTAAGCAAGCCTGAAAAGATCACTGGCAAACACTTTTCAGTCCATAGTGAAATGCTAACATTGCCTATGCTAGCAGAGGGGTTTGCCCATGAAGGACTTGAAACTCACAAGGCGAGGAGCAACTCAAGCCAAGCTACTTGCAGCAGGACAGGTCAGGCTGATTGTGGCTCTCAGCTTTGGGGGAGACAAATGCTGAGCAGCCAAGCAGAACACCTTGCTTCCTGCTCAGCCATCCCATCTGATGGGGAGCAGACATGGTCCCAACTCTCCCAGAGCCCACTGCTGTCAGAAGTGGCTTTGCTGACCCAGGCACCTGTAGTGCCAGTGCTGCTGGCACAGATTCCTTCTCTTTCAGAAGACAGAGCAATGCTGAGGGAAACTCCCACTGCAGCTGGCAGAAGCCATGGGGAAGAAGGGGTTAAAGACCTTTCCCAGCTGGGGCCACCTAGCTGCTCCTCTGCTGACAGCCTGTGCACTTTCACAGGCCAGGCAACTGCACACTGCTTTGGCTGTAGGAGCAGCAGCCAGCTGGGGTGGGATTCCAAGCATGAAAATGGAGTACCCCAGATTCCCCTCTCAGCCTGGCCTTCCACACAGAGGCCCACTCTTGGCTTGTAGGTGCAGCACACTGTCACCCACCAGCATCACTGCACTTCCAGAGGAGACCACTCTGGGTTTACTGCAATGTCAGCCTGGCCTACAGCGGAGGGAGGCCGGGGCTTGCTTTTGTTCACACCCACTCCTGAGGC
Source organism: Dryobates pubescens (assembly GCF_014839835.1). Lineage (NCBI taxonomy): Eukaryota > Metazoa > Chordata > Aves > Piciformes > Picidae > Dryobates > Dryobates pubescens. The sequence goes on along the minus strand of NC_071625.1, from coordinate 27,123,754 downwards.
TGTTTACCAACAACTGCTGCGTGCTTGCAAGAAGACAAAACAAACCCAGCTCTCCCTGGCACACCTGCATGCCTTTGAAGTTCATGCTGTCTCCTTCCCTGCTGCTGAGCAAAGGGAGGACAGGGACTGCACACCAAGAAATTGACAGCCTCAAGCTGCGCCAGGGGAGGTTCAGGCTGGAGGGGAGGAGAAAGTTCTTCCCAGAAAGAGTAATTGGCCATTGGGATGCCCAGGGAGGTGGTGGAGTCACCATCCCTGCAGGTGTTCAAAAAGGGACTGGATGTGGCACTTGGAGCCATGGTTTAGTTAGTCAGGAGGTGCTGGGTGATAGGTTGGACTGGATGATCTCTGAGGTCTGTTCCAACCTTGTTGATTCTATGATAACAATTTCCCCTTCTGGCCTTAAGTGTTGCATGACCACCACTGAGTTCAGCAGACTCAGGCAGCAGAAGTAAGGCTCTGTGATGCTGTGAAATGTCAGCACTGCCTCTTTAGAGACTCCAAACTTCACAGCCTCCTCCCCCATAGCAGAGCTTCTTACCTCCAGTTTGGAAGCAATGAACAATGAGGTAATTCCTATGAGCTGGAGCATGCTCTTGTTAATGTTCTTCTGTGTCAGCATGAATCTATCAAAAAAGTCTTGAGCTAGGTAGAAGGTTTCCCTGTGGAGTGCATACACCTCACATACCTGCAGGAGGACAAAGAGAATGCAGTTTGCTCTACCCAAGGCCTGTGTGCACACATGGAGGCATTCAGGCTGGAACAGTAACACAGTTTTTCCTCTGCTGCACACACCCAGTGCTGCACAGCTGGCTGTGTCAGGATGCTGTGGTTAGCATCATGAGACTGGAAGAAGCTTTTTCCCCATCCTCCCAACTAAGCACAGATTGGATGTGATGCATTTGTAACCCTTTCCAAGGGTCCACATCAAGACCCTTCAGCTGCCAGCCAATGATGCAGGACTTGCTTCTACTCTTTTCATTACAAAAAGTCACTAGTAAATCAGCAACAGCATCAGGGGCTGACCTTTAAGAGCTCTTGCCATCAGACAGGGCCAGGCTGGTAAGCCCAGTGAATACACAGAGCTGTGAATTCAGAGCTCCAAACCTAATCAGTCTCTAGCAATTGCAATACAGATGTCTCAAAGAGATTCCTCTCCCTCCCTCTGAGTACTGTGGCAAGTGAGGTCTCTTACAGGTTCACCTACAGAACACAGCACCACCCCAGGATTGCAGAGCTGCTGCTGGAGACCCTGGGAAGATGAGGGTGCTCTTAGAAGTCCCAGAGGGCCCACAGTCAGTGAGACCTCCCAGCCCAGTATGCTTCATGAGCTAGCAGTGCCTGCCTTCAGCAGTTCTTGCAGGGGCCATCTCTTCCAGACCATCTCAGTTTAAGAAAGCACATGGTGAAAGTGCTCTCCAGCCTGCTGGTAAATGCAGGGGTAGCCTTCTCCTCCTCAGGCCTCCCCTCTCAGTGAGGGGAGACCTCATCACTCGCTACAGCTACCCAAAAGGAGGTAGGGGGTTGGTCTCTTCTCCCTAGTAACAAGTGACAGGACAAGAGGAGATAGCCTCAAGCTGCACCAAGGGAGGTTTAGGTTGGATCTTAAAAGAACATCCCTCCCTGGAAGCGTTGTGAAGGACTAGCACAAGCTCCCCAGGGAGGTGGCTGAAGCCCCAGCCCTGCAGGGGTGTCAGAGAGGCAGAGATGTGGTGCTGAGTTTAGCCCCAGCCTCGATTGCTTGGAGTGGATGACCTGCAAGGGCTTTTCCAAGCTAAACAATTCTGTGCTTCCTTCCAAGTGCAAAAATCCAGTACTGTTGCTCATTGCCCTGGGTGGAAGGTTCAGCAGCCCCTGCCAGGGGAGGCCTGCCTGCAGCTCACCCAAGAGCAGTAGCCTGGAAGCCTTTTGCTGCAAACTAGTTTGGCCGTTTGTCACCCCTGTGCATTTTGCTGTTAGACCCTCATGAAAAGCTGGGCTCTGCTCCATCACCAGCATAACACACAGCACAGTCAGCAAGAGAACACACCTCCAGGAGCCAGTCCAACAGGATTGATCTCATGTGAGGCTGCAGGCTGGAGTGGAGCGACGTGAAGTGTTTGCAGTGAGCGTATCTGTTCTCCTTCTTCAGGATGTTGAGCCAGACATCTTTGGAGTTTCCCCAGCTATGGAAGGAAGTTACACAAAGCTACTGTTAAGCTGACATGCCCCCTCACCAAAAGGAGGAGAAAACCAGCACTGCTACAGAGAGCAGCCAAGGTACTCATCTAAAGCACCCAAATGGCTAAGGGAAGCAGAAAGAGAAAAAGCTGCTTGGGTCAGCTCCCTCCCTCCCTCCCTCCCTCTGCAGAAGGGAAACCTTCTCCAAGTGTGACTGCACCAAGCACACTGTGTTGGTGCTAGCAAGTTACCTGCCCTGCAAGATCACCACACTCTTGTTTGCCTATTTGTACACTTCCAAGTTCTTAGAGAAAACTTTCTCACTTTCAGTAGCACTGAAAGAGGTTTTTAGTTTAACCTCTGAAGCACTTAAGAGTCTCTGCCATAAAAGGGCAGCTCTGAAAGGCAAGAATTATCTGCTGGAAAGCAGCTCTCCAGAGAAAGACCTCAGAGTCCTGGTGGGCAGCAAGCTCTGCATGGGACAGCAATGTGTATTTGTGGCCAAGAGGGCCAAGGGCATCCTGGGGTGCACACCAAGCAAAGTGTGGCCAGAAGGGGTAGGGAGGGTCTCCTCCCCCTCTACTCTGCCCTGCTGAGACCACACCTGGAATACTGTGTCTAGTTCTGGGCTTCCCAATTCAAGAGAGCCAGGGATCTGCTGGAGTGTCCAACAGAGAGCTAGGAGGATGATTGGGGGACTTGAACATCTGTCCTGTGAAGAAAGACTGAGAGACCTGGGGCTGTTTAGTCTGGAGAAGATTGAGAGGGGATCTGATCAATGTCTGTAACTGAGGGGTGGGTGTCAGGATGAAGGCGATCTCTTTTTAGTGGTGCTCACTGATAAGACAAGGAACAACAGAACAGGTACAATCTAGAGCACAGGGGGTTCCACCTCAACAGAAGAAACTTCTTTCCTGTGAGGGTGACAGAGCCCTGGAGCAGGCTGCCCAGAGAGGTTGTGGAGTCTCCTCTGGAGACTTTCAAAACCCACCTGGATGCATTCCTGTGTGGCCTGCCCTGGGTGATCCTGCTGTGGCAGGGGGATTGGACTCAGTGATCTCTAGAGGTCTCTTCCAACCCTTAACCTTCTGTGCCTCTGTGGTGTGTTTAACAGGAATGGGGCAGGGGGAAGCCACAGAACTTGCATCTCTGTTTGGACATCAAATTGTGTGGGATGAAGATACAAGTAGAGGCATGGGCTGAGTGCTGCACACTTAAACTCCACACAGCTTCAGGTTTGACTACAGTAGTTCAGCACATTTGCTAAAGCACAATCAACTGCTGCAAATGGTAAACTTACTTGAGCTCTGGCAAAGGTGATGGATTTATGAAGAGGTTTCTGAACCTGTATTTTTTGAACCTGGAGAAGTCAGTGGTGACTGGGTCCTTGTGAGGAGTTTCAATAATGATGCAAGGTGAGATGCCTCCTGTTATTGTGGGTGGCCAACAGCTCTGCAACAAGAACAAGGTATCTCTTCAGGGCTGATTTTATGGAGGGAACAGGAAAGCCAAGAAGGGGATTACAGTAACAACAGCAAATGTAACCTATCAGAGCCCTTCTGGAGCTCAGCATCCCTTCAAGTACTGAAACCAAGACAGAGATTAAATACCAGCAAAGCCTTCTGCAGTCAAGATGGAGCAGGAAGAAACAAATCTGATAAACAGGCAGCTGTCTCTATGAACCCACAAGTCACCCATCCACTGTTGGAGCTGCTCAGTACATAAGGCAGAGGTACTCACCACCACAGCACACTAGGTTGCTGGTCCTATCTACTTATCTTCTCAAAGGGAAAAGAAAGGAGAGGGTGGAGGTTCTGCTGTATCTCAGTGGAAATTCAGCAACTTGTTATCTTCCAGCTAAGCACTCCAGAGAGGAGCCACCCACCTCGGCTCCAGAGCTAGATACCCACTGAGCAACAGCTGTGAACTCTCTCTCAGCTTGCCAGTGCCAAGTATGGGATGCGATGACTCCAAAGGAGAAGTGCACAAAGCTCATGCAGCAAGCTTCAGAGAAGCAATCCTAGAGGATGTTAGTTAACTCTGCACCTTGACTTGCTAACACTTACTTGGCTGTACACAACCAACACAAGTAAGGAGGTATCAAATGCATGGAGCACACGCAGCACTGTAATGGCTGCCAGCCTTCAAAATGGTGACACAGAACTCTCTGCTCTGTGGAGTCAGAGGGGGATCCCATTCACAAAGAATGGCAACATCTGCCCCTGAGCACAGACACTCTTCTTGTATCTGCTCCACAAGGTAAACAACCAATGATTTCCTCAGTGTATCCAAACCTATTTATAGCCAAAGTACCCCAAGGCTGATGTTAGATGTTCCAGCAGAACTGATCTTAACAGCACACACCTAGGAGGAGAGGAAGACCTTGCTGCTCCTCTCCTCTGATCCTCACGGGCCAAGTCCCACTCCTCACTGCTTTTGTCAGCTTTGATGCTTGTTGGACCTTCTGCTGAGTCAATTCAACTCTCTAACCTGGCAGAACATTAACTTTTGCTACATGTTAAACCTGCATACTGCTTCCCTGGGTGAGAGCCGAAACTGGAACAACACAGGGCATGGAATGCACAGCCAGCTATCAAGGAAGGAAAGACAGAGGAGCAGGGTTTCTCCCCTTCAGCAAAAGCTAGGTTGTGAGACACAGCTTCACCCCAAGCACAGCTGCTGACTGACTCTACATGGCATTTTTCCCCCACACAGAGGTTGCAGAGCCAACTAACTTCAGTCAGGAGAGTTTTGCTTCACCATGGCCGGTGCTCTCACCTGCTTTACACACAGCAAAGCTGCAAGCCAGACGGTTTGCAAAGGCCAGTCACATCATTTCACTAATCCACTCTAAAATAAACAACTGTAAAACCCCTCACTTCGTTTAGGAGTAGCTTATATCAGTTAAAACAGATTCCAAAGCCAATTCCAGTAATCAAAAGGACTGTTACATTAAAGAAGGCCTACACAGGGATGAGTCGTCCTGGCTAAATGGCTGTGAAACCACACCCTGAGTTGTAACAAGTGCAATGATCTTGTTTCAACTTGCCTCTAGGCCTTACCTGCTCTGGGTATGAAATGATTCTGAAACATTTGGGTTTATTCATGCTCTTATACCTAACCTCACCCTGCAGTGGTTTCCACAGGGAAGAGGCACTTTATCTGCAACAAAGCCATGCGTGGAAACACATAAAGAAACAGACAAAAGGATGCTAAAGGGCTGAGCTCCCACTGACCAAAGGGAGACACTTCCCCTCTTCAGTGCTTTCTGGAGTGGAACACACAGCTTCACACCCATCAGCATAAACCCAGACAGACTCCTTTCACCTAGTTTGAACCAGCATTCAGGATTGAATTACCTTAATCTCATATTGATGTTTTTTAGCTATTTTCCCATCTTCTCTTTTCTTAATCTCCTGCTGAGAAGAGAGACACTCATCAGTAACACTGCCAACGACCAGCACACCCTTACTGCTGCTCCTGCCCCCCACTTTCTAACTCAGCAGAGTCAATCTTCTCCCACCCAAATGCACTGGAGAACTCTCCATGTTATTAAACTTTTCAAGTTGCCCAAAGTGATCACCTCTGCCGTTCTCTTTTTCCTGGTTTGGAGATGTTCTGGTGCCTGCAGCTCTTGTGGGGACTCTTCTGGGCATGACAGTGGCTGCTGCTGCTTGGCTTGCAAACGGCTACTGCAAAGAGCAACATGAGACTGGGCATTAGGAGAGCAGCAGTTGTTAGATGTACACAAATAAGCTCAGTGTATGATGATGCCAACAGCTTACCTGCGCCTTGACATCTTTGGGTTGCAAGAGCTCTACCTGGATCAGAGGAATAAAGATAAGCTCAGTTAATGTACTCTCAAGAAGCTAGAACCAAGTTCTGCACCTGGCAGCATGAGACACCACAAAGAGCAGCATGGTTTATGCAGATGAAAGAGAAGGGCACAGGTATTCTACTGGTGTGAGGAACACCTGAGTAGAGGACATCTGTGGTACATAACCACAGGCAGCTCTACGTCCTGTGGGGGTTTACACTGCTAAAGAGGATTACAGAGAGATGTCCGTGTATGCTAGCGCTCAGTTTGGCTCTGGGTAGCTGGGCTCACCTTGACCAAGAGGAGAGCAGTGAGGGGGCGGGAGGAAGCCGTAGAGGGAGATTTCAAAAGCAAGAGGATGTGGTGGGGGTGGGGTGTGGGTTCCCTAGGGCCCTAATCCCCCCACACACTCCCTCTACATCCAGCACACCGCAGACACCGGGCACCCCCCACAGACACGCGTTTTGCCAGTGCAGCAGCTCCTTCTGGGGGGATTTCGGCGGCAGCCCCCCACACCTGCCGGGATGGGCCGCGCAGAGCCGGGCCCGCCCGCCCGCCGCCTCCCGCGCTCCCGCCGCGCGGGTTCCGCGCCAATTTGCAGAGAGCGGGGAGGCGGCGGCCTGCGCTGCGCCCGGCCGGCGGGACGCCTCGGGGCGCAGCGGAGGTCAGCCCGGGCTGGGGGCAGCGCCGCTGCCCGCCCTCGCCCTACTCTCCCAAAGGGGCCGAGCAGCCTCCTGTCCCACTCCCCTTCACGGTCGGGGGGTGCTGAGGGGATGCGTGAGGGGGCAGGGAGCGGGGCAGGATCGCGGTGCCCCCTCCCCCGCGCTCCCGCCTTGCTGCGAGCCAGGCTCCCTCCAAAACCTGGGGGAAAAGGCGCGGGGGAACCCTGGCACACAGGGACACCCTCCCTCAGTCGGGAGCAATCCCGCAACGGGAGACTCCCTCCAGCGCGGGCTGGGACGGGGGCAGTGCAAGGACAGAGGGCTGGGGGGTCCACGCCAGGCACCCTCCCCACCGAGCCCCTGCCCTGAAGGCCGGGGCGGGGGCGGCCGGGACCCGCCGGGGTGGGGTGAGCGCGGGCCGGCAATCGGGGTCAGCCCGCCAAGCGGCTCAGCCCCGGCTTCCCCACCCCCACCGTGCCCGGCTCCCTCCAAAACCTGGCAGCCCGCCCCCCGCCACCCCCACGGGGCTGCCGGCCGCCGGGCGGCCCCGAGGTGGGGTGGCGGGATAGGGGGGGAGGCGATGGCAGGTTCCCGCCGACACCCTAGCCCGCCGCGCTGCCTTCCGCCAGCGGTGCCCGCCCGGACCATCTCCCCTCGCAGTGGCTTCCCGCACAGCTCCCTGCCCCCGGCGGGAGGGCACCGCAGGGACGGATGAAGCTGTGCGCGGACACTCACCCACAACCCTCCTCAGCCACTCTCCCTCCAAAACTGCCAGGGCGGGCAGCCGGCCTCCCCGCTCCCGCCCGCCGCCCCGCGCCACCTCATAACTCAACGCGACTGCACCCCTCATACCGGCAATGAATCTACCGGTACCACCGCCACCACCACCGCCACCACCATCATCATCATCATCCCCACCACTGCCAATACCACTACTGCTACCATCATCATCACTATCGCTACCATCGCTGCTGCTGCTGCCACCGCCGCCGCCCCCCATTCTCACTAACAGGACCCTCTCCCGCCACCCCCGCGCACCTCTGCCGCTGCCGCCCGGGCCGCGCTGCTCAGCTGGCGCCGGCGCCAAGTCGCTATATAGCGCGGCCCGGGCCCGCGCTGCGCATGTGCGAGGGCGGCAGACAGCTCCCCTGCCCGCCCTCCGCCAGCGCCCGCGCCCCGCTCGCCCCAGCGCCGCCCCTTCGCCGCGGGGCCGCCCCAGAGAAACCGGCAATCCCGCCCGCCACCGGACACCCCCCTCGTCCCACCTGCCCACTCAGGTTTCCTTGGCGGAGGCGTCCCGAGAGAGCGGAGAGCAGTGCCGGCAGGAGCGCTGCCAGCATGCAGAGAGAGCCCGCCCGCTGCCCCGACCGCTTTCCCCTCACCGCCGTCCCCTCGCCGGCGGAGCACCTCCGCCACAGTCATCCCGATCGGCCGCATCAAGCCGCGGGCCCACGCTCCGCCGGGGCAGCCGCTCCGCCGGGGCAGCCGCACGCGCCGCGCACGCCGCGCGCCCGGCAGAGCGCCGCCGGCCCGCCCCGGGGCGGGGCCGGCGGCCGCCGCCGCCAATGGGAGGGCGCCACTCCGCGGCAACGTGCAGCGGGCGGTGGAATGTAAACACGGCCCCGCCACGCGCGCCCCGCCCCGGCCCCGGCGCGGGCCGGCTGCTGCCGCCCGCCAGCCTCAGGGTAGCCGGCCGCCGGGCCGGGCCGGGGTCGCTACCGGCAGCCCCTGTCAGCCGGCACGCGTTCCCCCGCCCCCACCGCTACCCCTGGCGGGCGCGGGTGTCGGCTCTCAGCCCCTCGGCGCCATCCCGTTTGTACCCTCTGGCACCGGCCTCCTGACGTACCCGCGCCCCACTGCTGTAGGAGCAGTTCCGTGCCAGCCCGCCTCAGCCCGCCGCCTGATGGGTATCACACATCTCCGCGCACAAGGATGGCCCCCAAAGGCACACAGATCTGCGGGGGGAAAGAAAGGGGATGGGCCTCCCCCTCTAAAACCTCCCCCTCCAAACCCTTCTCTTTCTGCCTCCATTTTTGCAGCGTATTTAACCAAACAGAAATTCATCCCAGCGGAAAACAAGACTCCGTAGAGCACAGCCTCCATAGCCTCCCACGGGTGGCCCTGTCCCCTGCCCGGTAGCTTTCCACATCGGCCATGCTCACAGCCAGCCCTCTGGAGCCCAGAACAGCAGTGCCCACTGCCTCACCTTCCCTTTCTGAATCAAGAGAGGATGCTGAAGCTTGCCCAAAGTGCCAGGCACACCTTGGTCACCAGTAACGTCACAGAGCGGTCTGGGTTGGGAGGGACCTCCAAAGGTCACCTAGCCCAACATCCTCTGCAGTAAGCAGGGACATCCTCGACTAGATCAAGGGTCATGTGGAGTTTGCTTAATAAATATCCTAAAAAGTGAACAAACAAATCCACACTCCCCCAAATGCAACCAAACCCCACAGCACCAGGCACTTACAATGCTGCCAGCACACACTTGATTTCTTTACAACACCCACATGGAGGCAGGCAGCTAGCTCCTCAGCTCAAGGCAGGGCACCTGCAGCTGCTTTGCTGATGAGAAACAACTTCTACTTTCCCTCCCCTCTCCTGCAGTGCAGGGCACAGTGCTGCAAAACAGCACCCAGAGAAGCTACAGCTGCCTTCAAGCAAACTTACCTCACCCTCACTGTTGTTTCTTTTTCACTTCTGCTTTTTCTTTTCCCAAATGTAATGCTATTAACATGTAAACATGTTTGGGTTTTTTTCCCCCCTCCAGATATGAATTATAGTCATTAAGCATGATAAACCAGGTTTTTGGGTGATTAGCTTCTCATAGCTTTGCCATTTTAAAAGGCAAGAGAAAAAACAATGCAGGCAGAGAAGTTATTGTATGGTCACTAACAGTTGTTTAATAGGTCACAAGATTTGGCCAGCAAGGGTCATCTCTTGACCATGGATGTTTACAGAACCTGATGGACTGGGAGCAATCACAGAATTATTGAGGCTGGAATAGACCTCTGAGATCATCCAGTCCAGCCTATGACCTAACAGCACCACCTTGACCAGTCCATGGCACTAAGTGCCACATCCAATCTGTCCTTAAACACCTTCAGGGACAGCAACTCCACCACCTCCCTGGGCAGTCTATTCCAGTCTCTAATTCCCCTTTCCCTGAGGAAGTGCTTCCTAACATCCAACCTAAACCTCCCCTGGCACAGCTTCAGGCCTTGCCCCCTCATCCTGTCACAAGTTGCCTGGGAGCAGAGTCTGACCCCCACCTGACCTTCAGGTAGTTGTAGAGTGTGATAAGGTCCCCCCTGAGTCTCCTCTTCTCCAGGCTGAACACCCCCAGTTGCCTCAGCCTCTCCTCATCAGACTTTCCCTCCAGCCCCTTCCTGAGTCTCATCACACTCCTCTGGGCCTGCTCCAGCACCTCAAGATCCTTCCTGCAGTGAGGGCCCAGAGCTGCACACAGTGCTGGAGGTGAGACCTCACGAGTGCCGTGTACAGAATCACATCATGCAAACTTCCTGCACTGCAGATGTGCAAGATAGACACTGCAGTTACCCAGCCTCTTCAGCTCTGCTAAGCATCCCATGTCCAGTTCTGGGCCCCTCAGTTTAGCAAAGATGTTGAGATGCTGGAAGGTGTCCAGAGAAGGGCAACAAAGCTGGGGAGGGGTCTGGAGCACAGCCCTGTGAGGAGAGGCTGAGGGAGCTGGGGTTGCTTAGCCTGGAGAAGAGGAGGCTCAGGGGAGACCTTCTTGCTCTCTCCAAATCCCTGAAGGGAGGTTGTAGCCAGGTGGGGCTTGGTCTCTTCTCCCAGGCAACCAGCACCAGAACAAGAGGACACAGTCTCAAGCTGTGCCAGGGGAGGTCCAGGCTGGATGTTAGGAAGACATTCTTCCCAGCAAGAATTCCCATTGGAATGTGCTGCCCAGGGAGGTGGTGGAGTCCCCCTCCCTGGAGGCATTCAGAAAGGGCCCAGAAGTGGACACAAGACTCAAGGTGTGGCCTAACCAGTGCTGAGCACAGGGCACAATGACCTCCCTGCTCCTGCTGGCCACACTGTTCCTGATGCAGGCCAGGATGCCATTGGCCTTCTTGGCCACCTGGGCACACTGCTGGCTCATGTTCAGCTGCTGTCAACCATTCCCCCAGGTCCTGCAGCAGGTCCCTCAAGTACTCTCTGCCCCGACAGCAACTTCCATAAATTTTCATCAGCACAGAAAACAACAACAGTAATAAATAATAAACCCAGAATTGCCCAGAAGCTGGTGTGCAGTAAAAATTCAGCTGCAGACAATGAAATTAGGATTTGAGTGCAAACTAACACGCTGCCCTTTGGATGTGGTGACAAAATTGAAGTGACTTAGTCCACACCGGGACACTTCCAACCCAGCTGACACACAGGACATCCTCTTCCATTATGTGGATGCCTCCTGAGGGGGGATGAGTACAAAAGGGAGGTGTGGGGGTTTTTTAGAGCTCCTAAAAATACACTGCAACTGCTGAGCAGTATTTGGGCTGGGATCTAGTCAGTTCTTTTAGAGCAGTGGATCTCATTTGTTTGCTTTTGTCTTGTTAGTCAGGGGGTGGTGGCTTTGGGGCTTCTTTGGTTGGTGGTTTTGCTTTGGTTTAGTTTGTTCCCCTTTTTTTGTAATTACCACTCTCAGATACATTACAGAGGGAAAAGAAGGTGGGAATTACAGAGCCTTCCTCACAGGTTTACACAGCTGAGGTCCTTTTTCTTGGTTATCCTGTCACGGATCCCTGTGAAGTAACCCAGCATCTATCAGGGATCTATAAAGCATAGATTGAAAGCCATGAGGATCACAGAACCACCAAATGAACTAGGTTGGAAAAGACCTTTGAGATCATCAAGTCCAACCTAAAACGAATCAATCTACTTACTGAGTGTACTTTACACTGCTCTTCTCCCAGAGCTTCTGCATCCACCTGGTTGTTCCCAAGGATAGGAGCAGTAGTTCAGCACGAACATTTGCAGCACAGCTCCGCTGTGATCCAGGCACAAAATAGCACAGAAGATCACACTCTGCACTCCTACTTTGTTGCAGTAAATATTTTGCTATCACTGTTTGCTTATGCTGTTAGGCTTTGTCCTTTTGACTCACAACCGTGTTGTCAGGGCTGTTCTGTGGCTTAGGGGAAGGGAAAGGCTTGCTCCAGGATGAACAGCTCTGGTGAGGCCATACCTTGAGTATTGGGACCAATTTTGGGCACCTCAATACAAGAGAGACATGGAGGTGCTGGAGCCAGTGCAGAGGAGGGCAAGGAAGCTGAAGAAGGGCCTGGAGAATAAATCTTGTGAAGAGAGACTGAAGGAGCTGGGGATGGTTAGTTTGGAAAAGAGGAGGCTGAGGGGAGACCTCATTGCTGTCTACAGCTACCTGAAAGGACCTTGTGGAGAGGTTGCTGCTGGTCTCTTCTCACAGTGATAGAGCAAGAGGAAATGGCCTCAAGCTGTGACTGGGGAGGTTTAAACTGGACAGTAGGAAAAGTTTTTCCCAGCAAGAGTGGTCAGGCATTGGAATGAGCTGCCCAGGGAGGTGGTTGAGTCACCAACCCTGGATATGTTTAAAGGTGGTTTGGATGTGGTGCTTGGGGCTATGGTTTAGGGGTGGACCTTGCAGAGTAGGGTTAATTGCTGGGCTTGGTGACCCTGAGGGATTTTTTCCAACCTGAATGTTTCTGTGAGCCTCATTGTGAAAACAATGAAGAGGAGTTCTAAGCCTATTTATTGCAGAAAGGCTCCAGCTACACCGCCTAAGCAAAGCACTGTTAGAGCTTTATACCCCACTACAGAGGAAGTTGCACCCTTCCCAAACTTTATAGATATACTTTTAAATTGTTACTATTTTTAACCTTTTTTTCCCCCCCCTATTGAACAGCATGGGATAACTTGGAACCCCAGGAGTTCAAAACCTTTGGTTTCTGTTAAAGCCTGTAATATTCTGCTACTTTCCTACTTGTTTCATTTCAGAGATTTTTGAAACAAGGGCATGCTCCAGTTAAGAAGCATTCATATTTTGAAGACCTTACAGGAGTGACTACTCTGGGGGCTGTTTTCTGATCTGGTGTGGAGAGAGCCTAGATGTCCTAAAGGACCTTGTGGAGAGGTTGTGCTGGTCTCCTCTCACAGGTAAACAAGAACAAGAGGGATTGGCCTCAAGCTGCCACTGGGTAGGTTTAGACTGGACAGTAGGAACAGTTTTTTCATGGCAAGAGTGGTCAGGCATTGGAATGTGCTGCCCAGGGAGGTGGTGGAGTCCCCAAGCCTGGATGTGTTTAAAGGTGGTCTGGATGTGGTGCTTGGGGATATGGTATCACAGGATCACTAAGGTTGGAAGAAACCTCAAAGATCATCAAGTCCAACCTGTCACCACAGACCTCATGACTAAACTGTGGCACCAAGTGCCACATCCAATCTCCTCTTGAACACCTCCAGGGATGGGGACTCCACCACCCCCCTGGGCAGCACATCCCAATGATGAACGACTCTCTCCATGAAGAACTTTCTTCTCACCTCCAGCCTAAACTTCCCCTGGCACAGCTTGAGACTGTGTCCTCTTGTTCTGGTGCTGGTTGCCTGGGAGAAGAGACCAACCCCCACCTGGCTACAACCTCCCTTCAGGGAGTTATAGACAGCAATGAGGTCTCCCCTGAGCCTCCTCTTCTCCAGGCTAAGCAACCCCAGATACCTCAGCCTCTCCTCCAGACCCCTCCCCAGCCTTGTTGCCCTTCTCTGGACATGTTCAAGTGTCTCAATGCCCTTCCTAAACTGAGGGGCCCAGAATTGGACACAGGACTCAAGGTGTGGCCTAACCAATGCAGAGTTCAGGGGTACAATGACTTCCCTGCTCCTGCTGTCCTCACTGTTCTTGATGCAGGCCAGGATGCCATTGGCCTTCTTGGCCACCTGGGCACACTGCTGGCTTATGTTTAGGCAGCTGTCAATCAGCACCCCCAGGTCCCTCTCTGTTTGGCAGCTCTCAGCCACTCTGACCCCAGCCTGTAGCTCTGCCTGGGGTTGTTGTGGCCAAAGTGCAGCCCCTGGCACTTGGACTTGTTGAATGCCATCCTGTTGCACTCTGCCCATCTGTCCAGTCGGTCGAGGTCCCTCTGCAGAGCCCTTCTGCCCTCTAACTGACCAACATCTGCTCCCAAATGGTTTAGGGGTGAACCTTGTAGAATAGGGTTCTTGGTTGGACTTGGTGACCCTGAGGGTCTCTTCCAACCTGAATGTTTCTGTGATTCTTGCTGTGATTCTGTGAAGAACCTATTAGCTAAAATATAGCATAGAGTAAACCTTTTAGTCACAAGCTTGTGAATATGCTTTTCTAAGGTTAATATCAGCAACAGAGAGCATAGGCAATGACCAGCTGTTGATAAGCAGCCTGTATGATAATCAGATCAAACAGTTCTAACAGTTCTATAACAGAGGAAGAAAACATCAAGTCGATGTCAAGAGTAAATTAATGTAATACCCCTTACAGTCTGCAGAGTCAGGGCTACAATCATGTAGCACGATACAAGGATTTCTCCTTTGGCTCTTAAAACAGGGCCAGGGAGAAGCAGAATCACAGAATGTTAGGGGCTGGAAGGGACCATCCAGCCCAGCCTCCCTGCCAGAGCAGGATCACCCAGGGCAGGTCACCCAGGAACTCATCCAGAAGAGTCTTGAATATCTGTAGAGGGAGACTCTCTGGGCAGCCTGTTCCAGGGCTCTGTCACCCTCACAGGGAAAAAAATCTCTCTTCCTGTTTCCATGGCACTTACTCTGCCTCAGCTTCCACCACTGCCCCTTGTGCTGTCCTTGGGCATCACCCAGCAGAGCCTGGCTCCAGCCTCTGGGCACTCACCCTGCACATCTTTATCAACAGCAATGAGGTCACCTCTCAGGCTCCTCCTCTCCAAGCTACAGAGCCCTCAGCTCCCTCAGGCTCTCCTCATCAGGAAGATGTTGACTGCCTTCATCACTGTCATGGCTCAGTGCCAGACTCTTTCAAGCAGTTCCCTGCCCTTGAGCTGGGGATGAGTTACCAACCTTTAGAGCTGCATTCTGCAGATGCCATCACTCCCCAGCAGTCATGAAGCAAAGCAAGAGACCACATCCTTCTGGCTCTTGTGAGTATCCTCTTTACATCTCCTGGAGGTGAAGTACCTTTCTCAGCAGTAAGGAGCTTGGCACAAACCATGGCTTGGCTTGTCCTGGCAGTTCTTCTACGCAGGAAACACCTTATCCATGTCCTGTCAAGAGAGCCACAGCCTTTCCTCTACATGAACATTTAAAATCCCACATTCCACACACCAAAGGGCTTCACCTTTACAGTACAACCTTAGGGTTGATCTCCTGAGCAAAGCTCACAGTCACACCCTGGGCTAAGGACAGCATCTCTGCAGTGACAAATAGCACCAGGGACTAACAGCCAAGCTTTGAGTCTGCCTTCACCTGCCCAGATGTTGGATCTCCTGGCTGCAGCTCAAAGAAATAACAAGATGCACCTTCCTCATGGCTTGCCAACATGGGGTAGGGTTAGGGGTTATGGTTAGGCTTTAGGGTTAGGCCATTAAGGTTAGCGTTTGGGGTAGAGTTAAGCCATTAGGGTTATGGTTAGGGCTAGTATTAGGGTTTAAGGTTAGGTTTAGTGACAACATTAGGGTTAGGATTACAGTTTGAGGTATGGTTAGGTTACTAGAGTTAGGCCATTAAGGTAAGAGGTTAGGGTTTAAGGTCAGAATTAGGGTTGGGGTTAGTGTTAGTGACAACATTAGGGTTAGGGATAGGGGTAGGTTATTAGGGTTAGGCCATTAAGGTAAGAGGTTAGGGCTAGTGTTAGGGTTTAAGGTCAGAATTAGGGTTGGGGTTAGTGTTAGTGACAACATTAGGGTTAGGGATATGGGTAGGTTATTATGGTTAGGTCATTAAGGTAAGGGTTAGGACTAGTATTACAATTTAAGATCAGGGACAACATTAAGATTTGGAGTATGGTTAGGCCATTAGGGTTTGGGGCAGTATTAGGGTTTAAGGTCAGAATTATTGTTGGGGTTGGGGTTAGTGACAATATTAGGGTTAGGAATAGGGTTTGGGGTATGGTTAGGTTATTAGGGATAAGCCTTTAGGGTTAGAGCTAGTTTTAGGATTTAAGGTTAGGGTTAGTGACAACCTCAGGGTGAGGATTAGGATTTAGGGTAGGGCTAGGTTATTAAGAGTTAGGCCACTACAGTTAGGGCTAGAGTAGAGTTTAAGGTTAGGATTATAGACAACACAAGGGTTAGGAGCAGTGTTTGGGGCAGGGTTAGGTTATTAGGCTTAGGTCACTAAGGTTAGGCTGTTAAGGTTTAGGAGTTATGGTTAGGCCTTAGGTTTAGGGTTAGATTTTAGGGTTAGGCTGTAATGGTTAGGGGTTTGGATTGTTAGAGTGAGAGTTCCCCAGTGTGTTCACACTGATTTGAGCCTTTAAAGGCATATTTTGCTTTGGCTCTGAGGAGGTTTTAAAAAGCCCTAGTCAAGGAGGCTTTGGAAAATGTCCAGCCCAAATTAAAAAGCTGCATTAAGCCTGAACTAAACACCCCCAGAAGGAGCACTATCAGTGGAGCTATGTTAGCTTATCTGTAAGGATAAGATTATAGAGACATAATTGGCTAAACATTCTCCTGCAGCATCCTGCACGGCTCTCAGCGCAGGCTTGCTGCTTTGATAAATGCACAGGTCACAAAAGCTGCCTTTGACAAGGACAGGGCTTGCTCAGTGCTCACTCTGGGAAGGTGGAAGCTTTCTTGCACAAATTCTTTTTCCTCACTGCCAGTCAAATAGCTCATTTTGTCAACCAGTTTCTTCAGTGGGTGAAAACCAAGTCAGGGACTACTTGCAACAACTGAGCCCAGCAAGTCTGCATCCAGTGCCTGTGCAAGGCCACTCTCCATGATCTTTGAAAAGCCAGAGATCAAAATCTCTGGTGCCTAGAGGAAAACAAAACAAAACCCACAGAGTTTCAGAAAAAGCCAAAAGAACAACTTGGAGAAGAGCAGTGAACCTTTTCCCTCCATTTAAATGGAATCTCAAACATTTCAGCTTGCACCTATTGCCTTTTCTCTTTCCATGAGGCACCACTAGACAAAAAACAAACAGTTCTCTCTTCTTTAGTGCCTCATCAGATGCTTATACACTGAGAAGATCACCTCTGAGCCTTAGCCTCCCCCAGTTGTTTCAGTCTTCAGACACATCTGTGTCTCCTGTACCGAGGAGCTCAGCACAGCACACAGCATCGAGATGTGTCACACCAGCACAGTGAAGCAGGCTCATCTCCCTGTGCCTGCTGGCAGCACCCTTCCTCCTGCAGGCCAGGAAGCTTTTAACGAGGCCACAAGGGTGCAGTGCTGGCTCGGCGTGGTGCTCACCACAGCCCCCAGGGCATTTTCTGGCTGGTGCTTTCCACCCGTTGGCCTAAGGTTATTTATCCTCCAGGTACTAGACTCCACTTTTCCCCTTGTTGAATTCCATGAAGTTCCTGTGAGCCCTGCTGAGGTCCTTCTGAGGGGCAACCCAGCCCTCTGGTGTATAAACAGCTCCTGTCTTCTGCAGGCTTGCTGATTGTGCAGTCTGCCCCAGGATCCAGGTCACTAACAAAGGTTTTGAACAGTGTGAGATGTGGCATTGATAGGGGACAAAAGCAGCAACCAGCCTCCAGCTAGGCCTCACACAACTGATCACAACCTTGGAGTCAGTTCTCACCACAAGTGCTCCACCATCTGTTTGCATTCATCATCTTGGAAGGATGCTACTGGGGCAGCTTGAAAAACCTTGCTGCAGTCACAGGATCACAGAAACAGTCAGGTTGGAAAAGACCCTCAGGATCACCAAGTCCAACCATTAACCCTACTCTACAAGGGTCACCCCTACACCATAGCCCCAAGCACCACATCCAAACCACCTTGAAACACATCCAGGCTTGGCAACTCAACCACCTCCCTGGACAGCTCATTCCAGTGCCTGGAGGTTAAGGTATTAATCATTGCTCTCCCCTCATCCACTGTGCCAACCATGGAATTGCAGAAGGCTATCACTGGGTAGTCAGCCATGCTTTCCCTTGCCTGAACCCATTCTGGCTAACTCTTAACCCCCTTCTTTCTTATTCATGTTTGGAAACGGTTTCCAGGACCATTTTCTCCACCCCCTTCCCATGTAACCAGGGGAGGCCATCTTGTAGTTCCCCCTATTCTTCTTGTAGATGGGAAGGACATTCACTCTCTTCCAGCCCATTCCAATGACGAACAACTCTCTCAGTGAAGAACTTTCTCCTCACCTCCAGCCTAAACTTCCCCTGGCACAGCTTCAGACTGTGTCCTCTTGTTCTGGTGCTGGTTGCCTGGGAGAAGAGAGCAACTCCCTCCTGGTTACAACCTCCCTTCAGGTAGTTGGAGAGAGCAAGAAGGTCTCCCCTGAGCCTCCTCTTCTCCAGGTTAAGCAACCCCAGATCCCTCAGCCTCTCCTCACAGGGCTGTGCTCGAGGCCTCTCCCCAGCCTCATTGCCCTTCTCTGGACACCTTCCAGCATCTCAATGTCCTCCTTAAACTGAGGGGCCCAGAACTGGACACAGGACTCAAGGTGTGGCCTAACCAGTGCAGTGTACAGGGGCACAATGACTTCCCTGCTCCTGCTGGCCCCCACTATTCTTGATGCAGGCCAGGATGCCATTGGCCTTCTTGGCCACCTGGGCACACTGCTGGCTCATGTTTAGGCAGCTGTCAATCAGCACCCCCAGGTCCCTTCCAGCCTCCAACATTCCAGATTCTCAGTACTTGTACCTACCCCACCTGCATGGGGTGCTTGGGCATCAGGACTGAGACTGACCCAAGCCCCCAAAAGAAGAGAGAGTGAGAGCTTTGAATAGGCCATTTTTTGTTTTATTGAGAGCTCAGATGGTATCTCCCTGGGGTGCACAGAGCACACCATGAAACCCAAGTACAGAGGACTGCTTTAGTAAATACAGACTGGTTAAGCAATGCTACTTTTTTTTTTGGCAAAGTGCTGTATTTTGTCTGTTTCCAGCTTGTGTTCAACTATTTAAACCAAAAAAAAATAAAACCCACCCCACCCAAGAGCCAGACATTCTTCCATTATCCAAAGGACTGCTACAAAGAGAGAAGTGGCTCTGGAGAGAAGCTGCCATGTATGCATAGACTGATGTACAGTATTGATCCTTACTGAAATGTCCCTTTTGAATCTTCAAGTTTGCTGTGTAGAAGGCACAGTTTTAAAATGCAAAACAAACCAACCCCAAACCCAACCCTCCCCCCACACCCCCTAAAATCTGTCTATTGACCAATACATAAGAAAATACAGTTTCAGCAAGATTCATTGATAATCAATCAGTATGAGACAGTGCAAGGCCTCCACTTTTACAAGGAACACACACACACACTTGAATACAGCTCCAAAAACAAACCCCAAACCCCAACCAGAAGCAAACCATATAAAAAGCCACACAGCTCACTACCAAAACAGCAAAACCAAACCCCAATCTAATTTGCCCAGCAGCTCCAGGCAGGACAACAGGGCTAGACCAACAGCAAATGTGTAAAACAAATGTAGTAAAAAAAAAAAAGCAAAGCAGCCCCACAAAAGCCATTGCTGCAGTACTCATCTCACACAGTAACATGGTTTCCAATATTACAACTTGAGAAGCACAGCTTTGTGCAACACAATAATGTTTATATCCTGAAAGATATAGGTTTTCATCACCAGAAAGTCATCTAGTAATGTAGTATTAAAAAAAACAACAACAGATCAGTCTCTCCCAATGCTAGGAGCAGTCTAAACTTGCATTTACTTGCCTGCTGAGAAGAACTGACCAAGGCTCTCACTGTACTGCCTGGGAGCCTTACACTCACAGCCCCATCTCCCTCTTGAGAGTGAAAGGATTTCTGCCATCCTTCCAACGTGGGGAGGTGGAGGCTCCATCTTCCTTCATTTCACTTTAAGAAAATTAAAGCTGAAGGAAAGAAAAGTAGTTACTTTTTATATAAAGAAATACAGGAAAGCACAGAATTTTCCTGAGCTAGAGAAGTTGGCAGTGAGGAGAAGGAAGTTTAAGCTTGGCAAAAAGTTGGAGTGATAAAAGTAGACAACGTGAGGGAAGTAAGAGTGGAGATCTTCAAGGTGAGGCTTGACAGGGATGGGTGACCTGACCTAGTTGAGGATATTCCTGCTGACTGCAGAGGGGTTGGACTGGATGACCTTTGGAGATCCCTTCCAACCCAGACCATTCTATGATTCTATGAGCAAGTTGAGGATGTCCCTGCTGACTGCAGAGGGGGTTGGACTGGATGAGCTTTGGAGATCCCTTCCAACCCAGACCATTCTATGATCTAGTTGAGGATGCCCCTGCTGACTGCAGAAGGGGTTGGACTGGATGACCTTTGGAGATCCCCTCCAACCCAGACCATTCTATGATCTAGTTGAGGATGCCCCTGCTGACTGCAGAAGGGGTTGGACTGGATGAGCTTTGGAGATCCCTTCCAACCCAGACCATTCTATGATCTAGTTGAGGATGTCCCTGCTGACTGCAGAGGGGGTTGGACTGGATGAGCTTTGGAGATCCCTTCCAACCCAGACCATTCTATGATCTACTTGAGGATGCCCCTGCTGACTGCAGAAGGGGTTGGACTGGATGAGCTTTGGAGATCCCTTCCAACCCAGACCATTCTATGATCTAGTTGAGGATGACCCTGCTGACTGCAGAGGGGATTCATAGTATCACAGTATCAGTCAGGGTTGGGAGGGTCCACAAGGATCATCTAGTTCCAACCCCCCTGCCATGGGCAGGGACACCCCACACTAGATTGGACTGGATGACCTTTGGAGGACCCTTCAAACTCAGGTGATTCTATGAAGAGATGAGAAACTGGTGAAACTGCAGCTGTCTGCACACAAAGCAGAGTATTTGGACCACAGAAGAACTGCTGCAGGAACACAGTCATGTACTGCTGAAGAAGAGTAGTAACAAAATCTGGTTTGGAAACTCATCATGTGACCAATTTTGTTTTCCTTCCCCTGTCCACATGAAGTCAATGTGTCTTCAAAAGCAAACACACAGTAGTGCATCCAGGAAAGCACCTCTTGCTTTCATACAGTTTCGACAGCCCTAACTCATCCCAGTGGAGCAGCACAGCCATGGGGAAACTGAGGTTAGAAATGCTGTTCCCTGGACCCTAAACATGTTCCACAGCTCCAGCTGCAGAATGTACAACAGTACCAACCCACAGCAAGGTCAGTCCAAACCCTTGGGGTTTTGCTTCAGGGACACTGAAGCATTTGGCTGGATTTAAAACACACACTCCATAGGTCTGGCATAATTCACATTATTGATCCTGCCTAATTTCAAAGACTCCTCACACTAATTTCTGTATAAGGACTACTGGAAGACATAGTTGAGTGTAATGTTAACATTTGAATGCCCTAGGCACTAAACACAAGGGAAAACACAGTGTCACATTGAGCACTGACAGGAAGGGGAATAACACTTACATTTCCTCCTTTCTTTCAGTGCAGATTTCTTCCTCCTCCCCTCCATAGCCATTTCATCTACTTCCCAGATTGAGCTATCAGGGTTTGGCATGTCATGTGGCTGCACTGTTTCCAGGTGAGCTTTAGTTGTTGTTAAGTGCTTGCCGACTTCCAAGCCAACTTTGCTCCCTGTTTAAAACAACCCTGCTCATTAGTTTTGAATGGCTTTTCTTTTCCTCTTGGCCCACAGAACTGCTATTGTTCTGCTATGCCGGGAGATCAACCACTGCTGATGGATCTCACCTTTTAGAGACCCTGTCATCACTGTGTTTAGCTCTCTAAGACTGTTTTTCGGCATCCTTTTCTCCCTGCCACACACTGCCCTTCATTTCCAGTCACAATTAAACACAGACTTCATCTTCATAGATTAAAAAAGAGAGCTAGGAGAACTTCTAATAAAGGCTTCCTTCCGGCTACTTTGGAGCTATTCAACCTGTGAATAGGAGAATCTAACAGCAATTAGCAGCTCAGAAACAGCCATCCATCAGCCCAACTTCTTCAAAGAGCAGTCAGCTGCTGATGAGATTAAAAGAATGGTGGATCCACCACCCCTTTCTTTTAAATAGGGATTACATGAAATAGGGTAAGGGAAATACATGTTTCAGAGACAGGAAGAGTTAAAGGGAGTAAGAACTTGAACTGTACCAAGTAAAACCCAGCTCAGCTCTCTGGGTTGTGCAGCTGCACATAATCCATAGGTCCACTTTTCCTTCCACTCCACTGTGAGGTACTGCATCTGTAACACCAGTGCCACATCGTGCTGCAACAATAATTTCCCCCGTGCCCAACACACCTACACAGACTCCACTAACACAAGTAGGTGCTGGGCAGCTTAGATGTCCTCCTCATGACAGCTGAGCACAGAATCTAGAACATCCCCTGGCAGCCAGAGTATGTCTTTGTTAGCAGGGAATCATCTGTGCTGAACACAGGCAGGGATACACAAGCTGTCAAGCACTGGGCATTAAAGCACATGGCTAACCTCAACGCTTCCTAACTCCACTGTGATTAATGCAAACTGATTTCCATCTCAGTTCAGTTGCTTTAAAAACACCAACTAAAAAAACAACAACAAAAAACAACCAACAAAAAAAAAAGCAAACAATCCCATCCCTACATCATAGTTTACAAAACCAGCACACAAACTATCACCCTGACAGGCTGTGATATTTCACACCAACGCCCAGGACTCGCTGCGAGGTGTTGGGAGACGTTTTGGTGGCGTCTCAGAAGAGCTCAAGGCTAGGTTGGGATTGTGTTTGAGGACCACCTGCAGATTGACCACACTTACCTAGGCAGGAAAACAAGAGCAAAGTGGAAAACAAACAAACAAACAACACACACACACCCCACCCCCCAATGATTTAGCCCCTAGATTAAACCCAGGAGAGGCCTCAGTAATTGAAGGGCCGCTGGCAAGGCTGGTGAACAAAGAGTCCGCTGTGCTTGAGCGGCCGCGGGTGGCAGTCCCTGGCGAGGTTGTGGCGCCGCAGCCCGCTCCTGCCGGGGTGGTGCCTCTCGTGGTGCTCCCTGATCCAGTGGGCAGGACGCAGGCTCTTGCTTTTCTCCAGAGCAGCTGAACCGGCGGCCAGAGCGGCGACGTAGCAGTGAAGGCGCTGCCCAGCGTCACTTGGGGCCTCCGCTCTGCGAACGCAACAGGCGGCCAGCGGTCAGTCCCGAGGGAGCACGCAGACCAGCAGCAGGGCAGGAGAGGCCATTCTGCCACTTTGCTCTGCTCTGCCTAGACCTCAACTGCAGTACTGTGCTCAGCCCTGGTGCCACCCAAAACAGGAAGGACATGGACCTGATGGAGAGGGTCTAGAGGAGGGCCGTGAAAATGATTAGGGGGTTGGAGCAGCTCTGCTATGAGGACAGGCTGAGGGAGCTGGGAGTGTTTAGCCTGGAAAAGAGAAGGCTTCAGGGTAGACCAGGGAGCAGCCTTCCAGTATCTGAAAGGGGCCTGTGAGAAGGCTGCAGAGGGACTCTTCCCACAGGCCTGCAGTGACAGGATGAAGTGCAACAGCTTCAAACTAGAGAAGGGCAGATTTAGATTGGATGTTAGGGACAAGTTCTGCACCATGAGGGTGGTGGAACACTGCAACAGGTTGCCTAAGGAGTCATTGAGGAGCCACCTTTGGAGATATTCAAGGTCAGGCTCCAGAGGGCTCTGGGCAACCTGATCTAGTGGAGGATGTCCCTGCTGACTGCAGGGGAGTTGGATCAGATGACCTTTGCAGGTTTCCTCCAACCCAAACCATTCTATGACACTGTAAAGGGCAGAACATGGGCATCCACACCCAACATTGCAAAAGGGCATCCTTATTTTACTGGTAGACATGTGGGCTGAGGAGAGGTCAAGGCAGTTTAGGAAAACCATGTTGCCTAGTGCTGCTACCTCACTGTGTGTGAGTTAGCCTTTGGGCTTTTGGTGTCTATTCTTGCACCCTTCCTTCACCACCCCACCTCCCACAGCCCAAGATGCACCATAGCTCACAAATGCATTGCAATGTGTGTCACACTGCTCCAAGCCCCTGAAAGAGTTGAGCTACCCACCAGGCAAAGTTTGGTTAAAAATCACCTTGGACACAGGTGGTTCAGCGTGGAAACAGAAGCCCAGTAATGAAGGTGTGTTTGGCTAGCCAGCCACACAAGTAGATCCAAACAATGCTCACACAGAGGAATGGAAAAGACAGAGCAGCTGTGACACACACAGGAAATAACTCAGAAGGATCATTCCACAACCAGCCCTCTAGATTTCAGGAGCAGAGAGTCAGCAGTTTTGGCAAACCCTTACTCCATCATGCACTAGGTGAAAAAAAAACCCAAACAAAAAAACCCCAGCAGCCTATGCAAGCAGGGACTGACAAATCTTAATCTCAAAAGGACTTCCCTACTTGACAGAACAATCACTGATGTTTCCTGGAAATTCCAGAGCCAAGCTAAAATTAGCCTGGCAGTTTTAAAAGCAAAGCAAAATCCCCAGCCAGTGCCACAGCTGGTGTGGGGCCAAGGGCACTGGAGCTGCTTGCCTCTCCCCACAAGGGACCCAACAACTAGCCGTCAGCTCGGTGGTGCCCACAAGAAATGTCTGCAAGGCCAAGAGCTTACTCAGGCATGAGCAAGAGGTCTCTTGGGAAGTCTGCTTTTCAGCACTAGCATGACTATAATCAGTTCTCTTCTTGAGGAGTGTAACTTCCATTTATTGTAGGATGTTTCTGGAGACACAAGTCTGCTCTGCTGTGCCCGTGGTAGCCTTGCTCTTGGGGGGCTGCAGGTGCCTGCCACAGAAGTGAGCTCTTCCACTTCCCCCTACTCCACACTGCAGTGAAATACTCTCTGGCAACAAGGGAATACTCCCTCCCTTTTTTCCTTCCAAATATCCACCTCTACCTGCTTTTGCCTCCTGGGGTAGCTTGGTAGGACTCTGAGGCCTACAGGCTCCAGAAAAGCCACGTGTGACGTTCTGGTTTCCCTGTTTATTTGCTGGATATTGTCCTAAACTCAGCACTTGGAATGTGAAACAAGGGATTAACACAGCCCAGCACAAGGAAATTCAGTGCCTTGCAAGTACTTTCTCTGCAGATGACACCACCTTTATTTACATGAGGGTGTCTGCAAACACAGGGCTACTGTTTGGCTTTTTCTAATGGGGATACTCTAACACACTCAACAGTGCTGGAGGTGGAACTCCCAAGTGAAGCCTTTCTGGGGCAGGCCATAAGGAACTAGGAAGCCACATCAATTATCAGAACCCACGTTTCCTAAGTGTGCCCCTGCTGCATGTCATTAGGTAGCAAAGGGCATCAACTGATAACAGAGAATGTTGTGGTTGGTTACAGAAAAATATAACTAACCTGATGAACAGGGAGAATACAGAATTAACCAGGTTGGAAAAGACCTTTCAGATGACTGAGTCCAACCAATCACCCAACACCATCTAACCAACTAAACCATGGCACCAAGCACCCCATCCAGGCTCTTCCTAAACACCTCCAGGGATGGTGACTCCACCACCTCCCTGGGCAGCACATCCCAATGGCCAATCTCTCTTGCTGGGAAGAATTTCTTCCTAACATCCAGCCTAAACCTCCCCTGGTGCAGCTTGAGACTGTGTCCTCTTGTTCTGGTGCTGGTTGCCTGGGAGAAGAGACCAAGCCCCACCTGGCTACAACCTCCCTTCAGGGAGTTGGAGACAGCAAGGTCTCCCCTGAGCCTCCTCTTCTCCAGGCTAAACAACCCCAGCTCCCTCAGCCTCTCCTCACAGGGCTGTGCTCCAGACCCCTCCCCAGCCTCATTGCCCTTCTCTGGACACCTTCCAGCAGCTCAACATCTTTCCTAAACTGAGGGGCCCAGAACTGGACACAGGACTCAAGGTGTGGCCTAACCAGTGCTCAGCACAGGGCAGAATGACTTCCCTGCTCCTGCTGGCCACACTGTTCCTGATCCAGGCCAGGATGCCATTGGCCTTCTTGGCCACCTGGGCACACTACTGGCTCATGTTCTGCTGCTGTCAACCAGTCCCCCCAGGTCCCTCTCTGCCTGGCTGTTCTCCAGCCACTCTGACCTCAGCCTGTAGCTCTGCCTGGGGTTGCTGTGGCCAATGTGCAGAACCTGGCACTTGGATGTGTTCAATCTCCTGCCCATCTGTCCAGCCTGGCAAGGTCCCTCTGCAGAGCCCTCCTAACATCCTTCTGCTTTGAGAGGGCTTTGAAAAGAGCAAATAGGTTTCCTCCACAGAAGAAAGTTTAAAACTGATGGCTGAAGATACTTAAGCTTTTCTCCCTTCTTTCAAATACCCTTCCAACACTGGCTTCCAAACCAAGGCTCTTCTACTTGTCATCTTAAGTGAAACTGCAATAGCAGAGGTGGTTTGTGTTAGCTGAAAGGCCACAGACTCTTCCAAAATGTAGCATTTGGGGATCTCAGTGGATGCCTTTGGTAACCTGGCACTCGAGAGCCCTGGGCACCAAAAGAACAGGGCTGATGAGCCTCTACCAATATTGTCAAAGTGTAATTTTAGAGGGGCTGTGCCTAAAGCCAGATGGCTGCTGGAAAGCTTAAGTGTCCTGCTAGTTGTGCTGTCAAGCCAGACCTCACAAGAAACATAAAAGGCTTCAGACCCTGTCCCAGTTAATACTGAAGTCATTTTGTTTGCGCTTAGCATTTTGGGCTGTTAAAGCAGATGTAGTTAGGCTTGATCAAGTAACATCATTTGGCACAAAGGTTAGTCCTAGAACTAGGATTGTTTTGGCAGACAAGGCTCTAGAGGAAGCAGCATTGCCAGCAGCCTGATCAAAAATATCCCAACACAGGAGTACTTACTGTGCCATTGTGCCTTAAGCAGCTTTTCTTGGCCCTACAAATGTTAAACGGCCAACCATTAAACCACTGGAGACTGCAAAATAGCTTTTGAAACTCAGTGCATTATCAGTGCAATTGATGGTCCCAGCTTCTCTACTTGACCTCAGCTGTAAACTTGCCTCCTCCTAGCGCTGCCACCCTAAATAACCTACACAACAGCTTCGGTTCTCTGACGAAGCAACAGCGCAGAAATCGGCCTGAAGAAGCTTAACCTCGCAACACCACACCTTTAGCTTCCTCACATATTAAAACAGCTGAAGTGTGTTGCAAGTGCTGAATCGTGATGGCAAAGAGATACTCTATTTGTATACATCTCCCTACACCACACTGGTACAGCTGCACGTACTGGACAGCTAACACCAAAGCAGTGCACAGCAAATGAGCCTCTGCAATAATCCTGCTTGGCCAGAGCCTTAGGACCCCAAAGCAAAAAGCACATCACCACCTTCACCTTACAAACAGGTAGAAGTTTGCAGCACAGATTTTTACCTCAAAAAAGGAGGTTGTGTGGAATATTTCCCAGTTTGCTTTTGCTCCACAAGGTATCTGTGGAGAAAATTAATCCTGTCCTAATCTATGAGCGACAACAACAAAATGAAAACAAACCCACACCAAGCAAAACAAACAAGATACCAACCCAGACTTCCCTGTCAGGGTCATCACAGCAGTGTTTTTCATCACAGGAGGTGACTAAAAGGCTGCTGACTAACAGTTATGAGAAATACACAGAGCTATGAAGGGGGCAAAGTGCTGTCAAATCTGTGTCACCAGCTACACAGTTAAGTGCCACCAGTTTCAACAGGACTGGAGCATGTTCTGCAAAAGGAATACCTAGGCTCCATAAATATCCATTGCAGTGTCAGACTAGCATTCCCAGCTCTTTCCCAACATGGTCACCCTAAGTAACACCTTGCTAAGCAGGCAGGTGGCCCTGACCACCCTTCCCACCTTCTGCAGTATTCATGCTTTGTTCACTTGCTCTGAAGGAAGCCAGAAAACTCAGTATGTGGTGTCTAATGTGATCAAGTAGAAACCAAGTATTTTCAGCTCCCTGGCAAGGTGAAACCAGACATACCTGGGACTACCTGGGCTGTGAAACTCCTCATCTCCACATCCAGTTTCATTAAGGCTGTGGCAGGTGTCATGGACAGCGTACACAGACATGCTGGGATGCTCTATCAGGAGGTTCTCCATCGGACTGGTTTCCACTTTGATAGTGGTTAATCCACCTGCAGTAAAACATGGGGGAGGGGTAATAAACCAGCTCTCCTCCATAGGGCACGACTCGAACTGGATGAAGCAGGACTCGCTGGCCTCTGGCAAGTGTTCCAAGGGAGATGGCAGACAGGAGAAGACCGGCGAGCCGTCCGCGGCCGCCGCTTCCGCCGCGTTCGCTTCCTCCCCGGCGCAGTTAGTGCAAGCGTCTGGTGCAGGTGGCCAGCGGAGAGGAGCCCACGGGTGTTGGTGAGTGCAGCAGATCAGGACCAACACAAGGTGGCACGGAGCCAGAAACCAGATGGACCAAAAAAAAAAAACAAACCCCAACCAAACAAAACAAGAAAGAAAGAGAAACAGAACCCTGTTAGCATGTACACAAACTTGAAGTCTTCCTCTGTTTTTTTTTTTAAGCAAGGGGAGGAGAAAAGGGAGTTCCCTGATAAGCCCTGCTAGACATGTAAAACATCTGTTATCAGTAAAGCAATACAGTTGTGCAAGAAGTCAAACATTTCATTTGTGCAAGGGGCTCTGCTGGAGCGCGTGTCAGGTGTACAAACCTGACCCTTTTTCTCCTCGGTTTACGCACCACGTTTTGCTACATCTGTTTGGAAAGCACCCTGCAGTCTTACCCACACTAGCTTGTGCTCAGGTAAAGTTTCACCTGAGCTACTGGCTTCTTGACATGGAATTAAGGGCCAGAGAAGGACAGAGGTAGGGCTTTACACTTCACAAATCTCTTACCTATAAAGTCAACCAGAATCCACTCATCATCTTCTTTCTCACTGAACTCTGGCTCTTGGCTGGACAGGCTATCAATCTCTCCCATGAGCATGTTATTTAACCTCTGGAACATTACTAAGGCAGGAAGAAGACTTTGGCTGGCAGGTCTTTATATCCAAGGTTCAAGGCACAGCTCACACTGTACTAGCAGAGTGGCACAGACTTGAGATTAAAGTGCATAGGTGTTTTATCAGCTCAGACGTGGGACACGCAGAGGCATGACTGGTAAACAGTTTATGCAAAACCTGCAAAACAATATGACAAGGGTCTTAATGAGACAGCAACAGGAAACATCCCTAGGGAACAAATTAAAAATGCTCTCATTAGTGTGCTTGCAGGTACCAGTGAAAATTGTTCCTTAAGAAGAGAGGCAGCTTCACTGGCATTCACCATTCCCTGCCAGCTAGATACATACACAAAAAGCCAAAGTCTCTCCCTGGAGCCGAGTGCCTTCCTCTCAAGCCCCTTTGCTGTACAAAGGTCTGTTCAACTGTCAGTTCCCACCTTCCCCTATGGAAGGGAAAGACTCTTGTGCCTATGCTCACCAAGGTCCTCCCTCAGCTCCCTGCCCAACTTCCTCCTGGTCAGAGAGAGATGTGAAAGGGCAAGTGCCTTTTTTTGGCTCCAGACAGCACATCTCCTCTGTTGACAGCCTCACCAACTCCAAGAGACTCCTCTGAGGGCTCCCAGAGGTGCCCAAGGTGGCATTTTTTTCCTCTTTACACACAGTTCAGAGCCATTGCCTGCAAGTCAACACTTCCTACTGAAGGGTCATCCCATCTCCACGTTCAAAGAGAGTTACCAGTGGGATCATTTTCACAGCCAGTGCCCAACTACTCATGCATGGTTAAGTCTAACTACCAAGGAAAAGTAACTCAGACAATTAAACCCAATGTTTATTTCTCAATATACTTCCCTAAATGCACACATAATTAGCCACCATAAGCCTGAAGTCTACATCTGGTAATTAAGATGAAAAATCCCTGTAGTGCCAAGAAGCTGAATGTTCAACCGCCTCAGATCAGCCTGCTTACAGCCTCTCAGTATTCATACCTGAGACAACAAATAGCTGCCACTAAAGCAGCTGGAAAAGGATGGGGAAAATAGTCAATGTAACTTACAAGGTAAATGTCACCAGACTGATACTTAAATTATCTCAGCATGTCAGGATTATTACAGATTAAATGCCTGCTCAATAATTAAATAGGGAAGAAGATATGCATGTAAGAGGGCACGAGCCTGCACTCAGAAAGAGAAAGGGAGTAAGACACACTCCACTAGAAAAACTCAGCCATTAGAAGAAGATATAACCCATAAAGAGTATTATTTAAGGCCAGCATACCCTGCTTCACCCACCAACTCTCAGGCCACACTCAGGGGTCATTTTGGCCTCCTACATCATTTTACCCCAGGACACCAGACACCACCATTGCCTACTTAGTCAATGCAAGGACGAGCAACTGCTTGCAACAGGCGTTGATGGCAGCCACCTCCTTATTCAAAAGGATAGGACTGGAATTTAAAGCAGTCTTCAGAAGCAACACAAAAAGGGACAGTGTAACTCAAGAAGTCATGCGTTCTAGTTCGTCAGCAGGAACTATCAGCTGCAGGCAAAGCTGAGACCAGGAACAACTGGCTCAGCTGCAGTAACCAGAAAGGGCAGGGTTTAAGAACCACACTTGAAAATGAAACATCTGGGCTCACTCTAAGGGAGCAAGAAGAATGATGGTAAGCCTAAAGGAAAGTGATACCATGTCAGAAATGACAAGTTTTTAAAGGAAAGAAGGGAGGGGGTGTGTGTGTGTGTGTGTGTAAACAGCAGTCGGCTCTGTAAGGAAAGCTAAACATTTGTTCCTTTCTACAATCAGAGCAAGCAGACGTGGCTTTTGACTGCAGCAAAGTTCAGTTTTCAGTGGTTGCCAGCAGGAAACACTTTTAACCATTAAGGCTGCTAAGCCCTGAATGGGTTACCTAAGGAAATGCCAAATGGCCACAGCTTTCCCAAGCACCTTCCTGAGAAGGTCTGAGTGCTTCAGCTACAAACAGGGCTTGTCACGGATAAGGAAATGGACTCTAAGTGAAAGCTTTAAGTTTGTAGCTTCTCAGTTATCTTCCACATCCACCCCTAACCCTCTTCTGGCACAAGGCCTAGGAACAACAGAGTTGAGCTTTTCTTTAGGCTAACTAGCAAGCCATAATGTAATTGCTGATCAGCACTGGCTAACCCTGTACTCCCACACACATGTGTTGCCTCTTTCCCAGATCTTCAGGCTGAGGATGTCTTTCTGTTCTGTGCACAGAGTGGAGCAAGAGGAGAGCTCACACTCCTAACCTTAATGCTCCACAGGCATCACAGCAACATCAAGTAACTATTCTCTAACAAGCATGTGAAAGACTGCAATTCCTGAGAATGTAAGCTACACAAACTACAGCTTCTGACCCCTAAGTGCCTCCCTGTACATCAAAAGCACTTTGTCCCGTTTTCCCCTTCTCCCAACCCCCCAGAAGAATCCAAAACAAAAAAAACAACCCGATCTGAATCATTTTGAAACCGGCTGATGTTTTGACATCCTTTTGGACAAGTGCCTTTAAAAACGCTATTGTGCGAGTTAGATGGGGACCAAGAAGGGATTTTGTTATCAAGGACCATCCTTGGGAGAGGCCGATGAGACTGAGGTTGGAAGAGAGGTGCTCCAGCTCTTGGGAATCACCAGCTGCAAGGAAAGACTGGGGACAACTGACTCAGCTACAGCAGTGATTAAGAGGCAGTCACAGATAACACACCCGATGCATGTCAACAACGGTGGATTGCTACATAACGAAAGGGAAAAGGAAAAAAAAGAGAGAGAGAGAGGTGTTTTTGTTTGGGGTGTTCTGTTGGTTTGCGTGGGTTTTCCTATAGTAGCACAGGAGGTGGGATTCAGGCTAAGACAAAAACAACTGGGGAAGAAACCACCACCAAAAAAACCTAGCACCACAGCCCCTCAAAAATCCCTTCTGTAGCTGTTGGGAGTTTGGCTGTTGACCCCCACGGGAGGCGGCTCGCAGCTTTTCCATTGCCACCGGGAGGCTCCCAAGAGCTGCTCTCGGCGGGGCCGGCGAGTGACCCGGCACAGCCCGCGGCAGCTGCGCACCTTCCCGGCCGAGCGGAGGGGGTGGGGAGGGACGCGACCGCCGGCTGTCCGACAGCCGAAGGAACGGGAATACCCTCCTGTCCTCGGCGTTTCCCGGGGAGCGAGAGACCGCGCTGGATGAGCGGCGCAGACGGGAGCTCCGCCGCTGCTCGCCGCCGCCCCGCCCGGGCGTTCCGACCACAGGACACCACCAACAGCCCGGCCGTGCGCGGACCGGGACACAAGCGGCGGCGGCGGCGCCGCTCAGACCCCAGCCCCTCCAGCTACACTCACCCAGGTGGCCGTGCTGCTCCCGGCGCCGCCGCCGCGCCCGCTGCGCGCCCCGCGGAGCTCCTTTGTTGTTATAGCGGCGGCGCGCAGCTGACGGCCCGGCCGCCCCTTCCCGCCCCTTCCCGCCCCGCCGCCAATGGGCGCCGCCGCCGGCTGTCGCTAACGCACGTGACAGGCGGGCAGGCACGCGGCCCGGGCCCGCCCCGCCCCCGCCCCGCCCCGCCCCCGCCCCCTTGCTACCGGAGCCAGGGGCTGGGGTAGAGCGGCGGAGTTTGGGCAAATCGAGCCTTGCTTGTACGCCTCCTCTAAGCACCGAAAGGCCACAGTGAGGACTCCCCGCAGCCCCCTCTTCTCCAGGCTGGACTCAACTCTCTCAGCCTGTCCCCACAGCAGAGGTGCTCCAGCCCCGCTCTGGGCTTGCTCCAACATGTCCCTGACTTTCTTATACCCCAGAACTTGGTGCAGGACTCCAGGTGGGGAATCACAGGAGCACTGCAGAGGGGGAGAATCGCTTCCCTCAACAGTTATTAGGCTGAAGCATCTTAACTTAGCTGTAAAGTTTCCAAGTCACACACCTGAAGCTATAAAACTTGTACATTAGGTCACATAGCAGGGCACTCACCAAGGTCACTTAGCAGGTCGTTCCTTGTTTTCCTTCAAGGAAAAAAAACAAAACCAAAACCAAACAAACATGAGGTGATCACAGAATCTCCTGATTGGAAGAAACCTTAAGATCAAGAGTCCAGCACAGAGCCACAAGGCTGCTGAAGGCAGTGGAACATCTCTCTGTGAGGGCGGGCTGAGGGGGCTGGGGCTTGGAGCAGAGGAGCCTGAGGGATGTCCTCATTGCTGGTGATAAAGATGTGCAGGGCAGTGTCAGGAGGACAGAGCCAGGCTCTGCTCAGGGATGTCCAAGGACAGGACAAGGGGCACTGGGGGCAAGCTGGAGCAGAGGAGGTGCCACAGGAACAGAAGGGAAAACCTTTTCCCTGTTAAAAAGCCAGAGCCTTGGAGCAGGCTGCCCAGAGAGGTTGTGAAGTCTCCTTCACTGCTGGCATTCAGAACTTGCCTAGACATGTTCTTGTGTGATCTACTCTAGGTGACCCTGCTCTGGCAGGGGGGGGTGATGATCTTCCAAGGTCCCTTCCAACTCCTAACATTCTGTGATTCTGCAAGTCCAACCATAAGCTATCTTCTCCCTGTACACAGTTGCTAGACCACATCCCTGAGCACCTCATCCAAACATCTTTTAAACACCTCCAGGGATGGTGGCTCCAGCACTTCCCTGGACAGCCTGTTCCAGTGCCCAGTGACCCTTGCAGTGAAGAAACAGACGAACATAAATGCAATGCCCTGCCGAGAGAGATGAGCAGCTGAAAGGAAAGGAATTTCGAGGTGATGAAGTTAGTAACACTCCAGTAAGTTACAGTGTTGTAGCCACGCTGCACATCTCCAGTCACTTAATATAACTCTACACATTCCAGAGTGCTCCCAGCCACTCCAGACTGCATGCTGACTGCATGCTGAGACTGTGAAGAATTCAGGTTTTATCATGGTTTCAGTGAGTAACTTGGTTTGTAGCAAGCAACAGCAACAAGGTGTGCAACACAAGCGTGTTACAGTTGCTGAAGTCCAGATAAAGGCCTTGATCTTTTAAGCTCGGCCTTTAATAATCTCTGCTCTGTAAATTCATTCCTTTTTCTTTCTTTTTCCTTTTTTTTCCCCTTGTAAGGACAAAGCTTTTCTGTGTGGAACAGAATGGAGAAAGCAAATTTTGGAAAACTGCTGCAAAGTGTCTTCCTGTGGCTGGGCACAGGCTGTGTAATGGCCCTGACAAACTTCCTGGCTGCCTGATTTGCAGTGCTTTTGCAGAAGCTACCAGTGCCTGGTATCTGATGATGCTTTTCTAGGCTGGAAGTAACCTTTCCTGACTCATGAGATCAAGTTCATTTTTATAACATGGACATAAAGACAGTGAGGGGCATGAACTTGTGTGTTCTCAGAATCAGAGTGTTAGGGGCTGGAAGGGACCTCCAGAGATCATCAAGTCCAACCCTCCTGCAAATCAGGGCCACTTAGGGCAGGTCACACAGGAACAAGGAGCAGTTTTGGACTAGGATCAAACCCTAGCAGAAATCTAGAGGCAGCAGTCTGGTAGGTGGGTAGAATTTAAAGCCTGTAAGGGACTCAGGGAGAATACAGAGGCAATGGGATCCGTGTGGATCTCAGTGCTGCCAGGGACAGACAGGGAGAAGCACTGCTCTGTTGAATTACACAGCAGTGTCTCTAGAGCAGATCTCTAGAGCAGGGGCCTAAGTATAACTCTGATGTCTATGTGAGAAGCTGAATCAGATCTCTACTGTGATCAGACTTCTGCTTCTGTCAGAATTGCTTTCCCCAGAGGCAGCAGCAAGGTTTTGAAAGCCTCTAGAGAAGGAGACTCCACAGCCTCTCTGGGCAGCCTGCTCCAGGGCTCCAGAACGCTCACTCCAAAGAAGTTTTCACCTCATGTTGAGGCATGTGTCCATTGCCCATCATCCTATCCCTGGCCATCACTGAAAAGAGCCTGGATCCATCCTCCTGGCAGCCACCTTTCAGGTATTTGTAGACATTGATCAGGTCCCCTCTCAGCCTTCTCTTCCCCATCTAAACAGCCCCAGGGCTCTCAGCCTCTTCTCATAAGAGACGGTCCCTTAACCATCCTCATAGCTCTCTGTTGAACTCTCTCCAGCAGTTTGTCCCTCTTGAAGTGGGGAGCCCAGAACTGGACAGAACATTCCAGATGTGATCTAACTAGGGCTGAGCAGAGTGGGAGGAGAACCTCCCTCGACCCTCGGTGCACACTCTCCTTAATGCACCCCAGGATGCCAATGGCCTTCTTGGCCACCAGGGCACATTGATGTCCCATGGAGAATTCACTATCAACCAGGACCCCAAGGCCCTTCTCTGAGGAGCTGCTCTCCAGCAGGTCAGCCCCTAACCTGTACTGGTTTCTGTGTTGTTCCCCCCAAGGTACAGGATTCTACACTTACCCTTGGTGAACTTCATCAGGTTCACCTTTGCCCAGCTGTCCAGCCTGTCCAGCTTATGAGTTTACAGAGCCTCTCTGACTTTCAACAAGAGTGGCTCCAAGCTCGAAGGGATGATGTGAGATGGCAGAAGCAGCCCTTGTCTGCAAAGTCAAGATGGGTGAGACAGACAATTAACTGTGCAGAATAAATGCCTCAAAGGATTTATCTGTATTGCAAAATTACCTTCTGCTAGAACACGTTAATTAAGGTGATACAAAGCACTTAGTGGAGGCAAGAACTGTCATGTTTGGCAGCTGGGTTACCTTGGGCTGACAGCAAAAGCAGAATGTTAAGCATAGTAGTCCTTGTTTGTATTGACTGTCCTGTTAAGCATTGTGCATTAATCAATTAGCATAATGCTTTTTATCAGAGGAGGCAAGCCCTAGGGAGGCTTGGGTTGTGTTTGAGACAGACTCCTAATGAAATTAAAAGGCCACTGTTTATATATATATATATATTTTAAGTCCCCTGAGAAGTAATTAAAGGCTTAGAAGCTCTCCTCCTCTTGTAGTGTTGCTCTGCATTTCATAGGTTCATGGAATGGTTTGGGTTGGAAGGGACCTCAAAGGTTATCCTGTCACTGGCAGGATCAACGCCCCTGCCATGGGCAGGGACACCTTCCACTAGGACCAGGTTGCTCAAGGCCTCATCCAACCTAGCCTTGAACACCTCCAGGGAGGGAACATCCATGATCTCCCTTGGGCAACCTGTGCCAGTGTCTCACCACCCTCCCTGGAAAGAATTTCTTCCTAATCTCCAGTCTCAATCTGCCCTCCTCAAGCTTCAATCCATTCCCTCTCATCCTATCACTACAAGCCCTTGTCAAAAGTCCCTTCCCTGCTTTCTTGTAGCCCCCTTCAGGTACTGGAAGGCTGCTCTAAGATCTCCCTGGAGCCTTCTCTTCTCCAGGCTGAACAGCCCAAACTCTTTCAGCCTGCCCCCATAGGGGAGGTTCTCCAGCTTCTGATCATTTTGCTGGCCTCCTTGGGACCCTCTCAAGCAGCTCCATGTCCCTGTTATGCTGGAAGGCTCAGAACTGGAGGCAGTGCTGCAGGCAAGGTCTCAGCAGAGCAGAGCAGAAGGGCAGAATCCCCTCCCTGTGCTGCTGCTCTCCTTGCTTTGTCTGCAGCTCAGCACACAGCTGCCTGCTGGGCTGCCAGGGACCACTGCTGGCTCACATTGAGTTTTTCATCAACTGACACCCCAAGTCCTTCTCCTCCAGACTGCTCTTAAGTCACTCCTCATCCATCCTGTACTTGTGCTTGAGACTGCCCCAGCCCAGGTGTAGGACCTTGTACTTGGCCTTGTTGAACTCCATGAGGCTGGCTTGGGACCACCTCTGAAGCCTGTGCAAGTCCCTCTGGATGCAATCCCTTCCCTCCAGCCTGTCAACCACACCACACAGCCTGGTGTCATCCATTGGGTGCCTCAATCCCACTGCCCATGTTGCTGACAAAGATGTTCAACATCACTGGTCCCAGTGCTGACCCCTGAGGGACACCACTGCTTCCTTTCAGCTATCTTATTCCTTCATTCCCTATCAAATGCTGGAAACCATGGGCTTGCTTATTTTATCCCCCAAGTCATGTCACTGCTGGTAGGAGAGGGGCAGATCTGACAGGTATCTCTCTTAGCCTGGCAACCAGCATGCTGTTGTTCCAGACCTGACTTGGGCATATGAATGGTTTCAAATGAAAGAAATCGTGTGGATTTCAGTGTCTGCTGACCACAAGCCCAGGTATTTCATCCTGCACTCACTGAGGTCAACACCACATTTTCTGGTGATTGCAGTGGTGCAGGCTGTGGCCTTGGATGCTTTATCCAAAGTTTTTCAAATCAGTTGTCCTTTCAGTTGATTCCAATGGTTAGCTCAAGCCTTCGAGCCAGAGAAATACTGTCACTTTGATCTGAGTCTTGCTGGACACAACAGCTGAGTCAGAATCACAGAATGTTAGGGGTTGAAAGGGACCTTGGAAGATCACCCAGTCCAGCCCTCCTGCCAGAGCAGGATCACCTGCACACAGGAATGCATCCAGGTGGGTTTTGAATGTCTCCAGAGAAAGAGACTCCACAAGCTCTCTGGGCAGCCTGCTCCTGGGCTCTGCCACCCTCACAGTGACAAAGTTTCCCCTTCTGTTCCTGTGGCACCTCCTCTGCTCCAGCTTGCACCCAGTGACCTTTGTCCTCTCCTTGGACATCCCTGAGCAGAGCCTGGCTCTGTCCTCCCCAAACTGCCCTGCACAACAATGAGGGCACCCCTCAGGCTCTGCTCCAAGCTCCAAGCCCCAGCTCCCTCAGCCTGTCCTCACAGGGAGATGTTCCATTGCCTGCAGCAGCTTTGTGCCTCTGCGCTGGACTCTCTCAAGCAGTTCCCTGTGGTCCTTCTTGAACTGAGGGGCCCAGAACTGGACACAATGTTCCAGATGTGGCCTCACCAGGGCAGAGTAGATGGGGAGGAGAACCTCCAGGAATTTGACTTTTGTATGGGTAAACATTTCTGAGGAGACCTCTGGACTAGAAGAACCATTCGTGTTCCCAATCAGGTGCCCTTGCATGGATCAGAGTTACTGGTAGGAGTTAGCAGAGAGTGTCTTGTACTTCTTGTGTGCCTAGTGACAGCTTAATGGCACAGCCAATGCTGTGCCTGCAGAGACTGCCCTGTGTGTCCAGAGTGCTCTGTCTGACATAGGAGCACAGGGACAGCTGTCCCCTCTTGTTTGACCTGTATTGATTTGTCAAGATCCTACGCACTGATGCAGGACATGACCTATTGTCTGGGTTCCCACTGCCACCAGAGACTGCAGCAGCCTTTAGCAGGCACAATGGAGTAGAGAGACACTGACCCTGCTAGCACAAGATCTGACACTTACAATGAGCACATGGAGCTTACAACAAAGAACCTGCCACGTGCTGTGCCTCTTGGAGGGGCCCTGCTTTGCAGATGTGCCTGTTTAAATGGCAGGTGAGAATGCAGCTCCACCTCTGCGTTAGAAATGCTGAGTAGCACCACAGAGAGCTTGCACAGAGTGAGAAATGAACTCAGTCACAGAATGGTAGGGGTTGGAAGTGACCTCCAGAGATCATCCAGTCCAGCCCTCCTGTCAGAGCAGCATCACCTAGGGCAGATTGCTCAGGAACACATCCACAGAATCACAGAATGTTAGGGGTTGGAATGGACCTCCAGAGGTCATCCAGTCCAACTCCCCTACCAGAGCAGGATCAGCCAGGGCAGGTCACACAGGAACGCATCCAGGTGGGGTTTGAATGTCTCCAGAGAAGGAGACTCCACAACCTCTCTGGGCAGCCTGCTCCAGGGCTCTGCCACCCTCACTGTAAAGAAGTTTCTCCTCATGTTGAGGTGGAACCTCCTGTGTTCCAGCTTGTACCCATTGTTCCTTGTCTTATTACTGAGCACCACCAAAAAGAGACTTGGACAGACTGAGAGCTGGGCAGAGCAGAACCTGCTGAGGTTCAACAAGGTTAAGTGCAGAGTCCTGCAGCTGGGAAGGAAGAATAAACTGCAGCACTACAGGTTAGGAGGTGATCTCCTGAAGAGCAGGCCTGTGGAGGACCTGGGAGTGCTGGTGGACAACAAGTTCTGCATGGGACAGCAATGTGCCCTGGGGGCCAAGAAGGCCAAGGGGATCCTGGACTGCATCCAGAGGAGTGTGTCCAGCAGAGCCAGGGAGGTTCTCCTCCCCCTCTACTCTGCCCTGCTGAGACCTCACCTGGAATATTGCATCCAGCTCTGGGCTCCCCAGTTCAAGAGGGACAGGGATCTGCTGGAGAGAGTGCAAGGGAGGGCTACCAGGATGCTGAAGGGACTGCAGCACTGCCTGGTGAGGAGAGGCTGAGAGCCCTGGGGCTGTTTAGTCTGGAGAGGAGAAGGCTGAGAGGGGATCTGATCAACGTCTATCAATAGCTGAGGGCTGGGGGTCAAGAGGGAGGGGACAGCTTCTGCTCACTTGTGCCCTGATGATAGGACAAGGAGTAATGGATGTAAACTCCAGCACAGGAGGTTCCACCTCAGCATGAGGAGGAACTTCTTGACTGTGAGGGTCACAGAGTCCTGGAACAGGCTGCCCAGAGAGGTTGTGGAGTCTCCTTCTCTGGAGACTTTCCAGCCCTGTCTGGATGCATTCCTGTGTGACCTGAGCTGGATTCTATGGTCCTGCTCTGGCAGGGGGGTTGGAATTGATGAACTTTGAAGATCCCTTCCAACCCCTAACATCCTGTGATCTGTGATCCTATGATGACCATTGCCTCCATCCTGACACCCACCCCTCAGATGCTGATAGATGTTGATAGGATCCCCTCTCAGCCTTCTCCTTGCAAGACCAAACAGCCCTCTGACTAAACTGCCTCTGAGCTTTGGAGAAGATACATGCAGCACACAAAGAGAAATAATCCTTCTTTCCAAATGATGCCTTCCAAGCCTCCTTACAGCACTCCGAGTGATTTGCATGAACAAATCCATCCTTCCCATGCAGTGTGAACCTGGCATATCAGTACAGGAACCTCCACACCACCCACCTCAGCTGATATGTGTGTCCTTGGCTTAAGGTCCCTATAGCACAGCTACCAAAACCAAGGTTTCAGTTTAATGCTCAGTTACAAGCAGATGAAGCTAATTGTGGTTAACACCAAGTCTGGTGTTTTCTGCTCCGCTGAGTCCAAGCCCCCTGCCAAGGTAGGTTCATTTAAAGAAGGTAACACACACCCTCCATAAAGGTTCCCCAAATCCAGCAAGAAAGGGACAGCATGTCTTTTGGACCCACACAGATATTGAGTGGGGCTTGCAAACCCCTGCATGCCTTCAAAAAGCTGCTGCCTCCCACCCAGCACTGGAGGTGCCCCAGATGTCCCTGCCCACTGCAGAGGGGAGGTTGGACTAGATGGCCTTTAAAGGCCATCCCACCTAGGGCATCCTATGATTCTGTGGAAGATGGAATGGAATGGAATGGAATGGAATGGAATGGAATGGAATGGAATGGAATGGAATGGAATAGAATAGAATAGAATAGAATAGAATAGAATAGAATAGAATAGAATAGAATAGAATAGAATAGAATAGAATAGAATGGAAAGGAATGGAATGGAATGGAATGGAATGGAATGGAATAGAATAGAATGGAATGGAATAGAATTAACCAGGTTGGAAAAGACCTTTGAGATCAAGTCCAACCTATCACCCAGCACCATCTAATCAACTAAACCATGGCACCAAGTACCTCATCCAGGCTCCTCTTAACCACCTCCAGTGATGGCGATTCCACCACCTCCCTGGGCAGCACATTCCAATGGCCAATCTCTCTTTCTGGGCAGAACTTCTTCCTAACCTCCAGCCTGAACCTCCCCTGGCACAGCTTGAGACTGTGTCCTCTTGAAAGTCCTGTGCTGTATAGCAAGGGATTCTGTGTGCCCCTGCAGGATGATTGCTGTCAGATAGCTCTTGGTCTGGCCTGCTGAATGCAATATTCAGAAAGAGTGGGGGTTTGCCATTTAAAAAATGTCTCAAGCTTATGATTCAACCATAATGAAATACTTCTTCTTTTTGTGGCTGCTGTTCCAAAGCCCAAGCTTTTCTGGCCAAATTTAGATGCAAACACTTCAAACCTCTTGTTTAAAACCATGAGCAGTCTGAACAGCTTAAAAGAAAAGCACAGCCTGACATTTGAGTCCTCAGACAGATGTCCATCTCTTTTTTTTTTGACTGTGAACTTCCAGGTTTAAACACCAGCTTCAGTGCAAATGGGCCCTTCCTTTCCTGCTTTTCTTCCTCTGACTGTAGTTAGTGCAAAGCTTTCTGCAGCCTTGGCTTGAAGATGCCAGATGGATTGCTCCTGCTGTAAATCACAAGTTTCTGATGCTATTTTCCCCAACAGCAAGTTCAAGTTTTGACTCAGAGCAGGCCTTCCCAGACTTTCATGCAAAACAGGTGTTAGAGCCTTGGTTCTGTATTGCTAGAGCATGAACTCAGCAAATTCAAGAATCCCATTTTGACGTGACGAGGAGCCTCATGATTTGTCTGAGCCAGATCCAAGCAAGCAGAAATTACTGGGTATGATCCTCCAGACCAGACTGAAAGAGCTGGAGGGGAGGGGGATTCAATTTTCTGTGGAACAGCCGTTGTCTTCACAAGTTAAAGCTGTTGTCCTCTTCAGAAAAGAGTCCTTGGTTAGAAAAAAAAAACACCTCTTCCCTCCCCAACCCCCCTTTGTTTCCCTTAGAAACTGTCAAAATGCAATTCCTGTTTTTCATATTGTTCAGGAGCAAACCCAGGTATAATTCTTTCTTCAGATTGCCCCTGGCAGGAAGCCACTGTAAATCATAGCCAGATTAGAAAAAAATAATGGCAACCCACACATTGAGCTCTTTTCCTCCCTTCCATCTAAATAAAACTCCTCTCAGAAGTCACTGCAGCTTTCCATGCTCCGAATAACTCTGGTTTTTCTCTAGCACACCTTCAGTGACAGCCCTTGAGTCGTCAGCTTGGGCTGGAGCGTGTTGGGCGCCTCAGCAGGTAGTGCCACACTGCAGTGACAGCCAGCAGAGAGCCAAAGGCAGATGCCCCTTATTGTGTGACTCTGAGTGATTTTTCTCCTGAACCCAGAGGGCTGCACCAGACATTTTCCATAGGGATTATCTGTCCTCTTTCACAGTTCACAGAATCAAAGAATTGTCAGGGTTGGAAGGGACCTCAAAGAGCATCCAATTCTAACGCCCTGCCATGGGCAGGACACCTCACACTAGATCAGGTTGTCTCTTGTACCAGGAAAAGTCCAGCATATTTTCCCTGCTCTTGCCTGAACCTGTCCTCTCCTTCAGCACTCAGCACTAAAATCCCCTGCTGCAGCTGTGGGTACAACCAGGAGTTGTGCTCTTCTGTGGTTTCCTTCTTTGCCCTGTGATTAGAGAGGCTTCCCAGGAGCACACCTCCCAACTAGGACATTCCAGTGAAGTCTTCGATCATCCAAAGGAGAGATGAGCTGTGACTTTTTGACCACAGCACTGAACCTGCATTTGTCACATTGATGACTTCCCTACACCCTTCAGATGCTTGATGGTTATTAACCCTCCTCAGGATTTGTTATTTCAGTGGCAATGTCAGGATGATGGGCATCCTTTAGTCAACACACAGGCAAATCTGCTTGAGCAACTGTTACAGGTTACCTTGAGGAGGAACTGCTCTTGGTGCCACGACTTATTTTCCTATGGTGGCTTTATCCCTGTCAGTCAATGTTGAGTGAGATGCTAAGTAGGCTTCTGTGTCTGTGGCATATCTGTGCTTTCAATCATGCAGGAACTACAGACAGTGTGCAAGAGAGCTTCCTCCTGAAGTTGTCAGCCCAAAGTGTGTTTTGGTGTGTGGCTAGCCATACTTAAAACCCTCCCTTGAATCTTTCTGCCCAACTGCAGAGTCAGCAGACACACTGCTCATATCTCTGAGGCCGTTCTAGTCTCACCCTTTGCCTCCTTTGGTCTCTCCCACTGGCTCACACGCTTCCTAAAATAGTGAGCACTATCTTTGCTCTGGTGTGATGAGTTAGGAAAGAATTAGCACCATCAGGTTAGCACCAAGTAATATGAATCACATCATATGTTTGGATCTCAACTGTAAGACTCCATCCAACCACAAATTCCTGTTGTTTTGGAAAGCTCTCTCAGGCTTTGCAGGGCACCAACCCACCCACCACGACTCTGCACCGCTGCTCTTTTCAGCCATGGATGTTTCCTGCAAGCACTGAGGCTGACATTTCTTGGCATGGATCAGATCAGCCCAACAGCCTTTTTTTGTTTGTTTTTAATACTTCTGAGAGAAGATCCAATAATGTCTGCTGCAGTGAGGGCTGAGGTGATCCCAGTGGATTAAAAAAGAAATGATCTCTCCTGCTCCCAGGTCTCAGGCACTGCATCGGTTACCAGGGCAATCAATACTTCACAAGGTCCTTGGGTTGCATGTTCAAACCTCATTTCAGCAGGGTGTATATCTAGCATCTCTGTGTGTCTGTCTGTTTCCTCACTGATGTATACAGTGTGTTGCAGTATGTGTGTATGCCCAGGTAGTTTACAGATGGAGGAATGGACTTGGGATCTTAAGGGCTTATAGACAGGATCCCTCTCGTGCTCTGGTCAGACATGATGACTGCCAGCACTCTGTGCCAGCTGAGCTCTTCTGCATGAATCAATAGCATGGGAGGGCTTGTCTGTTGGGCTAAGCAGGGCATAGAAGCCAGGTGCAAGCCTCATCACTGGAATGGCTGCAGCTCAGAATCTGGCATTGCAGTCATCTGAAGAGCTCTTTTCAGACAGCACTTAAAAACCAGCTCTGCACAGTGACAATTTCATGAGGTCTCAGTCTCTGCAAGGTCTGTGCTAATGAAACCTGCAGGCAAGAGACTGATCCTGCCACATGCACTTCCAGTCTGGAAAACTCTGGAGTTCACAGCAAGGTATGGCAATACAACTCCCCAGCTGACAGCAAAGATTTGAGTGGAACTTGCCAGCAAGGCTGTCTTGTCCAGCCATCAGAGCTTCAGTCTGAGTGACTTTGGGCACACTACCTAACTCTGCCCCAGTTCCTCATATGTAGGATGTGGTCAGGGGGTCAAGAACTCAACAGGGATGAGGCAAGAGAGTTGTTTGCACTTAACCCTTTTGACTCTGGGCTGTCTAAGCACTTTTCAAATAGCAGTAAGGTGCTGGAAAGGTTCTTGGATTAGGAGAA
Source organism: Dryobates pubescens (assembly GCF_014839835.1). NCBI lineage: Eukaryota > Metazoa > Chordata > Aves > Piciformes > Picidae > Dryobates > Dryobates pubescens. Next base: position 27,079,973 of record NC_071625.1, on the reverse strand, counting down.
GTAGAGGTGCTCCTGGGGTGTGAAGGAAAGAGGTAGGTGTGGAAAGAATTGGCATGAAGGAATTTCCCAAACCCAGTTGGTGTGAAGGGACTCCCCAAACCAAGAACTACCCAAACCTACAGAAAGTCAGAATAGAATAGAATAGAATGGAATGGAATGGAATTAACCAGGTTGGAAAAGACCTTTGAGATCATCAAGTCCAACCTCTCACCCAACACCATCTAATCAACTAAACCATGGCTCCAAGTGCCTCATCCAGGCTCCTCTGAAACACCTTCAGGGATGGTGACTCCACCACCTCCCTGGGCAGCACATTCCTATGGCCAATCTCTCTGTGAACAATTTCTTCTTAACATCAGCCTAAACATCCCCTGGCACAGCTTGAGACTGTGTCCTCTTGTTCTGATGCTGCTTGCCTGGGAGAAGAGACCAATCCCTACCTGGCTACAACCTCCCTTCAGGCAGCTGTAGAGAGCAAGAAGGTCTCCCCTGAGCCTCCTCTTCTCCAGGCTAAGCAACCCAGCGAAAAGGAGGCTTGGAGGAAACCTTACTGCTGCCTACAACTACCTGAAGGGAGGCTGTAGCCAGGTGGGGGTTGGTTCTCTATATGCTTCAGTTCCTAAATACACACACTACCACCAGCACAGCAGTTTCTTGGCTATGAGTGACAGTGTGACAGAATGTGACAACTCACCAGTCTCCCAGCACCTGGTAACCCCCAGCTCCGCCAGCTGCTGTGCTAAAAGCCCTTTGCCTACCTACCTGTGCCAGTGCTTCACACCATGGTACCTGCTCCACTATAAAAGAGAAGCCTTTCATCCTGCTGTGGGGAAAGTGCTCACATATTAGAAATGTTCTCTATTAAAAAATTCCTGGCAGAAGCAGGGCCTTAGAGTGTCTTCCAGGGCTTTTGGAAAAAGATCATGACTGGTGGTGACAGAGGGAGGAATGTGTTGTGAGGAACCAGGCAGCTCAAGGAGAGCTGAACAAGAGACACCCAAGTTGAAAGAACCCTGTTTCTCTCTCTGCCTGAGTTTAAGACAGATTATCACTCAAAAGTCAGTGCTTGAATAATTAAGGTGGTGTAATGAGATGTAATTGCCAGAGCTGCAAGGACAGTAAACATAGCTGCACTATTATCAGGACGAGCTGAGCTCCCAATGGTGCAACAGGTCAAACAGCTACAATCATGCCACCATAACTGCAACAGGCTAAGAGAAGGGGCCACGTGCAGGCTGCACATGAACCTGAGCTCTGGAACTATCCTCAAAGCAAAGTTGAAGGTTTATAGGTCATGAGACCCCATCTGCAGCACTGCCTCCAGTTCTGGGGCCTCCAGCATAAGAGGGAGCTGCTGGAGCAGGTCCAGAGGAGGCCACCAAAATGATCAGAGGGCTGAGGAACCTCCCCTGTGGGGACAGACTGGGGGAGCTGGGGCTGTTCAGCCTGAAGAAGAGAAAAGGCTCCAGGGAGACCTTAGAGCAGCCTTCCAGTACCTGAAGAGGACTATAAGAAAGCAGGGAAGGGACATTTAATAAGGGCTTGTAGTGATAGGATGAGAGGGAATGGATTGAAGCTTGAGGAGGGCAGATTGAGACTGGAGATTAGGAAGAAATTCTTGGCAGTGAGGGTGGTGAGACACTGGAACAAGTTGCCCAGGGAGGCTGTGGATGTCCCCTCCCTGGAGGTGTTCAAGGCTAGGTGGGATGAGGCCTTGAGCAACCTGTCCTAGGGGGTGGTGTCCTTGCCTGTGGCAGGGGGGTTGGAACTAGATCTTTCAGGTCCCTTCCACCCCAGACCATTCCACGAATCCATGAATCTGTGAATCCCAGGCACAAACCAGCACGACAGAGCTTCCAAAAATTAGAAAGCAAGTTGGCAGTGATGGGAGCTTACTGTCTAAGTGAGCAATGTCACATTAGTTAACTACATAGCTGAGATTACAAGTGGAGAAAAATAAAATGCTGTTTGAGAATAGGAAATCCAAGATTTTCACTCTGGTCAAGACAGATTGAGGAGCAAGTGAGTAGGGAGCAGCCCTGCAGAAGTATTCTGGAAGCTGCCTGCACTTTCCAAGAAGACAAACTACACACTGGGAGTACAAATATAAATAGAGGCTGTAAAATGTGTGAAGTCATTCTTCCACTTTTCTCAGTATTGGCAAAGCTCAGCTGGAGCTCAGTGAGCCTGGCTTGGGGCGTGATCCTTGGGAGAGATAAAGCATTCATCAGGCTGCAGAAGAGAGCAGTGTGTGTGATCAGAGGTCTAGAAAAGCACAACTTAGATGGGAAGATTGGAGAAATAGGGGCTGCTGGCTGTAGTGAAGCACAACCTGAGAGCAATAAAGTTATTGCAGATTAAGGAGACATTCCATGGCAGCAGGAGCAGCCCTTGGGTAGGCATTAGGAAAAACCTTCTCAAAACAAGGCTGCTAATGCATGGAGCTAGATTGCCTGGGGATTGTAAAGCTGTTTTGAAAAGAGATCAGATAAAACTTGGGAATGACAGAGGTAAAACTCACCCATCTGAAGGGAGTGGGATGGTAGAGATGACTTCTTGAGATCTCTTTTGATCCCTATTTTCCCTGATCCTCCAAAAGATGAGTGTTTGGGTGTCTTGGTTGTTTTTTTCAGGCTTGCTTGTTTATTCATGCTATTCACTGGTTTCTTCATCTTGGAAATGGAAATCCCATTATCCAACCCCAGTCAGCACTGACTTCAGGTTTTTCTTGTACTCTGTGGCAACACAATGTGACTGCTCAAGCTGCAAAGACATCAAGACACAGTTTAAAACGTTGTCAGTTAAAATAATAACTTTGAAGCCACAATCACAGCAGGCAAAACATTTATCACTGGCTTCAAATCAAAAGGTCTCCTGAAAACAAGTCCTAAGTTGTGAGTCTCAGCTAATTCCCCTGGTCCTTTTGACACTTCAAAGAGACTATGCTGCTTGGATGAAATGTGCAAGTTTACCGGGGCAGGCAAGACAGAGTCAGGAGAAAACCCATTTGGATCCACTCTGCAAAGCAGCTGTCCCTGCTGCAGTGGGCTACAAGGGAAGCAGGAGACAGAGCAGCTCCATGTTAGACACACCTTGGAGTCCTGGAGGACAGCAAGTTCTCCATGGGACAGCAAAGTGCCCTTGTGGCCAAGAGGGCCAAGGGCATCCTGAGGTGCAGCAAGAAGATTGTGACCAGCAGGGCTAGGGAGGTTCTCCTCCCCCTCTACTCTGCCCCGCTGAGACCACACCTGGAATACTGTGTCAAGTTTTGGGCTCCCTGGTTCAAGAGAGACAGAGACCTGCTGGAGAGAGTCCAAGGGACAGCCACAAGGATGGTTAAGGGACTTGAGCATCTCCCCTGTGAAGAGAGACTGAGAGCCTTGGGGCTGTTTAGTCTGGAGAAGAGAAGGCTGCGAGGGAACTGATCAATGTCTACCAATATGTGAGGGCTGGGTGTCAAGTGGAGGGGGCCAAGCTCTTTTGGGTGGTGCACAGCAGTAAGCCAAGGAACAATGGAGACAAACTTGAACAGAGAAGGTTCACTTCAACATGAGGAGAAACTTCTTTGGTGTGAGGGTGGCAGAGCCCTGAAGCAGGCTGCCCAGAGAGGTTGTGGAGTCTCCTTCTCTGGAGACTTTCCAAACCCACCTGGATGCATTGCTGTGCAGACTGCCCTGGGTGATGCTGCTCTGGCAGGGGGGTTGGACTGGCTGATCTCTGGAGGTCCCTTCCAACCTCTAACACTCTGTGATTCTGTGAGCATTCCAGCACACTGCAGCTGCCCATCCACACTTGCATCCATAAGCAGTGCCTACAACACAGTGCCACTTGGGATTCTCTCTAACACAAAGGAGGTGGCAGGTGGATTTAAGGGGTGCCTACTCTGTTCTCACTGGATGACTGGGACCTTGAGTAGGATAAACCTGAGACAAGTGCAGAGATTTAGGCCTCCTCATTGTTCCACAGATATCTTTGGTGGTTTTCTTCCAGCAGCAGAATCCTAGCCTTGAATCCTGCTTCCTGTGTCTGGGGGGATTTGGGCACCATTTGCCTATGTTTCTGTCTCCATGTAATTTTGGTTATTACTGAGAGAATTTTAGCTTGCTCTCAAATGATTTCAGCTCCCCATTACAGGGATCCTTGTTGCAACAAGCTAAGGCACTTGGCTCCTGAGCAAGTGCCTCATAAAGAGGATAAGGTGCTTCTACCTATTGTGATTAATATTATTTTGCTAAACATGGAGGGCACTTAGGCTGCCCTCCTCACAGGTTGCTACAGCAACACACATCTATAAGGAGTCATTCTTGTAATGGTGTCAATTAGGCTTGGATAAGAGCAGCTCAGTGATCCAAGTGCTGTGGAAAGCACAGTCTGAGTCTAGCTGAAGATGAACCTCATGCTCCAAACAATGATGAAATGATTTTAAACTGCCTTCTGGTGTCATTGTGTTGGCTATGGCCAGCGAGGAGCACTGCAGTGCCTTGTTGGGCCAGGCAGGTTTGCTTGCTTCTCAGTGGAAAGCAGCACAAGAGGCAGCTTCTGAAATGCATCTCTGGACCAGAGGGAACAAAAAGTGAGCTTGCATTTTGCTTGCAAATCAAGACAAAGGAACTGAGAATGCAAACCCAGTGTGTAACCAGACTATTGATCAATAGTTTGCAGCTAAACACTGCCAGGTGAATGACTACTGCCTTACAGCTATACATACTTTACAGATAAAACCAATCTATGCCATACATGGAGATGCACATCTAGAGAAGACTCTAGGGGGACCTTAGAGCTGCCTTCCAAGACCTCAAGGCAGACTGCAGGAAGGCTGCAGAGGAACTTCTCATAAGGGTGTCTAGCAAAAGGACAAGGCAGAATGCTTTGAAGCTGAGGGAGAGCAGGGTTAGACTGGAGCTGAGGAAGAAGTTCTTCGGGATGAGGGTGGTGAGACTCTGGAATAGGCTGCACCTGGGAGGTTGTGGATGCCTTCTCCCTGGGGGTGTTCCAGGCCAGGTCGGATGAGGCCTTGGGCAACCAAGTGTAGTTGAGAGGTGTCCCTGACCATGGCAAGGGGGTTGGAGCAGATGATCTGTGAAGTCCTTTCCAACCAGAGCCACTCTATGATTCTGTGATTCCATGTACAACTCAACAACAGTGAAAGTGCAGCCAGTGACTGACTGCTTTGACTGGAGCAATCTGAAAGCTGCAGAGCTCTATGGAAACTTTCCAGACAACAGCAGTGCCTTTCTCATGCAAGAGAAGTATGCTTCTTTCCACACACTAAAATTAAATTAAAGACTCAATGCTTAATAGCTGCTTATTTTATTAACTCTATCCTCCAAGAGTGTTTTGCAGCACAGATCATTACAGCTGGAGGGCTGAGCCCAGGGAGTGGTGGTGAATGGTGCCACATCCAGCTGGCGGCCAGTCACCAGTGACATCCCCCAGGGATCAGTGCTGGGCCCCATCCTCTTTAACATCTTCATTGATGATCTGGATGAGGGGGTTGAGGCAGTCATCAGCAAATTTGCAAGTTGGGAGCAGATGTTGATCTGTTAGAGGGCAGAAGGGCTCTGCAGAGGGACCTCGATCGACTGGACAGATGGGCAGAGTCCAACAGGATGGCATTCAACAAGTCCAAGTGCCAGGTGCTGCACTTTGGCCACAACAACCCCAGGCAGAGCTACAGGCTGGGGTCAGAGTGGCTGAGAGCTGCCAAACAGAGAGGGACCTGGGGGTGCTGATTGACAGCTGCCCAAAACATGAGCCAGCAGTGTGCCCAGGTGGCCAAGAAGGCCAGTGGC